>NC_092588.1:114469500-115713000 GCF_047663525.1 Anas platyrhynchos
CACATGCAAGTAAAAATAAAGGAGAAAAAAGAAAAAAGAAAAAAGAAAAAAAAAAGATTTTTTCTAACGAAAGCTAGTGAATCACCAAACCCAAGAACAATAAGGGATTTCATATAGCACTGGAGATACTTCAAATATAAGGGTAGAGTACACATATACTGGAAATTAATGAGAACAGCATCTACAAAGCCAGGAATCATTGAATACTGCCATCTTGTAGGACTATTTTGCATCTATTTGTCTCTATTAATAGGGCCTTTCTAATATTTATGAATGTTTTCTTGTTGATTTTCTCAATGATGTTACACTTTGTTATTAAAACTCATTATTTTTTTGATGTTAATTTTGTCAGTAAGCTTATGGAAGGGGTTTATGCGGTACCATTTAGAAAAATGTAAGTTTTCCATAGTGTCTTATCCTTTTGAATTATCAGATGAAGTTCATACAAAAATAAATGGTTATGTTAGACATAATTTACAACCCCATGGGAAAAAATAATATTTTAATAAGAGAAATGTGGTTTTAATAATAACATATGTGGAGGCCTACTGTTTTTATTTCTATTAGCTTGCATAAGACTTTGCCATTACGGTAGCATATTGATCTCTTAACTCCTGTTACAGCGTTCCCTGTTAATATATTGACAGAAAAGGCAGCAGGATAAAATGCTCAGGAACCTTTCAGCTAACATCTCTGAAGAGCTCCACAAGGACCTATTATAACAAAGCAATTGGATGATATGATGACCAGATTAAATTGAATGTAGAAAATTGCAAGGTAGTGCACATTGGAAAGAACAATTTAAACTACTCGTATGCACTGATAACTTCTAAATTAGTTATAAGATCCTGGGGAAAAAAAAAAAAAGAAAAAAAAAAGAAAAAGAAAAAGAAAAAGAAAAAGAAAAAGAAAAAGAAAAAGAAAAAGAAAAAGAAAAAGAAAAAGAAAAAGAAAAAGAAAAAGAAAAAGAAAAAGAAAAAGAAAAAGAAAAAGAAAAAGAAAAAGAAAAAGAAAAAGAAAAAGAAAAAGAAAAAGAAAAAGAAAAAGAAAAAGAAAAGGAGGAGTCATCAAGGAGAACTGAATAAAGACATAAAGATATTTGGTCAATGTGCAGCTGGTACCTAAAAAACATGATTAGACATTAGGTTGTATTAAGGAAGTTGTATCAATATAGCTATTGAAGTTATAATGTTAATACCTAAATCACTGCTGCATCCTCATTTTAAATGGCTCATGCAGGTTTGTGTTCTCATTTTAAAAAAATAATAATAATGACATAGCAGGAACAGAATAAGGAAAAAATAATGACTATGCCTCCAAGACACATGGAGATTGTCACAGGACCTTTAGAATCTCAAAGAAAAAACAAAACAAAACAAAACCACAAAGTCGGGGGTAGAGAAAAATAAAATTATTTCCAGCCTGTATATGAATAATCAAAAGATAAAGGCAAAGTCAGATTCGTTGTTCAAAAAGACACTGTGGGAGGGTAAAAATAATACAAAGAGACTGTGCACAGAAAAGTAGAAAATAAGAGAAGTAGAATCATTAGGAGATCTTTAAATCCATCCCTCAGGCCCTAGACATCATAAAATACTGAGTCCATTACTTAGCCCTAAAAATGAAGGTCTGGAGTTCAGACTTGCTCGTATCTTGAACTTTACAGCAAGCAGTTCCAGGACTGTTAACATGATGGTAATGATTTTTCAGCTCAGAGATGTGCAATCCCCAAGCAAAGACAGCATGGAGAGAGGATTTCATTTCTCCTACTTCTGCATAATCTAACAGTTTAGGATCCTTGAGCAAGGCAGTTGTTTGACCATTCAGATACAAGTTGATCAAAAGCAATATATTACATTATTTAATGTTAAAAAAAAAAGGCTCATTTAGGCCCTGCAATGTGAAAACCAGTATGTACTTACCAATATATAAAATACTTTAGTTGTATATACACCATATAAACTCCTGCTACAAGATACTATTGAAACAAAGAGTTTAGTAAAACTTTAAAAATTAACCATAGTGAATAATGCTGTAATAAGTAATCAGCAGCTGCAGCTTCGATACTCTCTTGGGTCAGCACCTCCTGTCCCACAAGCCACCTGCCATATTTTTCCCAGGCAAGACAACACATTATAGGGAGCCAAACATGCCTTATTTCAGTATGTGCTGCAGCAGATAGCATGCTTCTGAGTCAGGAAGATACGTCTACCCAGGTGTGGAACTTCCTTAGTTTTTCTTGAAGTAGTCTGAAATGCACAATATCTAGGTGCACAATAAAAGCCTCAGTTAAGTTAACCAAAATTAGGTCATTTCCTATCAAGAAATATTTGCATAATTGCCTAAAGAGGGCCATGAAAAAAAATCTGTGTACTTCCATTTTATAGAAAACTACTGAATTATAACAGATCACAAACAGTACAGCCTTTAAATAAAGTTAATATTTAAACAGAAAAGATGACATGGCATCTTAGCATCCCCACTAGGGTTCTGGTTTCCTTTTACTGATGATTTCTGGAGATTCATGTTGGAAGTAACAGTTCCGTGATGTTTTGGGCTGCATGAGTGCCTTGATTGCAATTCCCTTCTGGAATTTATTTGTGGTGACTGCAGACCAAACTGTCTGAATCTTAACAACAGAAAGACAGGAACTACTTAGTCACTGTCTCTTTTCTCCTGTGTCTGTTTCAATTTCAGACATCTCTGCATACAGTGAAGATGAACAGACATGCTCATTTTCCTGTCTGGATACAGGCTCTCAGTTTGTGCAATATTTGTTTCTTATGTGGACATATGGGTAGTTGATCTGCTTTATAAGGAAGAGTAAGCAGCAAATGTCAGACTCATGCCAATTTTATCATTAAAAAAAAAACAAAACTATGATAAGAAAACTTTGCTAGAAAATTTATGTCCAGACTCTTGTCTGTTGCAACTATGCTTTTGTATCAGTGGATTTTTGAAAATTTACAGCATGGGGTTCTTGTCACTTCTATATTTGTACATCGTCATAACTCTTCTTTTTCCAGGATTCTCAGTTCTCCCATTTCCTTTGTTTGCATGTTTCAGGCTCACAAAGGAATTTACTCCACCATCTGATATGAACAAAATAGTAGGTCAACAAAGAACATACTAAATGTGGTGGAACACTTAAACTATTCTTACATTATCATTAGGGCAGAAACAGCAACTATGGGAAGCTGCCTCTAGAAGAACTAGATGCCACAGAGGTAATACTCTTTGATTTATTACTCCTTTACGAGGCAACTTGTGTCTAGGCTTTTATTTATTTATGTGTTTGTTTGTTTGTTAAGCTCTTTTGTCTCAAATATTTCTGAACTGATAACGTGGAGAGGGGAAAAAAGTAAAGAAATAGTTTGAGAAGAATTGAAAATACCACATCGCTGAAGTACAGTTCGAAGTTTTCCAATGAAAAAGGTTGCCACTGTAACAAAGCTGCAGATCCTAAGAAAGTCTTTATGAAAGAAGTCAAATATTGAAGTGTTGAGTTAGGTAAATGGAAGCCAAAGCTTTACAAATATCTAATACAAGTTACTGAGTCATTTCATATCCAGTATTTCTTCATCTAAGTAAATTTTGCTTTCTGTATTATCTGATTGCTATAGAATCATAGAATCATTAAGTTTGGAAAAGACCTTCAAGTTCATCTGGCTCAACCATCACTCTGCTACCACTATCACCCACTAAACCATGTCTCTAAGCACCAGGTCCAACCTTTCCTTAAACACCCCCGGGAGGGTGATGCCACCACTTCCCTGTCCCATTTATTTTGACAAATCAGCCTCTTGGTCTTCAATATAAAAACTTTCTTGATTTCCAAAAAGACAAGTTAGCTCCTATTTCCTTTGCTGGCAACCTGGCTAGCAAAAGCGTGCTTTCCTCTAGCCTAGTATAATGCCAGAAGATAAAGTAATCCTCAGTTTTTAATATGTTGACACTTACAGATTTAAACTTGATCAGAGTGAGGTCAAACATACAACTTTCTGTAGCTATGTTACTTGGTTGACCACAGAAAAAAAATGTCAGGATTAGCTCAGAAAGAAGACAGGTTATCTGTGTTGGTGACAGGAAAGATGACTTGAAAGGTTAACCTGGAATATATTTGCAAAAATTCTCTCCCTTTGTTTCTGTGGGAAATTGATAGTATGCAACCATGTTTCTACTGTAAATCATAGATTCTCTCATTCTTCTTCTAGGCAGTTTTATTTTAAGGCTGAGTAGCAGAGGACTACAATTAAAGAAGACATCACTTAACTTTAACTCATTTTACTGAAATAGAAAGTTTTCCTCAAGATAACAACTTATCACCTCAGCCATCCAAGTATTTTTATAGACATTTGACTGAAATTACAGTAATGGGGGGAGCGAGAGATGGAATAAATGTAATAAAATCAATCATTTACATGAACCCAGAGGTAAGGTCATATTTCCAAACAGTGTTTCAAAACCTTAGCAGTGTACCAGTATTTACAGGCAATTTCAATGGCATTGTATTAATTTCAGTGGAATTGTACCCATTTACAAGAACAGCAAACCTGATCCATCCATTTATACCGTCAGCATTCTTCAGTCTAGAAGGGAAAGCTATAACTAGTTCTGACAGCTGAAAAATGAGCCTAGAAAATTGAGACCGGGTTGCTTTCCCCATCTCTCACTGATGCTGATTAGGTGCAGAGCAGCCTGGAGAGTGTGGGAAGTTCCCTGCCATTACAACTTTTAGATACAACAGAGCTGGCCTCCTAAATGGACCTAATGCACGAGTTACTAATTGCGGATTTATTATCTGTACCCTGCAGTGGGAATTGTTAGCTCATCCAAATGCTCATTTTGACTCCACAGTCTAAGCAGCTAAACCTGGAAGCAAGCCAACAAATGCACGCATTTCCAACACACCCCTAAAAGTCCTTTTTGTATGTTTTCTTACAGCTTGCTATTGTGGATGACCAGATCAGCTGAGCTACTAGTAGAAGGCTGTCTTGGAATACCTGGTCACCAGCTGCTCAGGGTCCGTCTCAGGTTAACGTTGCCCACTTCTTGGATGAAAGTTAGTCACATTTGGCAGATTTCAGATTAGTCCCTTGGAGAGGAAAAACTGATAGAAGCACAAATGTTTTTAATGTAACTCCATTTGCATACAACAAGAGAATGAACTCCAATTTCCCTGAACCCTGTAAGGAATTCCATGCCTTACTGCAGCCAGCACTCATCCCAAGACTGCCTCTCCCTTCATTTCTCAAAGACCAATGTGACTTTAGCTTCTTTGTTTTTCATTCTGCTGCATTTCCTTTTGCTTCTTCCCTTTCTCCCATTAGGCCTTGTTCCCACATTTGCTTTGTCATTTCCCAAGAAAAGGCTTTAGTCTAAATGGTTTCTGCTTAGTCCTACCAATGCCCCTGTTCTGACCAGCAGCTTTTACTATTTTTGCTATGGCCGAACGAAGGAGAATTAACTGCTCCCTCATTTAGCCTCCGTGAAAGGGCAACAGCTTGATACAACAGCTTCTACTCAGACTCTAACAAAAATAATTTCTTTGCACACACATGAATTTTGTTAAAAGTTTTTCAAAACATCTGTTACACATATTTTGCACATATGAGGTTTAGAAACAGATTGGTGACTGATGGAAGTAAGCAAACCCCATTGTCAGACTCCATGTCAGAATTTAAGAAGTGCTTGCACAAGCATATGGTCTTATTTATGATAGTTGTATGAGGGCCTTGCTTCTAGCATTAACACGCTGCAGAACAACAAAGTAAAGCTTTAGAGGACACTCTATGTGGCTTCTACTACATAACAAGAAGCAGAGCTAGGAGAAGGCAAGGCACAGAGGAATGAAGTCACACCATGTGAGCCATTCTGCACAGCATGGATTGCACTGAAGACCAGCCCATATGGCAGAAGAGCCATGAGGAGTGGAAAGGATGAACACCAACATGACTAAAAGTGATTTATAGAGCTGAATGAGAAAACAATCATCTTTACTAGATGGTGGGGGTCAGTCGTGTTTCCCTCTTTCTCCCAAAACAACCCTGTGCAAATGCTGCTGCAAAAATAATCCTGGTAGGACTTTTCAATGAAGACAAGATGAAACCCTGTTTTGTTGGCTGTTGATTCAATTCAGGTAAGGTCCATGTCCTTGTTAGATGTGGTGCAAACCAAAATGACTTTGAACTTCTTCAAAGCTTGACTATTTAATCACCTAAATACATCTACTAAGAAAGAATATAAGACATTTATAATGCATCCATTGTTGTATGCCAATTAACAACCCCACATAACAGCATGTTACTTTTCCATACACTCTGATGTTGCTCAGCTGAATAGCTTTTGCCAAAATTATCACAATCTTCAAAGTGTCTTCCTCTTACTCAATAGTACATGAGGCAAAGCTGCTGTTATTTTGGATATAGAGATTGTACTCTTCTCATTCCAAAAATACTCACACAAAAAGACAAGCCTGTGTTCTGAATATAGCCAAGTATTTATTATTTTTAGAATAGTGATGCTAATAAAAATTTAAAAAAATACAGGCCTACCTAAATCTTCTGCACTGCATACAGAAATTTCAAGAATCTGAAAACGTTTAGTGTGCCGTATATACAGCTAAATTTCTAAACTTTCTCGAAGACGTATTTTATCTACATCTACGTTTTCTGAAAGAATTTTAAATCAGACCAAAACAGTTGCTCGTTATATTCTTGTATTGAAAAGCACTAAAATAGTAAACTATTGATTCACAATTAAAAGTAGGACTAATGCTTTCAGCATTCAAGTAGATAGTTTTATTACTGAGTATCAATTCTGTGATGGTTAATATAAATCAATAGCTTCAAGTGTATTTCTGCCACTTCACTTGATCATGCCTCATAATGACAATATACCTCAGCTACAACAGTTATTCTGCTTTTCAGAGTTTGAGCAGAAATCTGTGTATTTTAAGGAAAGAGGGAACAGTAAAAACTAAGTAACAAATGTCAGCAGTCTGCTACAGCAATTCTCAGCATACAGCAATCATTAACTTATTTTTTGAAATTCCACTTTTGGAAAACAGAAACTGGGAGGATACAACAAAAACCACATTAAGCAAAACACCCTCAGATCAGCCCAGCATCAGAAAATGAAAAATGACAGTCTCACACATCTAGGTTTGCAGACAGCAGCTAACTGCCAGTTGCACAAGAAGGAAAAAAAGCCAGTCTCAAAGAAAAAAGGTTTCCCCAGGGGACATTACAGTAAGGACTGCTGGAAAAGTCAAGAGCTCAAGCAAGCTGAAGAGTCACATCTTACAAGAAATCTCAGCTACATCTTAACCTGGCAGTCTTTACTCCAAAAAGTCAAAGGTGACCTTACCTAAATAAGGGCTAAATAAAAAGGCACAAGAATTGTTTCACTGATAATGTTCTTCAGTAAAGTTCTCTGAATAAAAAAGGCTTGTGAACAGCTGAAAAACAATTACAGACTAATTGACTTGGAAATAAAATGACACTTTCAAGTTTATGAAAATACAGAGGACAAGATGATGCATAATATATTTCAAGTGTCTGACTTTTTGGAGTGAACAGTGAAGAAACTCAAAATTATCAGGGTTTTCCAGCCAAGGAATTACTTGGCAAAGCATAATATCAAAATGTGAAGAGAAATGAACACCATTATAGGAACATATTCATGTCTGCTTTCCTACAGAATGCTTGAGAGTTAATGAGCAGCTAGCATTTGATGGTTCCCATTCCCAATTACCGATTGGATTTATTTATAATTATCTGTGCATGTGTTATACCTACTTACCAAACGTTTAGAAAGGAATCTCTATGGACCCTGCAAGACTTACATTTTGTGCGTTGTGTTTTGTGCCTATCACAAATGAGCCCTTATTAGAAACTAGATCCTTAGGCACCCAGAAATAAAAATTTCCAAGGAGAAACTTTCTTGCACCCAATCTCTTTTTGGTATTCATGCCATATTTTCAGCTCATAAGAGAAGGTAAAACCTGTTCTGGGAGCTGAAACATAGCACGTGACAATAGCAAGAGTAAGAGCAGGTTTTCCTGTTACCTGACACTTAACACAGAGAGTTTTATCAGAGCAGAGACTTGAAAGGCTGTATAAACAGAATAGCAGGCTTTTGTAGGGACATAACTAAACCAAGACAATGGCACACGTACGCACACAAAGGAAAAACAGGCCAGAGGAAGGCTAGCTCAAAAAAGATCTTGAGGCCTTGAACTGAAATAGATTTTCTATTTTTTAAACAATCACAGAGAGTCATGTGCATGTGCTATGAAAAGGGGTGAAAGAAGATTTAAACACAGTATTTTAATAAGGAAATGAAATGTGTGCCCAAGACATAAATCTCTGGTGGCTGAAGTCTGCAAACTTTTGCGTACTTACAAAATTTAGATTCCATTAACAATTATTTGTATACCTGTATTAACAGGTACTTGTATATTTAAAAGTTTACAATATTTATTAATGCTTTAGGTATTAGGATTAATATGTAAGAACAGAGTTCTCTGCTTACAGCTACATTTTAAACAGAGGTTTCCAGCTACATGTATCTCTGCAGAAGAAAGGGCAATCAGATTCACTACAGGATAGGTAATTTCCAATAACCTATGGAAAAAGCTTAAATCTTTTACAGCTCAGAAGACCTTTCAAAAAACATCCAGGTCTGTAAGACAGACTGAACAACTCGCATACAGGCCCTGACCTTACTCACTTGAGTATTTCCTGAATATGTCGATTGTAATAGTGCTATTTCAACGGGATCATGATAAATATAATGAGTTAGTTACTTCCTAGACACCAAATGGTCTAGTTTTCTCCCAGCCCATATTGTTCTCCTTCTGTTCTATAGCTTTTGAAGGAGTTGTGAGAAAATGGAGATACACTTACAAGCAGTGTTTTGTCAAAGCTTATCCTGTAATTCTTAATCCATCGTAGACTGAACCCAGAGCACTCAATGGACGGCTGCGGATGGATTTAAAAATAATAAAAAACCAACAACACTACAAGTGTAACAAAGAATCAGACATATCCTGCATTCATTCTACATACAGAGTACTCCTTTTCTTTTCTTATTGAGTTGACCTGCTGTTAAACTAGGTTAAACATGCCTTTTTAAAAGAATTTCCACCTTGAGCATATATGCCATGCATCTGACCCTTCAAGGTCTTTCTAATTAAAGACAGGCTATATCATCATTTGCTAAATGTACTTGGAGTGAATGTAATTTACCATGGCATTTCTAATACATTACATGGCATTTTATTTGGATTCCAGTATGAAATAGAAGTAGCACCAACATAACGAAATCATTACAACAATTAACAAAAACGTATTTGTACAAAATCCTGCCCCTGCAGTGGAACAAAACAGAATGGGAGAGTTGATAACAAAATAGAGAGACCCCTTCCATTCAAAGGAGAGAAAGGCACAACTGACAACAAACAAATGGTAGCAGGGTAAGGGGATTGGCACCATCCCAGACTGCTACAGAGCTTGAGCTCACACACGCCTAGTCTTCCACAAACTCTTTTAAAATGGTCTCCTCAGGAAAAAAAAAAACATTCAGGCAGTCAGTAATGATATATTTGATATGCTGCCCTAACCTCTGCCTGCTCCAAATTCCGAAACTATTCCAACCCTGTAAAAACAGCAAGAGCAGGAAGAGAAAAAACAGGTGCTTGTTGACATAACCAAGCTACCATTGGGTGCAGATTTGCTAATAAGCAAGGGAATGGCACACCGCTGCATATGCAATGTGCTGCTGCAAAGGGATAGACGTGATTACAGGGAATCATCCTGATTTCCCAAAGCACCTGGGCTTTTGTCTGAGCATCTTCCACTCTTCATCCAGAGGTCTGCACAATTATCAGCCATGAGAAAGCCACTGCTCTGGATATTGTGCCACCACTCAAGCCAAAACTACTTAAAGCTGCTGCTTAAGTTCCCTTAGGCATCACCTCTCTCCTTGGCTGCTTTGAGCCAGTTTACTGCAGATTAGGAAAGGAGTTGTCTGGCCGCTGCTCTGATCCACTACCACAAAGCTAATGCGGTTCATAGCTAAGCATGGAGTCTTCTCCATGGGTATTTTACTTGTAGCAGAGACTGGATGGCAGCAAACACTCTTCTCAAAGCTGTGTAGAAGTTTTGATGATGCAGGTGCACAAACAACCAGATCAAATAAAGCTGCTTTAATATCAAGCTCCAGTGGAAAAGGAAGGGAGTTCATGAAGTAAAAAAAAAAAAAAAAGCTATGATAAAGATAAAATAATTAGTGAATAATTAAAAAATTAAGCTCAAAAGCCACTTCTATGAATTACCAAGCAATAAAAAAAATCAAATCCCTAAAAAAATAATACATAAATTATTGGCTGTATCCTTTTGGGTTTTTAAATACACTTTAAAAGAACTCAGACAACCTAGAAGAGCCTAGCCAGGGCCTTGTGGATGCTGTGCCTCCTGCAGAGTAAAGAGGCCTGGCGTGTAAGTGACTGACGGCAGACACTAGCTCCTTAATAAGTGAGGTGCCTTTTTTACTGTAAGCAAGAACTAAGCAGCTGAAAACGGGAGGCAGTGAACACATTGAACCTTTCTTCATCACACTCAGGGCGCATCTAAAACGCAGTCAGCGTGCCTGCACATATGGGAACTAGCTCAGACACCGACTGCAGCACAAAGTAACTGCGTGTGCAGTATTTGGTGAGGAGCTGGGTATGTATTTGGGCTTTTAGACAAAAATAGAAACTGTGCTGCCAGTACCAAAATTAGCTAGTCTAAAGCTAGCTCATAACGTGTCCTTGTGCTGCAGGCATTGCCTCAGATGGTGTTGGCCTGGGATGGAAACAGAACAGGCAGGAGGACATGGAAGATGAAGAGAGACCACGGGAAAGGGCAGAAAGAAACTAAGGGGATTAAAGAGAAAAAGGGAAGCAGGTAGAAGAAAAAACAAAGGAAAAAAGAGGTGAAATGACTGAAGAATTTTAGTCAGGTTTCATGTGCAATTTATTTAAGAGCAATGACTGGAAAAGCACAGTGGGAAGTAAAAATCATTTCTATGGTCTCTGCTGCTCTGCACCTCTAGCCCTCAGAGTACAGAAGCTAGAGGGAAGGAAATTCCCAGGGGGGAAGAACTGGCTCTATACCAGCTCCATGTAACAGTGAGTGGCCAAGGATGAGACATCAATGTGCATGCTTCTGGCAACTGAATCATTGCCATGGACGGTAGGCATCCAGGTGCAACCAATAAATGTCCCTCTCTTCCCCCAATATATATATATATTTTTTCTCTTCAGAGGCCAAGAAGATTCAGGCGGTAGAACACTCTTTCTGATGCACTGCCTGAAAAATAAAGTGGAGGCAGATAAACTAAAGAGGGATTGGATAAAAAGAACATTTCCGAAGCTGTAGTTTTATTTTCTGCGCATAACTGTCTGCATATGTAGAGCAAACTGTGGCCATATGAAAAGTGGGACAATTCATAGCAGCAAGGATCAAGCTGGATGTTCTCACAGAATCCTCTATGATTTGAGATAAGGGAATTAGCTCTGAGAAAGTCATAGCTACAAGGGAGCCAATGATGATGTAGAAGTACCTAATTCCTGTCCACAAGCCCAGTTAAAACGAGCTTTCTAGGTGGCAGAACAGACCTAACAAACAGCAGCACTCCAGGCTGTACTAACACATCACTTAAACTGCAATTCAGAAGAGTAAGCTATGCTCCAGTCTGTTACTGTAAGTGGCAATCCTTAACATACCTTTTTTTCCCATAATTTTTAAGATGGATATATCAAATATCTTAATGAAAATCAGCATACAGATGTTTTGCAGGTTATACATCAGTCTGATGCAGCCAAAAAATGTGCAAACATACAGAACTCTGTCTCACTGCTCATTTCACATTGATTGTCTTGTGAAAACAGCTCATCCTAAAGTCTCAGGCTGAATAAGACAAATGAAATGATTGCAAAGTTCTGCAAAACTTTGCAAAAATAGCCAACGTTCATTGCACAACTCCCCAGTCAACAATAAACTCTTGCTCCTAGCAAGTATGTATCACCTACGTCTTCTAGGAATTAAAATATCTTATTATATTGTTACAAATAGGTAAGTGGTGGGAAAGAAATGTGCATCATCTGCTGAAGGTTACCAGTAGCTGCAGAACAAAAAGAGGGCCCTGTTTCCAAGTGTCTCCGTTCTGTAACTTGGTGTTCCCTGCTTAAAAGGAAAGAAAATCATTACCGTGCAATGCAACATTAGAAAAGCAAGAAGAAAATAAAGCGGAAAGCAGTTAAATGAGGGGAATGCTGAGCAGCATCTTTAGAGCTCTAGATTTTCCATCCAGAATGTAAGAAAAAAGGAGAAAATCAGCAATAAGACCTTATGTTGACTACTGAGTAAAAATATCCCCTGGTAATTGGTACTAGTCCTCTTGTTTATAATCCCAGCGAGGTATCCCTTTAAGTCTTTGTTTGGAAAAAATACTAAACCTTTTCCTAATTAAAGTGCATATTAAAACCTGAAAAGCTCCAATAAATTTCAAATTACTGTACAATGTCAAATAGCTGTTGAAATGTTTCAATTTTATTTTATTTTATTTTTTCTGCAGGGAATAATTTTCAATGTTGGAAGTAACCTAGAAGGCCACTTTGGTCAGATAAAAGGCATCTTGAAAATATCATTTTCCACATTTGTGAATTAAGCAATGAAAATGAAGATGAGGAAGGAAGAAAAATCTTTCTGTTTGTGTGCAATTATATTTTATGCATGAAGAATTAAATAGCAAAAATAGCTCATGGGAGGAAATGAAACAAACAGAAACCATTCCCCCACAACTGCCAGAGCACCACTTCAGCTGGACTCAAATATCGTGCTATGCATCAAACAAGTTTGTGCCACAAGGATGAATTTATACGTCTAAGGATCTACACACGCAAACAGAGGTATATAGAAATATAAATTGTGAACGTGCACTCCTGGCAGCAAAAGCATTGCTTGGACGAGACTGATAAAGCCTAGAGCTTATATAAAGCCCCCAGTGCTTATCTTTGTACAACATGGATTTCACTCCAGATATCTATCTATACCTTGTCCTTGTCCACTTACCAAACACAGACTCAAGGAACAGCTGGAAAAGCAGCAGCTGGGTGCCTTGTCATCATGAGGCAGCATTTCTTTATTTTTTTTCTCTCTTTTTGCCATCATACTCCCCCAGTAAAGATTTATTCAGGCAGTGCTTTGAGTGGAAGAATTAATGTCTACTTTGACCCTATACAAAAGGTCCCACTAAATCCTTCAAGTGCAGATGCACATCAGAAAGCTTTTGTGTGTCTAGCTAGTGTACCAGTCCAGTGAAGATGTGGACCTAACTCTGAGTTACACTGCCAGTCACCTCTGTTAAGTGGAGAGAACTAATAAGATAATGTTTCTTTAATTGCAAATCTGTGAGAGTTTAAAGAAATATATTCCTTTTATTCTTAAATTGTATCAAAGTCCAACTACTGTTTTATTTTCTAAAACTGCAACATTTTCCCTTTCCTTGCTGTCATAAGAAATTAATAAGGTACCTACACCTCCACCCCTGGGGTGCTTCATAAGCAATTAAAACGCAATCATCATAATAAAGAAATAAATAACCTTAATTAAAACATTGCACAGGAACCTTCCTCAGATGCAGACAGTGGGGAGCTGTCTGTCTCCCTGAGATTTTACATATCTGTCAGCTAGACTGAGATCCAAATGCAACATCAGGCTTCATGGACATCATCCGGATTTATGATATTCCCTGAAGGCCCCGGATTCATACTCCACCAAACAGATGATAGCCACATGTAGATTACTTTTTTGTTAGATAAGATTTTTTAATTGCTTCATTTAATTAAATTTTCACAAGAGTTCTGGATGCTTGGACCACACACAATCATCTCCCTACTCCCCTGCTATCCTTCTTAGCCTCTTTCTTTCAAAAACAAACAAAACATCTCCCGCAATGTCTCTTCTCACTCCCACGTCTTGTTTTTCCACCCAGGGCTCTTATATTATAACCTTTAGCACTTCCTTCTCTCATTCTCTGGTCGATGCTGTGTTTACCAGCTCCTCATCACTCCAGACAAGGAAGAAATCTGAAAAATATTCTCCCTCTACCTATGTCCCATCAGCAGGACTAGATTTTTCTCAGCTCAATTTTCTCCTCATCTTTTCAATGTGGTATTCCCCAGAAGGAGCAGAGGGCCACAGCAGAAGAATACTTCTAGTCTGAAATACTGTCACTTTCAAAAGTGCTACATAGACCTTTTCTGGGTACTAAAACTTCAGAACTGAAGGAGATGAAGAACAAAGGATTCATTTATTTGAAGTGATAGGACATCGAATAGCAGCTCTTCAAGGGTAACAATTCCTATGTGCCAATATGATTTATTCTCCATCCACAAAGCAATTTTGTGGGGGTTTTGCTTGGCTTTTTGTTTAAATTGTTCATATAAAATTACCCATCCCTTTTATATATTTATACATATTACAGGAATTCTGACCGGTTTCTGATTCATAGTGTCGTCTCTGCCTTCCATTTTTTAATACACAAACAAATTTGCCCCAGAGCATGTCTAAATCATTCCTTCTAGCTTCATACCAGAGCATGTTTTGAAGAGCACGATGGGAACAACCATAACTGATATCTCTGAGATATTGACTGTGGCACCACTCCTTCACATGGGAAGAGGTATATCTCACCTTCTCTCCCAGCCTGCCATATTATTATTATTATTATTATTGTTATTATTATTATTAGGCAGAATAGGAGACAAAATGAATGCAGCTAAGAGGTAAAATCATACAACTATGCTGTGCTAAATCCTTGTAACGATTTACCCTAAGGTTACTGAGCTATATATACTAGATCAATCAGATGCCTTTCATACACTTTGGATGCGTAGTCCTCTAATTGCATCTGTACCTAGCGGTATTCACTGAGCACCACATAAGCTCGTGGCTCTCATGTTCAGTACTGAAGCATTTGGATTCTGACAGATATATTTTAAATTCAGGAGATGCCTCAAGTTCTAGGTAGGTCTCAGAAGAGTGAAATATGACAAGATAACATCATTTCTTTCTTTTCCAGAAGGATTTCAAGATGTTTCTTTGCCTAAGGCTTTCACTATTTATTTTCAGTTAGTTAATGCAGGGGAGTTTACACACCAGGCTTGCCCTGTTATAACCATGTTTAGAACATATTCTTTTTCTGAAGCTGTCTTTTTATAGTTTAATTCTGAACTAAAGGGAAATGAATGATAAGGAGCTAAGTAGTGGCAACATACATAAGGGCAATATCAATATAGGCAGAACTTTTATCGCTTTGAAACAAACCATCTTCATATGTAGTACACATCTGCTCCAATTTTATAAATTAAATTAATGTGCTGTGCTGGCTGAATATATGGCATTGTAGTCTCAAGAGGGTCTCACATAGCTCTGCATTTTATTTATGATGTTCATGAGCACGTCTAGCACATGCCAACTCAGTGTGGGCTGACTGTGCATCCCCACTGAAACAGCAATCCAAAAATGCACCAAACCTCACATCACCGTCATTACTCTGTGTGCCCTCCTGCCACTTCAGCTTGAACCTGCTGCAAAGGCTGAAAGCAATAGTCAATCCTCCTTTCTTTGTCTTTGTTCCTAACAGATACAAACATCCTCCTCCCCAAATTATAAATGAATAAATAAATAAATAAATAAATAAATAAATTTTGCTTTTTGTCCTTTCTTTTCGAGAGTATGTTTGAATGATCAAAACCAAACCAGTAATACTGATGAATGGACTACAATTGTTTTGTACTATTTTATACCATAAGGTTGGCTATTATTATAACTGAAATAACCAATGTATAGTTGTAAGAGGAAAAAACATATATATTGTGTGCCTAGATTGTCATTTTATGCTCTAGAAATTCAGTATCTCAGTAAAAGAAAGCTTAAAATAGAGAATTCTTCCAATAATAATTACAAGTGAATTAGGAAAGAGACACCCATTCATGAGAGACCTACCATTTCTCTGTTGCCAACTGAATGAGCTGTCCTAAGAGAATAAATTTTTCTGGATTACTAAAAATTGTAATCCAGATTACATTACAATTGAGATTATACTGAAGACTACTGATTCAAACAGACAGATTTTGGTAACAGTTCAGTACAGACTATTTGCGTAACTCTTTTTGTGAGAGAATGAAAGACAGCTGAAGGTAATTTCAAATTTAAAACATGACTAAAATTCTGTAATCAAAATGTACGCTTGTACTTCAGTATGGATTTGATACTAATGAGAAAAGCAGGAGTCATTTTAACATCTCCAGATTCAGGAGGAAACAAGCTAAAACTTTAAATTGTCTGTTCTTGGTATAGATAATATCTCAGGTAAATACAAACATATATATGCATATATGTATCCTAAAATATCTTAAGAACATATATATGCTTATTCACTATAAATATGGTGTTGATATATCTTGTATACTTATATGAGTGTATCTCTATATATGTCTATCTAGATAAATGTGAAAGTGGTCCGAATTTTGATAATAAAAGCATTTGCATGAATAGATTAGTTAAATGTGAGTAACCATCATTGCCTTTAGTTCTGTGTAAGCTCTTGGAGTTAGAGAAAGGAGATGCAAGGGTGTTTTAATTTGTAAATTCTATTTTAAAATGCAGCTGAATGAGGGTGGTTTGTTCATCTATAGCCTTGTTTAGATGAGGAAGTTAGGTGAATTTGAAATTCAATAGCTAATACACGCTCATTTCCTTTATTAACACTATTTCCTGTATTTACACTAAGTATACAGAATAAGGTGAATAAGTATGCAGAATAATTTTTCATGTAAAGTAAATAGATGTCCATACTATGAGATAGAGTGAAATTACAATTTCATGTTACAGTTATGGGTACATGTGAGTGAGATAAAAAAGGAAATTATCCTCTACATATTTCAATGGCATTTAAGCAAATTTCAACACAGAATAAAGATTGCCATCAGAAAGGATTTAATCTTACAGTAGATTGATAGAGTTTAACTGTAAGATAGAGAAGCTAAAAGCTGTAATCTTGTGAGATCTAGATTGTTTTAGTGACCGAGTTCTTAATATCTAAATATTTTTGAGCAGTTTTATATTACGAAGATTGTAATGAAGTCTTTATTGCTAATCTGATTTTAAAGTAATTACATGGTGACCAGATTTATCTCACATACTTTCAAATCTCGGTCTTTTTAATAGTCTTTACTTAATAAAATTATTGCAAAAATCATTTCTAAATCCAAATCTAATACTTTTCTCGGTTAAAGGCATGTTTAATAATTTCTACATTCCCCATTGTTTGTATTGCGGAAACTCCCACGTGTAACATCTGATTTGAAAATACCAAAATCCTTTCCAATACAGTAAGTATTTAAGGCTTTTAATTCATGTATCAAAAACCAGACTAGCCAAAACATTAGTGAAAATAAGGCTATTACCTGTTGTTGTGCTGTCTAATATCTACATAAACAAGAGAACTCCAATCGATGAGTGCAATGTCCCTTTCATGCTCTACAGGTCTCATTTTTTTACCAGACAGAACATAAAAAGCATTTTATATTCCATCCCACATTTTGTCATAAGAATTTATTTCTATAAATTGGGAGAATTATGTTCTCAGACAAATTATGGGTTTAATAAATGCTGTAATTGAATTCCTGTGGCTATAAAGTATATTATAAATGAAACAAAAATTCCGAAATTAAGTTTTAATTCCTGTTAATGTTTTAAATTCTGCAGTGTATTACTTGGGACATACCTAAAGCCTCTGTTCAGACAACCTATTATTAAGGTCATTTTGAGTATATATGTGGACATTTTTCTCATTTCACCTGCCAAGGACAGATCTTTAGAATTTGTTTTACTGAATTTGCCTCTGTCTAGAAATTTGCACCAACTTTCAAACTATTTTATTGCTTAAAAGAATAGCCTGTTTACTCATACTACAACCAAACCATTTTGTTTTTAATGCTCACTAATTAAGTCTTCTTTAAAGGATTCATCACGGGAAAATAATGTTTTTTTCCGTATCTGTTTCCATTGTGAGGGGTTTGAGTTTCAAATCTTGAAGTGGTAAAATGGTAAAGACATAAGAATCTGGAAAAATGGTTTTTGTGTCTTCTTCATTCCAAGAAGCAAATTGGTGATGAAAATAGTTCCAGTAACAGAGCAAAAATGGGTTTGCACTCACAACATCATAAGGAGTGTACAGCAGCCAGCCCAGAAATAAGTTATATCCCAAAGTGACACCAGATTAATTTTAGCATGCAAAGAATAATTCTGATAACTGAGAATTAATCCTCCAAGCCCAACCCCCAAAATGAACCAAAGTTGTTGCTTTTTTTTTCCTGTAATTAATAGACTGCTTTAATTTAACTGCTGTCATTACCTCAGAAGACAGTGAAGTTTAAGGTCTAAATTCTGTCTTTATGTTGTTGCTGCAGGATAGCAACTAGTGAAGCAGCTAAGACACTGACAGCAATATCCATGATTAAGTTACCATCTGACGATGCTTTGCCACACTCCCTGAAAAATGAAGCCACACATCTGCTGCATTTGTAAACCTGCAGATTGCTGAAAGACAATTACTGCTTAAGTGAAAACTGCCATTGCATGAAACAATTAAAATCTATGGTTCTACCAGAAACCAGAACACAGGATTCTGTCTGTAAGCAGTTAATGACATGTTTCCATGGCCTTCAGAGGGACAAAATGTGAACTGAAGACTAAATGTTACCACTCATGTTACCAAAAAAAAAAAAAAATTTGCTCATAGACTCTTGAGCATATAGCTATTATGGAGAATGTGAGACACTGCCAATTCAGTGGCAATGTAATTTCATAAGTCAACACAGTTACTTGTATCTCACTTATATTCAATTATGACAATCTACAATACGCAGCACTTTGACCAGAGTCTCTCAGTCAACATAAGAGCAAGGCGCAAAGTAGGCTCTGATCCTAATTGCAAATCTTTCTGCTCCCATTGACCTTCAAGAGGAGCAGAGAGTTCAGCTCTTTGTGCACTGCTTTCACAGGGATTTGTTTCCAGCAAAACCCTACCTGACGTGGAGAGCTAGGAGTCAGATGATTTCATAAGGAGTGAACCGAGACAACAATTAGACCGGGTAAAATGGGTTAAATTTCTTTCAAGTTACTTGGTTTTCTCGTGCCCTGTAATCACTAGGAGTGCTCTTTCAAATGGAAAATGTCCAGCAGCTATTAAAAATAGTATTAGGACAAACTCAATTTAATTGTCTTGTGGATAGCATGAAATTGAATACACTGAGGTCATTAACCTTCAATACCCAAATTCTATTTTTCTATAATTATGTTTCCTAAACACAGGAACCCTGTGTATGGGAGCTGACAATACACACATTACACTACTAAACAAAAGTTGAGGTCACAGTCAGGTGACCTTCACATTTAACATTCATAGACAAAAATACTCTCTAAAGCAAGCATTTTTTGTTTTGGACTACTTCCCCTACTGATGGACATTCTGAACTTCAGGTTAAGCCATTTTCCTTCCTTTAGCATGTTTTGCCCCTGACTATGTAATAAAAATGCCAGTGCAATTCACATTATATGGTACCTATTAGCTCTTTTATGGCTCTTGTGATGTTTGGAAATAAATATGTATAAACTCAATTTACCCATCATTTATCTTGCAATCTCACAGAATTATAGCCCTTCATTTAACATTCTGGGTGTATTTTATGGGGCAATAAATGCTTGAAAGCATTGTATTCTTCATGGTCACCCTTTCAGAACATGAGATTATCAATTGTTACCATGACTTCAATGCGTTTACACTTAAGTTCTTTTGTAATCTTTCCCCGCATTATAGTCTTGGCACTTGGCATATTTAGAGACTCTCTCTTATAAACTGTACTGCTTATACGTGCATTTCAAAAGAAAGCCCACATCAAGCAAACAGTTTGTTTTCTATGTGATATTGTAAGAAATATGTTGCTCTTCGTCATAATCTGATATTTTAGAAGTCATATTGTAACTCAGTTTTACTGTTATCCAACACTATGGACAAAAGAAATAGCATCGAAACAAATGTCTGAACAAATGAGAAGGAGAAAAGGAAGAAATGGCACAAATAACTGAACATCTTAGACATCTGCACACTAACGGAAAAAATCAAGTTGGTAAAAATTATTTACATTGTTTTTTATATGGTGACTCGTATTTAGGATTAATTATCTGTGAGACAAAACCACAGGTTTTTGTTTGTTTGTTGTTTGTTTTTTGTTTGCACACATTATCTAACAACATGGCTCACAAGGCAGAGCTACGGTTTTCACCTCTACAGCCTGCTTCTCAAAGGTATTTGTGTGTGGTGAGGCACTGGAACAGGTTGCCTCGAGAAGCTGTGGGTGGTTCTGGAGGTATTCAAGTGGGTGGCATCCCTGCCCTTGGCGGGGGGGGTTGGAACTGGATGGTCTTTAAGGTTCTTTCCAACCCAAGCCATTCTGATTCCATGACATGTTTGAGGATCTGGATCTGAAAACCCAAACTCCTTCTCATAGTGTTCAATGTTACACAGCAAAAATAAGGCCAGCTATTTCCTAAAGGCTGGAAATGGGGAAAGCTACTGATGCTCCACCTCACCTCTACAAATAATTACTATCTTCTTTATGAGCTATGTTTTTAAACAAATGTAATTTGATGTTTCTCTAAGCTTAGGTACTGTAGCTTACTGCTGAATACACATTAGTTATGCTCTTTGAAGCCTCTTTTTGTTGGGACATAAAAGGCAAGTGTGGATAAACAAGCCATCTATGTGGCTGAACCTCCAAAGCAAGGTAAAGATGAAACAAACCTTCAGGCACATGGCAAAGTGCACAGTATGCCTTCCTTCAAAGAGTACAGGCACAGTTCCACTCTTAGATACAAGCTGGTAGAGTTCATCTACCTACGGCTGCACTTACTTATCCTGATGAAGAAAGAGTCTGTTTTAAGAATGATCACCTCTGTATCTGCAAGAAGAGAACAGCAATGTATGAATGGTGAACCTGAAATCAAGCACAACAGTGTTTTCATTTCATCATTGCCTGAACCAAGATTAGAAACACTCTTTCACACTGACTTTATTTTGTTAAGAGGGCCATTTTTGTGATCTCAAACTTTTCTTTTAAACTGAAATATCTTTGTGAAGTATTTTAAGTCTACTTTTACTCAGTTAAATTCCTGTGATCTTCTAAAACAAATAGACCAGATGATACACTGTGACGGAAAAGCACTCCAGTGTAAACCTGTGACTTCAAAAAGATTCTTCATGGATACAGAGATCTGAGCTATTATACCTGAGAAGAAGGTCAAGGCCTCACTGTTATAATTCCATAGGGATGCTGAAGAAACTTTGCATTAACAGCACTTGCCCTTACTGTGAAGACACTGCAAAGAGTTTTGTTTGTCTTTCCTGTGCTGGAAGCATGTGCATCTTAAATTGCAACTTTATAATTTTTAACTATACCATTATTTGCACAGACACAAAATTTCAAAATAATGTAAAGTTGGCATCTTTCTTTCTTTCTCTCTTTTCTTCTTTCTTTCTCTCTCTCTCTCTCTCTTTCTTTCTTTCTTTCTTTCTTCAAAATGTATTTTATTAATCTCTGTTGTTCCCTATTATCAAGGGGACATACAGAACTTGGTGGCCTTTTTTATATTTAGCAAATGTTATTTAGAGTATTAAATTGAACAGTTTATTTCAACTTACATACCATGTAGAGAAATAGCACAGCTATCATATCTAAACACAGGGTTTCGGTACAAAATATGGAAACTGCAATTTGTTCTCCTTTGTTATAGGACTGTATTCTTCTTCATAACATGCATAATAATAGCAATAATAAAAGTGCAAAAAGCTATTCAGCACGATGGAAAGTATAAGATTTTTTTCTTTCAGTAAACATCATCTGGCATTCACATCTTTCTCACTTTACAAAGCCACAACTGTGAAAAGCGTGGACTCAGGCAGATGTCTCATTGTAAAAGAGGTGTAAACAATCTCAGAAGTCTTTCAACATCTTCTGACCAACAAAACTACCAATCTGATATTCTACGTGCCCCACAAATTTCACATTTATTCTCCATTTGAAGACATTAGCATCAAAGATCACTACACTTTAAAAGTACAAAGGAAGGCTAAAGGACAGTTCATGGGGAATAGTTTTGTTGTCTGTTTTTGTCTTTAAACAAATCTGCTTTTAATTTGACATTCATTATCTGAGGTTGCACGCCACTTACGGAGGTGACAGCTGCTTAAAACATTAGGTTGGGTTCTTCTTTCCTGACACTAAATATCAAATTGGACCTTTGTCCTCCGAAAGGATGTAGGCATGTGTTTCATTTTATACTCAAATTATTACATTTATTTTCTGCCTACTTCATCAAAGAAAAAAAGTTCTCAGTATTCAAGCAATCTTAGAACTTTGACCCATTCTTCTTCACCAATACACAATTATTTGGTGCCTATAGAGTTCAGCTGTGTTCTCAGCAGCAGGCATTGCTACAAACTGATGAAGAGCGAGGCTGCTGACATGGCCTTCCCTGGGTTGAGATGGTCTAGATCCTCATCTGACAAGTCTTTGGCACCCCAGAAATCAGCAGGACGGGGCTACACAGGAGAAAGTAATTCCTTAAACACCCATTGAAGCCTTCAGAAATAGAAAGAGTTTTAAAGAAACCATTCATGAGCTGAGTCACCTGCCCCTTAAAGAACCAGTGGTACGACAGCTTTTCTTTCCTTCCAGAGCCTTCAAGGAACAAGTTTTTTCATCTCTGATCATCTTTGGGTACCCATTCCTGGGTTGATATAACTTGTAGTGGTTTAACCCACTGCAGTTTATTATTTCTCATATGATCAGTGATTGTTCATAGGTCCTATCCAAAACAGACTTGACTCAAAGCTCAAAAATGTCCGGAGTAATTCCCAAACAACCACGATCTAAAATGTCAGATAGCCATCCCATACCACCCAGAAATCATTGAAGCTCCAGATTGCACGTTACTGGAAACTTTGGGGAAGACCAAGAGTTGATATGGATCCAAAACCAGAAGTTCAAACGTGTGTTAATATAAGATGGGAAACAGCAATTGCACTGTTTTGTTATTAAGATAACAACACTATGAAACAAACCAGCTGATCGTTTTTCTGCTTGACCAAATAGCTAAATTCATTGCAATTGTTTTCCTTGATGTAAGACAAAGCAGAAAAGCATTTGAAAGATTTTTCCATCAATAGAATTAAGGTATGCAACTATCCCTTAGCCTTACAGGTCTCTGGTTGGAATAAATGTAAGTAAATGAGCTGCTCAGTAAGATGGGAGTGGCACCTATCATTTCATAACTTTTTCACTTAGGAATCAGACGCTTTGTAAAACCAAGCTCACTCATTCATTTTTTCCACACTACTGTTCCTTTTATAGGAACCATCTATCAAACACTTCAGCCAAAACCTTAGCTTAAACTGAGACATAGCTGGATTTAAGTTAGTGGAATTATGCTGTTTGATATTACCTTTACGGAAATTAATCTGGCACTATGATACAGCAGTGTTTGCCATCAGAAGCAGCAAAGTCATACAGCTATAATGTTATGTAATGGCCAGATTTATTCAGAGCTTCTTGGCACAGTAACTAGACAGATCAACTTGATTTTGTACTGTAAAAGTAGCTGCATTATACAAAATGCATTTCATAACCTGTTGGCCCTCAGAAATTTCTTCATCATCCTGTCTTTTGATCAGTACCAGGCAAAAGAAAGAAGGAATCAATCCAGCCACACAGGATGGAAACACTGTGACTGAAAAGGTGAAGGCTCAGCCACATAAGTGCAGAGCTCGGTTATGATGAAAATGTGCAATGTAACAAATTCCTCTTCAATCAGCTCTTCCCTTTGCACTTTGTGGTCTGTCAGTTACATTCTTCTGTCTTTCTGAAACTGCATGCTTGTCTATGTCTCCCTTTATCTTATTTAATTTATATTTCTCTCCTACCGTGACATTCTGACCTCCCCTTTGATTTAGTGGTTTCTAACCTCCACCTCTCCCCTCTCTCCCCCTGACCCAGCCTGCCTTTTTTTCCCAAAAGGTTCACACATTACAGCGGTGTGGATTATATAAATAGTTCCAGTTGCCTCACCTGTCACTGTTTTCCATGGCCACTCTATATCTTTCTTGTCAAGAAATGACTGCACAACTGTCCTCCCTTTCATTTCCTTGCCTTTATTTGCCTGCCATTAACTTGATAAAATAATACATTCCAAACTATATTGTTAAAGTTGGGCCCTCTGTTTCAAAAGTGAGCACAAGCAGTAGTTTTCCTTTTCATGGTTTTCAGAACAGCAGGATTGGGCCATTCTGAAATCAAGATATGCATATGAAGACAGACTGACTAATTTTGATGCTTCTTTAAATTTATGTTGTAAAAAGGAAGAAAAAAATGCCAAAGCAAGACAATAAAACATTAGTTTCAACTTCTCCAAATTCCCAGGTTCACCTCCAGTAAACTAAACAAGAATATCAATGTTTATTGAATAGGAAAGTGTTTCATCTCATCTCTGTTCTTGCTATACAATATGAGTAGAAGAAGGGAACAAAAGGAAACAAAAACAAAAACAAAAAAGCAAAACCAAAAACATGCTAGTGCTTACAGACAGAAACAGTGGCCTGCGGGCATTATTATGCAGAGGTGCTCAAGAGTACAACCTTATTTCAGAAAATTCTGACAGGTCTTCTGTCTTTCAGAACCCAGCATCATAGCAATACAAATAGTTATGCTGGAATTCTTTAAAACTGCAGCTGTAGACCACAGATTATATATATATATATATATATATATAAATCACATTATCAACATTTCTATTTGCATTACATACACTGCAATGTTTGCTCTGTGTATATTTTAAGATACAATGGGCCTTACTTCCTTCAATTTTTTAGCAGAGTTGCACATATGTACATATGTACTTTGTCAATGTCTACATAAGGCCTCGGTTCTCAAGGTGATTGGAACAGATAGGTGCAGTAAACATGCAGAGAGCAATGAAACACTTCAAGACCTAAGAAGTTGCAATATTGTAGCCTGACACTGACATTAAGAAAAAACAAAAAAAAAAATATATATATATGTATATATATATATATTCTCTTAGGTACTACGCAACAGTTCCTGGATCTACCCCCAAATTTGGCGTTGAAAGAAATTAAGAGATTATAAGAAATCTAACGCTGACTAAGAATTTCCAAGTGGTGCAGGAATTGCCACATTGTAAATGCAGTTCTTATGCATTTAAATCCCTTCTTACAGGAACAAAGTCCGAATTTATCATTAGTCACTCTAAAGATACACCTAGTAAATTTGTAAGATATATGCACAAAGTGATGCACAAAGTCATCAAAAAATTCATCAATATATCTTCACAAGTCTGGGTTTTTGCACACACAAAATAAACCTTGATGTTTGAAACTTGCAAAGGCTCCTTTTGGAAGGCTTAAAATAAGTGGTGTAAAGCCTCCTTTGCAGAACCTCTGAGCTTATTCAAGGAGATCTTAAAACTCCAGAACAGGTTTCTGGGTTCAAACCAAACCTTGTACTGTCAAGGTGAAGAAGCTGTATTAACAGAGATTACACTTTCCTCAGAAAACTTATGATGTGGACTGTGTAATTGAAATAATCCAAATTTTTTCTTTAAAGTTTTTTTAGAGGACAGATTTTTTTTTACTTCTGTTTTCACAGAGAAGTGGTTCTCTTTGTTTACAGCTTTTATTATATTCAGGGACATTTCTAGGGGTACTTGATATTTTTGCAAAAAGTTCTACAGTTCTTCACAAGTGGCTTTTATCTTTTTAATCTGCTTTGCTATGAAACATTTGATCATGTACAGGTGAGCACACATATTACTGGACAATTTAGAAGTTCTTTAAAATTCTTTTCATTTTGGCAATAATCTATATGGCTATATGAATAGTGGGTTTAGAAATGTAACATAGTGCTACATTTTTCCACAACATAAGGTTTTTTTGAGTCAAAACATGAATAAGCAAAACGGACATATTATGCTTTTTATCCTGAGTGATTTTTATGAAAAAGTGGATAAACGGGAGTATAAGATTTCCTGAAGATTTTGAATTGTGATGAAAATGGTGCTATATGTGTAACGTTATACCTTGATTTCTGTCCTTCCCTCACAATATTTAGAACAGATATTGACATCCAGACTGTGCTTTCCCTCTGCAAAAGAGAAAACAAACAGTATCTTTCCTGTCACAGACACTTTACAAGATGAGACATCATTTTTGATCTCTCCTCACACTCTGAGGCTAACTGGGATCTGCAGGAATTACTCCCGATTGCCAGCACTGCTAAGTGTAGCAGCTTTACAGAAAAGACATAGATGAATGATTCACACCTATATGTGTACACGGACGCATGACTAATGTTTGTATTAGTTACAAATGGAGAAAAACAAAAAAGCTGCTGAATCTTGAAGTGGCTTTGGACCAAAAACCCAAAGAGCAACTCAAATTCAAACTAACATAATCTCCTAATTCTTTATAACTTTGTTACCTAATATGCTCTGTCACCTACGAAAGACGTGTTGGCAAACATCTCTTAGCTGCATTTAAAATTCCACCACCTTCCTAAAATCTTCCTGATTTATTCCATGTTTCAATTTCAAATCCATTTAATATACACTTTTTAAATATGCTTACTTGAAGCATTATAGCAAAGTAAAGAGAAAGTGACTGAAGAGAAAGAGAAAACCAAGTAGCATATAAACCCCCCCCAATTTCTTTCACCAAAAGCAAACACAATATTTATGACAGACATTAATCAAGATTGGAAGATAACATTCTGCAGTTTGAGTAGTGTAAATAATGATGTAGACTTAAGATACAAAAACTAAGAGCAGAATAGTCTGCTCAATGTTGTAGTTATGAGTCTGGGAAGGGATCCTGTGTTAAGAAAAATAATTCCTCAGGGCACATAATATCTTTCCCCTCTGGTTTCTCCTTTACACTTTTAGTTAATTTCCCACTCTCTTCTGTCAATACTGCTGCTAATAATTAGCTTCACAAGCCAGCTGGATAACTGAAGAGCAAAACAAAAAAACCCTCTTTCCACCTTTACTAACAAACCAAGCTTTCCTTAAAATAAAGAAATATAGGTACACATTAGATACAGGGATTTAGGCCCTATCTTCGTACTGGATCAAATAGGGTGTAGGATCAACTCAACACTCTTCTAAAAGATGTGATGCAAAAGGAAGTTGGATTTCTAAGTCACCCAACAGCTTTTTAATGTTGTACCTGGTATTTGATTTAGATATTACAGCCCAAGTAGAAAGTATGGCTTTCCTTCATTATGCTATGTCCTGGAGTGCAATGCTGAATGAATCAGCTCCAGGCTGTAACAGCAAAATGTGTTTTTGAGCAGAGCAAGCACACAGCTGCTTAACCATATGGAAGTTTAGCTACACATGAAGCTCTGTTAATATCCACTTCTCACCTCCTCACATACATCCAAACGTGTTGCCCCGGTGCAGGCTCCTACTTCCCCCTTCTCTTCCTTGCAGCCTCCTACTCTTAGGATTCCTTTGTCCCCTGTAACACCTCGGTTGTACCTCAGGGTACTCCAGCAGGTCAGCCAGCCGTGCGACCTTGAATGCTGCCAAGCATTGAGCCAAATCCACCAAGTTTTGCACAGTTTACTCGAGACGAACAGTAGATGGCTCTGGTAACTGAATATACATGCATCACTTACGGGAAAAATCAATCAAACAATTTCATGTCCTATCCTCACAGCTGGGATCCTGCAAAGTGACGATATTGGTTTGCAGGGATGTATACTGCTTTTTCAGTCACTCACTACGTATAGGTTTATACGTCAATATGATTTGATCCTCTCTTCTGAAGTTTTCTCTAGCAAAACTTAAAAGGAAAATAAATGGGGCCCAAAGCACAGAATTCTATACTTTGAAAAACTGGATCATAAATTATGCACGTGACAGCTAATGAAGAGCAGACCTGTGAAAGGAGCTAAACAGCTAGATTAATATTAGAAGCATGAACATGCCTAAACCATTTGTATTTACCTGATAAGCTTACTGATTGGTTTCAAGTTGACAAAGAGATAGTTTATATACCACACACTGGGGCCAATTATTTTATCTATTGAATTTTTCCTGGCTATTAGTAAATTCCCCATTTATAAGTGCAGAACTGGAGAGGGGAACTTTTTAGCATGAACTTGATTGCTTACTACACCTATTTTTCACCTGTTTTAAGTAACTGATTCCAATTCTTCTCCCCCAATAACAATAAAATCATGCTATAAAAGAGCAAGATACTCAGTGTATGGAAAATTTCCCTAAGGTGTGACTAACCAAATAGATAGCTCCTTGAACCTCCTCAAAATTCACATGACTGCACTGAAATACAAAATCAGAAGCTGCTACCAAGCATACAGTCTCTACCCAACCATCATCAAACAAGATGCATGCTCAGTTCTGTTGCTCATTCCCTGTGGGCTTCAGGCACTGCATCCCATCTGTGCTCTCACCATTTGTCTGTGAGCTGCGTACTCAGGCTGGTACTCTGCTTTCACACCCTTCTGAAAACGCCTGGTGCTTAGGAGACACTTCGTATGTAACATGCAGTTGCCTGTGCTCAGGAAAACAAACCATGCCATGTAAACACCATCCTCTGCTGTAGGCTGACTGGCAATATGCTGGCCTTTGAAAAGATGAACCCAAACAGCACAGCATCCTCTTCAGGGTGGCAAGTTACTTCGTGCTAACACCACACCCTGCACTGCAACAGAAGGAAGAAAGAGACACAGCCTCATTTCCTTAGCACATCCTATAGAGAGCACTGGTACGCACCCTGGAATGCAGCTCCAAAAAGGCATTGCCATGTTGCCATCACAAGGAATTTGGAGAGATTTCTTTCTGAAACCAAGCTCCTGTATTTTCCATTGAGGAGAGATGAACACCCACCTCAGCACTCCTGGAGAGCGTGGAGGGAGGACTATCATGACACCCCAAAGTGAAAGTAGCGTGCTTTTGCCCATTTTGTTTGCAAGCTGTTCAGGTTTTATGGGGAAAATGAAAAGCTCCTGGCTACCTGAGTTCCTGACACAAGCTGGCCCTTAACTCAGAAACTACAATCAGTTCCTTCCATCCTCTGTGTACTCAGTATGAGTGTAGCAGGAAGAGCAGGCATTGCCATTACTTTCAACTTGTCTTCCATGCAGATTAAAACTCCGAGTGTTTCAAGTAGCCCTGGGCTTTTCTTTAGCAGGTGCATGAGAATGAATTGACAGACTTTAGGGAGGAAGGGGAAATAAAGTAATATTTTGAATGTTTCCTTTACTGTTGGATATTGCCAGTGTTTATTCTAACATATCACCTAATCTAAAGTCATGTCAATGGAAAGGCTTCACCAGAGACTGCAACAAATTGTTTATTCAGTAAAGGTCACTCACTTGGTGCTGTACATCATTTAGTTCTATTGTGAACATAAGCCCAGCTCTGACATTTAACGATTTAAAGCTAGGTAGGGTTACTATTTCCACAACTAGTTTCACTGCCAGAAAGAATTCTAGTAAAATTGTTTTGAAGATGCAGTGTGAAATGTTTCGTCTGATTTAAAGGCTGTATGCTTTTTGCAAGTCTGACCTATGCATTCTGTGGCTTTATTTACCTTGTTGAAGCATAAAGTGACAATTTGTTGTTTATAAATACATTAGGTTTATAGCATATTTTCCCTTTGAAGTCAGTAAAAAAGGTCTTGCTTTTACAAGTAGAAATATTCAGAGAGGACTTTGCTTGATTTGTTTTTGCTAGAAATTGCTCTGGGGAGTTAGATCTCTTCTCATTGCAGCTTTCTTTCTTTGTGCAGAGCAGAAGCTTTATAAAAGTTTAGCCCTTGTGACTGCAAAGACAACTTTTTAATGTCCTTAAGATACCAGAAAGTATTACAGATTGTTCCTTACACCAAGCACTTTGCCTTGTCTTTTCCCAGTGATCTGTAGCACCTGTGCTCTGATTCCTACTATAGAGACAATAAGAGATGGCAGTCTTTCAGCTGCAAGAAGATACCTTCAGTCATGTTGACCCTAAGCCAAAAACATCTCTTATCTTTTTCTCCTTCCTTTATCATACCTGGTGGCTCTTCATACAGCACATTTTATTTTGTTTTGTTTTGTTTTAAAACAAGAGAAACAGAGAGAGAGAAAGACAGAAGACTGAATTAGGAGCTAAGTGGATGAAACAGAGAAGTTAGACTTGTGGTGCGGAGCAAGATGTAAGGTAGTGCAGAAAAATGTCTAGTTGTTGCAACACCTATACTTGAGTAGCAAGAGTGAAGAGGCCTTGCTACTAGCTTGAGTAGGTTGTCTTACTATTCCTTTGGCATGCACTTGAAAGATGGTGAAAGATGGAATGGGATGGAAATGAAGTCTGAGAGGGAGAAAAACTGAGTTTGTGGAAGGGAAAGGAGAGCACAACAAACAACTTTTCAGAAATGGGGTACCATTACCCAGTGTATCCCTTCTTGTGAAGTCTTCAAGACATTTTCAGCCAGAGCTGTCATGTTTCCCAGACACAGGTACCATGGACACACTGCAGCTTGTAGTGCATGTTCTGTAAACCTAGTATATATGATAGTGTACCAATTAACACACCATGAAATACTCCATAAATGCACATTTCTGCTGTTGGCACTACACACTTGTCTTTTTTTCCTTTCTCCCGCTCTCCTTGGTCACAGTTCATTGCTACAAAACTTCTGAACTAAGATGAGTTGTGGCATGAACCTGGAATGTAATCACAGACCTTTACACCTTCAATCTAAAGTACTCCCAGAAGAGTTACTGTAATGGCATGCCTCACATGTTTCGGAGAAAAATTAACTAGACCTTTTGCCATACTATAGCCCATTGTTCTAATTTCAGCAGTGCTACAACGTAGACTCCATGTGATTAAATAAGCTGTAACTTAATTTAATATATATCTGACCACAAAGCCCTTCTTTATTTGAGTCACATTTTTTTAAATGATATATGTTTAATGAGTATATACAGCTCTACTGTTCTTCAGACACTGCTACTAAGCAATGGGTATCTAATCTCTCTGTGTGCCAGTCAGTTGTAGCCTCAGGACATTCAGAATCTGCTGCAGTTATGAAAAGAGAAACATCATTTGGTTTCAATACACGTCTCTCATATAGAATTTAAACACTACAAACAACAAAGTGCTAAAAAATACTGTTACTCCAATAGCCCAAGATATTTTTTAGAAAACTCTGCAAACTAACTCTACAAATATGCCACACAATGGCTTAGCAATAAAATTTCACATCATGCAGTTTTCAGATTCAGCTCATATATGCAGAATGAATGTAGCACGCAAGAAACCACATGTTCTTTCTGATAACATGAACTCCATGGAAAATACTTGAGATTCCTTTCTTCAATTATTTTAGAAATTTCCACGCCGTCCAGATTAATTTCTTGAAATGATGTCCTGTTCAGCAGGACAAATAATAAAATACAGCAGCATCCCTCAACAGTGAGCACTCCCAGCTACACAATTAACACTGGAGGGATCAATGGAAAACTAATGGCACTTAGTGTTTAGTGTTCAGCTAGATGAAAAGGACCTTCCTCTGGAAGGCAGGAGTTCAGAACATCTAAGACCAGTTTAAAGCTGAAATCAGAGTTTCAAATGTACGTGCTAAGACATTCTGGGAAGCTTTCCAGTATTTATCTCCTTAAAGCTGGGCTTCAGCATCCCACACACCGTGTCTCTGTTGGCACTTCTACCATCAAGGGAATTGCTAGCCTAGCAACACAGGGATTTCTGAACAATCCTCTCACAGGGTATGGAGAGAATATTTTCTGCTTTTGATCAGGTCAGAAAAAAAACAAACATGATTGTCCTTGTAACTCCTAAAAGCAAAGTTGCTTGTGCATAAAAGCAAAAGAGTGATGACAATCTCAATCAAAAATGGCATGGATATCAAATACCGATGCGATTACAGTATAGGTTTGATAAAAATTATTGCTTAATTGATATGTAATTGCTATGAACTGCAGCCATTTCCATCACTGAATAAAGGTTGCTACAGAAAGAGATTTAGTTATACCATCTTCTAGTATTGTCATGCCAAACTTCTTAAGCCTCTTGCCCTGATGGTGCAATCCATGACTTTAAATGTCTGCCTTCTCTAGACGCTACAGGGAGAGAGTCTAACTTTACCAGACAGAGTACTGAAGGACAAAGAAAACAGCTACCTAAAGGAATGATGTTTTTATAACCAGGTTTGCTTTTTATCTGATTTCTCGAGATCTCAGATGCTTTCCTAATTCAGACATACAAAATGAAGTAAGAGTTAATTGCAAAAACATCTGGATATAGCTGCATATATCTGGAGACAAGGGACTTTTTTTAGCTTGCTGGAAGAGAGGAGGACTCTTAATCACTGAGTTAGAAAATCACAATCCTTTTAGTTCTCTCTCTGTCCCCACACACCACGCACTCTCTGCTATATGACATACCTGTTCTCCCAAGACAGTTGCAGAAGGTCCTAGACCAGTCCACCTGTACCCTCTTGGTAGGGGCACCCTTCTGGGGAACAAAAGATGTGGCATCTGACTGCTGTAGGCTAAACAAGCCAGTGAACTCACACAGGTGGAAAGCTTTTGGGTTGGGTGGCAGCACCTTTTCCAGGTGTGTATTTGAAGAAAGCTTTGTTTAGATTTAGGATACCAAATTTGCAAATCCAGATCAGGATAAACTATTGCAACTCTTGGCTCTGCCAAGAAGGCAGATGATCTGGATATGAACAAGGATATGAAAGTACTCAGGAAATTTCACTTGAGTCGTACTGAATTTCAGATTCCTACTAACACAGGAACGTTTTGTGAAGAGCACTCTTAAGTTACCTTAGAAATTATTAAGGGCAATCTTCACCTTATTTCTTCTATACTCATCCTATGTTGGGCACCAATGTAGTTTTGTGGGTCTTGGCTGAAGCAATAAATAGCATGGCAACAGCACTTGCTTGTCATTACTATTTCTCATTTTTGCTGGTTTTTGTTGTCGTTGTTATTGTTTGTTTGTTTGTTTTAACTTTTTCCTCCCTTCTACCCCTCTTTCCTGGTGAACAAGATTGGTTATTCCTGAGCATTGTGACCACATACAATATTCAGACAGTTTGCGTAGGATGAAATGACCATGAGACTGCAAAATCTGAGATGTCCTTCTCAGTTCAGTGACAATACAGTGATGATAAAATGGATGTTCAAGAGCTCTCTTCCTGCTGGGATTATAACTCATTATTGAATTTTCAGTTAAAATCCAATTCAGACTTATGACAAACTAAGGCCACTTCAAAGCTTCTTTGGAGCTTTTAATGGAGAAATGTCACCGAGTCCCTTGCCATAAAGATTACAGAGGTTTATCTCGTCTGACATGTTGAGGCCATGAAGGTGAAAAGTTTGGTTCTGATTATAAATTGCACTGTTCAGAATCCATTTCCTATAGCTTATGCCTGTAGGGAGTTCTTGCATTGCAAGTTGTGAACATAAATATCTTTTAAGTAATAGAGGGGTGTGGACATAGAAGACCCCTGTCCATTGGATTCAGACTACTCTTCCGAGCCTGAAAATAACAGACTGAAACTATCTTCCTTCATAAGGGCGCCAAATTCCTTCATCAAAAATCACTTAGTAGTTATGTAAAATTACAAAGTAAAGCCAAAATCTTACTGAAATCGGTTCAAAACTATCTATGAATTGAATGGAAATGGAATCTGGCTGTAGTTAGCACTAGTTAGTACTGTGCTTTCCAAATAACATCACCTATGACTGATAAACAAGTGTTCACTAAAACTTTACCTTTTTTATCTATGTGACTCCTCTGTATTTTGACTCCAAACATCTTCCATAACTCTCAGTTCTTTAAGAAGCTCAATGATAGCTAGAAGCATGTATCTTCCAAACTACAACTTCTGTAACTCCGTGTTAGTAATTTCTCTCTCCCACCTCCCCTCATATCCCCATTTTCTCGAGGTCTTGCTGTCCTCTAGTGGCAAAGCTATAACACATAAAGTTAAGGGAGCATTTAAAAGTGGATGTTCTTCATTATGTTATCTTCTCTGCTCCAGGTAATTTTCAGGCCTCTCAACAAATGGATTCCTGAAAGAAGCTGCTGATCTCAGCTTGACAGACTGCAATAAAGTTACTGAGTGTAACACAGTAAGCCCAACAGTTATTTGAATTTAAAATTATGTCCCAAGGCTGAATTTGTTAGGCAGTTTACAATTAACCACCTGTATATCACATTATTTTCAGCTTGAAAAGGAAAATCCATTGTATTAGAGACTCTCATAAACAAGCCAATAAAAAGAAATTATCCTAAGACTTTGGGTGGGTTTTTCATTTCTTCAGACTTAGAAGTACAGTCTTCTAAAGCTTAATTTTATGACAAAGTTTCGCTTAAAAATGTACACTTTAACTTGCTCATCTAATGATGAAATGTAATCAGTTTCTGAGTTTTTCTGTCTTCTACACCTACTTACAATAACTCAAATTACCAGAACCCCCTGCTATGCAATTTCATGTTGGGTCACAACAAGACTACAAGTTAGAAGTCAGTCATAATCGCAGATACAGCCCTAGCCATGCTGGGTCACATGAAAAAGGGAAGAAGGCATCTATCTCCCCACCATGTAGCAGACGTACCCTCAGATGTATACAGCTCCAGGACCCTATAGACCAGTCACAGCAACTGGGGAACCGCACAACTGCTGATCAGCTCTTGCTTAGTATGAGGGCATCAGGGGAGGACAGACAAAGATGCCTTTTGCACAGGTGAACAAAAGGCAGGTGCCACAGCAGGGCAGAGGCAACAAAGCAATTTTCATGCTCAGACCATGAGATCTGGCATTTTCAGGCTTTTTTGGAACAACTAGAATATCAGATTCAAAACAGATCATCTGGATTGGAAAATTCCCTGACTTGATTGTGTTTTACACAATCTCATATTTTACAAAAATAAGAAGATGAGTAAGTAGATCCAGTCATTTGGCTTATTCAGGCTTATACTTAGTACGCAGGCTGGAGTACTGGGGAAAGCCAATCAGTCAATACAAGGCAGACCAGTAGCAAGCAACCTTTTAGAGAAAGGTTTTCATCATCACTAAAAAGAGGAAAGTGGAATCATATATAATCCAGGACAAAACTAATCTTACCATGTTACATCTTTTCACTGCATGTCCTCTGTAAGGCTCTCTTAATCATCTTAATCATCTCTCATGAATCAACTTGATCCAGTGCAGGCACAAACAACTCAATAGTGACTTACAAAGGCTTCTACCACACTTTGTTTATGACTGCGGTATATAGCCTTAAAAGTCAATGCAACATGAGCTAACAAAAAGGATGTTTTGTAGAAGTTTGTTCAGCTGCCTTTCATTTAATGCATCTTCTGCTTTCAGGTTATTACTGACATTTATTCTAATCAGAGCAACTCTTACTTTTAGCAAGTAGTCAATCTCTGGCAACATGTAACCTCAAAATCTTCAGCTTCCTTTAACTACCTATATCCTGACCTTGTACACTAATTTTTACAAGGATACAGAGGTAATTACATATTGGATACGTTATTGTAAAATGAACATTGGCTAATTTGGAGCTCAACCTAATAGTATTTGCAAAAATCAGAAGGCTAGTTCTTGCAGCTCTACTTACCTCCACAGGACAGATCCTCACATCCATAGATTTTGTTCATTTGCCATTGACAGCAATGCCTAAAATGAAATAAAGTCAAGATTAAACAACTTCCAACAATAAATCATGTGGTATTATAGTAAATATATCGAAGACAAAAGCACTCTCCCTAGAGGTGCCATGTAAATGTTTTTAAACTTCAGCCCAGTATATTTTATTAACAGCAAAGTTTTAAGACAGCCAGGACAGCTAACTGGAATAGAGCAAAGGGATATTGCATGCCACATAATGTGATGCTCAGCAAAAAAAAAAAAAAAAAAAAAAAAAAAAGTAAAAATAAAAATTAAAAATAAAAAAATGTGAGGGGTTAGTCTTTCACAGTCTGGACATTGGTCTGCTGGTAGGAGGTGGTGAGTTACTGCTTCTCCATCACTTGTTTGTTTTTCCTCTTTCCTTTACTTATTAAACTATCTTTATCTTGACCCACAAGTTTTTTTTTGTTTTTGCTCTTCTGATTCTCGGCAGGGGTTGTGAGTGAATGACTGGTGAGTGCTTAATTGCTGGTCAGGGTCAACCTACCCCAACATCCCACACATGAACTGTCTTAACAATGGCTCTATATTAGGTACATATCGGTAATGTTAAACATGAAGCTGATCAAGCATCCCAAATATCTGTGCTGAATGGTGAAGAACATTATGACACAATTCACACAGCATCAATGTCCTCAAAGCACTAAAGGTTGGGCTGCTCCAAATGAAGCCTAAAAGAGTAATGTAACAAGATAAGGTTGTTTTTAAAGAACTTGATATTTTCCCCAGTGAACAATTTTGTGGGTCAATTATTTTCTGTAAGTTAAGACAGCTCATCCTCAGATTTTCTAAGACTCTATTTCCAACATCTGTGCAAAGATATGAACAGTTGGATGTCTTTCTAAATTGTACTAATGGGTGATTTAAAGCAATCTTTGTTAGCTTACAAATTAGACGTTGAAAGAAGCTATTCTAATCTCTAAACATTAGAGAAAACCAACACATGAAACAACAAGTAAGCAGGGTAATCTTTCTGTTTAGAAAGGCTTGTGTCAACATATTCTCTACTACACATAACGCTTCTGTAATGCATCCAGAGGCAGCATTAGAGAAACAATATCTACAGTCCTCCGATCTATGTGCTACTGTCAAGTGGATTATTATAAGGAATCCAGGAGCTCTTACAATACTACCATTTTTATTCTGGATATAAAGCCTGGAGATTTTGATTTTCACAGACTCAGAACACAAAAGGAATTCAGTTCAAGCACCAGCATGAACATATTTCTAATTATTCCCAGAGCTCAAACATCACTGGAGAGCCTGATACCAACATAAAATGAAGAAACCAAGAGCCTTGCTTTGTTACGGAATTACAGGCTCATTGCTGAATTGCCTTGTACATATTATTGTCAATATTAGAGAAGACATAGTAGCTTCCTTTCTCTTCCTACAGTTATCATATATTCTGTACCTTTTGCTTTGATTTTTCACTGAAAAAGAGTTTAACTGGAATAGATTACCAATGTAATCATAAATTACATTCAGTCAATAAATTATTTTTTCCCTCATGAAAATACAGGTGGAAAGTTAGGGCAAAATCATGTCGGTGGCAAATATCCCGTATTCTCCAAATTCAGAATTTTCAGTTGGGAAAATCCCTTTACTTTATTGAACACAAGAGCAAGTAATCTTCCTTTCAATAGATTTTGAGATTCAGAACTGTATCAATGGAAAGATATTTCTAGCATATTCATGTTTTTTGTTTGTTTGTTTTTGTTGTTAACTACCTGAAAGGAGATAGCTGGGGTTTGACCTCTTCTCACAGATAACTAGCAATAGGACTAGAGGGAATGGCCTCAAGTTGCTGCACAAGGGGAGGTTTAGGTTGGAAATGAGGAGACATTTCTTCTCAGAAAGAGCAGTCAGGCACTGGGACGGGTTGCACAGGGAGGTGGTGGAGTCACCGTCCCTGGAGATGTTCAAGGAAAGGTTGGACGTGGTGCTTAGGGACATGGTTTAGTGGTGACATTGGTGGTAAGGGGATGGTTGGACCAGATGATCTTGGAGGTCTTTTCCAACCTTAATGCTTCTATGATTCTTTAAGAAAAAAAGATTGATATTAAAATTGATCATGGCTAACAAACCTGGCACATATGTGAGGAAAAAATTGCTTTAAATTAGCTACAGCTTTGGTTTTCATGCTGACAGTAAAACAAGTAAAAATGTGGGAACAAACTGACATTTTCCTGAGTTTCTGAAGAGGTACATAACCCTGCCTTCAGCATACAAAATTTAATTTTCAGGAGACAGAGAACACATTTCATTTTAAAAATTAGCTTCCAAATATGCCATGTCAGAGGATAATCTAATAGGCATATAATCTACAACCGCCTTACTCCTAGAAGGGAAGATTATCAAATGGAGAATTGAAAAGTTTAAACAGAGCTATGGAAGCAGCGCAATACACAAAAAATACACAGCCGAGGTGTGATATGTCATTACCTAGCACTTGGTAAACACAGTACCATCAATTTTCATTTCTTTTTATTCAGAGGACACTAACTGCTCTCAAAGGTCAGTATTTTAAGGTGGTGAGAGAGCGTTCCTCACAGGGTCTCAACCTCATAAAAGTTCAGGTTACAACCTGTGTGCGTGCATTTGGCTGAGGAGATTGGAGCCTTATAAACCTGTCTATCAGCTCGGTGTATTGTGTGGCTTTCAAGGCTAGTGACAGACCCCGTGAGGTGGCATACTTTGGGGAGAAAATGGAAAATTTTCGCTGGCTTTTTGTCACAGCCTGGCGGCTTCGGGGTTCGCGAGGCTTCCCTGAGGAACGCTAAAATGGCGGCAGGGCGACCGGGAGGGCTTGTGGTGCCCGGGGCACAGCCGGCACATTACTGCTCCTTGTGACCATCGTCGGAGATGTGCCTTTCCAGCCCTCCTTCCCCATGAAGGGAACACACACCCTCCCGGCGTTACTTTTCCGCTGAGCTCTTTTATTTTGAGGCAAAACCTGAAAATCACCCACATTTCCTCAAAGCTCCCAGCTCCCTGCCCACGCCACCGCCAGCCTCCCCCCCCCTCCACTGATCGGGACGGGACGGGAAGGAGGGAGGGAAAGAAAAAGGGAGGCGGCCCTTGTGGCGGCTTCCTCCCTCCCTCCCTTCCTCCGGCCGCCGCCAGGAGCCAGCCATGGCCCCGGGGCTGGGCGGGCTCCGCGGCTCGGCGGGGCCGGGGGAGCGCTGAGGGGCTGGGGGGGCCGGGGTTAGGACAGCGGAGCGGCCACCTCCGGGAGCGGCGCCTCCTCCCCGGGTTAACCCGAGGGGTTCTCCATGGGGACGGCGTCGTCGCTGGTGAGCCCGGCGGGCGGCGTCGGGGAGGTGATCGAGGACACGTACGGCGGCGGCGAGGCCTGCGAGATCCCGGTGGAGGTGAAGCCCAAAGCCCGGCTGCTGCGCGGCTCCCTGCGGCGGGTCGGGGGCTCGCGGCCCGGCGGCTTGATCGGGGCCAGCTTCAAGTCGACCGCCTCGGTGCAGGAGCTGGAGTGCGTGGCCGAGTACGAGCGCCTGAAGAAGGAGTACGAGATCTTCCGCGTCAGCAAGAACAACGAGGTGGCCTCCATGGTGAAGAAGGAGGCCAAGCTGGACAGGGAGAACAAGCGGCTGCGCGCCGAGCTGCAGGTAGCCTCCCGCTGCCTCCTCACCCTGCTTCACGGGAGAGCTGTGGCGAGGAGTGCGATGGTTTTCCCTTCCCGAGGAAGGCAGGGTGCTGGGGAGGTGGCACATGGCCTCACGCCACCCTGGTGAGCCGTCAAGGTGTGGCCAAGGTGCGGCTCTAGGGTCAGGGCCGAGCTCTGCATCTCCTCTGCCTCACGGACAGCTGGAGGGTGCTGGCTTGGTGCTGTCCCGTTTGGGAATGTTTTTGACAAGCTGAGGCTTTTTCTTGGCTCTTCCGCACTCTCAGACAAAAACACTGTGTTAAATGTTTTCAGGCACTTCAGAAAACTTACCAGAAAATACTCAGAGAGAAAGAATGCGCGTTAGAAGCGAAATACCAAGCCATGGAGAGAGCTGCAACGTTCGAACATGATCGAGACAAGGTCAAAAGGCAGTTTAAGGTATGGCTTGACTTTTCCTTCCCTGGCAAAATGATCAAAAAAAAAATAAAGATACTACTTGGTCACGTTCCCCAAATGAACTCCTTTCCAACAGCTTTTACGAGGACCTTTCCGTCTTAAAAAGATTGCAGTATCGTGGTCGTAGCTGCTTATTTCCTTCAAAATAACCTTACTTCCCTGTAAAACAGAGAAAAAATAGAAAACAACCTTTTACATGCTAAAAAGAATATTCAGTGGTGCATTTTCAGCTAAATTCCTGTATTATTTCAACACAGATTCTTGCAATTTTGATACCTGACAGTGACAGGAAAATGTGTGCCACAGACAGACATGTGCTGAAGGAACATACAGAGAGTTTTATTATTTCTCAATGCATATTTGTATTTAGCATTTTAAGGCTTTTAGGTTACATTGAAGAGACGTGTATTGGTGCATCTATTTTGGCTGCTAGAAAGGCCAAGCTGATGCTCTGCTTTTCCCTTGCTGCAGGTGGTGATGTTTTCACCATCCAAAGCAGGGCAATAGGCCTTGGTTTTGCACTGTTTTAAGCTTCTTGATATCTTTAACAGGTGTTCATATTTAGCAGATACATAAAAAGAGATTTTTTTTGACTTCATTTAAGAAATTGAGACTTGAAGAGGATTTCATCTCCTTGTATTTAAATCTAGGTTCTTGTTTTCTTCCCCTTACGATGACAGTATTTTAAAAACAGGACTGCTAGAGATATTTGATTGTGTTCTATTTTTGGAAAAAAATACAAAGGAACCTTTGAAAAAAATTACTACTTGTAGTGATTTTGAAGACACTAAACTTTAAAAGGTCAAGAAAGTTACTTGCCATTTTTAATGAGCTTCCCATACTAATGCAGACTCTTAACATTCAGAACAGTATGCTAGGCTTAAAAATTGTAGGAATTTAAAATTAGATATTTTAAACTATGCTTTCTGCTCATTTATAGACTTATGTTTATTGTTCACATTTCTGTGCTTTTCCCTGCTAAAACAATGCTACAGAGTTATTTTTCTAATTGAGAACACATAATAGGAATTCAGGAACATGATACTGAATTTCAAAAGATTTATGGTGTGTATTTCAATCTTATGTTTTTTTTTCCACTTGTAGATTTTTAGAGAAACTAAAGAAAATGAGATTCAAGACTTACTGAGGGCAAAACGAGAGCTAGAAGCAAAACTTCAGAGACTTCAGGCCCAGGGAATCCAAGTGTTTGATCCTGAAGAGTCTGATTCTGATGACAATTGTACAGATGTTACAGGTAAGAATTTCATCCCTAGCATTTTGTGTCGAAACATGACTGAAGTCTGTGAATAGTAAAGCAGAAGGCTTACTATTTATCTTCTGTTTATTAATCCAGCTTGAAAAGCAACATAAAATATTTCCAAGGATAAAAGCCTTTACAAACCTAGTTTATACTGTGAGAAAACCCGATTTTCTGGTCTTATGCATGAATCAGTGGAGAAAATAGAGCACTGTCTAGACAGACTGATTTGGTGTTTTGTTTTTTTTTTTTTTTTCTAAATCGTTCTTTGAACAATTCTGAGTTTTGTAGTCTCTTCCAAACTTTTTTGAGCTTTCTTATTCTAGATCTGAGAGATTATGTTCGAAAGGATCCAGAAGAGCACAACTGAAACCAGAGGGAATCTTAGACTTAAAACCATGGATGAAGAAGTATCCCAATCTCTGCTACTGTACTTTTCAAAGTAGCAGAGTTAGATATTTAACAAACATGAACTGACCAAAAGAGTGATTTCATTGAAGAATTTTTTGGAAGGGAAACTCTAGCAAACTTTATGATGTAAAAGGCAAAGCATTGTATATTCTATAAGAGGTATTTGATAATATAGGACGGATTCAGATAGGTATGTGATCACTTATGTGGCGTTGTATCTGATTCAAAATTGAGCAGTAAGTGTAGCAGGCAGTTAACATCTTGACACTGTTAAGGATGGCTACCATTTACTTCTTGCACCATGAAGGGTTACTGAGGAAACCCTGCAATCAAGTGCTGTTGCATAACATGTGTGTTGCTTACTGAGATATATCAACAATCACATCTTGTCAGCAATATTAATAAGTGATGTTTAAAACCAGAAACTTTTCAAAATGCACTGATTGTCTCCTTGCATAGTAATTGTCCATCTGATGACCTGTAGTGGTACAGATAATCTTTTATATATATTTTTGGCCTTTTGTGTTGAATTCATTTTTGAATTCATGCTGCTTATGTTTCTGTAAGTCTTTCATTTTCACAATTTTCTCCACTAAAGATTATTTGGCAGAAGTGTAATCCAGGTGTTTCATGAAGAGATGCTGCAAAAGTTGTCTCACATGGCACAGAAAATGTATTTAAATCCTGACCTAGAGCCTCTTTGCATTCTTTCAGCTCTAGAACATTCCTGAACAAAAGCTGTCAATTTTGTGATGTGTATAAATGACTGCAGCAATACTATGAACTGTTTTACTGATTTGTAATCCAAGTCAGCATTTGAACCCAATAGATGTGAGCAATCCAAGTAATAACAAGTAATAGCAAATAACCACATCCTTTATGAGGATGGTTTCCCAATAACTTTAGACAAACACTCATTTAGAACTACAGAACATGGGGATGTGAGCAAATCTGATAAAGGAGAAAAAAAAAAAGATCAGTAGCATGTGACAGTAGATTTCAGATTTCAGCTGCAATACTTAAGAGGGATTACTTACCTTTTTAAATGATAATTAAGAGGGGTTTTGTTTGTTTGTCTTTCTTTTTCTTTTCCATTTTTTAGCTGCTGGGGCACAATCTGAATATTGGACTGGAGGAGCCTTGGGAAGCGAGCCATCCATGGGTAGTATGATGCAGCTTCAGCAGTCTTTCAGAGGGCCTGAATTTGCTCATAGCTCCATAGATGTTGAGGGACCATTTGCAAATATAAACAGAGGTAACTAATAGTGGCCTGTTTTGCTGGGATTGTATGCGCTTATGGCATTTTTTCTGTCCATTCTTAGATAATTTGACTAAAGGATTATTTGGGAAGCTCCTTTGCAAAAATAAAAGGAATCTGTAGTTGTACATGCCACGTTGCGTTTAATGTATGTAACTACAACATGTGCAGTAGTGATTTTAGCAAACAGCAGTGAACAGTGCCTATTTGTGAATAAACCAAATACTTTTTTCTTTATGTTGATTAAGGAAGATACATGTAGTTACCTCTTCCAGTGTCTGCAGGGATTCTTTTTTCCAGTTTGATTCAATTTTTCAACTTCCTGAGTGTGAATGTTACATTGGTATTAGCATAGACTATATTTCTGTTTTCTTGCTGGATTTTGCGTAGTTTTTGACTCTGATTAGGGTGCTGTTCATTTAAATCTGGTTGCAAGGCCAAGATGTATGCTTTGTTACATGAATCACTGATAGATATTTTGTTATCGATAATTGTTGCTTTTGAACTTTGTTTCCCAAACTGCCTATTGTAAACGGGGTTCAGGTTCTCTATTTTCCCCCACTGTTGTCCTGGTGTGGAATCCCTCGTGTTTTGCTGTTCCTCCCTTTTTTCTTCAGTCCTTCAAGCACTGATTCAGACATCTCTGCCTGCAAAGTGGTAGGGGAGGGTCTACTCTGTGATGGTGACAGCTTCTTATACTAGACCTTCCCTTGTCCCAGGTGGTACTGAAAGGGAAGCCTATTCTTGGCTTGAAAGAATGATCAACCACAAAATGGAGAGCCTAAGAAAGTTTTAAAATTCATGACTTCTGTAGGGAATTGACGTACAGTACAAATATAGAAGGCTATTGACTTTATCTCAAGAAGAGGCACTTCCCATAATGTTTTACTGTCGTTAATTAACATGGTCTAATTGGGATACATGTAGATCTGAGGAAAAAAAAAAAACTTTGATTATAAGTGTTTTTATTTCTGCATATTTTATCTATTTTACAGCTATTGACTAGATTTTTGTACGTACATTTCATAAATGCTATCTTAAATGAAATATTTTAATGATAATACACGTTTAACAATATTGCTTTGCCGCATTATCAAATGGCATTATCAGATGGTATGTGTTTTCTAAATTCAATTTTTTAAAAATAAAAATAGAGTAAAAATGTTACTACTATTTTAAATAAAATGTAGTATTAATAATGTTAAGAGGTGATGACTTATCCATCATCCAGTGTAATCAGATGTGGAAATCTCTGGACTTTTTTTTTTTTTTATTGGCAGATGACTGGGATGCTGCTGTCGCCAGTTTATTGCAGGTTACTCCTCTGTTTTCTCACTCTCTGTGGAGTAACACAGTAAGATGTTTTATTATTAATACTGATGAGACTCAACCAGAAGTGGAGATCTTCATTAGAGTGAGTACCTCACAAACCTTTTGTTTCCACTGGGATACTTATTCAGAAATTTGTCCAATATTTCTTGAAAGCTCTAGTAGCTGTACCCTAATTTCAGTGAATTCAGAGAAAGTCTTTTCAAGGACTTCAGGGGAAGAAACTGCATAGAGGAAAAAAAAAAATGTTTATCTAGTAGGTCCTTGCTGCTATACGGATTTAGTAATAAAGCAGTTTCAAATTTGCTTTCAGAACTACTCACCAAAACTTCAAAGAACCTGTGAGACAATGGGCTACTTCTTTCAAGTTGTTCATTTTCCAGCAGAAAATGAAAATCATTTTAAGGATGTAAGAAAATGGGAAATTGAAAAAAGTTCATTAGTCATTTTGCTCCTACATCTAACTTTGCCGAGGTAAGTATTTTCCAGACTGGTAAAGTAAATGGAAACTGGTAATTTATGCAGAGTGCATAGCTTATTAGAATGTATGAGATCCTTTTCTCAGTACATTTCCAAAGATATTATCTCCTAAATGATACTCCTTCAAACTTTAGGTTTACTAGCGCACACAGTTGAAAGAACACAGTTTGGTCATTTGCTTTTTCCTATATCTTTAGATTCTGTTAAAATTCAGCATGAAAGATGCCTTCATAATAAGGAAATGCTTTGCTTTCCAAGATCAGCTCTCTGCTGTTCCCTCACACAGCTGGCATGAATGTCTTCAGTGTTTTTCATTTACGTATTTATCCTTACACGTGCCTTGATTTTACTCTGTCACACATTATTTTCTATCTCTGTCACCTTTTTGGACTAATTTCATGGCTCTTCTTCGTGGTACCTTATGCTAGCTTTCTTCAATTTAATTTACTAATTTAATTTACTAAACTCATGATGTTTTAAGACACACGGTGGTGCAATGTTTTCTGTTTGCTTGGTAAGTTATGGCCTAACCTTCTAGAAGAAGAAATTTAAATTGCTAAATGAAAAACACTGAACTGAAGATATTTTTAGAATTGTGTTTCTATGGTGTATTTGGGAATTTAGCCAGAGTTTGGTTTTGATGGTTTTGATGTTTGTTTTTTTTTTTCCTCTGAAAAAAGAGATTAGAAAACATAAACATTAGGGATCATGGAATAGTCATTCCAAAACATCTGTATGAAAGTATAAATCTGTAAATACTGGTATGCACTAAGTTTCATATTTGGGGTAGATTTTGAACTCTGGGGATTTCACAGCTGTTGCATTATTAACTAGACCTACTGTTTCTGTAAGTAAAACATGTTTCCCCAGAGAACTAAAGGCTGGCTTAAGCACTAATAGGTAAGATTTATAGCAGTGGAGTGCATGAGGGAACAGCAAGGTACCACAGATGATTTTGATTTGTTTTCTTAGAGGAATTGGGCTAGAACTGCCATACGTTTATGCTCTGACAAAGAGTGTCTGCTGCTGAGGACCCATTGCTCCTCAAGGGGACACTGTTGCCAAATAACCCAGTGGTATGTGTGTGGGTCACAAGTGTTTAAAAAAAAATCTGCCAACAGTATTCACTCACTTATTTCTCTTACAAAATCTCTGATGAAGCTCATGGTGCTCATATGAGGAAAATAAGAAAAAGACAGAGAAACCCTCTCTGCTACTGTCAGCATCCCCAAGTTGTATAGTTCCTTTTGTGGAACAGCAATAGATTGCTGGGTGTGATATCCATGGAATCAATTGTTTCACACATATTAGGTGCTTTTGAGATGGGAGGAGTTTAATTCTGCTTTTCAACTACTGTATACTAAGAAACTGTCCCATGTCTCACAAACTCTACAGGACCTTTCCTTGTAATGTATATTCTTTCTTCAAAGAATAGAACAGCCTTCAAAGAAGTAACAGCAAAACGTATATATGATGCTTGTTAATCATGCATGATTCCGTGTTCTTTCCTTGCAAGACAATTATTTTTCACTCTGCTTATCGGTATGACAGGAAGATCAGCTTTTAATTTACAAAGCATTAACCAAAGAATTAATAGTTTTAATATTTATAGTGTAAGTAGCATACATTTTTCATGTAACTGCTCTTTGCTTCAGGGTTTATCTTAAGTTCTCGGATGAAATATTTGGTCGTCCTTGTTGTAAATAGATATGACTTTTGAATTAGATTTTGCAGTGAAACCCACCTTCGGAGCTTGTGTTGATTGAGCTATTTACTACAGCAGTGTAATATAGCACAAGAATGCTGATTTCCAATCTAGTTGTTTGTTGGAGGACTGTGAAGAAGCCTTCTTGAAAAATCCCGAAGAAAAACCCCGTCTGATATACCACAGAATGGATGATGATGGAGTCAGCTCAGGCTCAGTGCAGCAGTTAATTGAGCAAATTTCTTGTGTGAACAAAGCAAAGGTACGGTATTTTAAAGGCTGTTGAATTTTGAAAGGCTTACTTTCTTGCTGTAACTAAGATCAAGTGCTAGTAGTCCCAGATAACTTGGAGAAATTTCGTTATGCTTATTGCTTTGAATACTCATTATATGAGCAGGATGAATCTGAAATTTATGAAGATTGTGAAATTTTCATTAGTGGGGAAAAAAAATCCCACTGCTTTTTTACTGAAAAAAAGTCCTTGTGTTATAGGGGTGGAATTTCTGATCTATATTTAGCCATGTAAATGGCAAAGGTATTTATCTAAGGTCCCTCTCCAGACATTGAAGAGAAGCATACCTCTAGAGAGATTCCTTATAGGCATCAGATCTGGTTTTGACTGTTATCTCTCCCTGTGGAGGGGACTGTTAAGAACAGCTGAGACTAAATGTGTAACTTTTTAATGCTTAGGTAAAGTGAATCCTACCTAAGGAGTACAATAGAATGGAATTTAAATGTGTTGCAAAAAGCTTTTGTTGGAAGTCCTAAATATTGTTCCCAGTTAGATTCAGAGTTGCTTCAAGCATTATCACTTACCTTTTCAGATGATTGATCATGTGGGAGGTGTGGAGGAAGGAACACACAAAATCTATACTTGCGTAGAAAAGATAATTAAACAGGTAGGGTACCTGATGCATTTCATCTTTTTCTGCTCCTTCTCTGATTTATGATCTCAGATACTGTCAATGATTGCTATATGCTGCTTCAGTGTAACTCAAAGGGTCTTCTTGTGTTTTATCATTCATACCTAGTGAGTAAGGAAAACTTAAAGTGGGGAAAAAATGTCCTGAACTGAGCAGTGCTTTTATGAACAGGAGAAACAACAGAGCAAGGGATCTAGTGTTGGGCTAAATTCTTTAACATGATGTTCCATATCCTGGGATAATGAAAGATCACATAAGTGATTCTCAGTATCCTTCCCTATTGTGAGTTGCTTCCACTTAGAGAAGACTAAAACCAGTGTATTGAGACCCGTGTATTTAGAGTTCACTTGGATTCATCAAATAGACCCTTTAGTTATCTTGTCTGCCAGCATGAAAGAGAACGAGCATATTGGACACACTGGCATTGAGAATAATGCTATATGTGCCCGTACTTCTAAGTTTTATAGTTGTAGTTGTTTAAATGGAATTTTCTTTTACTCAGGATATATTGGGCTGTGAAATGACAGAACCAGAAGGCAAAGATTTGGGTAATAAGGAAGAGTCCACTGCTCCTGAAGAAGAAGTTTTTGGTGATGTCTTGTGGGATGCACACGATGAACAAGAACAGATGGAAGCTTTCCAGCAGGCCTCTAATTCAACATGTGAGCTGGGATTCGAAAAAGTAGGTATACTGGAAGTGAATATGGATGAAGAGAAAGCCATCACTTGTTTCCATCTCTTGTGAGGCAAGATGTAGTACTATTAAAGTTGTGTCTGAGAGCCTCCTAGGGGCTGCTACTCCTTAGGCTAGAAGAAGACATATGTCTTACGTAGATGGCATATTTATTTTCTGGGAGAGATGCCAGTTTGCCTCTTGTTGAATGGTATTGATGAAGAAGTAGTTTTTGTTTCTACGCTGAGGAAAAGCACCATAATGTTGTGCCAGAAATAGTGTCCTCCTGCTAGACTTTGTGTGTCAATAGGAAAAGCTCTGAATGTCTTTTTTTTGAAGGAAATTGGAGCTCTGTCTTTACACCTGGAGTTAGGCTTTCTGCAGATGGCTAATGAAAAATTTAACCTCATCGTACAACCATGCATACGTGAGAATAACATCAGAAAGTTAAAAGTAAAGAGCTGCTGGATAAGTCAGTGTAAAATAACTTTTTTGAAACTTTAAAGTATGGGGGTGCCAAGAACAGGTGTAAACATAGAGAAAGTGTAATGAGTGTAGGAAGAAAAAACATTGAAGTGGTCATGGAAAGTGATATCACAGCTAAATTGGGCAATATTGATGGTATGATGTAATGTAAGGATGCAGTTTCTGTGTTAGTGTGTTATTAGGATCCCTATGTTACATGCACATCTTACTCTTTTTTTTCACTGCTCATATATTAACAAGGGGTTGGAGGATTGCGCCATCTTTACTATACTAGAACAGTAAAACGGAATGCTAAAAGAAAAGATATGTATGTGTATCTTAATGTGCCGCCACTTCTTGTTTGCAGACAAAATATTTCTCCTAAGTGAATGAAGGGTGTGTGGGTTTTTTCTTGATTTGTTTTGTGTGTGTATGTGTGTGTGTGCACACACTTCGCAGCTTCATAATGTCATGGCAGATGCAAAGTATGAAGGCTTTGTCCTGAGAAACATATCCAGTGCAGTAGAGTAGATGGGACATGGTGTGTGTGGGGGAAAGCCTGAATTAACATAGCACCCAAATACTTAACTTTATTAATTTCAGTTTGGTTTATTAGCACTGAAAGTTCTTATTAACTCAAGTTTTGGAAAAAATGTTCATATACTTTACATTTTCTTCAAAAGAGATAATTTTTGTGGTTTGTTTCATTAAAAAATTTCTTTCAATTTATAGTGTATTATATTTTAGTGTTTATTACCTTTCTTTAATAAACTTGTACATACATTTAGTGTTTAGATAGTTTACAATAACAAGCAGTATATTTTTTCCTTAAACAATGAAGTATTTGTAATGGTTGTGTCTCTTTTACAGTATTTTGAACGACTGAATGACCTGGTAGCAGCACCAGCTCCAATTCCACCTCTGCTTGTATCAGGAGGACCAGGTTCTGGGAAATCTCTCCTTCTGTCAAAATGGTAGTGCAACTTTTTTTTTACTGAAATAAAGGGAAGGAAAGATCAGATTCAATAATTTATCATAGGAATGCTTTTTATGGTCACTTGTAGACTGTGATAGGATTGCTGCCATTAAAATAAATTGATAGTGCCATTACTTCTAACAAGCTCAGTATCATGTGACTATTCATTGCCATGAAAGCCATTTGTTAATGGCTAGCAATACTGGGGAGAGCAAAAATGGAAACAGATAAAAGATTCAATTATAGCTCAGAAAACATCTACCCAATTCTGTGAATTAAATGCTGATCACCTCTTCTAGCTCAGACGTTCTACCCCTTTGGCAAAATTGATAGCTTTTGAGTTATATGTGCAGAAATATAGTCTGTTAGGTTTGTTTGTTTGTTTGTTTTTCTTTTTTGCTTTTCTCTTTAGGATTCAGCTGCAACAGAAACATTCACCAAACACTCTAATTCTTTACCACTTTGTTGGGAGGCCCATGTCTACCAGTTCAGAATCTGCATTGATAATTAAACGCCTTACTTTGAAGGTATGCTACATAATAACATGCCCTGCATTGCATGATGCCTTGGAAAGTGACATTGTCTTCGTATGTCTAAAGAAAAACTTCTACAGGTTTTTCTACATCCATTAGGGGTAATGAAAGTGTAAGGCATTATAGAAGGAGGGAATCTGATCCTACACACTGAGCGAAGATCCCTTAAATTGCATCTCTGCGACATTCGTAATAGTTATGCTTGAAGTGACCAATCTTGATGGCTTATAAAGCCATATAAGCTTCTCCCAAACTTTTTTTTCCCATCTGGCTGATGAAAGAGGCAGCTGTTTTCTGTTCTATGTGTTTAGAAACCTGAGGCTGTATTTGCCAGTTGGCATGGTATCGGTCCTAGACTAGTCTCTGTAAATAGTTATTTTTACACTGTGTTAGATCTGCAGAATATATGTAAATATATGTGGGATGTATGGAAATAAAGGAGGAGTATTTTTCTGCTAGGGTCTGAGCTTTGTTTTTCCTCCACATGGTGGCAGAAAGGACCTCACAGGACTAAAACCTTTAGATAAATGAAATCAATTGTGTGTTCCTTGTAATTTTCTCATGGATTTCAGAAGTCTGCCTCTTTTAAGCTGTGCAGCTTTTAAGTCCTTTTAAGTCTCCAGATCCCTTGTCCATTTTGTAAATTCTAGTTCTCTCTCTAGAATATATGCAGTGAGTTCAATAAATATTATTTGTAGAAAGCCAGCAAATGCAGAACATAAAGTAGAAAAGAATCCTGTGTAAATTTGACTAGAATTATCCCAAGAGTGCGCTAATTTTTTCTCTTGTGTCTATAAGCCTTTCTTCGACTCTGTTAATTGATTTTTAAGGTAGAATTTGTTATGTATGTTTGCAATTCTGCAGCTTATGCAACATTCCTGGTTAGTGTCACCGCTGACCTTGGATCCAGCTAAACTTCTGGAAGAATTTCCCCGTTGGCTGGAGAAACTTTCTGCACGCCATCAGGGCAGCATAATTATAATTATTGATTCTATTGACCAAATACAGGTATGTTTTCAAAATACTTGTCATTTGTCAGTCCAAAATAAACTTGCACTACTGTAATAAGTTATAAGCTATATCTATGTAACAGAAATATTAATGTTTGCTTTACTGTGAAGAGCACATGTAAAAATAATATGCAATAAGTGCAGATGAGTTAAAATAGTTTTATAGGTGAAATTTGTATTGTATGGATGTTTTTTGTTTGTTTGCTTGTTTTTAATTTTATTTGCCTGAACACCTTTATTTTTGAGTAGCCCAGGTACATTATTTATGCAGATATAAGTAGCTCACAGCAACAAACTGGGCCTGTAAATTGCCCAGTTTTTATGAGGTGAACACTTTAACAATAGTATTTTGTCTGCTTTATTTAATGTTCAGTTGTGCTGATAAGTATTAATGGATCGTTTAGTACTGTTTCAAGAATCAGATTGTGAACAATTTGTAAGAACACTGGAGAATTCAATACTCCATTCTCTGAGCTGTGCAATTAATGAAACCTATCAACTCCTGGCATTTGTTTTGAACAACTCTTGTATTAAATAATCAAAATTTGTTTTTAAGCAAGCTGAAAAGCATATGAAATGGCTGATAGATCCTCTGCCAGTGAATGTGAGAGTGATTGTATCAGTGAACGTAGAAACATGTCCACAGGCTTGGAGGTATGTTACATTTCTGAGATGTTTCACAATAGCCTTGCTTAAAATAATTACAGTTACTAGTTTAAGAGCAAATGGTCAGACTTATTAAGGCCTGGAGATGTAATCAATAGATAAGGTTTTGCAACTATTGTGGACGAGGAAAGCTTCTCTGTTGCAATTGCAGCTTTTACCTGTTGGGAAACCAGATTTTTGTTTTACTCAGAGGGACCTACCCACGTGACTTTATGTGAGAGGATCAGTCACGTGCACATCAAGAACTGCAATACTGTGTTGTAGATCCAGAAAAACGCTAGAAGTTGAAATTTGGCTTGTGATGACTAGAATTTCTTAGTAGCAGGGAATAAGTTCAATTACTGGTTGGGTATCAGTCTTTAAAAAGCCACAGAACTTTGATGTCGTTTTTTTTTCTTCTCCTTTTGTGTGTTATTTAATAAGGTCTGAATATAATTTTGTTCTCTTTTACCAAAGGTTGTGGCCCACTCTTCATCTTGATCCACTGAATTCCAAAGATGTTAAATCTCTCATTAGTGCAGAATGTAACTCTGCGAATGTTAAATTGACTAAAGAGCAGGTATGTCTCTTGTAGTTCTTCTGAAGTACCTAACTCCGGTATAACTTTTAATGAAAACATGGAAAGATGAAATAAGTACAGCTGCCAGGAGAAAGTATTCTGTTTAATTAACTAAATAGTACTGTTCAGCATACATCTTGACTTTTTTTTTTTTTCCCCTCATGGCTCATAGCACTGAAGCACAGATGGAACAGTGTAAATTATTAACAGGAAAACTGTACAGTCACGCACATTTGCTGTAAACATTTTCATTTTAGAATCATGAAAGGTTTAGTATTGCATAATAATGTAACACTGGCTAGGTAGTGGAAAAGTATTTTACCTCGTTGCTTTGAAAACTAATGCCCTGTGGTAGTTCTCGTTTTTAGAAATGTAATGTGTAGATGCTAACTCTTTTACTCCTAAGTTGGAAGGGAAACTTTAGCTTGTATTATGGCTAGTAAATCACGAAGTATTTTGTGCACTAGTTTCATGTCATACTCTTCAGATTTTATAGGTAGAAGCATATCTAAAACATCTATTTTCTTGTCAAATGATGAACTTTGTATTGGTGTGGTTAATTTTATCTGAGCTCACAGATTTTGTTTAAAATCTTGTAGGAGAAGAAGCTTGAGAGACATTGTCGTTCTGCCACAACTTGCAATGCTTTGTATGTCACTCTTTTGGGCAAAACCATTGCTTGGTAGGTACAGATGATTCTGCAGTTATGCGCATCACTAGTTTAGAAGTTTGCAAGTAGGTTTGGTAGTATTTTGGAGTACATTCATTTAATATAGAGTGAATCCTGTTAAGAAAAAACAGGAGAGCAGTGTATGAAGTTTTCCCCCTTGACTGACTGGGGAATGCAATGGGAGGAAAGATCAGAGAGTAAATAATCTCTGCCATTTTGATAAGAAGTGAATTCAGATAGCTCTGACTTCAGCTCTTCTGTTTTTCTTCTATTTTTCTATTGTTTTGGTTTCTAACTATATCAGTTACTTAAATGCTTTTTAGTGGCATTTGGAGAATGTTGGTAATGTTTCATTAAATGGTTTAATTCGGGTCTGCTGTATTTACTGATGTACCAGATAGTTTGCCTCATAAATTTTAAGGCTGAAAGGGAGTTCAGCAATTGTTTAGTTTAACATCCTGCGTATGGTATTTTGCTGTGTAATTTCTGCTGTGGAGAAAATTAATCTTCCCTCTTGTGCAACAGAATACTTTTAAGTGTGTTGGCTTAGTATTAACCTAGACTTCACCTTGTTGAGAAGGCTTCATTTCTAATTTAGAGACTCACAGAAGATCATAATTTACTCTGGGTGATTTTCTTTCTTTTTTGTTTCTGTTTTGTGTTCTAGAATGCTTAATTGATCTTGAAAACATGCTTTGTAAGTGCATTAGGTGAAACAGCAACGTGAGGTTTTATCTGTATCCAACCTGGTGTTCTTACTCTGTGCTCCTGCTGGAGGAAAGAACACTGCAACATACTTTTTCTTGAAAATAGAAATGTTGCAGTTACTTAGAAAAATAAGAGAATGTGATGGCAGGTGGCTTAAGAAATTCACCTCTTTTGGTCTTAATCTTGCCTGGTGCTTTGTACCTTAGAAACCCAATAGAAAATTTGGAGCATTTTTGATGTAGAGCTCTTTGATAGTTTCAGTTCATGATGCTCAGTGAAATATAATATGCTAAACCACGTCCTTTTTGTCCATCTGCTCAGTGTTGGAAGTACAGGAAATATTGATGAAACCCTTCAACAGTGTTTCCAATGCCAAGACACAGTGTCCTTGTACAGGCTTGTTCTGAGATCAATTCAAGAATCATTGCGGAATGATAAGGAGAAAGGTCTTCTGAGAGAGGTAAGCAGAGAATGATTTCTACAGGAAATATATATTCTTTCCTGTAAAGAGTTTTTCTTAGATTGAAAGCAAATACTAATTTAGATTAGTTCATATGTATGATTCAGAGGTTATGTCATTATTAATTAGACAGGAAATTGTATTAATCTAATTTTATGTATTGCATAAGTACAGAACACCTGACTTCTCTGTGTTAAACTTAAACTAGATCATTATCTCAGAACAAAACAGAACTTCTCCACTATGATGTGATGTAGAATCAGCCCTTCCTTTGGTCCCCTGAACCAGTGATTAACTACATTAAGCTAGTAAATCTAATCAAAGTATGGTATCTTGTGAATATAGGGCACAGCTTATTAGATTTTTGATTCCTCTTCTTGCTTCTACAGAATTTCTCTGTTTAGTGGAACATTTTTTGAATTAGGACATACTCAACAATTGCAAGAAGTTCTTTGGTGTTCTCAGCATGGGACCTTCAGCATATTTTACTTGGATTGAAGTCTTTTATGATAATGGAGTTACCTTTTCTCCAAACTGTTTTAGAGGAAGATCTACGGAACCATTTGTTTGTCCCATATGTCAGTTATTTGTCCCATTTGGTGCTTTATGTGTTAGAATATTAAACTAGTAACACTGAGGATTTTTCTTTGAGGATAGAAAAGGGAAAGGATTTAAATATATATATTTTTTTCCCTTGGCGTATAAAGTTATAGATGGTAATGCACGATGTTTTTCTTTGGATTTCAGTAATCTGAGACCTGCAGCAAATACTGCTAACTAACTGTGTAAGCTATTTTTTCTGCTTTACCACAGATACTGTGTGTCATCGGTGTAAGCCACAATGGTATAAGTGAATCAGAGCTGATGGAACTTTATCCTGAACTGTCTTCTGCAGTGTTAGCCTTGCTTGTTCACAGCCTGCACAAAATGTGTTTGCTGACATATGGCTGTGGTTTGCTGAAGTTCCAGCATCTCCAGGTAATTTTTAAAATTCTAAACACGTGCAAGTGCAACTCCACCAATGCAAAAGCTTTGTACAGATTCTACTTTTGACCATATTATTGTGAATGTGGGAGGCTTTTCAATCTGTTTTTGTTCACCCAACTTTATACCTGATTACATTCAGAGTTCATTTTCCCTTTCTATCTGAGAAGTTGCTTACAAATCCTTGCCTTATGACACCCCAAGTCCCTGAGATAGCTTCTGTTATTAACTAGGTAGTCTTTCATCTGTGTTTGCTCATCAGTTTTCCTTAACTTCTGGACTGATGTTAGAATCACCTTGAAAACTACTACAGCTGTGTAACCATTATTGGTCAGTATAGTTCAGCACTTGAAAACCTGGCATTACGAGCCTTCAGAAACTTCTGACCTATCACATGTTAACTCAAGGTGTCCTGGAAAACACTAGTTCCATTAAAAACAAGCTGAATTGAGGGAAGGGATGTTACCTGAATAACCATAGCTTTGGTATAATATAAGACAATGTTTGTACTGCTTTTGGCATTGAAAGATTTTTATTATAACATGAGACTTGTTTTAACAAAAAATAATAATAATCTTGTATAGCTACCTGTGTGTTACCTGACTTAATAAGGGTGACTTACTAAACAAATGGAATGCATTCTCTTACCCACACTGATATTCTCTTCCAGGCTTGGGAGATGGTGCGATTAGAATACATGGAAGAAGGTGAAAATGTTATTTCTGCCTATAGGCAAAAACTAGTGGACTATTTCACCATGCAGCTAAGGTAGGTCATAATTCCTCAAGATGTGCTAAACTGCAGACTTTATGCCTCATGGATATTTTTGTTTCCTTTATATACCTCCTACTCAGTTTAGTAAATTATCATGGCAGTAGAACCCTACAATACCCTAATTGTCATTTGACCAGTTTATTGTTGATCTGTTGCTTTTTAATTTTGGAACAGATTGAGGACTGTAGAGGGAAATAGGCATGCCAAGAAGTTATCTTGTGATAAGATGGGGTATGAACTTATAATAAATCATTTATTTTATGGTAACTGACCCCATGTAGATTTTTAACACCTAGTAAATGCTGAGAAATTTGAGGTTGCTTGGAGCTTGAAGAGACAAGAGACTACCTTGTATTTAGCAAGCAATAAGCTGAAAGGCGTACAAGTTCATGTCCATCTTTAAAACAGATTTGCATTTACAGTCATCAGTGTGTCCCAGCTGTGGGCTACTATTTACTGCATCTCAGAGCATGCACTGTTGGGTAACAAAGCTAACAGGGCCACAGTGTGTGGGGAAAGGAGGCACAAAAGGACAGTGCTTCTGGGCTGCAATTCTGCTAGCTGACACAAATTAGCCTATGTGGGAGGGAGGAGCAGCTTCCAGTGGGGTACTGGGGATTTCCAGGGCCCTCTGAGATGAAAATAAATGAAGATGTGAAAAAACAGAGCGTATAGGTTTCATAGTACTCTGTCTGTTTAGACATTCTTGTATGGCAACTGTATACTTGCCTAGTTTTCACATCAAATTGATGAGTAGTATTAGGACTCCGAGTTCTTACTTTTATGGCTTTTCTTTCAATAGTCGAGACCGAGTGACCTGGAGAAGTGCAGATGAACTTCCCTGGCTCTTCCAACAGCAGGGTGACAAGCAAAAGCTACACAACTGTCTTTTGAATCTCTTTGTGTCCCAGAACCTTTACAAAAGGTACAAAGGTGGCCGCTGTTCTGGCGGGTATAAACATTTCAGAGGCTTTTTGTTGTTGTTGTTTTTGTCAAGCACATGAATAATTATTTCTTTGAAAATGTAAATCAGAAAATGATAGATCAAGATCGAAGGCACTTGAATAGTAGAGCCTGAAATGGTAATGCACTGGTGACCCTGTTGTTATATAAATCATGTATTTTTTTCTTTTCTCTTACAACTGGGGGTTTGGTAAAGGCATAAATACCGCTGTTGAAATGCGGCAGTCTCCATGGGCTGTCTCTGTAGACACTCCATGGCATAAAGACAAAATTCATGCATATGGCCCTATTCTTCTAACATAGCATCAGTTTGAATAGAGAGGTGTCAGAGATAAGATGAGCTTCTTATTTCCTTGTTAAAACAGGGGACATTTTGCAGAATTGCTGAGTTACTGGCAGCTGGTTGGGAAAGATAAGAGCTCTATGGCAGCTGAGTATTTTGACTCTCTGAAAGAATATGAAAAAAGCTGTGAGGGAGAGGAAAGTATGATCTGCCTGGCTGATCTTTATGAGACTCTGGGACGGTTTCTTAAGGACCTAGGTCTTCTCAGTCAGGTGAGTACATTTAGAGACTTGTAACAGCAAGGAGGCAAATTAAGCAGAGCTCAGTGTGTGCTTTCTGTTTCAGCTGTTAAATTATTGCAACATATGGGATGTTACCTGCTGCCATCATATTCTGAACTTTGTTGTTACAGGCTGTAGCTCCTTTGCAGCGGTCTCTGGAGATTCGAGAGACTGCACTGGATCCAGACCACCCAAGGGTGGCACAGTCACTGCACCAGCTAGCAGGAGTTTATGTTCAGTGGAAGAAGTTTGGGAATGCTGAACAGTTGTATAAGCAGGCACTGGAAATCTCAGAAAATGCTTATGGAGCTGAACATCCCCGGGTAGCCCGTGAACTTGATGCACTTGCCACCTTGTACCAAAAGCAGAACAAGTAAGATTGGCTACAGGGGTGGTTTTCTTTCACATAGAAGTAACTTAACAGATTTTCTTCCTGACGCCATGCTGTTTCTGTAGTTCTTTTTTAGAGTTTCATTACGCCCAATGCAGAAGTGAGCAGCCCCTCTGTATTCTTGTAGCAGCCATCCAGTAAGGGCTGACTTTTGTGCTTAGTGTTTCAACAAACTAAAAAGTTAGAGGTAAAGGAGGAGCAGGTTCTGATGAAACCAAACAGGTAAAAGTCTATGGGGCCCAACGACATGCATCCCAGGGTCCTGAGGGCACTGGCTGATGGGGTTGCCATGCCTCTCTCCATCATATTTGAAAAGTCCTGGCAGTCAGGTGAATTCTCTGGTGACTGGAAAAAGGGAAACATCACTCCCATTTTTAAAAAGGGTAGAAAGGGGGACCCAAGGAACTACAGACTGGGGTGCCTCTCCTATGTGCCTGGGAAGATCATGGAACAGATCCTCCTGGAGGCAATGTCAAAGCACATGCAGTACAAGGAGGTGACCCGGGACAGCCAGCATGGCTTCACCAAGGGCACATTGTGCCTGACCAATCTGGTGGCCTTCTAGGATGGAGTAACTGCATCATTTGACAAGGGAAGACTGGGGTGACCTCACTGCAACTTTTCAGTGCTTAAATGGGTTTATAAAAAAGATGGAAAGCAACTTTTTGCTCAGCCCAGTAATGACTGGACAATAGTAATTGTTTTAAAGTAAAAGAGGGGAGATTTAGATTAGGTGTTAGGAGGAAATTCTTTACTCAGAGGGTGGTGAGGCACTAGGACAGGTTGCCAAGAGATGCTGTGGATGCCCCATCCCTGGAGGTGTTCAGGGTCAGGCTGGATGGGCCCTGGGCAACCTGATCTAGTGGGTAGTGTCCCTGCCTATGGCTGGGGGGTTGGAACTGGGTGATCTTTAAGGTCCCTTCCAACCCAAACCATTCTGTGATCCTGTGATTGTCTGGCCCCAAGCATTTTGGATGTTCTTTATCTTGGATGTTCTTTATCTTGGACAAAAACTGTGATTTTCATTTTTATTTTTTTCCCCCACCTGCAAGATTCGTAATTTCTCTTCAGATTTGTATGCTTAAGTAACTTAGAAGCTTTCCAGAATACCCAGCTACACTTGGCATTCTTCTAACACAGTAAATAACCGTTTTCAGATATGAACAAGCTGAGCAGTTGAGGAAAAAGTCCTTCAAAATACGCCAGAAAGCAGCAAGGCGGAAAGGCAGTCTGGTAAGGAAATGTTTGATGTTTTGTGAATGTTGTGGCTCTGTTAAAAAGATGATCATGTGTGTGCAGAGCTGACAAATCTGATTCTCAAATGCTTTTGATAACTGAGGGCGTAGTTAGTGAAGTGGGTTAGCAGCTGCTTTGGTGACTGCCCTTTAAACTCCACTGGAATGGAGATGAATCAGGGCAACTGCTAAGGAGTTGAGAGGTAGAAAAGAAATAAGTGAGTATATACATATTGGGGGTGCAGAATTAATGATACATTTAGCTATCAAAATGGCAATGGGAAAAAGGTGTTCCGTGGAGATAACAGGCCTTTCTTCTACAGATACTATCGGATACAATCCTTATTGCACTGGATAATCCCAGTAACAGTATTATGTGCCATACTGAGATGTATTTACTTATTTATTTTCCCCTGTGTATTTCAGCTACAGAGTTTTTCTGGTCATTCTTGAGCTGAGGGTTTGCTTATCATGTAGAGCCTCTAGTATAAGAGTTTAGCTAGTGACCCCAGAACTCGAGTTGTAGCTTGAGCGAACATTATGAAAAGCCATAAAAATGTTGCTATTTCCACAGTGCTCAAATACAAAGGACTGTGGATAACAAGGATTTTTACTGTTTTTGTAATGAGCTCTGCTGCACAACTGTTTCTGTTAAAACTGCAAAGATCAGGACAAAGCAGAGTGTGTAACAAAGGCTGCACGCACATCTTTTGCATGTAAGCATTAGTTTGGCAGCTTGTTTTACAGAGATCCATGTGAAGCCTTGAGTTATACTTTGTAGTATTATTTAAGATAGGAGACTTGCTTGATTTTTGCTTTGAGTTTATAAACTTGAGAACAGGAATTAAGTAGGATTATCATTCTCCTTTGGCACAAACTTGTCTTCTGCTTTTCTGTCTTCAGTAAAATGCAGTAATAGTAACGGTGATTGGTTGACTTACTTTGAGTTTTGCTGTATGCAGTGTGGCTTTGCTCTCCTGCGTCAAAGAGCCCTGCAACTGGAAGAGCTCACGTTAGGCAAGGATACACCGGATAATGCTCGAACCCTCAATGAACTTGGAGTCCTCTATTACCTGCAGAATAATCTTGAGTAAGTTGTATTCACTGTGACATATCCACTGAACGTTCTCAGGGATCATACGTGAAAACAAAACGTGGAGAACTAGCATTAAGTGTAGAGACATGGTCAAATACACTTTATGGTGGTGTCCCTGACTCGTTCTACTGTTTTTCGCTCATGTTTTCTGGAGTTGATGCTATGAGCATGTATTAACAACTCAGCAAATTTCCTGCATTCAGAATTGGCGTTCCACTGTTAAATTTAACCTTAGTTGCAAATATCAGTTCTCTCTCAAAATATATGTCCTACTCTAGTCAGCTTCACTATCTTGTCACCTTCCTTTGTAGTGTTCATCCTTGAACATCAGGATTACTGGTGTTTTACACCACTTAAGTTGCCACTATTACAATAAATCATGAGTTAAGTATTTCTTCACTGTAGATGTAATCCTCAGGCTCATACTCTGCAGGCCTTTTCAGGGCAAAAGATGACAGAGCAGCATGAAGGTGCTCTAAAAGCGGGTACAGATAAGCAGGGGTGTTGAAGAAGGGGAATAAAAGATGCAGAGCAGTTCTGATTGTGTGGTTAGTGATTCTTCTCACCAGCTTCTTCAGTCCACAAAGCAGTCTATAAGGGGGTGTTGTGAGTGAATTCTAAGTAACTGTATGTCTTCCTCTCTTGAACTGAAGCTTTCTAGGAAAGGAAGAAAGTGCACAGCAAAAAAGCACAGAGTAACTTTTGGAAGTGTTCTTAGGTTCTTCCTATATCTGATGTTTAAGTTATCAGTAGCTGTTGGAAAACTACAAACAGTATATTGTAATTTGGGATCTTCATGTCCTTTAAATGCTCTGTTTTTACAGTGAAAGCCTTGGTTTTTAACCGCTGTTGGAAAAGCGTGTTTGTTTTTGTCACTTTACCCTCATAAAGTCACACAAAGTGACTGATCATAGAGGAGCACTTTCTGTCTAATCTCATACAGGATCATTTTTTATTCCATGCTGTTCATATGTAGTTCCTGTCCAACTTAACCTACTTGTAGACTAAACGTATTTCCGCTGTTTCATGGGTAAGTGAAAGTACAGTCCTCGTTCTAGAATAGGTTTAAGTCATTTTAATGGCTATTGTGCGTCTGTTCTGAATCACAGCAAGTCCAAGATCGAATTTTTTGATCATTTAGTACAGTTAGAAGGAAATCAGTGGCAGAAGGGTGTGTCACTAACAGTTGCTATGTATCACACTTCATCCTCTAGTCTTTCTGTGGAGAGAACACCTTTTGACACTTGTGTAAGAGCTTCAGAATTGAATGTATGGTTCTATGTAGGTCTTTTCCTCTCTAATGTGAAATGGATTTTTCTGATTTACTGAACTAACCCGCTGGGAATAGAGTCACACAAAATTGTGTGTTTGTCAGGATGGCAAACTACCTAGTTTTAATGGATGCTGCCAGTATTTTGTGGGGAACTACTGCAAATCCATGATGGAACAGTAGCATACTGTACTAGTGAGATGAAAGGTGTGCTTTTGATAGGGAAACACTTAAACGGTGACATTAGAGAGAGTCTTTTCCACTCTGTCGCTTCCAGTTTCTGTTATAAGAATCTATCTCATCACATATAATACACGTGATCATCTGATCATCACGTCAAGCATCTTTCCAGTCTTTTCCCTCTTTGGTATGAAAGCTACCTGCTGAACCCTGTAATATATATTACATTATTTTCAGTTACTTGAAAAACTGTGTGATGGGTTTGAACCTTTACCTAACATTCCACTATTGCTTTATCTGTGGAAGTACTGACTGCTGTGAGGAGCTGCGCAGAAGGTATAGCTTGAGTTAAAGAAACAAGCAGCTGTGGGATTAGTGTAATGTTTACTAAAATCTGCTAGACAGGGTTTTCAGTCCTGTACCAGGGAGCTCCAGTACTACATTGGAGTAATTAATTATCTCTGTCTGACATTCCTATGGTTAGCCCGCACGGCAGTGCTGTGTCTGGGATTTACAGCTCCTCACTGCTTAAATGAAACGCTGATGTGGCATTTGCTTATCCAGAAGAGAAAGTCTGTTGCCAGATGTCAGTATTTCTGCAATTTCCGAGGCTGAGTTTATTCTGTTTCAAGCAGTCACTTTAGGTTGTACAGATGTTATCAGCTTTAAAATATTGTTTAATAAACGTGCTTTGTAGGACAGCAGAGCTTTTTCTGAAGCGCTCCTTGGAAATGAGAGAAAGAGTCCTGGGTCCTGACCACCCAGACTGTGCGCAGTCTTTGAACAATCTGGCAGCCTTGTACAACGAGAAGAAGCACTATGACAAGGCAGAGGAGCTCTACGAAAAAGCTTTAGACATCAGGAGGAGAGCACTGGCTCCAGATCATCCCTCCTTGGCTTACACGGTGAAACACCTGGCAGTGCTGTACAAAAAGATGGTAAGCACAACCCTGTTACCTTTACACATTACCTGAAATAGCTAATGCCTTGCAGTGTTACAGTCTTCAGTCCAAAAAGAGTGGGCCATGGGAATTGTGTCAGCTATCAATACCCACATGCATAAAAGGTACAGTCAAGTGGCCTTAGTCTGTTCCCAAAAAGCCCGGTAGTGTTTTCAAGACACACTTTGCTTAAAGGTAAGCCATTTATGAGTAATGCCCTCAGTGTCCTGCATGCTTGGTATTCACCGTGAAGGAGAACTTCTGATCTGGTTAAAAGCTAGTGCAGTTGTTGCAGTTGGAGAAGCTCTTGCCAGCTGTATTTGAGTTCTCTACTGTCTGGTACATGATGTCCATATACAAGAGTTTAATGAGATGTGACTTGATGGGAAAATCATGTTTTGTGGTGTAGAAATAGTGATGTGTTTTTTTGTTTGGTTTTTGTTTTTTAACATGATGTCCTCAGGCTTTAGAGTATAACTGAGAATAACTTAAAAGCTCGTGATGGAGATGGTGTTTTACTTGAGGCTCATGAGGGAGACTGTACTTTCCAAATAAGCTGCATGACTAAGCCACTTCCAGCTTATGTTAATTCAGTGAAAGTAACAGTAGTCTAAACTTCTCCATGCTTCATCATTTTTTATAAATGTTTTATGAATATGTGCATGAGATGGTTTTGAATTCTGTATTCTCTGCTCACTTCAGCTTACAATTCTGAAGCTGCTAGAAACTGCAGAAGCACTCAGTATGCAGGTCTAACAGCTCTTTTCTAGTTTGAATGAGCATAAATTAAAATTCATGGTGAACTACGGACACAGGAAGAGTAGAGGAAGAAAAGGGACAAGAATCAGGTACAGAAAATGACAATTATTTATAGATAAGTATTTTTTCCAGATGAATTACTGATCATCTTTAGATTGTGGCCTGGTGATGCTTTGAAAAAAAAATAGAAAATTTGATTTGAATTTTGCAATTACAATGAACCATTATTAGATGAAAGTTTGCAGTATTAAATGCCATTGCTGTTAAATATGAGAATTCCCATTCTAATGATAAAAACCTAAGCATACTTCTGAAGTATAGCTGGTTATTGTGTGTACGTGCTGATTCAAATTGGAAGGAAAACATATTTGCTTGGAAAAATAATCTGCATGAAAACTAGTTGGAATATGTTAGGAGATTTTTAGAGAAATCAGGCTAGAAACCAAGGTCTCAGCGTGATGAATGGGAAGTGTCAGGTACTCGAAACTGGATTAAACACTGCAGCTGCTCCAAAGAACATGATGCAGCCACCACTTATCAAAGGTAAGGAAGGCAGTTACATTACCATTCCCATATCATCAGTAAATTTCAGCACTTTAGGTCTAAGAATAAGCTCTCTGCTCTCATTTATGGCAGGAGGAAGGTGTAAATGGTGCAAATTACTTGGATAAAAGTACAACTGAAAATTCTTTTTAACAGCCTTCTGAATGAGACACTTGTGGAAAGAAAATGAAATAAAAAAAGGAAGAAAGAGACATAGCTATGAAACACATTAACTGGGAGTTGAATATGCTCAGCATTTTGGAAAATATTTTGGAAAGCCCCAATAAATATTCATAGTAAATAATCTGTGCAGAATACAACTATGAATTGACTAAAGTTACAGTTTCTCCAACCTTTTCGTTTAAAAACGGTGATGGTAAAATCTTTTTTATACACTAAGACAACCAAATTGTTTTTTCTGTGTTCTCTGTAGGGAAAACTCGACAAGGCTGTTCCTCTGTATGAACTAGCTGTTGAAATTCGACAGAAATCATTTGGCCCCAAACACCCTAGTGTAGCAACTGCTTTGGTGAATCTGGCCGTTCTTTATTGTCAGATGGTAAGTTCTCCATGTATTACATGTTTATTATTCCCATCTTAGTCTTTTTTATGACTTGTACCTAAATGATACCAAAGTAACTTAATTGCATTTTAAAGAGATCTCCTTATAGGACCTACAAATGCTTAGGATCTGTTATGAAAAATTGAGGGAATCTTCTTTTAAGCAGTAGTTAAAGCTGCTTCAGATAAAATTAAGGAATTATAAGGAGTTGCATTTGGCAACTAAGAATTCTATGGCATATAGACTGAGATTTTCAGAACTGCCTAGCAAAACCAGACCCTAAATGTGAACAGACTAATGGGAATGGGATTTTCAAGTAAAAGCCAGTAGCTTTTACAGTCTCAATTATACTTCTCATATGCCAACAGCATCAAAAACACAAAGCAGCTTTTTGGTTGAATATACATGAATTTGTATCTAGGATGTGTTGATACTGTGTAGGGCAAACAAACAAAAAAATGTAATGTACTTTTGTAACAAACAACTTCTTACTACCCAAAGAAAAAGCAGACTGAAGCTTTACCTCTTTATGAACGTGCACTAAAGATTTATGAAGACAGCTTCGGCCATATGCATCCTCGTGTAGGGGAAACACTGAAAAACTTGGCTGTGTTAAGGTAAGATGATCTGGATCTGCTCTTGCCCTATAAAATCAAATTACTATAAAAGTCAGTGGATAAAATGAAACATATGGACTTGGGTATTTATTAGGAAAGTAGAGAGCCTTAATTACACTTGTTGATTGCATGGTGTGCATTTCAGTTTAAATAAAGGGTGAGACTTGTTTTATGTGTTTATTTCAACTTTGTTTTTCTCTTCTCCCAAGCTATGAAGGGGGAGATTTTGAGAAGGCAGCTGAACTTTACAAAAGAGCTATGGAAATAAAAGAAGCAGAGACTTTGTTGATAGGTGGAAAAGCAACTTCTCGACACTCATCAAGTGGAGATACATTCAGTATAAAAAGTGCATTATCACCAAATACCTTCCTGGAACCTGGACAAAGGTGATATAAACCTACTCAAAGAAAAGGCTGCTTCTATTGCTACTTTTTTAGACAAATTTTTTAGGAAAACCTATTTTTCCTGTGATAAAGTACTATTTTGGAACTTAAGACTGTCTTCATGAATGACAGGGAAACAATTTAAGCTTGAAATCCTTCTGTGTTAACTTTGCAGACGGTATGGTACGATGTCAATTTCTTCCATTGTATACAAATATGCATATAAGGTACTTGCTCAACTTACAGTTAATACCAAAAACATATGGATTTGATACCTCTTATCCTAAGAGCCAGGACTGTAACAAGATAAATTAAACCAATGGTATGTAATTTTTAGGGTAGTTCTTACTTCTATGTTATAATAGCCTGGCTTAGTGCATTTATGTGGTTTTTATTTCATCAACCTTTTTCAGAAGCTTTTAGAGTTGTTTCTAAAGTTCTAATAACTTTGAAAAAGTCAAAATACTGTTTTACCCCCACGTTTTACCTGCACTGTAATTTCAGCTTTAAGTAAATTTACATTCAAAAGACTTTTGCAAAAATAATTGGTTTCCCTTTGAAGCACATTTATCTAAATATATCATTATATACAAGTAAAGCTGCTGTCAAATCCATCTGTGTTCAATGAAAATGTTTCCTCTGAGGAAACAGAATGAAAAAGAGTACGATCTGATGCCTTGTTGTTAACCCTTTCATAGTAGTTTCACTACTTTACCTCACTGAATCCCTTCAAATACAAGAATGCTTGTATTAGAAGAAAAAACCTAGTGATAGGTTGCCATCAAATAAAAAGATGCTAATCTAATCTACCTGTTGTTGTTTTTTTTTTATTAGTAGCCTAATCATCCAGAAGCAATTTGAAGTCTGCTCTAATGTGGTATGAATCAATTTAAATACTCCGATGTGATAATACCTTTCTCTAAAGCCAGTATTATGAATTTGCAGATGTTTGAGCTAGCCTATCAGCTCTGTTCTAACATGTATAATAAAATCTTGCTCTGTTTTCCTTAACATTTCTAGTTTAAATAAACTGCTTTCTAGACCTTCCCCACTTAATGATTTCCAATTCTGAATAATTACCATTCTTCCCTTTAAGTGACTTTTCTCCATTTTTTTCCATCAGTCACAGATCTACTTTTTGGAAGAAAAATCAGTTTGTATATGTAGCAGATCCTGACCATCCACAGTCAGTTTAGCAAAGACAGTGAGGAAACAATCTGCTTTCCCTATCAGCTCAAAGAAAAAGTTTAATAGTAAGTACAATAGGACTGCAATTAATAATGGAGCGTCTTCTAGGCTGTGTGTTGGCCATAAGCTGATGTGGCTATGGTCATGGCACTCTAAGACCATTGTTCATGTATTTGTAGTTGACCTCACAGACTTCAAAAAAACAAGAGATGTGTAGATCTGGTATAAGCCAAATTTTGCAATTTATTTAATACTTGAACACCTCAAAGCAGAAAGTCTTCAATTTCAATAGCGTTTTAATCATACATATCATCTCAGTAACATTCATGATACACTGTAAAAAATCAGAGCTTTGTTTACAAGATTGCCAAAAAACAAAGCTGGAGAAAAACAGTGCAATATGCCTGATTTCTTAGTTCATAACAAAAGTCATAAATTGTCCATTAGATTTTATGGGTAGAACAGATTATAGTTGTAAATATCTTTTTAATTGGAAAAAGATTGTTAAAGCTGCTTTTTTTGTTGTTTGCTCTGATGTTATTTCTAAATACTTCTAACTATTGACACATACAGTCTTCTCACAGTATTTTCTACTTCAGATCTTTCTCATATATGCAAGTTGAATACCTGAAGTTAACATAAAAACCATTTTGTGTATTCTGTACATATGAAAATGTATTAATTTGGTCATGAAACTGTACATGAAGTAAAATGGTAAACAGTTGCTTCTTATAAAGCTGTCAATTAGTTGAGTCTAGTTTAACTAAGCTGATGTAGAAATGAGTCAACCATTTGGTTGCCTCAATCTTCAGCATCAAACATATGCCTCACTTTGACTGTTCCCAACAGAAAGGTAGTTTCTCACAAAGAAATGTAACGCTTAAATTGACACTTAGATCACACTAACGTAGACTTAGTGACACTGATTCAAGTATGTACCTTTTTAACGATCTCGTTTTGTTTCCCTTTCCTTGATACAATTCATTTTTTACATGTTTTCTCCAAAACTGAAATCAATCCACAAAACACCTTCCATTTTACAGAACAAGAAAAAAACCTTCACCAACTTCAAAGATGATTTTTGTTTAAATAATATAATCTAGCGCTAGCTATGGAGGAAATGCGTCTTGAAGCCTGTTACGGTTGCTTAGAAATCAGAAATAAATTTTTAAGTATTAATTCAAGCTACCCTAAGAAACAGAAGCACCTCCAAAATATTACCCTTTTTTATGTTGGTTGGATAAGGCTACTAACATGTATCAGCTAGTTCTGTGTTAGCTGCACCATGCTGTAAAAAGGTTTTTGAACAGCACAAATTATAAAGACTTGTATCACATTGCAGATGCTAAAACCTACATTCTAAATTACATCTAAACAGTGATGATGTTCTGGATCAGACACCCAGAACAGTTAAAATATTTGAAGTTGGTATTTCCAGGTCTGTAGGATACTGGCACTACATACTGTACATTTACAGGTCAGTTTAACACAGGATAATTTAAAAGTTAATACTACCATATTAACATTATTTACAAGACAAATACAGTAAATCAGCAACTCAACTTAGACATCTGCAACACTAAATGTTTAGAGCATCTAATTTCAGAAGCTTTCCTATGTAAACTCAGATTTAAATATACCCCCATATGGAGGTAGATCAAACTAATCTTTTAGAAACCAACAAAACCCCAGAAATTTTGATTTTCACAGAGAAAGTCTCTTGTGCATTCCAGTGTTACTTGGAATTCTTACCTATTTTGCCATGAAAAACATCTGCCAGCTGAAGTATATCTAGTCTACCAGCATGACCATCTACCAACAAGACTTAGGTTGCAATATACTGAAAGTATTATCACATACAGGCAGCTAACAATGAACAAGCAGTAGTAAGAAGTGACAAAACCAGGGAAATTTGTATAAGTTAAGGCTGATGAAAAGGCTGAAAAGGTCCATTTACTCACTAAACATACCCCCAGCACAATCCATGCAAAGGCTCTGTTAAAGTCCCGTGAACGACTAATACAAATGCATGGAAAAACAAACAGCAGTATGAGTGAGGCACTGTCAGCTGCTCTCGACCTACTCTATCCACTCCAGCCAGCAGATTTCATCTTTCACGTGTCCTAAACTATGTGTTTTTATAACCTGATTCTGCATATAACATGCTATGCATACTTTTATTAATTTATCCCTCTCTAAATTTGCATTGATTACCTGCACTCAGCAATGCTGAGAAACTAAAACTTACAGTAGCTTAAAGATGAGAATATACAACAGAACATAAACAAGGTTAGGTCTGTCTGCTTCCCACCTCTGTAACAGTTCCATTTAATCAGATATGTAAAGATAAGCTTCATTGGAGGAGAAAAAAAAAAAAAGTCCACTCAAGATTTGATGTCAATCCAAACTCCCAAATTTGTGGTTAGTATTTGTTTTGCTACAGGTTTCGCATTTTGGCCATGAGTTCTTCCAGGCTTTCTTCAGATTCAGCCACTGTTTCTTCAGCTACTGGATTCTCTTCCTAGTAGTAAGAGGAAAAAGAGGTCAGCAACAGAAGTAGCACACAAAATAACCTCCATATGTAAAGTAAGCTTTATTGCAGGTATGCCATGCTTCCTCAAAACCAAGCACTCAAATTATAGCACTCAACTGATTTACAGCAAACTGGTCTACAAATTGGAAACTCTATTCTGACTGGAAATTTGAATGTTCTGGAGAGATTCTGTGTTCCCCAGGTGTACTAACTACCCTTTGACTACACATACTTAAAAAAAGGTAAATATCTTGAAGTACTAGTTGTCAAAATATTAACTGAGAAATTTGTATTTCCTTGCCTTCCTGCTCCTCCTCCTTCCCCTCCCCCCCCCCAAATTCACTCCTGACACCTCAAAACCACACTGACACTAACATCTATGTTTGAAGTGATACATTTCACAGAAACACAGAACTGGACCACAGAAGACACCAGTTGGATGTGCTGAGGTTCAGTTTTACTGGCGTTAAAGTTTATTTTATTAATCTTTATTTTAAGGTTTGACGGATAACCACAGCAGCCAGTCTCATAAGTTTAATGTGTAAGACTTATTAATAAAAGTAGCGTGTTTGTAAATAATAAATATATTACCTTGTTTGGTATAGTATATGCTACAGTAATTCCCTCAGGAAGATCAGGTACCGGACCAGACGCAGCCTTCAGCTCATCTTCTGAAATTTCTGATACTAATTCGATCCCTTTGGAATTGAAAATTTTATTAGCAGAGTTCTTTAATAATCACCACGTTATAACAAGAAAAAAACTGCAGCAACTTTTTTGAAATAGAAATAAAATGTAAAGACCTTTGATTTCAACTACTTAATTCCCATTATCAATGCTACATTTTCCCTTTATGATATATAAAACACTTCCATACACCTAACTTACAGATAAGAGTAGCTAAATATTTTATTCAAACATTGTTAAATAGTTGAACCTAAAACTTGCTAATCATATTAAAACTAGATCAATTTGTTTTAGCATTACTGTCCAAAGCTGTGAAAAAAGTTAGCAGTAATTAAACAATGTAACTTCCAAAAATAGGATGTATGAGAGGTCTACAGTGTGTTAACCCAAAAGAAAGAATTTAAATGGTGTTCCCAATACCAAGCTTCAGTTAGTCTCCATCTGAGTACCTACCCCAGTCATTGTCTTCATGCACTATTTCTTCTTCCTGCTCAGTCACTTCTTGCTTTGGTTGTGCAGCTACCTTTTTCTGAAGGAAAAAAAAAAAAGACACATAGTATATGTAGCAGTCTGATTTTTAACAACAGGATGGATCAAACCAAAATATTAAAAAGTATAAATATTAGGTTTGAATGACATATGTAGTCACCATTTAGAAGTTTGTTAGGCATAAAAAGACAAAATGCCTGCAAATTAAAAAAGACCATTAACACTCAACAATATTGCTCAACCTTTCTGGCAGTCATATTATTACAGGGGAAAAACAAACAAACAAACAAAACGATATAACTGTATGCAAATTTTTATGTCTACCTTTTTAAATGTTAATAGAATCATCAAATAGTTCAGGTTGGAAAGCACCTTAAAGATCTACTTCCAACCCCTGGCCCAGGTGCAGGACCTTGCACTTGGCCTTGTTGAACCTCATGAGGCTCGCACAGGGCCACCTCTCAAGCCTGTCCAGGTCCCTCTGGATGGCAGCCCTTCCCTCCTGCATGTCAACCACACCACACAGCTTGATGTCATCAGCAAACTTGCTGAGGGTGCACTCAATCCACTGAACAAAGATGTTAGTTATCTTAAAGGAAACATCTTGAAGTACTATGTTTGTAAAAAGCATGCAATCATCTGCAGACAAGGCTGCTGAAAATTTGGAGCAATGCTGAAGGTCTTCTTTTACTACAGATCCGTAGCTTGCTTTGTTCTTAAGAGTGTAAGAAAGGAAAAAAAAATAATTTTACCTTATAAATTTCCTGCTGTTTCCTGCAATTTTGGTCACTGCATTGTGGGTTTGGCTTCATCGCCATAGTTGGAAAGAAATCCTGCATCGCATTGTAACCAAGATAATAACTCACAGTACCAAAATTTAAAAGATACCTAGAAACACAAATAGAGAAACCCGGTCCTTACACACAGGTACAAATGTAACAAAGAACTTTTAGAATACACTTACATACCTGTGACCAGCGGAGTTGTAAAAAATCACTATAGTTGTCTTAAAATAAGGCGTAGTCACCTGACAACAGTATAACTTCATCAACTTATGGTCCTCTTGTGTGTGTGTGACCCAGTGTCTCAGAAATAAATATGTCTAGAGCAGTATGTAAGCAGCTTTCTCCTGTGCCTTAATTCATTGCTTGCAACACTCAGGTGCCCTGTATTTCAGAGGCAGAATTTTTAACCGATCAGAACCTGTTTAATTGTCTTTACAGGGTCATATTTGCAATGAAAATAAAGATTTAAATTAAGCTGCAACGTTTGCATTCTTCATTACAGAAAAACATCTGCTGGGGTGCAATTTTATGTAATGCCTCTTGCTGCACAGCTGAAAAATGGAACTTCTTTGTTCATAGATATGAATTTTCTGAACAACTGATAAAAGCAAGCTAAGGCTTGTCTAAGTAAGATCTTATTCTCGAAGCATAAATATGATTAAAAGCTTAAATGATAATACCGCATACAGTTATTTTTGAAGTTTAAACAGGCAATTGAAGAAAACCCAAAAAAAGCTTATTATGCTGAACAAAGTTGGCAAGTTTTGCTAAAAAGATGCTGGGGAAAGATGGTGCATCATTTTGAAAACAAGTGTGAAGTCAAAAATTTTCTCTGCTGATACCTGCAGTTTTTAGTAGCTGTAGTCAAGTGACAGTACCTTTTAAATTCACCTCATTTCTAGGATATGAATATTGCATGATAAATTATTTCTTCTTCATCCATGTAAGAATGTCAAAGATTGTAGTTAGTTCTCTAACATTTTTGTTTACAGCTGCTCAACAATGTTAAATTGAAGCTTGTTTAAATACCAAAATAAGGAAAATAAATAAAAAAGTGTGTGTGTACACAGAGCAAGAAAAAATCGTAGGAAAACTCTAAAGACTTTTCCTTGCCCCTGAAGAGTTCTACTAAAAACAGCACTTACAAAAAATGATTCAAACACTATATGCATCAGCTGTGTCTGATGATACTAATACCTTTAGGAAATAAGCAAATAAGCCACAAGTACATTAAAAGAACCAGACCCGTCACTGTGAAAGGTTCCTTCAGGTTTCTCTCTCTTCTGGTGCTGTGCATTGCATAGGACCAACCCAGACACTTACTTGAGAACATTTTGTACGAGAATTCCTGCCACAACACCCATAGTTGTAGGAAGACTAGCTGCACAAACTCCTTCTCGTTTTAACGTTTTCTCATCAATATTTGCAGCAACTACAAGCGGAGGAGCACACTGAAAGGAAATCAAGAAATTCAGTTTAAACAAAACGTCCTGCTTTAAAAGAAAGACAAACCAGCAATTCAGCTGAGCTGCACATACCGCAAAACAAGCTGATTCACCAGGTATGATAAGCTGTATGTGTCCTGACACCGCATTTTCACTCACTCCAGATTCCATCCAGATTTGTCCAAGTTCATTGCAGGCCTTATAAACACAAAGATACACACATCAATCAGCACTGTAGAAGTATAACTAATAAAATAAGAAATAAATTGAGAATGATTAAACACATTGACCTTCTTGGCTTAAGACAGAAAGTCTACGATTGGAAAGAAGATGAAAAGGTAGAACAGAAATTGTTTATCAAGAGTGAAACGACAAATTAAATTTGTTTTCATGAAGCTAGGCCTTAGTAATTTCCTGGGGACCTGAGAGTTTTGAACAAATACAGGCATTAGAGATCTAGTTACCCACACTAGAGAACCTAATAGCAAAAACTACTTATAATGGCATGCTTTTAGAGGCCCAGATCCAGCCTATCTGTGTATGTTCAGTGCACACAATTGGCATATTAAGTTAGCTGAAGGATAACAGAAAACATGCATTTGGCATACACCCTGCATTGACTGCAGCTGTAAAGAAAAACAGTATGATTAGGTACACAGCCTTAAAACATTTTCAGTATACAAAAAGGTCATATAAATTATACAATTAGCTATACACAGTATTAAAAATTTTGTTCGATTTAACGTAGCAGGATTTGATAATGCTTTTGTGTAAGATGATTTAGAAATACAGAGAACTTAAAACACAATCGTTTTTCTAGCTACAAGATGCTGGTAACTTACACGACTACATTTATATTTACAAACATAAAACCTGTCTTACAAGGACTAGATAAAAGATTGAATTCTGTTTCCTTAAATCAAGGAAAAACTTTTTTTTAGAAGACTCTTGATAGGCTCCTGTCTTTTCTGTGGTCCCCACAATTCCTAACAATATTTAGAAGAGGAAAATTGATCTCCATAAGCTCCTATCTTAGATGGTCTTACCGTGTTAATTGCCATGCGAGCTTCAAAGTTGTCCACACAGCTTAGAACAAGATCGACAGGCTTCCCTTCCTCTAACGCACCGTTACTGCAATAGGTATCAGAAGTTTGCATGAAATTGCTGGCAGAACGTAACACTAACACAGCAATCAACATCTTTCTTTAAAGTACAGAAGCACATGGGAAGTATATTTAGAACACAGCATCATAGAAACACAAGGTTGCAAAGGACCTACAAAGATCATCTAGTCCAACCATCCTCCCATCACCAATACTACCCACTAAGCTACTAAATCATATCTTGTAGCACCTTGTCCAGGCATTTCTTGAACACCTTGAGGGATGGTGACTCCACCACCTCCCTGGGCAGGCTGTTCCAGTGCCTGACCACTCTTTGAGAGAATTTTTTTTCCCTGTTATCTAATCTAAATCTCCCCAGGCGCAACTTGTGGCCATTTCCTTGAGTCTTATCATTAGTTATCTGAGAGAAGAGGCTGACTCCCTCCTCACAACTTCCCTGCAGGTAGTTGTAGAGAGTAATGAGGTCTCCCCTGAGCCTCCTCTTCTCCAGACTAAACAACCCCAGTTCCCTCAGCTGCTCCTCACAGGACTTGTGCTCCAGGCCTTTCACCAGCTTCGTAGCCCTTCTCTGGACACGCTCCAGGACCTCAATGTCCTTCTGGTAGTGAGAGGCCCAAAGCTGAACACAGCACTCGACGTGCGGCCTCACCAGAGCAGAGTACAGGGACACGATCACCTCCCTGCTCCTGCTGGCTACACTATTCCTGATACAAGCCAGGATGCCGCTGACCTTCTTGGCCACCTGGGCACACTGCTGGATCGTGTTCAGCCAACCATCAATCAACACTCCCAGGTCCCTTTCCTATTCACAGTCTTCTAGCCACTCTGCCCCAATCCTGTAGCACTGCATGGGGTCATTGTGGCCAAAATGCTTGAGCCAGCCCTTGGCATAATTAAACCTCAACCCATTAGCTTCAGCCCAGCAATCCAGCCTCTCCAGATCTCTCTGAAAGGCCACCCTACCCTCAGGCAGATTGACACTACCTCCCAATTTGGTGTCATCTACAAACTTACTGAGGATACGCTCAATCCTCTCATCCAGGTCATCAATAAAGATATTAAACAAGAGAGGCCCCAGTACCGAGCCCTGGGGGACATCACTTGTAACGGGAGGCCAGCTGGACTTAACTCCATTAACCACTAGCCGCTGGGCACGTCCCTCCAGCCAGTTCTTTACCCAAGAAGAGTGTACCTGTCCAGGCCACAGGCAGCCAGTTTCCCCAGGAGAATACTGTGGGAGACCATGTCAAAGGCTTTGCTGAAGTCTAAGTAGACTACAACAGCCTTTCCCTCATCTACCAGTCTGGTCACACGATTACAGCAGATGAGGTTGGACAAGCACGACCTGCCTTTTGTGAACCCCAGATGGCTGGGCCTGATCCCCTGGATGCCACATGCATGCTGCGTGATCTCACCCAAGATGACTTTCTCCATCACTTTCCCTGGAACCGAGGTCAGGCTGACAAGCCTGTAGTTCCCTGGGTCCTCCTTACGACCCTTCTTGTAGATGGGAGTCACATGAGCAAGCTCCAATCCTCTGGGACCTGTCCAGACAACCAGGAACACTGCTAGATGGTGGAAAATGGCTTGGCAATCACCTCCACCAACTCCCTTAGCACCCTAGGGTGGAGCCTGTCTGGTCCCATGGACTTGTGACACTCCAGGTGGAGGAGCAGGTCTCTAAATGCATCCTGTATCGCAGGGCGTGATTCTCTACCTCAATCACAGGGGACATCCAGGTCAGGCAGTAAAGTACCCTGAAGATAACAGATCCAACTATTAAAGACAGGTGTAAAGAAGGTGTTGAGAACCTCAGCCTTATCCTCAGTGATCACATTCCCTGCTTCATCAAGTAAAGGATAAAAATTCTCTTTGGTTCTTCTCTTGCCGTTAATATATTTATAAAATGATTTCTTGTTCTTTTTTACTGCAGCGGACAATCTGAGTTCAAGCTGGGCTTTTGACTTTCTAATTTCCTCTCTGCATATCGTAGCAACTTCCTTGTAGTTGCCCCAAGTAGCCTGCCCAATCTTCCAGAGGACGTAGACTCTCTTCTGGAGTCTCAACAGAAGTTCCTGGTTCATCCACACTGGTCTTCTTTCTCTCTAGCTCACCTGACAGGACTCAGGAACAGCCTGCTCCTGAGCCTTTAAGATTTCTGTCCTGAGGAGCGTCCAGGTTTCCTGGACTCGTTTGCCCTTCGGGAATGACTCCCAAGGGAGCCCTGCAATAAGTTACCTGAATAGGTCAAAGTCTGCCCTCTGAAGTTCAATACAGCAGTTTAGCTAGTTACCCTTTGAACAAAACGCATGCAATCAAACCAGGATAAAATTAGCACCTTAGATCTACAGCAGAAATAGCTGTAAACTGAGGCTGGGATTTACATGCAAATACAAGGGCATTTTAGATTAATATAATGTTTATATAGTGTACACCCATAGTAAAAAATATTAGGAAATTTGCATCTTTGTAGAACAAATTTCTGTCTGCAACAGAAATTTAGTTATTTCAGAATTTATCTATGAGATTCCCTAAGACGTATTTTCTTTCTTCTTAATATAAAATTGTCCTGGATTTGTCTCGGAGAGGATTAATTTTCCTCATAAGAGCGGGTATGGAACTGGCTTCTTGATTTCGGAAGAGGGTGATGCTGACAACATACCGCTCTTTTAGTTGTCGCAGAGCACTGCTTACACAGAGCCAAGGCCGTTCCAGCTGCCCACACCGCCCTGCCAGCCAGGAGGCTGCGGGTGCACCAGGAGCTGGGAGGGGACGCAGCCAGGACAGCTGGCCCAAACTGGCCAGAGCCATGTCCCATACCCTATGGGGTCGTGCTGAAGACTGGGACTGAGCGGGTTGGCCAGAGTGTGGCTACTGCCGCGCGGGGTCTGTCTGGGCATCATCACTCAGTGGGCAGTGAGCAATTGCATTGTGCGTCACCGTGCATTCATCCTGGAGGAGAGAAGGCTCGGCGGGATCGTAGCAGTGTCTAGACATCCCCAAAGGGAGGATGCAAAGAAGACGGAGCCAGGCTCTTGTCAGCGGTGCCCAGCGGCCGGACAGCTCTAGGTGGCCCTGCTTCAGCAGGGGGTTGGAGCAGATGACCTCCAGAGGTCCCTTCCATCCCCAGCCCTTCTGGGAGCTTCCTTCTGGGTAAAAAACAGGGCCCTTTTATACCACTGACACAGAAGATGGCGTAGGATGCCACCATGTAACAAGTGAGGTACTGCTCAATTCTATCTTCCACCTGAGACAGCCAAGAGGTTGCGGTGCTCCTGGTTTTCTCTAAACAATCCTAGGTTTCTCATGCATATTCCCACTGTCCCTGGCCAATTTCCACCTTCCCAGGTGGAAAGTTGTTCCTCAGTTTCTTGATGCGTCCTCATCAATGGTGGAACGCAAAAAGCGGTGTCACTTTCCAAGACTCCTTTGGGAGAATTAGGAAGTAGGTATTCTTTATGAAGAACGCTGGGTATGTGGGGGATAATTCCACCCAACACGTACAGCTAAGCAAGACAAGGAGTACTTATTTATGGTATGGGGATATCCATATTTATACAGTTCACAAGAAAAGGCAGGATTTATGCTAATGGTTTCTCAGAACTAATTATCATATTGTCCCTCCTGCTGTTGCAGGTCAGGTAACCTCTGGTGGTTGCACTTCGGGGCTTTCTGATGAAGGCTCATCGTCTTCTTCATCTTGTACTTCTTTCTGTTTTGCGCATGCTCAGTCATTGTGGGGGTTTTACCGTGCTGGGCAGCTAAACCCCACAACCGCTCTCTCACTCCCCCTCCTTTAGATGAGGAGGGGGAGAAGTAAAGCAAAGAACAACTCATGGGTTGAGATAAGGATAATTTAATTAAAGGGAAATAATTATAATAATTAAATAAAGACTACCATGAACTAAACAATTTAACTAAGGGGAAATAAAAAGGGAAAGGGGAAAAGGGAGGGGAAAAGGGAGGGGAAAAGGGAAAATAAAAAGAAGGGAGGAAAACAAACAAACAAAATAAATGAAAGCTATATGGAAGTGCAGAGGAAAGAAATTACTCTCTACTTCCCACTCATGAGCGATGTTTGACCACGTCCTTGAAGCAGGGCCTCAACGCACGCAGCCAGTATTCGAGAGGAGGACCGACGTCTTCTCAACGAGTGCCCACCCCTCCCCTCTTCTTCCTGTTTCCACCTTTTATTGCTGAGTGTGACATCACATGGTATGGAATATCCCTTTGATTGGTTTAGGTCAGCTGCCCTAGTGATGTTTCTCTCCTCACTTTTTGCCCACCCCCTAGGAGGGTTAGAGAAAGGCCCAATGCTGTGCCACTGCTGCTTAGCAGTAGACACAACACTGGTGTGATAACACTGCTGTTCCAGCTACAAGTACAGAGTACGGCACTGTATGGGCTGCTGCCGGGAAAGTTAACATTCCGGCCAGACCCAGTACAGTCATTGTTTAACTGCTTCAGCACTTTCAGTCTTTGAAAAACTCAGCTAACTTAATTAAGTTCTACTTTGGGCACCATGTTCCTTCTTCAGCCTGGATTTTGTGCATAGAGCTGAATCTTCTTACCACGTGAGGCCGATACAACAACCGAGCAATTTAAACTTTTGGGCTGCTCCCGTTCCCAACACCTTTGCACTCCCATGTTGACTTCCCATCCCCCAAATGACTTCTCACCCCTAAGTCTCACTCACGGACCCGCCACCCACAGCCGCTCCCCATCAGGAGCAGACACCCCCAAACCAATTCATGGCGGGGACAGCAGGGGAGGGCTGTGTCCAGCCCCCTTCCCCCCCCTCAACCCCCCTCCTGCCGAGCGATGCGGGAAGAAGTGCAGGCAGAGGCTTTGCAGGGTGGAAGAGTGGTAATTTATTCTTCCTGGGGGAATCGTGGCTGCCACCCCCAGCCCATCCCCAGGCGAGGCCCGGCCGCCTGCTCAGGCGGGGGGCCCGTCCTGCCGGCCCGCGTGGTCCCCGCTTCCCGGCTCCTCCTGCCGCACCCTGTGCAGCCAGGATGTGTCCCCGACTTCGGCGTCCTGCGGGGAGCTTGGCAGTCTGCGCCCGACCTGCCCCGCGTGCCAGGAGAAGCTTCTCTCCAGTCTGCGCCCCGTGGAGGGGCTGCGCGCCCTGCGCCGGGGCGAGACGCTGCGGGAGCGGTAGTTGGAGGGGCTCCTCCCCCGCTGCCCCCTCTGCTGCTGCTGCTGCTGCTGCCGCCGCCCCAGCCGCTCATTCCGTTGGAACCTTCCACGGGGTCTTCGGGCCAGGCGCACCACTGCTACGATGGGCCCGCGGCACATCGGGCAGGTGTCCCTTCCCTCTGCCCAGAGGTGGATGCACTCCAGGCAAAAGGAGTGCCTGCAGGGGTCCACGCGAGCTGCGCTGGCAAGCGGGCCCAGGCAGATGGGGCACTCCTCGGGCTGCTCCTGCCGCCAGCTCATGGTTCCTGCAGCTGCCGCAAGGTGCAGATGGTCGTCCTGTGGGGGAGGCTGCCCTGCTGCCGGGCGCTCAGCAGCAGCCCAGGGTCTTCAGCACCTCGATGTCTCGCGGGTCGCTGGCAGGAACTTGATGCCTCACGTGCCACCAGGAGGACAACTGCAGAGAGAAGCAGGAAGAAAATGTTGTATCAGCAAGCAGACATTCGCTTTCTAGGTTCAACCAAGTTGTCTAGAGTGCTGTAGCAGTAACTGTTCTGTGTATGGATTGCAAACATGGCTGTTAGAGCAGCAAATATGCTTATGATCGGTTATACTTGGCAAGACTACGCTGAGGCCAGATGAGGTACATGGATGTCTGTGGATTGGAGAACATTACCGGAGGCCCTTGATGATGGCTTGCGTACAAAAAGATTGGCTTTGCGAATGCCTCTAGCACCAGCTCCGCCTGTCTATCTCCTTCCAGCCGTGGAGACTCGAGCTCTCGCCTACCACCAGCCGGACTGGCCGCAGGCGCCTGGCGCAGGGCATTTATAGGCAGCCCCCTTCTGTGAGGCCAGAGGTGACATCAGCAGGGTCTGGGGTGTCCCTGAGGGCAGCACTGACAGAGGTCACCTGAACGTTGTGAGACTTGAGATGGCTGCTCCACGCTGACAGGTGCCAAGCGGAGAGCGGTATCAGGCTAATTAAGAAAAGCCATCTCGGAAGAGGTAGAATCCAGGACTGGGCCAAGGAGAGGGCACTGAGGTACCAAGAATAAAGTGTCACTTGAAATACCTGAGACTCCCATCAAGTCAGTGCTGCCATCAGGGGTACCCCGAAACCTTTGTGATGTCCCCTCTGGCCTCACAGAAGGGGGCTGCCTATAAATGCCCTGCGCGGGGCGCCTGCGGCCAGTCCGGCTGGTGGTAGGCGAGAGCTCGAGTCTCCACGGCTGGAAGGAGAGAGAGAGGCGGAGCTAGTGCTATAGGCATACGCGAAGCCATTGTTGTTGCACGCGAGCCATCAAGGGCCTTCGGTAATGCTCTCACACCTACAGACATCCATGTACCTCATCTGGCCTAAGCCTAGTCTGTGTTTGCAATCCATGCACAGACTGCTGACAGCTACAGCACTCTAGACAACGTGGTAGAACCTAGAAAGCGAATGTCTGCTTGCTGATACAACATTTTCTTCCTGCTTCTCTCTGCAGTAGTCCTCCTGGTGGCACGTGAGGCGTCAAGTTCCTGCCGGTGATCCGCGAGACATCGAGGTGCTGAAGACCCTGGGCTGCTGCTGAGCGCCCGGCAGCAGGGCAGCCTCCCCCACAGGACGACCATCTGCACCTTGCGGCAGCTGCAGGAACCATGAGCTGGCGGCAGGAGCAGCCCGAGGAGTGCCCCATCTGCCTGGGCCCGCTTGCCAGCGCAGCTCGTGTGGACCCCTGCAGGCACTCCTTTTGCCTGGAGTGCATCCACCTCTGGGCAGAGGGAAGGGACACCTGCCCGATGTGCCGCGGGCCCATCGTAGCAGTGGTGCGCCTGGCCCGAAGACCCCGCGGAAGGTTCCAGCGGAATGAGCGGCTGGGGCGGCGGCAGCAGCAGCAGCAGCAGAGGGGGCAGCGGGGGAGGAGCCCCTCCAACTACCGCTCCCGCAGCGTCTCGCCCCGGCGCAGGGCGCGCAGCCCCTCCACGGGGCGCAGACTGGAGAGAAGCTTCTCCTGGCACGCGGGGCAGGTCGGGCGCAGACTGCCAAGCTCCCCGCAGGACGCCGAAGTCGGGGACACATCCTGGCTGCACAGGGTGCGGCAGGAGGAGCCGGGAAGCGGGGACCACGCGGGCCGGCAGGACGGGCCCCCCGCCTGAGCAGGCGGCCGGGCCTCACCTGGGGATGGGCTGGGGGTGGCAGCCACGATTCCCCCAGGAAGAATAAATTACCACTCTTCCACCCTGCAAAGCCTCTGCCTGCACTTCTTCCCGCATCGCTCAGCAGGAGGGGGGTTGAGAGGGGGGAAGGGGGCTGGACACAGCCCTCCCCTGCTGTCCCCGCCATGAATCGGTTTGGGGGTGTCTGCTCCTGATGGGGAATGGCTGTGGGTGGCGGGTCCGTGAGTGAGACTTAGGGGTGAGAAGTCATTTGGGGGATGGGAAGTCAACATGGGAGTGCAAAGGTGTTGGGAACGGGAGCAGACGCATGGTGACGTAGCCCAACTGCAAAAAAGGCTGACAGCCCAAGTCTCCTAAAAGCCTGGCAGCAGAGAATGCCTGCCAGCTGCGGAAGCGGGCCTGGCAACCTGCAGCATCCCTGGAAGGTGCTGCTGGCCTCCTGCAAGTGCAGCCTAAGGGTACCTGAGGACCAGAGACTGTCTCCAGGTGCCACCACCAAGGGCAAAAGCAGGGAACTACAAGAGCAATGGGCTGTCTGAGAAGGAGGAACGGCTCTGGGAAAGGCGCCGTTCCCAGAGACTAGGAAGCATCGGTGTCTATCACTCGTCTCAGGTGAAACACAGAAATAAGCAGCAGCTTTTGGCTGCTCTAAGGAGGTGGTGTCCTCTGCTCTCTTCTGTCTCTCTTAATAGAAAAAGGACTCCTTCTTGACCCTAAATGGAGCGCCTCTCCCCCTCAGAACTTCTTGTGCTGCACAAATTGTTCTTGCCTACATGACATCCTTAATCCAGTGAACCTGTGCTGGGGATGCCCGGCTGACTCCAATCTCTGTGATGGGAGTCTCATGTCTTTGCAGTGACACTTTGTTCTTGATTTCTTGGGGCCCACTCCTGGGTTCGGTCTGTTCCTAGATGGCTTTTCTTAATTAGCCCGACACCTCTCTCCACACTTGCCTTGAATCACAGAATATTGCCTAGTGGGTGGTTGTGGCCATGTGTAATAACGAGAACTTTTCAGCAAAGAAAGCCTCCGTGCCCTTGGGTATCACAGCATCCTACCAACTCCCACTTGCCAACTCTCCGCATTCACAGGCCAGGAGCATCCCTGCAGGGCTCAGCCCGTCGGAAGGTCACGGCATGAACTTCGTTGTTGTCAGAAGTGGCATTCCGTAAAACGTGCACTCCAGGCTGCTTTTGAGGAGATGGTAGAAGAACACTGGGAGGTGCACGAGGCTGTCCTGCTTTCAGCTGGGACAGAGTTCATTGTCTTCCCAGCAGCTGCTACGGTGCTGGCTTCTTGATTTCGGACAAGAGTGATGCTGACAACACACCGCTCTTTTAGTTGTCGCAGAGCGCTGCTTACACAGAGCCAAGGCCGTTCCAGCTGCCCACATCACCCTGCCAGCCAGGCGGCTGCGGGTGCACCAGGAGCTGGGAGGGGACGCAGCCAGGACAGCTGGCCCAAACTGGCCAGAGCCATGTCCCATACCCTATGGGGTCGTGTTCAGCAATTAACATGGGCTGGCTGGCCAGGGTGGGGGGGAGGAAGAACTGCTTGGGGACAGAGTGGGCATTGGTCAGCGGGTGATGAGGAGCATCACTTGCTTTGTACACATTAATATTATTTCTCTTCCTGTCCTACTAAACTGTCTTTATCTCAACCCACAAGCTTTTACTTTTTCCCCCACCTCTGATTGTCTCCCCCATCCCACTGGGGGCAGAGGAGGGGTGTGGACTAAGCAAACAGCCGTTTGGTGCTGAGCTGCCAGCTGGGTTAATCCACAGCAAAAGCATAAGTGAAAATATCCCAGAGCAGTCAAAGTATGACCTGATCTGTTCTCTGCTATGGGAAAAGCCAGCTTTGGTTAGAGGTCCAAAGAGGTATTAATACAAAATAGAGCTATGGAACATTAAAAATAAATGCCATCTGGAGAAAAGGTCTAGGCAGAAGCGTCTGCATACATATGTATTTCCCACTGGTTTTCAGTTAGCAGTTATTAAATAAGAAAAATAAATAAAAATGTGATGCTGTATTTAGAACTACGTATCAGAAGTTAGCCATTTGCTTTTGTTGAAAAATTATTACCTTATTCTATCCATGAAATGTTCAAAGTTGTCCAGTGTTGTGATGTTGTAGTTATGTACTTCAAACTGAACATCAGGATTAATATTTCTAATAGAGGAAACAAAATGAGTCAATGTCAATAAAGACAATAATTTGCATTTCACTCCCTAACTTCACGAGTGCTGCTACAGTCTTAAGCTTCCAGTCCAAGAGCACAAATGCACTCAGATTTGTCAGAAGTTCACAATTTGATGATGAGAAAAAAGAAAACTAAAGCAACCAAACAACAACCCCACCCTCCAAGATCCTGAAGCAGTATAGTTTGTATCAAACTTCTCAGTAAAATTAGCTATGTGAAAGTAGATTCACGTTAAGGCTCTGGGCAGGATAAAAATGTCCTTAAAGTATCAGCTATTCCCACAGCCATTTTATACTCAAACGTCTAAATTAGAGCTTGCTACCTTGCAAGTGATTAAGAGTTTAACATTTTTCTGTAGCAGCATCCCAGATAAATGCACTGCGTACCCATTTCTGTAAGTCATACCTCAAGGTATCCTCTGCTGCTTGCACTTTACTTAATCCAGCTTGATGAGGTTGGAAGAAGAGTCTGTTCATGTTTGCCAGTTCCACTTTGTCATAATCAAACAGAAGAAGCTACAATAAAAATTGCATTAACATGTGAATCTCCAAATACTTGGCAAACAGAGCACTATAGCAAACCATTTTAAACAGAAAGTTATAAAAACAACAACAACACACACTCAAATAAATGACACCCTCCATTTCAACTCATTTCATATGTAAAAGTTACCAATACTGTAAGCATGAAAGACTGAATTCTAGCTGCCAGTCACCAGGAAATGATTTATGAAGTCACGAAAACTGCTGTTGTTTGTTTTTTAAAAAGCAGCAATTTGAACTTGCTCATTTGATCTAAACTAAAAATATTCAGCAGACTATCAACACGGACATTAACACCTCTCTCACATTCCTACTTGCCATTATGACATTAGCAAAAATGTGTCGTTTTTTTCACTTGTTCTTCAAAAGCAATTAACTTAAAATACCTACGGATTACACAGGTATGTTGATTCTTATAAATTCTGATTCAATAGCCCAACATCCTAAGTAAAAGATGCTGATCTACAGGAAATTCTCTTTCAGAGGAAGGGAGAACAAACTTTGCAATACAAAAATTGCATCACCTGTGTATTAAGAAACTTCTTAAGTTCCAAGAGTAAATGGTGAGGTTCAGCCTGGAAATGCAAACATCTAAACCATTCCCCAAATTCCTCCTTTTAAAGGAAAGCCTGTTGACTCAGTAGGTTCTTGTTATCTATACACACATTATTATTAAGTCTGCTAAATTTTTACTTCTGTCACATCATGAACTGATTTTTGTGGTAAAAATGTCTGACATCTACTGCAGCACAATTTCTTGAATATCAACTTGTTCTCATAATGTAGGATTTAATCTTCTACGTGAGCTACCTCCTCCTTTTTCCTCATTTTATCTTCCTGTTGCAGTAATCCAGTATGGTTATTAGATAGATGGATTCATATCTGAGCACAGAGAAGACAAGCATCTGAACAAGAACAGTCCACATGATAGAAGATCAAGTCCCAAATAAATCAATTTTGCTAACATAAGAACAATGCAGACTCTTCATTTGCAATTTTACTCAAGTGCTTTTCCTGAGTGTTTTCTTCACAGTACATTTATTCGGGCAAAATCAACTGAGGAAAACTGAATCAAACTCTTTATAAAGAAGACTAGTCCATCTGCTATAATGAGGTAGAAGAAGAAAACTTATATTACCTTACCAATGCCACACCTTGTCAACATTTCAGCAGTCACGCTGCCAACTCCGCCAACACCTACTACCGCAACTGTAAAGGTACGGATTTTCTGCGGAAAGAAATAAGGTACGGATCAGCACGTCAAAGGCGATCCTCACAGGTCCAGGGTGGGTGGGGAGAGGAGAAAATATGGGGCTGTTTTAATGCAGATACACACCTACCTCATAATCTTGGACAATTCCCATTCTTTTCAGTGCCATCAAGCGACTACAAAGAAAAACAGCAATGTTATGCAGAAGATGCTCTTTCTAATAACAATTTTGCTCTTTGGACATCTAAAAGTTGTTGCTTAAAAAACAAAACAAAACAGCTGGCAATGCAGCAAACTCAAGCCTGCTGTTTTCACTGCAGTAGCGATTGCCAGCTGGATAGGGTCTGAATGAGGGAGTAGAAGCTTTCCTATTAGGAAAAGGAATTAAGTGCTGACCCTGAAGAAAATTACATGCTTATTCTGTCAGTATGAGTAAGATTAATAAGTCAGAGTGAGTATGTAACTATATCAGGAAACGAATCTCACATTTAAAAGAGGAAAGCCTCCACTTTAACGAACCATATGTCAACAGATCAGTGAAAATTTCTTTCTGAAAAACTTTTTTTTTCTGTTTTTTTCCTGAAACCAGCCCCCCAGAACCGCTCAGGCTGCCACAGCCCTCCAGGCCCACCCCACATCCACCCCCCCCACCCCCTCAGCACCCCCCTAGGGCCCCCCTCACCCCCGGGGCCGCACCTGTAGGGGTTGGAATCCGTCACCTCGGCGCTCATGGCCTCGATGCGTGGCCTGGGCGCCCCCCGGCCGCCCCTCTCCCGGGCCAGCTCCTCCTCCAGCTCCCGCAGCCGCTGCTGCAGCCGCCTCAGCTCCGCCATCCCCGCGCCACGTCGGGCCCCTCAGCGCTTCCGCCGGTGCCCCCCCGGCTGCCTGCCCCCCCCGCCTCCCGCCGCCTCAGCGAGCGTTCCCACCGCGCCGGGGCAGCCCGCGGCGGACAGCGGGCAGAGGGAGGGCTCTGCTGGAGCCCCGGGGCACGGAGCGGTGTGGGGGGAAAGGAAAAACGCCATGGGAGGCGCTGCCGGTAGCAGAAGGACCGAGGGAGGGGGAGGCCGGAACGCGGAGTCGCGGCGGGGGGAAGGGTTTCCCTGACGGACTCGACAGGCAGAGGTTGCCGCGGCAACGCCGGGCGGGGCCGCTCCGTGATTTGCGTAGCGGGAGCGCAATCAGCGCTCCGCAATTTGCGTAGCGGCGCCGAGGGGCGGGGCCGCTCCGCGATTTGCGTAGCGGGACGGGGAGGAGGCGAGAGTGGGGCCGCTCCGCCAGTTGCGCAGCGTACGCCGGCGGCGCAGCTGCCCGAGATGGCGGCGGAGCCGGGCACCAGCGAGGTGAGGCGGCAGCACCGCTTCGACGCCTGCCGGCTGGAGCGGCTCCTGTGCCGCCGCCTGGCCGGCTTCCCGCAGCAGCCCGAGGGGGCTCTGGAAGTCAGGCAGTACAGGTGAGGGGCAGCCTCTCGCCTTGTCCCCGTTGGCGAACTGCGGGCGGCTGTGGGGGCAAAGCTCGGCGCGGGGAGCGGGCTGGGAGCGCTGTGGCGCTGGGCGAGCCCCCCCGGTGCCCCTCAGACCTGCTGCCCGGAGGCTCTTATTAGTCCTTAAAACAAGCCTTGCGCTGCTGGGGTGCCACCCCTGGGCTCTTCACGGGAACTCCGGCTCGTTTGGGTTCTGCATAGTGGTGTGACTTCAGATCAAGAGCTTAATGTTAAAAAGATAAGCTCAAAAACCCCACACCGCGTTAATTCCACTGTAAACATGTCCTCAAACACTCCACCTGCAGCTGTCTCTAAGATAAGGTAGACAATTTTTTATCGTCTTCTACTGCAAATACAAAACACCCACCGAATCCTTACCTATACCCTAATTTTCATGGGTACTGCAATCGAGACTTTGGGAGGGGCCTAATGAGAATAGCCAATAGTAAAATCTTTTTTTTTTTTTTAAAAAGCATTCTAAATGCTTTTGCTGTGATATTTGTCTTGTGGTTCCACCTAAAGACTTCAGCTAATTGAATCTCTTCTGTGCTCAGTATTTGGTATCTGTCTGTGCAGTACACCTGTTGAGCCGTTTTGTACTCTACCCCCTAACAGGCTCCTGGAGGATGGAAATGTCCAGGGAAACATGAGGGCAAATGGACAAACATTCACTTGATTTAATTTTCCAATAGTTGTCTAATCTTTTATTGGACTAAGTCAGAATAGGTCCTGAAAATGATCCAGAACGAGGAGGGGGTGGCATGTAGATGAGCTCAGAGCACTGAGGAAAATGAGGATCGATGAGCTTGATGAGGATCTGATGGACAAGGTGTCACAAACAGTTTAACTAGGTTGTTTTCTTTTACATAGGCATTTGATAGAAGTGTGTGCTTTCCTTGTCACTGCAGCATTCATTCTTCAGAACTTCACAGTTGCTGTAGGCAGTTTCCTAAGCATAGGACATGGATGAGAACAGATGATCAGGCCTGCCTGCAGTGGGGTTTGGTGCTAGAATCCATCAGTGATTTGAAAAGCTTTTTCTATGATTATGTTGTTAAAAATAGAGCTCACCAAGGAACAATACAGTAATGAGCAAGTATAAATTCTGTTTGAAACCTTGAACACATTAATGCTATCTATTTAGTGTAGAGAGGTAAATGCTGTCACCATTTCGCAGGAGAACAAATTGAATATCTTTGACTTCTGCACAGTGAAATAAGACATTTTTCTTTTAGGTAGGGATAGGACCTCTGACTTCTGATTTTGTGGGCTATTGTTTGCATCCTTTTAAGACTATATTTGAAAGAAAACTTCAAAAAAACCATACCCTCCATTGTCTTGCCCTTTTGCTCAGGCATCGTCACAGCGAATTATGCACTGTTTATGTTATAAGACTGCAGATTTGGAAGTACTTGAAATTGTAAGTAATTAGAACCTTTCTCTGTGCAGCTCAGGCCAGTCAAATCCAACCTTTTATCTTCGGAAGGGCGAGAAGGCTTACGTGCTCAGGAAGAAGCCCCATGGCCCCCTTTTACCTAGAGCTCACAAGGTAAGCAACATTTCTCAGCAAGCTCCTAAATCCCTTTTGCAGGTGGATTAAGTTCTTCCCATACATGATGGTACAGCATATTGCAGTGATTGTTGGATATGTCTAGGTGTGCCTCACATTACTTGGATTGTTTCCAATTTTCTGTGCTGTACACTTAACACGTAAGAGGATAGATTTGTCGTTACATGTATTCAGTAAGATGATGATTTGTGCTTAGGAGCTGTTCACTGAAACTAATTTTCTGTGTCTTCTTCAGGTTGATAGAGAATATCATGTGCAGAAAGCCTTATTTGCAGCTGGATTTCCAGTCCCTGAGCCCCTGTTGTATTGCAGTGATGTCTCTGTCATTGGAACAGAATTTTATGTAATGCAGCATGTGCAGGTTGGTCAGCCAATGTGGCAGAGTTTTTTTTCATTCTCCCTACTACAAGCTGCTTTTAAATTGCCTAAAACTTAATGAAGCATACCAGGGAATACCAATATAAGTAATCCTCTCATATTTTTAAAAAGTGCTAGCTTAAAAAGCTCTGTGGTCCATCACTGTAGGTGTGCCATGGCTGAGTTGATACTGTTTCTACTAGATTTGGGTGATTCTTTCTAAGTTTTCTGTATCATGTCTTTTTTTTCTTGTGGGACAAGGATTTGAATTCAGGCCTCATCTCTTTCATCACATCCTCTTCTGTCTGCCTTTGCTTGTTTGACAAGTTGAGGTGTGTACCAACATGTAGACAGTGCAGGGCTTTGGGAAATCTAGACTCCATGAAGAGCTGAAGCCCTGAGAAACATGTTTGTGCAAAAATTCCCAGTTGCCTCTTACGTGTTCTGGGACACCCGTGGTGTGAAATTTGAGTTCTAAGGAAAAGTGTTCAAAGTTGTGGATCTCTGTTTAAATTAAGAGCATGTACAAAAAAGGAAGGAAATTGGGACGATTATGGGCTATCATATAAATGTGTTTGATATATATTTACACTGAAGTTGTATTAAGAAAAAAAAGTTGGTGAGTTATGTCCAAAAATATGATTTGGTTAGTAGTGTTGTGGGTTCTCTCTGATACATTATCTTAAAAGTTGTCTAATAATCCAAAAAAAATAAATGTATTAAATTTTATTATTCTGTCATCAGGTTGACTAGGAAATTAGAAATTTAAGAGTTTGTGGGCCAGTTAGGGACAATACAGTAACATTATTATTTTATTTTTTTTGGCAGTACTTTCAAGTTTGAGGATGTCTGATTGCGTGCTCTAGTTCAGACTTTTATCTACTGAATATATCTCTTTTATTTTAATTGGCTTCCAATAGATATTCTGCATCCTAATGATTGGGATTACTGTGATTCTCTTCATCTGTCATGGAAAAAAGTATAAAGCAAACGAGGGAGGAATTTTAGATTGTACAGGAAGTATCGGTTCACTGCATTTGTTTTGGTTCCTGAAATATATAGCCATACTTCTCTTCATCTGCTGTGTGCATCTCACCAAATATCTGATTTACGATGTCTGTAGGGTCGCATCTTCCGAGACCTCTCGCTGCCAGAAGTGGGCCCAGCAGAGCGTTCTGCGTTGTACATTGCAATGATAGAAACGTTGGCTCAGTTGCACTCCTTTGATTTGCAGTCGTTGGGTCTCCAAGAATATGGCAGAGGTCCAGGATACTGCAGAAGGCAGGTAGAGCTTTTTGAAAAATTCTCGTTTTGTCAGGTCTTTGAAGATTTATTTGAGTGGCAAGCTAACTTGCAAGCTAATTGGTTAATTTTAAATTACTTTTAAAAGTAACCATCATATTTTGATTACTAGATGTCTTCATTTAGTTCAAGTATTTATGCACAGTACAAAGTTAATGCTACATTCAGATCAATTCTGTAACGCTGTTAAAATGTTCATATTTTTTCAGGTATCAACTTGGAAAAGACAATATGATGCAGCTGCTCATACAGATATTCCTGCCATGAACCAGCTGGCTGAGTGGTTAGCAAACAACTTGCCAGCTGATGATAATGAAGAAACCCTGATTCATGGGGACTTCAGAATAGATAACATCATTTTCCACCCAACAGAGGTATTCGAAACATATTTGTACGTTTAACGCTTTTTGTTTCTCCATTTGTTCATACTTGAAATGGGACTTAGAGGTGTTTTGGTCATGATTTGCTCTACGTCAGTGTAAAGACTACGGAGAAGAAGTACACATGGATATCTAGTTATTTGTTGTCTTAGCTATCATTCAAAATTGATTGACTCTCTTTGCAAATCTTAATACAAACAATAATTCCATCCCCTATATGTTTAGATTATACATCTTTGAAAGAAACAGGGGCGAACTTAACTCCTCCTCATGCTCTTTGTATGGTACTTGGGTACCTAATGCATTCATTAGCTCTAGTGTCTACTTGAAAGTCCAGAAAAATGTAATTTTACGTTAATAATCCTACTGAATTCAGTGCAAATGAAGGATTTACTGAAGACTCATTAAGCTGGTTAAGAATCTGATCCAGAGCCCATGGAAATCTGTGGTAGGGCTTCAGTTAATCTCTGTGGCTTTTGGGGTTGTGCCTGTGTGCTAGGTCCCCTTTGTCATCTGTTGCCTGTGTGGTCCAGTAACTCCCCAGAATCTAAGCGAGTTGGCAGAGGGGACTGACTTGCAGCAAGGAGGCTGACTCAGCTCCTGGATTGCACCATGAAAACGCAACAGATCCCAATGATTCCTGCTGTTGTGCATAGATCAGTTGATAGAAGCTGGCTGTAGGTTTAAATATGCTGTTTGACTCCACAAACAGAGAATCTGGCAGTCTTGCAGACTCTCCTAGCAGTTCCTGCTACAGTCAAAAGAGTTGACCAAATTATATACAGGTCCTCTTAAACAATCTGTAGGAACTGTTCCTGTATATGCAGGCACGGCCATGTAGGAAAGTTTTTTGTACATAGTTTAAGACTAGGACAGTTTAGAAGTTTCTGACAGGGAGAATATTATTCAAAAATGTAGAATTTAAAACAGATTTTCATTGGAAAAAGGCCTTGTTTTCTGCCACTGTGTGAATGTTAATTTTTTGCAGATCTTTATGAAGTGCTAAATAGAACTACTTTTGCTGTAGACAGTGCATGTTTTTAATTTTAAACACATAGTAACCCAATAAAGATCTTGGATACTAAGTGTGTTGTACATTTGTGGATGAAGAGTTTTCTATTGTTCTGATTGTTCACTTGAGGCTTTTATTTTTATTTCTGATTTTATCTTTATTTTTAAAATTTTTATTATTTTTATTTAAGGCTCGTGTTTTGGCAGTGCTGGACTGGGAACTTTCAACCACTGGTCATCCTCTAGCAGATTTAGCCTATGCTACTATGTTCTACTTTTGGCCTACATCTCTTAAAGGCTTAGGTCAAGGAACTGTCTTCAATTTCAAAGACACTATAGGTATGAAATTATAATCTTTTTGTCTTCGTGAATTCTGTGGTTGATATGTATTTCATGTGTGACTTTTTATAAAAACTTTTTATAAACACTAATTAAAAGTTAAATTAATAAATACACCATTCTTCACTTGAAGAGAACTTTTCTGCAGTTTTCTTCACTGTAGATGTGCCAATGGTGAAGTTTAAGGTTCTGTTTTAATAGAATATGGGTGAATCATAGTACGTTAATTCAATAAAAGTTTACTTTGAACCTTTCTTATAAAGATAATGGAGGCAAACATAAATTTAAATATAAATTTATGTTGATAATTGAAAAAAAATAAAATAAATTGTGGTGCAATAATTTCCTAATTGGAGTGGTGGTTAGGGAGGAGTAAGGAAGTGTTATGTTTACTTTTTTTACTTATATGTTTCCTTTTGGTTCTCTACCTCTCAGGACATGAGAAATGATAAATCTTTTTTGTTTGTTTGTTTGTTTGTTTGTTTTTACTATATTAATGGAATGTCTCAGCTGAAAAAGCTGTTTAAGTATTTGAAGAATCAGATGGAAAAATCCTTGAAAATGTTGAGCATCCTAACATACTCTTTCTCTCTCGTATTTATTTATTTTTTTTAATAGTGAACCCCTCATTTGAAGAACTGATTTCTATTTACTGTCGCTGCCGGGGTATTAGCACTACTTTCTCCAACTTCAATTTCTTTCTTGCTTTGTCATTTTTTAAAATGGCAGGGATATCGCAGGTAACACACTCACATTTTCTGACATGTTACATTTTTATTACGAGTGTTTGTAGGTCAGTAATATTTGTTCAAAGTAAGATTATTTTTTTTAAATAACTGGAAACCTATTTCAGTTTATTCCTGTAAAAGCAGTATCTTAGATGCTTATGACTGATAACTCCCCAGCATAGAATTTGTTCTTCATAAAGTGCATCGTGTTAGATATTCAGCTGTTGTAAGGCATGAGTATATTTTTAGGAGTTGCAGCAGAAGTTCAGTTTACCAAATGTGATATAAGCTACCTATTCTTAATTTGGATTACAAGTGTATATGTGAGTAGTTAATGTGATTGTGGTTTTGGTAATCATACATGTATATTGCTGTCAGTTGGCTTAAGGGACAGGCAGGGCTTGCTTGCAGTATCAGTGTAGACATACTCTTTTTGCTCTACTAATTTTTGTGTTTTTCCTTCAGTTTGGGGGCTTAATAACCACTTTAGCTTTGGTTCTTTTTGTTTTGTGGGCTCAGCCTCTCCACTATATATCAGAAATGGACTGAAAGCAGTATGAATATATCGCTGTAAAATCTGTTTGGGTGCTATTTTTTTTCCTATTAAGAATACGCATGTTTAAGTGTAATTTAATAGTTGAAGAATTCACCAATCTAAAACGGAGACATTTTAAATTGCCTAACTATACCACATATGCCTTTATTTTTGGTTGTAGGGTGTGTATGCTAGATACCTCATTGGAAATGCTTCTGCAGAGAATAGTCATGAATTTGCTAAGATGGTGCAGCCTTTGGCAGAAAAAGGGTTAGAACTCTCAAAAAGGTAAGAGGTGGTCTAAACTAATGGTCAAAAGCAAGGCAAAGCTTTTACATTGCCTTATTTAAATGCTTGTATAAGGCAGCTTATATTATCATAAGGGAAAATAAGGTCTTATATTGGATGTTCACGTTGGATGTTCTTTAGATTGTCTTTCAGCAGCAGCACACGTGACAGAATTTCTGGAGAGTTGTTCCATCAAAGTAAGAAAGGTGAAGAAATTCTGCTGAAAGTAAAGCAGTTCATGAAGCAGCATGTATATCCAGCTGAGAAGGTAAAAGCTTTTTGTAAACTTATTTATAAATGAGTATTTTATGAGAAGAGTTTATAAAAATGTTAACTGTGTATGGAATTTTTATCATCCTATGTTCCTTTTTTTCTTTTCCAGAACTGCCTTTTTTTCATGCACTCATGTTTGTGGCATTGCAAAGTGTTAACAGAAATCCTTATAGTCTGCTTGATTTTGTTTTTTTGCAGATGTAAAATGCTGTATGCATTGTTAATGAAAATTAAAAGTTACTTGTTATACTTTTCAAGGTTTAAGAAGTACTCTTAAAGAAAAACTTAAAAAAAAAAAAAAAAAAAAGAAATCTAACATACCTTTAACAAAAACCTTTGAACTCTTAAGGTATGAAGATGCTTATTTATTTCCAGTGTTGTACAGACACATAGGTGCTGTGTTACTTTTCTTTAGGAAGATCACAGACAATGTTCAACCTTGTAAATTCAAAATCCTACTTAGGTTTTTGTCTCCTTTTCTCTTATGAATTAATTTGCTTTTCAGTTCCAAGGAGAAGCAAAATTAGGACAGCACTTTGGTTTCCCTTTTTTTTTAATTGATACAGAATTCACATCTCTGTGGCCAGGATGTTTAGCCTCTCCCAGATATATTTTTAAAGCTCCTTTTATTGGTACTCTGGCATCCTTTATTGAAAATACTTATTAATTCTGCTGTGTTGTTACACCAGCTGTGGCAAAAGAAAAAAAAAGTGCATCACATATCTTTCTTTATCCTGTACAGAAATTGTGAGTAACCAGAATGTCTTAGTGATTAATCACTAAGGATCATACTAGTTATTGCATCATGGCTACCACTGTTTCTGTGCATTGCAACATGGCTATCTTTGGATTTCTTGTTAGAAGCTTTGCAGTTAAGTTTGAGGAACTGATTTGTCTTCATCCAGCATGGGGACAAGCATGTTGTTCCACTGACTTCTGTTTCTGTAACTAGTCAGCCATTTCTCTCAGCTAATGCTGACTATATGATTGGACAAGCTAACCTGTTTGTGTTTGCTTTCATCTGAAAGTATCCTGCACTGTTTTGTTTTGGAAATCTTAACACTCAGTGAAGTGTTTGTGCATAACTTCCATGATAGCGTGTTGCTGTTTTTTTCCGGGACTCTGTAAATCTCCTATTTTAAGAATGTTAGGGTGTGGTTTGTTTTCTTTTTGCTGTCAGGCAGAAGTGCAGAGAACGTATTAATCTGGAAGATTTAGGAATGCATCTGCAAATAAAAATTGAGAGCAGAAACACTTTATATCCAAGGTTTCCTAAAAGTCTGTCGGTAATTTGTTATGGCTTGTCCAAGGAAGCCTTGCAATAATTAGGTGTACTTGCTTTAAAAACAAACAAACCACAAATAACCATGGAAGTTTTGCAGATGAGTAGAGTTGTGCTTATAAGTTATTTCTCATAACAGGAATTGCGAGCCAGGACTTGTAAAATCTGCAGGAAAAGGGCGATAATTTATTAGTTCTAAAACAAGTTCTGGGCCAGTTAGATAGTACTAATCCTTGATGCTTGGAATGACTGATTACATAATCTGTTAAAAAAAATATGTATTCTTTCAAATTAAAAAAATATCAACTAGCTTATGCACCTGATTTTTGTGATGAGAAGCCTGACTCTTAAGTGTCAGTACACCAGGTTTGTATTTGTTGTTTTACTTTTGGGTTCATTCCTGTTGCGTGGTGGTACTGTTGGCTAAGAGTTGCGTTTATCATCAGAATACATTTGCTTTCTGCTTTTGTCAGCATGCATTTTAAACCACTCTAAACTATTTCTATGTATGAAATAACGTGTTGACTGGGGTCATCTCCATGATGCGTTTGAAGTCTTGCGAAATGAGGAAATTGCAGTTTGATTTTGAATTACATTTTACGTTTTATAGTGAAACCAACCATATAATTAAAAGCTGTGTTTAATATTTTATACTGGTTCCTTGAGGTGTAGCTGCGGAAAAGAAAACATCATTTGTGTATGTTACACATGTTCTTAATTTAAACAGCCTCTTTTTAATTGTTTCTCTTAGGAAATAATAGAATACTATGCTAGACATGGAAATACTGAGGAAAAATGGAAGAAACCACCGGTGCTTGAGAGACTGAAGGTATGGGATAATAAATATTCTTGAACACCCTAGCTGTGAAAGAAACAGACATGGATTGTAAGAAATGTTGGTTTATTCTGCTGGAGAAGTTATTCTCTCTACGTGAAAAGAAACAGAATGAGGAACAGTGGAAGGAAAAGAAGAAGGAAGGATGCAAAAAGAGTTGTGAGATACAAATGAGAAAAGCAAAAGAGAGCTATGTGAGGAGTGTGTCAGAACTTTAGTTCAAAACCATACCCACTGAAAATAGCCTTTGAAGAAAGGCATCAGATATAATGGACAGTATGCTAGGCAGGAAGGAGGAAAATGCTCAGCAAGCCAGAATTTAATTGCTGTTTAAAGATTTATTGCTAATGTTTTTCCCTCCTAATTCTCTGAACAGGAAATGGCCAAAGCAGAAGGTCTGTGGAACCTTTTTCTCCCAGATGTCAGTGGTCTCGGCCAGCTTGACTATGCGCTAATAGCTGAGGAGACAGGGAAATGCTTCTTTGCTCCTGAGGTTTTCAACTGTCACGCACCTGGTTAGCAAACCCTGTGCTTTAGCTCCAGCACTGAGAGCATTAAAAAGTTGGGCATCTTACGCCTTAGCATTTGTGTCTGAAGAAGTAAACATGACTGCTTGTTTCTTACAGACACTGGAAACATGGAGGTCCTGCACATGTACGGGACTGAAGAGCAAAAGAGAGAATGGCTGGAGCCTCTTCTAGAAGGGAAAATTAGTTCTTGCTTCTGCATGACAGGTAATTTTTTCTCAAAAAAAGAAAATGAGAAACCTTGGCAGAAGTTTCAGAACGTCACATGCAAAAAGTATAAAACGGCAAATTGTTATATGTTAATGAATTAGTGCAGACATTTTCACAGTATCTGGGAATGTGAATATGAAATCACCTCTAAAGTATGAGTGCAAAGTGAAACACCCTTGTTGCTCTTCCCTGGTAGTCACTATTTCTCGTATTTTACCATGTTATCTTTTCCATATGCTTTCAATTTAGTTTTAGTAATAGCAAAACATATTTTATTGTACAAACCAGATTTATGATAGAATTTATCTTGTTCTTTTAAGTATGTTTTGGGGGTTCCCTAGAAACATTCATATAGATACAAGTGTCTTTATTCTGGTTTAAGATTTGTATTTTCACAGTATGTCACAGGTAGAGGTTTTAAGACGTAACCTGAAGATAAATTGGAAAACATACAAAGGATTTGCTTTGTCTGTAGATCAGCATTATATTCATTTTTGCTTTTCAAAGCTTGTGGTATTCAGCATTTCTGGTAGCTTTTGAACATGTGATGTCAAAACCTGTATCTTCCCGTGTCTGAAAGAGTTGAGAGAACCCTGTCTTGCAGAGGTAGGCTCTTATTTTGCAATTTCTGTGTCATAGTGTTCCCCAACAGGAAGAGGACGCTTTCACCTTAAAGAAGGTGGCCTACCCTATTCTAGATGTAACCTATTTCATGATCCATCACAAAAGTAGTTTAAATCTCTGTATTTTCATTTGACAAGCATCTAGGAGAATAAAGGCTGAGACTGTTATCTAAGTACATCGGGAATGGGAAGGATTTAAAAACATCACGGAAGGAAGAAGGATGTTTACTCTCAAGAGTAGTCTGAGTTCAAAAACAAGCAAGTTTAAAGTGGCTATGAATAACATGTTATTAGAAAATAGAATACCTCTAATCACCAGCAGAGTGAGGTTCTGAAAACATCTTTTCTGCTGGGAGCAGAACAGCAATGCTGTCTTTAGAGTATGTCTAGATCCCTATATTTGTGGTGGTAGTACTACCTGTGCATTTAATCCAGTGATGTGTATTGGTGGTTTGTTTTTTTTTTCTTTAACACAGAACCTGATGTGGCTTCGAGTGATGCCACCAATATGCGATGCAGCATTGAGCGAGATGGAAACAGTTATGTGATTAATGGCAAGAAGTGGTGGAGCAGTGGTAAGTACAGAAACCCTACAAAGAGCGACTACATCTACAGTTCTTTACAAGAGCTGATAAAATTTGAAATGTTTGTCTTCCATTTCTGAGATGGAAAATTTACTCTTCTTGAATAAAGAGAATAGAAGGTAAAACAACTGAAAGAGTAGAATGAAGCTTTTGTTCTGTGGAAGTCCAAGACTTAAATCCCGTTGGAGTTTTTGGGTCCATTTTAGAACCTCTCAGTTTAGTTTCCAGAGTGAATGCTGCTATTGCTCTTCAAAGTATATCTCTTTCCATCTGGTAACTTTCACATTTATGATCACAGTCTTTAAGCTTTGTTTTTATGACGATGTCTTTGGCAGCTTGTGTGTGAGGCTTGATTATACTGTGCAGCTCCAGTAAAATGTGGCTTGATTGTTCATCTAGTCTGTGACACTGATAGACTGCCTCTTACATGTGATTTTCATATCAGAAACTTCCCAGAAAAATCAGTGAGTTGGACTTTGTATTAAATGTCCCTGATTTTGGAGTACCTTTTTTTTTTTTTTTCTTTTTTTTTTAACCAAAATGTAAGTGATGTATTCTGGAAAATCATCATTCACTGCAAATTTGGAAGCTGAGTTACTAGCTGTAACGAAACTTTAATGTTTCATTTGTGTACCTTTGTGTGGGCCAGCGACCTACGCAGATATGCTTGTGCAATACTTAGACTCACCAGAAGATAGGGCTTGCTCTCTTTCCTAGTACCACAGAACTGGAGGCAAAAGCAGGTATGGTATCTAGCCTCTTGACCTAAAAGTGTCACTTGACTGCTAGCTGCTACCCTTGTTCTGGGACAATGTCTCCCAACTGTGTGTTGCAGTTCCTAAGGAAGTAATGGGAAAGTGTTTTAGCGGTTCATTCGCAGAAAAATGTTATTCAGAGTAAGCATCATTTGCTTTGTCTTAACCCTAATCGAAATAATTAGGGCAATGAAGATAATGCAGTTAGCTTCATTGGAAGAACTGAGTTTCTTACTATGTATGGGTGCTTTGCACATCTACAGTAAATCCAGCATGGTTTAAACATGTCAGGCTTATGGTGGGTGTGTAGGCCATCTGTCGAGCACCTCTGACTTCCCTGTTCATGCTCTGCTATTTCTCAAAATACTGGACTGAAATTCTGTAAGCTTTTGTCATCTAAACAGAGAGAAGAGGTTTGTGTCTTGTTTATGCTACAATCGTTTCTTGTCTGTCATCTTAGTTCTTTTTCTTTTAGTCCATAATTATGTAATTAGGACCAGTGTCTAAAACTGAGAGATTCCTGTTGGCTTTCATAAGCCGTAGCTCAGGCCCTTTGTTAGAGTCCATAGGATGTTTGAAGGCAGGGACAGTATGTTGTAATAATCCTTTTTTTTCTTTGCATTTAGAAACCTGATACATTAACGTATTTCAAACCTTTCCAGAGACTAACAAAAAGCTGCTGTTTTTCTGTAATTCTTGACAGCCGTGGGGTAGAGGACAGCTTTGGTACTTCTCTATGGAAACACTGTAAATCCCACCAACCACAAGCTCCACATGGAGTCAGAACCTCTCTTGTTCATAGAGCCAGGCTTCTAGCCTTTGCTGATTGATAAAAGCCTGTGATGAGAGATGTCAATGCCTACTAAAGCAAAGCAAAGATAAAGATATGAAAAAAAATGAAAGGCAGTGCACTTTTAATGTTCTTATATTTTATTGTATCTCAGCATAATTTAGAAGGTTATAGTTATTTCAGTGTCTTGTCCATTTTACAGATTCTGACCAGAAATTCCAGGCCCTGGGTCTGAAACTTAAAACATTTTCTTATATTTCTGCTAATGCTTCAACTTCACTATTATGGCATTTACATTTGATGATACATTTACAGAGATCTGGAACGTGCCTCCTGTAGGACACTGGGCTTGTTGAAGTTTCGGGTGAACAACAAATGGAGAGATGAAAGGTCATTTTAGATAGCTGCAAAGCAGGAGTTAGTGTTTTTTTTTGTGGAGGATGTTCTTGTTGCTATACGTATGTGAAAATACATATAGAAAATAGCTTTTTTTTCCCCCCTCTCAATTCTCAGTCATGAACTGATACCCCATTTTTAAATCTTAATATTTTGGTTTGTTTGTAGTAAATACCTGAATTGTTCCTGGCACTTTCAGTATTTGCTCTTGCTCAATGCTTAATTTTGATAATGATGTTCCGCTTTGAGTTGCAGTGTAGTGTCTTGGCTAGTCTGCAGGTTCAGAGATTCATCTGAAAGTTGGCTTGCAGAGAAACAGCTGTTGAAAGAATATCCCCCCCCCGAAGTTAGTAAATAATTCCCCTTTTGAGTAAGGTAATGCAATAATAGTCTATATGGTGAAGCTAACTGTTTGCTCAGTACGGTCTTCAGAATTCATAGAAATTTCTTCAGTCACTCCGTTCTGCTGTTGTCTTCTCCAGTGGCCGTAATTCTTTGCTATTTTCATAATGTGCATTTTAAAGGAGGCGCCCAAAAAGGCATACAGGAGAGGGTTCAGGCAGGCGTGAAACAAAGCGATGCTCTTGGTGACCTGGAGCGCAATGTCTATGGTTTTACTTGCATCACAGTCAGTAATCAATAAATAGATGATATCTATGGCTCGCCAGAACTTAACAATGTTGTAAGGCAGCTGAGTAATAATGAAAGCAGCCACCACTGCCAGCAGAACCATGAAAGGTCGAGACTTTTTGGCGTTTGCAGATTTAAAGATTGCTCGAGCAGTGACTGAATAGCAGGTCAGCATTACTAGGAAAGGAAGCAGAAATTCCAGGATAATTTCCAGGATTTGAATGGTCGCTTTTAAGAGCGTTTCCATGTTCACTGGAAATACAGGAAGGCATTCGTTCCTGTTATTGTGCTTTTTGACTTGGTTAAAGATCAGTTCAGGGATACTGAGCAGTACGGCAGCCAGCCAGACGCAGCAGCAGGTCATGCTGCAGCGTTTACCACCCCTTCTGTGCCCTTGGGTTCCAGCAGTCGCCCTGTATCTGTCCACACTGATGCAGGCCAAGAACAGCATGCTAGAGCTGAAATTCATGGTGTACAGAGAAGAAGTGAGCTTGCACATGGATGTTCCAAGTTCCCATCCCTGCACTGCATTGGCAGCCCAAAAAGGGAGTGTGAAGAGCAAGAGCAGATCGGCGATGGCGAGGTGCATGATGTACATATCTGTCTTGGTCTTCAGTTTCTTGCAGTAGGCATAAATTGCTACCACTAAGGAATTTCCTGCGACTCCGACAGTGAAAGTCAGTGCGTAGAACACAGGAAGGAATAATTTCCTGAACTTTCTCACATCGTCTTTTTCACAGAGAAGCTCGTACATGTTGTAATCTATGACGGAGTTGAGATCCTCCTCCTCATCCTCAGTCCAGTAATCAGTTGAGTTGTTCATATCCCAGTCCATGACCATCCTAAAAGTCAAAAAAAAAAAAAAGAAAAAAAAGAAAGAAAGAAAAGGGGGAGGGATGGGAAGGAGCTAAGGGATTGAGAAGACAGACAACAAAGAAATAATATTAGTTTCAAGTTTTAAAATTTTGTACATAAAGCACAACTACCCCATGGAGTCAATTGCTGAACGGTGGCGGAAGAGACTTAGTTTAGTCTTTGTCTCACGCAATGAACCGACTTATGCCCAAGTGGAATTTCTTACAGAATCAAACTAAGGTGGGCAGACTGAATCTTAGGAAACTGCTCAGGATGTTATGCACACAAAAGAATCTTGTCACATACAAAACTGCCCACAAGTACCCAAACAGTTCAGAATCTGAGCTGTTTTTTTCAAGTACTGCCTCATGATGGATTTATTCCATAAACACCAGGGCTGTATTCTCACTGCCTGTTTAAGGTTGAAGTTTAAGTGATCTTGTCTTCAGACTGTGTCTTAAGCAAGCCATGTCCTACAGTATTTTCTTCTGTTGTAATTGTTTTCATTGACTAATTTGCTGAAATTCTTTCTGTTGTAAACTACAGTGTTGCAGAGCCCCATTCTCTTAAAATAGATGGGATTAAGATTTCTTAACAGATGTAGCAAAAAGCTGCTGAAAATGAAAAACATGTGCCCCTTTCTCGTCTTCTGCAATTTTCCAAATTTGAGGCCAATGTTACAGAAAACAGATTTTTATCTGGCATTCTGCTCAGAGCTGCAGTTTTGCTTTTTCAAGCTCTGCAAAACTCCAAATACTGTCTCTGTTTTTGAGACAGGAGGTTAAATGAATGTTTGCCAAATCTTTATGACAAACAATCTTCTTAAAAATATTTTTCATGTATTCTGCCTACCAGGAAAAAGAAGTTACTGACTGATGGCTCATTCAGGTATACAAACCAATTATATAGACAGAAATGAATAATGTCTATTCTTACTTGATATTTATATTGTGGTGTTTTTTCTAAGTGACTGTGCTGTATAATTTTTAAAAATTGTTTTGGTTAGGAATTAACCATTTGGTATGGCTTTCACCATTAATGACTACATAGAATTTTTTGGTTAACATTTCAAAACAATGATTACTCATAGTTTAAGTCTTGCAGCCTTATCATTTACTGTTGCCTAAATGAAATGTACAGACTGGAAAGTAACGTAATTCTATTTATTAAGTTTATCAGGGGTATCAATTCTGTGCCTAACAGTTCAGGTTAGCAGACTTTTTCAGCAGGGGTAATCTTTCGCAGCTTTATAATACTTCAAGGAGAGATTTAGACATCAGCAGCAAATGTTTCTTTTTTTAGTAGAAGGGGAACTGCTGCAGCCTCAGTTTAATCCTCTTAGCCAAGATTAGAAAAAAAAAATTAAAACTTTAATTGAAAAGTTCAGGCTGTGGTCTAAACTTCTATTACAGAACCTATCTGGGAATGCTTAATCAAATTGCATCACTGACAAATTTGCTTGGAATCCAAATGCCAAACACTTCAGTGCAAACTTTATGAAGTCTGGATATCACAAAGCAGTTTGGCTGTGACAGGGAACATGCTCTGCTGCCTTACATGATTTTGGCTGACCTAAGTCCTTGACAGAAACAGTTATGTAGTATTCAATAGTTGACATTTCATCCTTGAAAATAAAGTCATATTTTGGCTAGCATGCCTATTCGTATTATGACATTCCTCTTGATGTTGTTTCTCAGGCACATGCACGCATACACGCTCCATAAAGCACAGCTGTCCTGTGGAGCCAGTTGCTGAACGGTGCAGGAACAGATTTAGTCTCAGCCCACAGAGCGAGCCACTTTATGCCCCAGCGGAATTTCTTACAGAATCAAATTCGTGTGGGTAGACTGAATCTTACAGCTGGAGAGTGCTCAGGATGTCATGCACAGAAAGGAGTCTTATTGCATACACAACTGCCCACACATACCCAAAACAGCTCAGAACCTCAGCTGCTTTTTCAAGTATTGTTTTCTAGGAGATATGTTAATAGGTATATTAATAGACAGCATTGTATGATTTTTTGCATTCTTTTTCCAACCTTCTGGTTAGATACAAATTCAGCATTTCTGTGTGATAAACTTGACATGGAATTGATCATCCAAATACACGTTGAATGAAGTTAATATTCCCAGTTTAAACATGCAGACTTTTCTTTGATGAATTGAGCAGTAACCTCCTCCTCTTCTACCGAACAAATCTATTTTCAAAATTGGAAACAAGCATGTGCCTTAGTTAAATGAAATCTCTCTGTAAAGCCAACTTAAGGAAGAGTAAATAAGATAGATATATCATTGCTAGCATACAGAACTGCAAAAAATAAAACAAAACTAACCTTTTGTCAGCAGAGTGGTAGCAGGTACTGCAACTGAGATGTGCTCCAGTGAAATGGTCCGAGTTGGTCTGACACGTTACATTTTGTCTTCAGGCACCACACCCTCCTCTGGAAATCAGTTGCACTTTCATTTTGACTCACCAGTAAGAAGAAAAAAATCCTGCTTTCCTTGAAACTTCTGTGCTGAGGTGTCACGTTTCCTACTTTCTTCCCTGTTCTCTGGCATGCAAGTATTCATTCAAACATCGAAACTCCTACTACTTCAGTATGTTACAGTGTGGGTTAGTCTTGAAAGTCCCTTTTTCATATAGTCAAAAGGGTTTAACAGATCACACACTTAAAATGTGAAAAGGAGGAAAAAGTGGGAGAGGTCTTTTCTAGGACAGCAGCCAGTAGGAAGTCACTGCATCCTTTCATCAGGGCAGTACTCTGCTTTTCGATAGCTGCCTATGTAAGGATTTAAGAAAACCTTTTATCCCACTTTTTAGTAACTTTTCAGGGGATACAATGAAGAGATGTGTGCTTTTTGTGGAATGGAGTGGAGTGTTTGCTCATTCGGTATTAGATATTGAACAAAACTGGGAAGGTGATAGCAAACAGATGTGAAAACAAGTGGCAAGCTGTCAGCCAGAGGATAAGCAGATTCTCCTGCACCCTGTGGGAGAGTTCTCAGGGACTTGGATGTTACCAGTCAGGCTCATAATCACAGTAGCATTTGATAATATTTCTTCAGAAACTGTAGAGGAAAAACAAGATGCTGTTCTTTCCATGAGGCAATGTTTCTTTCACTTGCAAGTGTGCTGCCTGGGTTATAAGGAGGCAGTGCTTTTCCTGGAGATGAAAGATGCAACAGTTCTGTGTTTCACATGCAGATGTTGATATTTCATCACTGAGGTATGGACTTGTGCTAAGAATTCCTGAGATAGCTGGATCTTGCTTAAATTTCCACAATCCCTAGAGCTCAAATTGGTCTCTTGTGCAGGTATTGTCTTGTGCAGAGGGTCAGGAGCCTTTCCTGGTATTTCAGAGCTTTAATTCTAGGTGGATTTCCCTGTATCTTGTAGCAATTGTATGAGTTTCAGTAAATGCAATATCGATGCCAAATGATAAAGAGAGGCTTTGGGCAGACCCGACGTCAGGTTTCACTTTTTGGCACGCTGGCTAAACTGACACACCTGCTAGGGCTGGATTAGCCATCTGTCTGTGTTTCTGCTATTTTGGAATACACGAAAGGAAAGGTTTTTGAAGTGGACAGCTCAGAACGTAACAGGCAGATGTTTTCCACATTCTTCTAGCTTCATTTGTGTTCACAAAAAGAAGAAAAATAGATTGGAAGAGGAATTACAGACTGAAGAAAGAATGCTGCAGTGTTTGTGCTGAGTTCTTAGCTAGAGCCTTCATCTTGAGTTGTCGTAGCATTTTTTCTGGTGTTTGCCGTGATAGATAAGGATATTTGGGTTGCTTCCAGCATGTCTGCTCCTTGCAAGTCACGTTGTTGCTTAAGATGCCTGAGCTCTATATCCATAAAATAAGGGAGTCTTGCAGTTCTCCTGGATGGCTCTTGTCTTAATATTGTCCCCAGTGTGATAGAATAACCAGGGCAGAACTGAGAAAGCTCCCTGGGGGGGCTTTTTATATGTCTGTGCATTTACCTGCAGAAAAGGCATTTGCATTGTCAGTGGCTAAGTGGTCCTGTGGGCAGGCTGCAGGAAGGCAACTCGTGTAAGTACTGGGCTGTTATTGCAGTGCCTCAGTTCCTCAGAGCTTTGCAGGGTACAGGGAGAAGAGAAGCCTCCAGTCAGGGTACAGGAATAATGCCGTCACGCCAGGCTGCATTTTAGTATGGCCCTGTGTGCTCCAAAGTGTAAGAGTGAATGCAAAGTGCCAGTGGAGCGTTCGACTAAGAAGCATCTGCAGCTGTGTAAAAATGGGATGGAGGAGGGGGAAAATTGAGAAAATCCCCTCGTCTCCATTAGATCTCTGCTGACAGCAGCCAACAGCACGCTGCCATCCACCCTACTCAATCCAGTCTGTTCTTGGAGGAGAGTCCAGAACGTCTGTCCGTCAGTGCCTCTGAAGTTGCTGAGATGGTAAATGTCACCACAGACCTCTGATCTTTAACTGGGAGAGGTAACCCAGCTGGCTTACCAGTAACCTGACAAGAGCTATAGGTATTCTGAGTATTCAAGGAGTAGATTATCTTACCTTCGTCTTCCTAGCCAAAAACTGAAAGATGGGACATTGAAAAACAGGTAACTAAGTTGCAAAATGAGAAACAGGTAATGAAATTGCAAAAATTAAGTGCCATTGGCTTATGAAACCAATTAAGTTTGTACTGCCTGTGTCTGTGCTACATTTAGTACTCTCCCCCAAGAAGAACCCATATATGAGTTGATTTTGTGAAGGTCAGCATCTTGAGCCCTCTGATAGCAAAGATTAGGTTTCTCATAGGGTTGTGACCAGTCCTCTACACATTTTAAAGTGTCTTTGTCTTTGCATGTGTGAGCGCAATGAAGGATTTAAAAATACAATATGTTAGTTAAACTTACAGTGACTCCAAGTGGAGCAGCATTGTGGTTTACAGGTTTTGGATAGGTTGTGCAGACATACGTATGAAAATGCTGATTATAAAGCCTGTCAACGCAGAACTGTACTTAAAACTGACCTTCTAAAATCTCTGTAGTTTCTGTTTGTCGAATTGTGAGTTCCTTGCAGAACTACAACTAACTCCAGCCAAAATGACAGGCGTCTGTGGCTCTTCCCTCCCCTCCTCCTGCAGTTTCTTTGAATTCCAGAAGTAATATGTGAATGCCATTTATAAACTAGGGATTTATTCCATCCAGTCAGCCTGCATTTTTTTCAAAGCACTGGAATCTTTCAGAGACCTGCGTTGGACTAGAACTTCTTTCTTTCTGGAATTTATGCTCAAAGTTGGACTGAAATTTGTTTGGGATGTTCAGAACTTCAGGCTGGAAGGAGTAGAAAGGCCAGGAATTTGTCCTTTTTTGCTGTGCTTAGATGGGAAAAAGTATGCATGAAACTGAGGTATGCATTTGCCTTCCAAGAACTTATTTGTTCTGATGATTTAGAACTCCTGACCAGATGTCTGGTTCTCAGTGAACTCCTCACAAAGTTCAACATGAAAGCTTCTTCTGATTTTTTCACAGAGTGGTGAAATTCTGCCTTTTTTTTTTTTTTTTGAAGCAGGGATGTTTCTTGAGTGTAGTTTACAAAACCGTTTGTGTGCTGGTTCCAGAAAGTCAAAATAACCTTTCTTGTAAACCTCACTTCAACATAAATGTGATTTAGAAGATACCACATGTGCAATTCTGTGGAAAAGGAGAAGAGTCAGTTACCCCTTCAGAGCCCAACACTTCCCTTCTCAGGGGAATACGCTGCAAAGCGTGTGTTGTGTTCTCTGGGGGCTGATCACCTGCCCGTTGTAGTTGCCCAAATGAGGTGACTGAGTTCTTCCTTTTTCTCTACCAAGCTGATTTATCCCTTCCCACCTCAGCTTTTTGCTCAGCTGTTTTAGCTCAGTAACCTAGCACAGCCTGTGGGCCACAGATAGCCCTGATCAAAAACAAAGGACAAACAGCATGCTGCAGGAGAGGAAGGTGAACAGCCCTCAAAACAGATCAGAAGGAAATAAATCTCTCTTCTCACTTCCTGGCCATCCCAGCAGCTGGCCTTACAAGGAAGGAGCTCTTCTCGAAGCCAGGTGGTTGTATTGTGTAGGCCAGAGGCTCACAGACCTTGTGGTAACAGCTGCCTGAACAGTTACAAAGGTAAAAGATCCTCGTTTCTACGTGTCCAGTGCAGTCCTGCCCTCTTTTCCCTTTGTTGTGTGCATGAAACATTGAAAGGAATGAGGGCATGCTTGGGTACTAAGGAACTTTTAAAGAAAAAAATAGCAGGGATTAGGTTTCTTAGAAAAATTATGCCATTTTAATCGACGGTAGAATCTTTTAGGACCTGTACATTAAAATGTCAGCTTGATGCTACAAATACACGTATCAAATAAGGTTGTCAATGGCTTGGGATGCTGGCAGATTATTTTCAGTTAACAATTTGCACTGAGCTTATTTCTTTGGAGCACAAACTAAAATCATTTGCTTAAGGGGGAGAAAAAATCTTAATTCCAGAGAAGTTCCTGAAGTTGTTGAAATAGTAGCAAAGTCATCAGTGATAACCCTTTAGAGTTCTTATTCGCCTAACTCACTGGCTATAATGTGGTCAGCATTTCATTCCCATATAGATCCTCCTGTCTTTACAGCTTGAAGAAGTTTTACTTTCGAATTGGCAGCATTTCACCTTCAGGTGTGCTTTGTGTTACACTTACTTGCTAAGCTGCAATGGAGACAAAAGTAATTAGATTCCTCGTCAAGTTCCTTCTTGTTCTTTTTTCACAGGAACAGGTGGCAGAGCTGGGTCCTGGAGGGTTTGGATGTTTGGCTTTTGGTTTTCTCCCCATAAATCAGTTCAATTTGCATACTTAGTAATGATACGGATTTTGTTCAGGTCTGGTTACTGAGTATAAACACAGAAGTCAATTGCAGACTTGTTCCTGTAACACAAAAGGAAGGCAGATTTATCCACGTGAAGCTTCATTTGATTCTGTATTGAGATCTTTGTACTGAAAATTATTTTTGTGACTTTTTTTTAAGGTGCTGGGAACCCAAATTGTAAAGTTGCAATTGTAATGGGCAAAACCAAAAACTCCTCAGCATCCAGGTAAGGAGTTACATTAGATTCAGAGAGTTACCTAAAATTTGTTTCACTGCTTGCAAAAACTTTAAGTGAGATGGCATTAATTGCCTTGATTGGTTGGCTGTGGGTGTGAATTACAGGGGACTTCCAAACCTGTTCGTGCATCTTTTTAGCAAACAATGTTGGTGACCTGTTCCTGCTCTGCTCTCAGCTGCTGCTGATTGAAAGCTCTCAATTTTTTCACTCTCACCAACTTGCATCCGCATGCTTCCCCCTCCATTGCAGTAGCTCGAGTGTTTGTACAGCTGTGTGATGAATTGGATCAGGAAATTCTCTGGAGTTCACCAACTTTATCTTGGCCGCAGTATTTTTAGTTTGAATTAGTTGTTTCCAGAACAGGAGAGTGGGGCAGCTTCCTCTGCTGCCAGTGTGCGTGCAGCTGTGTCGATGTGCACTGGATGCACGAAGTCAGCCCGTGTGTATGGGTGAGCTGGGTGGCCAGCCAAGATAGGCCTCATATTGCCTGCCAACACATGGCCACCAGCTCCCTAAATGGTCTCTTTTGTGCCATGACTGCTCTTAGGGTAGTGCCTGTTCTGCTGTCACCATCACTGTGGGATGAGGGCCCCGTGGCACACGTCCTGACTCTCCCACAGGAGGAGAGGAGAGTCAGTTGTTGTCTAGAGTAAAGAAGAATTTATGACTTGAATGCGCCTCTTTATGGGGTGTCATATCCTTATGTCAATAACATGCTGCCTTTTTTTTCCTATTTAATTTGAAATTTCTACTACCTTGGGCTTACAATTTGTAAGCGTGGCTTATCAAAATGGTTAACAAGAGGAATTGCTTGCTTAAACAATGACAAAACTTTTCAAAGCTTGCCTGAACAGACAAGTGGCCTATCAGAGACCTGAAGCTGTCTGCTAAGTTCTTCCAAAAATTATCTGTAGGTACAGAAATTAAGTTTGAAACACAGGGTGTTTATGTGAAGTTACGTGCACAGAGAACATTGCACATCTTTAATCAGACCTACTCATTCCATTCCTACATAGGAATACAATTTTTCTTTTTGCTTAAAATAAGCATGAGGCATGTCACGTTCTACTGCTATTACCGAACTGAAATTTCCTCTTGCAAAAACCTTATGCAAGCTGTGAGTAAAATGCTTTGTGACTGGTTCCACTGAAATCACGCAGCTTGTGACACGCAAGATTGAAACAATTTTTATTGCCAAGTTGGATTTTAGCCCAAATTCCACTGATTATCAGAGGTTTTTGGATTTGATAAGCTTCCATTGAAAAGTAAACAGTAACTGTCTTCCAGCATACAGGATGCTTTGTCCAGAGGCTGTGCAAACTGTGGCATCTGTTGAGCTCTTGGAAGCTGAACAAGAGTTCACGGAAGGAATTATTGTTCTGCACTTTCTAGAACAGGAGACTTGAGTTCCGGTACCTGGGAAGTCGCCTCCAGTCTTGTGTGACTACTAACTGTCCTTAAATTTCCTGGAGGCATTTAAGCATGAGGGTCATTTTCCTGAACTATGGGCAAGCCAAAATTATGACGATGATAAATGTGTTTTGAGAACAAAAAGGAATTGCCAAGAGGAGGAAGTGGGCTGTATGATACAGGAACAGATGGTAGAAACTTGCACAGGTGACAGACACAAAGCTTTTCATTCATGGTGCAGTAGATGGTAAAGTTCAAGGAGGTTTGCAGCACGCGTGCCATACTACGTGCAGGCAGGATGGCTGCCATCAGTATAGGTAAATCTCAACATTTTCTTTATGCAAGTGCTAAAGGGAGGATAGAAAATAAAAAAAAAAAAAAAGAAAGGAGAGGGGACACAGGGGGCAGCTCAAAGTTAATTGCAACTTGTATCTTCTGTCTTGATCAGGTACAAGCAGCACAGCATGATCCTTGTTCCCATGGACACGCCAGGAGTGAAGCTGATAAGACCCCTCTCTGTGTTTGGCTACCTGGGTAGGTGATGGTATTTGTCAGCTGTATGGCTGGTAAGTTGTTGGCGATCTCAGCAGCTGCAGTAATATTCATGAATATTGTATACAACATAGACCAGTAAAATGCAGACAAACAGTCAAATTGAAGGCCTCTATTATTTTTTTAAAATGCGTATTGCATCCTCCTTCATTTTATTTATTGTGTTTTCTCTGTACCTGCAGATGAGATCCACGGAGGCCACTTTGAGATACATTTTAATGACGTGCGAGTACCTGCCTCCAATATAATACTGGGTGAGTTTCAGTATTAATTCCTTCTTAGTGCGTACAGCAACAAACCAAATTTTACAAAACGGTTTATTATATGACTCATCCTAAGTAAGCGTAAACTGCTAGTGGGGGATTCCTTAGATAAGGTGTGTCCAGCAGGACTGGCTGGCTGAGCCAAGTTCTCAAACACGTGTAAGAGGGAGCCACGCGTTCCGTAGCAGCCTGTCTGCTGCCTGAATAGAGCTTGTTTAGAGCAAAAAGATGAATGAAGAAAGTAAGTTAGCTGTTGTGCAAAAATCAGTTCCCTGAAGTGGAGGAAAGCAGAAACCGTCAGTGGCATTCTTTTCCCCCAAGCCAGTTTTCGTAGACTTCACTGCCTTTTTTAAAAAGAGCGGTCTGCTGCAGGCTGTGGCCAACCAAACCTGGGTACCTGCAGATTTAGCAGAACTGAAAGAAAAATGAAAGAATGAGCTGGCCAGCTCTGTGACCTTCTGCAGGGACACCTTTGCTCTAGTTCTCTTAGCTGGAAAACATCAGCATTTAAATAGTTTTTTCTCTCTTTTTTTTTTTTTTAATTATTTTTATTACTCTGAAAGAACTTTCTCTCTGTAGTAGCCCTTGGACATGGAAAGCTCAAAGTTTTTCCCCAGATTCTTATACCAGGCCCCACAGGTGTATTTTTCAGTGTGAAATTAACATTAAATCAGGTAAACCAAAGCCTCTCGGAAACCACCTTGGGGGTGTTCTTTGTGCTGTAAGTTGTATTAACAGTAGGTTAATACAGACCTAGTTAAATGAGCACAATCCTACAAAATAAGCTTTCAGGTTTGCTTTTAGCAGTGATGCTATGTGGCCCCTTCTGCTCTGAGCCACAAATTTTTTCAAGCAGGAACCAAGGAATCTGCATGTACCTGTTTTTTCTTTCCCACCAGGTGAGGGAAGGGGGTTTGAGATAGCACAAGGTCGGCTCGGGCCAGGCCGAATTCATCACTGCATGAGGTCCATCGGTGCGGCTGAAACCGCTTTAGAGATCATGTGCCAGCGTGCGGCAGAGAGAGAGACTTTTGGGAAGAAACTGTACCACCACGTAAGCATGTTCTCTCTTTGTCCTAGTTCACACAGTCCAGATGCCACCTGTTGTTTTGCCCATGCAGTGGACAGTGCAATAGCTGTGCCCTGTCACTAAGTTACTGTTAATGATGCTTCAGAGGTCTAAGGAAAAAAATCATATTGGGATGCTCCCATTCTTCACTGTAACTTTAGGATTTTTTTTCCTTACAATCCTTAGCTGGTTTTCAATACAGATTTTGCTACTATGGTTTTCATCTTCTTCTAACGATGTTTGGACAGGTATTTGATTAATGTTACGCATGTAAGTATAGCCCAGTACAAGGCCAAACTGGGATTTTGGTCTTTTCTAGCTCTGGACTTGAAATACAGTTTTGTGAAAGCTTCTCTCTTGTACCAATAGGCAGAATAAGCTGACAGTTCCTTTTAATAGGAATCCATAGGAATTTATGGGAATTTAGGAGGTAGCCTATCACATTTCAAGTGTTCCTCAGTCTTACCCAACAGATAAGATGACTTTATTGGAAAAAAAACATGTAAAGGCAATGGAAAGAGGAAGCTGAGGTAGTGTCTGGCACAGGTTATGGAGAAGTTTGTATAGAGCCAGAGGGAACGAACTTACAGATCCACTTTACAGTCGTGTCATTGCCAAACTTCCCTTCACTGCTACAACATAGAATTAATAACAGTTGGATGAGGTGCACTCTGCATTTGTCAGCAGCTCATCAAAAGGAAAACTGATGAAGCCACAGGCAAGACAGGGCAGGAGGCAGCTGCATCTTCCCTACAGCCTGAGACTGGCGGAGGCTCCAGCGGGCTGTTCACTGACCAGCATCACATGAACGGTTTTCTGATGTGCACAGAGAAAACAGCCGAGAAGGAAAGGGCTGCCAGTATCAGATTTTGCAAGCGAATGTCCCATATTTCAAACTTCATTTGGATCAAGGGAGCTGCTAATTTACCACTGTGAAGACAGATGCAGCCGGCACCACCCTGCAGCTGTTTGTCAGGGTGTGTTAACACACCATTACCAGTAGCTTACGAAAAACAACTGGTTCCTCTCTCCTCTTTCACCACCTCACCCTATCAAACACCCCAAGTTTTTGTATAGCGTGGCACGGCACGTGGAAAGAGGGTTGTGAGGTGCAGTATCAGGTAAAGGAAAGCAGGGAGTAAAAAAACAAGCTAATTTCTTGAAGCCCTTCAAAGCCTATCAGCCCATGGGGATGCTCACAGAAATGAGAGTGAACCGGGCTATATTTTCCCTCCCTCCTTGCTTGTCCCTGCCAGGAAAAGCAGGGCTGTGACTTTTTTGTATTAAATATTTTTTCTTTTTTTCCCCTCATAGTAAATTAGATGCATCTAACTACCTTTAGTTTACACAAGTCTCTCTCCACATGACTGAACATATGCTGAGGCATACAGACACCTTCCTTAGGGCAGGTTTACCCTGGCAAGGTAGAAGGCATTAACTGTTATTTTTTTCCTCTGTCTCCTCAGGAAGTTGTTGCCCACTGGATTGCTGAGTGCCGCCTTAGCATAGAACAGGCAAGACTGCTAACGCTAAAAACAGCCAGCAAGATTGACATGTTGGGCAACAGAAGAGCTAGGAAAGAGGTAAGCTTGTTGGCAGCTGGAACCCGCGCTTTTTCACAAGATAACTGGTTGAAATTTAAGCTAAAAATATTGCTAAAAGTTGGCCTAATCACAGAGTACAACTTCATGTTGCAATAGGAACTCTCGTATTGAGATTGAAGAGAGATCTCAGTTTAAAAAGATTAATTTTTAAATACTTCATCAGATTGAGGAAGTAGAGCCTGGTCACCTCAACCCAATGGCAAAGTTTTGTGTTTTTCTCTTGGAGAGGATTTAATTCACTAAGGGAATGGGAAGAGCAGAGCGCTCATACATCCTCTAGAGAAGAAGGGATGCACTATGAGAAACCAGGCCTCCATAGAACAGTTTGGTAAAATGTTCTCTTATTAAACTGTTGCTATTATGTTCTCCTTTAACCACAGGTAGCCATGACCAAAGTGGTTGTACCTCGAGCTGTGCTTAAAGTGATTGACTGTGCAATCCAAGTGTGCGGGGGAGGTGGAGTTTCTCAGGATTTTCCTTTGGCTTCACTGTGAGTAAGGGATACTTGTGTTAAGCAAAAGGCTTAGTTACTAGAGATAAGGTAATTTTATCATGCCAGTACATGCTTTTTTTTTTTTTTTTTTTTAAGCCTAAGGGAGCCAGAAATCATAGTAAACAGGCCCTCTTGCACAACTTGCTCTTCAAATTAAATCCCCATGTATTGCTTTATCCTTAGCAAAAAAAACAAACACACAACCAAAATACAACCACCACCAAAACCCAGAAGCCGCCAGTGGACCTAAAGTGGTTCTTACAAGCAGTAGAGAGGATCTGTTTCTAAAGCTCAGTCTGATCCCTTATGTTGATGAAGTAAAGTGAGCCTTCAGGATTTCCAGCCCATGCATCTCAACCCTGCCAGAAAGATTTTGCTGCAGCACCTCCTGTGTTATGAACATCACCTCCTGTCTTTTGAGGAATCTCATTAAAAGGATGACTAGCAAAAATAGTTGATAACTCCTGCTGTCAGACTAGTTTGCTACTGCAAAAGGGCTGTACCTAATTCAGATCTTCCCACACAGGTTTGCTTACATTCGCACCTTACGCCTGGCAGACGGGCCTGATGAAGTTCATCTCTCAACAATTGCGAGGTGGGAGCTGCTCGATCAATCGAAGAAGCTAACTGCAAAAATTTGATGTCAGCATAAAGCCCTCTCATGTGGATGGAGGCCTCAGGAAAGATCACATTACTCAGTGCAATAACGTCTAAGCTAAAATTGGATCAATATAAAACCCTGATTCCGGTTTGAATCAGTATGCATTCTCAACCTTAACTTGTAATTATTACATTTATTAATCAGGGGCTTGCTGTAAGAGTTCGTAGAATGCCCTGTCTGAAGTAAGGGTACATGTAAACAGAATTCGTCTGGGTTCTTTATAACACTGATTAAAATCTATTTTCTAACAGGCTTAAAGTGCTTTATTTGCTTTGAGCCAAAGCCCTCTAACTTTTTATTGTAGAGTCAAAGCAGTTCTCATTTGGCAATTTCATACGATTTATGGCAAGTTGACAAACTTAATTACTGATTAAATGACAAACCATTGAACAAATAAATGCTGTTCTTCCCCTTTCCAAAGCTTGGTGTCAGTCCAATCCCCTTTCCTCCCCTTTATCCTGCTCTAAACTCTCCTCATTTTCACCAAATGTTACACTCTGAACTCCCTCTTCCTCCCTTCAAGTGGGACTAGGGGCAGTACAGGAGCAGGTTGTTGTCATCTGCTGTTCCTTACATTGTTCCCTCAAAGTCATCTCCCATTTCTCCTTATCAGCACCATTTTTTATCATCATTCCTTGCAACTTTCGTTTTGTGCAGCCTCACAAGCCTCCTCCTGGCTGCAGCTGCTCCTGCCCTTTCTTGAAGATGTCTGAGATTCAGAGGCATCTTCTCTGGAGTGTTGAAGTTTTGGCTGGAACCAAGACTGGTTTGCACAGGGCAGTTCACGCTTCCCTCAGCCACCAAACCAGGCTCTGCCATTTGTGCCCATCCCTGAAGTTCCCAAAGGACACAGTTCCTCAGTGCTGTGTCTGTAACAATCCCCTGACACAAGTTACTTAGCACAGAACTCACTAATACAACAGAAGCAAGCAGATTAGAACTAATGACAGTGTTGTTTTCTGTATTTTCTATAGAAGTAGGACAGTACAGGTAGAATATTTCAGCTTTTACGGGGCAATCGATAATTAACTTAACAATAAAAGCGATTACGTTTCTGCATAACCAACCTTAGCCTGATGTCACGGCTCAAAAAGAAATAGCTGTAGGGCGTAAGGTCAGAACTTGCTCCAGTTTCATCCTGAAGACTGAGGAGAACTAGATGAGCATTCACCTGAAAGGCATTCCAGCAAGAGCTGCTGAAGTCAGGGTGGTACAGTTACCAAGTACCTGCAACAGGAAGCTTTCTGCAAATAAGTTTCTTTGTATCAGTGCATTATACCTACAAAATAACAGCTTTCAAGCAAGTGATAACGTTTTTCTGTATTCCCACTGGTATTTGTTTCTTCTTGCCAAGACTGTTCCCAGGAAGCTAAGGATGTCAACAAGTCAGTTGCTGAAGTCAATTTCAAATACAAGACAACCTATGCTGTACCACTATTCATCATTTAGTAGCTCTGCTCTGGAGTGTCAGAGCCTGCACAACATATTTCTCCAAGCAACGAGTCCTAGGAACCTCGTTTAGCCACATGCAAATTAAGATCTTTGGCCACCCTCATTTCCCATACCCTCAAAGAACTGCTACATAAGAACACCAACTTTATCTCATTAACAAGGCTCTTAATTCCCTTTATTTTAAAATTTTATGTACATATGAATGATCTGTATAATGTACACTCAATATAGAAAGTTTTTATATACTGGATAATGTATAGAACATTTCACAATTACACTAATTTCTTACATAACATGTCAACCTTAAGTTTTTTTGCTGAAGCTTTTTCAATTTGGTAAAGCCAGTTATACATACAAGTGTCTAACGCTGTTTGATCTCAGGAAGATAACGTTAATGATTAAGGACATCAGTGAACTGGTGCGGGGAGAAACCCTTTGGAAGTCAAGTTCAATGAGGAGTGATCATGTCAGACTGGGAACAGAAGGGATGCCCTTTTAGTGGGGGTTGGTTGGTGAGGTCAAAGTGATTTTAGCCCAATTCCTCTAGACTGTAGCTCAACTCCAGTCATGCTAAGTCATAAAATATAAAAACTAGGAAAGTTTGATTCACAGTCTTGTAAACAAATATAAAGGAACAAAATGTGCTTACGTACAGCAAGAAAAAAATTCTTGCGTACCCATTTCAGCTGATCCACAGAGTGCTTTCTTATGTTACAGTGTGATAGTTAGAATCACCAACTTTTTCCTAAAAAACAGTCATAGAAAAAGGAATAACACTGTCATTAAACACTTGGAAAGGCAGTAAGTTCACTTCAATGTGTTGGAGGAAAACGCTGTTCCTCGTCACTGGCCAGTCTGCCTTTGTGCCTCTTTCACACGAATTTCTAGTCCTTAGCTGACATCTCCCACTTCGTTGTCTACCGGGGGTGGTATGTTGGGCATTACAGATGACGTCGTCCCTGCAGTAAGGTAGCCAGCAACTCCGGGGCCTTTTGGGAAGAAAAACAGAATACTGGCAATTAGTTTAGCTTCTAAAAAGTGATTTAACAGCTTCATTTTAGGCTCATTGATTTTTGTAGGTCTCCTCCAACTGAACTACTCTAATTTCCTCTAGTAGCTCAAATACATCATCGAAGTCAACCCAACAACTTAACCAAGCATTTAAGTTTTCATTTAGATTGTACAATTCATGGGAATCTAGGACCAGTAGCAATTACGGCAGCTTAGTCCCTTTAGTCACTAAGTGGGTTAGCGTGTGTTGACCATTCTCAGACTTCACAATATTTTTCCTCTGATGTGCCAAACAAGTCATAAAAAATCCACCCATTATCCAGCTCATTTTCTACCACCGAAGTGGCAGTAAAGAGGAGGCACTTTCTGCACCAAGGAGAGGACCTGCTGCAGGTGAAATGCCACTACCAGGCTCTACATTTATGCTTTCATCACTAAGGATTTTCCCTGCCACGTATTTAAAATGGAAGCTCACTGTGCTGCCTCAAGCCTGTCTACGGGCTTTGTGCCCTTCCGTAAAAACTCAGCTTTGCACTGCAGACATGGATCGATCCTCTCCTCAAAGTCTAGAGGTAACGTTTAGTCATAAAGAAACTAGAACCAAATGGAATAAGGACTCAGTGCTGCAGCATGAGGTGCTTCAGCAACAATCCTTATTAAATCAGTGATCATAGAGAGCTGACAATCCTCGATGTGTTCCTGCATCAATAAAGTTAAAGGGTTAAGCTGAGGCAGGGGAAGTTTAGGCTTGGCATCAGGAGGGGGTTCTTCACAGAGAGAGTGGTTGCACACTGGAACAGGCTCCCCAGGGAAGGGGTCACTGCACCGAGCCTGACTGAATTTAAGAAGAGATTGGACTGTGCACTTAGTCACATGGTCTGAACTTTTGGGTAGACCTGTGCGGTGTCAAGAGTTGGACTTGATGATCCTTAAGGGTCCCTTCCAACTCAGGATATTCTATGATTCTATGAAGTTACTGATTTGGTATCTTTCCTTCAGCCTACACTGCTGATCTTTGACACGGTAAGTTCTGCTGGCTTCTTTGCTATCCCATTAAGTCATCTTCACCAATTTCTCCTGTATTTATCATCCCCTTTACTCCCCACCCTCCCTTCTCCCACTGCAGCCTGGAGCCAGAACATCAGAGTGTGGTTTCCCTCACCTCAGTGCAAACAGTCCTGTGCTATGACTGCAAGCAAGGAAACAAAGCAAGCAGTGCCTTTGGCACAGCAATCCCTGGCTTTGGAAGGGATTCTTTGACAGCACAGTGGCACCTGTGAAGGGCCAGACCCACTTGTACACAACCTAGTACAAAAATTCCACTAGTACTCTCGTCCCTCTAACTCTTTCATCATGAATTATGCCTAAAATGCTTCAGGAGTTAGTTCATCCGTAGAGCCAGCCATTATCAGCTGCTGCAGATTTTAGTTTTCTGCTGCTTGCAGAAAGAAGGCAAGTTTGTCAGCGTTTTGCAGTCTGGGAACACACATTTGTTACAATTCGGTGACATGCATCCGTTATTGGGAAGGTAGCAAAGGCTGCGTGCATTTTGCAAGATGGTATCTACCTGCTTTAGAGAGCTACACAGAAGTTAGCAAGCTGCCTGGCAGAGCAGATCTAAAGCCCACTTCTCAGGTGAAGGGGACTGCTGCCAGTTAGAAGGGAAGGAGAAGAGACACCTGAGGGAAGAGAAATAAGCAAGGGAAGTTTCAAGGGAAGTGCAAATAGCAAAGCAATTTGAAGCAAAAGGTAAGGCAGAATATAAGATAAGGCAGGTTAAAAAAAATTGCAGTTCATTTTCCATCTATACTTTTGTGTCTTTTGTTACTTTTGTAACAGCATCTTCGTTCTGTATTTGCAAGCACTTAAACATCAAGCGATTTCAATGCAGCACAGTCCCTAAGGCAGTTCGATAGCTATGTTGCCCCCACTCTCAAGCTTGTCAGTTTCTGGCATGTAGTTTCAGCTCTTTGCCAGTAATCAGACAGGGTTTACAGCACATTTCTAATCCATAGTATCTACAAAATACCGAAGAAGTCAGCACCAACCGCATCAAGAGTTCAAGTATTCTTTGTCAAAGTGGCACTAAATTGCTGTAGTGCAATAAACAGTAAACTCCTGTTCAGAGCTGAAGCACTGCATTTTTCCTGTGTGGAAAGACACAGGAAGTGTTGCCACAAGTATCTATGCACCAAACAATAAGCAGCTGCTTCTAGAATGTAAAGTTCTAGACTTTAAAACCTTTTTCTTTATTTTCTCAAAATACATGCCAGGATCATGCAAGGAACTTTTCTCTCTACATAGCCATCTGATTTACACACCTCTATTTTAGTTGCAGGCAAAAGCTCAATCAAGATTCCCACATTAAACTAAATGAGAAAGTTCGACGCAGCATATGGAAGTGCTCACACTGACTTGTCAAAAAAAAAAACAAAAAAACTAAAGCCACAGTTGGGAAGCTAAACTAAGAGATTAAGTTATTTCTTGCACTCGCTTAGCTGCTGACTAGTAAGGATTCAAAGTTTGAATCAGGTTTTGCATTAGAAATAATTTACTATAATGCAGTTATACAGAACGGTTTCAGATTCAGCAAGTAATCTGTGATCAAGTACAGCACAAACAGCAAGAGCACTCTTCCACCCTGCAAGCCAGACTGTGGTGGCACCCCTGGGGCACAACTTCAGTCCTGGCACCAGCAGGGGGCTCACCCAGAACACACCCCAGGTGTGTTCCAGTGTAAGCTGCAAGCTGCAAATACAGGTAACAAGGCTGTTCCCACGAGAGAATGGCTCTGCCAGTGCACTGAGCCTTACTGGGAAATGGCTTCACACTCAGGACTGCTAGCACTCAAACTGTTCTGTTACCATCACTACGTGCCTTGTGCTAAAGGAGCGTAATTCACGTGGCCCAATTAATGTAGTTCTGCTACTTAAAGTACCACCGCCTTCAGACAAAACCTAAGTTTGATTTTTGAAGAGTTTTACCTCCCCCATCCCCAACTTCAGAAAGCAATTTGCTGTAGGTTCAGTCTACCTGAGTCCTAACAAAGTGAAAAGTTACTCTTGTTCATTAGATATCAATAAATCTCTACCACTACAGTGTACTTGCAAGACTTGCCAGTGTCCAGACTCCACTGTGCTGATATTTTAAAAGTAGATACAGCAAAAACTATTCACAAAAATAAGTTATCTACCAGGAAAAAAACAAAAAACAAACACCACCACCACCAAAAAACTTGATAGAAATACTTTTAGAAGTTTAACATTTTTACAGCACTTGCTCTTCAGGCCACATGACAGCACTAGATCCTAAGGATAACCACTATCCCCAGAGTCAAGTTGGGACAATCAAGTAACAGTTTGCTATGATTCAGAACAAATAGGAAAGGGTTGCTGACCTGTGAGGTATCCTGCTGTTTGTGTCTCAGAAATGAACAAGTCATGTTTCTGATCTTTGAAGGCACTCCACACAGAAGAACGGGACAGAATTTCATTTACCTATAGTATTGGAAGAGATTAACAGTAACACTTGCAATGTTCTAGAGGAATAAACTTCTTTTCTAGAACCAAATCTTTCTGAAGGGATTACAAAATAGTACAGCACATACATCCATAGTGTTGCTGCAGTTGTCTACAACAATACTCATCAGGACAAACAAAAAAGCAATTTACATTTCTAACAGAAGTCCTGAAGAGTTATCTGTAAAAACCTAGCTGAAGAAAACTTCAAAAACATTTCTGGCACTTGGAATTGGTCTTTTTGCCTAGTACTCTTCACCATACATTGAACCAGTGACTCCTCCACAGGAAACAGATTGAGAAGTTCCAACATGACATAATTTTGTAGTTGCACGATATTAACATTCTAGGCTTGACAGCCATAATAAGATAAAACAAGGGATGTTCAGAGTCGTATGTACAAAGTATGTACAAAGTATGTACAAAGTATGTACAAAGTATGTACAAAGTATGTACAAAGTATGTACAAAGTATGTACAAAGTATGTACAAAGTATGTACAAAGTATGTACAAAGTATGTACAAAGTATGTACAAAGTATGTACAAAGTATGTACAAAGTATGTACAAAGTATGTACAAAGTATGTACAAAGTATGTACAAAGTATGTACAAAGTATGTACAAAGTATGTACAAAGTATGTACAAAGTATGTACAAAGTATGTACAAAGTATGTACAAAGTATGTACAAAGTATGTACAAAGTATGTACAAAGTATGTACAAAGTATGTACAAAGTATGTACAAAGTATGTACAAAGTATGTACAAAGTATGTACAAAGTATGTACAAAGTATGTACAAAGTATGTACAAAGTATGTACAAAGTATGTACAAAGTATGTACAAAGTATGTACAAAGTATGTACAAAGTATGTACAAAGTATGTACAAAGTATGTACAAAGTATGTACAAAGCTCATTTCAGCACTTACCTGTTCTCCATACTGTAGGCTGCGAGACATGGATTTCAGAGTTTTAACAATCTGAGCTTTTGTCGCAGATGGGCTTTCCAGGTTCTCAAGACCAATACCTTCAAGCAGCTTTAGAAGATAAGGGACCAGATCCGCTTTCAAAGCCTAGAACCATACACAAAAGAGTTGTCTTAACACAGACTAGTAAGTTCCACGTGTTCAAGATGTTTTACATTCTGGGACTGCTATCATTAGCACGAAACAAAAGTAACAACAGCTTGTATGAAGTATGTTTAGCTAGGCAGTTTTCCTGAGTAACCCAAATAACCACAAGCAAAAGCAAAGATTGCTGTCCAGCGGTTCAGCTCTGTGTATGTACAATTTCAGTTGATTTAGCTGCTATTCCCATGTTATGCTTTCTCAGCAGCCATGAACCAGCACCACCCTATGCACAGTTCAAGCTTCAATGCTCGGGCAACATCCCTGGCCAGATCTTCATTTGGGATTTCTCACTTCTCCAACATGAAAAGCACATTTAAAAGCCTCCTAGACACTGAAGTTGAATGGTACCTCTGTTCCTATGAACAGATTAGGTAGCCAAACATCACGTTTCTGTAGACCGAGCACATACTACTTACTTGAGCTACTAAGTCATTTTGTTCCTTCTGAAACATTCGATTAAGTGCTTCACAGGCTACACCAATTACATCTGGTCTCTTTTTCATTCCATTCATGAGAGGGCTAATGGTCTCAAGCGATGCCATTGCTCGAACACAAAGCTATGAAAAAAAGAAAAACGGAAATAACCAGAATACTTGATTTATTTTATGCAAAGCTTGATTATGGCAAATCTGGTCAACCAACCATAAATTCCCATAAGAAACAATGTTTCTCAGTTCCTTTAACCTGCCAATTCTCCATTCATCAGCTAAAGTCCCTGTTCACTTGGTACGTGGTATTTACAGTCAGCATAATTCCCTTCTACAAGCATTACTAACCACCATGAATACTCTAACTACGCTGTTCTGGAACATTTAAATGATTCTGTACCTCATTGTCAGACAATATGTGAATGACACGAATGGCACTTTTCGGAATGGCGTTGTTCTTGTGGTTCATGGCTTGGATGATCTTGTGAAGATGCCCAAGTGGAGGGACTTGATCAGCTAGCTGAGGCTGAGCACTGAACAGGCACACAGTTGCTGTGGTAATGGTTTCTAAGGTTTCCCCCTGTAGGAAAAAAGCAAAACCAGAAAATATAACTCAGTAAAGCCTAACAAATCCCCAAAACAGTAACACTTCTCTTGTTCTGCATTAGATTTTGTTCCTAATGTTTTTATCATGTGATTTTGCTTTGAAACTTAAACTTTAAGAGAATGCAATCAACTCCAAAAGCAGTAGACGTTCACTGAATCTCAGGAACCCAGATTCCATAGAAATTAAGCACCATTTTCAGTATCTAGAGAAGCCAATGTCTGGCTGTAGCCTGTGCACACATAGCACCACAGGTGCTGATGTGCCCAGGAAAAGCCTGACAACATTAAGTCAGTAACTTAATGATATTATTAACCGAATGTTTAACATCCTCATTCCAACTACAGAATGCTAGCTCTACTGTATTAAGCTAATTCTTAGGTGGGAACCATATTTAGGTAATGTAACTTACCCCATCAGAGTGGGGGTGAGTGTTAGAGAAGGACATTAGAGTTGTCAAGACATGAAAGTTTAGGATGCATAAAGCAAGAGCTATTTTCTTGGGTTGGTCAGTAAACGAATAATTAAGAACAATTTCTTAAGTCTTGTCACTACTGTAACATAAACCTTCAAGACTTACCAGAGCTACTTGTATGGCTTCCAAGGCTTTAGAAGCACTGACTTGTATTTAGAAGTTGCTTATGTAAAAGCATGTAGGTATGTTTAAAGTAGACAAACCATTCGTGTTGTGAAGGAAGTGTGAGAACTGAAGTTAATCAGATACTAGAAGACCAGTAGCATGAGACTTCTAAGCAAATTCAAAGAACAGAGTAAAAACTACAACTTACATGGGGGTTATTTTTCTCCAGTAGTTCAGTAAACTTTTCCAGCAGTGCAATGAGAAATTCCCTTGGTTTCCGTAAAACCCAGGCCGGCTGGGCAATAAAAATCCTTAAGAAGACTCCCCCCACCGAAAGTTCACCATCTGCCTCACCATACACCACAGCAAAGTCTTCAGGCAGCTATTAAGTTGTAAAGAAAACAGGGAGTTATTACTCGGCAAGGAATATTTGCAAGATCTGTAATTCTAACATCATAACTGTGGGACTGAACTATTCTTCAGAATGGAGCTGTGGGAAGACAAATAAGCATCTCATTTTGAAGAAACATGAGATAAGAAGAGTAGAAAGAACATCACAGTGCATGTCATACTGCTACAGTGGACTTTTCTTTCAAAGAACACAAGTAGCTGTGTCTATAGCTATAATGGGGTAAACATTAACAAAAGAGAAGTATGAGTAACACGGCTGATAAAACAGGCCTCTCCTTTCTTCTACCCTTATGAAGGTACCATGGAACAGACATCACCGACCTGACATGATGAACTGGTTCAGGACAGTCCTATCTGAGATGCAGTCTAAGATTTTTGAACATTTACTAACCTGTTGGTTGGTAAATAGTTTTCTATAGCTATGTAATAAGTGACAAGATTTTTTCCTGCAAGCCAGTACTTTCCTTGGTCACTGACTTTTTAGAATGACCCGAATTATCAGAGAACTTGAAGTATTGGTAAAAAAAAAAAAACACTGCTAAGCGTCTGATTTCAAAGCATAAGAAGTAATGAAAAATAAAATTAAAACAGTTATCACAGCACTGAATTCCTGTTGGTACACTGAGTAGTATGAAGAAAGCACATCAACAGAAAGTTACAAACAGGCATGTGTTATCAGTTGTCTTGTATTCCCCCTGGGAGCATCCCAAACAGAAACAGTAACTTTTACCTTCCAGTTAGTGTCAGGGTTGTCCCTCTGAAGTTTAAAGTGCCTTTAAAAAAAGAACAAAGATGGTTTAAGGAGCAGAAGAAGCAGCAGTCTTTCCCTACTGTGACACCACAACAGTCTCCCTCCATTTGTGAAGTATTTCCCATTGCTTAAAACCCCATTCTCCTGCTGCTAAATGTTGTGGCAGTAAACACCTATCTAGATGCATAAACCACTGAGTTATGCCTACAGTATACCACAGGGAACATTTCCTTTTCACTGAAGTCTGGATTGCAAAGATTCCACTTTTTACAGACAGAGCCCTGTGACAGTTTTTCCCCAATAACTCTGGTTCACTAAAGGAGCATCTCCGAGGAAATGCTTAGGCAGCAGGTCTCCACATACTCAAGCATCATCTCTCGAACTGTTGTTGATACTTTCTCCCTGGAGTTGTCATTCCAAATTAACTCAGGATTTTCATGAGTTCCCTCAAAGATATGAACGGCAGCTTCAGGGTTGTCTCTCATAGCATCCATGAAGACACCAGGTAAAAACTTCATTAGCGTAATCCTAACCTAGAAAGGATGAACAGAATTGACATTTAGAATTCCGTAACACCTAAACAAACAAAAAAGACCCTTACTGAAAAAAAGGTTGAGAACCTCAGGAAGTCTAGTTACCTGGATAGTAATAAAATACACACAGTATTATCATTTTAGATAGTCACAGCTAGAGATGGATTTGAAATTGGGGTCCCTAATGACAAAGTCAGTACAAACTGGAACCTGGAACCAAACTGCTTGCAATAGTTACAACAGATACAACACTTGTAGGAATCTGCTCAGAAATTTAAAAAAATTAACTGCTTTTTTGAAAAAACTACTTTCCTCTTCACATGAATGTTTAAATCACAGAACAGTTGGTATTGTTCAGTCTTTAGAGAGAGGTTGGTGTTGTCAACATGAGTTCCAACAAAAGCAGTTCAGATTCTTACCTTTGGACCCACGAGCTTATCTGCAGTCATTTTGGCAAAGAGCTCTGCTGTTTGGGCTCGGACCTGTGGATGAGTTGAGTTGCAGAACATGTCCAGTAAGTAGATTAAAGCACCTGTACAAAGAGATAGGGAAGCATTCTTTTTTTTTTTTTTCTGGTCACAAGTAGTATAAAATTCACTGATTTGACCATCATATTTTGAGTCTACTGTTACAGAAAAAATAGCTTTTGATTTACTACTCTACCTTTTGCCATGGCCTCTTTAATTATTTTTGTGCTTGATGTCAAAGCGTACAAAGTTTCAAGGACCAGTTGCCGACCTGTCAAGATAGATAAGTAGTATTAAGAACTACCGTATAGTTTAACTAATCAAAGATAAACTAACAATGAACATCAATCATACATTCATTCTATTACAGAAACTTATTAATTAATTACTACTCAATTCCTGAAAATAATTAGTCAATGAAATACTACGCAAATTCAAATTCAATTTGAATACCTGCAATTTAAATGCTTCAGCTCACACATTTAAGATAAACAGGTTACTTAGAATGGCTTTTGTAATCATCCCCACTGGAGTACTGTTTTAATGCTACAGTCAATAGTGAGGAGCTCAGTCAACTGCATTCTAACAAGCTTTTGAATCAGAATGCTTTGCCTTGCAAGACTTCAAGAATTATACAGTACATACTTGAAGGTAAGGAATGCAAGAGTGCCAGTAAGTTTGCAAGAACCATCGCTTCAGCAATGTTGTTAACACATTCTTGGTTACTTGTCACTATGTTCACTACCTGTAAAAGGTCAGAAACAAGACGCGATTACATTCTAGATTTTCAGACATCACTAGGAAAATTCAGTGTATGATGAAGCAACTTAGTAGCCAATGTAACTGCACTTACAGTGCTCACTGCCATGAACTTGACTTACCTTGGGGAAAAAGGGGACAAGGACAAGTGAAAAGCTATCAGTTGTTCCCCAAGGGAGCTGCCCGACACCTAGGATCCCAATCCTCAACAGCTTTTTGGTATTACTCTAACAGTTACATAATCTGGTTTATATGCTAATTACAAAGGGCACCCATCGTTTTGGTTGCTTGTTTTGGGTTTGATTGTTTTGTTTTACCTCCAGAGCCAACTGCTGCACCAGGCCAGCTCCATGAACACGCAGAAGGGAGAATATCAACTTAAAGTGACCTATGCATTCACACTCAGAACCTGCAAGAGATCAAGCAAGTTATTCTCTTCACATGAACCAAAACACTCACCGACGGCCATCCCAAGTCTACATTTGACTACACATAAAGACAGTAATGTGTATAGTCTGGCACGGTAATTGCAACAGCTCCTGCAGAACAGGAACTACAACAGAATTAAATTAAACCCCGCATATTAACCTAGCTTCCACAAAGTCTTGATCAATGGTATTTCAAAAGAAAAGGGTACTTCCTCTAAGACAAAAAAACTGAGCTAGTTCTTGGATTATCAATTAACTAATGTAACTAACATGCATTCTTACAAGACAATTAAAGAAGTTCAATTATTTTATTTATCGTTGGTCACCAGTACTTCTACTTGGCTTCAACTACACATGAAGTTTTGGATTCCTACAGCTGGGAGGACAGATACTATCTATAACAGTAACAGTTGCCTTCAGGGTTACAGTTGCCAAATACAGAGAACCCTAACTGGTATCACAAGAAGCCATGACTAATATGAGTTGCTGTTACAACAAGAACATTGTAAATCACAGCATCTCAGACTTCTCCTGTCTATACAATGGTATTTGCACACTATGGTGTTTGCTGCCCACTCTCAAGAGCATCATCCCCTCCTACTTAGGAGGAGCAAAAGCACTGACATGTTTTCAGGTGTTTACTGCTATGCAGTACTCAGGTCAAAGGTGTTTTTTTTTATGCAAGGAAGTTCAAAATCAGCTGAAGATTCTTCAAACAATTACAGAAAGTTATTTCAGAAAGTTTTTTAAATAACTTTTATTTAAAAAAATGAAATCATCCCAGCAACTGCATGCCTGAATTCAAGTTAAAGGCCAATGTTTCTACGACAGATAAAGCTTGGATTTTGCACAAAATAAATACATCTACTGATAATGTTCTCCAGCACAAAAACAAGCCTATATATAGCCCATCAACACCACTAAGGCCTGTTAGCTGGCAAAACTATCTTCCAGCTAGAAAGGAGCTCAAAAGTTCTGTGTTATTTTTGCAGTTGTCCTCAAGAAAGCCTATCAGTGAAGTGCCTTATTGAGCCTACCTGGGTTGTGTTTTATCACATTTCTCAGGGCCTCCAGAGCCATTTCAACTCTCCGTAACCGATCTCCATGTTGATTGGACTCTACTTTTCCAGTCTGTGTTATTGCCATTAACGTATGAAGGTACTGTGCTTGTGAGCCTATGTAATCCAAGAGGCTTGCAGCAAATGCTTTTGGAAGCTTTGAAGAGATGAGAGCATTTTAAGTTGTGATGCAATAGTATTCACACTAGAAGTGAGTGTAGCAACACCACTTTTCCCACATTTAATAGTTCATTCCAAACAGGAAGCATTTTTTCATCATCTCTATAGCATCTGAACCACATTAACCCCTTTTATATGTTAACACACCCTTAGAAAGCCACTTGAAGAGCACTTTAAGATGTAGAGTTGTTCATAAGTATAGATGAACAGCAAAGCCACTAGGCAGAATCACTTCCTCCTGGAACTAACAATTCAACCTGAGTATCTGCAGTGAAAGCTTGTAGAAAAAAGGCATTAAACCATCCAAAGCAGCACATCTTACAAAAAACTCATCATTCTTTTAAAATTTATTCTGCTCCAATAGAGAGACTTCCCATAACATGCTGATCACGTTGGACATAACTTCCCTAAGATTTATTATTCTCTCCATTCTGTTTGTGCTGACAAGGAGTAGCATTTCAGATACTAATTGACTAGTTTTTAAGTTCAACAGAAAGGTTTTAGCTAAATCTCTCACCTCTAGTTGGAAGGTAGGGACTTCATTGTAGACTCTAACAAAAATCTCTCCCACAATAAGTTCCTTTGCATGGTCACTAAAGACAAAGTCAGATCCATAACTCTTGTCACAATCACCCTTTAAACAAATAGACAAGCAGCACAAGCTCAGACAGCAAATAATCATGTAGAAAATATAAAGTGATAACCTGGCTAATTAGACAATACTAATAAAAGACAGCTTTAGCAAAAAAAAAAATAAAAATCAAAAGCCCTTGATACATTGAAACATTACAACTAGTAATGATCGAGCCCAGGTTTTTTGTTTAAGACTACTGAATGAAGAAAGTCATTTAGGAGTAAACAATGGATACCTGCATTAACTGTATGACAAAAGGATGCACCGAAATATGAAATAGCTTTAAATCCCACTACTAATTTTTGTATAAATTGTTAATTTTTGAAGTAAGAAGCATCTTACTCTTTTAATCATGCTTTCTTGTTGAGATTCCAAGAATTCAAGTAATTCAGCTCTTGTCCCGTTGTTCCAGATCAAGTAGGGGTTCTCTGTGTTACTGTTAAGCATCTTCAGAGTCTAGGAAAAAACGAATTTACGTGATCTAAGCTTACTCTGCATAATAATCCAAAATAATGTTTTAATTAGCGTTTCATGACATAAATTAATCCTATCTCAGTAACAGCCAGACTAATTTCATAAGCAGGTCTCAAGTGTCAAGCCTTCCACATATCAGAAAAGCAGTACATTTAAGTTACTTTTTAAAAATTATTATTTTATTCTGCTTCAATCTGCAGTTCAGATTCTCCTATTTTTGGCAGTAAGCAGCATCCCTATTGTAGATAACTTCCTCAGCACTTTTAAGAAGTTTAGACTTCACTCTCCATCATTATAATCCTTAAGCCATCAACACATTTAACTCAATTTCTTTGCTCCCATATTTGTTTTAGGAATCTTTTCAACAGGCTGTTGATCCTGTCCACTGAGTTTGAAAGCAAAGAAGTTTTTGTCGCCATTACTTCAACTGCAGAGGAAAATTGCTCTGTTGTTCTCTGTACAAGGCTGGTGTTCAGAGAGCTCTGTACTTTAAGTCAGAAGTGACTAGTTACTCCTTCCATAACTTGATAGACAGTGTTTTGACCAACAGATGCTTACCTCAGTAGCACTGACCACAGCAAGTTTCCTTGCAATATAGGGTGTCAACATTCCAGCCAAGCTTTTCCTGATGGCTGGGTTTTCAGGTGTAGCTTGTTCTTCAGAAAGATACCCTCCAAGACGACTCAAGGCTAACAGACTAAGTTTAGCAAGGCTATTTGCTACCTCCTGAAAAAAAAAATAAAAATACAAGAACAGTTACAAGAGAACTAGAACTAGCTGGAGAAGAATCAATAGCTACAGAGATTTGTCCAACACTTCCACACCAAAATGAAAAGAACTGGTGTTGCCTATTTACCTGCATTGCTAATTATGCACTGATGTCTAATAAAGCACTAAAAGCTACTAGGTGAACAGCAAGACATGATCACTGTTGCAGGCCTAATAAATATAGACAGACATAACCAGAGTAGGAAAAAATGGGTCACTAGGATAAGCTGAAAGCTATGGAAGCCATTTAGGGTAATAGCTTCTGATCAGAAAATGGTTCCTGCCAGCAGCCAAATTCCAGTATAAGCCTTTCTTAACAGCAGTACAAGATTTAGTAACTAAAATACTGTTTAAAGGTCATCTCATCCAGTAACTGAGAAAGAAACATCCTACTTAGAGGATCACTTCTTAAGGAAAATAGTGCAAAGCCACTTACATATCTATAGGCCAAAGTGATAATGCAGTGCTAAAGGAGGTATTTTAAGTAAGTTCATGGTATCACTAGACAACCCTTTCAGCTGAGCCTCCAGAGAAGTTCTCATAGCACAAGTTAACCTTTTTACTGTTGTCTAAAATCTATTAGAAACCATTTTTTTGGCTTTAATGTTTGTTCATTTAACTCTACGATGCTAGGAAGTATCTGAGTATGCCTGGTTTTTGTTAGTAAGAGATGGCAAGCAACAAGCCGTGTCTGAAAGCCTGCACCTTGTTAACATTACCTGGTGATTAGAATCTTCACTTTTCTGAATACCACTCTCTTCCAGTGTATAGTCATAGTTGAAGAGGTAACCCAGCAAGTACCAGAGAACTCCAGCTTGGAATAAATGTGTTTGCAGCCAATAATCTAAGGCAAAGGAGCTAACACACTCTACTCCCAAAGAAGCTACTCGTGGTATGTTCTGCGGGAGGAAAAACAAGTTTACTTCAGTACTTGTAACAAACAAAAGCCAACTGGCTGCCTTACCAAACAAAGATTTAAAGACAAAACTTTTTAAATTCTGCAGCATTGTCTAAGCAGCAGGGAAACAAGTGAACAAAACACTGGCACTCAAAGACAGATGCCTGGTAGACAAGAAACATGTCTAATTAGTCAATCCTTCAGTAGAAGAGTCTTTGAATAGTTATTTTTTTAAGACTAGAAAAGAGTGTTGAGGAAATGGTGGATAAACAATTTAAGAAGGTGGCAGAGATTCCAAGATTAGTGTTTTATGGTGACGCATTCTGCAGGGACTACAGAATAGGCATGCACCTAAAGTCAAGTATTACGGTCTGGTTTAAGTTCTTATTTTCACTTACCCAACAAGAAAAGTTGGAGATGAGCTTGCCATTATTAATTCACACAAAATTAAGTATTCATATAACATGACTTAAGAGCTAAACAGCTCAAAAACTTCTGTTCTCAAGATATTTTGCTGATTTAGGAATCTACATCTACATGTACATGTAAAACTAGTATCTTTACCTTTACTATTTTAACGAATTAAACAATTCAGCTAGGCATGATTAAATTAAGAGTCAAAAATACATGAACCCTAATAGCAACTGCATTTTAAGTCCACTAAATGGATTCAGATACAAGCATTAAGAACAAGAGTTCTACATCCCACAGTGATTAACTGGGATCTTACAGAAGTGATTGATCATTTTTTGCAACTGTCTTATTTCCCCTAAAACCAGAACATTGCCCTAAACATTTAATAGTTAAATATGCATTTAGGAAAAGGAAGAGAGCTCTTACCTTGCCATAATACAGTAACCTACAGAGATCCTTAATGATGTTAGGCATTTCTGTAATCTTCTCTCTGCACTCCTCAAACTGAGCTGCCACACTGTAACATTTGCTAACATGTCCACACACCTATTAAAAAACAGTATTTTATTGGTACCAAATGAAACCAAAATGTTTACTTTTTTTTTTTTTTTTTTTTACTTTACATATACATACAATTACTCAGAAGGTTGATACAAACCAGAGTTGCCACAACTCACCTGTACAGACATATCATCTGGTTTACTAGAACGAGTCAAGACTGCCACACAACGGTTAAATGCTTCTTGCAATACCTGTGAGGATTGGATGATGTGCATGTTCAGTCACAACAAAAACTAATAAAGTAAGTCAGAAATAAAACATTAGCTGGTAAACCCATTTATAATGGCTGAACAGAAGCCCTGTTTGACAAATAATCTGTTGCTTGCTCAAACGCTTTGCAGGGCAAAATTCCTTGTGAGTGCTGGTGTTAGTATTTAGTGCTTCATGAAAGTCAACAGCATTCACATATGTAAACTAATATGTGCAATGAAAAACCCTTCTGCTGAATGACTTCTCACGTTATTCTTCCACATACAGAACAGAGAAGCTTTCAACAGAATTTGGTAGAGAAGCAGATAAACATATTTCTGTTGCATAGCTGTTTGATAAGCTAACTACAAGCCTAGATCTAGAAAGGAATATACTCTGCAAGAGACTGCTCTAACTGCATCCAGGAAAGAGAAAGTAGAAATGGACTAATGCTTCAAGACAACCAAGAGTGATTTCTAAATGCATCTGATGTCCTATGCATTAAAGGGATCTAGAATTTTCATCTGTGCAAGAGTTAAGACTTCAAAAATCCCCTTCAATAAGTTTCTTTCAACCTACCTCAATTCCATTTTCTCTTCTCAGTTCTTCTGCATTTAATGCTGAACAATTGACGGTATGAAAAGCAAGTTCTGTGGCAGCAGGCAACAGTGGAGATTCTTTGGAAAACAAGAGGTCATCTGACGTTTCAATGGTGATAGTCTTAATCAGCATAGGATAGCCTGCATACTTGTAAGGTTTCAACTCTGAAAAAGAAAAAAAGTCTCAAAGTTTGCATCTATGCAAAGTCTACATGATTAAAAACACCATATAATTATCAGTGGAACATGTATCAGCATTCAAAGACCAGGAATCAAAGACAGCCAACACCTAGGATACCTACAGCAATATAGAGTAGTCCACACAATTTGACTGCTTGTCACATCAGACTGTTCATACTAGAAGCTGACAAAAGGTCAGGGGCAGACTCACAAAAAAAGCTTTTTCATGATTAAAATAACTTATCCACAGCTCACAAAGCCCCCAAGCTAATAGCCTTCCAAATAGTGTCTGCCCCCAGAGAAACATCTGTACAGCTTCGTCAGCTACAGTTTTAGGCCAGTGTTTAACAGTGAACCTGTAAGGACCTATTAGTATAACACAGCAATTGTGTTTTCAATTATGGTTTTCATTCCTGGAGTGTTCAGCAGGGATGAAGAACAATACTGTGAGCAAACCTAATTAAGTCTACTCTAACATCAGTGCCTCCACACAACTGACAAAGCTATGATTGCATATGAGGTTTTTATTTTAACGTACTGTAACACACTTACGCAGCAGAACACTTCTGGCTTTGCATCGCTTGGGCATGCCAGCTGCCAGCGAGGGTATAGCTAGAATCTAGGATTAGGGTACTTTACTCCCCCTCTTTCTCACTTGGGCTGTGGAAGTAGTGTTATAGCACACCCACCTAGGGGTCTAACACTAGTTAGAATTTCTGGAAGATTACACTTGTGTGGTTCATCAAGCGAGACGAGTCTCAGATATACCCTGAATCTCTCATCTAGGTGAACAAATACTAGTGAGGACTGTTCTGAAGAGACAAAGAAGTCAGTCTCAGTTATGTATGCAGGAAGATTCAAACTTACTGTTGTAGGAGCAGAAAAATTCAAAAAACCTATTTAAGCTTTTTGAATTAAGCTCTATTACAGATTTTATTTCATAGAAAAAGCCCCCTACCATAGTTTATAATGCTGTGGCAAGCCAGAAACCAGATCAATAGAACACAGACTAAACAAAATAGGAGATTAAAGTTGACAGCAATGGCCACTAAAGACATTTAAAATATTCTTCTGAGATAACATGCCCACCTTCCTTATGCCTGTTGAAGAGAATGCTTTGAGTTTTCAAGATCAAGATGATGTTTTCAGGATCTGGCCCATCCACCACTTTGGCAGACTTCGTGCATAGAAACTCATATGCTTTATTAACTTTTTCAAACATATCCTGCAAATAAAGATAACAACTCCCAAATTACTCTAAGTTTGCAGCATTCGTTTATACGCAAGTAAAATAAAGTATTAATCATAGTGCTAGATTTATTGCCTTATTAAACTTTAGAAAATACTGAATAACGTCAAAATAAGAATACTGGTTTACAGATCAGTTTTCTTTTCTGAACTCCACCATAGGAACGAGAAACTAAAATCAATTCTTCTATGACATGAAAATAAAGTTTGATTTTAAGAATGGCAAAGGATTCAGTCCATCTTCGAAAGGGAACAATTAGCTTATTTATATCCTGAGTAACTGTTTAAACTAAATGCTTTCTGAGATGTTTTCTGATCTGATTACAGTAGATTTTACTGTGGAAATCCTACCATTCTTTGAGTGACATCAGTTGAATACTACTACAGATAAGTAATTTTTATACTCTAGGATTCACGTAGGACTTAAGTTTTCACACTCACTTAACTCCTAAGTGGGAGAAAATCTAAGAACTCTTAACACAAGCAACAGCTGAATTTGTCCCCATCTTATTAACACCACAGATATTTTGTACATACCCTGCCTTCTGGATTCTTGTCTGGGTGGTATTTTTGGGCGAGTCTGAAATAGGCTTTCCTGATCTTGCTTTCATCATGCCTGTGAGAGAACAAGTCCCATTACACTGAGTAACATAAAAAACAAAAACAAGAAGCCTGAATTCTGACAAAACTATGAATGGCACTGATTGTTAATTAAGTTAAAACTACAAAGCTCTTGTATTTTAATTTGAGAATCCCGCTCCATTAACTGAATGGAAGTACTCACACAGCCACAAAATAGAAACTAATATTAATATCTCTTGCGCAGATATACTAACCAAAAGCAACTCTAAGTCACCCTTGAATGAAGGGTCTAAATTTAAAGCTAATAAAAATGAACAGTAACAATTAGTAGTCCAGACACATGAGCTCACGATTTGTAGTAAGTGCACTGCTCTTGAAGCATAACTACAAAGTGATGTCAGTTCTCTTATAGAGGCCTGATGTCAGAAACAAGTGGCAAGATAGGAAGGGAAAAATCCCACTGCTATCATTAAAAAAAAGGACAAGATCTGGCAGGTGGAAGGAAGGAAGATTAGAGAAACTGAGTTCTACTTTGAACATATTCAAGTGCTGCCCTCTTTGCTCGTTATGAGTTAGTCTAATGTTTATCCTGGAGAGCAGCCTAGTGAATGCTGAGAGCTCAAAGCATTTTTCCCGGTTTCAGTTCATCTTAATACTTTACAATTATTCTCTCAAAGAAACACCAGAGCTGAATTTTCAAGCTTTGTTTCTTCTTAGAAGAAAGCACTCTTCTGCTGTGAAAGTAGGTGCTAGACATAACTAGTATCACTAATTGGTTGTGAGTACTGAGATAAGAAAACTCAGTTTCAGTGTACAGACATTATGTAACTGCAGTTATACACCACTTGATATACTGAAAGCAACTTACTGTCCTTGTCCTTTGGGAAGGTTAAGAACCTCATAAGCATCATCTATTGACATCGTAGGTGGCTTCTTTTCTACTTCCTTCTTCCAAGCTTCCAGGGTATCTTTCAATAGTTTGACCTAAATAATTACAGTTTATTAGTGTTTCATTTATACCGGCTGTAGCACGTCATCTTCTACAATGAAGCGCTGCTTTATTAAGGTACCCTTATCACCCATCACCCTAAATTCAAAGACGTTTTAACTAATCCTCTTACTCATAGTAGCTATTGTTCCCACTTCACTCAGGTAAGAATCAAGACTTGGCTTCACTGCAGCACTATGTTTTATTCAAGATTAAGACTGCCTCAAATTTAAAATATTTTTGTAAGTCACATTAGAAAAGGTAAAAACGCTTGAGTGTTGGGCAATTTACACCTCCATATTAAAAAAACTGCAAAGCTGCATGAATACATGAAGTTGATTAGACAATCAGACAGATCTAAGACCACTGAACTGTACCAAGATCTTACCAGTTCAATTAATGTATTGATATCAAGTTGCTCAGTTTCCTGTCCAGCACAGAAATAAGAACTAAAAAACATTCAAGGCTCATTGAAACACTACCTGAAGTTTGTGTACTTTAAGTCAGTACATGAAGAAATACTTAACCAGTGGCTGCTACATGGCATGAAGACTATTTTGCTTTGACATGAAATTAAACATATTTGCTTACAAACTGAAAGACAGAATTAATTAGTTATTTGTAACAAACCTAGCACTTGATTTCATTAAGTTGTTAGGACTCTGAAAGAACAACAGCTGAGCAAATTCTGAAATTCTTCTTACTTACTGGATCTTTAATTGGCCAGTCTGGAAATCTGAGTGTATCACAAAGATGCTTCAGGTAATAAATATTACAGAACAGTTCATTTTCCAGTTGCGGATAGTTGATAACTGGGATAGGACAGTATTGGTAGAGGGCCCTTGTATTGCTTTGAAGACGAGGGGTGAAGTCAGCGAGATGAGCAGCAATCTTTTCTATCATAAGACGCCTGAAAGTCACAAAGTTTGGTTTGACACTTGCCAAGCACAGTCCTCAAAGAAGTGTACGTGTGTCCACTGATATATGCCACAAACATTTTCCCCAAATAGCCTGCCAATTTACAGAAGAGATAAAGGCCCTATTCTGTCATGAAGACATTTTAATGCCTAGAAAGTTCCATTTATTTTAAAACAACCTGAAATGACATTTTGCCCTCCCTCAGTATTTCTTTACATTTTGGAAGACCCTAAAAACATGCTGTAATGTTTACCAGTATCACCAATCTAGGAGATGCACCTCTAACAAGTACAGTAAGTACAAAACAGTCTACATAAGTAGTGAATTCTCCATTCATGAAAGGAACTTGGTCAAGTATGACAGAGGTGTATGTAAAAGGCTTTTAGGCATTCAGTGAAATAATCCCCTTCTCTCTGCCAGTTTCCACACCTGTAATTTTTGATAGAAGCAGAGGACACTGCGGGATATTGCTCTTCCAGAGGGCAAATGGAGGGAAGCAACGGAAACACGAAAAACATGTATTTTAGACCTTCTGTAGAAACGTTAAAGATAAGACCACTTCAGCAGGTTTACTTTTTCAGATTTGTCTCTGACAGAAAAAAAAAATTACCTCATTTCATTGCTCCAAATTGCTTCTGGAGTGTCAAATTCCCCAAGGAATATCTCAGAAAATTTTTCTGGCTCATAATTTTCTAAGTAACACACCATTGCTTCAGGAAGAATATGTCCAAGTATACTTCTTTGAACTATATCTTGACTTTTTGTCTATGGAAAAAGATGACATTGCCATCTCAAAGTTAATCGTATTTTCAGCCTTTCCAACCAACTTAAGATCTAGAAGACCCTCCCCCCTTTTCCCTTACAGTTCTTAAATTCTGATTCTTAAGAACTAAGAATAAGCATGAAGTACTGTTAAAGCAAACAGGTGGTTTACAAAACTATTTGGAAACAGAGGCAGTTATTTTCATGATCTACTCACTTCTTCAGACTTGAAACCTTGTTTTGTATGTGTGTATTTCAAAAACCTACAAGAGAAAGAGTAGTTATTTAAGTATACAAAGTTAAAAAAGTATCAGTTAAAAACAGATCTGAAACCTTTGAAAGATAAACAGACCAACAAACTCCAGCTGGCAACTCTCATGCATTAACTTTGAAATGAAAGGAGTAACAGCAACCACTGAATGAATCTCTGAACCAAGACCATGAATTCCTTGGGAATCCCACCAAATTAAGTTCTTCCACATGTAAGTATTGCTTTATGTTCACCATTTCAGTTTGTGAGTCTTGTTCCAGAAAGTTTGTTTCCTCTACATCACATAAAGAAGCTGACAGACAGCCTTTCCCTACAAATCCTGCCCTACATCATTACATCACCATTTCATGAATGAAATGAGATGACCCTTCCCTCCCTGTCAGGGTCACAAGCAATTCATTTCGTTAGCTGACTTGACAGTGTTGAGGTAACTCTCTTAGAGGGTGTTTGCCTACAGTCTCATGGTGATTCTAACAAAACACACACACTTCCAGGAGCATTTAGAGCAGCACTCCTTCTGAGCACAAGAAGTCAAGGACCATTTTCATCCTTTTTCCTCACCTTGCAATAGGAAGTACATTGGAACCCGTGTACATCATGATAAAGAAGAATACTCCACTCAAATAGAAACGAGGTAACTGAGGGTTATCTTGCATGATGTGAAACAACAATATAGCGACTTTTTCCACAAGGATAGGATCAAAAGTCAGTAGCAGCTGAAATAAAACACAAGCATTTACATTAGCTGCTTAAATAGTCTAAGCTACCTACCAAAATTCCAGTTTTAATGAATTCAGTATTGGGACAAGGAAGCCAACTCAAAAATCTCATTTAAGTTCAAAGTCAGACTTTTTCTCATTTCAATGTGTTTTTTTAGAGCTGCTTACCTGAGTGATATGAGGAAGGCAAGTACTATCTGACAGCAGTCTTTTCACTCTAGGCAAAGGTCTTATAATAGCATTGTCTTGATCCCTAAAAAAAATAAATTGGTACAGGAGCAAGCAGAAACATGCCTTTTCTCTTTAAAGAACAAGCAACTTAAGCAATCTACTAAGATCAGATTCAATGCTTTTTAAAAAAAATAATCAGACTTTAAGTGTGGTTTAATACCATGCATTAACTTGGAAATAAAGCTTCTTTAAACAAGAACCTGTCTGTAAGAATAAGACTGTTGCTGTGCATTAGGAACGCACCGAGCTTGTGCATGTGTCCTTGCAGTTCCTATCACAGTGTTAGTATTGTCTCATTTACAAACCATTAACCCACAAGATTAATTACTACTGCAAAAATGATCTTTAATACAGTATACTACTCGGGTTCTAAGAAAAGCTTCAAGATAGAAGTTGCATTTCTACATCTGCACAAGAAAGTTAGCCACCTCTGCTGAAAATTAGTGTTTACCTGCTGGGAAAATATCCACACATTGTGATGAGCATGTTGAGTATAAGCGTAGCAAGGTCAGTCTCATTCAGCACAGCCTGGCCACTGGCAAGCAAGCACCACTTCAGCTGAGGGATGACTTGTAATGGTCGCCAGCCGTCCATACCTTGAGCCCAGCAACGTGTTTTTGAAGTCAGCTTTCCACTGTCCCATAGTTCCTGCATCTATTTCAGAATTACAGGTTAGTTGATTCAAGCACTCAGAATCAAGTTTGCTCCTCAACATTCACAATCAACACAAGCTTCTAACTGCCACATTGCAGACGTTACCATAGTTCCATGCAATTCTAACAGAACCAGTTAGTAAACATGAAGTATGTTTACAGATTGTTGACAGGTTGAGCATGGCAAAACTGGGCCACAAGGGGGTAGACAGCATTACCAAAGGCATTTAACCTTTCACACGCTGTTGGCAAGAGTTACTGAGGTATCAGAGTGACTGTTAGTTTAATGGCACTGGTCAAGGCTTTTCTGGAGCATTTCAACAGACAGGAAAAACATTTAATTGATTTTTTTTGAACTTCTGTCCCAGTTTTCTCTCTCCACTCATCTAAAAAGGCTGTGTATGTAACAGGAGAACGACCTATAACTTTGTTAGAAAAGCCATTTCACACGTGCAGCAACTGCAGTACTGAGAAGAGCTTAGACCACAGAAAACAGGTTTGTGCTCAAAGAGGAATTAAGAATTTAAGCATCAGAAGCTCTGTGCTACAACAGGCAATTGTTGTAATAACTGCTACACACAGTATTTGGTTCAAGATTAGATCTTTGGTCCCATCTTCTCTATACCTTTTATCAGACCTGGGTCTTGGCACAACACCAAATAAACATCAAGATGGAAGTATCTTCCATCAAGGTCAAGTTAGAAGCAGACAGGTACCTCTTGAAAGCTGTAAGGACCACTCCTTTCTTTGTCAGCATTGCCAAAGTACCATTCTTTCTCACTCTCCCTCTTCATATCAGGCGCCGCCTCAATCACATTGCTCTAGAAGTTGATATTTATAGGATTAGCTTCAGTGCAGCTATTACATTTCCACAGGAAATATAAGGACATTGCTTTGATTTTCAAGAATTGTCTTCTTAGCAATGTATGAATAGCATGAAACAAAGGCCACATATACCTGCAGAGGGACCGTAGCTCTGCTTGTGTGAAGGTGTGCCAGCGTGAGCAGATCCACAAGGATTCGAATTCCATTTGAATCCATAAGGTCCTTCACATTTTTCTGTTAATGTATGAAGTGAGTTAATAAAACTATTTTCCAGGTAAGAGTTGTTACAAATATTGAACGATTTTACCCTAGTAAGAATTGACTCTGAGAAGTCAAAGCATTAGCTAAAGAGCCTAGGATGGTGCAACCACCAGAATATTTACGTACATTTATCTACACATTTCCTTCAGCTTTCTTGCCAATAACAGCTACAATACCCCATAACAGCTTTATCACACATTGCTTTAAAGCCTGCATCAAGGCTGGAATTTTTGCTTAAGTTAACCCCGAAAGACCAGTTCAGAACATTTTATACGTTTGAAAGACCCATAAACTACTGTCAAGTGTATGTGTGCACCTTACCTTATTAAGGATCAGCTTGTTGAGAAACAGTATCAGTCTGTCCCGCTCAAGCCTATCAGTGCACTATAGCAGCATAAGAGAACAAATTAGTATTTGATAGCATATATCATAAATTACCTTCAAGAATCAATACAGTTGCACCACAAAGACCCCTTTTACTTTTCTTCATGCCCAGAATAAAACAGCTGACTACTAAGTGTCCAGTTTCACACGCAGCTTTCTGACACTTAAGTAGAAAGATCTTGTTCCCCTCTACCAGCCCCTTCGTTGCTCTGGGTCCAACACTTCAGACCCACAGTTTGCTAAAATAATTTATTCTAACAGAATCGTGTTAGGATTCCCCAGTGAGCCCATTAACACAAACACAGGGAAAAAGGGACTGCTTTCAGCCTGCAGAGAGAACAGGTCTTTGATGTTACATCTGTGGTAAGACTCAAGGCAAAATAACAGACTGTATTGGCTCAGTTCCACTTACAACAGCCACATCTAAAACCCACACTGATGCGAGCAAAGAACTCCCTTCTTCAGATGGCAAGGAAATGCATTTTTACAGTCTGTATGAGTTGTGAAACATGATTCAGACACACTGAATGGCCAAAGCAGTCACCAAAAAGATAGAATCCACTCTGTGTCCACCTAAGGCTAACGTTTAAGTCTGGGGCTGTTTCTACAGCTCTTGAACGGAGTCTCCCCAAATATGACCTGGAACAAGGTCATCCTCTTAAAAAGCTTAATGTTTCTGCTTTTTCAAAAGCAAGAACAAGATTAATATCACACCAAGATCCTATATGCTTTATTCTTGCTCAGCCTAAGAAAACTAGGCTAACAAAACACACATTGAAAGTCTACTTTGAAATACTTTTAAGATCAATGGCTTGTTAATGATATATTTCAAGTGAGTCAAGGGGAGATACCAGGAACACTTCATGACAGCGTGAAAAAAGTATTCATGCTGCAATTTCTTATTCTGTAAAACTGAAACTTGAGTTTCACAGCAACTTGAAGGATCTGAACATATGTTGGACCAGCCATACATTAACTACTGTATCAAGTTCCTTTAAATAACTCTTACCCGTTCTAACATCCCAACAATATACTTGGTATCAGAAAATGGTCCTATTTCTTCATGACATCTTCCATAAACAATAGCCAATGCTTGCAGACATAAGCATTTCATATTCACTTTTGGGGTAAGTAAGAAGCGATGGTAGAGCTCATTGAAGAATTCATATCTAAGGAAGAGATGAGATTTTAGCAAAGACAACAGAGACCTTGGGAGTGAGATAAGACTTTAGCAATGGCTCACGATTTTTTGATTGCTCCACTCTCTTCAGTTTCATCTTCTTCCAGTAGCAACCTTAGGTAATAATCCCCTATTTTTATCTCCTCAGAAAGGCACTCATATTTTACCTATAACATAAAACAGGTTACATAAGGAAAAACAATGTTTACTGTGAAGTTTTTGCTTGCATAAACATTACTGCATTTGCTTGCATCAATATCCTTGTCAAGGTTTGCAACCCTTTCAATAGTCTGAGGAAGACTGAAATCCTTCACAAATCTGCAGTTAAAGTACACATCTGAAAAAAAATTATGCTGTAAGCTACCATTGTGTCCCAGAACAGAAGTATCTGACGTTACTCAAGTTCCAGCTTCCAGCCTCTAAGTAACTTGTATCTATTTTTAGTAACTAAGCACGGATAATACACAATGCATTCAATGACTCAAGTTTTAATGAGTAGTTATTTCACTGTAACATTTCACTCAGTGTTACTACAAGTATGAAACACCAGCATAACTTAATTACTAGCAATACTTGATATTGTTCTAGGTAATTAAAGTCTAGATGCATCAGTATGCACAGCAAGAGGCTGAAGTGAAATTGCATAATAAGAACCATAATTAGCTTCGTAACAACTACATTAAACCTAGCCACATGCCTCAGTGTTTAATGGTTTTAAACATTTGGCAAGCACCTCATTCAGAGGTACCTCTAACATACCACAAAAGCCACCTCTCTACAGTAGTTGTTCCTATCTATAGTTTGCAGACAACTTTACGTGGCCTCAAGATAGTGATCTACAGATCTGACCATAGCACCCGATACAAAGTAGTCCTCCGAACTAGTAACCTTCCAGAGCAACCTCAAGCCACCATCCCCCTTGGCAAAGTGACATGTTTCACAGCTGGTGGAGAAGCCCTTGTCAACAATAAATAGCAGAAGTACTTATAGCATAGCCTGACAGCACAGTTTTCACTTAAAACTACTTAAAAGCAAGCCTCAGAGAGCAGCTGTTCAAAGACCAAGTTACAGAAGCCCCCATCAAGCCAGTCCCAAAGCATTTTGGGTTCTAACTACAGGAATGCTAAGTGATACGTTCCAGTAGCACAAGCCACAGGGGAGCACGAAGTGCAGATGGGAAGCCTGCTTTAGAATAAGTTTCAAATCTGCACTTTTGATTCTGCCCCAGGTAGCACCTCTGAAGTTCAGAGATGGAGCTGAGACAGCAGACACCGAGCCTGGAAGCCCTGCATCTGACTCATAACTGAAGGAAGCTTTGAAGACTGAAACATCAGTTCTAAAACCACCAGTCCAAACCCAGACTTAGCCGTTCTCTTCATCAAGTCTGCAATTGTGTGATAGGGGTAAAAGGAATAAGTAAAGTAGTTCTTCCTCCAATTACAATGGCTACTCTAGCAGATCTAAAAGAATCGCCTATCTGAGAATTGCTCAAAAGCAGCAGTTTACTCATTTCACTAGTACTCCTCTGCTTTAAAAATAAAATTGTACTGTGACAAGGCAGGCACTGACAGTATCTAAGAATATCATTGAATTTGAATTCAAGTAGTCTTGTTTTGCTCTAGCATTACACATTAAATGCACAAATCCATGGGGAATCATAACAGTACTGGAAACTAGAGTATGGGAATTTTTATTAGCATGCTGCTGGAAAAATTCTTTCAATTTGTTTTGAGAAAGCCAATTAGGAACACATCAATTCCTTCAGCCTGCAATACCATTTTGACTGCTGTTTCTAGAACACAAAAAATAGTAATCCTCAATCTATAACCTACAGAGGGGCATAGTTTTAACCACATAACCACTTGATGGTTTGACAGGTCAGTATTTAATGTCCCTAGGATCGCACAGACATGGTGGAAATAAATACCAGAAACTTGCTATCAAAGAGTGAATTGTGAAGCTACCCAAAACAAGTCTCATTAAGCGCACTCAAGAACACCCATGACTTAACTTGACAACAGCGTAATACCAGCTTGTCTCTGTTCCTCTTATATGAGTATAAAGGTTTTTCTAAAGCATTATTTGTCAGGCTGAAGAAGTTTCAGTCTTGCTAAGTGACACTGGGCAATAACACCTGTCCATAGCCTTAAGGCCTAGCAATTTATTCCATAACCAGGAGAACTGTAGCCTGCAGTCAGGGATTGTCAACACAAGATTCACTCATGTAGCTAGAGGCATAGAAGTGACATTTTAAGCAGCCAGATTTTACACATGCAAGTTCTAATACAGAGCGTTATTTACCTCAAACTCCTGATGGTTCCATGAGATAACACTAGCACTACCAAGTTCTCTGTCAATATTAAATGCTCTCATCTCAGACTCAAGAGTATCTCTCAGTTCTTCCCGTGTTTTGAAGTTCCAAATTAAGTTTGATCTAGTATGGTCCTGAAGAAATCTGGAAAAAAAGTTACACAGTTTAAAACCTTCTAACATCATATGAAAGCCAGGTAAGACTCAGCTAGCAAGCTAGAGAAGGCTGGCATTATCGAACTTTATTATTAGAAAGCCCCAAGTAGTGGTCTCTAATTAGAAGAGCTATGCTTTTTTTGCTTGTATGGTATTTTCATTATTATGGAGGTCAGCACAGAACAAAGCATGCCTGTTGTCATCTCTTTTGGCTCAGTTATCTGCATACTGCTGACAAACAGGAGACTTGCAAGCACTTCACTGTAAGGCAGTAAAGGCTAGAGGTAAACAACAACCCAAGAGAGCAGACAGACACATACCTAATATATGTTTTGAACAAAAACAGTAGTTCATGTCAGAAAAAAAGTTCTCAAACATCACAAGACAGTCAGTGGACATTACTCAGTGACAGTTACAAATGAGCATTTGGACCCAGAGTCTGGCTGAGAGCAGCACTTTAACATTTGAGGTTTAAGGGCATACAAATCTTCCTTTTATGCAATATTTGTGTAGCAACAGGCTACATAGTTCTACTACATAGTTCTACCTTTAGAAACATTAAGTACCACTTAAGCCTGCTGAACAGTCAAGGGTTATTAAAACATTCCTCTCCTAGCCAGAGAGAAGTGATATTCCCTTTTCTCCAAGTAGAAGCCCCTCCTTTTTCAACTTTGACAGCTGTAAGAACTCACAGGTAAGCAAACTGCATTTAGGACTTGGGGCACTACTTAAAATACAGTATATACAAATGTTTTCTCTATCAGCCTTGAGCTCATTTTTATTCCAATTCAAATTAAAAAGGTATCCAGTAACTCACAACTTGATGCACCAACACAATACAGTGCTTTTCAGTGCTACTTTGCTTTACTTTTCAACATCATGCAGATCTGCATTTGCAGCTTGTCACTCACATTTTGACTCACAGAAAAAAGATTTATCTTGATAATGTTTGAGAAGTTTTCCAAATTCCCCCCTTTTCTAAACAAGAAGTCTTTACATAGTGTACAGTTTCATAACTTCCTGTCATAAAGCACTTACACCATTTCAAAGCAGGCATCAACTGGAAACAATCCACAGGAATTCAGATATTAACAAAAATATCCAGTCAGTAACATTGGAATCCAACATATTAATATTAGTATTTTACCTGTAATAGAAGAGATCCCAGTTTGCTTCTATTTTTATTCTTTGCCGTCGTTTCCTTAATATCACTGGCTTTTGAATAACGTTCTGCAAAAAAGACAAATTTAAGAAATTAATAGTAAAAAAGAATCCCTGTTTCCCTTTAAAATAAAAAGCTCGGATTTCTTATTCCTTGAAAAGCTATACTTTAGGTTAAGCCTCATTAACAAAGTCTCTTTCTAGTAAGCAGCAGCAACAGACTTTCACAAGTGTTATTTACAACAAGTTAAATCATGCCAGAGAAACTTTCAGCTGTTTAACAAGTCTTTCCTTTAAAAACAAGTCATCCTTCCCTGAGAGAAGCTTAGTTCCCATCACCACAAGCACTCTGTGCTAGCAAGATTGCCAGGATAAGCCAGTATTGAATATACTTCAAGATACCAATTTCATGTAAACCAATCATGCAAGACAACAGTACTTTTAGCACTGAGCTAAAAAAAAGCAAGCAGAGCTTTAAGACTGGCATCCACAATAAGACCAGCAGCTCCAAAGCCAACAGAGGGAAAAACCACACAGAGACTGCTTGGTCTTGGAGAGAAAGTAACTGGAACAAGTCACAGAAACACGTCACAAGCCTGACTTGGCCACTGAAAGGTTCCCTAGTTTGCTCAAGCTTTAAAACCAATGTTATACTCTACATGCAAGCAAAAGTGAGCAACATAATCCACAGACATGGCTGAAATATACAAACTCACCATATTGTTTCTGTCCTGATTGTAAAAGCAAATTGGAAGAAAAGAGAAAAGGAACATTTAACAAGCCACAGCCATTGAACTTAATTCAAAATGGTAATAACCTCACCTACCACCCTTTCCAAGCTATACTAACGTACATTTAGTGTGAAATTAAACAGCTCAGAACCCTGGACTGAAAAGCAATCGTTTAAAATATGTATAGAGATGAGATGTTTAAAAAGATGTTGCAAGCACTAATACTGTAAAACATCCTCAAGTGCAATTCATCCTTCCATCACCACAGTTTTCACATTTTCACATTAAAACTTCACTTAAAATCTAGTTCACCATTATTTCACAAAGAGTAACTGTCAATGCTGCACCAGTGTGCAAACTCGAGCAATTATTTTACCAAGTTAAGGTTTTCCCAAATTCAAGCTTATTGTTGCACCAGATCAAGTATAAAGAGCGGTGTGATCAATACTTCACGTTCTCTTTTCATCCTTCTTTACATATAAAGAAGAAAGATTCCTCCTATTTCCCAAATAGAAGAACAAGTTTAGTCATGACACTAACTAAAGAAAGTTAAGAAATGCACCTCACCATTCAATGCTTGTCAAACAGAACATGACAAAATGAAAAAAGGACACCAACAGTGTCCCCTTATCTCAGACCAAAAGTCACTTATCACCTCCATCTCAACCTTGATTTTATGCATAATCTTTTGTAATGTAAGCACTGAAATACTTGACTTGCTGTGCTGCTTTATCAACCTTAAGGGCATTATGACTGATCAAGAATTTGTATTGCTGGAAAACCCACTATTCAAGACAATACTGAGCTTCAGGTAGGTTCTAGAACTAAATACCACCACATACGACAGGCATCATTTCAGATGCAACGAATATCTATAGTTTCTTCCAAATGTGGTTTAAGGGCTGTTTTTGCCAGATTTCCAGGAACTTCCTATTCTCCCATTCAATTGTCATAGAAGAGATGAACAAGCTGCACTCCAATTTGGTTAGGTTAGCTAGAACAAGTTAAAACTTAACACATGCTGAATGTACTCTTTGTCCTACTCTACATTCTCCCCAGAACACATCTCTAATCAGATGAAGACCAGTAAGAGGTAGAAAATCTAAACAAAAGAATGAAGTTTCTCACATCGCCACACCTCTATTACTGTGAACCTTTTTCTGATTTCAGTGGAGTTGTCAGTGTTCCTCACCATGCTTGGTCAAGTCGTTAACAGAGAGCTTAAAATACTTACCTCTTTTTGAGCTATGCCCATTCTATCTCTCCAGTGCATCAAGACTAGATCCACCTTCTCTTTGGCGAATTTTTCAACTTCCTTTGCAGCTTTTCCAGCTAGCCGCTGCCACTCCGGCACTTTATTAAACTTGCCATACTGATCCTGCAGAAGAAACCCCACTGGTTAGTTGCAGGTCTATCAACATGTTTGATACAGAAACTCAAGCATAACACTGATCTGTACTGAAAGTCTCCAAGACTGTATACGTACAGAATGGAGGAGGCAAGACAGCTATGTTTACTTACAGTTGCAATTTTTAAGTTATCTCTCACATGCATCCTATCAGCATCTTTTTCAGGAACAGGATCAGTACTGTCAAGGTACGCCAGCAAACCTGGTGGCTAAGAACATTGAAAAGCAGCGTGAACACAGCTGTGACTAACAGAACAGAAACCATTACATTAGGCAACAAGGTATTTTCTTTGAATTGGCCAATTTCAAAACAGAAAGAATATTCTACTCTCAAGGAAGTAAAGCTGCAGCAGCTTTTTGCTTGTATTACTGAAATACCAACATCCTTAGCAGAACCATTAAAGAGAGGCACATAATTAAGCTTTGGAACAGTGGAGCTCTTTTGCCTATATCCCATTTCTTAACGGAGCACTTAATGAAACAAATAGCTGCAGGAAGAGAAGAGTTGACCCTACAGCAGTATAGAAGGGAATGAACACTAACACTAGTGTTCACATAATGGGTCTGAGTGCTACACATGACATTAGAGAAAAGTAGTCTTATTTGACTAAGCCTTCCAGAAATCAGTGGCTAAAATCAGGACAGTCTGCTTTGCCAAGAATTGAGGAACTGCAACTTTGAATTTAAAGTGGCATTTTTCTATACTTAGTAATTCCTTACAACAGTATTTGAAAAACTATTTTCACTAAAGCAACTTAGAAGAACTTTTCAGAAAAAGCTCTAAGACTGAAAGAACACAGGAAACATCACGTATGTAGATTTAACAGCATTATAAGCAACCAAGCTGGACAGGTCTGCAAGCATAAAAAGAAAACTGTTGTCTTAACTCTTTTGGGAACCAAGCATTAAAGACTGCTTACCTTGTTTTCTGCATTTTTGTTCTTTCAATAAAGGAAGACATGTTAAGTTTTGTGTTGTGCACTCTTTCTAAGAGTGACTGGAGAGTCACAGAACACTAAGAACCTGAGATATTTTGTACTAGCCATCAATTTCGCTTAAAAAGCACGTGCCAGACTTCTGATCTTGCAGGTTAGACTTACACACTTTGGAGGGGAAACGGTATGTTTTCCACTACGTAGCCTAGCCCGAGTTTTCTAGTACTGCAGGCCATCAGATTTCACTCTTTCCCCAGCTCACATCCCATTTTTACTTACCAAAATACGTTTCAACAGGTTCATTGCAGTTTTGTTCTCAGCTGTCCAGAGGCCAACCAAATGTCTACTTAACTGCCTGAAAAAGCCATTGAAACGAACAAACCACAAGTCAGTATTTTATACAGCTTTATAAACCACCGAGTTTAAACCCTTACCATGCTGGTGAAATGAAGATGAGCAAGAGTTTTGTGGTCTTCAGTGTGTAAGAGCACAAAGCAATATATTGTTCCAGTTCAGGTATAAAGCATGCTGAGCATAAAGTGTTGCCTTTAAAACGTTCTAGTGAAGTTAGTGGAACAGTAGCAGCACATGCTTGTTGATCTAGACCTCAAAAGAACACTTGAGCAATAGAGCAGAAACTAAATATTTAATTTAGAAGTGTAAGTTTATCCAGTTAATCTTAAGTTACAGCTAGGGTTAAGAACTTGATGGCTTTCTAGACTCTTGACTGCTCTACTTGAAGACCTTAATACCAGTTATTGGTTAGGAAAGCCTCTTTTGGGAGCCTGCCTTTATGCCAACTGACACTTTCTGCCAACAGTCATCACTGGGGTTCTAACGTGTTGAACCAAAGCATCACTTAAAAGCAAGTCATAAGTAGCTTCAAACAGAACTAGTATGATGGAAGGTTTCATGCTAGCTCTCTTTTGAATGACAAAGTGGCACCAAGTTTCACTGGTTACTATGTTGCTTTAGCAAATCCTTTAGCACTTCAGGAAGGTGTAGCTATAGCCTCAATAACCTTATATTGGGGGAATTAATTGAATTATTACTCATATCCTCTTCAGCATGCCCTCAGGTCCAGCCTTAGAGCTCACCAGTTCTACTCACTATTGAGTCCGTAGAATGATTTCTGTACAATTAGACTTCTCTCAGATGAGATGGGTGACCCTAACTGCATGCAAGATGTCTGAGGTGTGCACACCAAGATTTATGCAGTTACATCATAAAATTGAGCCTTTTTGCAAGTTCCAGACGTTCTACTTGCTTTTTCTTTCTCTGAATATTTTCAAGGAAAAAACAACAACTTGAGCCTTTTGTGAGCCAACTCCCCTTTTGGCTACAGTCTCAGATGAATTTCTCTCCACTTAAACACACCTGCTGCTGAAGAAGATATCATCCTAAAAAACTGCAAATTTTCTTCCCTGATCTCCCAGTGTTTCCAGTATTAACTGAGCCATTACTTACACTTTTTAAACATAATATATCAAGCAAGACTGACATACCTATTTGTAAGCATCCTCTGATCTGTGCTTATTGTAAACATAGCAGTGTGCAAGTGACGAGGTAAGGCACCTTCACTGAGGGCAAGATCTTGCATTTTGGTAGCAATCTCTTTGTCTCCTTCCTTTGGAAACAGGGCAAGATGATTACTAGAGAAAGAATCTTAGTTAAGCTGCTTTTATCTTAGTCTTACAGTTCCGAGACCTTCTTGACCATCAGCTATGTCAATTAATATCCAAAAGCCAGAAGCCACAATATAATGGGCTTTAACTGCAAGTTCTCAACAGCAAGTGATCGGAGTTGCAGTAAAACCAAGGACCAGATAATTTACAGTAATTATCTATGGGGACAGTAACATGATAGGGTAAGATGCATTACACATCTTCATCATAGATCAGGATACTGGTCATACATTTATAATACTTCCACACTACAATTGCAAGTTAGGATTGAAAAATGACAACCACAAGTAATTGTTTGTTGCCTGAGTTTGGTCAATAGGAACTACTTCTAAAAATAATAACTGGTGCTCTTTGGTTTAGACAGTGATTTGGTAAGAGTCACTCGTCCAAGATATGTTGGTTGCAATGAATAATTAAAAACAAACTTTCATTGCATTTTTACTCAGCCAAGTCCAATGGTTCAAATGATAGGAGTCATAGTAGACAGCATAGTAACTTTTAGCTAACGTTATCTGACATATGAGCGGAAACTTGCAGGTTTATAACACCTCTATTTCAAGTGTTCATTCACTTCCATTCCAAGAAAGCACTAGATACAATTCAGATGCATAAGCCATTGTGACACAATGAGGCACTAACTTAAGACCTGAATTTCAACACTGGAAGTGTCTAGAATCAGTTAGCAAGGTCACCCTACAATGATCACGAGCAGCCCTCCAGAAGTATGGACTTGGCCCATGCATCATGATGTAGCTCTGGTATGGAAACTATCAAAGCGAAATCCTTCACTGAAGCAGGAAGAACAAGAACAGAAACTGACATCACTAGCTTGCTCTGCAACACTGCTGTCTGCAAATCCCAAACCCATTCCAACTGGCAGTGTATCAGTAAAGTCCCAAGAAACATGGCTTCTCCTTGAGAGATTCTTTTCACATGCAGGACAAGTCTAGTGGTTCTGAAGTATGTGACTGAGCTACGTACAACATTAACAGCCAAACCTCGACTGCAGTATGAAAACATGCAAGGCGCTACCTAACATCTCAACTCACATGCCTTCCAAACCCTCAAGTGCAAAACAAAGCAAGTTGCTCTATTAAACCACTCACAATTAAGCTAGTGTTCTGTTCCTCACCTTCCCTACCCCCCCAGAGAAACTAATGTAACAGAAGTAGCTACTGCTGGTAAGACAATATTGACATTACACTTGTAAAATAGGCAATACATACTTATTATGCTATCCCAAGTAACACTGCTGAAATCTCACCTCAATTATTGCCTTCATCACCAAACCTGCTCCTTTCACAATTGCCATGGAAGGGTGCTACAACAGAAAGTTGACAAAAAGTGAGGTGTAAAATTTGAAGATCAGATCTGTACGATACATTCTAACTCCAACTACAGGCAAAAATTCAAAGTTTTGTGAAAGCTAGCCCCGTGTTCCAGTAAGTGTTCCTATCCTATACTTTTAAACAAGAATCTCTCATGCAACTATTAGATGAGCTTCCTGGCACCTAACAGCACTATGTACCAGAGAAGCTGTAATAGTGCTGGGGAAGTTTGTGACAGGCCACAAGAAGTAGAAGAGCATGCTAGCTGTTTTGTTTGTGTTTGGTTGATTTTTTTCCTTTGAACTTCTTTTGGGGTGTGGGTAGAGGTGGTTAAACCAAAAGAAAGCACAGGTGTTTTAGCTAGAAATCCTGTGAAAATTCTGTGGAGTTAGTCTTGTAACCAACTCTGTTACTCAGAGAGAGACTAAGCTGACAGGTTCTCCAGAGAGCAAGATCTGTGCATCTGCTGAATCTGATTTAATACTTAACTTGTATGTTAAAGTGTTTCCACAACATCTTAGATTCTCTATTTTACAATGATTCCGCCTATCATTCACTACAGGATTACCACCTCAAGCCAACTTGAAGCTAAAGCAACAGGCCAAAAAATTTATTAAGGTGGAAAAGAAGTCCATTAGCCAGATAAACAATAGACAAACTCATCCTTCAGTAGAACAAGAAAAACTACAATTCACTGACTACTTAAGGCCTCTGATAATATATATTTGGCATTATTAGCCATTAACACTAGAGTTCCCTCTAAGAAACTGAGGTCAGTAGATTATCTATTTTAAGAATTACTTCAATCCTGTTATTGCTCATTTCACACATCAAAAGAAAAAACAACAGTTGAAGTCTCACCTGAAAGAGCTTAAATAGCGTTCTTCCATTAGATGCCACCATTTCTAACAACATGTCAAACTGCTGCCCTTCAGTAGTCTCACTATATGGAGCACATAGGGCAAATGTCAGGAAGTCCAGAAGTGAACTAATTACTAGGGCACCTGTCCCATGATCCTGAAATTAGAAGACAAACACACTATACAGAAAGTGTTTCTCCCCTGACTAGAGTGTTCATGCAAATTTTACTCAGTACTCATGATGCTGAAGGTGCTCCTCCTTGTCATAGCATGAAATAATTGACAACTGAAAATACAAGTTCAAAATATACCAAAGCACTGCCTTAAGACTCAAACTAACCTGCCCAGACCCAAAGCAATCTAGAACAAGTTTGTGTTAAACAGCTATATTTTCTGTATTTTGATTCCAGGAACTAAGACAATTAGTTAAGTATGTTCAAAGCGCTTTGGCATTAATTTGGAAAAAACACTTATAAAAGCTATCCATTTCAAAATCTGACTTACCACATGGGAATTGAATTTCTCTAGTAGGTTTTCTAGAAACTTCTTTGAAAAAAGAAGGGAAGCTTTGTTCAGCTGCTCCTGTCGCAAGTCATAGTCATCATGCATGGGCTACAAAAAAAAAAAGTATTCTCAATAGTCACATTTCAACCCTCAATTCTTAACAGCTGTAGTCCTAAAGCCACACATTAAATCCAGAAAAACTCATACTACAACAGATTCAAGTTCACCAGGAAACCACCGTAGCACAAGTTATTTTATATTTGAGTACATTGCAAGTTGAAGTGCAGCCCGTATTTCTACATCTTTTAGTCTGCAGTTCACACATTTCTACAGTTTAATACTTACACACATAAGAGCACAAAGCATGTCAATAGATGCATGGGTTACTCCATCATTGTTCCTTTTGAGGGCTTTCACAACTTTCATTCCTAATCGTTCTCGAAACCTTTTGAAAGGGGGAAAAAAAAGCAAAACCACCAGTTTTAGAGAAAAGAGATCTTATTTTTAATACAGAAGTCCAGTAATAGAAGAGTGGCCTGGTCCCACTGCATTTGGCAAACAAGAACCCTGAAGTTTACAAAACTTTGATACTCTCTGGCAGAACACATTAGTGTTAGACTTCATTGTTAACAATACTCTGAGAGCACATTCACGAAAACCAAGCATATTTGTGCAGTTACAGGATAGTGGTAGTACAGAACCCTGCACAAAAAACACACGGAACTCTATAAAGGTCTCAGACTACGTATGTTACTTTTCAGCTGCCCCATCATCTAAAGTCAAAACTGGTTCTGAAGAATTTCATATACAGAAGAATGTTGAGCAGTTTGTCCTGTTTCCCTATGCTAGCCAGTTAAGACAAGCTCCCAGAAGCCTGTACTTACTGTAGGAGTACAACTCAGCTTTCTCACATCAAGTTTTATCTTGTGTTGAACTGAAGATAGTAATGGAATCAACATACTTTAAGAACTGTGGAACTGACTACTTCAAGGACACTTGAAGGTGCATTTTAGAAGTATTTTGACTAGGAAACAAATCTTTAAACTACATTTGACTCTTAAGGGAGAGGATAGTTAAGAAAAACATCACATTTACATATCAATGATAACTTGGGATTCTTAAAATACAATAAAGCCTGATGACAGGCTCATACTACTGGATGCAATGCTGTACAGAGCCTTTCAGAAGTGTTTCTTAGGCCAAATTCTCAGTTTTAAAGATCAGCTATAAAAAGCTCAAGAATTGTTTTCACCTACGACTTCTGAGCTCAAGAGACTTCTCACTTACTTTGGAAGCTGAGTAAAGGCAAGGAAGCCTGCTTTTGAAGCCACTAATCTTCTTACGGCTTGGAATTGGCTTTCAAGCTCTGCATTAGATGCTGCAGCATCTCCTTCTTGTGAGAGCAATGCTGTTATGGCATTATTAATGAGTTTCTCCTTGTTTTCCGAGAACAGACCCTGGTTAAGAAATATGAGTTAATATTTGTGTGTTAACAACATCTTTGGAGGATGGGTAGGGGATTTATTCTTACATCTTGTGTAACTGCATGTAGTACTCCACTGTAGGAAATGTTAGCATTGAACCTGAACACAGCATCTGCGAAGTTCCCATCTGGAAGAAGACATAAAAGTTAAGTACACAGCATCTGACTAAGCATTTGGATGTTTAAAAGAACACTATAAAACCCTGTAATAAGCATTAGCTTACTTGGAGGAGCAGCCAAAAACCTGAGATGAAGGCTCTCTACTTCTTCATCGACAGGCATACTGAGCAATCCCCAACGCTGTCCTTTGTGCGTGGAGGTCATTTTCACACACACATCTCTGTTACCAGAGGCTCTCACTCCATCCAGCAAGCTAGCTAGGAGAGAATCTCTGGGTTGGGAAAAAGACACACCAAAAAATTTTGATCAAAAAATGGTGCCAAAGAACAAAGTCAAAAAAAGAAGTCAAGCACAAAGATGAACAGCAGCAATACTCTGAATCTCTACCAAGACTAACAGCTACCCCTCTGGAAGAAATCTAATTTTCAAGTGCTCCTTTATTCACTGTAAGGACAGAGCTGTTTTACACCGTATGTAGACAGCTGCAGCCTTTCACTGAAAGGATCAATTCCAGATTATCTGTGAGTGTGTTACATGTGTTACAAGTCAATTCTTCCCTGTGCTTTCTGCAAAACCTCCCTCAGCAGGATTACACTGCATTAGAACCACAAGTGCAGGATGGCTATTCTGTTGGTCGTTTTAAATAGAATGAACTAAGACCATGTCAAGCAGACAGCTCAAAGGTTTGGCAACCTTCACATTTCAACACTCCTTACACCATGCTTTCTTTCAATTTCTCATTTATGCAGCCTAACCAAGAACATACATATAGCAAGACTGCTTAGAAGAAACAAGCTGTATTTAACTGTCCAACACCTTTATGTGGTCATCAGAAAACTTCAGGACAGACTTATTTTAAGTTTAGGTAAACATAAAGGGGAGAGATTTAGATGCTGTAACACATCTTGAATTTGTAAGTGGCAGACCACTAGAATAGCAAGGCTTTAAGTTAACACCTCGAAGGGTCACCGTTTATGGAAGTTGAGACTAGAAGCACAACAATGGCAACTTTCATTTGAACTCATGACCACCAGGAGCTCCAGTTACCTTTCTGTTGAAGAGTATTTCCGAATTTGTCCTTTGATAAATTCAATGGTAAAAAGCTGGGGATTTTCACAGTCACATACTATTGCAAATACCTAAAAAGAAGAGGTAAGGATGACATTCACAGAGCCATGTTATTTTTCTACTCCATAAACTAAGGCCATCTTATGTACATCAAATTCTTATTATTAGAGCTTCTACTTGAAGAGTTTTTTTTTTTTTTTTAAAAAAAAAAAAAAAAAAGCTCGCCTCTTACCTCGCCTAAAGGTTTCAAAGTTGCAATGTTATAGGTAGCTGGATCCCGTTCAACTAAGCAAGCTTCTGTAAGAGCTAGTATTCTTTTCACAGGTTCCTTAAAAAAACGTTAGAAAAAGGAAAGGCATGTTAGAAAAGAGAATTTCTAGCGCTTCAGAGGAACTAAGTAAGTTAGGTGTGATATCCTTACCAAGTGTCTAGGTGTTATTTTCTGAACAACGAACTCTGCTAAAGACGTTACGGATTCATCATTGCTGTATTTTCCAAAGCGAAGATTCAAGTATTGCTCAAATTCTAAGGATTCTTTCCTTATCCTCAGAGAGATGCCTATGAAGTTGCCAGCATGCTCTATTGCACTTTTGATAATTTCCTCCCTCTGCTCAGATGCAAACAGGTGCTGCAAATTTTGATAGGAGACAAGTGAAATATGTGGCATAGCTCAAGTAATCATGGTTCCTGAAATAATCCTCCATTATACACCTGCCTAACATTACAGAATTTTCCCAGCAGTTGGGCAAGCTGGACTTGCCTTTACAAAATCCACAGTATAAAAAGAAAATGTATTTATTATACACGAGAATGGCTATTAGCTGATTTACATTTTCCTTTCAAAAAATTCCTTAAGGATTCCCTCCTACATATTAGCATGCCATTAAAGTAAAGGCTGCATGACCTGCTTGCCCTTTATCTATATAAAGCGCCTATCACCATATTGATAAACACTCTTTGGAACCTCTCTGATGGCAGGGATAAGAACAGGAGTTGGCCTGTTGGTACCTCAGCACTTCTGTTTCCAAACAATTAAAAAAAAAAAAAGCCACAAGACACTGCAATAAATCTGAAGAGCCTGGCAGGAATGAGGAACTAGAGGGAACCACAGTGTGGTAGCCACATGAGCTATCTGTAGGGCTGCTATCCAGCCTTGCTAGGTGAGGTTAGGTCAGCTCTAAAGGACGTCATATGTTGACAGTTTTATGCCAGAGAAAAGCATGCCACAGTGCAAGAGCAAGGGAAACACTAGAGAAGTTACTCACAGTTTGCCTGTAGTGACTGAAGTAGCTATATTTAAGTTACCAATTTAAGCTGCCTGCACACAGAAACCCTTTTAAAATTTTTAAACCAACATTGCACTGTAGCAAGCATTTCCCAAGCAAAGTTGCTGAGTATCAGCTCAAAACCTAGAAAGACAGCATCACTATTGATTAATCTATTCCTGAGTAATTGATTAGGTTAGTAATAACTGCCTACCACTTTCATAACTTTGTGAACTGTCAGCAAATCCCATGTCCACCTTCAATTTATGTTTGCTACCCAAATATAAACAGTGCATTTTATACTTCATAGTTTTACATGCAATTAGAAAAAGCACACACTGTTCTCAAATGTTTTAACTCATTTCTCATTAGTATGAGAAAGAGGATTTAAAACCTGCCTGCAAGCCAAGCATCCACAGCTGCATCCTGAAGGTGCATGTACTTTATGCTCAAATTACACTGAAGCTTCATTACCAAATATGCAGCTATAAACATCCCAACACCACTCCAAGATATTTTAATACTTACCAATCTACTAAATCCTCCATAGAGGATACAGAAGCCTCCCTGATAGCCAGCAATATCAACAAAGCCTTCAATGTTTCTATAGTCATAGGAGCACAGGACTTTATTTGTTGCAGGATCAATTTGGTCCACACCTCCGGGAGTCACTTCTAGAATCACAGGTTTCCTCGTATCACTCCAGTGATGTTTGTAACAGTTGTACCTCTGCAGTGAGAGCTACTTTTAGACATCATGCACATGCCTTTACTACACAGCAATTGTATTCCAATCTAGTAGGCAGCATGGGTGTAAAGTTCAAGAAGTCATACCACTTCCCTCAGTGCTCTTATCTATATTGGTAACACTACGAATCAAAGGAAAGTAGCTACCTACTGGCAAGGAAGTCACAATACTCAACAATTAAACACCACATTTTGAAAGGAAGATAGCAATTCCAAGACAGGGATTCCAAGAAGCAAGTTTCTCTTACTCCAGAAAGCAGCCTAGTCACAGACTACGTGCATCTGTGGTTAGATATAAGGAAATATCTGTTGCACAAGATACTGTTACTCAGCCAGTTAAGATTCATTGAAAGAAACCTTATTGCTATAGTGCAAGCTTTTCATCTTCATACTCCATTACAAATACAGATTTACTAAAGCCAGCAAAATTAAGGTCCTTTGTGAACTGCAGTAAGACAAAAAGAACCTCCATATTCCAGCAAAGTTACTCTGCTCATTACTGAGGACTTACTGTGCAATGCAAGTTACAGAAGATATCACTTCAAGTATCTTGTGCTTGTAAAAAACAAGTACAAGGTCCAGCTCCGTGTACTGCCTTGCTTATTACCACATTACTGAGATTCATTAAATAGCAGTCTTGTCTTTAATCTAACCTAAAGAAATCCTCCCAGGAAACAATATTCTCATACCAAGCATTCAGGATGTTATGCAGAAAACTACTTGCAGTTCGAAAGTAAAATGCTGGAAACTGTAAACATTGAATATTGAATCGTAGCTTAATGTCTTTCTTTCCTCCAAGTAAGAGCTCCATGTGGCAAAGCTCCTTATTTCAGGAATAATATTCATTACATGTACCAGCAAGAAGCTAAGGGCAAGTGAAGAGAATTCAAGTACTCTACCATTCAAGGGATTCTTGCTTTTGAAGAAATTCCAAATTCTCTCAAAGACAATTCAGATCCAAATTTAGAGGAGTTAATAGCACACATAGCACTACTCAACTTAAGACATAACTTAACACTGTAGAAGTCTTCAGATCATTTCATTAAATAGCACATGATCCAAACAAGGCAGATACTTACCCGTCCTGTGATTTTTCCTTCTGAGAAGTCTGTCCTGAACCTCTGTTTAAAAAAAAAAAAAAAAGATCATGAATGAATACAAACATCATAGCCCATCTATCCAGAAAATCTAAATATATGCTAGCACTGTTTTAAGTGACTTGAACTAAGCCTCACTAAAGACTCACCATTCCACTTGTTTAATATATCCAGTATTTTTACCTTAATACCTGAGAATCACACACACCAGTTGCTGCAGCAGACACTAGATCAACACAAGAGCTCAAAAGATAACTTGCTTCTCTACTTTTTAATGTAGTATACTATGCTTTGTTTCCTTACAAGTTGTAATGATAATGAAGTACTTATTGCTTGTTTGAAGACAAAAAAAAACACTTACTAGTGCCTCTGTAAGGAGTTCTGTTCTGTGCTCTGTGGAAAACTTCAGAGTTTCAGACTTTTTTCCACTTCCTTTGCGAAAAGTTAGACTGAATTCTGTTCCTTGTCCTTTTCCAACAGGAGAAATACTACAGATGTCTCCATAAGGCCACTAGACAATTGAAAGTAATTAGGTTAAAATCAGTCATTTTAAAGCTACATCTCTACTCAAAACCCCTTAACACCTATGATAACCAAGTAAGTTGCTATAATGAGACAAGAGCTGGCACGCTACACAACAGCTTTAGATTCCTATTTGATACTCTACAAAGTAAGTAAGTGTCCCGCCTCCCTTGAGGGACCAAGCCTTACAGTGATCAACTTTACCCCAGTTCATTCAGAACAGCACATCAAAAAGCAAGCTATTACTAACCACTTAATAAAGACAAATTGCCTAAATGTACAAAAAGTGTTGGTTATTGGTAGATTCAGTGATGGGAACAAGAGTTTTCTGTTATGCTTGTTTTTGTAGAAGCTGCTATATCTTCTGGTTCTACTCAGATCTTGGCATTCTGTCTTCAGAAGCTACCTAGCCTGACGTCATTCGCTCTGAATAGTGAACAGAAGAGCCAAGAAATCAGTTCTGAATAGCCACGTTCAAAAAGGGTATTTACCTGATTTGTAACTTCTAGAGTGTTGGGATTGTATGTAGTGATGGCATGGGTTCCGACTGAAAAGACTCTCTTATACCTAGAATATAGAGGAGTATGTTAGTTTACCCAGAAATCGAGTAAAATTGTTAGTTCAGTTTACCCTTTAAATATGCTAAGATATTCTGTTCTATATACCCATAACGAGGATATACAAGTGAAACACTACTAAATGTATTTCCTGATCACTGCAGCTAGAGCTCAATATGCAGCTAGTCACTGTACATCAGTGTACAAGCACATTAATGATCGACTGTCATACTGCATAAAGAACAGCTGTAGCAAGACAGTCATTTGCATTTCAGGCACATCAGAAACAAGAAGCATGAGCTAAAGCCAAGTAGTTTGTATATATAAACCCAAAAGGGAAGCTTTACCTGTTTCATTCCCTAGACATGATCTGCACCGTCTCCTGAACCAACTCTTTATATAGAAACTACTTTCAAATTTCTGAAACAAAGTTTTGCAACGTAAGTAATCAGAATTTGAAACAAATTATTACTAATGCTTTGCTGATCCTACTTTTTTTTTAAACTTCTTTTAGGATAGCTCTATCTGAAAGTAGTCCTATGGAGAAAGCCAAGCCAAACCTGAGTTGATTCCATCAACTATTCTCCGACCAAAGAAACAGGACCTGAGCATGGATACCTTTCTTGAACCTGAACCAAACAACAATACTTTGGCTAGCTGTCCATATTAAAATTGAATCAAAGCAGCTAAGTTAGTTCTTGGTAAACTGAGGTTTACCAGGAACAGAGTAGGATCAATGAAACAGCTGACTAACTACTCTGGATCTGCGCCATACTAGACACTGCATCGAGGAGCAGATCCTTTCTTCTCTCTTTCCCAGTGTTCTTGTGCTACAGTCCCCTCTTCTCTCTCACTTGCCAGGTCTGTAGCACAAGCCATCACTTCTGCATAAGATCAGGCTAAGGATTTCTACTAGGGCTGCAATAAAAGCAATAGCTTGCATGACCTTCAGATAAATTACTGCAGTTAATGAAGGAGTAGCTCTGAAGATCTGTTAATTGACCTATCCTTCCTTTTCTCATATTAGCAAGGTCAAGTGTATCTGCTCGACACAGTCCATCTCACAAACTTCACTCCCTACCATTTTCAGCAATTTTATTTCAAATAAACTGGTGAGTTCAAATCACTGCTGGCCCAAAGGAGTTCATCTAGCAATTCAAGCAAATGCTTATTTCGTTCAAAGCTTAGAAAACCTGTAATATTGAACAGCCACCTTAAAGATTTATCTATTTGAAAAACCCACTTGTTTTCCCACATAGTTGAATTTTTCTATTTAGGATGTTATGATACCATTTAAGAAGCAGGTCAAGAGAAGTCATAGCGATGAAGCAGAACATTTGAAGTTACCCTGGCTAATAACTCCACTATATTCAGTCTGTCAATGAATGTTCCAGTTCTTCAAATACAATAAAATCCTCTAAAACTGACTGCTCCTGCTTTTGTTGCACAATTTAGGTTTTCTGTCTCTTACAGGATTTGCAAATAAAGCCTGTTTATGCTCTTCTTAAAAACTTATCACAAGCAATAAAGCGCTGTTTAAGGTTTTATTTGCTCACTTAAACTGAAGTGCTTCACAGTGCTTTGTGGCAAAAGACAGATCCTGAGGTGATCACATGTATCTGAAGACCAGCTAACAAACATAACAGCTTCTTCCTTCCCTTCCCACCCCCTCAGGCTCATGCCTATATTTCAAGATGTAGGAAGCATATTTATTATCCAGCATTCCTAACATGTGCTGTGACAAACAAACAGATTTGTCCATTTATCATTTACTTCCTCTCCCTAGAGAAATTCAGAAGAGCTCATTCTTGTTGCCTGAACAGAGGCAACTTAGAAGTCAGTTCCTACACAAAGCCTAAACTCACTCCTCGACCAGACCTTCACCTATAAATATTAATACATAAAAATACCCGGTATTTATACCTCCAGGCTTTGAAGATTTCATCATTAATTCCCTCTAACTACTCTGCAGTGCAGCCTAGAGCAAGGCTGTTTTAAGAATAACATTTTGAAGCAAATATCCTTTCTTCCTATTAACTATTGCCTATTCACTACTTTCACAGCACTGTTGAAGTCAGAAGTTATATTTATCTAAGGTAGCTTCATCCTGATAAGTTATTTCATACCACTAACAACACATCAACTCAAGCATCATCATCTGTACTGCTAGAAAATATTCCAACTGCCATGCAAACAGCCTCCATTCAAAGTGCCAAACCCTGTGAATACTCAGTGATTCAGGCCCATTCAGCACTACGTATTAAATTACTGCTTTCTTTCTTTTCCATGTTATCAATGGATGACACTATACGGAGCAGTAAAGTACTTCTCAAAAATTAGTTACAAGGATTGCATAAAAGGAGATGTTAACATTGTGAGAACTGTGTGACTTCAGTGCTCAGAACAGTAGTATTCCATGTCTGCAACTATGAAGAGTGGATTTAAGCATTCAAAAATAAGCTGCTACTGCAACCTAACAAGCAGCAACTACTCACTAGATAATTCTTCCCCTTTCGTTATGTGTAAGAAAAAAAAAAGAAAGGGCAGTGAGTTTTCTTCCTTACAAGAACATTACCATGGTTTGAGATCATCTTACTGTAACTTCAATAGCTTGCATCATGTAGGAGCAGGATCTTTAATGGAAGGCACTGTGCAAGAGCCCTACTCTGAGCACTGTGTGCTCTTACACTAAATGGCTCTATTTGAATGCATGCCAAATTTACAGATATGCACAGAAACTTCATGGGAAGAGACCAGATATTTTCTGCTGCAGGGATGAAAAGATTAAGAGGGACAAATTCTAATGTTCTACCCCAACACAATGCTTTGTTGTTACTAAAGGAGAACAGTTTATTCCCACAGGGATCCAAGCGTGTGGATCTCAGGTAAGACTTGATTTACACAAGTACCAGAATTCTAGCAAGGTAAATGTAAGTATTTATTACAAATCACTCCCAAGGATCTGTCTTGAAAGAAGAAAGATTTCACCCTGAGAGAGCCGCTCAGTCCACTGTGAACTTTGAACTATCCAGGACTTTAGCTTTTGCTTCAGAAAGGTAGAGAGCTCTGATTAGACACTGAAGCTATGTCACCATTCTTCAAAGCTCAATTGAGAAAGATTTGCAGCTGCCACTATGCAATCCCATCCTTCTTCCCAATATTCCTGCTCTTTCTTAGGAAGAATTCAGGAAGTATTATCATGAGAAGCTACGCCCTGGTTTCAGCTGGGATAGAGCTAGTTTTCTACGCTGTAGCTGGTATGGTGCTGTGTTTTGGATTTAGGATGAAAATAACATTGATAGCACACAAGTGTTTTGTTTGTTGCTGAAGGGTGCTTACACTGAGTCAAGGCTGTTCTGCTTCTCATGCTGCCCTGCCAGCAAGTATGCCCAGAGCACACAAACACCTGGGATGGGACAGAACCAGGACAGCTGACCCAAACTGACCAAATGGATACCTATCCCATACCATGATACCATGCTCAACAATAAAACTGAAGGGAGATGGCCAGGGGTGCTGCCATTGCCTGGGGACTGGCTGGGCTTTGGTTGCCTGGCAATGAACAGTTGCATTCTGCATCACTTTTTCTTCTTCCCCCTGCTTGTTAAACTGTCTTATTAAACCAATAATTTCTCACACTTTTACCTTCATTGATTCTCCCCCCCATCTTGCTGTGGGGGGAGCAAGCAAATGACTGTGTGGTGTCTAGCTACCCGCTGGGTGAAACCCATAAGAATTCAAAAAAAACGTTTTCAACTAGCTGGCCAAACAGATTCAGACATCATCACTCAGGTATTAGAACAAAACAGAACTTGTCCTTTCGAGGTGCAGACAATATACCTCCTCTGGCTGATGTTCCAGTAACAAGCAGAAAATCTCGATGTTCCACAGAGCTACTATGCACACAAGAAGGATGGTGGGCGAGGATACCAAAGAAATTCCTCTGCAGCTTCAAAAAGTATGCTGCTTAACAGCTGACTCCAAACATAGTATAACAGCAACCAGACGAGGGCTTAATGGACAGTTTTATTAAGAGGTTCCTTAGCGTTTTTAGACAGAAGCACCACTGAAGACTCATTTTTAGATCTAAGAGACCCCCAACTGGGATGGGGTGTATTTCTAGCAACAGAAGTCTTCAAATAGTCTCAGTTAGCAGTTTAACAGATAATCTATTACACAACATGTTAAGTATTACACTGAAGTGTGGGAACATGTGCAAAGGCAGACTGAGACTCAATGTTTAAAATCCAGATTGATTCTGCTGAGATACAGCCAGTTCAGAGTAACAGAAGCCTTTAGTTCAGTTTTTACCTATGAATACAGGAACTACATAGATAAATCCAATAACGAAGAGGAGAAATATCACACACAATATTAGTAAAAAAAAAAAAAAAGAAAGGTTAAATTACTTACTTTCCCCTCCATGAATGTTTTGTTGTGTAGAAACAAGCAAGATCTCTGTTTTCTCTTATTATATTCATTTTGTGCAAAGACCTGGAAACAAGAAGGACATCCTGTTTATGCTCATGATTTTCGTTCACAACCAAAGTTCACTAGTCATCAATGTGCTTTAAGACACTCAAGTTGCTGCTCTGTCAATTCCACATAGAAATTAAGAATGCTTGTTAGCAAACAATACATCAATTAAGTGCTTGATGAGTTGAACAGGGATCACTTCCCCTCAATCTTGTTATACCAGTTGCTTTTTAAACAGCATAAGGGCATAATAACTTGCTCCCTACCATTTGCTACCTTATTACAGTCACACTTTTCCCATACCTTTGCACACTCAATCACATTTTATGCCATCTCCAGAACACTCAATTCCTGGCAGTTCTTAAACACCAAGATGATTCCAGTAAAATATCTTACATCTGTAACTAAACTAAGCCAGATTTCTATTGTCATTTTTTAAACAGTAAGGAGAAACTTGGAGAAAAAAAAAGAACAGTGTGTTTTCCAGTCTGAAATGGAATTTGAAGTTGAGAAACTTATTAGCCAAGCAGTGTGATTAAAGAGCCAAGTACCCTTTCTGTCCTGTAAAAGTTTAAGCAATTCCACCACTAACATCTTGACATGCTTATTTCACACATAAATGCCTACTCCCTGAACACAGAGGAATTTAGTGAAACTTGCCCACAACTGCTTAACTGTATCATTACTTTAGGAGCTGCTAAATACCTTCTATGATTGCAACTCCTGCACACCATACACTTGGGAAGTCAGGCTTCCTTTTACTTCACTTTGCTGTTATTACACACGCCAGGCACTTCAGAGCGAAATTGTTACTCTCAGTTTACTGCTACAGCATTAGTTTTATTTTTGAACATGTCAAAACACGATTCCCTACTCGATTGCTCTGACTGGTACTACTACAGCAGCATCCTCAAAACATCACACTATAGAAAAAGGCAAAAATTCACATCCGTTGCTTGCTTGAAGCAACGCTGAAGTAACTCAATCCCAGTCGTGGTACTGCAGGAAATACAGTACAAATCCAGCTACCTTTCCACACTCAAATGACTCTACTTGCTCAGCAAAACGAAGCTTCCTCATTTTGAGATGGCTGACCTGCAACATTAGGTCATTGCTCATTTCTACTCTCTACAACTTAAGGCTGTTTTCTTTCTGAGCAAAGGCTGTAGCGGTTATGTAGTCATGAACGTGAAGAATGGATAGCCTGACTGAAATGAGCGTGCAAATTCCTTCCTTCAGGTGAAGAGTCAGCACCATCACCACCACCTAGTGAAGAGAACTTGTGGTATTGCCCCTGGGAAGAGACAAAAGCAGCATTCACATATTTCAGTGACTCAATCTGAGTCGAATTCTCCAGGGTTAATACCCAATTGACCTATAGCAAGCTAAATTCTCTAAACACTGCTTCAGGAGAAGTTAAGATGTTCAGCAGCACTGATCCTGTTTAAGAACTATGCTGTATTATTTTTTTCCATGAATAGCATCAAAACAGTACACTTAGTCCAAACTACACAGAGCTTGCTGTATCGTGGCATCCTTTAGACACAGCACTTGTGTTTTTATTGTTAGCTTTCAGAAGGAAGTGCCAGCCACAAGCTTCATACCTCCCTTTTAAACCTGTTTTCTTGACACTGACTGGTGTATCAGCAAGTAGAATATAAACTTAAAACTCCACTGAGCATGGGATTGTAAGTTCTATTTATCTGTAAACGCCACAGTTTTCCCAGCACCAGCCTACTTGAAACGGCTCTGTTGTCTCCCGGACCTGAACACCACCTGCTTTACAGTAAAGAGAGGCGTTACCACACTTGCAGGGCAAACATCTAACTTTTATTCTGCTCTGAGAAAAACTCATTTGTGAGCTCCTACCAGCAGCTTCTATTCATTCTGACACCAGCATCTAACTAGACTCAGGGTACTGATACATAAAGTACTGTACATGTACTGGAAGTGAGAAATCTACCCGACTTTTTAAGACTAAAACTATCAAAATCATTAAGCTTTGAGGCTTTATTCACTGTGCTACTGGACAGCAATTGGAGCCTTTTTTTTTTTTTTTTCCCTACAGAGAGGACCAGCAGAAAGGCAAAATATGCCAAGATTTAGTGCACAAGAATTAATTGAGATATTTTCCTGCTGTTTGACAGAGAACAAGGCTAACAACAGCCTAGTGTTCTGAGCTGCTGTGTTAAAGTTCAGCAGTTATTTTGCAGTTGTCTATGGTTCCACAGTAAGGGCAAGTTTAATGTCAGCCTTTTAGATGCATGAAACACAAAAGTTACCTGCCTTTAGTCACACATGGTTATTTTAGTACCTGAAATAGCACAACCACTACCTTTGCAAAGCACATCAGGTTTTTATTAATAAAGATTAGCCATATTGACAGCGTGATAGAAACCCACTTATCCATATTAAATCACCAAAAGAAGAATATTCTTATTGTTACCTTTACCTCTTCCCCCTGCATCTAAAATAATCCCATTTTTCTGTCAAGTCAACTTTCTAAAAGTGAATGCTGCATTTCACTTTAAACAGCATCCAAGACAGTAAGTCGCCAATTTTAATTATTTAGTGCCTGTGGCATCCAATAATAGAAAAATCAAAAATTCAAAAGTTGTTTTGAACATACTGTAGCACAGCTATTGGCTATCCCATACACATAGCTCTCAATTTAATATGAAATGCTTAGTTCAGTTCTATTCCTACTGGACTAAAGGCAACAATAACTTTGAAAATAGTATTTTAAAAACATGGCTCATCTGTTTAAGGAAGAGAGCAGGTTGAACGCGGAATATAGCCAAAACAACCTGAGGTTCCTGCAGGCAAAATATAATCCATGACTTGGAACTTCATTTTTGAGCCTAGCAAATTCATTCCCCCAATACCTGATTAGCCAAAAAGCAAATTACAATACACGATACAGAAGTTCAGCAATATTTTTCTTTCTGGTTCTTTTAGCACTCTAAGTAGCAGTGGAACAGCTTTTGGGGAAGAGTTGAAACTGCATCTTCATGTTCTGCATGTACCACAAATAGCAAGCCTTAAAATTAAAGGGACTGAACTGCTGCCAGGACACCCCTGCCTCTGAGTTTAAGCTACATGAATAGGTGCATTACACAAGCTGCGTTCAACTTGCATATAGTTTTCACTTCTCCAGTATTTCACATCCTTCAGACAGAATTACCATCTGGGAAACCAGAGTCTATTTCAGGAAACAGAAGACGAGTCAATCTCAAACAAATACTTTCAGAGCTAGAAATGAAGCTGTAACTTTGCAGGCATCAAAGCGACAGGCATAGCTGTAATTACTTGAACTAAGGGATGCTTAAGCATAAAGCCAGGAGTTTGGCCGTGGGTTCAAAGTTTAGTACAGAATTCAACTGGCTTTCTTCCTGGCTACATTATCCCTATGCTATTAGGAAACTTCCATTTCTCTCCTAAATGAAGGTTTAACACCAGTGCTAAGGTAGCACTGCAGGGCCCCAAACAAGATTATTCTATTACACCATCATGCTTGGAGGGTAGAAGCGTTGATAAGATTATACATAAAGCTGAAGTGTGACTTTCCTGAGAGAGAGAGAAGACATACTAAGAGGATAAAAAACAGGGACCGATTGGACAGAAGCAAAAGCAAGGCACTGAGACAGAATGAGGTTTTGTCTATCTGTGGTTCTACATACATATTTTTTAGCTAGACGTTCCAGTATCAAACTCCTGTCATTTACACATCTGCTGAAGATTTTGAAGGCATTACTTATGCAGTTCTTCTGCACTGAAATGTTTCAGCCAACATAGCAGTGAAAGAGGTAGATTAAACCTAGACAGCTAACTGGCAGTTTCACTTTCGGCCAGATTCTCGAAGAAACATTAAACTCTTCCCTATAAAGGCTCTGCTCTTAAAGTACTACAGCATAATTAGCTTTGAAAACCCAGATTTATTCATCTCTTGTGCAGGGACTCATAGCCCTCCTTGCAAGATAAGAAGGACATGAGACCCACACAAATCCTTAACAGATAATTAGCACAGTCTGCCACAGTCACAGCAGCATCGCTGCCTTTACTAATCCTGGATGCAAGCAGGCTGAGAATGCCAGCCATGCTACTACCAGAAACAACAGTGCTAACACTGGTGGCCATCCGCCAGCTGACTGCTCCCACTCCCTTGGGAGTAAGCAGATTATTCCATACATGTTTTCTCTTTTCTGTCTACACTGGCTTTCTGATGAATCAATGAACCGACCTGATCCAGAAGCCAAACAGGTGAGTATGAGAACAAGCGTTTACTCACTGATGGATTTTAAAGAAGCGTTCCTTTCAGTCACAGTTTAGCCACCTTGCCATATCTCTTCCAAATACAGTTCTATGTTAAGTATCATTACTAAGGCTAGATAATCATGAAGGTTTATTTTTTTTAATTTTTTGACTTGAGAACACTCTTTTCAGAAGCAAACTGAAAAGTGGAACAGTTGAATATTCAACACATAAAAGCACAGTTGAATGCCAGCCGAAAAATTGTTTTATTGGGTCAGTAAGCTTCATTTACTGAGCTCTAAATGCAGGTTAAAAGAAAAGTTACTAGCTCACTCTGAGACAGATCTGACCTTTAAAACCAGTCTCCAGCATATCGCTTGAGACCTAGAAGTGCAATGATTCAGTCCCTCAGGACAACTGAGAGTTTGGAAACCGTGATGAATATCACATGACACCCAGAGGAGCAAGTAATACATCTTAAATCATTTTAGAAATTTATTCCAGCAAGGCTAAAATGCAAGGTAAAGTTCCTGGAAAGTCTATGCAACAGGGGGACAGACACTCAGCTCTGAGTCTCCAAGCACTCAGAAATTTGTTTCAAGTGGAAGAACTGCCAGTAATAGCCAGAAATTACTGATTCTTTTCCATTAAGTGCTCTGGCACTTGACAGCCCATATCAGTCAGGAACTGGACCAAGATGCAGATCTATAAAATGAAGCTGGCTAGAGCCAAGCACTGTTTTTATATCCATAACACTGGGCTTGTTACTGTGAACTACGCCACAGCAACTCCTACCTGAGTTCAAAGATGAAACTAACACTCCCTTGGACAGCCTTCCTCCCTCTCTATAAATCTCCCTACAATCAAGTAGCCTGAGGAGGCAGCTCTTAATCAGCCAGAAGCAAAAGTTCTTTAAAATGATGGCTTTAAGTTTAAAACACTGAGTATTTTCTGAAATGCTGTAGTTCTAAATCAGCACAAATAGGAAACAAAGCAACTGTCTACTCAAATTTTGTCTTCTCAGACACTGCCACCAATTCATTCTGTTAGGAAAAGAAGAAAAGGAAAAATATATCTCAGATGACCTTAACTTCAAAAGCAGTTACAGAGTGGAGAGTAACTGCATTCACGGGAAGACTCCAAATAAACTTATCTGCCTACGTTCTCCCAAGAAGCGCGCTGAAACATTCCCACAGCTCGACATCACGAAGCTGAAAACAAACCAAAACCAAAACAAAAGCTGGAACTGTGGCACTGAGACAACATCTCCCCAGCGCTGAGCTCGCCCCCCAGCGTGGGGCTGGCTATGGAGGCGGCGCAGCACCTGACAGGAGAACCTGCCCTGAAAGCCATCTCGTGTAACTGCTCGTTCCAAATTTCAGACAGGAACGAGTAAATGAAAAGCAACAGAGGGAAGAAATTCAAGAACTGAGAGAAAAATAAGAGCGTGAAGAGCAGATTTCCCAAGACGGACGTTCAATCCTGCTCATGCTCTGCAGGCACGCTATTACCGCTCGAAAGATAAACAAATCTCATTTCTGTAAAAGCAAGCCTCCTCCGGATCTCTCCCACTCTTCGCAAATGGCTTTTCCAGAGCGTTTCACGCCGACAATGTTTCGATCCGAGGCCGTGGAAAGGAAGAGCAGGGCTGGCTCCTTAATGGCCACAGCGGCGCTCAGCCAGGCGAGAGCACACACCTGCCCCGCGGCTACAGGAGCTGCCTCAGGACCAGAGGGGCAGGGAAACGCCGGGCTGAGGCTCGAGGGACACTCAGCCTCCCTCCTCCTGCTCCGAGGCACGGGAACAGACGCGTTTGGGAGCGGGCACCCCCGCACCTCACCGCGGAGCCCGCCCCGCTCCTCACCTCACGGGGGGCAAGGGGGCTCCGCTGCCCCTCCCCCGCCCCACACAGCCCCAACGGCCCCGCCCGGGGCTGGGGAAGGAGGGAGGGAGGGAGGGAGGGAGGGAGGAAGGGCGGCCGCCTCCTCCTCCTCCTCCTCCTCCTCCTCCTCCTCCTCCTCCTTCTTCTTCTCGCCCTCCCGTCCCCCGCCGCTGGGATTTACCTGGCCGGGGAGCCTGCGCTGCCCCAGCACCACGCTTGACAGCGAGAAGGGGTGAAGGGCCGAGCCCTCGCCCTGCCCCGGCAGCCGCTCCGCTCCGCCCCGCTCAGAGCCTGGCTCTGGAGGCCGCCATCTTAGCTCCGGCGCCGAGACCGCCCTCCCGGCGCAGCCGCCGTCAGCCCGGGGCCCGTCACGGGACGCGGTCAGCTGATGGAGCCCGCTCCTCCTCCTCCTCCTCCTCCTCTTCTTGCTCTGTCCTGGCCCTGCCCGGCCAGGAGCAGGGGGAGGTGGCTGTCACAAGTGCCCGGCTCCGTAGGGCTCGCCCTGAGAGCACGGAGCGTTTCCAAGAGCCCGGTAGATGGGGCTGTGTTCGCGCTTTCGCAGAATCACAGACTCAACTAGGTTGGAAGAGACCTCCAAGATCACCCAGTCCAACCTCTGACCTAACACTAACCAGCCCTCCACTAAACCATATCCCTAAGCTCTACATCTAAACGTCTTTTCAAGACCTCCAGGGATGGTGACTCCACCACTTCCCTGGGCAGCCCATTCCAATGCCCAACAACCCTTTCAGTAAAGAAGATTTTCGTAATATCCCACCTAAGCCTCCCCTGGCGCAACTTTAGCCCATTCCCCCTCGTCCTGTCACCAGGCACATGGTTGAAGCAAGCGCCCTCAGCTCCAGCCTCCATCACTGCCCGTGGGGGCAGAAGTGGGGCAGCCAGCGCTCCCCTGCCTCTCCCAGCTTTTCTTTCTCCCTGTAGCAAGATGCTCTGCCTCATAACACACTTCTTGCAACTGCACATCCCTACATTTTCTTGTATGTTTGTCTGAGTGTTGAACCCTTTGCCTCCATGCTCAGCTTGATGGCACTTTTGAAGCCCCCCTAAGGCAGCAGTTGTGGGATGCTGTTGGCTTCCAGGGCAGAAAAATGGGGCACTCCTGACTGAAGTTGCCTTAGAAGGTTTCTATCCCATCCCTCCCTTTTGGCACATTGCTTCTAGCATTGTGAGAGGGACTTGTCTTTTTTCCTGGTACCCCAGAGCCCACAGGTAGCCAAGTCACATTAGGCAATTTGTTGTACCTACTAGCATTGCTTCAACTAGGAAAGCCAAGCAGCACACAGAGAGAGGAAAGCAGAGGAAATACTGCCATTCCCCTGTACTTCTTATTTTGCTGTTAGAGGCTCCAACTTGATAACCAAGGAAGCCAAGCCACACACACACACACCCCTTCCCTGCACCTTTTTTCTGGGGGCTTTTTTAAGGCCTGGTTCTGCTCCCAGGTGGATAAGGCTTTACGAGCTCCAGGTGCCAGAGGCTGGAGCATCTCCTCCCTTCTCTAATAAGAAGTGCTCTGGGGGAAAGAGTGCTGTTGATTCACCTTTCTTGTGGGAGATCAACCCATTTTATTTGACTGTTGTAACTAGCTGGTGCTTCTCCCTCAGCTCTCCTTGGAAGGTCTGAGGAAGTCAGCAACTCCTCCTATTAATTCATCGCCTTTAGCCCTCTGAAAAGTTGTGAGCTTAACTTTTAGTCTGATTTCTGTTTGCTTGAGCATGGCTTGGATTCCTTCTGTTGAACTCTGGCTCCAAGGCTCTTCCTGTGCCTTGTTTTAAAGCAAGAATAGAGATTTCTGGAACTGCACCTCCAATATGAAAGCAAGAAGCTGATAATGGTGTCAATGGTGATGCTTAGGGTACAAAATACTGCAAGTTTTCAGCATAGTGTGGTACCCAGGTGGGATGAGCACTTTGCAGAGCTGTTCTCTGGCAGCTGCATGCAGTATTGGGAGTCCCCTGTCTCAGGATCCTGGCGGTAGAAGTTGTGGTAAGTGCTGAGTCTTGGTATTTATTTTATATAACTTTAAGTCTTAGGAGCCTGTTCTTTTCCCGTTACGGAAAGAGTAGGTTATCTCATGCTTCTCATAATGACCACTGGTCATGTGCTAGAGCAGAGTGTATCTCGTGTAGATGTGGTTGGGGAAAGTCTTGGTGTGTGTGTACAAGCCAGTGTCTGCTCTGGTAGGAGAAGGTTCCGGTCAGCCGCCATAGTGGGACTGTAGTTTCCTTATTGTCCGCTCCTGGGGCTCTCCTGCTAAGAAATTGTGACACAAAGTATAGAGGAGAAGGATGAGAAATGCCTCTGGTGTTTATAATGTAAGCCAGAGGGGAGAAGGACATGACTAGAATAGATAAGGGTTGCTGCAGACCTCCTCAGAGGGCCCTCATGATGAGGGAGCCATCTATGTCCCACTTCTCATGAGGTAGGATATGAAGTGGCTATTGGCAGGTGAGAAGAACTCAGCGCTAGGTTGCTGTAAATCATTCCCTCAGAATACACATTTGAATTCTGTGTGTTTTGGAGGTGTTTTTTCAGTATGGCTTTCTGTAAGATCTTCTGTTGGAGCTTGCAGTGCACTTGGGGAGCTTGGTGGTGGCCTTTTCATACGTTATTCTCTTATTTTTTTCCCTTGGATTTTTCCATGGGATTATTGGGGTTTGGTTGTGTCTTTCTTGTAGGGTGTATTCTTAGTTTTTGGTTGGATTTTGCGTTGCATTTTGAGGGGTTTGGTTTTGGCTTTTCAGTATGATTATTTGTCAGTTTTTCTGTTTGATTTTGCAGTGTTTTTTTGGGGTTTGGTGGCTTTTCTGCAGCCTTCCCTGATGTTTTTCCCTTTGAATTTCCAATGGACTTCTGGGGATTTAAAGTTAGGTTTTCTGCAGGGTTTTCTGTCAGTTCCTCTGTTGGGTTTGGCCTTGAATATTTTGTGTTTGGTGGTGGCTTTTCTGTAAGGTTTTCTCCCAGTTTCTCTGTTGGATTTCACAGTGAAATTTGTGGGACTGGAGGTGGCTTTTCTGTAGGGTTTTCTCTCCATTCTTCTGTTCAATTTTGCACTGGATTTTGGGGGTTTATGTCAGGATTTCTCTTACGTTATCCCGTGAAATTCTTTGTATTTTGGGGGTTTGGTTTTCTGTAAGTTTTGTTTGCTTTAGAGTTGGATTTTCTGGGGTTTTTGTGGTTGCTTTTCTTAAGGGATTTCTTTATATTGTTCCCTTGGAATTTACATTTTTTGCTTTTTGTGTGTGTGTGTCTGGTGTTGTCTTTTCTGCAGGGTTTTTGCCAAGATTTGCTTTTGGATTTTGCAGTGGGTTTGGTGGGTTTAGTGGTAGCTTTTCTGTAGAGTTTTCTTTAAGTTTTTCTGTTGGATTTGGCATTGCATTTTTGGGGGTATTTGGTGGTTTTTCTGTAGAGTAACCCTGAATCCTTCCCTTGTTTTTTTTTTTTTTTTTTTTTTTTTTTTCTAGTGGTAGCTGTCTGTAGGGTTTTCTTTAATATTTTCAGTTAGATTTTGCAGTGGATTTAGGGTGTTTGGTGGTGGCTTTCTTAGAGGGTCTTCTCTTACTGTTTCTGGTGGGTTTTGCATGGGATTCTTGTGGTTTGGTGGCTTTTCTGTACATATTTCTGCCCATTTTTCTGATGGATTTTGAGTAGAATTTAGGGTTTATTGGTGGCTTTTCTGTACAGTTTTCTCTCACTTTCTTCTGCTGGGTTTTGCACTGGGTTTTAGTGGTTTGGTGGTGGATTTTCTATATGGTTTTCTGTAAGCTATTCCCTTGGGTTTTGCATTGGAATGTAGGGGGTTTGGTGGTTTTTCTGTAGGGAACTTCCTAAATTATTTCCTTGGACTTTAGATTTATTTATTTTGGTGCTTGGTGGTGGCATTTCTGTAGTGTTAAGTCTTTTTGTTGGATTAAATGTAGGATTATGAAGAAATTTTGTTGATTTGTCTTGATTTTTTTATAAGCTATTCTGTTGGATTTTGCAGTGGAATATTTGGGGTTTGTTGGTAGCTTTTCTGTGGGATTTTTTTCCAAGATGGTCCCCTGAATTTGGCTTTGGAGTTTGTGACATTTGGTGATGGCTTATTTTGTATTTTTTTTTTCTCTTGGTTATTCCCATGGATTTTGCGTTGGATATTTGGGGTTTGTTTTTGGCTTTTCTGTAGGGTATCCCTGAATTCTTCCCTTAGATTTGCGTTGGTTTCTTTTGGTGTTTAGTGTTTATCTGTAGGGTTTTGTTTAATATTGGATGTTGCAGAGGATTTGGGGGGGGGGGGGCAGTATTTGTGTTTGCTATTCTGTAGACTTTTCTTTAAGTCTTTCTGTTGGATTTGGCATTGAATTTTGGGGGTATTTGTGTTGGTTTTTCTCTTGAGTTTTATTCTATGCTCTTCTGCTGGATTTTGCAGTGGAACTTAATGGATTTGTGGCGGCTTTTCTGTCGGGCTTTCTGTAATTTATTCCCTCAGATTAGGCATTTGAATTTTGGGGATTTGGTGGTGGCTTTTTCTGTCAGGAAATCTCTTAAATTCTTCCCTGGGTTTTTGCATTTGATCTTTATTTTTGGTGTTTGGTGATTACTATTCTGTAATATTTTTTCTGAGTTGTTCTATTGGATTTTGCTTTGCATTTTAAGGGTTTTGCTTGTGGCTTTTCTTTAAGTATTGTGGGTTTCTTTAAGTATTTCTTTTGGTTTTGGCTTTGTAGCTTTTGGGGTTCAGTTTTTTTGTATGTTTTTCCCTAAAGTATTCCTGTGGATTTTGATATGGATTATTGGGGGATTGGTGGTGCCTGTTCTCTTCAGGTTCTTCCAAGCTTTTCTGTGGGATTTGGGGGACTTGAAGTGGCTTTTCTGTACAGTTTGTCTAAGTTGTTCACTTGGATTTTGCATTGTAATCTTGGCACTTGGTGGCAGCCTTCCTGTAGGGAATTCCTTAAATTCTCCCCTTGAATTTTGCATTTTTTTTTGGTTGTTTGGTGGTGGCTCTTCTGTAGGGTTTCCCTGAATTATTCCCTTGGATTTTGCATTGGAGTTCTTGTTGTGTGGTGGAAGCTTTTCTGTAGGGTTTTCTCCAAGATTTTCCTATGGATTTGGCATTGGACTTGATGTTTTTTGGTGATGGCTTTCCATATATTTTTCTTGGAATTTGCATTGGATTTATTTTTGTTATTTCATTTCTGTATGGTTTTCTGTCCTTTGTTGCATTTTTCAATGGATTTTGTGTGTGTCGTTGGTGGCTTTTTTGTAGGGTGTTTTCTTAGTTTTTCTGGATTATGCAATGGAATTTGGTGAGGTTGGTGGTGGCTTTTTTTGGCATTGTCCATGCCCAGGCAGGAGCAAAGGGGACTGGACTGTGACTGTCTTGCTGTGTTTTCTGGTTTGAGCCACAACGAGACATGAGCTTTGTCCAAAGCTCTCCTGGCTATATGCAACCTCCCTCCGTTTTCAGGTGGCCACTTGAATTTCTGCCTGAACTTTAGATTGGAGTAGTGCTGTGGGTGAATGATGTACGTCTGGTTCATCCCCTGGCAAAGTGATTATTTTGGCTGTTAGGCAGGTAACAGATTGAGCTAAAATGAATCTTTTTTCTCTACATTTTTTATGTTTTTTTTTTCTATGCTTGGCTTTTATGTTTGTATTTTTTTAATAGTTTTGGTTCTGCATTTTGTGCTGGATATTGTAATATTTTGATATGAATCTCAACATTCATTTGTGAAAACGTGCAAATACCTTTAAAAATGATTGCAAGGTTTTGGTTTTGACTCAAGCAGAACAGAAATCTCAATCTTGGAAGGTGTTTCAATGGGAACTGGCTGCTACTTATGCTTGTGTTCTCATGCTGAATATAGTAACAAACTGCAAGCCTCTAACAGCGTTATTTGCAAAGCAGGTAAAATTAGCATACAGGTCTGAAGTGTGTTTGGCAGTGGTCTTTTTGACATGGGATTAAATCCATGGGCTGGCATCTGATGGGTAAATTTTGCTGTGCATGTGCATCAGCTTTGTTTTCAGGGCAAGGTTAGTTGGTCTCTGGAGTCTATCCTAGAAACGTAGGGCATGTCTGTGAATCTTAAATAACCAGAGTGAAAATTTTTGGCTCATGTGGAGCGATTGGACAATGTACTGCCTCTGTCAGTTTGTTTCTATCTTTGGAAAGCTGTGAAAAATTAGACTTGTACATTACATCAGCTGTATCATCTTCATGCTGTGTTGCTTAGTTTAATTTCCAACAGAAATATAGCAATGCTTTGTGAACCACTGGAGATGGAGATTAAGAATGTGATTTTCAGACAGCAGGGGTCTGGCTGCATTTTAATGCTCATTTTACTTGAGGTAGACACAACTGTTTTCACAAGTTTGGCAATTTCCAGTTAGAGGAACTGCAAATAAACAAGTTCGTAGGTTATGTAGGAACTTAGTTTCACTTGTGTAGGAACACAAGTTTCTCAGTGTGCTTTAATCAGATTTTTAATTCTTGTTCTCTGGGTAACTGGCTAAATGTCACAGTCCATTGCTTTTCAATATCACAAAATCCTGATGTGGTGTGTGCCATGCAAAGAATTAATTGAGATTGGATAATGGGAATTCTCCTTTATTTTTGTATGCTTTGAGATGATGAACCTTATTTCTTTGCCTGCAACTTCTTTTGTCTCCAGGTCAGCTTTCACTCGGTGAATGTTAAAGCTTGATCAAAGCCTATGTTTGAGCTTGTTTATGGCCAGTAAATTCTGCACTGAGGCCTGGTTATGCTCTGCTTAGCATTGCAGAACTTCTTTGAAGGGCCAGACAGGTAAGATGACATTAAGTCAGAGCAGTATGAACAGAAATGAGGATTTGTTTAGCAGCTGTACCCACATGCAACACAAGCAGGTCCTCAGAAATGAACAAGAATGTTTTTTTTCCTGGCAGTAGCCATATAGTTTCTTCCCAGGAATTAGAAACTCCACTTGCTCTGTTATTTCTTCTGCTTTCCATCACTGATCTAATGGAGGGGAGAGCAAACAAGTTTGGGAAGTTACTGCCCTCTTTTCCCCAGAGGAGAGCATTGGCGCTTGTCAAGAGGGAGGGTTTGAGGAACTTCCTTCCCTGGTTTCTCAAAGGAAAGCTTTGGCATCTGCTTAGTGGTGGCACCTTATAACTCCAGGGCTTGGTTCATCAATGGGCTTTTTTTTATAAAAAAAAAAAAAAAAAAAAAAAGAGGGCAGGAGGATGATAATGACTTCATAGCCATGCTCTGAGTCATGTGTGTTGATGGTGTGGTCAATCAGCTGCTCTTCTCCTCTGGCTGTGATGGGTAAACCCAAGAGCAGCACCTCAGAGTGTAGGCCAAGGCTCAGGCTTTAGACTCAGGACAAACACCAGCAATTCTGGGCATGGAAATGAGGTATTGTAGGCAACCTTTGTTTTTCTCCTGGGGCACTGCATACGTCTGATGGAGGACAAGCTACTAAGTTGATTCACATCTGTATGGGAAATGCTGGCAGCTGTGCACGGGTCTGCTCCCTGGAGCTGTGCTACTTAACTGGACTTACTGTACTCCAGGTGCTGCTGAAACAAACTTCACTGTATTATGAAGCAGCCACACTCTAAGAAGGTTGGTAGAGACGTCCCCTTTACAGAGTTTTGCCTCAATTTTGTCCTTCTACTTAAGAGTAGTCACTGTTTAGCCCAACTCTACCTGCAATATCACTTTCCAGTTTCTCTGCCAGTGTAAAGGCTACTTCTGTTTGAATATGATATGGAATGGCTTTTTTGGCAAACTGAAGTATTTGGGGGTGGATGAATCATCTAATTTACCTAAGAAACACGTTGTATTGTAGGATACTTGTCCTTTCTCAAAATATGGCCATTCAAAAATCTAAAGAGAAGGGAGTAATTCTGCTTTCCTCTCTCTCCCAGTGCTTATCCCAGTGGTTATAGATGGCTTCTCATGAACCTGAGTCTCCCTTCTCTGGTTTTATAACTTGATCCTGAATTATGGTGAAGAAATATTACCCCATTCTTATTGAGGCTATTCAAGTTCATATTTAACAAAAATGTCCTTTGGGCAAAAGCAAGAATGACTTGTGTCCTCATAGCTGAGCCTATAGTAAGGATCTATCGAGTTCTTTTGTTTGTTTTGTTTCTGTGAATGTGCAATATTTACCTCAACACAACTTGTACACAATAATATAAAAATTTCTTGGTGCAACGTCGAAGGGATAAGGAATAAAATATATATATATATATATATATATATATATATATATATAAATAAAGTGCAAAGCAATAGGAGTTGGTGAAGCACACAGCATGGAAACAAGGCCAAGTGCCGGGTCCTGCACCTGGGGCGCAATAACCCCAAGCAGAACTACAGGCTGGGAGAGGAATGGTTGGAGAGCTGCCAGGCAGAGAAGGACCTGGGAGTGATGGTGGACAGTCGGCTGAATATGAGCCAGCAGTGTGCTCAGGTGGCCAAGAAGGCCAACGGCATCCTGGCTTGTATCAGAAACACTGTGACCAGCAGGGCTAGGGAGGTGATCGTCCCCCTGTACTCGGCTCTGGTGAGGCCGCACCTCGAGTACTGTGTTCAGTTTTGGGCCCCTCGCTACAAGAAGGACATCGAGGTGCTTGAGCGGGTCCAAAGAAGGGCGACGAAGCTGGTGAGGGGCCTGGAGAGCAAGTCCTATGAGGAGCGGCTGAAGGAGCTGGGCTTGTTCAGCCTAGAGAAGAGGAGGCTCAGGGGTGACCTTATTGCTCTGTATAAGTACATTAAAGGAGGCTGTAGAGAGGTGGGGGTTGGCCTGTTCTCCCATGTGCCTGGTGACAGGACGAGGGGGAATGGGCTAAAGTTACGCCAGGGGAGTTTTAGGTTAGATGTTAGGAAGAATTTCTTTACTGAAAGGGTTGTGAGGCACTGGAACGGGCTGCCCAGGGAGGTGGTGGAGTCACCATCCCTGGAAGTCTTCAAAAGACGTTTAGATGTAGAGCTTAGGGATATGGTTTAGTGGGGACTGTTAGTGTTAGGTTAGAGGTTGGACTCGATGATCTTGAGGTCTCTTCCAACCTAGAAATTCTGTGAAATATTTGAAAGTGCTTTTTGGATAAGGAAAATAATTGCCTTCCAATTTTGTTTTTATTGGAGAGCTTTGCAAATAAACTGAAGATGAGAACATGATTTTTGGTAATGCCTTGTTTTTCACACCTCCCATTGTTAATTTGAGCTCAGTAGTCTGAATTACTGTGTTTCTTTTTAGCAGGTAATTGATAGGCTCTTGCCTTGATAGGAGACCATAAACACAATCCAGTGTTCAAAACTTTAGATTTGCAATTATTTAGCATACAAATGCACTTGCATGCTGTACTAGAAGACTCACAGTACGGTCTGCAAAATCAATCTTAAACTTAGAAGATCTCCAGAATTAAACTATGCATTAGAAATGCTCTTTGCAAATATGTTACAAAATAACCTAAAATTACAAGGATAAATACTGCCTTTTTCCGTCCTTAAGGACACAGGATAGGCAGTGCTTATTTAGGAGAGATTTATTTCACTACACTATAGTTGCCTAACAATTAGGTATGCAGCTGAAACCAGAAGTCTAATTATCCTCTAAAGTCTAAAGAGAAATAGAAGAAACTATGGATGGTTATTCTTCCTGCTCATCTCAGAAGACTGTCTTGGGATGCAGTGAATCCCCTCTGGAGGTGCATGCATTTCTTCAGTGAGAACAGAGTCTACACGACTACATTCAAGTGGGTCTTTTACAAAACTATATTTAGGTGAGATATATCCTACCCTTGAGCAACTGTTCAGTTTTGTATTGCTGCCTGGGTGTTCAGTATTCAGTGCTGGTCTTTATTGCTATGTTGGTAACATCCTTTTCAAACCCACCTCTGAAGACAGAATTATTCATTTTCTCTGACCTTTTCTACAGCAATTGTCAGTGTGTTAGCTGGGTGCTTCACAAAAATGACTTATTCTTATAGCCACCTTGGGAGATGAGGAGATACTATTACCTCTATTTTGTAGGCAACCTTTACTTTGGCATTTCCTTGGATTTTAAATATCTGACTTTGCAACTTCAGTATTGTACCTTTAATTTAGGTTCCTTATGCAACTTAAAAATCATAATAAAGAAAAAAACAGCATGTGGTATTTCACTGACATAAAAATCTGGTGATAGGTTTTCTGTCAGAGTCATCTCTTCAGTTTGCAGTTCCATTCCAGAGGATCCCTGCCTGGCAGGGAAAACTTAAAAATTGCTGCTTATTGCAAGGATCGGCTTCAGGGCTATCATCAGTTTGGAAGAAGTATCCTCACTACTACTGTTCACACAGCCAGCTTTGTTTGCAGCTGCCCCTGAAGTTCCAAGTAGGAATACCTCTAATTTTGTTCAGTTTTATCCAGGGTTTCTGTCATTAAGAAACAGACTTCAGGATAAAAGGTAATTTTCTAGTAAGGAAAAGACTTCAGTACTGATAGCAAAGTTAGGAGCATATATCTGATTCTGAACTTCTTTACTAGCTCTCATGGAGAAGTCTTGAAGAACAGAAGTGAAGGGAATTGTTCAGCAGTTACCCCCAGCTTCCTTGCTAATTTAGGGAAATTTACTGTGCTGCAAATTTGATTGGCCCACAAAGGTGCAAATTAAGCATCTATTAAGCTATACAGGAATGACTTTACATGTAATTGGACTTCGGAAAACATTGCAGCCATAACTGGACCTTTTTCCTTTTCTGTAAGATTTTGCAAATGCTTTAATGACAAAGTTACCCACTTTGCAAAGACTTAACTTTATGGCTTGCTTCTAGAGTGCTCTCAGATGCATTCCTGAAACAGATGCTGGAATGGGAGCATGGCACTTAGAAAGTGGTTCCTTCAGCATGAAGGTGCTGTCAGCTTTAGGAGGGGTCATTCTGGTTACATTAAGGAAGTTAAAACCTTAAAAAAAATAAAATAAAAAAATCTTTAAAAACACTGAAGATCTATTATTCTAACGGATAACAAGTAGTTATGGGATCCAACTATATTCCTCCCCCAATGGACAGTTTTGTTCTAACCCCTCTATGAGCTTCTCATATAGATCTATGACTTATTCTAGCCCCCATTTTAAACAGTAAAGTTTTTTTTGTTTTGTTTTGATGTTTTTTTTGGGTGGCTTTTTAAATATACTGAAAAACAGTAGGATCTTCCTCCAAACAGTTAAGTCTAGTCCAAAATTTCTCAAACACTCGTTGTAGAAGATATTAAGTGTGGAGAACTTTATCCTGGTCAGTGGAAGCCATGAGAAACTGAACAGAGGGCCTTCTAATAGGAGATACTGGGCAAATGTTACATGAGACAGTGCCTGCACTGGCACTGATTATTCACTAAGAATTCTTTGTTATGTAAAAAGTGACTTTTCTAGTGCCTGTATGGCACATTACCATTTTTTTCAGAATTTTCTCAATGTAAAACAATCTAAGAAACCCACAGAAATCATCGCTATGTCAAAGAAGAGGCTTACTCTGACTATATTTCTGTTTCCAAAAGGAAGTTGTCATTGTACTGGGTTGCACTGAAAAGCTCTCATGAGAACTCTTGCTGTAGTCAAGATTTTACCGTTGGGCAGATTATAGAGTCCATACTAGAAAATGGTTTTCTAAATACCATTCCTTGTCATTCTAAGCAAAAGAGAAAGTAATATGGGAGACCTTCCTCATAGAGGAAAGGTTTGCTATCTGTTTTATATTTGATGTATGCAGCTGTTAACTTGATTTGGGTTACACACTTTGCAATCCCAAAATAAAGAAAATATTTTCTTCCAAGATATGAATTTGGAACACCTCAGAGTGTTTGGGAGGAGAGGTTATACCTAAGGATTTTTTTCCTTGTTAGAGGCAAATTTCTGGTTCTCTTTGTTGTGGCAAAAAAACTTGAAAAAATAAATGTGAAAGACCCTAAGTGTCTTTGTAGTAAATGTAAAATTCTTAAAATCTAATGAAGTTTTAGCTTCTCATTTATGCTCTATTAGTAAGATATTTGCCTTCACAATCCAGTGTATTTAATTCAGTATCTTTAACACTCAGAATAGGCATTGTTTTTCATCTACATCTATCACTGAGATACTTGCCTTTTGGACAAATACAAGTCATTTAATTGCAAGTCTGAAATGTGCACAGATGTGATGCGATGCTCGAGGGGTATCACAAAATGTTGGCTATTCTTCAAGTGGGTGGAGATGCACCACATACAGAAAGGAGGTTATTGCTGCCGACAGGGATATACTGGTGAGCAGATATCAATGAAAATATTTCTGTACTACTGTGCTCTTATGAACTCTGATGTCTAGAAAGTATAAACAGAATTTTATATGTGGAATTCCTGTATATTTAAGAACTTTACATGAAAGCATCCCAACTGTCATTAGGCAGTGAGAGTAGCATGTCTTCCTGAAGAGTCCTTGTACCTTGTACGCCTTTTTTTATAATGAATTTGAAACATTGGTCACCAATCAACTTATATCTTAGATGCCTGAATATTTTAGATGTCAGAGCATAACGCACTCTTGTGACTGAGCGTGAGTGGCTTGGAGTTATTATCTATCAGTAGCTGTCTGATATTTTCACATCAGCTCAGATGCTGTAGCTGACAGCTTGGGCTTGAACTGACCAATCTGTTGTATGTACTCTACAATCATCATGATTGTATTTCACTTATCTTTAATATCATTATTCTCGGCATGGTATTGAATATCAAATAATTGTGGTTTTAACCAAGAGTCCATGAAACAGAGTCACACTGCAATTTAATCTTGTTGATGAAGTCCTGAATTCTCAAATTAATTCCTGAATGAAGACATATCTCAAAAAAAAATTTTGAAAAACTGTACTGCACCGGTCACTTATTTTTGCTTTTCAGCACTCCTTGGAGTAATACTAGTCAGAATTTTGACTGCATTTCTACTTTATGTAAATATGCCATAATTAGTTGAATGAAAGGCATCTCCTTGACTTCTGCTTTTCAAAATTCCTTCCAAGCAATAGAGTATTGTATTCTAACATTGTTTCTGCATTTTAATGCTTTCAACGCTCCATTTGCTGCATAACTTATTTCTGTAAAACGCTATCAGCTTTAGCCTTCTCAAATGCAGTCACCTTTCCTTCTATAAATTAATTCAGACAACATATTGTAATTTAGTGCACAGATTGCTCTAGCATTACTAACTGTCCCTTTAGGAGATTATCATTTATGCAATGTTGCAGAACTTTGGTATTCTGTCTTTGAAGGTGATAGAAAAGTATTTACTTTGGTATGGCCTTTTTTGTGTAACTAGCTGCTTGATGATGGGTATCACTGCTCTTCTACTCATTGCTCACACATGTTCAGCAGTTGTACCACCTATTTTTTTTTAATGTGTGAATTGCATTGCTTCTTATTTAAATGTTGTTTTTGATTTGTGATTTTTTTTTTCAGCCAGGTTTGTTAAGCTTGCTCTTAAACCTTGTGCCAAGAGATCACAAGTCTTCCTGACCAGACCTACCTGTGGTCACTTACTGAGTGTTGGCAGAGTTAAGTAAGTGCCAGCTGCCTACCCGTGTACCATTAGAAGCAATTGGGCTAAGAACTGCTTTCTCAGTCAGAAATGTTTACTGGATTTTTATCAGGCCACACATAGCTTTGTCAGGTACAGCTTTTGCTCTCCTCTTTTTCCCTCCCTTCTTCTGTCCCTGCTTTGTCTTGGAGACACGTAATTCAGGAGTTGCTACATGACACCACAGCAGACTGCTGGATTTACAAAGCTGAATGGGGATTTCTGCATTTGCATAAAAGCACTGCAAAGCAAATTTCTTATATCAGCTTGTCAGATGCTTATTACCAGAGACCAAAGAATGACTTTTGTATAATGAAATTAGTATGACAAAACTAGTAATCAACATTTTCATAGCTAGACTTCAATCAGGCAACACGGATTATATTTCAGCATATTTAGTCATCTCAGAGTAGCATTCCCCTAGTAAACTGTGATTACCTGTCTGTTTTCATTTTATATACTAGTATTTTTAGACATGCTTTGGTATAAACACCAATGTTAACTTTACTTATAAGGCAAAGGAATGATTCATAGAAGATACAAATTTAAAGTATAATATAAGAGAAAGTGAAGCTGAAAGAAATTATTCAGAGAAAAATCAAACAAAGGTGTGTTTAGTAGTTCAGATAAGTTATGGAAACTAAATTGTACAACATAGTAAAATATCCTTCAGGAATTAAAGTAGATCAAGATTTCGTAAACAGTTAATTTTAAAGCATTCATAAACTGATAATGGTATACAGGCAATATACATGTAGCACTCTAGTTTTCAGGGTCATTTCTTCTGGTGAGATGTGATGCTACTGGATACCTCTAGGGGATGTAGCTTTGTTTTTTCCATATACTTAAAGTTGTGTGAAAAGCCTGGAATAAAAAAAAAAAGTAGCTTTTGAATTGCTATCTTCCAATTTTAAAGGTTGAAATATTATTTAAAAGTGATAATAATAAAAAGTCAGCAAAATCCTCACTCCATTGAAGTCCATAGCAGTTTTCTTGTTTGCTGTGACGCAGGCATTGTTTCACCCTTCGTTTTATCCAGTCAGTTACAGAGTCAAGAGCTGTACTAGGGCCACTCTTCTTATTAAAATAAGAATAGAAAAGCACAGTTTGGTTATTTTCCTGAGAGATAACATGGTCAGTTACTTAAGTCTATTTTGGAGAAGTGAACCCATCTTCATTACTTCTAGGTCTTTCATTTAAAGAAGTACAGCAAATGTCAACCTGACCTTGTCAGTTTAAGTACTGTGGTTTGCTGAAGAGTTCAGGCCACCTCTGATCTCAGAGGTCTGTCCTTACCATGCTATTACTGAAGTCAATAAAGAATGAAGGATTCTAGTCCACTACTAAACTATTTCTGTGGTCAGCACCTAACCTGAAAGGCAGTGGTTTAGAACAGCTGAATTCTTCAAGCACTACAGTACTTTGATAGAGCAAAGAGCAGCAGCGGTAAATACAATATTTTTTTAAAACAACCTATAATAACAGGACTCCCATTGTTTTCAAAATAGATTTATTGAGGTTTATGGCAATGACATGGAATGAATTTCTGCCTTGGCTGCAAACAGTGAGCAAAGGACAAAGCTTCTTTTGCCAGCGCTGTCTGTAATGATGGGGTGGAGTTCTGTGTCAGCTTCTGGAGAAAAGATTCCTTCACCATTCCTTATCTTACAGGGAAAAAATTTTCTAGTAAGATTGGGAACATTCAGTTCACCACCTTATTCACAATTTATTTACAGTGCAGGATTATCTACTCTGAGACCACTACTCTGTTTTTCTGCTACAAAATGATGGGAATCTGTCCATTCATCTTAGATTTTTATCTAAGCAGTACACTGTATCTTAGTATTAATTTTAGTAGGATAATTCATAGGGGACATGCTTAACAATGGTATTTTTAGATCAGCAGTTAACAATAAAAATCTTTTGATGACCAATTATAGGATTTCTCTGTTAGAGGATAGCAGAAAGATTTTCATAGAGACAAGGGGGAGCTAAGTGTAAAGTCCCATCTGAAACCAAAAAAGTAAGAAGCCTTTGAAAATCTCAGATTTACCTCTATTACTCCTAATTAATGGCAGATACTAAGATAGGATGCACAGAGGGTCTTCTGGGAATCAGACCCACATTATTGTATCACTCTTTGTTCTGCTCTTTATTATTCCAAAAGTACATTGAAGCTACTCTGAGAGGGTGCCAGCACTTCAAAGCCCACATCATATTTTTGTGCATCTTTGCATATTTTATCTAAAAATAAAGAGAATATTGATAACTTATCTTCTCTGTGAGATTAACAGGTAACTTTTAGATGCTCCTTATTTCCTGACAAACTTGTTAAATGATAACTTGTTTGTTATCTCAGCTAATAGCTTTATAATAACAGCAGCATAAGCTAATTATCTTCACAATACTGTTACTGAATTGTTGAATTATTAATAAGGAGCATCTTCAGTGCAGTGATTCATGCTAAACTGTATTCATGTTCATACAATTCCTTTCAGCTACAATAAGCCCTTCTCTTTCATTTGGATACCCTTCTCATTTTGTCATCCACATAGAGCTTCTGATCCCTTCACCTTCCCATGTCTCTGCCTAACTCAGTTTCTTTCATGTGTCTTTTGAAGATAATCAACAGATTACCTTTTAATTTTTTCCTTTCCAATGGATAGATTCCAGTCTTAGTAGATCGTGTGGGTAAATCTGGCATAACTATAGGAAATATTTACTTAATATTCCAGTTGTCATCCATGATACAATGAGTCTTTCTATGGTCCTTAATAGCAATGGATAGTGAATTAACAACTGGTGTAACAGAATCAAGTTGTTTAGTAATGCATAGTTATACGTTATTGTGGGTAAATTACTTTAATCAATTGCGATTTTATACAGGAAAGACAACTGATAATACTCCTTTAAGAATATATTCCCATTGTAATGCTCTACTTCAAACTTTGATTAGCATTATCTGTTCAGGACGATGTTTTCCATATTGGTTGTCTGCCTCATAACATGTTTTGTTTTGATGTAAAGTTAAAGGTAAAATGTTCGCTTGTTTGTTTTTCCAAATGAAAAAGTAAATGAGGAATACATTGTTAGCCCATGTAAAAGAAGATGGCAACTCTTTCATAGAGAAAGTCCTTAACTATCTTCTGTTTAGATTGCATTTAGACAGGTTGTTTACATCTGAAAAAAAAAAAAATCCAGATTCAGTGGAAACAATGAGAAATTGTAACAATGACAATTTCCAAATACTTGGATAATTCCTGATTTTTTTTGTCTTAGCCTGCTGAAACCAATCTGCTCTTTCTGACTCTTGTGGACCACTTCGTGATATAAGGTACGTGTCTCTGTCTTCTTATCTTCCCACTGTTAATGCGCAGCTCTTGCAACAGAGTGGCCTAAAACACAGGACTACACTGTGCAAGGAGGGAAGAAGAAATTGGAGCATAGGAAAATAAGACTAGAACTGGAGAGCAGGTACTAATTAAGGTCAATTTCATAGCAAAATGTTCTTGCATATGGGAATCAATAGGTGAAGATCTTGGAAAAAGTTGTAAGGAAGAAGGGGAGCTTCAGAAAAGCAGACCTGAGAACCAGGAAGACAAGAATTATGAGGCTACAACTTGAAAATTTTGAAGAAAAGAAAGATGATCAGAAGAAGCACTTATGTAGGGAAAAGAGTTGTTTTACTTAAGGAGACTGGTGCAGAAAACCCACAGAGGAGGGAAGGTGATGGGGGAGAGTATGGAGAGTAACAGTGGCTGAGAGAAAAGACTGGGAATGTCCAGGGAAGAAGACAGGGACTGAATTGAGGAATACTCTGGGGAACAGGAGTGTCTACATGAGAGGACTAGAACAGGATGCTGGGTAGATTCAGATGTAGAAGGAAGGAGAGAGGGAGAAAGGCTTCGCAGAGCATCAGTCTGGAAAAGATGGGGGGGGGGGGGAAGTACTCACAACAGTCTGCTGAAATAGAACTTAGGGTTTCCTCAGGATGACTCCAGATGAAAAACATAGTGCCAAAATGTACTTAATATCATCGCTATTGGACAGCAACTTCAGTCTGTTGCTAGTTACTGCGCTTGTCAGAGATAAGTGTTGTACATCTAAATGTGATATATTGTATAAACCCACATCACAATTGTGTGGATTTTTATAAAACAATAGAATTAGTCATCTACACACATGAACAACTGTGTGATATTGACACTGCAAAACCAAAAGGCTTTAAAAGATAGAAAATTCCAAAAGATTAGAATTGTTTTGGCAAATAATTGCATGTTTATGTACAATTTTTTTCATGGGATCTTTGCCTTACTCGTGCCACAAGATGAAAAGACTTATTGAATGAATGTGTGCAATACTGTGTTCCATACACATTGCTTGGATTGTTGGCCCAAGATTTACTTAGTGTATGCTATAACAGCTCTATTATTTGAGCTCTAGAGTTACTCATTTCCATACTGACATTTCTGTGACATTCTTCAGTACACTGAGCGATCCAGGAACATGAATGAATTTCTATTCATAGGGAACATGAATGAATTTCTATTCATAGCATCCTTGTGATTCCAGTGATTGACTTCTTGAAAGTACATTAATGTGCTTTTTTTTTTTTCCTCTGTGTTCTTGTGTATAATCCCCAAATATCTTAGAAGAAGCTTCAAAAATAATTTTAATCTTTGCAAAACCACGCGTACTTCTTGTGCTTAAAAAAATGGGGGGGAGAGGGGAGGAACTATTAGATTCTCTCCCAGTGTCCTTTAATAACTAATAGAAGCACAACTGCAGATAGCATGCATTTCAGGCTTATTCAGCTTGTTCATCTATATGATACCATGTCATGTCCAGTTTTACCTGCTTTACATATTTGAGAACGTGCTCCTGCCTTATGAAATTCAAACACTTGAGACTTTGAATTGTCAATTTCTTTGTGAATTTATCTGCTAAAGGTTGATTCTTAGGGACTAAGCTAAATATAAATACTAGTTCAAGGACAGAAATGTTAACAATTTGAGAAACTAGCAAAAAATTATGTTCAGCAATTAAGGTAACAAAAAAAAACTCTTTGAAAAGTGACTTTAAATACAGCTCAATCTTCTCAGCAGAAGAAGGACTTTTTTTTTTTTGTAGAGCTACTCAGGGAGTCACAGTAAGATTTCTTGAATGTACATATCTTCATTGCCTTCCATGTATTTAAATTTGGGCATCCAAACCAAAAGGAGCTCTGAAAATCAAGAAACAGATTCTCTGTTTAGGCACTGCAGCTGACATCACTGGAATTTATGAGAGGAGCATGTATTCTTGATTCCCCAACACAGCATACAGAGAAAAAGTAAGTACTAATTTGCTGATTCACCCAGCCTAGGGTCAAAACTCAAAATTAGAAACAGGAGTGGGGTTGTAATGCCCAATGGAAAATGGTTGTGAATGAGGCAACATGAAGGAATTACTAACCTTGCCCGAAGTACCTCAGGAAATCAGAAAACTCTATTTTCAAAGAGTAAGAAAATTCTTGAGAATATCCAGCCTTTCTTCTATGAGAAAATAGACTGTGAAGCAAATAAAGAAGAGAGGAGCTTACAGTGATGTAACTTGCAGGCCAAGCCTTTCTCACTTCATTCATATGAGAAAGAATGTGGATCAAAAGGATTCCTTCATTATTCCTTTTTTGGGGGGAAAAAATCTCATACTACAGTTCTTACCTTTTTAGAAGGGATGGTAGCTGAGATGTGAGAAATGCAACAGTGTATGAATGATGCAGCTGCACATTTGGTTTGCAAAAACAAAATAACTTTTTATGGCCTACTAATGTTTCCCTGCTCTAATCCATCAATGAACACTACCAGTAACAGCAGAACTGAAAAACCTTCTGGCTACAAAATCAAAATTGCAAATTGTGGGGAGGGAAGCTGTATTATTTCTAGTCCAATTTAATCTCAAGCATTTTCTGTCTATAAACAAGATCTACAAGCAGGACACATTCTCCTCTTGGAATTTACCGAAATGCATTTTAGTTTCATGAAATGTCAGTTAAGCAAGAGAGTGCAATTATCTGTTTACTGGCAAACAGGCAGTCCACATTAGTTCAGATCTGCTTCGCTGAACTGTGTTCAGCAGCTCAAAGCATTCAATTGTTTCATTACAAGATTTCATCAGACACCCATGGCTCCAGCACCATGGCACAGAAAGGGCTGTGCACAATCCCCGCTGCTTTCCCCATTTTGTCTGCTGCTGCTTAAAAGCTGCCCCTGCTTGCTACAGAAACCCTTTACAAGATTTTCAAAGGTTATTGTAGCTTCATGTGTATATGGTTTGTATTATTGGTCTTATCTGGGTTGTTCTACTCCCTCATCCACCTCTTTTTTCCTCTTCTTTCTCTTTTAACCACATAAAATTGAGAATTAGCTGTAGTGGCTTTGCTTTCATCTCATTTCAGTCATAATGTCTAAAAATCAATAGGGATGGTATTTTGTACTGTATTAACCACATGCAGCTTTACATTCTGGTGTAAATCCTTACCACTGCACATGAAGCTTTCATGGTCTCTACGTGGGCAGAGCTGGTGTGCCATACACTGACAGCACAAGGTCCGTCTGATTTGAAGTGCCATTTACACCTGAAACTCCTCATGGAGCCAGAAGGGCTTTGATCCTGGGAGATGTTTCAATTGAGCTGTCCCCTTCTCTGATGCAGATGGATCTTAGATCCAAAATGTCATGCACAATTACCCTGAAGTCCTTGACTCTGAATCTCCAAATAATTCCTAGCATTACACAGGCTCTCATATTCCCTCTCATAGCTTTCAAAACTTCATTTCAGTGAAGATTCATCATTCCAAAGTACTGGCTCAGAAGAGAGCCATGACCTAACATTGGAAAACAAAACAACAACATTCATTCTTACAAATCAAGCAGCAGAATACAAACTATTAGGAAAAAGGCTACATGGTGATGCATTCTTAGTGTTCTATCTAAAGATTTCTGGACTATTTTCCATTTCCATGGTTTGAGGCATTTCCAGGACAAAAACCTCCTTTTTCATGACTGGAGCACCTAGAGACCAGCACTGGGATTCAATTTGTGCTGTGATTCCCCTGTGTATTGTAATTGCTGAAATCACAACACAAACATTAGATAGCATACTGCTCTATCTCATTTATAAATCAAAGTCCCACATAATGTCAAATATTTTCTAATAAGTAAATCTGGTGTTAAAGCATTAAACCCTCCGGCCATCTCCTAATGAATAGACCAGAGCCTGTAGTCAGGACAGGCAGCTCCCAAGTCCCCTTGGCACTAAAGGGCCTAAAAACAGCTGGCCTATGACTTTCCAAGCTCCTCATTGCTGTAGCATGAAGAGACTTGAAATGAGTAGGATCCAGACAAGAAGAGGTGAGCGGCTATCCTTTGGGTAGTGCATCAAAGAGGTGCTTCACTGAACCATGAACTAAATTGTTCAGTGTGTCAGGAAAAGGGGTATGTGGGACATCATCTTTGGCACGTGAAGCATCGTGGGTGCTCCTGTAAAAGATGACACTGGCATGTGAAGCATCATGGGTGCTCCTGTAAATGATGACACAGTGGACACTGGAGCAAAAAGAGGGAGTTGAACCCATGGAGGTGGCCCCACAGGTATTCCCTATAAGCGTGTGCTCTCACCCTCAACATGCACAGGCAACAGGACTGGTTGTTCATGTAATGAATGTATTAAATTGACTGTGTGACACATCACTGATTACTAGTGCTGGTCTGAGTCCAGGGGTGGAATATTACTGGCCAAAACACCCCCTCAGAAGAAGGAGAACGGGCACAGGCAATTTTGTTATGAGCTGTGTACAATGATAATCAAATTATATCTATGTTAACAACAGAAGTTGACTAACAACACAGAGCAATAATGCTAAACTCCAGCACTGCAAACTGTAGACATAGAAAAGTTCCTTTTCTTGTGTTACTGAACGATGCCTGAACTGTAAGAAGACCAGACACAGTGAGTCATTAAAAGAGCATCAGTCAGCATAATCTGCAGGCTCTTTCCCTCTTTTTCCAGTAAGCAGAAACAGGACTTCAGAAATGTCTGGTTTGCTTTGGATTGGTAGATTTTTTTTCTTAAATCTTTACAGTTTTATGTTCATTTTCCCCATGCTGTTTCTGCTTACAGCTTTCTCCTTATGATTAAATCACTGCTTTCCTTACTAACTTCTTGGTATTGCAGGGATACCAGCATTTCAGCTTTCAGAAGTGTTGCTTCTGATGATGAAAGTGTTTTCATCTTCAATATCCTTAAAATTGTATGTAATCAGATGACATCAGATGTCTGTAATCACTTGACCAAATTAACGGAAACAGAAGCATAATCATCTGAGAAAGCACAGCAAGCAAAGCAGAAATCTACAAAGTAAGTTAACACCACTTCTAGCATCCATTTCAGGCAGTATATTATCCATCTTCCCACTCCTTTTGCTTTGTTTTGACACAGATTGTGACCATCAAACGATAGATAAGGTACACGCTGTTGTTTTTAAGCATAAGCATATGGATACTTACATAATCTTAGTACTAGTTGGTAATGATACTACTAATGCTTGGGTTTGGGGCCAGATTTATGTGGAACTTCTGCTGTCCTATTTTTAGCGTAAGGCAGAGAGGCATGTAAGAAAATAAACTTGAATGTATCCGTCTTTACACCTCTTTATTTCTTCAAAGTATTGAATCATTAGTGTATTTTACTAATGAAACAGGCTTGGTAAACTGAAATTTGGTAGTATGCTGGTTTAATTAATTGGCCAGCAAGTATATATTATCCAGGTTAGAGGAGGATAGTCTAAGATGTTTTAAGATGTTTGAATATGTCTCCATTGGGGTGATGTTATTGCAGCCATGAAAACAAACGTTCTCTCTCATACAAAATTATCTTGTTTTTGCTCTTGATCCAAATACCATTTGAACAAATCATTGTTCACTATTTCTCTTCCACTATTGGAGTGTCAGGAATAAAAAAGAATGCATAAGTAAATTGCATAATTGCTCAGGCTTTTTTACTGATACTTCTTCCCCACAATTTGTAAAATAAGTAGGGATAAAAATGAAATAAGTAATTAATTTGTTATTAAAAAAGGCACTGAGCATGTTCAAGTTGAATCTTTTATGAAGAGATACTTCTGGTGTTATGCAAATAATTGACCTGACCCTTACAAGAAACTTTTTTATGCACAGTAAGACTGAAGTCAAGAAAACTACAGAACATACTCTACACAGAAATAGCCTAAAACTGCATTGTTCAAATGGCTCAGATATTGTTGGAATAAACTTTAGAATATTTATTTTCTGCTTTTTTCCTTTTAAAAATGACTAACAATTACGTCTCTGAATATAACTTCTTCTCCTCTGCAGCTAATGCTTAGGGATATAGTGCACTCAGGGTTTGGGGAACGTTAATACAGCTTTATACAGAGTGCGGAGTGCCCACCCATCACTTGGCACTGTCCAGTAATGGCCCTAAATTTATTCAACTAGTTTAGTGGTTCAACCAGTAAACAGCAGCATGGACTTCAGCAACTAAAAACAAAACTTAAAAGAAAACAGTATCCCATGTGATCAGCTTTTTACAAGCTGGAACATTGTCAAACCCTGCCTTTTTTTTTTTTTTTTTTTTTATCTTTTAAGTTTGAATCCTGGTAACTGTTGGATTCAGGTATCCCGGTGCTGAACATTACTGGTTTGATTCCTTGTTTTCTACAAGGAATTTGTTTCCTCTTCTCAAATTCCTAGGTAAGAAAACTGTACACTCCTGACCAGAATTTGAGGTGCTTGCAGTTCTTTGGTTCACTGTTCATGCTTTTACCGTACAGGAGGACCTACCTCTGCAAGCCTTTGCTTGTGCAAGCACACTGGCTGTGAGCAGAGTCAAAGGAACTATGCACAAATGGTGAGAAATCAGAGAGGTGAGAATTTCCAGGAGGTTGCTGATAATATATGAAATACATTTTTTTTTTTTTCCCACATCTTCATGTTCTGTTACCTATTTTTGTCTCGCATATTCTGTGTTTTTGGAACATTCTTCAAGCAACACTGCTCTGTGCTACAACGGGCAACAAAGTTAGTAATCAGTTTCTGATTGTTAACTTGAGCTACCTCAAGAAGTGCCTTTTTTTACTGTGATTACTACTATTAAAAGCAATATAAATTCATTGCAATAGTGAACTTGCTTTCAGTATATTTTAGTTTTCAATAGTTATGCTAGTATAAGATCTTGAAGGGAAGCTTAGAAGTGGGAATTCCCTTGTCGTGTGATATTTCTCAAACTACTACAGACTTAACTATTAGCAGATTGTTTTTCTAGAATTTGTATGTTCTAGATTTCCTCTATTATAGAATTATTAAGTTTAAATTTTATTAGCTGTGAAAGATTTGTTTATAGAACAAGTATGTTGTTCATTGACTTCTGATGGAAAACTTACATCTCTGTGTAATAGCATTTGACTTCAAATGACAACAGCTGAAATTCCCAGTGTCAGATTTGAGTGGCCAGATATGGGATGGATTTCATTGTTATAATCAACAAGAAATGATAAATTCTGGTGGAAGGTCTGTGCTCAGGAGAGAAAGTGACTTTAGCAAAGGTATGTCTATATCAACAGGTAAAATTTGATCAAAGATTTTGGGATTTGGTTGCATTAGATGACTACAGGAATTAAATGGCTTGACACTAACATATTTTCCCTACTATTATCAATAATTCTGTGCAAGGTGAATTTGAAAAATTAAGTTGTTGATTGAAGGCTTGTTGTTGTTGTCTTCCAACAATGACTTTCAGGTATACAGAAGTAACTCAGTAAACAGCTAAATCTGGTGCTTCTGATTTCAAGCAAATGCTTTGGGGCTAGTAGTTAACATATTTTTTATACAATACTGCATGTTATTATACAATAATAATAATAAAGTTTTATATAAAATTTATCGAAGAAAGTAAAAAACCTTCACACTCTATAAGGTTACGTGGAAAGGTGCAGGGAGCTTGTAAATGCAGTAGGTGGCAGACTGCTCCCAGGAATCAGTCAGCAATTGTGATTCAAGCTTTTCTGAATGCCCATGGGGCAGTAGGTAATGTGAATCTTTACTGTTTTCAAAAGTCTTTCTGCATGGACAGTTGTTACAAGTACCACGGAGCGTCCTACCTGCTTTTATAAAGCATTACAGGGACAATCTGGGAAGGACTTGCTGGGAGGAGTTGTTGTTCCTACACACCCTGAGTTATCAACTCCTGAAATAACTGTGGCCTCTTACCACACGCTGTAGCAGCTGGGTGACGCTGATCTTGCTTTGGAGTATTTGCTGCTGTTGATAGGAAACCAGTGCTCTCATGGCTTTGCCTACCCAAGAGAACAGCATATCTGTAGTTTACTCACTACTCTGAAATCCCTCCAGATTAACTCCAGATGCCCAAAGGACTTTTTTAAACCAACACAGAATTACCTCATTGATTATTATTTCTACAGATAAGCCAAGGTCTCTACTGCTCTCTGCATGCATGTGAAATGAAAGTTGTGTATAAACATTATCCAAACAGCAAACCATCCTGTTAAAATAGCTTCTGCACGATACTCAAAAGCTCCAGTCCTTTGACAAAGACTTTTTTCATGCTTGCTGTTCCGTAAGTGATGCTAATCTAGAACAAATCTTTTTTTTTTTTCCAAGCTTAGATTCACCTGCTGCAAATAATGCAGTTAGGGAAATACCTGGTCCCTTAGCTTTTGTCTTGTATGTTTTATTATAATGGAAGTTTGTGGTGCTTCCACAAATGGGTTTTCATGGTTTTGTTTTACAGATTGCCAAAGCAGTATCTAGTATATAATGAGATGTTTCACTACCCAGCTAGGACTAGGCTCTTTTATCAAACTAGGGCACTGACTAAAGACTACTCAAAACAACATAACCCATTGGCTGGTAAACACTTGGGGGAGCTGCCTGTCCACTCTACAAAAAAGACTTATGGAATGGTATGCTTAACATTCACCAAGTTATTTAAACAAAATGCTAAAACAGCTAATTTCATCAGTAGACAAAATTTAAGGGCAAAAGAATTCATAAATGTAGGTTTTCAATAATGGGGAAAGCATTACAAAACTACAAAGTAATCAAACATTAAGATTATATCTTTATTAACGTTATAGTATTTTTAAAAGTATACTTCAACTGTGACTGTTTTTAAGCTGACCTCTGGGACTGATCCCTCAGGCTTTGTTCATGGTTACTGGGGCATCATGTGTGTACTCAAAGACGTAGTTACTTTTGCTTTCTGTCTCAGGTTATTTAGCATTTCTACAGTATACTTTGATTAGACTACAACTATGCCATTAATTCTTAAGATACTTCTTCCTGCCTATATCTTCTTAAAACACAATGGAATAACTTTCTAAATTGTACGTAATTAAATACATAAATTGTCTGAATTCTATTCCATTGCAGTATTAGCTTGCTATCAGTTTTACATCAATTGTTTAGTGTATGAAAGATTGATATGAGGATGGGGTATCCAGATGTGCATAGTTCCTCTTTTTCTTCACTCATACACATGTATTCATTCAGACTTGGTGGAAATCCTGAATGATCTTGTCACAGCAACATTTACTAGGGCTCAATGCACATATAAACACAATGTAAAAAACAAACAAAAAAAAACAACTAACTTTTGGGTAGTCTTTGGAAAAAAATAATACATTTTTTCACAGAGTGTTGAGAGATACACAGATGCTAGGAGAACAGAAAGAATAGCTTCAGGATCATTCCAATCATTTCCTGACATAAGACTTATTTATTGATTTGATTTCATTATTAGAAATCTCTGAAATTCATACTATTCTATGACAGTTTCTATGGTATTTGCAGTTCTCTTGGGATTTTCTTTGAACAGCTAAGAGTCTATAGCACCTTTCTGACTCGGAAATGAAGTGCTTTCATCATTGTGACTTCAGGATATTTGGTCTCTTTCTTGAGCAGTGAAGTTCTGTCATCATAGAACTTTGTATGACTCTCTGTATTTTCACTGATAACAAGCATACTTAGGACTACATCCTAAAGCAGAAAGATATGCTGTTATAAAATGACATTCAAGAAGAGTCAGTGTTTGCACTTTATGTGCAAAAAGTAGCTATTTTTTATTCAAGTGTACAAGAAAGTTTGTTTAGAGCCCTTAGTCTGCTTTTGATAATGTAAGATGGAGTTATGAAAATTTCACATTTTCTTCAGACATACTTGTCTGAAGCATCAGGTAAGTAATTATTAAGTACTTGTACTGACTGTACACTTGTCTGCAATTCTGCAGAAAATGGGATTCTTCTGAAGTCTCAAGTGAGACTGTAATTAATGAAAACAACATTTCATGGTGGAGAATGGTCTTTGTTTCATTATTATTTGAATACCATCTTGACCATTTGAATACCATGCTTGATGAACCTGATCTCCTTCTACGACAAAGTGACGCGCTGGGTGGATGAGGGAAAGGCTGTGGATGTGGTCTACCTTGACTTCAGCAAGGCTTTTGACACCGTCTCCCACAGCATTCTCCTCAAGAAACTGGCTGCTCTTGGCTTGGACTGGCGCACGCTTCATTGGGTTAGAAACTGGCTGGATAGCCGGGCCCAAAGAGTTGTGGTAAATGGAGCCAAGTCCAGTTGGAGGCCAGTCACTAGTGGCGTCCCCCAGGGCTCGGTGCTGGGGCCGGTCCTCTTTAACATCTTCATCAATGATCTGGATGACGGCACTGAGTGCACCCTCAGTAAGTTTGCAGATGACACCAAGCTAGGTGCGTGTGTTGATCTGCTCGAGGGTAGGAAGGCTCTGCAGGAGGATCTGGATAGGCTGCACCGATGGGCTGAGGTCAACTGTATGAAATTCAACAAGGCCAAGTGCCAGGTCCTGCACCTGGGGTGCAATAACCCCAAGCAGAACTACAGGCTGGGAGAGGAATGGTTGGAGAGCTGCCAGGCAGAGAAGGACCTGGGAGTGATGGTGGACAGTCGGCTGAATATGAGCCAGCAGTGTGCTCAGGTGGCCAAGAAGGCCAACGGCATCCTGGCTTGTATCAGAAACAGTGTGACCAGCAGGGCTAGGGAGGTGATCGTCCCCCTGTACTCGGCTCTGGTGAGGCCGCACCTCGAGTACTGTGTTCAGTTTTGGGCCCCTCGCTACAAGAAGGACATCGAGGTGCTTGAGCGGGTCCAAAGAAGGGCGACGAAGCTGGTGAGGGGCCTGGAGAGCAAGTCCTATGAGGAGCGGCTGAAGGAGCTGGGCTTGTTCAGCCTAGAGAAGAGGAGGCTCAGGGGTGACCTTATCGCTCTCTACAGATACCTTAAAGGAGGCTGTAGTGAGGTGGGGGTTGGCCTGTTCTCCCACGTGCCTGGTGACAGGACGAGGGGGAATGGGCTAAAGTTATGCCAGGGGAGTTTTAGGTTAGATGTTAGGAAGAATTTCTTTACTGAAAGGGTTGTGAGGCACTGGAACGGGCTGCCCAGGGAGGTGGTGGAGTCACCATCCCTGGAAGTCTTTAAAAGACGTTTAGATGTAGAGCTTAGGGATATGGTTTAGTGGGGACTGTTAGTGTTAGGTTAGAGGTTGGACTCGATGATCTTGAGGTCTCTTCCAACCTAGAAATTCTGTGAACCAAACAGCAACAAAGGCAACTAGAACTCAGCTAATGGCTTCTTTACAACATTGATATCCATAAGTATGTAGTCAGAAAGGGAGAGATACTAATCAGTAGAGACTGTACTTCAGCACAAATACTGTGGTCAAGTGTAGACTTTAAAATGAAGAATTGAAGAGACTGAAGACCCATTTGATTCCCATCTATGACCAAATAGTTTTGGTGGTCAAAACATGCACGACCAAGCAACAACAGCTTGTACTGTTCACTAGTTTGATATATTTAGTGTTTCCTACCTGTCCTGCATCAGCAGTAGTTCAGAGGTGAGAGCAAATAGGCATACAAGAGAAGACAACTCAGTAACACTGCACAGCACAACTTAATATATCCCATCTTTGCCAACTCTGTCTTTTCAAAACAGTGAAGTGAAAATTAGGCTTTTATTTGTCAGAAAGTTTTTTGTGCACTTACTTGAAGGGTCTTAACTTACTGACTAAGGTGTTTTAGATCTAGATCTTTCTTTACCAAGAAAGGAGTTCTCATCTTTGTTTCTTGTGCATAAGTTGCTTGATACAGCTCTCTTCTGCCAGGGTATTACAGAGGATACACAAGATTCGCATGCAGGGCTGCTTCTATCTGTAGCAAATGTTATCTTTTCACAAGAATGTAACGTGATATGTTTGAGTTCATTTAACTCATCTGATCTGGATAATGTGTTCCATACTGTAAAAGTACTTCTGTATAAATTGCACAAGTGAACAAACTGTAGAACAGCAAACAGCAGTTTACTAATCACAGCCATTTTCATCTTAAGTGTATGTGGTTCAAAACTTCTGAAAAATAAGTAGTCTTCAGATATGATTCAGCTTTTGCTGCTTCCTGAGAAGCAGTCAGAAGAAGCTCTGAGAACGCCTTAGAGCTGAAAGAATGTAGAAGATGAGATTCCAGGAAGTACTGGAAATGTCCTCAGTCAGCTCAATAGCTGTGGGATTACAGAGTTTTGCTAGTCGGCATGTAATTACTAGTCATGACAGCATTTCAATCAACATTTTGTCCTCCATAGCGAATGGAGGGCATGTTCTTACCTATTTGGGCCTTAGGTTAAAGCACATTACAAGGTTTTAAAGTCCATATAATGCTTTCAATTCTCATCTTACTAAAGAAAAGGCTTTATGATCATGCTGCATTTTATAACCATTATTTCTGTAGTTTATAGGATAAGTGAGCTAGCAGAACTGCTGTGTCCTGTGAAATCAGGGGCTCCTGATAGAAAGAGGGCAAAATCTTTAGCTGCTATAACCAGGACAAAAAGTCAGTATTGTTTTTGACGTGGACATGACTCCAGATAAATTCAGAAAAAGAGAGCTGGAACCATGACTATTTTCTTTTGCCACTATCTGTTTTGAAAGGAAAAATAGTATATTTCCTGTCTCCACATTTTTTTTTTCTCAGTCTGCAGAAAGGAAGGATTTGGCAGTGTAAAATAATTCTTAGGAGATGAAGTAGTGGCATTCCTCTACTTGAAGAGAAATTAGAGAAACTAGCACAAATGGAATTTGGGTATGTCTTTTTATTTGTCAGTCCAAATTGCATCTGATCTACTAGATGTGGTCTTGCAGGCCTTGCCAGTGCTAAAATCCCTTTAGGAGTGAAGTTGCCTAGTCATAGAAGAGACAGAGCAATTGTTCATATGATTTGCTGTTATTTCAGTAGCAACTCATGTTTATTTGTTTAAATGTTAAGACTTGGCAATTTCTGATGAAGAAGCAATATTGTATAACTCAATAAAGCTAGTCCTCTGTAGATAAATGTCCACCTTTCATCCCTATCTTTCCTTATAAGAAATACGTTATGGAGTATAGTAGCTTCAGGCATTTCATGCCAAGATGCAATCTTATGCAATATTGCTAACATCACAACATGGGTTTTCTTTAACGGACAAGATCATATGCCTAAGAACAAGACAGCCTCTACTGTCATCATCACTGTCAGATTCTACCACTGTAAATCTTTCTTCTTCATAGAGTGAAATTTTTAACAAAACACAAAAAAACACAAGCTTGTGTAACATAAGCTTACTCCACTGATTTACTTGACTTAGAGCAAGATGAAGTGTCTTTACTATAAATGAGACTGGGCTTTCTTTACTAATGTATTGCATCCTTATTGTAACTTCAGAATTTATGAAGTTACAACATCTGAACTATGTTTTGTGCAACTTGCATTCACTGCTATCTGTTAAGAAAAAAGGTGTGTCTACAATAAAATTACTTCATGACAGCTTGTACTGCAACTAGAATTGCCTCATGTCCTGAAATCCTTTGTAACAGCTTATGCTTGAGTAGCATAAGCCACAAAAGATGTCTCAAGCACTTCACATTTTACTTTCTGTCTGGATGTGTTCCTTTTTGTAAGAAGCAATGTCAGGAAAACTATGCTTCATTCTGCTTCTTGTGGAGTGCTACTGACCAACTGTGTGACCTCTCAAAAATGTTTCTTACTGCACGTTATCAGTCAATGACATATCTCCACTTGTCAAGGATCTGACTACCTCTAATAAAAGACATACTAAATCTATCTTTAAGTCAGTGCCAGTAGCACTGTGGTCGTAGTAACAGAGCTCAGCATCAGGTTGTCACTGAGTATATATTTTCAGGATCCAGGTTCCAGTTTATGCTGAGCTCTGCCCTACTGTGATTCCACTCCTAACCAAAAGATCTCAAACTTGTTTCTCAGAGCTGCTGTAAAACTTTTGAATACAATATAAACATTTCTTTAAGTTTTTGCACTGAGGATAAGAGTGCAAAATATGAATATATGAGGATATGAAGCCTGTATATCCTTAAATCAGATATTTTGGATAGTCTTTCACTTTTTGATAACTTTGCCCTCAATTGTTGTATGATAAGAGGTCCTTAGCCTGTAGGAATCAAATCCATCACATGATTATTGTATTTCCTAAAATAGATAAAATGGAAACATCAGGGAAATTTCAGGAATAATCAGGAAATATCAATACTAAAACCTTTTTGCTAAGTAAGAAATATTTCTTCAAAAGGTGAATACCCCAATAGCTGAAGTTATTGCAGAAAAACACAGTGATTCTTGGAAAGTACTTTATTTCCACAAGTCTTTTCTTTTCTGCTTAATTTATGCTATTTAAAATCCATACATCTAACAACATCACATTTTAAATGTGTCCATTTGCTGTAATATTGAGGGCAGGTCCCTGTAGATCAGCAGTAGTTCACAGGAGCTCCTGTGCTTCAAATTACAACCCACAGACGTGAGTCAAAGTCAGTCCAAAAGTGGCATATCCACGCTGATGTGATGCTATGTGTGAGCTAAAGCAGTTCCATCTCAGCTTTTTTTAGGCTTCTGTACCTGAATAGGACTCATCAGCTTGAGCACATGATTGCTTATTGTGTCTGTCAGGCTGAACTTGCTGTTGACACCTGTCACTATAGATGTCTTGAGTTTTAGAAAGGCTTCTCCACAGTAATGTAAGTCACAGTATCCTCTGCAGGACTACAGGATAAAAATGTTGATTCAGAAGATATGGTAATAAGCAGTATTTTATATAACGTCAGTGCTTATGAGACTAGATTATGATACTAGAGAGCAATTATAGAAACACATTCCCTACCCCTAGGAGCTTACAATCTAAACAAATAAAATACATTTCACAGAAGAGATTAATATACAAAAAGTAGAATTATTATTGTGTTTTTATTTTTCCAGTGCATGTCCTGATATCTTGAGAACATAAGTAATTTTGAGTTGAAGTTGAGAAAGTTTATTTTAGTTTAGTTTCATTTTCATTTTGTTTTTGAATAAGCAAGCATTAAAATGTTAAAATGATTAACACAGTGTTAGCCAGAGGAATCATTCGAGGAGTGGCTCAAAGACCTAAGATTATAGAAGGGACTTGAATCAAGACAAAGTACAGATACATCAAAGACAAGATGCAGGGCAAAGGGTCGTCTGTGATTGAGAGCTCAGAAAAATAGGAAAGAAGTATTTTTACAGAAAATAGTATTTGCCTATCTATATTATTGAATCTGTATGCACTGACCAAGATCCTGTTGCATTAAACTTCTTGAAGCTTGGTTATGTGCCCCCACTACATTCTACAAATTTCAGTGAGAGCTGTAGTAGTATAACTCCTTTGAGAAATGGGCTGCAGGCTTTTATTAACTGGAGGCCAGGGTGAAAATGCTGGTATGAATATTTCTCACACGGTACTTGCAGCTTCTGTTCACTGAAAACATTTTCCTACGTATCATCAAAATAGCCATTTATAGAAGTAAGAAAAATATTGCAGCCTGTGATTTTCAGGAAAGGCTCCTTGAGAGAGGGTAAGAGAGAAGCAGAGGTCTAAAGGGTAGTAAGCAATAAAAAAAAAAAAAAAAAGGCAATAGTATCCCTTTGCTCCAGTGTTTGATATAGTAATGTTTACTAGCAGTGGAAAACGTATTTCTACAGTGTTTCTCACTGTAGATATTTAGTCTTTTAGGAGCTAGGCCACAGATACCTCAGCTCTTCAAGTTTGTTGAACATGTTTTGGAGATTAATTCAGCCAGAGTAAACTGATGGATACAAACCAGAGCAACTTAGAGTTGTCTGATGTCTAGCTGCTCTCTCTCCCATTTCTTCACCTCTCCTTTAAATGTCTTGGTAATTGTTTCTGCGCCTGCAGCGTCCATAGTGATAAAGGAGGTAGAGCAGTATAAGGTCAAAAATGAACAGCAAGCCAACAGCAACATCAAATCCGATAAAAATATCTGTAAAGGAAAAAATAAATGACAAGAGTATTAAGGAAAGATGTATGTATGTCATCTTAGATACAAAAAGAATAGTCTAGTGACAAATAGGTACAAAGGAAATATTTTCATAGCTGAATTTTGTTTGTATTTCTGTCAAGATCCCATGGACTGCATTTACCAACATATGCAATGTGGGTATGAAAATATACACTTAAATCCTGAAAACACGTAGATAGTTTCCTGTGCATGATAAAATCTTGCTGCTAGGTTTTCACAGGGCAAGTGTGACATTGCATGTGTAGTTAATGCAAACAGGAGTTTCATCAGGGATCAGCAAAACACTGAGTAAATGCAGGAATGGGGAAATACCAGGACTAATGGAAAGCGGCAAGTATTGCCTTGACCCTCACTTCCCTCCTGGAAATAATATCCAGGAAGGAAGAGAGGAATTTGGCAAAGGTTGTCAGCTGTCAGTAGTTCAAGGCAAACAGCTGCTGTACCTGCATGGATCAGCTGCGCTGTACGTGTACACTGGAAGCTGAGGCATCCTCAATACATGGTACATGTGCCAGAAATTCAGATGCATCAGTCTTACTGTGCATGTAAATGTTCGTGTGCATGAAAGGTTTAAAGTTTGGAGTCCTTGATATATCTTACATAGAAAATACAGAGCTGTTACACTACCTTTAGTTTTGTCTTTATTCCCACATTCTTTTGACCAGCTTTCCGTAATTATAGGAGAAACTAATTCAGAGAACTTCTCAAGTGGGCAAGAAGAAGTGCATCCTGGCAGAGTGAGTAGGTAAGGGTCCTTTGAAGAGTCATTCCGATAATGCATTTCAATGCTATATTGCCTGATTAACGACATTGAAAAGATGTTATTTTTAAAAGTTCTTAAGTAAAAGGTTCCTTATGGAGAGACAGAATGTTGCAAATAGGCCCTAATCTAGAACAACTTCTTCTGGAATGGAGGTTTTGTAAAAGACATCTGAAAGGCAGTTTGCAAAAGCCAGTTACCACATAGATCACAGGTTAAGTCAAAAGGTCTTTTAGAAAAGCCTTCTGGCTCTTCCAAACCACATAGTTTACCTTGGGATTTATGAGATGTCTCAGAAATATTGCTATCATTTGAAGAAACATGTATGTTTGTTTTACCACTTACTTCCAACTGATAAAACTGTTTTCTTCTTCTTCCTGTTTCTCAAAGCACACGGATACATGCATATCCACCAAATGTAATTTTTCTGGTTTTTAATACAACATTGTGCCTGTGGACTACTCAATGAAATATCACTTTAAAACAAATTAGTATCTTTTTACAGTATTTGAGAGAAAAAGAATTTGGGGGGAAGAGGGAGCCAAGTTCCAAACACTCCTTGTTCTTACATAGATGAGAAGATACTTGCCCACTGCTTTCTTGGTAGAGTTCAAAAAACTGACAAGCAGCATATGGTGGCAGTTTTCCATTGAAAATATTGAGAGCGATCTGGAGGGCCCCAATTGTGGTGTCATGCTATTGGGGGAAAAAACATGCATCTTTGAAATTCAGTAAAGCGTAAACTACCAGAACCGTGAAAAGAGAAAAAGACTAGAGAGGGAGAAGAAATCCAGATAAATAAAACCTGTTTAAAATTAACAATAAGACCTTATTCAGTATATTCACCATCAGGCAAAATGTTAACAGAGTACTACAGACATCAGCGGGCATTTTCAAAGAGTTACTGCAGTAGGTGTCTTACGTCTTTTGGCAATATTTCAGAGAAGAAGTACTGGAGGAAAACAAAATCTGATCTGAGAAATCTATTTTTTTTCAGTGCATTTCCTCCCCACCCCCTTTTCTTCAGGAATGTTTTTTGGTTACAAGATCAGATTAAGACTGTACAAGGTAGTGCATCTCATCACATTTCAAGTACAGATACAAGTCCTTTTTAAGATATTACACCAAATAGTTGCAGACGAAGACTGTTCTCCTCACCCCTACGTATGTTCCTGAACTTTTTAAACTGTGGTTTCTTCTATTTTGACTTACATATTAAAATCTCAGTTTGGCTTCTATTTTTGACAGAATCTGTTACCCTCCAATCTCCCACCTGCAATTTCTTCCTCTTCCCATTATTCCTTCTTTTGCAAGGAAATCCAGGAGGAGGTGTTGAATTAAAGGAAATCCAAACACTTTGATATCTAAACTTTGTAGCCATCTCTGTATATATGATTGCTAGACTTGTTTATATTATAGTCTGACATCTGCATTTTAATTATTATTCAGGATCAGTTTCAAAAATGTTGAGTATACATAGCCCCATGATATTAAAACAGTAATGAAAATTCTGTATGCACTTCTTGTTCTTCCTTCTCAAAAAGAATATACTAGAGCTAGAAAACACACAGAAAATGCGGCAGGAAAAACTTTGGGTACTGAGCAGATTCTGTATGAGAAAAAATTAAATAGATTATGACTCTGTCTCAGAAAAGGAAAGATAGAAGAGATGAGACAGAAAATAGTGAATTCATGAGCAAACCAATAATGGCCACTCCCTATTTCTTATAATAAAAGTGCTAGGAGGCACATAAACCAGTATTAAGTTTAAAAGAAAAATAAGGAAAAAGAAAATAAGGATTTTTTTCTTCCTTTTAAGTTTAGAAGTCATTGCCACAGGATGGTACGGAGGCACAAAGTACAAATATATTTATAAAGTGAGTAGGTAAATTGTCGGAAGAAGGTTTGTCAAGAGCTATTAAAAAATAGAATAAAATCTGTGGCAGATTCTGTCACAAACCAATTTGCTGGGAGGTTGTATCACGAGAAGAATCGCCCCACGCTGGCATTATTCTCATGTTCTTCCCTGCTGCTGCCTGAGACAGTATTGCAAATAAGCTAAGTGGATCTTGGTCTGAATGAAATTACCCTCTTCAACTTCTAAAATAATATATATATATTAAAAAGAATACTCATCTGTACCATCCCTTTCACATGTATGTGTTTGGAGACACAGCTGGGGTTCTGCTATATGTCAGTATCTCTGGGTTAGAAACACTTAAAGCAGGGTGCAACTTACAGAATCTGCATCAATAAGTTGCAGAAAAAAGTAAAAATAAATAATATAGATATATTTATCAAATACAGTTTGACTGAAGCTGAGGTGAATCATGGTCCTGATATATTCTGGCACTGACCTGTGTTCAGCTTATTAGCAGAACCAAACTATATATTATTTTCTCATTTAACTTACATGAAGACTGATTATTGTCATTCCGAGACTTTCACTAGTGAAATCATAGCTGTACTTATAAAAGGTGAAGATACTTACAGCAGAGTAGACCTCCATTTTTCTTTCTTTTGAAAAATTGGCAGCTTGTTTAAAACTATTTAAAATAATATTCACAAGGACACCTTAAAAAAAGATGGGGAAAAGAAAATGAAAATAATGATACCACATTTGCATAAAAACAAAAAAAGCAAAGGATTTTGAGTATCAAACAGAACGCATCTACTCAGGCCTCAAACTTTTTTTTTTTTTCATATTTTTTTTCTTCAACTTTCCACAAGTACATAACTAGAGAGAAGAAATTACAAAAGGAAAATATATCATTCATCATACAGGTCAACTGAAATGATGGGGTTTACAGAAATCAGTTAGAACTATGAGAATTATGCCTTATGACACTTCCAGTTTTGTTATGCTGAGACCTCTTTTTGTTTTTAAATGTTGCAGTAATGACAGCTGTACTAGCCTCTTCCTTTCTAGATGCTAAAGAAATATTTTAACAGTCCAGCTAGTCACAAGGTATTGGTTCTTTTTTTTTTCCAAAGCTCTTTTGTACTTCTGGTCCAGACTAGAGATACTCCAAAGCCAATGGAACAAAGGTAGCAGAAATTCCTTGCAGTGCAATTTGTATCATCCTAGAGGAAAAGGGCATAACTAGTATTTCTATTAACACTAAAAAAGTTCTGACCTCATGTTATGGCCAGCTAGTGGGCTTTAGTGCAGGTCTCAGCCTGCAATTATTATAGGGCTTGACCCAGTGATGTTTACATCCAAAAGGTGAGGCTGCCAATAATTCTTTACCTACATGTAGGTTTACACTTCAGGGTAGGTGCATTGCAAAGCCTTGCACCAGACAGCCCAGATTGTGGACATTTGAGATCACTTGTCTGGGTTTCCTGTTCATGGACACCGGGGGATCATATGCTGAATCTTGTTCTAGTCTTGTGTGTAGCCAGAATGTGCACAGCCTGTGCACCTCAATTTTGGAGCTCATCAGTAGTCCCAGTGCTTGCAATATAGACAACTTTAATTTCTCATCTTCCATTGTGATCAGACTGATTAGAAGCAGCTTTACATCAGGCTCTCAGAGAGCTATCACTGTGTTGCCAAGGTTTTTGCACAATATATAACCAGTACATTGAAGGGAAAAAAAATCAAGAAACAACAACAATAAATACTGGAGAAGTAAACTTAAACTTAAGTTAATATCAGACAAGTGAAGATTATACCCACGAGGTCTCATTTTTTATCCTTAAATTTCTTTCTCAAAATCTTAATTTCTTAAAATGTATAGGATAACTAACTAAAGACATTCATGTTTATACTTTCTTTCAGTACCCGATCCATGCAAGTCCCAGTATCCAGCACATATTATCATGCTTAATATGGCATCCAACATCTATAGTTAGAAATCAAGACTCAAGTAAATAATTTTGCATGAGCAAGGTGATAGGATGTTGTATGTTATCATAAACATTGTCTTCTCCTTTCTGAGAGCTAAGCATTTTTGATTTACCTCCTTGTAGTCGTGATTTCTCTTCTGTTTTATAAACCCCAAATAGTGATGATAAGGACAACTCTGCCAGTTTTTCCATCTTGTCCACTACATCTTTGGTGGCCCATACAGGAAGAGAATAATTGTGAATACCCTAGTGATAAAGGAAAACAAAAAGATGTTTTCTTCTGATTCTATCTTTCTATTGCCCAGCTTCACGCTACTATATTTGGACTACATGTGGCTGTTGTGCACTTCTTTGTTCGTTATTTGTGGTTTCTATCATCAGCATGACTTGAAATAACCTCTGCGGGAATGGGGATCAACTTGAGGTGGATGAACAGGAAGAGCTGAACCATCTGCGTAGAGGCAATCTCGTAGTTACAATATATTCTTGCTATAATGGTACTTTCTGGGGGGGTTGCTAGTGTGAAAGATCACAGACACATCCTCTTTCTGTCTTCTAGTAGTAGGTCTTCAATCTAACTAAATTGTCCCACCTTTTCTATGAGGTTGTCCAGATGCCGCTTCCATCACTGGTCATTTACAGACAAGTGTCACTCTCCCATCACGTAAGAATGATGGTGACTGACAGTGCCTAGGTACCTTTGAATGGAGGATATGTTCAACAACCTTCATGTACTGCTAATATTGACTGGGACCAGGTGGAATCATCCCATGCTTGGGGCGTCTGACTTCATTCACTCTGAGTTATCATTGCCTCCTAATTTTCTAACTTGTAGATCATAATCTCATGTCTCGTTTTCAACATGTAAGTATTTTGGTGTTTACCTTTTGATAGATTAAAGCAAATAACTTCATTTTTTTGCTAAAAAATCATAAATACAACCCAGCTGGCATGCTCAAATAATTGGATGACAACATATTGGAAAAGAAAAGGAGGGAACAAAGGGAACAAATTTTGGTACCAGTGCTTCAGGGTAAAACATCAAATGAAAACACTAGTTCTCCAATCTGTAAACCATGTTTTTGGGGTATCTTTTACCCTTGCATTAAAGTAGGATTCAGATTCAATGATAAAAATAATAAGCAAATTCAAGAGAGAGGGCAGCTCATTCCTATGAAACCGCATTGACAGTGTTTAATTAAAACATATCTTGGAGTTATTTTCTTTCCCAACCCCTATTGCATTGTTATTATGTTATTACCTCACAGTATAGTGTATCATATGTATTCCAGAGCTGGAAATTGTCGAGTATTTTAAGATGATTTAGTTCAAGTCCTGTGTTAACTGCCATTGTTTGTATAAAATCCTGGGGGGGGGGGGGGGAGGGAAGAAAAAAAAAGTGAAGAATACATCACAGATACTCAGTACGTACAGAACATATATAGGTACAGATTCTCTAGCATCCAACATGGCAACACACCAGTATTTAATTTTATGCAGGTGAAACTATTATAAGGGAAGATTTTGATTGCAGTTTTCATTTTGTAACCATTTTAAGATGCTGATTTCTATTTCAGACACTGCTTTTTGCTCAGCCCTGCTATGGATAAGTCTGGTGCTCTCACTGCTGACTCCTTCTCTCCCTCTTCCAACTGCTCTGTCACCTGAAAACTTCAGAATTAAGGAAGAAAAAGGCACTAATGGAAAAGGAAGATGAGAAAATGGGTGAGGTGAAAATAGAAAGTATTAAAAAAAAAAGGATGAGGCAAAAAGAAATTGAAGACAAAACAGTTTTCCTTCTCTTATTTAAAGGAGGCTGATTGTCTAAGTAATAGTTCCCCAACAGTTCCCATAAGGATTCTTACTGTGTGCTACCACAGAAGAGTAAAGGGATTGGATATTATCCTTTATTCCTACATTACCTGTTTCATGCTGGCAGCTGAAAGAGAGTACTTCTATGAAGTCGTAATACACCTCCCTGGCAGGTGAATGAATCTGACCAAAGTAATTGAGCTAGCAGAAAGTTAGACGCCAAGAAAAATGAAGAAAAAAAAAAAAAAGTTGGGTTTAGCCCAACCAGCATAGAAAGTAAACCTGAAGTGACTCTGAGAGAATGTCAGGGTATGAGAAACACAAGACCCCTGCTTTATTAGTTCAGTAGTGTTATTAAAAAGTGTACCATAAGCATATGAGAGCAGCAATAACCACTACGCAGAGCAACTACTGTCCACATGGTTGCTTGAGGCAGGTATGCCATCCATGTACCTACAGTCTGCAGTAACACTGGAATGACAAATTTTGTATCACTGACTGTGAATATTTGTGTCAGAACCAAAACAGAAGCATATCTTATGATGGACCCAAAATGCATCTTTGAGAGAAATTTACACAAATCAAAGTGTTGCCTGAACACCCAGAGCCTTCTCTTTTCCATACTGAACAACTCCATCTCTCTCATCCTGTCTTCATAGGAGCATCTGTTGCAATGCCAATTTCAGAAAGTCACAGCACTAAGACCTAAACCTTCCTAAATTTCAGGAGTTTTATCAGATTTTTAGAATTGATTTTGTGCTGTCCTGCATAACTGGAAATTGCCGCATCCATTAATTTCTTCTCCCCTTGGATCACTGAACTTTAATTACATGCAGCTCTAAATAGTCTTAGAAAATGAATGTTAAGTTCATATTTTAAAAATACAAATTAGTATAAACAAACAAGCAAACATGAGAAATGCATAAATGCATCAAACATACCTTTAAATGGCATTGGCCTAAATTTCTAATTTTAAGAGAACCCTCAGGACTTTTTAGTCATTTTAGCAAAAAGTAACAACACAATTCCACTTTATTTTAAATAAATATTGATAAAGATAAATAAAGATAGATAAATACATATCTTTTAAATAAAGATAGATAAAGATTAAAATAAAGATATATTAAATAAAGATTGAAAAAAAAAATTTTATTTTGCCTTACCATGTATGGTTGTATTCTACTTTGAAATTCACTAGATGTTTGGGTTTCATTCTGAAGTTCATCAAAACGAGGACAGTCACTCAGAGGAAAATGCAGCCTCTGAAACAGGAGAAGTAAAACTTAAAATAGTTGTAGACCTAATGTACACACCTCTAGTTTCTCTGTTGCTGAGGTTGCTGATGTAATATTTGTGAGATGAATGGTTAGTGACCCTGCTACAGCTACTCTGTAACAGTTCATTTGGATACCTTGTTCATGAGTTCATGAATAGAGGAAATGGACTGTAGCAGCTTGACTTTTCAGTGGCTACCTGTGGCTGTGATAGCTTGATTTCCATCAGTCTAACTGATTTTGAAAGGAATGCATGTCTGTCAGGGGTTTTCTTTGGAAAATTGGTCAGGGTCCATGATTGGGAATTTAAAAAAGCTACCATTTACCTCTTGTAACTTCTGAAACTCACTACCTGCAGCTTGACTCTACCTACTATTGGAATCTGAATTGCCTCTCGGTCTGCATGTCTTGCTCTCAGCTCTTTGGAGGTAAGAAGTGTATTTATGATAAACTTTTTAAGTACCACTTAATGGACAGAACTTGAAATCTGAGTGACAAATAAATCATGCTCCTGAAATATCAAAAAATATGAGCCTAATAGCTCTGCTCTTGTTTAGAGGCATGGTTTCATATTTAATAATTCTGTGTCTATGCATTATGAGGTCACATGATAGCATGTATTAGACCTGAACTGTGTGTAAATACATATGCATCCATCAAACTCTATGTGTTGGCAAATATATGTTTTATGCCAGTTGCAGAAGGACAGATGATACCTAATAAAGTCTGCCAATAAAAAGTTACGATGAGCAAAACGAGCTTGTGCTGGTTCAGCACTTTATGCCACATCACTATAGCTTTTTTGACCCAGCAGTAATGTTGTCCTGTAACCATACAAACTTTGTAATAGAACAGACTTAACGTACAGTAGAGAAATTCTCTCTCAGTAGAGGCTCCTAGGAAAACCCTATGCCATTAAAGTTGAATATCTCTGGCTTATGTAGGACTTAAAGTGCAAGAAGTTCTGCTCTGGCTTGGGATGAACATTAGCATGCAGCATTTAGAGTATGTCTCTTTTCTCTTTGATTAATCAACATGGGGCTTGCAGCAGCCACCAACTGACAGTAGCACACTTTCACTTGGACGGATTTCCAAGGGTACGTTTTCTCTGTAACAGAAGCACACTGCAGGGTGAAGTCTCAAAGCTGCAATATGAAGCTTGGGAATGCTTAATTACACAATAACAAATGTTTCTCTGGCTGTATGTCTTAATTATCCCCCTCTAGGTCTTATTAATTAAGCCACTCCCTTTGGCTTCATTAAGCAGTGCTCAGTACTGTTGCCTGTCAGGTCTTGATAGATCTCAGTGGCTCAAAAATAAACTATGGTTAGTTTTCTTTTTTTTTTTTTTCTTTTTTTTTTTTTTTTTACGTGATTGTAGTTGGCCTCAATTTCCTACTTTGTGTTGCTTAGGGCTTGAAAATGCTTGGCTTAACAAGGCAGCAATGTTTTTTTTTTCCAGGTGGTCTGCATATTTAACATAATTTTTCAATTACTGCAGAGGTGTGTTTCGTCACCCAAACTGAAACGTCAATACCCAGTCCCGAAGCAGTTGCAGAAGTGATGGGGTACTATACATTTCTACAGTTGAGTTTGTAGTCTACAAACAGCTCATGGCACTTCACTGTGATGCCCCTAATAACTTTGATACTTTATTTGGCCAAAGCTCTGACCATTCTGATGCTTTTAACATCCTGGGGTATAGGAACTTCCCCTAGTATTCCATTTTTAAATAACAGTGACAATATTTTCTTTTGTTTAGGGGCAGAAGCAAGTTTCAAGCTGAATCATGTTGTGCCTAATCAAGTTTGTGGGAATCCCTTCTCCTTGTCCCTGTTTTCAAGCATAGCTTTAAAATGGAGAAATGCCAATGGGCTGGTAAGTGTGGCCATCCTAATGAAAGAGTCCCTCTTCTGATGTTGGTGACTGGACAGGCAGTTATTTAACAGGTCTTTTGTGTACATTTCCTTTAAGTTAACTTCTATCCTCAAAGGCAGAACAAAATTAACTTTTCTGGCATTACATTCAATAACTTCTTGGTCCTTACTTAACATTTTTCCTTATGCAGTCCTTGTCACAGGAGCCAGTGACATTAAAATCTAAATCTGAGTCAGCCAGGAAGAGATGCATACAGCAAAACTTCTACAAGACCTATCATTCAGGTAGGACTGCTTTTATTATGAACCGTAAGGCACATGCTAGTTTCATTAAGTGTTTGTATAGCACTGAGCATAAAAGGGCCCTTGTCTGTAATTAGGGTGCCTCAGTGTTACCAGAACAGGAAAGTAATAATTGAGAGGTCATTACAGTGGCTGATGTAAATCCCATTCCTTAAATAAGCAAAAAGAGACAACATGCTAAGGAGGGGAAGGTCTGTCTGGCTGATTGGTGCTCAGAAAAGCACTTGTTTGCAGTTTTAGGGCAACTTCCTTGCAATACTGTCCAAAAGCATCTTATCAAGGAGAAGATGTAGAGCTGTATCTTGAAGAAAATGGTAGTGTGGTTGACAAAACAGGTATTCTGCAACTATAGAACAAGGATTTTCATGCAGCTATTACAGTTGACCTGTGACATGCTTGTCAGCCAATAGATGTTTTCTATTAGATTGAGATCAAAGGGAATAAAATATTTTAATTTTTTTTCGTTTGTTTCTTTTTTTTTTTTTTTCTTCAGGGAAAGCCAAGACATTATATGAAGTATCCAGACAGTACTCACCCTATCTGTTGCTTTTGGCACAATATGAACAGGAATGGGTTGCCAGAGAAGCTCAGGGTTCCAAATTTGGCTGCTAGTTGGTGGAAAGAGGCCAGATAGGTATGACTGGGCACTCATAATGGTGCGATCATAATCTGTACTTTGGATGTAAAACTGAAGATAGAATGGCAAAAAGTTAACAAACAAAACAACAACAAAAAAAGGAAACTTAACTCATCAGTCCTGGCTTCCTGTTTTCAGTTGTATGTTTTTGCATAGAATCAGAACAGTGAAGCTATTAGTTAGAACTTTATAGGGCTCTACTTCATTTTGTATAAATCAAATTGCCAAAGCATCTTTCAGTGAGGGATCTAAGCTTCCAACTGAACTAAAAAGTTGAAGAAATAAGATAACATAATTTTAAATATGGAAGCTCTCCATCTTCTGAGTTTCAGAGGTACCTTGATATGACCCATCTGCTATAACTTGGGGATAAAGGCACTTATAACAATAGTGGGTAACAAAGTCTTTCTTGGAAGCTATAGTCATTTATGCCTTCCCATCACTGCATCCCTCATGTATTGACCAAAGTAGTAGTGGTATCTTCCCCACAATGGGTCTGTGCCATATGACAAGCACATCCAAACAACTGTGAGACTTTTCATTCACAGGACAAGGTATGTGAACATGGCCCATCACATTGTCCATACATTCATCTTTAAACAAGGTGGAAAAATACTGGGTTGCTATGGATAAATACCCAATTCATTCGATGGTGTGGAGCTGTCCAGAACAACAAAACTGAGCCGTGGAAGAACCAAAATGAATGTAGGAACTGAAAGTTAAAGATTTGAGTCTATGTTTTCACCTTGACATAAAAGCCTGACTTCCAAAATATTATTTTTCTACCTTAATTTTTGTATTAATAAAAGGAATATGATTATGGATGTGCTTTTATCTATCACAAGTCCATAGTTATGCTATGCTGGAGAACCATCCTCCAGACAGTTCAGCTATATACCTCTTTCCGGTTGTATGTGCTGTTCAGAAAGTTGGAATATCTCTTCCTCACGTACTGTCCAAGTTCATACAGCTGCTGCATTCCAGTCTGTGAGGCAAGTGTACAGATGGCTATGAGATTAATGTGATTGGAGAATGTCAAATAAGTTTATTTTATTTTTCCTTTTTTGTCTTCAGCAATTTCTTTTTACAAGATTCTTAACCACATTTATAGCAGACTGTATATGTTGTAGGTGACCAAGAATTTTTAATAGAAATAATCATTTATATCTATGAAAAAATGATACATTCTGAAATTCTAAGACTTCAACATCTGCTACAGGAAAAGCAATGCATCTTATTCTATATTAAGTACTGTTTCCACAGTGCTGTAGCTCTGTAGATGCTGCTGGAGTTACTCATGAGCAGCACTGTGAAGAGTATGTCAGATAGTGACAGCTGAAAAAGGAGCATTAATAACCTAGTATTAATTACTGTCGTTGCTGTGCTAATTTATCAACATGATAAATTAAAAAATACTTACAAAATAAATGATAAATTTGTGTCTTACATTCCATGCATTTAAAATTTCTTTTCCCATCTTTGTTTTGGTACACCTGCAGTTCTCTTAGATTGCACAGTTTTTTCTATCATTCATTTCCAAGACTGTGATCAGAACTTTGTAACTTTAAACTTCACAGAAGTACATTTTTACTACTGTTGCTAAGGAAATAATAAAATAGAAAAAAGCTCTCAAAAAAATCTTTACGAAAGCAGCAACTTTTTTTTTTTTCTTCTTGTAAATTACTTACAGGGAGATAGTAACCTGTGGTATGAATGCCTGAAGTTTACAAATCTTTAAAGCCTTACTTCAAATAATAAATGTTGAATGGTCTCCAGTTCATGTTTCTGCATCATGATGGCATATTGTTAAGGAATGCATTGGCCTCTCTTTGCTCCAGAATTTCATGTTCCAGATACAGTTAAAAAGATAAGGCTTGATCTTAATGTTGAAATGCCAGAGCAAGAAGTAGGTTCTGTGTATCCTAGTGAAGATCTGGGCTGAAAACAGCCTTATTAGAAAACACATTTTCCCAGAATCAATATTCTCATGCAAGACTTTAATTTTTTGTTAATTATTTACTGAGGGGGGTCCTTTCCATGAAATATGAAATCAATATGAAATATGGATTCATTACTTGACCTGGTGGGAAGGTGTTGTTCATTTATCTTGTCACAGATCCCAGTGCTTAATGGTCATTAGACTTCAGCAATTTTAGAGTAAGGATAATCTTTAAATTTGCCATTTGTTTGAAGGCAAACACGCTGTCAGGAAGTTATTGTTTGTAAGAAGATAGTTATATAGCTATGATGAATGTACAGTAGTTGGATGAGTATTGTTGCAAAAATATCTATGAATTACAGGGTATTGCTAATAGCCACTGTCAGTACTTGGAATTTGCTGATGTCTGCAGGGCACACATCAAAATCTGCCCATTTCCTATTTTTGTAGCATATGTAAGTGCTACTGAGAGAGTTAATGTACCTGGGTAAGTTGTCCAAATCCTTGGGGCCATTCACTTTCTTTGTGTAGATCAGTTGGAAAGTTTACAATTGGCGTTCTGTCACCATGTCGGAAAACCTAGTAAAATTCCCATTAAAAAAAAAAAAAAAATTAATTACTGCTAGCATTCTCTTCTTTCCTGTCTAGAAAACAAGAATCAAAGTTGAGTTCCAGTGTCATTTTTCAAAAGGGAATGTTGGACAGTCTGCAGAAACCTAGTCAAGTAGGATTAGAGTACGTTATTTACACTCAAGAATAGATATCAGTACATTGAAATTTAGTGGGCATGAGTCTGATTATTCTTTCACCTAGAACATAAAATTAAGCAGGCAGAATGTTGGTGCTCAGGTTACATTCATAGCTCGGCAACCAGACAAGAAATCTGACTGAATTTTGGATACTCAGCAGCACCTTTGAATATTAAACCAGTTACAGATGTGTTTATATGAGGATTTAATTACTTTGGCAAACATACTTGAAATTTTTGGCAACTGCTTTTTTCATAGCAGTATCTTTAAAAGTAATTCCATGTACATTGTCTCATCTTTGAGTTCACACTCAACGCCATAACATAAAGAAGAAAAAGTATATATAGTTACAACCTTATGTTAATATTTATTAATAGTTTATATTTATGAAAATATTTAAGAAAAGTTCTAGGTTTTTCTATTAACTTTAGGAACAGCAAACAGTTTGGTTGCTTTGCTATCCTGGACACTCGAGCATGGTGAATATTAGTGTGGTGTTTCCAGCCATACACTTTGTACAGCAGAAACCTTAAATGAGCCCTTTTGTGTCTGTAATTTGGCATGCTTAGAAAGTACCAACCCTAGATTAAATAGTTCTGTGTTATACAGTGAAAAATAGACATGTTATTAACATTAAGTTGGAAGTAACAAGCAAGAAACAAAAACTACTAAGAGCAAAACCCAAAGCCCTGTTTTTATTTTAACCCCTAAGTTTCTCAGACAGCTGACTTTTATTTACGCTCCAACTTTCTCCTTGCTTTCTACTTCTGAAAATGACTTTGCTTCAGTTGCAATTGAAAATTAATAATAGCCTCATGAACTCAGTCTGAAAGTCTAATTCAGTCATAGGCAGCTACATCAGCTACATTTCAGGAGACTTTCTTTTCATTTTATTTTTTATTTTTTTGCCTGAACTTCAAGAAGAACTTTGTGTTTGAAAGATTTTCTTTTTCATTAGACTAACAACCTGATGCTGTTAGGGAAATAAAATGTTTCCCTACAAAGCTTGCCTAGGTCATCAAGATAGATTTCTCAATAATCATCATGAAATAATTGATTCCTTTGAAAATCATTGTATACTGCAACATTTATTACTCCTGGATTACAGATTACCTTCCTGTCCTGTTGAAAGACATACAACACAGAAGGATTAGAGAAAAGAAGGAGGCATCATAAAATCAGAAAAGACTATGGAAAGGTAAGGAGGACATACATAAAAAGGACAAAGCACACCTGCTGGATGTATTCACTTCAGATTCTTTATATGAAGTGCTTCACCTCAGTCTGTTCTCAAAAGTAATAGATGGATAATTATTAAATACCCTCTCCTTTAAATCTAGTACAGCTTGAACCTGGTTTGGTGTTTGAGATCTCCCATTCTTTCTTTACAACTGTATGAGGGTGAGCATTTCAGATCAAAATGGCCATGTGACTCAGGCTTTGGCCAGCATTTGCTTCCACTGTTATCAGGTGAAAAATCATATTGTAGAAAAACTAGGGTGGGGGAGAGGGTAAGCTGAGAATATGTTGTGTGTAATATACAAAACATCTTCATTCAGAAATACCATGAATTACAGTGAATTATGTGCCTCTGAGTAATAGTGAGATGTTTTTATTGATACTTCAAATGTTTTTATTGAACTTCAAACAAAAAGATTTCTTGTTTTGAAGCTAGCAGTGGTAATGGAAAAACAATTGATCAATGGACTTAGTCATGCTGCCAATTCAGAGAAACCATAGATGCAGAAATACTGAGCGTGTTTAGTCAAGGTTTCAAATGGCTTGAGTTGATTAGACAAATACATAACAAGCTCAGTCAGCACTTCCTATCTTTATAAGAAGAAACACATAATGAAATCACTGTATTTCAGAAAACCACACCTCTTTGTGTATATGACAGGTGAAATGAGTGTGGAGGCAGAAGTTACAGGTCAGAACTTCTTTATAGAGATGCAATAAATCGGTATTTCATTTCTACCTGGGTACTCAATGGTACTAGAAATATTTTTTTTCTTCTGTTATGTCTAATTCAAAATCAGTACACAAGAATTATGCTGAAGATCAGTGTCTACATGTGAGAAGGCAAGCTAAAATGGCATTTTGACAAACTGGCTGGTATTACAGCTTTTCAGCCAAAAAGACTCGTGGCCAATAATTAAAACACACAAAATCAGTGCAAAGATGGAAGTCATGAGGAGAGAGCAAGGCATCTTTCCATGGCACAGCACAAATCTGGAAGTGAGCAAAAAGGAACTTGTCTGGTTTCTCTCCCCTCCCTCAGAGTATATTTTATCTTGTGCAGTTCTGCTAAGAAAGTTTTAAAAAGTCATTGGGATGCATTTTCACATGCAAAAATACTCTCAGGTGACAACATACCAATTTACAGATAATGAAAAATGACCACTGAATTATCTCAGAAAAACGTGTTTTAGACTTACCTTGACTGTAGCCTGACTGTTATTTTATTCCATTGTACTAGTGATATGTGCTGGGGCCAATTCCTATCTCATTAATTTCTGTTTCTGCTAGCTATTCTGTTCCCATGTAAATTCAATGAGTGAGTTCAGAAGACAAAATTCAATTGAACACACAGAATCTGTGCCTTGAGGAAGGAGATATATATTGATAACAAGACTAAATCTATAGTAACTTTTTAGGCATTCCATCCAAGAAAAAGTATCAGGGTTAAAGGGAACACAGTTCAAATGAAATTTACACATTATTTTAGCTTGAATTGTAATAAGTTACTTCATAAATGGATATAATGGTATCTTTTTTTTTTTTCTTTCTTTCTTTTTTTGGTGGTTGGGGAAGGTGGCTGCATAGGTGTGATAAAGAAGATGGTTTCAGATAAGAAGGCTCTTATCTCCAAATGATAAGCATTTCCTGTAACTTTTTTTTTTTTTTTTTTTTTTTTTTTGCAGGACCATTGCTTGTTAGAACACTGTAACAGCTGCAATTCAGCAAAAGCCTTGTTTTCTTCAGCAAGTTAAGTCTCTAAAGCATTCTAGCTGCCTGATTTCACCCCTGTGTCTAGGTGTCCCTCTTAAATTGAAATATTTGAGGATAATACTGTACGCAGAACGTTACTGGAATGAGGGTTGAGTCCCTGCCTTGTGCGCTGTCTGATACAGCAGTAAGGCTCAAAAACAATAGGAACTGGTTTTTCCTGTGCACTCTGGCCTTTCTCCAAGTGACACATCTACATAATCCAGCCAATAAACAACTAACTATTAAGTACTTTATCAAAATCTAGATCGCATGTTTTGGACACACTACTTCTGTCTGTTATGTGCACACTCAGTTTCTCAAATACAGAAAGGTGGAAGAATATCTTTAAAATTCCTATTCATAAATGTAAATTCCAATTCCCACAACTTTGTGTTGAAAATACAACTCTAGACTAACTATTCTTTATCAGTATACCTCTCATTAAAAAATAGACAAATTAGGATGAAAAGGGTTGTGGTGCAACCTTCACCATCCAAAATACTTTATTGAATTAATCTCTCTTTTTCCTCAGCTATTGAGGAAACTGATGCTGGCTTACTATTTAGTTGCTTTAAAACAAGCAACCAACCAGCAAAAAACAAAACAAAACAAAACAAAACATACAACAATTACAGTCCATTTTCAAAATACCTGAAGTAATTGCAACTTATATCTCAAATCTCTAAACAAAATGCCCTTTTCTGTTTTTTAATATACTACTGTGCACATTCAGTTCTTCTGAAGTGGAAAATACTTCTCTTTCTATGGTTTCTATTTTGGAATCTCAAAGCATCTTATAAGCTTCCAGGCCCTAAGAAGATAGGCCAGAATCGCCTGTTCCAACTATGCAGTAGTGTCAGCTAAATCAAGCAAAGACAGGTGGACTAGACCTCAGATATCTGAAATCCTGTGTGCTATGCACCTACCACAAAGCTAAGTGGCTCAGTTACCCTGAAAACAAACAAACAAACAAAACACAACTTAGTGGTTAGGAGATGAAAATTCTTATAACCAGATGCATTTTATCTCAAGAAGCTTTTACAAGTTGTAAGCCAAAGGGCAGTCGTGTTTCTAAGTCAAAAAGACTCAAAGCAACTGCAGACCTTCTTTGATTCGACAGCCATATCGAATTCCCCATATTCCCCACTACTAAACAGAAAGTAAATCTACTTACTACAGCCACAAACTTCAGTTCTCTTTCTGCAGTAGCCTGCTGAAGCAGGGTGAAGATAATATAAAAAGCAAACCACGGAATCCTAGATGGGTTGGGAAGCCGTATCACTCTCATCCTGGCAGCAGATGAAAAAAGCCTTTGTAGCTCCAGCAGCTGTTCAGGCTGAACAGCCCAGACACGAGGCTGTACTTCAAAAGGGGTGGAACTGCTGCTGGTGAATTTCAAATCCAGAAGGAATGTTGTGTGACTGTGCAACAAATCCCAACGCCCTTTGTTTTCAAATTACTGTTTACATTCCATTTAATCAAATCATAATTCAGTTCCTTTTTCTCTCTGCGATTTTTCTCTTTTGGAGTTGAAGGATGAGGTTGAAATACGACAGAGTTGTTAGGCATTTGTAATATTTCAACCTACCTGTTCTACTTCCTCTTCTTAGGGCTTTGAATTTTTCCAGACTGCAGCACAGCCAAAAGGATGAACTCAGAACCAAGAGCTAGGCAATACTGTTTCTGTTTTCTCTTTGCTGTTCAGTTCATCCTCTTTTCAGCTTCCTTTTTTCTTTTTTCATCTACATTGTCCCTGCAAAATCAGCATAATTATTTTAAACAAGACTTCATATAGGTTAAAATTGCCCATCCTGGAGATAAAATAGTTAAATAATCCTTAAAACAAATGCATTCTTCAAGCTGCTTTCTGGGCAGTTATTTGCTCTTCAGTTTGAGCGTGACGTTTTCCTTTTCTGTTGGAGCATGTCTATACTTTGTCTTTTGTAACTTATTATGTCAAGTTCTCTTTTGGCCTCAATTCTCTAAGAAATTTCTCATGAACGGGCCCTGGAGGCCACCTTTTTATTTATTTATTTATCCATTTATCCATTTATTTATTTATTTATTTATTTATTTATTTATTTTATTACTGATTAAGAACACTGTTTCTGACACCAACTGGTTTTGAGCAGACTGCTCAGCTCCTCTCTCCTGACTTTCTGTATATACAACAAGAGTAAGCATAGCATTATTTCTAGACTTCATATGGAATTTTGGAGCAAATGAATTACAGTTTGCAGAGGCCTATAAATACAGTTCCTAAAAAATATGTTCCTAAATGTTAAAACTTAAAATAACTTTTATGTCGTCTGAGTCATACCATTCCTGTCTTTTTGAAAACAAATGTGAGTTGATCACCATCCTGTATTATTTAAAAGTGCAAATCAAAAAATGTACTTTCTTTAGAATATTTGAAGATGCCTATACATTTAAGAAAGAGTGCCCTGCTTTTTTATCTATATAATTTTTACAGTAGGTGTGAAGTCCTACGCTTTTTGGATCAAGGAGTCCTTGATTCTCAGATTTTTTTTTTTTCTCATCCTTCGTAAACCCTTACCATGAAATTTTAAACTCATGAGTTTTTTTTAAGGTTTACTGTTTCATTGTGTTTGTGTGATGAGTGGTTGTGACTAATGAAGGTGCACATGCCAGAGCTTGAGAGTCTAATTATTATACAACCCTTACAGTAGCCTCATTTTTGAAATGAACTAATTTGTTTGTGATGTTGGATGGCATTATTTAGGAATGTTTAAAAATACGTAATGACTGATGTAATGATTTTGTAGAATACCTTTGCTAACATCTCTTGAAAATGACAGTTCAACCTGAAATCAAGCATATGATATATTTTGACTTTGCGTGGCTTCATTCTTCCTTTTGGCACGTGTATTTTACTAATGGGATTTTTAACGGAAAAATCCCTATGCCTTGCGAAATGAAAAAGAAAAAAAAGCCTCCTTCATGTGCAACAGTAGTTAAGACAGGGTCTTGCTGGTAACCAGTAAGTATGTTAGTAGTATGTATTTCATTTGGAAAATTCCTTGCTTGTCTTGAATTTTAATTCCAGTTTGGGATATGGGAAGACTTCCATTTCTACTATGATTTTGACAGCTATAAACTTGTCATATTCTGTAACAAGTAAATCCTTACTTTCTTTTTAGGCAAAGTTGCTTCAAAATAAAATTAAAAAAAAAAAAGTTCCAAACTTAGACATTAAAATTGCCCAAGTATCACACATCAACTTTTTGAATAGTGCTAATGCTTTATGCTAATTTGGCTCAATGGCATATGTTGTAATTATTAAATTATGGCATTAAGTGGAATTAACTTATTCAGAATTGTCTATTTTAAGAGCTTGTATTTATCTTGAAGGCTCGCTGAAGCATAGCTAAAGTGCCTTTGAAGTGCAAAAGTTGCAAAAGAACACATTCATTAACGTATGCAAGGGTAATCTTAGCTACCTGCTGATGGTGTAGTGATGGTGTAGTGCAACCTGTGCACTCACTGGGTCATTGCATTCAAGGCAATCAGAGGTGAAACTTCTGCCTGCACTCTTGGGTGAGCCTACTTACATGGGGGAGCACCTCAAGACTGATCACTGACTGAAGTTGCAGATTGGCACTTAAATTGGTATTTAGATGTAATCATTTTATTCAAGCTTTTTTTTTTTTTTAAAAAGCAAAAAATAGTGGAAAAGAAAAAAATTTGGTTTCAGTAAACAAAGTGACGCATTTTCCAAGCACAATTTTGAATCACTTACGACAAAAACAAATGGCTAGGTCATAGTGTTGGGGTGATTTTACCCAATTGTGCATGAGGAGGATGCAAAATAGCTTTATGACACAAGAAGAATTAATGCACTTAGACTGATGACTGGACATGAAGCTACATCTTGCACCACGGGAGAAAATTCCATGAGCACAAAATTGCTTTCTTAAGACTGGCAGGGGGAAATCATCAACTCAGAGTTCTCTCATAATTTCTCAGTTTGTCCAAAATTTGTAATATTTATCTAGTTACAGAGCACTCAGAGAATTTCTGTTGTTATAATGAAGATGTTTGAAAACATCTGAAACACCTGAAACATTGGAACCCTAGTTTGCACTCCAGGAAATATAGAAACAGAATGAACATCAGTGAGAAAGAGGCAGAAAACACTATTTAACTTCACTTTTCTCTTTAGAACTCTGCAGCCTGGTGGTCATTTTATTTTCTGGAAGATGTAGTGTTTGATCTCTTTGGGTTTTGAAGTTGTGTCTGCCACATCTTAGATGACTACGCAAAGTACTGAGTAAAAAAGAAGATATATCTACTGGTAGCAGTCCTGTGAAACAAATCAAACACAGTCAATGAATTTGATCCACACTTGTGAATTACTTGGGGAAATTTTTAAAAATTGTTCTTATTTTTTGTGTTCACTCAGCTCTGTAAATAATCCAAAGAGAAAAGGAGGTGGTGAAAAGAACAAAATTATAAATCAGGTGATTCAGTACCACATTGCCGAAGCAGCATATAATTTCTCTTATTTTTCTGCTATTGTTTGTTCCCCACATTGCTCACATTGTTTCTGTGTATGATGGGAAAAATAGTGAACATCACAAGCTATATCTAGCCTAAAATACAGCATCTGTGACTATTCAGGTGTTATGTTGTATCAAGTTTTCTGTAATATATGGCCTGACTGTTTATGCATTGTTTGTGAAAGAAGGAAGGGAGTTCCATTTTCATGTGATCCTGCCATTGCAAGACTATATATACGTATATATATTAAAACAAAATAAATAATAATAAATAACAAAAACAAAAACAAAAAATCCTTTTCATTCTAAATAACTCCAAAACCGAACTGTAGTTTGCTTCTTTTTATTTTAAGAAAAATTGAAAGATAATTGCTAGTGATTTAGTACCAGCAAAAGATTGTGGTACAGGTGTTTCAGATGGAGTTAACTGGTACAGTTGCAGAAAAACAACATTTTAAATGTTTTGCTAATATTATTAATTCACTGGCATCTTCGATTTATATTCATGCAAAAGATCTGGGTTTGATGGTTCAGCCTTAATGAACACTGACATTAATTTTTGTTTAGAGTGATCACGGAATAAAGAATATCTTTTCTGTGTTGCTCTGGTGATAGTCTTAAGAACAAAAAGGCATTAAAAAGAATGGCTGTGATGGGGTTTCTGTTGAACAGGATTAAAGGCAAAATAATATTTCAGAAATACCTTTGAAATTGATTTTTTTTTTTTCTCTACAGAATTCAAAATACTCTAGGTATGTTTGCTAGGTCATGTAGTAGGGAAGAAAACATGGTCTGATGATGTAATGTTAAAGGGGGGCCTTTTTTTTTTCAGTTCTGTGAACTGTTGGTTCAGCTAGGATGCACATCCACATATCTGTGAAGTGCTGGGGCCAGGCTCTAGCTCCGTGGTTCCCCACCCCAAGACAAAGCTTGAAGATGGAAGAATGCTCTTGATGTGGTTCTGAACATTTCTGAGAAGTGGATTTGGGTGAGGAAGGAGAGGAAGATTCTCTTTAGAGATTCTCTCTAAAGAGAATCACGAAGAAAGTCTCAGCTGTGTGAGTATTGCACCCTCTGTGTGAGCCTGATCAGGTCTAAGACAGCCGAAAGGTTACCCTTGCCTTTAGTGGGAGAAGAATGAGTCCACCTGTACAGCACTTGAACTTCCACTTAAAAATATCTAGCCAACAAAACACTGAAAGCAACTCAAACTCTGGTTCAGGGAAAAAAAAAAAAAAAAAAAGAAAGAAAGAAAGAAAGAAAGAAAAAAAAAACAGGTTCAGAATAAAAGAAAGGTCATCTAGAAATTTGGTTTTGGAAGCCAAAGTTATGATCTCATTAGTAGTTCAATGCTGATAAAAATTTTCCTCTCTAACTTCCTTTAGCATTTTTTAAAAATTATTGTTTATTTCTCGTTAAAGGAGGTGTGATGATCAGCTTCAGAGTTTTGAAATGCATCATGGAAAGAGTTTGCACTGACTCTTTTGTGAGGGCTGCCAGACCTGGGAAGGCTCTCTGCCATTATGGACAACAAGGTAATATCCAACAAACAAACAACAAAAAAACCTTGTTCTACTTTGCATTAGGAAGCAGCTACAACTGCTTGTCCTATTGTGTTAGAAAACATTTTTACCCTTGTTTAGATGCTACAGTAAAAGGGTCTGCTTTTTATTCACAAATAGCAATCATATATTTTTGTCCTATTTTTTAACCCCTTTGCTGTGAAATCTAACTGTAGCTGTTCTTCCTGAACTGTGTTTCCTGTTCTGCCTTAGAAAGCACAATTGTTGCTGGGGCCCTGCTGATCAGAGAATGGGCTTTAACGGTGAGAATTCTGAAACTTAGATTCTTGCTAGAGAGAAAAGGGAACTTTATTTTTTTTTGATTCTTTTTGATTTTTTTTTGTAGTTATGGAGTAGCAGTTACCTGCTTATGTGTAATTCTAAAAAAATAAAACAACAAACAATATACATTTCGTAAGCTTAGCCTCCATTTTCAAAGCCTGGTCCAAGCAAAGGGAGCCAGAATGTTTTCTTCTTTGGCATCTCATCTATTACTCTGTTTCTCTGTGAAATGACCTGTGGGCAACAAGGCTGTTGACAAAACTTCTATCCTTTGTGAGAAAATAAAACATAGAAAATAAAAAGGCTAGTTTTTCAAGCAATGGAGTATCCACTGTTGTCAGAAGTCAGTTGTATCTGTTAGTTCCAATCCAGCGTTTGTAGTAACAGCACAAATAGTTTTCACAATAACAACATTAGAAAACGTAACTAGTGAAGGATTGCCCAGCACATTCTGCATGTTTTAACCAGCACATAGCTGTAGAGTCTTTTATTATGTGTTGTCAGTAGGATCTTTTTGTTAATGACAAAAACAACACAGGCTGATTTCTCAGAAGCACAGACTTTATATTATCAGACCAGAGTACATTATAAAAGTAACATAACAAAAGGAAGGTGTTTGTAAAGCTATTTGAAGTCACAAATTATTTTTCTTTCAAAGTTGACAATTAGCCTTGCTGTCTTTTTGGAAAGAGACTGAATGTTTTCATTTGTTAAAGATCAAGAGACTGTTGGTCATGCTGATGGAAGTTAATGTGAAATGTTAGACTGTCGTAACATCACATCGTGGGAGGAGATTTTTCATAAATGCTGAATGTCCCGGAGGGTGCACCTAAAGGTAAGACAAAAAGAGAGTGTAATTCTCAGGAGAAAAGAAAAAAAAAAAAAGCAAACGTATTGATGCTACTTGAACAAGTGAATAGATCAGACTAAGTACAGAAGGGTTGACAAATTTGATCCCATTTGAATGGAAGTAGGACGCAAGTAGAAAAAGTCTGTTGAAATGGTTAGCTGATCCGCACTGAAAACTTCCCAAGAAGACAAATGAGCACAGAGAAATGTTTTTATCCCCGTCCCAAACAAGCTGAGCTGTCTTCACTTCCTATGTTCCATACTACAGTCATCATCATGTGGGGAAACTTGGCGCTGACTTATGCCACTCTCAGAATACTGCTACCACTCTCTTGTGTGACCTGTACTGACAATAATTCCCCAATCACTGTATTTCCCAATACTGGGGACATAAATCATCTCCATGAACCTTCAGTTAAGCATTTTGTGGAAACAGCTCTGTGTGGGAAATGTTGTCTCCGTGTAGAATAGCTATGTAAGGTTAATTTTTGAATGCAGTCACGTCCTTGGATTTCATTCCAAAAAATTACATTTATAAGCTCTGTTCATGAAAAGTTTGGATACCAGTATAATCAAAGTATTAACAAATGCAAGAGCAAAGAACAATATTTGAAATTATTTTTGACAAATCTGGAAACTGCTGAATCAGTGATGTTTCAGTTGTGTATTGCAGGTGTGAATGTGATCTGTAATCTCTCTGCATTACTCCTCAGCTTGGTTCTGCTTCCTGGTGTTACAGACCAATAGGTCAAGCCTATCTGCATTCACTGAGAATTGGTAATATGTTTCATCACTGCTCATGCTGATTTAGCCCAGTATGGTCCATCTGAGATCTTGCTGTGCTGTGCAGGTTGTGGAGCAGTGTGTCCGGGTGACTGCCTTTTCCCAGGTGCCACTCGTGCACAGCAGAGAGTCTAAAACTTCTTCCTGCAGTTGTTGTGAGTCATGAACCCCCCCCCAAACAGGAGCTGATCCCAGCAGTTACTGAGATGGAATCATTCTGAACCAGGACAAAATACAGGAAAGTGTCAAACTTTGCTATGACAATACGGCAAATATTTTGATTGGAGAGTCAGTTGTGGTTTTAATCTCTTCTGTAGCCCACATATGTCTTCTATACTCAGGATTGCTGATGAAAGCAGTTGTGAGCAGCACTGCTGGACTTGGGATAATAAGGCTGGATACTCTCTAACTTTTTCTTAGGCAAAAATTGAGAATTGAAACAATGTGCAGCCTTCGTGTTGAACTTGAAGGCTAAACATTTGGGTCTTTATTAATGACAATTTTTGATTATATGGTAGATATTTTTTCTATTTATTTACTTGGTCAGTTCCACAGTTTACTCACTGAAGGAAGGGAACTAATTTCCACCAGACTTAGATTACTAAATGCTATGGTATAAGCATGAAGTATTTATCACTGTTTTCCATGACTAGATTAGTTGCTTGGCAAAAAAAAAATTAAAAAATCCTCAGAACCAACCTTCTCCTCCTCCCACCCCCCATTTCTCCTGAATTATGTTTGTGAACAGTGAATATAGTGAAACATATTTAGGGAACCATTATTTTCTAATTATTCGTCCATTCTAACTGCAATATCTCCATTCTGTTTATGGATTCAAGAAATATATCAGGAAAGGCTTTGCAATAAAATGAGTTGGTTTGCCTGCATTCTTCTAATCTCTTGAAATTTTGAATTCTTCTTGAGATCAGTGGTACAGAAAGATATATGGGGTGATCATAAAGAAAAAAAAAAAAAGGGACGTGAGTCCTGGGGCCTCTTCACTTTTCATTCCTCTTAATAAATACAGAGCTTCATACACGAGACATTTCTGCCTTCCAGCTCCTTCTTTCTGCAAATGTAAATATAATCAGTGGTCAAAATGGAAAGCTAGAAATTCTAATATGGAGATATAGACAACGTACTAGGGAATGAATTAGTACTTCCCATGTGTGTCTATATATGCTTGATACTCTGGTAAGTACCAGTTCGATACACTATTCCATACTCATCTGCTTTGATCTCTGAATGTCTCCTAAAATCAAGAGAATGCATGCTGATGGTAATCAGCTTGGACAAATACTCTACGGTTAGAAAAGATGAGGTGAATTAACACAGTTAGCACATTTGTATATGCTTATTCAGTATCTGAAGTTCTTTTTTACTGCACAAAACTGAAACAAAAAAAAAAGACACCATGAAAAATAGTATCCTAAAGTATAATCAGCCTTGATTCCATTTCAGCAGAAAGTTGGGTGGAAATAGATAAATCTGTCAATGGAGCAACAACTATGGCCATGGATACAATTCTTTCTTAATGGGATTTTTTTTTTTTTTTTTTTTTTCATTTTGGACCAGACCTTACAAAAAAGACTGTAACTTCAAATGAGCTCTTGGCAGAAGATGTAATCTTGGCTCTAATTTTGCGTACATGTGCACAAAGCACTTAACTTACCTTTTTTTGGTGTCCTATATCCTACATTCTCTTGTCCAATGTTGCGTGAGGACTGGGGAAACCAAATGAGTAAATCTCTCTAGTGGACAGTGAAATTTGCAGCCAGGGAGAGTGAGGGGGTGGGGATCTCTCAAAGAATTATTCCGATAGTACATTTCTATGGTGTATTGCCTGTTTAAAAATACAGAAGGGTCAAAATAATGTTAGGTACACACAACAGATTTTCTGCATTAAAGAGTAGGGATTATGTTTTGAGATGTAGGTTTTTTGCTTTCTGTGTTGTTTTTTTTTTTGTTGTTGTTGTTTTGGTTTTTTTTGGGTCTTGCTAATAATACGTATAATTATTAATCAGACAGTATCTTTTTAAACAATAGATGGTCAATGCCAATTTGCATGTAGACTGTCTTATTGGTAAAGAGTTAAGTAATTAAATAGATAAAAAGGGTAGATTAAAATATCTCAACTGTAATGAAGCAATAGATAGAGAGGTTTCAGACTGCACTGATGTGGTTCTGCTGCTGTCAATAACTCCTCAAATGAGTCCAATTATAATAATTAAAATCAATCTGTGATCTCTTTCTGGTTAGTGAACCTTGTGTATCCAGTTTAATTAGTCTGGCATATTATTAAACTGCTTTTAGAAAAAAAAAAAAGGTTAGAAGTACAGCTTAAAGATACTTGCCCATTTTTTTCTTGGTAAAGTTCAAAAAAATGACAGGCACTGTAAGGAGGCAATTTCCCATTGAAAACATTGAGTGCCATCTGTAAGGCAACAATGGTGGCTGCGTGCTGTAAATAGAAGAAATATTTAGTTAAAGGTCTATTGAAAATGATTGTGTGCATTTATTATTTAACATTATGTCCAATATATTATCTACATGTTTAATATTACTTACGTGATGTTCATTAATTCTTTCCTTCTGCCCTCAGCAGTTTTGAGCAAGTACTGTTCTTTTACGGCTGCACAAACTGAAATGCTGCACGTATAGAGGATATACACATTTAAATTTTTAAGATGTATTAAGTACGTGCAGTTCATACCGAAGTTAGTAGGATATGTGAAAACCTCTTTTAATAACAACTGGTGGTTTTGCATGGTAGGTAGACAACTGAGATCTGAACAGAAAGCTCTTTTGCTGATATATATCTTATACTTCATTATCAAATTGCAAGTTAGCAATAGGAGCTTTTTACACAGAGCAGTCTAAGAATTTCCTTCGTGTTTGAGAGTGTCTTCTCATTCTAAACAAAAATATAAGGTCACAATTGAGTAACTGCTTTCATTATACCTTCTAAAATAACTTACTTAAGTTCATTTTTATCTTTTTTTGTTTTTAATTAAACAAGCTAATTTAATTTTTAAATTTATTTTTTTAATTAAAAAAAAAAAGCTTTTGCATCTGAAAAAGGTGCAGGAAGCAGGAGTTTTGTTTCTAAATTAACTTAATGATAAATTTTCAATAAAACAGAGGACTTTTCAGTTCTCTGCTCAATCAAAACAGTATTACAATGAAATACACAGCACTATCAGGTAGAAAATGGAATTCTACAGGTTTCAAAGTAGTCTCTATTCGTTAAAGAGTGGGAATAATTCAATGATATTTAAGGTTAACCAAATAAAAATGCTTGTATCTGTATTTCATAAAGGAAATTAAATGCTTTCACTGCATTTAAAAACTACAGAAAGGTAACATAAAAGAAACAGCAAGGACTCACCGCAGAATACATAACCATTTTTTGTTGATGTGAAGGCCTTCTAGCATCTGAGATATGCTTTAGAATAGTTTTTAAAAGAATACCTGAAAGATAATTGGGAAGCAATGGCAATGACAGAAAGAGATGCTTTTGTTAACATCCTTATTGTTTCTATTTTAATACTATCTGTCTTTGAATGCACCAGGTTCGTTCTTTTGCTTTTATAGGTAATTTGTACACAGTGGCCTGCTAAGTCTGATATTAATTTTTACATGAATAGCGGACCTGATTCTGAGTCCATATAAAATATTTCCAGGATCCATAATAGCCTTGAGAGCTTTAAACAGTCTGTTCACAGCTGCTTTGTGCCACCAGAACAGTTCAAGAAGATCACTGTAATGAATACTACCCTTTGTTGGTTATAACTCTGTTGACTTCACGATTTCTAGAGAAGAGCAAATTCATTGGGCTCTTGGCCTTCTTAAATTATATGATTGTATTTTGCTAATTTCTGAAAAATTTTGAGACAAACTGTATGAATTATATCAATGTCAGTGCTAATATGTTAACATAAGATTGAAATCTTCCAGGAATTGAAGTCATAAAATGAGAACTGTATATACTAGTAGAATTAAACATACCTGTTGTCTTCAGCTACTGAAACAAATTTTAATAACAATTGGTAGTAAAGCAGAGGTTTGAGTTTCATGCTTAGATTTGTATGTTGGAGCTCCAAGAAGGCAAACAAATGCAAACAAATTAATCCTTGCTTATATGTGATTTGTCCTTGTAGCTCACAGAACCTAACTGTACGGTGGCCATGTAAAGTGAAAATCAGACCAAAAGGTTGAGAGTGGATGAATCCAGTGGATTAAAAAGGTATAAGCTATTTTAAAATTTCAGTTAAAATTTGTTGAACAGAATAATAAAGCTTAGAATACTCATTTTAGTACTCTCAGCAATGAAAAATGATGACTCATAGGAAACAATGTTACCATCCTAGAGATTATTACAAATAATATTTTTTAATTTAAGCTTGGTGGCTTATGTCAATTTCAGAGTTGATTAATTTCAGCAATAATCTGTATATTAGTTTGGGTTTCTTATACAACATAACCAAAATGCTAGCTCCTTAATAATGTTGAATTAGTATATTTGTGATTCATATTCTCAACATCTCTCATCCCATTAGTCAAAATCTCTCAGTGCTGATCACCAATATCCAAATCATGGCATCTTTCATGTCCATGGTTATTATACATGCTTACTTCTTTCCCATTCTATTCCTGATTTTAAATGGGGTAAGAATTAGCTTACCTCCCTGCAAACGTGATTTTTGTATTTGTTTGTGGAACCCAAATTCTGCCTGTAATAACAATTCTGAGAGCTTTATCAGCTTGGTCCTGACGCCACGAGTCGCCCAAACAGGTAAAGTGTAATTGTTAATATCCTACAGTGAAGAAAGAAAACATTATGATTTTATTGTTGGTTCCTACTGCTAATTGTTAGTTCTTTTGGCACAAAATACTTGTCAGAACAAATTCTGAATGTTTTGCTCAAATAAATCTTTTTCTTCATAATGACTATATTTTGCATTTGACAGTTGTGGAATTCTTATTTATAGCATCACACTGCTTAAAATTTTTTGAAAGGCAGTGTTTAACAAGAAGAGGAAATATAATGCTGAAAATTATTATTTAAAAATCAAATGGCATTCTTTATGACAATTTCCAATGCCGTTGTCAGTTGCAAAAAATTCATGTTGTGACTCCTCTTCAGCCATCTGCTGGAATATATCCTGAGATATTTATTGAAACAAATCCTATGTAGATGTTAGGATTTAAGGGTCGGGACTTCTGAAAAATGAACAAGATCCAGTGATTAAGTAGGAACCTATATAACTACAGTTTGGATATACTGGAGTATGATGTACATGTAGAGGTTAGACATATGGATGGAATTCACACCTACTTATATCAGCTCTCCTTATATCAGCTACTGATGCAGTCCTCTAGGTGAAGTATAATGGCCTGATTTTTCTTTTGGGGAGCTGCCCAAGATAAGTTAAGGGTGGCTACTGTGAGAAGGAAATATATGCCGGAACTGGTTTGCACTGCTCTGAATTCCAGTTTAAATAAAGTTGGTATCCTTTCTGTATTTCTGTGTAATCTCTATGAATGTGAGTTGTTGGGCTGAGCTCACCAGGTGGAGTTCTAAAGGAAAATGCCAACAAGTTAAAGACAGGATTTGTCTTTAAGTGAAACAGATAAGTGAAACAGAGCAACATGTTAGATTAAACCAGCTCAGGTCACTTTTTCTTTTAACAAATGAGATTTGTGTCTTGAGAAACGAATTGCCTAGTTACATGCTCTTTAAGACAGTGCTGTAGGCAAGCAAGCACCTCAGTCTTCAGCTTACCTGAAAATCAGATGACAACCAATAGTAACAAATACAGAGATGCATGCTAATGCAGTTTGGTGAATTCTGTTTTAAAAACTATGTAAGAAAGCTCTCTTTCAAGTAGTACACTTGAAAAGGTAAAAAAGTGATTTTTGTGGCACACATCTTAATTTATACCTCCAAAGTCTTCATTGAGTAGTATGAGAGTTCAAAGCACAAATAACCTTTTGTACTATTCCAATGGCTGTTTAATTCCTGGAAATACTGTGACCAGTACTGTCCATATGCAAATAATGACTTCTCTTTCTTATGCAATTTATGTAAAATCTTTGTGGAGGGATTCCTCTGTTTCTCTTCCAACATCAAATTTTACTCCTGTGATGGGGTTTGGAGGAGTAACAAGACAATTTTATCCAATGGTAATTTTTTTCCTACTAGTCCGTATGCAGTCCCTGACATGATGTTGTATTTGGTAGGCCATTGGTCTGTGTTCCTTATCGTGGTGGATGACCCACAGCAGTCTCGCACAATCATAGTGTTTTTAGAGGATTTTCAGTTGCAAGTTTGATTGTGAGTGAGGGTTCCTGAGTAAGAAGCTGAAAATAGACTGTGGTTCAGAAAAAAAAAATTGAAGTAGAGACTTACCTTCTTTTGATGTCATTCAACCAGTAGAAGTAGAAGCTGAGACTAATTTTAAAAAAGTGCAAGTATTTCTATTGGACCTTGATAATTTTTTTATTATTTACCTCATATTGTAAAATGTCAGAGAGCTTCCAAATTCTTTCAGTGTTCAACTTCTTCAGTGGGTATCCAGTGTGAGATGCTAAAAATTTGAGAAATGGCTGGAATACAAAAAAGCAAAATTTAAGTTGCGCACAGGGCCATTCTACATTGTTACTACACACTTCCATACTAGCACATAGCAATTTTTAGAAACAAGATGTTTTTTGCATTTAGCGCCCATGCACCATACCATTGTCTAGCGGTACTCACAGGCAGACAGTTACTACCTGTTCCAGTGGATCCTTTTATTTTTTCTTCATGCCATGTTCATATAATCACCTGACATAAAACGAATGCTTGTACAAAAATTCATAATGATCTTGTGAAACCTTGCTTTCATCCAAGTTTTGAGTTGCACCTTCCCTTCTGCTTCTAAATTCCAGTTACAAGTTCTCATTTCTGGTCCTTATTCCAGATATTACCTTTCTTTGATACATACTTCATGTGTATGTCTTGCATGTGTGTTGCCAAGCACGTCACTTCTCCATTCCTACCTTGGGTTTTTCTTAATTGCAACCCAATCTACTATTTCGGTCCACATCCTGATCTTATTTTTAGCCACGTCCCAGTCTTACCAATCTATAAGACATAGTATCACATAGCTATATTGGGGAAATTATGATATTGAGCAATGGGACAGGACACATATACCAAAAAAGCTTAAAGGCTTAAAGAAATTGATTTATACCTGCTGTATACCACTAGTTTTTCTTGGGGGAAAAAAAAAAATCATTTTTTTTTAGGCTGAAAAGAGAATTTGGCCTATTCATCTAGAAGAGGTTGGTGATCTGAGTTTAGGGTTGAAGTACAGGCATAGTTTTTATTTGGTGGAAAGGTTCAGAAGTGGGTAGAGGAGATGCAGATGCAAGAGGAAGTCTAGCAGAAATCCAAAAAGGGTTCAAAGGAAGTGTGATAAACACTTTTATTGTGATATTGCTGCTGAGTAGAAAGGAGGTATGATGTAACTTTGTTAAAACTGGGAATTATGATTTGTTTGTCTGTAACATATAGATGCAGAGCCATAAGTAGATGGCTGTTTCAGTGGTTAAAGATTAGAGGAAAACAAGTGAGTTTGGTAGTGCCATTTTGAATAAATCCATGAAGAAAGTTGCAATGGAATAGAAAAACAATTATGTACCTGTGGCAAAGAATTTGATGGTGGAGAAAGCAAGGGAGACATTAAGAATGAACTTTAAGTGAGTGTCTGAATGAAGACTTCAGGTGTGAGATAACTGTTACGAGAGGAAAGCACTGAGACTATTATAAAGATTTGAGGAATTGAGCTAGCAAGGAATTATACAGACAGAGATGTCAAGGAATTACTAACATGAGACTGAAGAGAGAGAAGTATTGAAGTGAGACACTGATTTGATCTAAGTTTTTGTTTTCGCTGCTCTCCTAAAAGGTAGGTGTAGTGGGTTTTTTTGCAAGGTAGTCAACAATTTATCTTTTTTATGACTTGCAATTTTCAGTTGATGGGGATAGTCCAGTCCAGCTGGCTCTGTAATGTAATTGTATTTTGGGTAAGACGTATACACCCACTTTGAAGGTGAGATATCTCGAAGAAGCATATTAACTGCCTTTTTTTTTTTTAACCTACCTGTTAGATATGGTTGCCAGAAGCTGTACATTTGATTTAGAAGATTTCCAGAACTAAAAATACCTTACCCTGTACTGCTTGAACTGCCTTTGGAAATCCCTTGTTGCAAAGGTTTCTCTTAGAAGTTCATTGTATTTTGGGCAGTGTGAGAAAGGTAAGTACAGCAACTGAAAATAAAATTGCAAAACATTAGTTAGGCAAGGCACTTCTTGTTCTGCAATTCAACATACACTTTGAGGATTGTTGTTCTGATTGGCTGCACTAATTAGGGCAAGCTGCAAAAGTTTTTGGGAATGTTGTTTCCAAGGATATTCATCTTCAGGACAGTAAGAGTCATATTGATGACTACTTACAGAATAATCTTCAAATGTTCAGAGGAGTAATAGTTCCAGCAGTTCAAAGTTGAAGGACTCATCTACACAAATTGAAATTTATCCCTTGACAGAGGACTAACATAAGCCCTCATGTATTTCTTTGTACTTGGCTTCCTCAGGAGTGATTTTACTCATTGTGTTCAGTCTTTGTTTAAACATACCATCATCTTTTTGCAACAAATTACCAGCTGGACTACAAAAGGAGTCTTTGTGCATACTCAGCTCCATTAAGTGAACTTACCACAGCTCCATTTAGTTCAGCCAAATTAAAGAAACTTAAGTTTCCATAACTCAGATTTTTCTTTAATTCAAGGTACTTGAAAGTTAAATGTTACATGTGAGATGAATAACTTAAGAATTTGTTAATTCATTTATCTAAGCTGAGTTTATTCTTGTTTGAAATTTTTGGGTATTAAGTTTTAAACAAAAGCTAAACTGAATTTTTACACTGAGATATTATTAGCATTTTTCTCTAATATGTTTTTTGTCCTTTTTCCAGAAATAAAACTCTAGTTATACAGTCCCACAGTTGAAAGAGTTAAAAATAAATAAATAAATAATAATAATTGAGAATCCTGAAGGTATAATTACCTACGAAAGCTTCACAGCATTTTCTGTCTTTTTAAAAACATAATCTATCCTTTTCAGAAGGTAGGAAAATATTTCTGAATTATATATAACCATAGATAGGCTCATGAACGGGTCTGACTTTAGCAACATGATGAACCTTTTTTTTGTGTATGGAAGGATACATGTGTTCTCAAACTTACATGTATTTGTAGTAAAGATGAATAAAGCTAAAACACGAATGTTAGGGAAAAAAGTGGGGAAAAAAAAAGCATATCTGTTTGTGATTACGATTATTATTATTTTTTAAATAAACTTACTTGATCCCTTAGGTGTGAATGAGGTGCAGTACCTGCTTGCTGAGGGTGATAGCAGTATTGATACTGGCCAGGTGTTTTTGACTGCTGGAGTTCTACCATCTGTGACAGTGTCAGAAGAAGCTCCTGACTCTACCCCAGGGCTGTGTGCCTGCACAGTAACATATATGTCTCCATTTCCTCCATTTTCATGCTCTCATCACCCTGAGGTGTGAACCAGAGTTCCATGTCCCTGTTTAGCCTGATTTCCCTATCACAGACTGTGTTGACTTGTAAATCCACGCAATTTATCTCACATCACATGTGAACGTCCTCTCTCATAATGGGACTCACATTGTGCACTCCTGATTTTTCTTAGCTTTTTACCATATTTTTTCCGCAAATCGGGAACTCCAGCACCACTCATCTGTCCAACTTTCTGCTCTAGGACAGGTATATGCATATTTCAGAGCTGCTATCCGCACAGCTCTGAGGTGAGGAGTAAAGGAAGGGAGATGAATAAATATATTACCCTATGAATTTATGCTCTTAAAGCTCTTAGTCATTTTTATTTTTCTCTTTACTTTTTCTGCCAGACCTCAAAATGCATACACCATGCACCTCAAAGCACAAAAAAAAAACAATACTGTGACACAATTCTCACTGTATTGCGAATGACAGAATAATTCTTTTACCTTTTTAGTTGTCTGGAGCCTAAAAAAAAGGTGAAGCACTAGTGAGAATAGGTATTCTTCCTCTTCTCACATGAAAGTCATGGTTGTGATAACACCAAGTACAAGATCAATCTGTTACTACTTCTAAGGTGTTTTATTCCTGTAATAAGAGTTTTCTTCTGTTTTGTTTTGTTTTTCTCTATGATTTTTTTTTTTATTTCTTTCTCTCTCTCTCTCTCTCTTTTTTTTTTTTTTCTCTTTCTATTTTTTTCATTAACTCCAGGTCTCTGTTATCTTCCATTCTTGTGGAAAATCTTGGCAATATTTCTACTCAAATTATTAGTCCTTTTTACCCAATGCTTGTAACTTGATATACCTTTCTTTGTTATTACACTGCCCTTTTTCCTGCTCCTTCATCTCATTTTGGATATTTTACTAATGCTTAAGGGAAAGCAAATGCCCCAGTTTATACTCACATTATCATGTGACAGTGGCACTGTGTGAACTGGAATTGGCTGCCAAAGGATTCTGGGGTTCCAAATCTGGCCTTGTGTCAGTGGATACAGCCCAGCAAGACTCGCCTGAGCACTCATAAGTGTTTGATCACAGTCAGTACTTTGCACATAAATCTGAAGGATGAAAAGAAAAGATTTAATTTTTTTTTTTTTTTGGAGGGGGGGAGAAGTTGGTTTTCTTCTGTTAATTTTCTTCTTTTGGTAGAAAAGAAGGGGATTAGTACTATACTGGAGGAGCTGTCATTAAAGTAGAGTAGGGTAAAGAAAAAAGATGGGGGAGGGAGAAAGAAAAAAGCTGAAATAGGGCCTTGGAATATAATTTTGGTGGACAAGAGAGTTGTGACATGGTAGCTATTCCCTTTGGGTCCTAATGAAAAACTGACTCCATTTGGCCAACTAGGCTTTGGGATATTAGGGATGCACTGAGCAACTGGAACTGAACAGTAAGCTGTGTCTGCACTGTACATGGAAGTGCTGAATTGGAGATATTTGATACAGATACTGTATCATACAGCAGTGAGGCATCTGAACCTTTTTACAGCCTCAAAAACCTTGTGCATGGTTTTCAACTAACCATCGGCTTGAATTAAAGTTGAGCCACAGCTTCAGGGATACTTTGAAACCACATTGAATTCAGTGGTTTACCTCCAGGCATACCAGGTTCAGACTTTCTTGGATTCAGAAAGTTCCAATATCCTTGAAAAACATCCTACCTCCTAGATCCAGTACTTGCCTCATTCTGCTTGTAAACGACACTCAGGAAATGAGAGTATCTTCTCCGCATGTACTGTCCAAGCTCGTACTGTTGCTGTATGCCAAGCTGTAGAAGTGACAGAAGAGTGTAAGAAGCTCAAGTGTGCTGTGCTACTATTCCTATAACAAAAATTTAAATAATCTTTAATAAATAATTTTGATAAAGATCTTAAAGTATTTCATTTCTAAAGGGAAGATGGAAAGAAAGCAGGAGAAAAAAATCGGTAAAGTTACTGTGTTGACAGTTATTTTCTAACTTCCACTCTGAAACAAAACCACTGTGTGAACATAGTCTCATTAGCACTTATTTTCTTTAGCCGTAGGGAAAAAAAAATAGAAAAAAGCTGTTTGCACTCTGTATGTTGCATGCAAATGGAGATCATCACTATTCATCTCTGAAACTCACATCTTAGTGAGTTAAGCTGAAACTCATATCTTAACGGACAAGCAGTCAGAGTCTCCTGTGCATATGGCTGTAGTTTAGGTAGATGTTGCTTTCTGCAAAGGGACTTAATTAGGAAGTAGCATGTCTGTAGTGATCCTAATGCATCCATCATAGGAAAAGGATTGCATTTTTCACCCTAGAATGCTTGAATCCTTGCTGAGTAAATACTAAAGAAAATAACAGTGTAGTGTACTTGATCAGAGAGGCATGGGAGTTTACCTTATTTAAAAGAGATTATCAGGCAAAAGGACAGTATTTGTACCAAAATAAATGAATATGAATTAGCCATGAGCATATTTGAAATGGAAATTGGAAGGACCATCGGGGTGAAGTTCAAGAACAAGCTTTCAGTGAGAGCAATGGAAGCAAAAATACCCGACTAGTTTGAAAGTGGAGCTTGCTAAATGCATGGACGCAGATTGTATGATATGGCTTTTTGCCATGGCAAAAGACTGGATTTGATTGCTTAAAAGGCCCCTCCTATTCCTGTGTGATAAGAGTTGTCATATTAAAAGCTGCTTATTAATTAATGTTATCTTCACAATAGGCTTTACTGTAAATGTTATTTGCATACTTACTGGTCATATGACAAGAGTAGGAAGAGTGAGCCGTAAGGATAATATCAGATATGTCTTCCTGGCAGATACAGTTTTTCATTTTGTTTTGCAGTAAGCTATGTGGTTGTTTATCCAAGCTAATAAGATTAGCTGAGGGACAGGGTTACTTAAAGCAGGTACAGAGATGTCCCAACAAAGTTGTCTAGTTCCTGTTGTTTTGCTGGCTCACAGCTAATTAACTGGGACTGCAGGCACAGCAACCACCTGGCTATGAGGATATGTCCAGGATATGAATCCCACAGAATAACAACAGTGATTCCATACAGAAGCTATAGTTTCAACATGAGCAAGATCTTCTTTTTTGGGAACACAGAAAATTGTGAACCAAAGACTTTGAGTAAAGGACCTTCACGCCTTTGAGTATTTTGTTGCAATGGTTATCTACAGTCTTAAACTTTTGATTCTTAATTCTGGCCAATGTGCCCAGCTTTCAACCCCTGGATCTTGTTACCCTTTTGAATGACGCATTCGTCGCAATCACAAATCTTATTCCCGGTAAGATGGTAAACAATAAAATGGAATCAAGCCACTTAATCTCTATGTTACTCTAGCTAGAAGACAGTTCTCTACTCACACTGCCAAGTAGGTTTTCTAACCTTAGCATTTTCGTAGCTCTTTGCTGAATATTTTCCAACTTACCATCATCCTTTTGTAAAGACATGACATGAGAATCACATGCAATGTCCCTGTAATGGTCTCAGTGTTTATGATCTTCTTACTTGTATGCGGTGTTTCCTAGACTAAACTGAAATATAATTGACTTTGCTCATTTAATCATTAATCTGCACTGGAATCTGAAGTACAGTGATTATTAATTGCCTCCCAAAGCCCATAATTCAGGTTGAAATAGACCTCAAGAGGCCTCTAGTCCAACCTCCTGCTCAAAGTGGAGTCAGCTATAAGGTCAGACCAGGTTACTCAGGGCTTTATCCAAAATGCCAGTCATGGCCCAAAATACGTGTATGTGATCGCCTCTTTCAGTTTCTGGAATTGTGCATCTGGGTTTCCTAGGAAATATGCTAGGCCTAGGCTTATGCTCCAACTTGCCTAAGATGTGTGTTGTTAAATCCTGACGTCTGGGCCTTGAACCTCTCCAGAGCTTACATGGCCTGGAGCAAGCTGGCATGTAGCGCTGAACTTGTGTAGCGTACATGTGAAATGATTGAGTCATAACTGAATTAAGGTATGAGGAGCTGATCTTAACCACCTTTGAGACATTCACTGTTGCTTTCTGCCTGATAATGAGCTTTGCTGCGAAGCTATTACTCCTTTTTCTCAAGGGAGGTGGTGTGAGAGCAAGTAGGCCTCAGAGATTGGTGCAGCCTCCTGCGAACGAAGCAGAGAGGCCCTGTGTGCTGTTTGTTCTCTCCTGATTTTGTTGGAGACCTGGTAAGTGACAAGTTCTCCTTGGAGAGAAAAATGTGCATTGTGCTGGACTTGCTGGATAAAATATGACGAACAAACATACTGCACAGCCGCCTCACAGAGGCACACGCACTGAGCAGTCTGCAAACACATGCACAATAGCCATTTGTCTGGGACTTTCATTTTTGGCACATCTAAGCCGCTTCAGTGAGGCTTCTGGGTTCCCAGTATACTGGACAAATGACTAGTGCATTTTTGGATACAAACAGCTTATGTTGGGGAAAAAGGAATGAAGCACAAACACAATGATAGTGCTGGTGGGAGCAGAGCAGAAGGAGGATTAAAATCTCTTAGTACCCCCATATTTGTTTAGAGCCTGATAGTACACCTCCATATTTGTTTGGAGCCTGATAGGAGCTTACCCTCTGTGCCATTCACAGGAAGAGGAGGATAATACTAATGACAGATAATGTAGAAACATGGTTTCTGCAGCTGGGATCTGCAGTTTCCTTGGCTGTTGCTAGTCAATACCACCAGGTGATATTTATGTGATACTTCTGCCAGAACTGATCTTAGTTGTTCATGAGCCAGGAATCTCTGCTCAGCAGAGACTCAGGGTGGTCTGTGAGTGCTTCCACCACCTTGTTCTGTGGTTGAAGTTATGTGTTTAGTCTCAGGTGAACCATGGTGCTGCTGGTACCTGTCTCCTCTTGGAAGACCCCGGTTTACAAACATCTCAACATGTGCTGCTATTGGACCAGAACAGGCCAACTCGGTGTCAGTGAAATCAGTTACTACTCACAACTGTACCTTCCCGGTATGTTCTTCATCTGTCCTACAAGAGATCTGCATATACCAACTTAACAGGAGCTTTCTCAAGTTAAAACAAAGTGCTAAAAGACAAGTATCAGCAGACCATGCTCTGATATTTCTGTATTTTGTCCCTGGTAAACAAACACACCTTGGTAAGCTGTCCGTATCCATGCTGCCTTGCAACTTCTTTGTTTTTGTCAGCTGGAAAAAACTCCTGCGGGGTAAGATCACCGTGGCGGAACACCTGGTAAAGCAGACAGAATTCCCCTCATGTTACTGGGCTTTTTAAGTTGGATATAGTTAGTGCAGTCCCAAGGATTTTGCAATGATAGAGAATACTTTATCTAACAGATGCTAAATACTTACCTTAGATCTACATAGCTACAGTACTTGTTTGATTTCTTTAGACAATGTAACTCCTCCTTTTTCCTGGCATTTGGAAAGCAGTTAGCTCAAATTTTTACAAGTTATAAAAACATTTATAATATTTTATATATTTTACAGAGGTGGTTTTTTTTTTTTTTTTTTTTTTTGCATTTTTTGGAGGTAGAGACTGCAACAGTGACAGACAGTAAACAAACAGAAGCATCTAAATAATTTTCCAGGAATATTGGAACATTAATATTTTGGTAGGACTAACTGGGAGTTCAAAAGGAAGAAAAAAAAAAAACCCTACTGCTCAGCAGTACTTTGAGCGGTATTTTGAGTATTAAAACAAATTAGTCTTAAAAAGCCACATGCTGACTTTTTCATCACAAGAAGTGATGACTGTGTCATCTAATATCTAATATCTAGGCTAAACTGTTACTTGGAAAACACTGAACATGTTATGAAATTTCACTTCATACAAAAGATATATCTATAAAGATCATAGAATCATAGAATCATAGAATATCCTGAGTTGGAAGGGACCCTTAAGGATCATCAAGTCCAACTCTTGACACCGCACAGGTCTACCCAAGTTCAGACCATGTGACTAAGTGCACAGTCCAATCTCTTCTTAAATTCAAGATACATCAAGATTTTTCATTCCTGTGATGAATTCTCTCATTGCCCAGCATACTTCCTGTAAATATATGTGACAAAATTGTAAAATTTTACCACCAGATTTATTTGTTTGTTTATTTATTTTATTTCTTTGGCCAAATAGGGAAAATAAAATTGAATCTTCAGGGAAAACAAAACAAAACAAACAAGTGACATATAAGCTTTTGCGATATTCAGAACAGACCAAATTCAGGCCTCCTGCAAACAACAGTATGTCATAATTGCAAATGTTTTACAGCATGGGTTCTATGTTGCATATTCATTGCCACTGTATACTTGTTTGGGTTTCACATAATTAAATTTGATTACTTGTTCATGCAGTGAAACCAGTAGAATAGCAGAAACTCTTCTATGGTGAAGATGATTTTGTTAATGCAGTGAAAATTGTTGAATAGCAAAACTCTTCCAAGGTGAAGGGGGTTTTTGCAGGCCATTGGAATTTAGTTATGAAATCCTATTTTACAATTTAAAAATAATGATATGCAATTCCTCTCTTATTGATGTAAAAATAATAATAAATAAAACAAACAACACTCTTTGTCATTCCAGAAAGTTATCTTCAGTTGCTTCCATCCAGGACTACACTAAGGAGATAACATTATAAAATCTTACTTAAAAAATGGTGTTGCTTTTTGTGCAATGTAATAATGAATTCAGAGTATGCAGTACACACTTCAGTATTCACAAAGTACCCCCTCTCCCACACTGTAGACCATAAGAAGAGCAGCAAGTGACAGGTTTGAGGTCCATTTATCCATGAACTATATACTTACTACGGACACAAACTTCAGTTTTCTTTTTGCTGTGGTTTGGTGAAGAAAGATGCAGAAAAGGCAGAACGTGAAGCACAGACTCCAGATCCCACACACCAGCTGCCTTGACCTCATTCTGAGGGTAGTGTTCAGTTATTTTGCACCCTGGAGCCCCTGGCTGAATGTGGTACAGTAGATATGTGGCTAAGAGGGGAGGAGCCAGTGGTGCTTGGTGGCGTCCAAAAGTGGGCTGTGTTTTTGCCTCTGCCTATGGAGCCATGAAATGAAAAGTGCACTTGGCACTAGCACTCAATTTCTGTGTCCCACGTATAATGGGAAGCAGAATTTTTGAGCCCTCCAATTCCTGTGCGAGGTACCTACAATACAGACGAATGTAAAGATCTATAAATTGCCTTCTATCAATTAAGCTAGGATTTGGTATAAGTCAGTAAGCCTTCTCAAAAGTGAAAATGCTGCAGATATGTTGTCTCTTACTATGACAATGCACACACGGTCTTCTTTGAAACTTTGAATTAGAAAGTGAGAGAGTACAGTGCTGGCACTTGTTCTGTAACCAAGGATCTCCAGAGTTACCTCTAGATTTGGCTGTGGTCTTTAGCAGAAATAAATAGCAGCAGACTTTCTTGCATGGCAGCAGGGACCAGCCTAAGCTGACTGCAAAAAGATAAAGATACATCTATGAGCTTTTCATCATGATAGTAGATGTGCTTAGTGTGTGCCACCATTTTCTAAAACTATGCCTAAAATCTCACAGTTAGGTAAAGCTTTGATTTCAAGCTTTGAAAGGTTTTTCAGACCTTTCAATTTTCTCTTGCTGCAGATGTTCTCATTGTTATAGCATGCATAAATCAAGAATTGTCTCTGTTGTTTCCCCTGTATATTTTAGATAAAGAAAAAATCTAGCTCATAGACAGTATTGCAAGGGACAGAGGTGATCTTACAAGCTTGGTCTGAGCGTATAGGTTCAGTCACAGTACTGTGTTATTAAAAGCCCTATTAACATGTAAAAATTGAGGGCGATTTCTTAGTGATCAAAAGCTCTCTGTATGTCAGAATTTTAAAGGTATTACTGAAAAAAAAAAAAAAAAATCTTGTTCCTACCCCAAAAGGTTATGTAATCTCAAGCTAGTTAAAAGCACAAATAACAAACTTTCCCTTGTAATTATTAGATATGGGATTGCCTAGAGGGATCAGTTCTCTTTCCTGAAGTAACAATGACATATCTTTCACATGTCAGAACTGAAGAGATTCCTCTATGAAACATTCAGAGGTCAGACTTTCTTGGTGCAAGATGGCTCATGTGTAGTTTTGCTTTTGTGCCTGACAAGTCTAACCTATTCATGCAAAAATAGATGGATATAGGGAGTTGCTCACATTTGTTGTGAAAGAGAATTCTTTTTTTCATTATTATTATTTAATAAGAGCCCTCAGGGAGATGTGGGTCAACTGATTAAAGCTATCTACACTCTGTATGGTTTCCTGTCTCTTCTGTCTGTAAAACTTCAAATATCTTTTTGAATTGACTGTGTTCATTGCAGTTTCTAGAGGACATGACATATGAAGACACTCCTTTGCAAGGCAAGTTTTTTAGTCATACAAACAGGTATCAGTGAGAAAAAAAAAATACATGCTTTCAGAATTGCAGGGCTCTTCAGTTACTGATTCAGATTCAGGTTCTTCAGATACTGTAGATAAGTCTAGCAGGGTCAAGAGATACATGATAGGAGCAGAAAGTTTTATTCTTTATTCTTTTCCAAGAATAATGGGAGACCATTCATTGTCTCCCACATTTTGTGAGATTTCTGAAACAAGGAAGACAAAATTACTCTTACATGGGAGATGACAAAATATTAGGGTAAAATATGATCTTGGTGCTGCTGATTCTGTGGGAAGAGACTCATAAAGTGTTGGAGTTACTTTGAAGTATGGCACATTGGTGTTAATCTTTTCCTGATGAAGGTCGCAGAAGGAGAATGAAACTGTGCTGCATCACATGCCCTTCTTCCTGAGAGTGAAACTCAGGAGATGGAGCTCTCGTGGCAGCTATCTCACACCTGCAGAAATCCTCTGTTGTGGGTGGTGAGTGATGTAAAAACTACAGCTGGTTTCAAAGTCAAGGTAACAGATTCTTTTGTATGCCTGCAAACAGTATTAAAACAGGAGAAGGTGGAAGAGGAGGAGATAATGATAAAGACAATAAATGAACCTCACTGACTACATTGGAAGTACAAAGGAAAACATCTCAGGTACAGATTATATGCCTATATCTTACCAATAAAGTTGGTGAAATACTTATTAGATGATGTTAAACATAATATTATTAAGTAAAAGTACAGCTTTGTGTTGTGTCATGTACTGTGATACCTGAAAAATCAGTGTGTTAAGTTATGCTGCAGACTCTTCGAATTGTTTAGGGAATACAAGTTTCATTAATGGACCTTCAGCCCTTCTCAGTCGGTTCATATTTTGTTCTGTTGTTTGTAAAAGCTCTTTCATCCAAAGGATAACATTTGTAACCCTTGCCCCCAAACTGCAAAGTAAAGAATTTTCTCCTAGATGTGATGCTTGTCCCCCTCCACCAGCTTTTATTAAGTGTAGGGTTAAATCTGTCTGGTATTTAAACACAGTATGAGGTTGGATGTGCACACTGATATGCACTGGCAAAGGGGGATCAGGAGCAGTGGAAGATACACTGATAAGTATCTTAAGAGAAGGCTCCAGTGTGGAATTAGTGGGGGTAGAAAGAGGAAGTTGTAGGAAGACTCCAGACTTCCTACCCTGCCTCCTCTCCTTCCTCCTCTGTGAAGTGTACCCTGGCAGGACACTTGCTCCAGCCTCCAGTGTTGAAGTCCTGACTCTGTGGCTTTTGCTGTGTTGATATCTATTTCCACTTCTGTGTCTTTTCCATGTCATCTCTCCCCAGCTCCACTCAGATCAGGGCTGTGTCTGTCCCCCAGCAGAGTTCAATGTAAGGATGTTTCCTCTGGCTTGCAGTGCTTCTGTTTATCTCTTGCTTGCACACCATGAGCAAACAATAAAGAACACCAAGGTCATCATCACTCAGCTGCAATAAACTTACGGTGAGAACAAAAGAGTTCCAACTCCAAATCATTTTCTTAGTATCTAAATAGATAGATATCAACTGCCTCTGTTTGGCTAATGCTTAACATAGACTTCTTTGGTCCTTTATGGTAGGAGAACAATGCCATGTCATGTCACCATGCCTGTGTCACAGGGACACATTACACCCACCTCAAAAAGAATTCTGCCCTAATCAGATGTACACTTTCTGTTAATGATTGCAGTGCTGGCATGCAATATTCTCTCAACCCATTTTAAGACTGGGTTAGAAGTATGTTCACCTTCCCTGGGGACCTGGATCAAGGCTTGTCAGCAGCATGAAAAAAACAGAGCATTCACAGCCTGCAAATAAAGAAACCTGCAATGGTAACAGGATCTCTAGAGAGCTCTGAATGATGTTTTTGATGCTGCTGGCAGGAGCCATCATTTTCCTTCAATGGCATCAGAAACAAGAGACAGCAGTTGGTGCTGGGGCTTGTAAGCAGTGGGGCTGTGGTCATTCTTAGACCATTCAGCCTTCTCTGGCTGGGTCCAAAGCTGTACTCTTGACATCATTCTGAGATAAAAAAACTTTTCTGTACAGTGGCCAGCTTTTTCTCTATTATACTTATGCAGATATAGAGTAACTACACAGAAGCTGATGGAGGTATTCCAGGTGCATTTCCCTTGAGGTTTACACAGCTGTTCTTTCATGGATATTACCCTCAGCACCTTCTGATCTCCATTTTGTGGCTGTGTTTGAGATACGTGCATCAGGTGCTCCACATCATCACTCAGTATGATTTCAGTTAGCTCTTTATCTTTGATAGACTCAAACTGGTTTGCAGGAGCTTCAAAATACAAGAGAAGGAGAACACGAAAATGGTTTTCCTCCAGCTGCTCTAATGAAAAAGCATTATCAAAAAAATGGGAAGCTGGTGTTCAGGCAAAAAGAGATCAAATTCCAGATCCAATCTTCATCTGAAGTTTTGCTGTATTTTAAAGCCCCTTCCTTTCAAATATAAGCACTTTTTTCCAGCTTCATGTGATTCATCTTTGTTATCATAAAGCATGCGACTTAAGAGAAACAAGGCTGATGCAGAGGAGATGAAGATGTAGCTTGGTAGTTGTGTCTTAACAGGTGGTGACTCTAACATCAGATTGAAGGTGGCATTATTCCACTTTGTGGTGGTATTTATTTTGGCCTTAGGCCATCACTGAGATGCAAACCTAACTTCTGCACAGTGTAAGCCATCTTTAATCTTCTGTCACAAATTCCATGAATTAATTCAAGCAACATTTCATGGACCGGATCACATAAGTGGACCTACTGCTGCAGGAAAGAGGTAAGTTTTGTAGCAAATTTCTAGGATACGAAGGTCTTCAGACCAGTAATCTAATCATCAAGACTTACTAATTACTTGTATGGGACTGTCAGGCTTCATGTCATTTTGACAGTAGAAGGTAAGATATTTCTTGTACTGGAGGAAGAGAAAAACATTTCTTCCAGCTAGCCGTCATTGTAGCTGTCTATCTTGTGTTAAAGCCAGAAGTGTTTCATCTGGGTGCTAACATAAGTTCAAACAACCTCCCCGTGTTTAATCAAGCATCAAGCTATTGTCCTTATGTGCCTTAGAATACCTGAGGGGTTTGGGCTCCTGCTTTCTTTAATTTTTAATAATTACATTTAACTTTGAAGTAACACACAGTAACTATGATTAAAGCAATTGTTCTGCTCAGCTGGAATGATTTCTGATCGTGCCCTAGCACAATGCTGCAAGATTTGAAATGTAAATATGTGGAAGTGAAGATATATTCTTCCACTAACTCTTGTTTTTTTTTATTTCCACTGGAATAAAACAAAAAATGCTTCATAAAAACACAAGCTGAGGTCAAATGCAAATCCAAAATTTTTCATAAGTATTACATCTTGCTGGTGATGAGCGTGATCTACCTGTGGAGATAATTTCAGTTTTGGCACTTAAATCCTGAATTAGGAGTGAAGGATTAATAAATTAGTGGTTGATCAGCTAGCAATTGATTGAAATATTGACACAAGCATTTTCTGAATGAAACTATCAGAACTGTTACAATTGAGGACTGTTATCAAACTGTCAAAGTTCTTGATGTTTCCAGTGTGACTTTTATCAATAAAATTTTCATTGACTTGCCAATATGGTTGTTATAACCCAATCATATATGCTTCAGGGCATACATCCAATTTGGCTCACATTAGGTCAAACTAGAATAAGTACTAAATATCAGGGTGGTAGAGGTTGAGAAGTTTTTGAGACAAAAATCCTTAATTTGGTGACACTGAGTTGCTTCTGTCAGAAATTTTAATATGCTTTCTTATATATATATATATGTATATATATATGTATATATAAAGTGATGTTCCGTCTTCTTACCTACTACATTGTCCATATGAAGTACAAAAGGTGTAAAAGTGCAAAATTATGGAACAAGCTTTCCATAGGGCAATAGCTGAAGTGATGAACAGACAATTGTGGCAAGTACTCTGCTGTTTTTTTTTGGGATCTTTTACTCATACCTCTTGTTGGCAAGGAGGGTAAGTTGGGTGGGTGAGTCAGCTTCAAGAACCCATTTTCATAGAAAAATAAGGGATGGTAACAGGAAGATGGGCTTGAATTCATGCAAGGAGGTGGCCAAGGCCTTTGTGAAGTGCTTCTATCACTGAGAGATTAATACTACCTTCAAATGCTGATCATTCTTGGAAAAAACCAAGCTACCAAACAATTAGTAGCTTAGTTGATAATTATAATGTGGGTTTAGTTTTACAAAGCGTGGGTTTACAGGTTTGATTTATAACATGTTGGGCTTTCCAAGGAACTTGAGAAAGTGCTGCACCAAATACAGGTAAGCCAGGCAAAGTACTTTGGTTAACTGTGGTACAATTCACTCTATTCTACCTGAATAATTGACTTGGTCAATTAGAAGAGGCTACATGCTCAGGCATGAGCACAAAATGGAGAATCAATGTAATTCAGGTAATGGAATAAAAGGCTACCCGAAGGAATCCTGAGTTTAACAGGTATGTGATTAAGCTCATGTTCTGATTGACATCAGTAGATGGAAGGTGGTAGCCCACAAAACCAAGCTTTGTTGTGATTTACATTTCTCCAAGCATGATAGAATTGGTCAGGTTTCATCATGCGGTTCTTTATGTTTTCCACATACAATGAATAGTGAATGATGTGTAACATCCTTTCAGTTAAACTGTGAATCTCTTCTGTTTTGTCAGCTCTAGATCAGGGTAGTGTCTTACCTTAATTCAAAGCATGAAATGAGAAAAATGCAATAGTATGAAAGGAAAGTTTATTTTAGTGCAAACCAAATGAAAATGTATGCTTAAACCCACAAAAGAGCTAAGTAGTAGTACAGAGGTTAGAAAAATGTTTGCATATATCTACAGACACCTTAGAGGATTATTTTACAAAGGTATATTGCCATCTAGTGCTAAACTCTCATCTGTTCATTGTACTTTGAGCTCGTGTATTTGCAGTAGATTCCTGACTGACACTTCTATGAGAATCATCAGAAATTCAGTGAGATATTGAGAAATGCAGAATAGCAGGGCCACAGCCAGATATTAAGAATGCATGACCCCATTTCCAAATCTACATAAAGGTTAAGTTCAATGATTTTTCACTTCTACAGCCAGGGTTGCTGGCAATATGCATTTACTGTCCAGAAAGAGAGAGTTTGTTAAAGTTGGCTTACCAATGTTGTTTTTCAACATTGATATAAGTAGTGAAAAAAGGTTGTTTTTGTTTGTTTTAAATATATACTTGTAGTATTAACCCTTAGGAAATTTATCTTTGTACATTTCATTTGTATACCACAAGAATTCAACATCTTCATAGAGAGAGAGTCTCAATTAATTTTACAAAGTAAGAGAGTTTGATTAACCCAGCCTGATCTTTCTGGTCAATGTAGCTTCTTCTCTTTTTACATGTAGGTAAAGAGTTTGGCAGACTTTATTGCACATTCTTTACCTCTTGTCAGTAGTGGTCTAAAATAATTAATTTCAAGACGTCTCTTTAACTTCATTATCACCTTATGAAGCAAAGTGTATCTAAATCTACACCCTGCTGTTTAATGTTTAGTTTCCTGGAAACAATATTTCATGATGTATTTAAAGGCTTAGTATGGCTTGATCAGTCTCTAAATTGTTAAATATTCTATTGGAAATCTATATTTTACTGTAGTCACTGCATTACAAATACCAAGTTTTGATAATGACATAGGCAGTCTTAGTGATTTTGGAAAAATTGCAAGTAAATGCAGTTTGGGGACTGATATGAATGATTTCCCTTTGGGGGGAAAAAAAAAAGGAAAAGGAGAGATCTCATTGCAGATACCAGAATGCATTTCTAACTGATTTACCATCCTCCAAAACTGTGAGATGAGCACAACATTCTGGAACTGACTTGTTTTTTTTTTTTTTTTTTAATAAATGCTCCAGAATTATTTCAAAAGTGACACTACTATGGAGTTAAATCAGCAGAACATTGTTGATATACCTTCTCTGGTATCATCTCATCTCCTGGAGACGTGTAATAGAAGGACCTGTGTGACTTTTATTTCATGGTGTTCTACATTTTCTCAGTGGTTAAAACTTAAAACTACAACTCCCCCAAATGTGAACTAAACTCTGCTGTTTTATGTGTAGTGTATACCACACAGTCCTGTTCATGTAGACTGGTTACACATATTGAATATTCACTAAACCAAAACCAACATGAACTGGTGACCTTGGAACCTCTGGCTTCTTAAGTGATGGCATCTGAAACAAGACGTCTTAAGCCACCTCTGATGTGAGATTTGTTTGTTTATGCACAGAGGCATAAAGTCCCCTACCAGAAGGGATTTATAAGTGTATTACAAATAATTTATATTTTTCCCCTGCTTAAATACATACTAGAGCAGAAAGAAGCAAAAGAAGTAAGAAAATATCAGGTAATGCTTATGAACATAGAAATGTCCTGTCTTTTGAAAAAGCAAGAAAAAAAGCATATTTCTGGTGCAAAACATCCTGGTACTTCTGCCTGACTTCATAATACCCTGTACCAAGTGTGGTCAGGAATTGGAACGGGCTGCCCAAAGAGGTGGTGGAGTCACCATCCCTGGAGGCATTTAAGAGATGTGGAGCTCAGGGACATGGCTTGGTGGTGGACTTGGTAGTGTTAGATGATGATTGGACTTGATGGACTTCAGGATCTTTTCCAGCCTAAATGATTCTGTGATTCTATAATTTCTAACGTCAGCTCCAACAAGACTCAAACATTATGTCTTGACATATAAAGGAATGTGGGAGACCTGTGGCCTTCCATGGCTCTGATCAGAACAACAAGAAAATTTTACTGAATTTTTATTTTTTGAAACAAAATGACTGTAGATGGGAAATGTCTTCAAGGAATATGAAGTCTGACTTGCAGTTCTGACTAGGCAACTGCTTATTTTACTGTTATCAAATTTCTCTCAAAAATCAAGGGCAGTATTATAATGCTACATGCAAATACCTTTTCTACCTCCGTTCTTCAGGAAAGAAGAATCCTTTACACTATATTCTTTTCTATTGAATACTAAAAAAGATAAAGTGAAAAACAAATTTAAATTATATATATGAGATATGCTGAAAAGGTTAAAAGTTTTTTATATCTTTTTCAGAGCTCTTGAAATATGAATGTTCATGTTCACCACCATTTAAGGGCTGAAAGATGTAGGGCTGTTTAGTGTGAAGAAGACATGACAGTAGTTTTCACATATTTAAAGGCTGCAGCTATGAGGAAGGTAATAAACTTGCCCATGCTGGGCAAGAAAAAAAAAAATATAATAAAACAACACAGACTGGAATTGCAGAGAGGCAGACTGAGCTTATACATTAGCAAAACTAAAAATAAGAAGCACTGCCTATGGAAACTGAAATTTCCATCACTGAAGGTATTTGAAAGTGAGTTATGTGACTTTCCAATAGACAAGTAGTTACACATCTGCTGTATGCAGTTGGAAATAGGCTAGATTATCTCTTGGTGTCCCTTTCACTTCCATTTTTCACTAATTTTATGATTTCATAACACAAATGTCTTGGCATGTACTATTTACTAATTCTTGGTCTGAGGGAAGTGATGCTCTTTCGGGACTGAAAACTCTTGCAATTGAAAACTTTTTTATTGGGTCTGGATAGCATAAAATAGTTATATTCTGCTATGTTTGGAGACAACTTGAAAGCACCATCTCCTGTGTGCTTTTAATTTCTATGCATTGTGCAGTAATGTTTTTTGTCTCTGTTTAATTAATGAAGTTCAGTTTAAAAAAATGAGTTAATTTTCACCTGCTTAATATTTACCTCTATTCTGGCATAGTGCTGTAGAGTATTTGTAGCTAATGAGTTGGTTGAAGGCAATGAAGCCAAACTCAAAAGTAAAGCCCACTTGCTAGCTCCTCCCCATTAAGATACAAATAAGAGATTATATTCCCTTTTTCTTTTTATTTTTTTGAGTTGTGTTAATGAAGAATATTGTGGATGTTTGTGTAGAAATGAATTTTGTACTCAAACCATTTGACAATTCCACTTACTGGTATTTTGCCAAACACTCTAAGTGGTTTTCCTAAGTTAAACTTCTGCAATCAAATTGTAAAAGATGGCAGCATGATAAGAAGAAATCTAGATAATTGTGCGTAGTGTGGACTTCATGCCCATCAATTCCATGTGACAGCTGGTCCTCAAAGGTATGACTGTCTCTAATACCTACTAGCTGTTGATTTCAATATTGTCAGGCTTCTGGAATAACTTCTGGAATAAATATTCTGGAGAAATTACTTTTGTGGTTGAAGCCCTGAACTGATTTGCAGACACCTGGCTGGAGTTTAAGACCACACTTGCTTTCCTGTGTGATTTCTGATGTGAGCTTTTCGAGGCAGTGAAAGCAGGGTCATGGGGCCTGGGAAGAGTACGGGGATGCTGCCTGGATGTGCAGGGATGGGATCAGGAAAGCCTGTGACTGCAGTGCAGAGGCTGCTCCTGTTAACACGAGCTAAGCTTAGCTGCCTGAGTCGCCCAGTGAATGAGCTGAGTCAGGGTGCTGTGACACTGTGACCGAGATCCCTCCATGCCCCAACCTTTCTAGCTTATTTCTGCTGCAGTTTCAGTCTGTCCAGAACCTAGATCTGTTACTACTGATGAGATACTTTCTTTGCTTAGTGGAAGAAAAGTAGGAATCATGCCTGCTCCATCTTCCTTTTTTTTTTTTTTTTTTTTTTTTTTCCCTGATTATGTATTGCTTGCATTTTAACCCAATATTAAACTTTTCTATAATTACCATTTTGTAAAAGCTCAAACAGGTGACTTTTCTGAATAGGTCCTCTACAGTAGTGCTCAGAAAGCAACTTCTCACTTTAAGATCTTTCTACTGGGAGATCAATTTCTGCTTCTATTGACTTGGGTAACACTCATATAAGACAGTGCTGTTACTACAGCCACTGAATTGACTTGTTAGAAACGCCACACTTAAAGTCCCCAGAATACCCCTGTAGATGAAAACCTGAGTTAGTATAAAGATGTTAAGCATGAGAAATAATCATGTTAGGAAAGGTCAGGCATTTCAGCTGTGTTGTTTATACAGACAACCATCATCTCTATAAATGCCGATCCTAACTTTCTTCCCACTTCAGGGAATCCACGGATGTGTGGATATATGATCCTGAAACTGCATCTTTGTTCTTATCTCTACTGCCTTTATGCATAACCATTTCCCTGCCTCCCCTAGTAACACTTATGTCAAGGACAGACACTAGTGTGTAGGTAATCAAGTTCAAAGCTGTAACACCTTTTACCACTTACACACAGAGAAACAAACCTGCTGCCTGTACAACCTTATCCTCCATTCTCAGAAAGGGGGAAAACCCTTTGGATTTCAAGCCTACAGACCTCAGGCTGAGACGCAGTTCACCCTCTGGCTTCTTTCCAATAGTGCTGCCTGGAAAGCAATGCTTGGAGGTTTAAGACTGGAGAGGGTGCAACTTTGACTCCCTGTGAGTCACAGCCTGAGATTCTCCTGTGGCTGCAGGGTGGATAGCTCAGAGACCTGAGGGCAGAGGGAGCTCTGGGAGTGTTTCAGAGGGAAGGAACAGCTCCTCACTTAGCATCACACGCTTTGCTGTAAGAAGAGGTAGCCTAAATGTGCAGCTGGAAGGTGTGCCTTCTCAGCACTCTTTGCACCAGAAGTTCGTGCTGGTTCATTTCTTAACATAGTCAGGGATTTGGATAAACTTCCACCCCTATTACATATTGCCGCTGACTAAAGGTGGTGGTTTTAGCCTGGGAGCCTTTTTTTGATAAGCAGAATATTGATTCCTGGAAAGAAAAAGGCAGTTGTCTGATCCTCAGGACCAAAAATAATAATGTCCTTTATGTGAACACGGTCCTGCTGCATTAAGAAGTGTCAGTCACATCAACAGTGTGAAAGTACCCTGGGAACTGTGACATATCCCACTGGTAAGCTATGGGAAAACTGTAACAGCTCACACTCAAGGGAGAAAGGCAGTTAAAGTAATGGCTGTTACAATAGCCAAGGATTTAAGCAAATGAAAGGTCCTTCCAAAAACTTCATAACATTCTGGCCACAGGAACGATGAACAGTGCATATGGGATAGACTGCCTCAGTGAAACAGAAATCATAACAGCTGTTTAACAGGGAAGCAGGGCCCCATAACCTCATTTTCAGAGGAAGAGCTCCAGTTAAACGGTAAAAACTATGAGTAGGGATATCTATAGGCTACTCATTTACCTCTGTAAACAGTTACAAGGTGGGGTTGGAGGGCCCAAATGTGCATATGAGATTTGTCTGCTATAACATTGCTGTGTAGAGACAGTTTGTGCAGTGCTTGAGGCGCATTCCTCTTTATATCACTCAAGGAATCAGTAATAGATACTAGATAAGTGTAAAGCTCCTGAATTAACTGTTCACTTTTATAGTATGTCTGATCTCTGCTACTTTTCTTTTCTCTAATTTTCAAGTAATATTAGATGTATCTGGCAAAACTGATCGGACAATAGTTTCTATTTACAGCTGGTAACAAATGTGTTTCTTTTCTGAGACATGTCTGTACTGTTTTTGACTGGTATGTTGACCATAACACCAGCATTATCTGGAAAACTGAGGACCTTTTTTGGAAAACTAACACAGGATGGAATGAAAAGTAAAAAAGATAAATATATGCTGTAGTCAAACAGCACATTCGTTGTATTCTTCCTCTGTCTTCATAATTGCTTCTAATCACTTCTGTGACTCAGCTGTAATCTCTATATTCATACATGCTTGTGTGTGCCCAGACACACACATACATAGAAATGCTTTCAAACTGTTGGTCTCCAGTAGTCCCAGTGACCTTACTTGCAAGAAATTATAAATTGTTATGCTCTGATGCAGAGAAACATATGATACTTGCTTGCATGCTTTAGACTCTGATACCTCTGATCTGTAAAATGTGTTGGTTGCTTTCTGCTGGGTTTGTCCCTTGAGGAACATGGGACTGTCTTTAATGTTCTTTTGCTGTGTAAAGAGCCAGTCTGTGCAGTTCTTGAACTCCAGTGAAAGTGAGGCTGTGAAATATCAAATGTGAGTCTTCTCTCTTGCTGATAATTGCATTGTGCAATCCAAAAATTAATATTTACCTTGTGCATTTTGTAAGAATCACAAGTTGATTAGCCAATGCATAATTCAGTGCATTACTTTTCAAGTTCTGAAAAACATGCATTTTCTGCTGTAGAGCCTTATAGTTACATTAAGGCACAGAATATCATCCCTGGGCACGTAGAGATGTGAAAAGAATAGCCTATTCTGCAGTGACAACAGCCTTCCACAAGGCCAGCTCCTTACCCCCTGCTAATGGACAATCCCTGGTCAGGAAATAAGGCTGATGTAGACAGTCAAATGTTCTGATAACATGGGTTGTGGCTATAAAAATGTAACTGGGATTCTTCCTGTAGATATGAGATGTTCCTGCATGCGAGTGAGGGAGAAGAGTGCATGAATAAGCAGGAACAAATACCTCTGAAGTGCTACCCCTTTCCAAAGTCTTCACCATTGAAACATTTGTGATTTCACGTAGTATGTGATCCCTTTTCCCACTGTTGAATGGGATCCATCCAACAATCTGATCTCATTCACAAAGCCTCTGTAGTCATCTTCAGTTTCTTGCCTATTTTGTGTTAGTGTAATGTACATGTACAATGCATTTCCCAAAGCACCAACTTGCGATTGCTTTTCAGACAAGATGTGTGTTCTATCAAAAGGAAAGGATGGTTTCCAGGAGGTAAAGGAAAAATAAATAGCATTAGTGGTTGTCTGATAGACACTTCTGCGTGGGGCATTTATCCCCACCAAGCCCTATGCACGTTTCACATCAGCACAGGTACCTGCAGTAACCAACCTGTGTTTGTGTAACTAAACACAACGCCCAGTAAAGTTTCCAAGCCATTGTGCCTTGAACTATCCCCTTTTGAAATTGACTTGATACAAAATGACCCACCTCTTTCTGCAGCTATTGTGCTGCTAACTTCCCATTACATGCTTTGAAAGCTGCAGCTGCCTGTACAGTACCTCTGCAAGCCAGCGTGGTCTGAGGACAACGTGAGGATCAGGAGGTTATTTTTGTACAAATCTATGGCATTGCCTGTCCAGCCTCTGACATGGTGGCAAAATATATATTGTATTTAAGAGTAGGTCTTGTCTTCCATTCACCTCCTCTTGGCATGCCATGTTTTACAGTCTACTGCAATGACATTTCTGTTTCTTGCCTTCAGTTTCACAGCTGATGAACTCAACAGGTTTCTCTGTCATGTAGGCCAGCTTTATGCTTGAAATGAAGCTAACCAATTTTCAGCCACTGGAACGAACCACACCAAACGTTGTGCCTTCATTCTTTCTCAGATTTGGAATATAAACTTTCGCATCACCTGAGTGTATGTATCTAGTCAGTAGTATTGGTTGATAACTTGAGGGCAGAGAAAATGGATGCACAGCACTTTTGCCTTTTCAGGCAGTATATGTGGAGAAAACAGAGTAAGCTGAGGGAGTTTTTATTGTTAAACTCCAAGCAGGGACAGAATGAAGCAGGAAAACCCAGCCAAAATACCCTTCTTTTTGTAACTCTTAGCAAAAGGTGTGAAGTTGAGGTATCCAGCCAGATAATGAACAACCAGAAAAGATAGTCCTCCACCACAGACTAGTCTTTTTAAAAAGTCTACCAAGACTCCCAGCAAGTCAGACTGGAGTCAGAAAATTAAGTATTCAGGGACTGTAAATGACACAAGGTGGTCCAGATTTGTCAGCTTCCACTACACAATCCTTGCCTCTATCTAACGTTGATGTTCTTTTTTTGTGTAAGTACAGCTTTAAAGTCTCTTGCTAGGTGCTTGCTTATTTCTTTATACTCACAAAAGACACTGCAGTGCTTCCTAGCTCATACTTTGCTGCCATTTGGAAATATCTCTGCTTCACTGATCTGTGTTATCTGCATTCATCGTATTTCAAAGTCTTTTTTCTTTTTGTTTATTGATCTTATTAGCATATTTTTACAGCTGAAAACCATCAAACGATTACTGTGTGGTATGATTTCTGTGCTTTAGAAATGGTCTCCTTCCTTAGTGAACAGCAATACACTATTTGTCCTTGGTTTTGAAACATTAGCCAACTGGTAGCTCGGCAGCCCCTGTACTGTATTTTTAGGTGGGTGGTACCGTAATGGCCCAGAGATAATTTTCAAGCTTCCCTAAAGTTACAAACTCAAATTTCCCCTCTTGAGAGGGGAAATAACTGATCCAGGTTGTAAGCAAATGCAGTTTTCATTAAACAAATAATAGGTTGGTCTTCCCCGTCATACTCCTCTGAACAGAAGCCTGGAAAGGGCTGTAAGTGCTGCAATTCTGCAACATTACTACAGGAGATTTTGAAAAGCTTTTTAATTGGTAGTTACAAATATTATAGCAAAGTTTTAATGCCCTAACTCTCCTTGGTCATGTCTGACCAGATATGACTGTGACTTTGTCTGGCTCAGGTGAAAAAATGAGTCTATCATAACCAACAGTTGTTTATAAAGTAGAAAAGGGTGTTTTTGTTTGATTGTGGAGATTTACTTGTTTTATTTATTTATTTATTTATTTTACATATATAACTACATACTGCTCAAGGCATAGCTCTTCTGTTCTCTTTTCATAGGGTTGACGCACATCTAGACTGTGACTGCACAGTGATGTTTCTACCTTGTAGGACATCCATTAACCATGTTTTTACAGAAATTGTATAGTTGTATATATTGCTCTCTCAGGATGTATGTATTCCCTCACCTCCTCTTAAACTTTTTTTTTCTTTTTTCCAGAGAGTTTATACTTAATTCTATGCTAATTGTATTTTCTATCTACCTCTTTTAAAATATACCTTCTTACTTGTACATACTGACATTATTTCATTGTTTCATTATGTTCTTTTCAGAAGGAGATACTTTGTAAATATTTCAGAGACTGAAGGACCACAGCTGGATTAATTTGAATCACTCTGAAGTGACGTGTCAGAAATCAGGAAGCAAATTCCACAAGGAGAGCTGCATTAACAATTTTTTTTTCAATACTAGTAACACGTTTTGCTGGTCCAGGCTGGAGTCATCGCTATATGACTGGTTTGGGCTTGGATAGAATTACTTTTCCTCCTAGTAGCTGGTATGGAGCTGGGTTCTGGATTTCAGAAGAGAGTGATGCTGACAACACACCGATCTTTTAGTTGTCGCAGAGCACTGCTTACACAGAGCCAAGGAGGTTTCATCTGCCCACACCGCCCTGCCAGCCAGGAGGCTGCGGGTGCACCAGGAGCTGGGAGGGGACGCAGCCAGGACAGCTGGCCCAAACTGGCCAGAGCCATGTCCCATACCCTATGGGGTCGTGCTGAAGACTGGGACTGAGCAGGTTGGCCAGAGTGTGGCTACTGCCGCGCGGGGTCTGTCTGGGCATCATCACTCAGTGGGCAGCGAGCAATTGCATTGTGCGTCACCGTGCATTCATCCTGGAGGAGAGAAAGCTCGGCGGGATCGTAGCAGTGTCTAGACATCCCCAAAGGGAGGATGCAAAGAAGACGGAGCCAGGCTCTTGTCAGCGGTGTCCAGCGGCCGGACAGCTCTAGGTGGCCCTGCTTCAGCAGGGGGTTGGAGCAGATGACCTCCAGAGATCCCTTCCATCCCCAGCCCTTCTGGGAGCTTCCTTCTGGGTAAAAAACAGGGCCCTTTTATACCACTGACACAGAAGATGGCGTAGGATGCCACCACGTAACAAGTGAGGTACTGCTCAATTCTATCTTCCACCTGAGACAGCCAAGAGGTTGCGGTGCTCCTGGTTTTCTCTAAACAATCCTAGGTTTCTCATGCATATTCCCACTGTCCCTGGCCAATTTCCACCTTCCCAGGTGGAAAGTTGTTCCTCAGTTTCTTGATGCGTCCTCATCAATGGTGGAACGCAAAAAGCGGTGTCACTTTCCAAGACTCCTTTGGGAGAATTAGGAAGTAGGTATTCTTTATGAAGAACGCTGGGTATGTGGGGGATAATTCCACCCAACACGTACAGCTAAGCAAGACAAGGAGTACTTATTTATGGTACGGGGATATCCATATTTATGCAGTTCACAAGAAAAGGCAGGATTTATGCTAATGGTTTCTCAGAACTAATTATCATATTGTCCCTCCTGCTGTTGCAGGTCAGGTAACCTCTGGTGGTTGCACTTCGGGGCTTTCTGATGAAGGCTCATCGTCTTCTTCATCTTGTACTTCTTTCTGTTTTGTGCATGCTCAGTCATTGTGGTGGTTTTACCGTGCTGGGCAGCTAAACCCCACAACCGCTCTCTCACTCCCCCTCCTTTAGATGAGGAGGGGGAGAAGTAAAGCAAAGAACAACTCATGGGTTGAGATAAGGATAATTTAATTAAAGGGAAATAATTATAATAATTAAATAAAGACTACCATGAACTAAACAATTTAACTAAGGGGAAATAAAAAGGGAAAGGGGAAAAGGGAAAATAAAAAGAAGGGAGGAAAACAAACAAACAAAATAAATGAAAGCTATATGGAAGTGCAGAGGAAAGAAATTACTCTCTACTTCCCACTCATGAGCGATGATTGACCACGTCCTTGAAGCAGGGCCTCAACGCACGCAGCCAGTGTTCGAGAGGAGGACCGACGTCTTCTCAACGAGTGCCCACCCCTCCCCTCTTCTTCCTGTTTCCACCTTTTATTGCTGAGTGTGACATCACATGGTATGGAATATCCCTTTGATTGGTTTAGGTCAGCTGCCCTAGTGATGTTTCTCTCCTCACTTTTTGCCCACCCCCTAGGAGGGTTAGAGAAAGGCCCAATGCTGTGCCACTGCTGCTTAGCAGTAGACACAACACTGGTGTGATAACACTGCTGTTCCAGCTACAAGTACAGAGTACGGCACTGTATGGGCTGCTGCCGGGAAAGTTAACATTCCGGCCAGACCCAGTACAGTCATTGTTTAACTGCTTCAGCACTTTCAGTCTTTGAAAAACTCAGCTAACTTAATTAAGTTCTACTTTGGGCACCATGTTCCTTCTTCAGCCTGGATTTTGTGCATAGAGCTGAATCTTCTTACCACGTGAGGCCGATACAACAACCGAGCAATTTAAACTTTTGGGCTGCTCCCGTTCCCAACACCTTTGCACTCCCATGTTGACTTCCCATCCCCCAAATGACTTCTCACCCCTAAGTCTCACTCACGGACCCGCCACCCACAGCCGCTCCCCATCAGGAGCAGACACCCCCAAACCAATTCATGGCGGGGACAGCAGGGGAGGGCTGTGTCCAGCCCCCTTCCCCCCCCTCAACCCCCCTCCTGCCGAGCGATGCGGGAAGAAGTGCAGGCAGAGGCTTTGCAGGGTGGAAGAGTGGTAATTTATTCTTCCTGGGGGAATCGTGGCTGCCACCCCCAGCCCATCCCCAGGCGAGGCCCGGCCGCCTGCTCAGGCGGGGGGCCCGTCCTGCCGGCCCGCGTGGTCCCCGCTTCCCGGCTCCTCCTGCCGCACCCTGTGCAGCCAGGATGTGTCCCCGACTTCGGCGTCCTGCGGGGAGCTTGGCAGTCTGCGCCCGACCTGCCCCGCGTGCCAGGAGAAGCTTCTCTCCAGTCTGCGCCCCGTGGAGGGGCTGCGCGCCCTGCGCCGGGGCGAGACGCTGCGGGAGCGGTAGTTGGAGGGGCTCCTCCCCCGCTGCCCCCTCTGCTGCTGCTGCTGCTGCCGCCGCCCCAGCCGCTCATTCCGCTGGAACCTTCCCCGGGGTCTTCGGGCCAGGCGCACCACTGCTACGATGGGCCCGCGGCACATCGGGCAGGTGTCCCTTCCCTCTGCCCAGAGGTGGATGCACTCCAGGCAAAAGGAGTGCCTGCAGGGGTCCACGCGAGCTGCGCTGGCAAGCGGGCCCAGGCAGATGGGGCACTCCTCGGGCTGCTCCTGCCGCCAGCTCATGGTTCCTGCAGCTGCCGCAAGGTGCAGATGGTCGTCCTGTGGGGGAGGCTGCCCTGCTGCCGGGCGCTCAGCAGCAGCCCAGGGTCTTCAGCACCTCGATGTCTCGCGGGTCGCTGGCAGGAACTTGATGCCTCACGTGCCACCAGGAGGACAACTGCAGAGAAAAGCAGGAAGAAAATATTGAATCAGCAAGCAGACATTCGCTTTCTAGGTTCTACCACGTTGTCTAGAGTGCTGTAGCTGTCAGCAGTCTGTGCATGGATTGCAAACACAGACTAGGCTTAGGCCAGATGAGGTACATGGATGTCTGTAGGTGTGAGAGCATTACCGAAGGCCCTTGATGGCTCGCGTGCAACAACAATGGCTTCGCGTATGCTTCTAGCAATAGCTCCGCCTCTCTCTCTCCTTCCAGCCGTGGAGACTCGAGCTCTCGCCTACCACCAGCCGGACTGGCCGCAGGCGCCCCGTGCAGGGCATTTATAGGCAGCCCCCTTCTGTGAGGCCAGAGGGGACATCACAAAGGTTTCGGGGTACCCCTGATGGCAGCACTGACTTGATGGGAGTCTCAGGTATTTCAAGTGACGCTTTATTCTTGATACCTCAGTGCCCTCTCCTTGGCCCAGTCCTGGATTCTACCTCTTCCGAGATGGCTTTTCTTAATTAGCCTGATACCGCTCTCCGCTTGGCACCTGTCAGCGTGGAGCAGCCATCTCAAGTCTCACAACGTTCAGGTGACCTCTGTCAGTGCTGCCCTCAGGGACACCCCAGACCCTGCTGATGTCACCTCTGGCCTCACAGAAGGGGGCTGCCTATAAATGCCCTGCGCGGGGCGCCTGCGGCCAGTCCGGCTGGTGGTAGGCGAGAGCTCGAGTCTCCACGGCTGGAAAGAGAGAGACGGGCGGAGCTGGTGCTAGAGGCATTCGCGAAGCCAATCTTTTTGTACGCAAGCCATCATCAAGGGCCTCCGGTAATGTTCTCCAATCTACAGACATCCATGTACCTCATGTGGCCTCAGCGTAGTCTTGCCAAGTATAACCGATCATAAGCATATTTGCTGCTCTAACAGCCATGTTTGCAATCCATACACAGAACAGTTACTGCTACAGCACTCTAGACAACTTGGTTGAACCTAGAAAGCGAATGTCTGCTGCTGATACAACATTTTCTTCCTGCTTCTCTCTGCAGTTGTCCTCCTGGTGGCACGTGAGGCGTCAAGTTCCTGCCGGCGACCCGAGAGACATCGAGGTGCTGAAGACCCTGGGCTGCTGCTGAGCGCCCGGCAGCAGGGCAGCCTTCCCCACAGGACGACCATCTGCACCTTGCGGAAGCTGCAGGAACCATGAGCTGGCGGCAGGAGCAGCCCGAGGAGTGCCCCATCTGCCTGGGCCCGCTTGCCAGCGCAGCTCGCGTGGACCCCTGCAGGCACTCCTTTTGCCTGGAGTGCATCCACCTCTGGGCAGAGGGAAGGGACACCTGCCCGATGTGCCGCGGGCCCATTGTTGCAGTGGTGCGCCTGGCCCGAAGACCCCGGGGAAGGTTCCAGCGGAATGAGCGGCTGGGGCAGCGGCAGCAGCAGCAGCAGCAGAGGGGGCAGCGGGGGAGGAGCCCCTCCAACTACCGCTCCCGCAGCGTCTCGCCCCGGCGCAGGGCGCGCAGCCCCTCCACGGGGCGCAGACTGGAGAGAAGCTTCTCCTGGCACGCGGGGCAGGTCGGGCGCAGACTGCCAAGCTCCCCGCAGGACGCCGAAGTCGGGGACACATCCTGGCTGCACAGGGTGCGGCAGGAGGAGCCGGGAAGCGGGGACCACGCGGGCCGGCAGGACGGGCCCCCCGCCTGAGCAGGCGGCCGGGCCTCGCCTGGGGATGGGCTGGGGGTGGCAGCCACGATTCCCCCAGGAAGAATAAATTACCACTCTTCCACCCTGCAAAGCCTCTGCCTGCACTTCTTCCCGCATCGCTCGGCAGGAGGGGGGTTGAGGGGGGGGAAGGGGGCTGGACACAGCCCTCCCCTGCTGTCCCCGCCATGAATTGGTTTGGGGGTGTCTGCTCCTGATGGGGAATGGCTGTGGGTGGCGGGTCCGTGAGTGAGACTTAGGGGTGAGAAGTCATTTGGGGGATGGAAAGTCAACATGGGAGTGCAAAGGTGTTGGGAACGGGAGCAGACGCATGGTGACGTAGCCCAACTGCAAAAAAGGCTGACAGCCCAAGTCTCCTAAAAGCCTGGCAGCAGAGAATGCCTGCCAGCTGCGGAAGCGGGCCTGGCAACCTGCAGCATCCCTGGAAGGTGCTGCTGGCCTCCTGCAAGTGCAGCCTAAGGGTACCTGAGGACCAGAGACTGTCTCCAGGTGCCACCACCAAGGGCAAAAGCAGGGAACTACAAGAGCAATGGGCTGTCTGAGAAGGAGGAACGGCTCTGGGAAAGGCGCCATTCCCAGAGACTAGGAAGCATCGGTGTCTATCACTCGTCTCAGGTGAAACACAGAAATTAGCAGCAGCTTTTGGCTGCTCTAAGGAGGTGGTGTCCTCTGCTGTCTTCTGTCTCTCTTAATAGAAAAAGGACTCCTTCTCGACCCTAAATGGAGCGCCTCTCCCCCTCAGAACTTCTTGTGCTGCACAAATGGTTCTTGCCTACATGACATCCTTAATCCAGTGAACCTGTGCTGGGGATGCCCGGATGACTCTGAACTCTCTGATGGGAGCCTCACGTCTTTGCAGTGACACTTTGTTCTTGATTCCTTGGGGCCCACCCCCGGGCCCACTCCTGGGTTTGGTCTCTTCCAAGATGGCTTTTCTTAATTAGCCCGACACCTCTCTCCATGCTTGCCTTGAATCACAGAATATTGCCCAGGGGTGGTTTGTGGCCTCGTGTAATAACGAGAACTTTTCAGCAAAGAAAGCCTCCGTGTATTGCAGCACCCTACCAACTCCCACTTGCCGTCTCTCCACACCCGCAGGCAGGGGGGCATCCCTGAAGGGCTAAACCCTTTGGAAGGTCACGGCATGAACTTCGTTGTTGTCAGAAGCGGGATTCTGTAAAACGTGCACTCCGGGATGCTTTTGAGGAGGTGGTAGAAGAACACTGGGAGGTGCATGAGGCTGTCCTGGTTTCAGCTGGGACAGAGTTTGTTGTCTTCCCAGTAGCTGGTATGGAGCTGGGTTCTGGATTTCAGAAGAGAGTGATGCTGACAACACACCGATCTTTTAGTTGTCGCAGAGCACTGCTTACACAGAGCCAAGGAGGTTTCATCTGCCCACACCGCCCTGCCAGCCAGGAGGCTGCGGGTGCACCAGGAGCTGGGAGGGGACGCAGCCAGGACAGCTGGCCCAAACTGGCCAGAGCCATGTCCCATACCCTATGGGGTCGTGCTGAAGACTGGGACTGAGCAGGTTGGCCAGAGTGTGGCTACTGCCGCGCGGGGTCTGTCTGGGCATCATCACTCAGTGGGCAGCGAGCAATTGCATTGTGCGTCACCGTGCATTCATCCTGGAGGAGAGAAAGCTCGGCGGGATCGTAGCAGTGTCTAGACATCCCCAAAGGGAGGATGCAAAGAAGACGGAGCCAGGCTCTTGTCAGCGGTGTCCAGCGGCCGGACAGCTCTAGGTGGCCCTGCTTCAGCAGGGGGTTGGAGCAGATGACCTCCAGAGATCCCTTCCATCCCCAGCCCTTCTGGGAGCTTCCTTCTGGGTAAAAAACAGGGCCCTTTTATACCACTGACACAGAAGATGGCGTAGGATGCCACCACGTAACAAGTGAGGTACTGCTCAATTCTATCTTCCACCTGAGACAGCCAAGAGGTTGCGGTGCTCCTGGTTTTCTCTAAACAATCCTAGGTTTCTCATGCATATTCCCACTGTCCCTGGCCAATTTCCACCTTCCCAGGTGGAAAGTTGTTCCTCAGTTTCTTGATGCGTCCTCATCAATGGTGGAACGCAAAAAGCGGTGTCACTTTCCAAGACTCCTTTGGGAGAATTAGGAAGTAGGTATTCTTTATGAAGAACGCTGGGTATGTGGGGGATAATTCCACCCAACACGTACAGCTAAGCAAGACAAGGAGTACTTATTTATGGTACGGGGATATCCATATTTATGCAGTTCACAAGAAAAGGCAGGATTTATGCTAATGGTTTCTCAGAACTAATTATCATATTGTCCCTCCTGCTGTTGCAGGTCAGGTAACCTCTGGTGGTTGCACTTCGGGGCTTTCTGATGAAGGCTCATCGTCTTCTTCATCTTGTACTTCTTTCTGTTTTGTGCATGCTCAGTCATTGTGGTGGTTTTACCGTGCTGGGCAGCTAAACCCCACAACCGCTCTCTCACTCCCCCTCCTTTAGATGAGGAGGGGGAGAAGTAAAGCAAAGAACAACTCATGGGTTGAGATAAGGATAATTTAATTAAAGGGAAATAATTATAATAATTAAATAAAGACTACCATGAACTAAACAATTTAACTAAGGGGAAATAAAAAGGGAAAGGGGAAAAGGGAAAATAAAAAGAAGGGAGGAAAACAAACAAACAAAATAAATGAAAGCTATATGGAAGTGCAGAGGAAAGAAATTACTCTCTACTTCCCACTCATGAGCGATGATTGACCACGTCCTTGAAGCAGGGCCTCAACGCACGCAGCCAGTGTTCGAGAGGAGGACCGACGTCTTCTCAACGAGTGCCCACCCCTCCCCTCTTCTTCCTGTTTCCACCTTTTATTGCTGAGTGTGACATCACATGGTATGGAATATCCCTTTGATTGGTTTAGGTCAGCTGCCCTAGTGATGTTTCTCTCCTCACTTTTTGCCCACCCCCTAGGAGGGTTAGAGAAAGGCCCAATGCTGTGCCACTGCTGCTTAGCAGTAGACACAACACTGGTGTGATAACACTGCTGTTCCAGCTACAAGTACAGAGTACGGCACTGTATGGGCTGCTGCCGGGAAAGTTAACATTCCGGCCAGACCCAGTACAGTCATTGTTTAACTGCTTCAGCACTTTCAGTCTTTGAAAAACTCAGCTAACTTAATTAAGTTCTACTTTGGGCACCATGTTCCTTCTTCAGCCTGGATTTTGTGCATAGAGCTGAATCTTCTTACCACGTGAGGCCGATACAACAACCGAGCAATTTAAACTTTTGGGCTGCTCCCGTTCCCAACACCTTTGCACTCCCATGTTGACTTCCCATCCCCCAAATGACTTCTCACCCCTAAGTCTCACTCACGGACCCGCCACCCACAGCCGCTCCCCATCAGGAGCAGACACCCCCAAACCAATTCATGGCGGGGACAGCAGGGGAGGGCTGTGTCCAGCCCCCTTCCCCCCCCTCAACCCCCCTCCTGCCGAGCGATGCGGGAAGAAGTGCAGGCAGAGGCTTTGCAGGGTGGAAGAGTGGTAATTTATTCTTCCTGGGGGAATCGTGGCTGCCACCCCCAGCCCATCCCCAGGCGAGGCCCGGCCGCCTGCTCAGGCGGGGGGCCCGTCCTGCCGGCCCGCGTGGTCCCCGCTTCCCGGCTCCTCCTGCCGCACCCTGTGCAGCCAGGATGTGTCCCCGACTTCGGCGTCCTGCGGGGAGCTTGGCAGTCTGCGCCCGACCTGCCCCGCGTGCCAGGAGAAGCTTCTCTCCAGTCTGCGCCCCGTGGAGGGGCTGCGCGCCCTGCGCCGGGGCGAGACGCTGCGGGAGCGGTAGTTGGAGGGGCTCCTCCCCCGCTGCCCCCTCTGCTGCTGCTGCTGCTGCCGCCGCCCCAGCCGCTCATTCCGCTGGAACCTTCCCCGGGGTCTTCGGGCCAGGCGCACCACTGCTACGATGGGCCCGCGGCACATCGGGCAGGTGTCCCTTCCCTCTGCCCAGAGGTGGATGCACTCCAGGCAAAAGGAGTGCCTGCAGGGGTCCACGCGAGCTGCGCTGGCAAGCGGGCCCAGGCAGATGGGGCACTCCTCGGGCTGCTCCTGCCGCCAGCTCATGGTTCCTGCAGCTGCCGCAAGGTGCAGATGGTCGTCCTGTGGGGGAGGCTGCCCTGCTGCCGGGCGCTCAGCAGCAGCCCAGGGTCTTCAGCACCTCGATGTCTCGCGGGTCGCTGGCAGGAACTTGATGCCTCACGTGCCACCAGGAGGACAACTGCAGAGAAAAGCAGGAAGAAAATATTGAATCAGCAAGCAGACATTCGCTTTCTAGGTTCTACCACGTTGTCTAGAGTGCTGTAGCTGTCAGCAGTCTGTGCATGGATTGCAAACACAGACTAGGCTTAGGCCAGATGAGGTACATGGATGTCTGTAGGTGTGAGAGCATTACCGAAGGCCCTTGATGGCTCGCGTGCAACAACAATGGCTTCGCGTATGCTTCTAGCAATAGCTCCGCCTCTCTCTCTCCTTCCAGCCGTGGAGACTCGAGCTCTCGCCTACCACTAGCCGGACTGGCCGCAGGCGCCCCGTGCAGGGCATTTATAGGCAGCCCCCTTCTGTGAGGCCAGAGGGGACATCACAAAGGTTTCGGGGTACCCCTGATGGCAGCACTGACTTGATGGGAGTCTCAGGTATTTCAAGTGACGCTTTATTCTTGATACCTCAGTGCCCTCTCCTTGGCCCAGTCCTGGATTCTACCTCTTCCGAGATGGCTTTTCTTAATTAGCCTGATACCGCTCTCCGCTTGGCACCTGTCAGCGTGGAGCAGCCATCTCAAGTCTCACAACGTTCAGGTGACCTCTGTCAGTGCTGCCCTCAGGGACACCCCAGACCCTGCTGATGTCACCTCTGGCCTCACAGAAGGGGGCTGCCTATAAATGCCCTGCGCGGGGCGCCTGCGGCCAGTCCGGCTGGTGGTAGGCGAGAGCTCGAGTCTCCACGGCTGGAAAGAGAGAGACGGGCGGAGCTGGTGCTAGAGGCATTCGCGAAGCCAATCTTTTTGTACGCAAGCCATCATCAAGGGCCTCCGGTAATGTTCTCCAATCTACAGACATCCATGTACCTCATGTGGCCTCAGCGTAGTCTTGCCAAGTATAACCGATCATAAGCATATTTGCTGCTCTAACAGCCATGTTTGCAATCCATACACAGAACAGTTACTGCTACAATACTCTAGACAACTTGGTTGAACCTAGAAAGCGAATGTCTGCTGCTGATACAACATTTTCTTCCTGCTTCTCTCTGCAGTTGTCCTCCTGGTGGCACGTGAGGCGTCAAGTTCCTGCCGGCGACCCGAGAGACATCGAGGTGCTGAAGACCCTGGGCTGCTGCTGAGCGCCCGGCAGCAGGGCAGCCTCCCCCACAGGACGACCATCTGCACCTTGCGGCAGCTGCAGGAACCATGAGCTGGCGGCAGGAGCAGCCCGAGGAGTGCCCCATCTGCCTGGGCCCGCTTGCCAGCGCAGCTCGTGTGGACCCCTGCAGGCACTCCTTTTGCCTGGAGTGCATCCACCTCTGGGCAGAGGGAAGGGACACCTGCCCGATGTGCCGCGGGCCCATTGTTGCAGTGGTGCGCCTGTCCCGAAGACCCCGCGGAAGGTTCCAGCGGAATGAGCGGCTGGGGCAGCGGCAGCAGCAGCAGCAGCAGAGGGGGCAGCGGGGGAGGAGCCCCTCCAACTACCGCTCCCGCAGCGTCTCGCCCCGGCGCAGGGCGCGCAGCCCCTCCACGGGGCGCAGACTGGAGAGAAGCTTCTCCTGGCACGCGGGGCAGGTCGGGCGCAGACTGCCAAGCTCCCCGCAGGACGCCGAAGTCGGGGACACATCCTGGCTGCACAGGGTGCGGCAGGAGGAGCCGGGAAGCGGGGACCACGCGGGCCGGCAGGACGGGCCCCCCGCCTGAGCAGGCGGCCGGGCCTCGCCTGGGGATGGGCTGGGGGTGGCAGCCACGATTCCCCCAGGAAGAATAAATTATCACTCTTCCACCCTGCAAAGCCTCTGCCTGCACTTCTTCCCGCATCGCTCGGCAGGAGGGGGGTTGAGGGGGGGGAAGGGGGCTGGACACAGCCCTCCCCTGCTGTCCCCGCCATGAATTGGTTTGGGGGTGTCTGCTCCTGATGGGGAATGGCTGTGGGTGGCGGGTCCGTGAGTGAGACTTAGGGGTGAGAAGTCATTTGGGGGATGGAAAGTCAACATGGGAGTGCAAAGGTGTTGGGAACGGGAGCAGACACATGGTGACATAGCCCAACTGCAAAAAAGGCTGACAGCCCAAGTCTCCTAAAAGCCTGGCAGCAGAGAATGCCTGCCAGCTGCGGAAGCGGGCCTGGCAACCTGCAGCATCCCTGGAAGGTGCTGCTGGCCTCCTGCAAGTGCAGCCTAAGGGTACCTGAGGACCAGAGACTGTCTCCAGGTGCCACCACCAAGGGCAAAAGCAGGGAACTACAAGAGCAATGGGCTGTCTGAGAAGGAGGAACGGCTCTGGGAAAGGCGCCATTCCCAGAGACTAGGAAGCATCGGTGTCTATCACTCGTCTCAGGTGAAACACAGAAATTAGCAGCAGCTTTTGGCTGCTCTAAGGAGGTGGTGTCCTCTGCTGTCTTCTGTCTCTCTTAATAGAAAAAGGACTCCTTCTCGACCCTAAATGGAGCGCCTCTCCCCCTCAGAACTTCTTGTGCTGCACAAATGGTTCTTGCCTACATGACATCCTTAATCCAGTGAACCTGTGCTGGGGATGCCCGGATGACTCTGAACTCTCTGATGGGAGCCTCACGTCTTTGCAGTGACACTTTGTTCTTGATTCCTTGGGGCCCACCCCCGGGCCCACTCCTGGGTTTGGTCTCTTCCAAGATGGCTTTTCTTAATTAGCCCGACACCTCTCTCCATGCTTGCCTTGAATCACAGAATATTGCCCAGGGGTGGTTTGTGGCCTCGTGTAATAACGAGAACTTTTCAGCAAAGAAAGCCTCCGTGTATTGCAGCACCCTACCAACTCCCACTTGCCGTCTCTCCACACCCGCAGGCAGGGGGGCATCCCTGAAGGGCTAAACCCTTTGGAAGGTCACGGCATGAACTTCGTTGTTGTCAGAAGCGGGATTCTGTAAAACGTGCACTCCGGGATGCTTTTGAGGAGGTGGTAGAAGAACACTGGGAGGTGCATGAGGCTGTCCTGGTTTCAGCTGGGACAGAGTTTGTTGTCTTCCCAGTAGCTGGTATGGAGCTGGGTTCTGGATTTCAGAAGAGAGTGATGCTGACAACACACCGATCTTTTAGTTGTCGCAGAGCACTGCTTACACAGAGCCAAGGAGGTTTCATCTGCCCACACCGCCCTGCCAGCCAGGAGGCTGCGGGTGCACCAGGAGCTGGGAGGGGACGCAGCCAGGACAGCTGGCCCAAACTGGCCAGAGCCATGTCCCATACCCTATGGGGTCGTGCTGAAGACTGGGACTGAGCAGGTTGGCCAGAGTGTGGCTACTGCCGCGCGGGGTCTGTCTGGGCATCATCACTCAGTGGGCAGCGAGCAATTGCATTGTGCGTCACCGTGCATTCATCCTGGAGGAGAGAAAGCTCGGCGGGATCGTAGCAGTGTCTAGACATCCCCAAAGGGAGGATGCAAAGAAGACGGAGCCAGGCTCTTGTCAGCGGTGTCCAGCGGCCGGACAGCTCTAGGTGGCCCTGCTTCAGCAGGGGGTTGGAGCAGATGACCTCCAGAGATCCCTTCCATCCCCAGCCCTTCTGGGAGCTTCCTTCTGGGTAAAAAAACAGGGCCCTTTTATACCACTGACACAGAAGATGGCGTAGGATGCCACCACGTAACAAGTGAGGTACTGCTCAATTCTATCTTCCACCTGAGACAGCCAAGAGGTTGCGGTGCTCCTGGTTTTCTCTAAACAATCCTAGGTTTCTCATGCATATTCCCACTGTCCCTGGCCAATTTCCACCTTCCCAGGTGGAAAGTTGTTCCTCAGTTTCTTGATGCGTCCTCATCAATGGTGGAACGCAAAAAGCAGTGTCACTTTCCAAGACTCCTTTGGGAGAATTAGGAAGTAGGTATTCTTTATGAAGAACGCTGGGTATGTGGGGGATAATTCCACCCAACACGTACAGCTAAGCAAGACAAGGAGTACTTATTTATGGTACGGGGATATCCATATTTATGCAGTTCACAAGAAAAGGCAGGATTTATGCTAATGGTTTCTCAGAACTAATTATGATATTGTCCCTCCTGCTGTTGCAGGTCAGGTAACCTCTGGTGGTTGCACTTCGGGGCTTTCTGATGAAGGCTCATCGTCTTCTTCATCTCGTACGTCTCGCCTTTCTGTTTTGTGCATGCTCCTATCCCATATCACAGAATAACAGAATTTCTAGGTTGGAAGAGACCTCAAGATCATCGATTCCAACCTCTGACCTAACGCTAACAGTCCCCACTAAACCATATCCCTGAGCTCTACATCTAAACATCTTTTAAAGACTTCCAGGCATGGTGACTCCACCACTTCCCTGGGCAGCCTGTTCCAGTGTCTAACAACCCTTTCGGTAAAGAAGTTCTTCCTAACATCTAACCTAAAACTCCCCTGGTGCAACTTTAGCCTATTCCCCCTCGTCCTGTCACCAGGCACATGGGAGAACAGGCCAACCCCCACCTCGCTACAGCCTCCTTTAAGCTATCTGTAAAGAGCAATAAGGTCGCCCCTGAGCCTCCTTTTCTCCAGGCTGAACAAGCCCAGCTCCCTTTAGCCGCTCTTTGTAGGACTTGTTCTCCAGGCCCCTCAGCAGCTTCGTCGCCCTTCTCTGGACAAAGCACATACCCTATGGGGTCGTGCTTAGCAATTAATGTGGGGTGGCTATGTCAGGGTGGGAGGGACTCCTGCTTGGGGATGGGCTGGGCATCGGTCCGCAGGTAGTGAGAATTGCATTGTGCATCACTTGCTTTGTACATCTTATTATTATTGTCATCATCATCACCATTTCCCTTCATTTTCTGACCTATTAAACTGTCTTTCTCTCAACCCATGAACTCTTTTTTTGTTTTTCCCTCCCGATTCTCTCTCCCATCCCACTGAGGGGAGGGGATGAGAGAATGACTCTGGTGCTTAACTGCCTGATGGTTTAAACCACAACAACAACACATCGTTGTTTGGTGTTATAATTGTTTTTTTTTTTTTTTTTTTTTTTTTTTTTTTTTTTTATTGTGTTGTAATGAGTTTCATGTAGGAAGGTATGCCCCTATGGAAATTATTATTGCTGGTTTTGGATTAATTATGCAGTATAAAATCAAGGTAGAATAAAAACCAGAACATGGAGAAACACTGGGATTAGTAGAAAGTCGCTAAGGAGGAATGATGACAAAAATAATAATGATGGGAATTTCTTTGTTTCTGCAGAGCAGAGAAACTTGTGGAAGACACTGCTTCCAGAAAGTATTCCTAAGAAGCCAAAAAAGCATTCAAAATTAATATTGATTATTGGAAAGTCCTCATGTACATGAAATAGAATTATACTAAGCATACATGGAAATGGTTAAGCATTGGGGTATAACCCAATGCAAAAGAAATAGGAAGAAGTTTCAACAGTGGCCAGTCTGTTTCCACATTATCTTTCTTTTCTTTCATATTGTCCCCAAAGGACCTACTTCTCTTCAGGGATTCTCGACTATACAGAGATATAGTTTTTGTGTAGTAGTCCTGGAATGACTGAACAGTTTACTCTTCACTAAAAAGGTCAGTGACAACATGTTTATGTCTTCGTCTTGCAATGTTGTATTAGTATGAGTTTAAAAAAAACAAAGCCCATTTGTACAAGCAGCTTTGTTTTGTATGTTTGAAAGATTCCATTTTTTCTTTTCATATTTATCTTTTTTTTTTTTTTTTTTTTTTTTTTTTAAATCTCCACAGAAATACAGTTAGTAAGAACACAACCTAAAGGGGTCATTGGCTGCTTAGCTTCAATAACATTCAGCAGTAGCAAGCCTCCACTCATCATTTTCACACACACACACAAAAAAAAAAAAAAAAAAAAAAAGTCAAGAAGAAAATGCCTGATGGTGGATAAAGGAGAAAAAGATTAGTGACATTAACGATGGAGAGCGAATGTATTAAATATTAATGGATGACATTTATGCTCTCCTAATTAAGTAAGAGGTTTGCTTGGTCTAACAGCACTTATTCAGAAATACACTGGTTTACCACCGTGAATCATCTTAAGACACACAAGCAAGGTAAATGGCTCATCTTGATGCTGACAAAGCCTATCTTGTGAGGTTTTAGTATCCTAACTGGCAATACTCACAGAAAATGAAGCAGCTCTTTTGAACTCTGGATGAACTCTTTCTCTTTTTTCATAGGGGTACAGTTTGCCCGTCATCTGTTGTGAACACATCTAAGGATATATTTCTCATAGTTTGTTATAAAAAATTCTCCTATTATCATCAAAATTTGAAATACTTTACCTAACTTCTGCCACCATGTAGAATTTCTCCTTCACGTTTTTTAATGCCAAAATCTTGCCAGATGAGTTCAGTGAAGGACCAGGTATTTTTACCACATCTACATTTGGCTCATATCACATTACAGTAACGTTCCCTGAAGAAATAGCTGGTGGAAGACTCCAATCCTTTGTTCTGCTTTGTTGCTCTTCTACTTTTTGACATTAAATTACTCAGGCAAGATGTTTCATTTGAATATCTATGGTATAAATTACCAGTGTTGTTCTTCCCTAGCATTTGCTTGACAAATTAATTACCAATACAGTTTTGTGCAGCCTGTGCATTTGCAAGGCTGTGTAAGGTGGCAGCTGAGGGTTCAGCTTGTGTAAATTAATTATAGGTGCAATTGACCTTGTGTGAAAGTGGCTGTGGCACACATAAGATTAAGAACCATTGTGTTAGGCTGTCAGTGGGAAGCACCTGCTCTTTTTCATTCTGATTCAGTCAGTGTAATGAGTGGGATTGTTTCTAATGAGAGTCTGTGGTATCTCACTCTGGAAAGTGGGAGAGCAAGGGAGGGGGATTAATTTGGAAAGTGACTGTACCTCAGGTGCATCCATTACCTGATGCAGATGTGTCGAGGAGACTATGATCCAGCTTTGTTCCCAAAGGGTGCGGAGTAAATGGCGTTGTGGGGATGTTAAGAGTGGCTTAACTCATCTGCTGCGGAGGATAGCAGTGCTACATGGAGTTACGCTAATTTTCCACTCACAGGTAACATGCATTGTTTGGTGGTACGGTACCCATGAAGCCTTCTAAGCTCCCCTGACATACCTGTGATGTAGGAAGAAGGAGTCTTCTGATCAATGAAAATCAGGCAAGCAGAGGACAAAATGTAGCTAAACATTGGCCTCAGTTCAGAGACATCTGCTTAGCAACCCTCATGTGCCTCAAATTGTCCAGATACTTCTGTACTTTCCTGAATTATGACTATCATTTGCCTCCTTACTTCTCAAAAAGAGTTTGGAAATCATTACGTATATACTTTGCCTTCTGTTCTGTTTTTTTTTTTGGCTTGGGACAGGCAAAAGTTTTCAAGGATTTTTTTTTTTTTCTTGCAGATTTCATCATCTTCTGCTTATACCTCACCTGAAAGAATAATCTATGAGATCACTTGCTTGCTACAGGAAGGATTATTCACCTTTGGATAATTATGGTTTCAGGTAGGGAATAAAAACAGGATCAGACACTTCACAAAGAATAAGTAGCTTATAAAATTTCAGGTGTCCTTGGCAAAAACACATACCTAGTACTTAAAAAACAAATCAAAAAAAATCTGAGCGTAGCAATGCCTTCTAAGTGTTACCTGGGGCAGAATTACAAATACAACCATCAAAATGATAGCATGCATAAGCTTTTACAAGGAGACCTGAAACGCTGAACACTGCTGAGGCAAAGTGCCAGTGGCATGCTGAGGTGGGGTGATGCTTTATAGAAAACTTTGGAAAATTCTCTAGACAGGACTTGATTTCTACCTGCATCAGCGTAAATTGCAATACGTTTCCTGGAGACAACATCAAGGGTTCGTGCTGAGATGAGAAGTGAGAAATATCTTCATATACAAAGAGCCCAACACATTTTTATTTTTTTTTATTCTTCCTTACCAGACTGAAAATGCCTGAGGTCTCTTCTCACCTTGGGGAATTTTATTTTTAAAATCTTCCTTCTGGCTTCCATTTTCTGGTCAAATGAACATCATTACCCCAGTGTGACAAGGCTGAATGTGGTGGGACTCACATTGATATAGTTGCAGAGAACTGCCAGGGCTGAAAGTCACCTCTGGAGGATTTTCATCCAACCCTTTGCTCAAAACAGTTCCAATCCCACAACCTCTCACTGTGTCAGTGTTTGACCATTCCCACAGTAAAATAAATAAATAAATAAATAAATAATGATAAAAAAAGGAAATTTCCTCAATTCTAGTTTGTGGTCATTGATTCTCCGCCTACTTTTTAACTGAAGAGTCTCACTCTCTTTTCTACACTTCCCATCAGGTATCTCCAAGGCTTCTCAAGGTTAGACAAACCAAGCTCTCTCAGGCATCTGTCAGACATCACGTGTTTATCCTCATCTTTGATGTTTTAAATAGTGATACTGCTGCCCACTTTCTGCCAAGCCCTGAGGGCACTGCTAGTTCTAACTCTCACTGCCCAGCCACTCCAGCCCACCTGCCCATCCCTGCCATCCTGGAGGTGCTCAATGCCTTTTCTGCTCCTGGTTGGGGCAGTGGGATGGGCTCTGGCTGGTGAGATCCTGCCCTGATGGACCCCTCAGAAAGCCCCTGCTGCTCTAAGCCTCCCAAGGGAGCTGCTTCCCCTGCAAGGTCCTGATACATCTCATCTTCTGCTCATCATCATCTTCCAGGTTTCCATTAATTTCCTCCTCTTCCCAGTAATAGTTTCTCAGACTTTTCCCCATGGACCTGCATGTGCTAGGGACAAATCACAGCCACTGGTGGGATGTACTGATGTCCTTTGCTGCCATAAAGCAAAACCTTGTGTATAACACTGAGGCAGGGTGTGCTGTTGACCTGACTGAATGCTAAACCTCCTTTCCCTCTTTGCTGACCAGATTCAGTGCAGGGAGTGAATCAGTAGCTGCCTCCAGCTGAGGCAGTCCCTGTGCATGACTGATGATAACCTGAAGGGCCCAGACCCAGCTCACAGGCACTGCCCTTTCTGCCTCTCTCTTCCATCTTAATTTTCAACAGGGGAATTCATTGTTGCTGCTTTTTGATGTGGATGAGGGATATGCCAGAGGAGGAAACAAATGGATACTGTTACCTCATTTTATATAGATTATAACTAACTGATGCTAAAATGCTGTATGAACACCAGCAGTCTTTTCTTGCTTCAACGAGTGAGCCTAAAGGTAAGAATCTTCATATTATATTAGAGTCCTCCCTCACTGGAGAAAACAGAAATTTTCCTTTGACTGTTTCCATTCAACACTCATGAAAGCAGCTAGAATTTTGCTGTTGAATTAGATGGGTCCAGAATTAAATATTTATACTGCACAAAGCTGCTCTGAATGTGGTTGTTTCAGAGATTTCTGAAGAGCTACCAAAGGGCAGCTTGAACTGCTGTGGGACTGTACGAACTGAGTAATATTCAACAACAAATGAAGTCATCATGGTAATGAAAAACCAGATGAGAGGAAAAATGCACTCGTTCTCAGAAATTCAGCACAAAACTAAAGAAGAATTAAATTATTTGATGTATGTGAGCAGTGCACTGTGCCTAGCTCTTCCAGAGCTCTTTCATTTAATACCTCCTTCATATTAGTGCTTTAGAATTAGTTTGTATTCCACAGGGTCAATCATCAGCATTTCAAGTTCAGTAACAACAGTTTAACTCAGGAACACATTTATCATCCTTCAGCTCTGTAATTGTTTAGATACAAAAGTACAGGAAAAAAGGATGGCTTTTATTATTTTTTTTTTCACAAAACTTGATCGAGAGTAGTTTACACTGAGTCTTTAGAAGTCCATATGCATTTAGGCAGCATAATGCTGCTGAGGTGTACAAATACAAAAAAGTTTTCCCCACCAGGGGCAAATCATTGCATGTGTTTGTAACTGACTTTCCTGGTCACCTGATGATAGCTGCTAGATTGCTGATGTGTGTCAGTTCACCTGTAGCTAATGCCCTTGAAAAGCACTCTCAGAGAGAAGCCTTGTAGAGCTATATTGCTGTTTTACCTGCCTTTCTGTTACCTCCAAATGATATTTGGGAATGCATGAATATATGGAGGATTTTTTTTTTTACTGTGAGGTTGGTGAGGCACTGGCACAGGCTGCCTAGAGAAGCTGTGGAAGCCCCATCCCTCGAAGTGTTCAAGGCCAGGCTGGATGGGGCTTTGGGCATCCTGGTCCCGTGGGAGGTGCCCCTGCCTATGGCAGGGGGTTGGAATTAGATGATCTTTATGGTCCCTTCCAACCCAAACCTATGATCCTATGAAGCTTATCTTCTGCCCTGTAGATGATGGGTACAGCATGCCTAGGTCCTTAAGCAATGAGATATTGCCTGTTTTAGCCAGGGCGTTAGCAAGCATTAATTGCTCTGAACAGCCACACCTGGGGTCCCTATCCACATCCTCTGCCCTTGGGCCCTAGAGCCCCATTTCAGCTCAGCCCACCACCTTCAATTCTCATCCTGAGCTGTGTTGTAGATGCGTTTGTTTTTTTGCTGTGTCTTCTGGCTGGACCTTTGTCATCTGCTGTGGGTAGGTTGTCTCTTGACTGAGCACCTTAGTTGTATGTTGCAGCCTTGTCTCCTTTTGCTTCTGCCTGGAGCAAAAGTGCTTGGTGCTTGGACACCAGACCTCATTCATTGCTTGATGTATAGCTGGTTATTGAAGGACTCTGTGTCTGTCTGCTGTGTTTGTGTCCTGCGTGACTGTGCCTAGTTACCCAGAACACAGCCTTCATTGGGGTTGCCTTTGACATCTGGTTCCATTTTCGCACCCTTTGCTGCTCTCTGATGCTTCTGGGGAATTTATGATTAAAATTAGGCTAAATACTCCTTAGATTGCTTCTTGTACCTTGTTTGTAGCGTTGTGGGACTGGTTCCCCTGGTCATTTATTACTGTTCTGATTGGAGAGAATGCTCATAAACTAGAGTGGATCCATAGCTGATCCCACATGAATGTTATGCTGGTTCTTGTCCCACATGTGTTCATACATTGTTTTCAGACTCTTAACATTTGCAAAGAATTAAATCCAATACAAATTTTCATAGACAAAGAAGAATAATTGAAAATCAAATGAAAATTATATTGTGGTTTACATGCAGTGTAGCAAATAGATAAATGGCTTATTTTAATAATATGTATTATATTACTTGACTGAAATATTAATACGAGTATTCAGAAACAGTATTCTTAGCTCACATTTATTTAACACTAAATTCAGTCAGAATGCTGGGGTAGGTGTCTATCAGGTTTTACATGCTAAGCACATACGAATTCTGTGAAGTTTGGCGCTAATGGTGTTCATTTACTGTGTTGCTGATTATTCTTTTTTTCTTTTTTCTTTTCTTTTTTTCAAAGAAGCTAATGGTTTGTGTGATTTGGTGCTTTTTCCAGTTAGATGGGTTGTTAAATCATAATTTTCTCTTCCCAATATGTGGAAAGCCAAAAACTTTGGGAATTCCAGATTTAGTTTAGCAAGAACACAAAAACCTACTAGGCGTGCACTACTGATTTATAACAATTACTTTGAGTGAATTCTGATTAAACAAAATCCAAAAATCCCAGTAAAGCAAGGAACAAATGGTTCACAAGGCTGTGTGTGTGCAGAGAGGGTAGGTGACAATGGGTCAACCAAACACCCATCAGAAATTGAGTTAGTCTTCAAAATGAGCTTGGAAATAAATAAGGTAGGGGGTGTTACATTTCTTGCAGGCAAGTAAATCTTGTTTTTTATACAAGCTGGACATCAGGTTTGTTCAAGGGAAGAAATACTGCTGGATTCTTATATGAAAGGCAACATCAGAAATAAGTATGCCCTTAAAAATCAAAAAGCATTTTGTACCTGAAACAGAATGCGCCTTATTTGAATTTATAAACAAGAAATGAAAGGTACAAGGAAATAACTTTGAATATTTAGAAGAAAGTTGTTTTTTTTTTTTTTTCCTGTTGTCCTTCTTTGAGAGGTTGTCGTTTCTGTGTCCACATCTGAATCTGCAAATCATATATTTATGTACATGTACATACAGTAATATATGTATGTTACATAAATACTGTTACAGCAGTACTGTGAAATATTCATAGAATGTCCTGAACTGGAAGGGAGCTACAAGGGTCATCAAATCCAATACCTGAGTCTGTACAGGACCACCCAAAAATCAGATCACATGTCCGATAGCAGTGTCCAAATGCTTTTTGAACTCCCACAGGGTTGGTGCTGTGACCACTTCCCTGGGGAGAACGTCCAGCATCCAACCCTGTAAATGAAGAACTTTTTCCTAACATCCAGATTGAACCTCCCCTGTCACAGCTTCGTGCTGTTCCCTTGGGTTCTGTCACTGTCACCAGAGAGAAGGGATCGATGCCTGACCCTCTGCTTCCCCTTTTGAGTAAAACATAGATTGCCATGAGGCTTCCCTTCAATCTCCTCTTGTCTAGGCTGAACAAACCAAGCAATTTCAGCTGCTACGAATACATCTTGCGCTCTAGACCCTTTACCATCTTTGTAGCACTCCTTTGAATGCTCTTCAGTAGTTTTATAGTCCTTCTCATACTGTGGTGCCCAAAACTGCATTTAGTACCTCAAGGTGAGGCTGCACCAGTGCAGAGCAGAGTGGGACAATCACTTCCCTCTACTATGCTAGATATTCTTAGAGTTGGACTTAAGATCCTTATTCTCTATATTCTGTTGATGATAACTGGTCAACATGAGATGTCTTCATTGTTTTGTTGTAGGTCTTCTGTCCTATCTCCTCTGGGGATTTTTCCTTTTGGAGACACATGACAGTAAAGATTGATTACCCTAACCTGAGTCATTCAGTGTTTGATGTGTTTGGTATAGGGTTCATTTCTATCTACTCTTTCTCAGGTTTGTTTGGTGGAGTACGAGGATTCAAATACCCTTTTTATGATTGGTCTTCATTCTTTTAAGAGCATGCAGCGATGCACTTCTAGTTTAACATAAACTCTAGTCCTTCTCCATTTGAGGAAAGGAGGTGCTCAGGAAGTTGGCAAAGTGAGAAGAAGGGTACTTTATATCTTTTTCTGTCTTGCGGTGGTTTCACTAATCAATGAAATTTACTGAACTACTTTTGAGGGTTTTCAATCGAAGTTACCAAAATTCATTTAAAAAAAATCCGATTATATAACATGTAAGTTTATTTTTAAGCATGATAACCACTTGAAATCATGAAAAAACAAATTGTGTTTATTATACTTGAGTAAGCAATGCACTTTTGAGGAAAATCATTTATTTAAAGGAAAAAAAAAAAAGCTTGGCTAGATGAGATAAGCCGTTTCCTTAAAATAACTAGATGATGCCTTTCTCCAAGCACCCAGATGAAAAGCTTGGCTAAGGAGATTTTTGCCATTGTCTCTCAGTCATAAACGTGCTCTACCCCTATACCTGGCATAGGTGGCTTTCCACCATGGATGTTCTCTGCTTTTCTAATGCCCTTATATGCCTAGGAAGAGGTGAGCAAACCTGATTAAAACTGCAGTTTAAACAAGTTAGTAGTTCTATATAACTCTGTTTACAAATGAGGTTTGACTTTTATGAGGTCAGTTTCTTCATTCTTTTTTTTCCAATTAAAGTTTTTTGGTGATGAATATTTGGGATTGTAGTGCTTTCTCGGTAGTTTCTTCCCTAGAAGAAAATAAGTCCCTTCTTATATTCTTCATTTTACTGCTCTAACTGTGGCCTGTGTGTTGACCAGGCAATGGAGATCTTGATGGTTGTTAATGGCTATTTTAATTGTAGCCTCTTTAGAAAACTGAACCTCGTTCTTTTGGGAGAATCACGTGAGATTTTATGGTATTTTCCTGATAAGATCTGTGCTTCACAAAGAGCTACATGTAGAGTAACAGACCAAAATCTTTTGGCATATGTAAGCAATACCAAATCAGCTGCCTCTTATTTTAATTTTGTAAATGAGTTAATGAATAGACACTTTCAGAAACTTAATTTTCAGTAATTTGAACTGAATTTTTCAGAAACTTTAAACTGTTTAGGTAATTTAAATTTTCAGTGATTTTTAAACTTTTTTTTTCCTTTTTTTTTTTTTTTTATTAAATTGAGAAAGAACACTATTGAGCTTCAAGCAAGAGTAGGAGGGATCAATGAAACCCTGATGTCTTTATGGTAAAATAACTTATTTAAAATGTTAAATTATCTATCATCTTTATATGTTTTAATGCAGTATTTCTATGAATGTCTATGATAGTCCCAGTCCCATTTAACTATGCCTCTGACCCTGAAGCCCACCTGGGCTTCATGTTAACTACACAGTCAAAGGAAGGAATTTTACTGTGTTTCACACAGTTTTCTTTAATCATTTTTTTTTTTTTCTGAAAGCAGTATGGGGTACTGCCACTGGATATTTTTAGCAATGTGGCCAGTTGCCAGTAATGATAAGCTATCAGCAAAGAAAAGGCTGGGAGGTTTTAACATTTGGTAAGAGTCAGTACTGAGAGGATGTAATAACATTGGTGTGTCAGGACGCAGATAGGGAGTTGTAGCCAGGACCAAATCTTTCTGTTCTCTACTGCTGTCTGAGACATCTTAATTCCCCCCTTGCTTTCTGTGTGATTAATTAACTATACAATCCACGGTCAACTGGAAGAAGTCTGTGCAGTGACTAGAACAACTCGTCCTCATTAACTCCCATTGAATTGCTGACAATTCTTTCTGAAGCAATTTTGTAAATAAATTTTTAGGTTTAATCCTTGAAGTTGTCAAACTTGGGTGGCCAGGAGCAGGTATTAAGAGCTGGTGGCTGCATCAACATGCCTGACACTGTACTGAAGCTACAAAGCTCCTCAGCAGTAACCCACAGGGTGTCTGCATGAATCCTGAATTTGGGTAACAACCTCCAGTGAGGCTGCATTTGAGGGAAGCAATGTAGGAGAAACCCTCCTGCAGGTGTTTTCTGCACTAACACAGTTGATATAAGAAGCCCCAACTCCATCTTTGTCTTGGGAGTTTCTCTGAGCTCTAAAAGTTTGACCTAAGTGGAAACCAATACTGCTGTTAGCATACTGCACAGGAGGCCACTTGTTTCCACAAATAATTAGTTTCTCAGCTGATATCTTCAATTACATTTTGTTTTGTAGGATTTGTAACTTAGTATTTCAAAAAGGTAGTTAGAGAGCTTGTTCTTTTCCGAATTAAGTTGTCTGTACCTGATCTTGTTTCTCTTATTAAATTCTATTTAGCAATTTTGAAATTGCTGTTGCTGGGAATGCAATGAATGTAAGTACTTTGAGACTTTCCTTTTGAGATGTTTTCATATTTTGGACAGAGCACGTAGTTGCTAACATACAAATGTGGGAGAATGCTGTGATTTTGTCAGTGCATACTTCTAGCTCACCATTTTCACTTTCACCTTCGGGTTCACTTTTGTCGCGTTAGCCAACCTGTCAAGATAGTTTTGTGTGATGATAAAGTAGTATGTTAAAGGAATTGTCAGCTCATCCCCTGGACATAATAAAACAATATTTTACCACGAAAATTCAAACAGTGAGGGGTTCAAAAGGAGCCAGAACAGGAAGTCGTCATATATTCCCATATTCACGGGCCCCTATAGTATGCTCTTTTGGCCAGCTTCCATGAATGTTGAGGTCAGAAGCAGGAGTTGTGGTGTGGATGTCATAGGAATGGAATATAGTCTGCATTATCCAATCTCTTCAAAAGTGGTTCTTGACAGGATGAAGTAGTTAAGGACATTCCTGTAAGGAAGATGTGTGATGTATAGCCCTTTCCTCCCACTTTATGTATGTTTTTCTGTAAGTATCAATATCAAATCATTCATTTTATTTTTGAGCTGATATGGCTAAGAACTAATGTTCTGGAGAAGTTTAAGCTGCATCTGCTATATTCCTGGGATGCTATTAAGCTGTCATGGATAACTACAGGACGTCACATAGCATTTATATTTTACTCACTGGCTTTGTATGTTAGTATATTTCATATTGTGAATGCTTTTACCTGTCACAGTTCAAAGCTTTGATTCAAATAAATATTTAGGAGCTGAGGTACTTTGTCTTAAACATTTTCAAACACAATTGGTTAGAAATAAATCTTGATAAACTTCTTGGATTTCATTCAGCAAGGACTGTCTTGAGGAGAACCTTTTAATATTTCAATCTTTCATCCTGTGTGAAACAAGTACAAATTTAAGTATAAGTTTAGTTCACCACCAAGTTTGAAGCAAAACTTAGTGTCACTGGTTAATACTGATGTATATAGATTTTCATGGGAAATGAAAAATTTTCATTTAAAAGTAAAAATTTCACTTTTAAAGGTAAAAATCATGGAGTTTGCTTCATTTCATTACTTAAAAAGTGAAAAAGGAAGCAAAGTTGATTTTATTTCTGGTATAATTATAATATAATTGAATTGAGTAGAACCATATTGATTACAAGGTGGCAGAGTTTAAGTTAGTGTCTTGCTTCAACAAAAATGTTAAATTCCAATACTACTAATTTCAGTGAAAAGAAAGTGCTCTGAAGCTTGTACTTTTTTTTTTTTTTTTTTTTTGGGGGGGGGGGGGAAGCTTTGGAGGGCATATAAAATGTCCAATACAATTAGTTTGACTTCTGAATATGAAAAATCCTGAAATAATACATCCCAAACAGCATAACTGCAAATTCCAAACATAAAAACTAGTAAGTACGCAGACTTTTTTCTTTCAGTGTTTCACTTTCTTTCTTGAGGCAAGAACCAGTTGAGGTCTTGGTGGGAAGACTTAGGGTAGAAAGTCTCCTGAGATTATGTTGCATTGAAAGAGGATTTATCGGAGTACATTGTTTGCCTGTTTCAGAGCCCTAGTAAGGGCTTTCACTGAGACAGCTTCACAAAGTTTAATGTATTTAATAAGGTGACATATAATAGATTTGGAGTTGCCATTGATAAATACACTTCCTGCAGTAGTGCTCATATATGATAATAGTGCTAGCAAAATGCTATCCTGGGTATTCCTCACTTAAGGATGAAGGTACATAGTTTACAAAAAAGGTGTCCTTGTCTTGGAGGAGAAAGGGCACAGCCCCATAGGGCACAACCCCTATGTTTCTAGTTTCTTTCCCTTCACCCCTTTTTTCCCCTCACTCTAACTTCATCTTTTTTTTGTACTCTTTTTTTTTTTTTTTTTTCCCTCTTCTGTATTTACACTTACTCCTAAGACTATTATCCTAACCTTATCTGTTCCCTTTCTGGGGTGATGTCTAACATGAATTAGGTGAGGAATCGTCATATATAGTCATATCTGTTTAGCATGTACTTCTTTGAGCTCATTATCATATTCAATTAACTTTAATATTAATTTTATGCGTAATGGAGCAAAAGGTTTCACTTGGGCATCGTGGCCCTCAAGATTCTGTTCTGCTGTCAGAATGGGGCTGCCCCACCAATACAAGACTCTTTCCTTTAGCAACCTCTCATACCAAGTTTGTGAACCTCTATCCACAAAGTTTGTGTAAGAGATAAATAGGAAGAAGCTGCTCAGTTCCCTTTTGCAAAAGGCTGGTGCTTATCACTGACACTAACACGTCTGACTGTTCTCCATTGGTCATATGCAAACACTTGAAGAAGGACCCAGTGTCCAAAGAGATCTTGGACTTTCATATTTTGCTCATCATCAAGCACTATCCACAACCGGGGAATATATGTTTGTTTTTTCTTCCCTACCTTTATGAGAATGATACAGGGGATTCTTCATCCACATCAAGTTTTCTTCAAAAGTTTGTCTAAAACGTATGTCTAAAGGTGTTGTGGAGGCTGAAATACTTTGCCTGTGAGATTTTGCAATGTGATTAACAGCATGGATGTATCTTCTCTGCTTTTGTGATGATGACAGGTGAGACTTCTCTAAGCAGAAGAACTGTAAAATCAGTCCCTCACATTTTGAGGAGCACTAACTTAATTTTTAAAACAAACACCTGCAAATAGAAGTATAGGATAGGAGAAATAAATATTAGGTCAGAGGCAAGCATCTTTTGCCGGTAATCTGTCCTGAACACCCAACGTTTTTCAAATGTAGATTTTGCTCAGACAAGGAGAAGTTCAGATTTGTTTTCTTATAAAGTTGTGGGAGGTAGAGACCATACTAAAGTGATTCACTGATCAATGCAAGATGGTCCACAGACGTAGTGGTGGACAAATGTGTTTGGTTCTGCAGCTCAGTGTGGAATATGTGGTTTGTAAGCTGATAGGAGCACCCCGACAAGGAACAGGTTAGGGTTAAGATGGAGGATGGTGTTAGAGGACTGAATAAAGGAAATACCTATCTTGTAAATACTGGATTGTGGTTTCCATGAGTCACTGTTACATAAGGAACCTGAGTAACATCAATGTCTCACAGTCAGAGGAAAATAGAGCTGAGAGTAGGTGTTAATATAGAAAGCAAGAGTAAGGGATGTGAGTTGTTTGTGAATACTGAAAGCCTATGAAGAGAGGATGAGACTTAGTATTTACATTGGTCTGTGTCGATTGTTTAGTTTACTGATGGTCAGGATCATTTCAACGGATTTAAAACAAAGCTTAAGGTTGCACGAGACAGAAGCAAAACGTAGTTTATTGACAGACTATTGGATTCAGTAGAACTAAGACAAGTCTGATATTTTCAGGGAAAAATGTATCTCCTTTTGTTGTCTCTGCTCAAATTAATTCTAACACAAAAAAGTTGGGTTAGAAAGAAGGTTCTGGCAAACCAGGCAGCTTACATAGACCCAGTATGAGTAATATGTATGGAAATACCACCTCTCATCACAACTTGGCAATGCTGGAGGATGTGGCCATAAAATTGTGGGCTTCTCCTTCCTCTAAGCCTAAACCAAATGTTTTTTCCATGGGACTTGTAATCACATGTGCATAGGGAAAAGGGCAGCCCTGTCTTTGATACAATTCCAGTAAAGTAACTGGGTATATCTGGCGTAAATTTGGTTCTTTCTGTCCTGGAAGCAATATGCTTCCAGCATAGGAAGAGAGTAATTTTGCTTGCTCTGTTTATGATCTAATAATAGTTATATTTTTGACTTAGTTATGTTTTACGAGAAATGTTTGCACGTGAAAACCTATCCAGATTGAATTTGATAGTTATCCAGTATGAATTTGATTTTTATTCGCTTTTTCATCTGTCCAGATATCTAAGAATGGATGCTAGAAACATTTATAGAGCTGCAATACCATCAGATACATTCCATAAAAACAAATGCTTCTGTAATAGAAATTTTACTTCAGTACAACTAAAATAAATGTTTTGCATGCATGGGTATTTATGGGGGGATATAGAAAGCAAGCAGTGCTGGGAATTTGATGGTAGACTACTGAAAGAAATTGAGTTTTCACTCACTCAAAAATGGTAAGGTATTTAGGGAATGTCAGGCAGAAGTACTTTACCCCTTAAAATGTTGTGATGCAGCTTATTCCCTGGCAGAAAAAGAATGAACAAAGCACTTCGAGTAGATGCTGACTGCTGGTGGCAACTTCAGGGAAAAATATGGTTCATCACTGCTCAGCACTTGTCTTTTTGACTTCAGTGAGTAATTAAGTTGCAGTGGCCCTTTTAGTGAGTCTGAGCTAGGCACAAGAGACTCCATGTCCAAAATCCAATAGTGTGTGGTCTCTTGTTTCCTCACTAATCCTATAAGATGCAGTGGGTTGAATGGATGATCTAATAAGAGAATATAACTGCAGTCAGCTTACTCTTCTACAGAAATTAATAATGAAAATTCCCTAAAATAGAGAGAAACTAATTTATAAAGGAATAATAAGATAAAATAGAGTAGAAAGTTGCTTTATTGGAAAATCAGATTTTGAAAGCAATTGTGCTAAATATCAAGTGTAGCCACTGCAGCAGGTGCATGTGATTGAGTCTTGTGTTTGCTCCCTCTAGTAACCACATTGATAGGAATTGCCCTGGGAATTTGGTTTAATGCAGTGAATCATTCAGAAATTTGGAGTGCAGAATCATTTAAAAGTGAAAATACACCTGAGATTTTCTCACTCGCCAAGCAAGTTTATAAAATACGTGTGCGTATATATAAACTACCACATACATGTAAGTAAAAACTGCATTTGTAGAAGGAAAGAGAAGGTGACATTGAACTGCAGAAGCTGGTTATTGGGTCAGTTACTGTTTTTCTGTGTAGCCATATTACACTCAGTGGAGTATTGCCACACTCCTGTCATGAAAGGCTACACATGGAGCATATTTTGCAAGTTATGGAAATGATTAAATACCTCTTTCTCACAACATTTTCACCAACCCTTCTCTCTCTGCAATGAGAACATCCCTTCTCCTCCTACCAGTGTTTCATTTTCACCTTGCCCCAGGACTTTGTCCTCCATGCCTTGTCCAGCTCGTCTTCTTTCACTCCTCTCAGCCCCTTTGAACCTCTGATGTTTTGAGCTTGCCTAACAACCAAAAAGGGGCATTAAATACAAACTACATGTCATTCTATAAGGATGACCTGCAGCTTCACTGCGGCTTCTTCACCTGCTGCTTTGGCAGCAATATTGGTGCTCTCTAGCAGCTGGCAGCTTACCATACTGCAGCTCTCTGCAAGACAAATCAGGGGCCAAAGGCTCCTCAGCTGTTTTGAAAAAGTGATGGATGAATTTCCCTGGAAGGAAGTTGAGCTAGTGTTGTGCCACTGCCAGTACCAACGCTTACTGAAGTATTAGGAACTTGGCAATTTACTGCTAGCAAACTTTGTTTGTGAAATCTTATGTTGGTGGAGATATCAAAGTTTTTTCAGGGAAGCTTGCATCTATAGTCATGTGCTTCTTTGGTGCATGCAAATCTTTTTTTTTCCTCCTCTTTCCACAGACATGCAGCTGACAACTCCTGTGTCCTGTGTGCACCTGGATCAAGTGCTGTCACTCTTGCTGAGGGAAAACAAAGCAGTAAGTGATTGCTTTCCTAATTTGTGAGTAGACCTGGGCAAGTAGTAGAGGCTTCTCTCATGTATAACACAGTTTAGGCCACATCTTGAGTGAGGAGCAGTGGTAGGATGAAAACAATTCACCTAACTCTCACTGAAAATCAATTTGACAAGCCTGTCTCAGTCACCTGTAACAAAGAGAAATGGACTTCAGTGAGTGTGGAGGCATCACTGGAATACTGGTGATATTTTCCAACAGTCCAAGACCCTTTCGGTGAGGTCTTTGACTGTTTTTTAATAGTGTGCAGCACACCAACTTTGATCTGAATGTAACAATAAGGTTCATGACTGTGTATAGGCAGATTAATGACACTGGGCAGGCACTTAGTTGTTTGCTTTCTGGACTAGAAGACAGTCCTACAGTTCCTGTCTTTGAGGCAAGACCTCTGCCCTGGGGATCTGCTCTCCTGCTAGTTGGGTGAAAGCCTGTAACTCTGAGCACCAAGAAACTGAGAGAAAAGAGGAGTTGCTTGTGGCTGTTGACCATACTTGGTTGTCTTGTCATCTGTAGGACATGTTCTTATCTAAGATAGCCACAGATGACGTGTAGTTTAGCATGAATGCATTTTATGTGATAAGTCAGTTACAGGATTCCAATAGCTTAAGGTTTCATAGCTACAGGGATATCTTGGATTAATAACAGTTTATGTATAATATCAAGAGTCAAAACATACTCAAATTCTTGGATATTCTGATTAATTCTCTTGCTGTTCATTGCTTCTGAACAGTGGGTTTTCAGACAGATCACTATGTCAGGAAATTGCAATGTTGGTGTTTCAGGAGGTGTGTAACTGTGGGAGGTTTCTTTTGGGAGGTTTCTTATGAGGCCTGGTTGATTGCTTGCCATGAACATGGAACAATTTCTCATCTGGCTTCTGCTTCAGCTATTGTTTTTGTGTACGATGGGCTAAACTTATTCCTTCTCTAGCCCCAGCCAGTGGAGTGAGTAAGGATTAATTTGGAGCTGTATTTGAACTTCAGCACTCAGGATTAGAGCACCTTGCTGTGGGTTGTATTGCTCCTGAGGCTCATTCACAATCTGTCAGAATAGTGTTCTAGCAGCTTTTGTCCAGTCCTTGAGAATAGTGTTGGAGGGAAGCAGGACCATTTGTGGTACAAAAGCTCAGTTTTGTAGGCATTGGCCAGGCCAGGGCAATCTATGTGCTTTCTGTAGGTCATCATATACCTTGTCACTATCATAGTGCTGGACTTGAATCATTGCTATTACACTGAAGGGCTTTTATGTCATGGCCAGATCCTGCCAGTTTCAATTCCTTTCCTTTTACTGAAGGAACTAGATCTTTGGTCTGTGCCAGCTATTTTTCCCAAAGACACTGGCATCCATCTTGTAGTGATGTGTTTTGGGGATTTTCTCATTTTTACTAAAAGTATGTCCAGTTGTATGTTTTCTTTCTTTACGGAACAAAGCACAGCTGAACTTAGCTCTCTGATTTTTAATCAGCAGAGGCAGTACAGCTATGAACATATTTAGCACAATGTTAACTGCTGATAGAGAGAACAGTATCAGGTCCAAGACCCTCCTTCTCCTCTAGCTGGCTGAGAAGGGGGCTCCAGTCAAAGACGGAAAAGCTTTATCCCTCTTATTTCTGTGTGTCTGTGTGAGGGATGGGCACAATCTTGTTCCTAATAAGTGTGTTTTCCTTCTTAGTTTATGTTAAGGTCTATAACATGAATCACAACATAGTCCTGGTGCCTGTTATACTCCTACTCTGTACACCTACAGCTAGCTCATGACAAACCAGCTTACAAATTACAGCTTTTCTCCGCTACTTTGTCACACTGATACTGGTATTAGAACAGTAACTTATTAGGCTGTTCTTTGTAATCCAATAACAACACTAATGAGGGAAGTGCATGAGATGTGATTGAAAGTGATCAAATCTGCCATTGATTTTGAGGATGTCAGGTAGAGGATAAAGGTGGTTGAGATACCAATTACATTCATAAAATCAACCATGAAAGATTTTCTTATAATGAAATGCTGAGGGAGGCCTATGACAGGGACTGTTAGGATGTTACTTTTCTTGTGTATGTAGTATAACTTCTGATATTTCCCAAAAACATCCCATTCAGGAGGAAAACACATCCAGCCCAGCATCCCTGTCTCCCTCTGTGGAAAGAGAAAACAGGCATATTGTGTGATCAAAAATAGCATCGCCTGACATCCTCTAAAAATATTCATCACACATCATTAGTTATTTTAAATAGCTGGCTAAAGGAAGAAAACATCTCCAACATATCTCAATCATGAAGTATTGACATATTAACGTTTTACATAAAAAAAAAAAAAAAAAACAAAAACAGTTCCTCATCAGCAGAAAGTTATAATGAAGTTTCTAAGCATTCTTTAGCAAATTTGAACAATAGACTACAAAGATCCATTACTCTGTATTCTCAGAGGATACAGGTTTGGGAAATGCCCAGAGGAATTAAGTAGGTACTTGCTGCAAGGGAGGTACTTGCTGCATCACCTAGAAGATGCTGCTCAGTTATATAAGCTAAAAAGTTCTGTTAATGACACTTGATCAGACTACCACCAAGCAAAAAGCAGCACCGAAGGGAAAGGAAGACTACACAATCAATGGGATGCAATTCTGAACCCCAGGATCATCCTGCAGTACCTTTGTTTACTTAAAGAGTGTTTATTTTTGCTTTACTTTTTAGCATTTACACTGACATAAACTGAGAAGTATGACAACGCTTGAGATTTAGCTTTCGTCTTGTTTTCCTGTGTTTTGGAGCCTGGAAGTGAGGCCTCCATAGGTATTACAACTGGGACAGGAGCATGCAATGAAGTGTGTTGCCTTTCCTTACTCTATTCGCTTTTCAGCATAGCTGACCAAGCTATGAAATGTGGAAATCTGCTGCATTTTTCCATCAACGATGCGAATACTCCTTCTCTCTCAAATACTACTTGATGCAAAACAAGAGGGCACAGGGAACAAAGATCACTACAGAAATGTCTGCAGTTCATGGTACTGTTGGGGTACCAGCTTACTTATTACCACTTCTTCAAAAAAGCCCTGACATATGTTTTAACCCTCAAATGGGGCAAAAATGCTTCCCTTGGAAAACTTTTCATTTTTGAGTTTCATAGAATGGCCTGGGTTGGAAGAGACCTTCAAGATCACTTAGTTCAGCACTCCCCCCCACCATCGGCATGAATGCTACCCACTAGATCAGGTTGCTCAGGGCCATATCCAACACCTCCAGGGATGGGGCATCCACAACCTCTCTGGGAAATCTGTTACAGTGCCTCACCACCCTATGAGTGAAGGATTTCCTTATAACTTTTAATTTAGATCTCCCCTCACGTAGTTTAAGACTATTCCCCCTTGTCCTGTAAATATCTGATTGACCAAAGATTTCCTGCAGTCGCCTTCCCTACATCCTCACTTTGCAAGTGGTCATGGTAATGGTCATTTTACTCTAAGAGGTTGTCAACAAGGGTTACTTGTGGTCTGGTATGACTTATGGGGCAGGAGTACATCAAAAGGGGCTCTGTATGCAGCTTGGTCATCAGTTCCAGGGGTGCTAAAAATATCCTTCAGCACAGATCTGACATTAGGGAACTTCTTAAGGCATCCATCTGATCTTCATTGCTCAGAAGACAAGCATGTTTTATTAGAATGTGACATGGAGTAAGGAATTCAAAGCTTTCATTCTGTTGAGCTTTTAATCTCCTTTATTGCAATTCTAAAATAATAGTTTATTTGAGTAGCATTGTATGTGGATGTTTCCTAATTTTTCTTCAGTTAAAAAATCTCAGCAGACAGATAACACATGCAGAGTGACCTCTGGTTTTCTTTAGCTACACAGTATGAAATGATAATGGTAATGTTTTTTCAGGACTCATTACAATAAGTATCTCTTTTGGAGACAATGTAGTCCAATTATTAGGACATGGGTTGTGAATTGAAAAAGGCTTATATTATTGGTAATGCTTTTGACTTCCTGTAAGACCTTGAATAAAAGTCTGTCTACAATACATCAGTTTTTTTCCAGCCACTTCTTCCCCTCTAGAACACAGACCGTCCCTTAAAGAAAAAACAAGTAGGCCAACTGTCATACGTGACAGCTTTGCAGTTGCAAATAACAAGCAGATGTTGTTAGCTTTTCTTGCTTTTGTATTCCCTAATTCTATGGAGTCAAAATGGAATTTATTCTTTATACAACATAGAGTACAGAAAAGCTGTAAGAGTAGCACAAATCCATCCTGGGATGGTAACAAATGCATAGGGTGAATGTGCTGTTGTCATGCCAGTGATAATTGTCAGTGTTTCCTGACCTGGCTAATGCCAGATGAATTAAAAATAATATACTGAATAACTTGACTGTACTTCATTGATTTGCTTTACTAATGAAACAAGAAATCGATTTCTTTTAAGGAATGGACAAGAGGAGGAACTCACTGTTTTGAAAAATGTATTTCTGGAGTAGCTTACACTTCATAATGATGTAATATTAAGGAAAACATTGTCAATTTGAGAGAAAATATGTTCTATTTCTTTGTCTCCCTGTCTCACTCTTTCAAGAGCTCTTTTTTGCAGGAGCCACAGAGTCCCGCTCATCCTGTTCTTATTCAGAAAGCATGCAGTGGAGTTTTACTGTCAGCTCATGAAGGTTTAATAGTGAACTGCATAACAACATAATGTACTTGTGCTCTTATTGCTGTTTGACATCTCTAGCTGTATTCTCTGGACAGCCTCAGAAAATGTTACTTCCAGGCAGCAGAGGTGATGTGAGAGGTATTGCACTTACCGGTCATATCCGAAGTTCTACTTTCTGTTTGTCAAACTGGGTGATGAATTTACAGGAGGCTTAAGATTATCTAGCTGAACTGGCATAAAGTTTTATGTTTGTACAGAAATATTCCTCTGTGTGGACTGTCCAGTGCAGAATACAAACTGCAGTATTTCAGGAAACCTGTTTCCCTTTAGAAGCGGAGACATAATTAAGAAAAATATTACATTTCTTCTGGAGTAGACAGTACAAAGAGGTAACTATTCTGAAGTAGCTATCCCTCTTCCACTTGCTTCCACCAGTTAGATGTGCTCTGGTGGAATAACAAAGTGCAGTAAGCAAAAAGCTGCAATCCACTGTAATTCATACAGATCTATGGGGATAACCCTACTGGCACGTAGGTTCAACTGGGAAGAATTAGCAGGTCATTCCCCATGTGTCACGTGAAGAGACTAGAGACATGTTACCTTCTTCAGCAGCAATTTTGTCTCTGAGGTATACACTGAGTCTTCTTGCAGCATCCTTAGGGTTAGAATAAAGTCATGAGGGTTTCCTCCTTAGATTTGTGTACCTGAGAATGGGGAAATATTTTCTATGCTCAAGTCCGTGTTTTATCAATAGGTAAAGGATATCTGTAAGTGGGTCAAACAAATAAGGATATTTCAAAGTCTCTTTGGGATCTATGTGCCTCCCCCTATCTGCAGAATGAATGTTTAAAATGTTTGTGTAAGGGAGTGGTAGACACCTGGCTATAGATCAGGTTTTAAACTGAATACAGATGGTGATGTAGAGTCTTGGCTTTATTCTTTATACTCAGTGGTGTTTTTTCTTAAGTTAGTACTTGGCTGCATCTTTGTTTCTGAAGTTCTTTCTAGTTTTTTTGGTAGAACCTAATTACCTTTTTCACTTGGAGGCAAGGTGGCCATTTATATGGGGGCGGAAAAGCACAACAAATGCAACGTTACCTGCGAAAGCCACAGACTAGATGTACAGATGTGGGCAAAATCTGAGCTCCTGAAAAATAATTGTGGTTTTGGTGATTTCTCAGTGGGAAGTTGCATCAGTTTTCTTCCTTTTGTTACCATTGTTTGAGGAGCTGTTGTGCTCCAAGTGCTAGCAGATATAAGTGCTTTAGAAATGGAAAGAGTTGTCTAAGCGCTATTGCTGTTATTGTTATAGTGACAACTCCAGACTAAAGGGAGTAAACTCTTCTCTTGCTATGTTGTAGCTGGTAAATAAAATAAAATGCAGACTTGTCACCTTTCTTAGTGCTGGGATCAGGTGTTTGTCATCCTCTGCCCTCAGGTTTCCACAGCAATTTTCTGTTGTCATCCTTCAGAAGTGAAGGACTTTGAGGCAGAATACTTCAGTAGGCTACTGGAAGTAGATGTGTGCAGGTGGCAGTGTATTTGGGTTATGAACTATTTGGGGATAATGAATTACTCTTCCCCTTAATAATCAAGTTGTACAGAATCCAGGAGGGAAAAAAAAATCACAAAACACAATAATCCTGATTATTGTGCTATTCTCCAAAGAATGCTTTTGATAAGCCATCAACAGGAATTAATAAACATTAATAAAACTTGAAAGCAACAGCAAAGTGTTTGATTCAGAGGTGGTAAGCACTCACCTGCCGCTATCCTAATTGATGTGTGATCTCCAGGCTTCAGGGACTGTAAGGAGATGAGAGCCCACTTCAGTGGAAGCTGTGGGGGTGGCCCTGGCAGAGAGATGAAGGCTCACATTTCTCAATATGCAGCGTAATGTTGGCAGAAAGTGACTTCTGTTAGCAGAGGAGTAGGTGTGGGGCTGGGAAGAAGCTCAAAAATGGTTTTGGAATATGACTGGACAGACTCTCTTCTTTTGGGAAGAGTCACAGGGAAGAAGGCAGGAGATGGATGGCCTGGGGAGGATGTTGCCATCCAAGGCATAGCAACATGCTGCCCTCGGGCTTCACACAGTTATGAGCAGAGTCTTGGCTCTGCCCTGTCAGCGGTTGGCTTTTGTTGCTTGTCAGGTGCTGGAGATGGCTGGCTGGACTTCAGGGAGCTGGCTGGTGTGGTGGATGTGCTCTTTCCCTGTTCTGGATGGCGGGCATGTTCCAGCTGCTGAGCAAACCTCTGGATGAATGAAGATGGGCAGTGAGATAGGATGTGGAACAGACATAGCAAAGCATGAAAGCTTGTAATTGTACAAACAGTAAACTGTGGCTCACCCTGTGCGATTTGACAGGACTCCTAGACCTCCGTGTGATGGATTCTGTTGCCCTTGCAGCAGGTAGTGTGGGCTTCATGGGGCTGGGAGGAAGTCCTGCTGATGCAGTCAGGAATAAAACTTGAGGCTGAACTGGAGTGGAAGAGGTGACAACTGCAGTACCTACATGCTGGTGCTATCCTACTCAGCTGGTCCCTTTTATTTTTTCACAGTGATCTCTATTTTTTTCAGTCCATAGTTGGGGCAAATACTTCATTTAATAACTCTTCTTCTAGAGAAGAGTATCAGCTAGCACTTCCAAGGCCAGCTGTTCCCCAAGGCATGAGGACACAAGGGGGCTTCCCAGGGCAGCAGGGCAGGATGTCTCCAGCAAGGGATCATCCCACCACCCCAGCAAGGAGCTGGGTAGCATGGGCAACCCCAGGTATCAGGCAACAAACTGTGGCTCCACTGGGGTGGGGGCTGGCAGCCCCAGGGGGCTAAAATGGGGTCCAGGGCTGAGTCAAGTGTGAGGAGCCCCAGAGGCTGGGCAGGGACATGTTAGGGCTGGTGGTGCCCCTGGGACTTGGCAGTTGCTGTGGATGGCCTCAAAGGAGCTGGAAAGACTTCAGCAGGTGACTTGCATGTGGGTAGAGCATGACATGTAGGAAATAATGGTCTCTTTTTCTCTGAGTTACAGCTAATGATGACCCTTGAGAGCAGTCTGTAGATAACAAATGACGTAGGCTTCTCTCCAGAAAGCAAATGCAGATCTTTTGACAGGAGCTGTTGAACCCACTGATTCAACACTGGGTTTAATATGGGACATAAACGCTGTAGCTAAGAAGGACCCAGTAAATAGGATCAATAGTTTTCAGGCTACTGTAAGCTGTATTTTAGTGGGAAGCCTTTCTGGGGACCCCCTGCTTCTGGAGCTCAGACAATTTGCTGTTTATGCACAGGAAGGCAATTATTTTCCTAATTGACTTCAGCAGTACAGCAGATGTGTAATGAAAGATTGTTAATAAAATGATAAAATGTCGTTATTGATAATGTTGATAGAACTGAATGTCTTTCGGAAAGGAAGGTAAAGCCAAATACAAGGTTAGTGAGACAGAGATGGAAAAGAAGAATTAGCAGATGTGAAGTGAAGAAAGGGGAAAAATAGGGAAGCCCAGAAGAAATATTTGAGGCAAGATGCGTGAAAAGAGGCAGGGTCTGTACAAAGAAGATGAAAAAGGGCCTAAAAAGGGTAAACCAATGAGTTTCAGAATTTCTCGAGGCTTCCTGCATGGAGCTTCAGAACCGCTCAGAGGCGTGGAAGCACATGAGCACTGTTTCCTTTTGGTCAAGAGTTAGAACTTTAGCCATCATTTTTAATTTAAGGAAGCTCTTTTATATAAAAGGCTTTTAGCAGATGGTTGAATGCCTTCTTCACGGGTAACAGTTCAAGTGCATAAGGGTAGACTCTTGGAACCATTTTGTTAACTTGCAAAAAAAAAAAAAAAGTGGTTGAAAAGGGAACACCAGGAGATAACCCTTTCTCATTAAAACTTAGGTATAAATCGCACTGACCTTGAAGTTCTTCTCGTTACCTTCAGCCTCCATCTTCAGCATCTATGCAGAAAAATATTGGCTCAGCAGCGTTAGCCACTGTACAAAGGAAAGCCTTCCTGCAGGAAATCTAAGGATTCCTCGGTCCTTTTATTTATGGCACAAAATGATTGAAACATCACGAAGCCCTGTTACAGGCTGCAAAAACACAAGCGTGCACACCAGTCTAAGAAAGATTGCCATGCTCCTTTCTTTTTCTCTTATTTTTATACTTTTGTATGAATTAAAGTCAGGTAGGATAAAAGTCAATGCTTTGGGGAAAACCTGAAGCAGCAGCATGCCAGAACTTTCATGCTGAATCAGACCAACGCTTTGTCTTGTTCTAACATTTTTACCTTTGTGAATGGCCACACTGCTTCAGCAGGAAGGTGATTCATATAGAATAATCTGTGCATAGGCAAAATTTCTTCTCAGTCTTGTCAGATAGTGGTTGGGATTTGCTGTGCTGCATGAAGAGCTGAAATCCTTCTAAACACCGAGATTCTTATATAGCCATGGATTCTGAAAAGCATGGTTATAAATACAGCATTTTTTCTTCGAGCTTTCATCACATCATTTGTGACTGATCCCCGTGAAGTTCTGCAGAGCACTATTTGTAATTTGACAGAGCAAGAATCCCCCTTGGATGGTTCACCTTACTGTGGCCTCACTCAGAGTATTTTCTTTCTCCTTGAATTTCTGTCAGTCATACCTGTTTAAAACACTTCTCCTGTTGCTAAGTGAGCAGAAACAACAGTGGAGAAACCGGTCAGCATCCTGTTTAACACTTTCCTAGTTAAAAGCACTGCAAATGACACATTTTGTGCATCCTTTTAGGTAAAAATGCTTTTAATGTATGTTTTCACCACCCCTGAAGGTCTCTTCTGTCCTTATCTGTGGTTGATCTCCTCTTAGTACTAACCCAAACAGCTGGCAGCATGGCTCAGGCATCTCTGCTTGCTTCTGGCATCATCCTCACCCCATCCTTGCTATAGCTCTCCCTACCCAAATGTGAAAAAGGTATTGTATAACATTTGGGAGTGAGGGAGGGTTAATTCCTTACCTCCTTCCAATAATCTGAGGCTCATCCAAATCCACATTGTCTGAAGTATTCACTGAGGTAGCTGTACGTTTTTGAATGTAAAGCTTTTCCTTAAATAAGGAGCAGTTGTTTAAGGGTAAGTGCTATTGTGCTCAGAAGCAGGATGGGAGTTTATCACACCAGGCTAGATTGGAAGCTATGGATATTCTCTGGGCTCTGACACTGGTTTGTTAACAAACCCTTTCAATAAGTTATTGATATCATCCATCTGTGCCACCATTTGCCCTCTCATGTCCACCTTCTCTAATCATCTGCTTTGGGGCAGGGCCTGGCTGATTATTTCATTACTATAAAGCCCCAAGGCAGGGGGCTTCAATTGCAGCTGGGAGCCCTGGGTACTGTTTGTAATACTTATTTTTTAGCAGTGAATTTCATTGATTTAAGCTTTGCAGGAGTGGAACTGCTGTAGAGGCCAGCTCCTGCAACAAAAACAATTTTACTTCAAGCTTAGTTGAACTAAATCCTCTATTTTAAGAGAGGAGAGAAAATCCATTTCTCATCAGTTGAATTTCTTTTATAATTCCTGCTAATACTTTTATCTATGAGCTCCTGAACCTGTTCGTTCCCCTACTCGTTTTCTGCAAATTGTCTTCTATTACCTGTTCCAGGTCATCAGCGGTCTCTTTAAAGAGTGAGGGGTGAAGAGCAGAAGCAGACATGCAATAATAACACGGCAGGAGAACGTACCGATACTGTGGCACAATGCAGAAAAAAAACAGGCTGTGGGTTCTTCTGGGTCAGCTATTGAAAGTAGGTAGTAAGACAGATGTCATTGTGACTAGTCTGGGAGTGTTCACAGCCACACATTAGTGGATTTAATTCTGATTTTTTAATTGCTTTGCAAGGGTAGTTGATAAAAAATTAAATTCTTCTCCACACTTATCCCCAACTACTTTGCAGGCTACCTCAAATTATTATTATTATTATTTGGCTTTGCCCATAAACAAGAATCTAGGCCAGGGTATTCTTCTGTCACAGTAGGGAAGCCAACATTATTTTTCCATTTCATGCTTGGAGGATATGTGTAAGAGAATTTTCTGTTGTGACAGTGAAAAAGTGATTTTATCTAATAGAATACTACTTTACTTTAGGAGTGAACAGGCTTAAATGTGTCTTTAAATCGTGAAGATGAGATTTTTATGGGCATTGACTGTACTTTTATTGGCAAACTTCCATTTAGTACAGTATCTCCTCATCTGTCTTCTCATAAAAACAATAAAAATCAAGCTGTAGAATACAGGGAATACGGGTTATCTAATATCTTCTATGATATCAGAGCTCTAAGTGTTGCCAGGATCCATGGTACCTTGTAAAGTACCACCTCTGACCCTGATGGTGGAGACTTTTTATTACTGAAGCATTGAGATAGTCTCCTGCTGTGCGTGAAGCTTCAGCTCAAAAGGAGCTGGGTGTTTTTAAGCAAACCATTATTTCTAACAAAGGATGCTTTTTCTCTCTCAGCCAATTGTTGAGAGAAAGCAACAGCCACTTACTGTTAAACAAGCTTGAGAGTTTTCTGTTCCAAGGAAAATAGCATGAGGTTGGCATAATCAATTGCTATTTGACAGAGTGATAGAAATGCACATGCCATGCAAGAGCTAAAAATCTGTCAGGAAGCAGCCAGAATGGCAAACAACAGAGCACATTTCAGCAACAACATGGCCAAAGTTTTGCATGGAGTTTCATCTTTACACTTTCTTAATTCATGGGTGAGCAAAATGCAGTTAACCTGAATCCTGATTTCTAGGTAAAATGTCATGTTTCATTCAGGGGGGAAAAAAAAAGGCCATGGTGGGACAATTCTTAGCTTGTTTTAGGCTGTGACCTTTTCTCATTCTCTGCTTTGCTGTAGGTCGTGGTGTTGGGGGTTGGACCAGAAAAAATATGGGTTGCCTAAACACAGAAGAGGCTGGTAGGAGAAACACGAGACTTGATTAAGACTCCTGATTCAAAGTGGTATTAAACTCGTCTATTCTTGCAAAATCATCACCAATGTTTATTAGATGAGCCCAGCCATAGTTCATCCCAGTTCTACCATTGCCATAAGGGAAAACTTTCTTTAGTAATGCAATGCCACTTTAAAACAGTATTTCTCTTCTTATATGCTATGACCTGTCTTTACTTTTCTTTCACGTGATCTTCATCTAGTTAGCTTACATCTGAACCATCTTTTAAATTCACCCACATTAGATTCAGATATAACAAAAAAGGTAGTGAACAGCTTCCTTCCGTGCATGGCAATCCTGCATCCCCCACCTCCTGACACTGTATAAAAAGGCAGGATGGTTGTGAAACCCCAAGCAATGCCTGTTTGGAACACTGCTAGATGCCATGGCAGCATTCTGCCTGCAGGATAGGGCTTACATCGCCAGGCTGCTGGCAAGTGAAAGACCACATTGGCTGCTTGCACTGGGCTTGAAGATCCGTGTAAGGGCAAATGCAGCCAAAATTGTGATGTTGTAGTGACAGAGGCACAGCCTCTCCTAACTGCTTGTCTGATAATGTGAAGAGTTATAAAATCAGTGGAGTGTGGGGTTTGTGCCCGTAATGTTGTGTCACAGGGAAATGCATCTCTGTCACTGTAGCCATCAGAAATCCCCTGTGATTTTTTTTTCTGGGGAGGATGAGGGGGATTAGATTTTCCTTGAAGTTTTGGGCAGTGAGAAATGTTTTTATTCAGAGGGAGGACTATTTTTATGGTCATCTTTATTGATCAACTTGCTGTCACTAAGCAGTGTTGGCTTTGTGAGAGAATGCAATAGGAATGTGTACGCTGGAGAGGGGTAACAGCACTACCCATGGCAAAACGGCCTGGGGATCCCTTAGCAGAATGGGCAGACAAAGCTAAAGCTATTTTGTGTGTCTTAATCACCATCCCTCACGACTTTTTTTTTTTTTTTATATTCTCTTATAATTTTCTTCAAATGCATGGTTTTTTCTTAGAGTAATGAGGATATCTTTGTCAGTCTCAGCCTTTACCCCCTCTATTCTTTCACTTGTCACTGCCTAGGGTTGTCAAATAGCTCACTAGGTGATGCTGAAGTTAATACAATCTTGCCAAGTCAGTGGCATCAATTTCTGTGTCAGTTATTGCTTGTGATTCTCTTGCTTGGGATGACTCTTGTCCCCAGAGAGCTGCTGGGAGCTACTCAGGCTCCTTACCGTCATGCCATGGCATGAGCGACTGCCACACAGCAGTGGCAGGCAGCATCAGATGATATTGCTTAGCAGGGCCAAAGGAGCCTTGCTAAACAGCACAGTGCCTTCCTTCAGGCTAATGTGTACCTTCTTCACATCACAGTACCCAGTAACCCCATCCCACTGACAGCACAGATATCAGCTTTATGGATAATTTGTGCCACTGAGCTGTGCTAAGGGATCCTGGAGTGATTAGGGATCAAAGCCAAGATGCTCATATGAAAACACTTTGTTTTGAAATCAGGATCTGAAAAAGCAAGAGGATTCAAGTATTGTTGTCGGCTGAGTATTGCTACAAATGAGTGATAAAAGCATGTCAAATGCACAGAGCATCTTTGCTGTGGGTTTCATTGTGAAATTTGTAGAGAGAATCCAGAAGAAAGTGCTCTTCACTGCAAAACAGTGAGGGCTTTTACTCCAGGATTATTAATGCATGTAAACTTACATCAACAAACAAAACTAGCATTTCCATGGGAAACTTCAGCCTTGTTTTCACCTATCTTGGAAGTAAAATGTTGGAAATAAAAATTATTCAGATAAATTAAACAAACGTACTTACAAAATATCAAAAGGCTTTCCTTTGTTTTCCAAGTTTATTTCTTTTTTGTTTGTTTTTTTAACTGTATATGATAATGCAATAGGCAATGAAATTTAAAACAAAATTAAAAAAAAAATAAAAACCTGAAATAGTCACTTTTTGGTATGAGTCTTTCCAAGCCATGAAAAACATCTCCTCCCCATTTATACTGTCATATATACAGTACTTGAAAAGTTTTGTTTCAGGGAAAAAGTAGTATTTTTCTAATGGAAAAGTATATAGTTGTGAAGTTTTCTATCAATTCTGGTGGAGACAAGTACAATACATCTTTGATACGAGGGATTTGAGTGAAAAGCACTGCGTTCCTACTCATGAATGAATTGGCCTGCTCTAACTAGGGTAAAACTGGCAGTGTTCTTTAACAGTTTGGAGTGATGAATGGAAATGGAATCTGATGACTTTGAACTACCTCACAGTAAAAACACAGACTTTCTTTGACACTGGAAATAAAACTTTAGACGTGTCCTTTAACAATGCATGGGTAGGCTGTGGGAATTGAGGGCACATTTGCTGTCTTTACCTGCAAGGGAAGCTCAGCTTTCAGAAGTCAGTGAAACATTTGTACAGAAGATGAGTAACAAGGCAGTACTGAATGTCAAGGTTATCCTCTGTAAGGGTTCAGATGCTGTCGTGCATCATAAGAACGCCTAGTTGATTTGTATAACCACTAGGATTCAAAGTTACAGATGTAGCCCCAGTTTTTTTTTTTTTTTTTTTTCTTTTTTGTGCTTTTTTAATGATTCTCTTGTTTTAATTTTCTCTAATACGTTCAGTAACTCCAAGTCCTGTGAATGCAATGTTCTGGCAGAGCACATTGGGAACTGCTGGTTAAAATTCTGCTGCCAAAACTATGAGAGGTCTAGGATAATTTCCTGGACTGGGAGATCAGTTCCTTTCTGGATGCTGTCAGAGCTGCCAATGTGTATCTATTGTGCCTATCTACAATGTACATAAGGACCACATGCAAAATTAAGAACAGCACCATTGTAAACAAGAAAAAAGTATCTATGTGCCACCTGCTCAGGTTGACTGTTGTATGTAGAGATTCATAACTCTAAATTTAACCCTAAATTTCAGGAGAAATATATATATATATATATATATATTTTTTATTATTTTTTTTTTTGTAGTGACCTCATTAAAAAATTAAATCTAATAGAGAACTGGAGTTGTCCCTGGATCAGTGCAGGTCAAAGCTGAATGTTAGAGCAGTATATGTGACTTCTAGTCCTGGAATCCTGGAAACACCTTAAAAAGACCCTGGTTTTCAGAAAGCGGATGATTAGCACTGTTTGAACCTCAGCCTTTTTCCACATAGCTTTAAAACAAAAGGTTCCCCCTCGCTAATCATTTGGGAGATTGGAGACCAAATGCTCAATGTGATTAATCCAGGCTTTTTGCAAGCAATTGTGTCAGCGAAGTTCCTAAGTGGAATCTGGTGAAAGTCTGGTAGAAGTCAGGTGTGAATGCCTGCAAAGGCAACTGACACAGACTTCTATCAATTTAAAAGCTTTTAAAGCAGCAAAAAGAATATATATATATATATATATATATAATATAAAAAAAACTTTCCTGATGTGCTTTTGAAGTTTTTATTTTCCCCTGTTTGCAGGTGGTATGGCTGCAGGGCTAAGTGGATCAAGCTATGGAGTGGTTACGGGCTCAGGCTGTGCAGCCTCATAACATGGGCAACTGAACAGCGCAAGTCATTCTCAAATTCTCACTCAAGTATTTTAAATTGAACATGATAACATGCTTTGTAGTCTCATATACCATCTTCTTAAGGAGTATGGGCTAAATAAAACTCCACAGGTAAGTAAGGCAACCATTTGCTCAGCAGTTAGAGCCTTGTGGCTTTAGACACTAGACACCAGTGCTTGTATGTTTGAGAGCATGCGTTGGCTTGGAGTGTGGGCTGACTTGGCTCAGTGTGATAAGGTCATTGCTGATCTGCACAGCTATCAGAAATGAGCATGACAGTTGTAATGTGACAGTGTAAAAACAGGGAACAGCCCTGCTCTGGTTATGAGTGGGGGCCTTCTGAAAGCTCCTTACATTTGTTGCCTCTGTAACCCTCCCTGGCTTGCACTTACACGTCTGTGTCCTGTTGAACAACTGTGCTGATTCACTTGAGTTCATCAGTTTGTTACTGGTGAACCTGTATAAATGGATATGGAACTACTGGTGATGATAAAGTTTAGATTTTGCTGAAGCTGTAGGTGCAAGGAGGTTTAATTGTAGATTTGTATCCTCTTTTTGTGGTAACTGCAACTTGTATAGGGCATGGGCACAAGTTGGGATAGATCTTCCTTTGTCAGAACTAAGGACTGATGGAGAGAGAGTGATTCCATCTGCTCTAAATCTCCTGTTTAAATTAAACATCTATTGGTTTATGTGAGCTTAGCAGAAGCAGCACTTGCACTGCAATGATGCTTGCTGTTGGCAAACAGGAACATCATTCCTCTCCTCTTTTTATAAACCAGTTTTGGTCTACTGAAGATATTCTGATGCCACCCACAGGAAGAAGCAGGTACTTGTAGCAGTTCTTGCCCTGATTTGCAGCAGCTCTCTGTCCCATTAAGGGTGCTCTAGCAACACTAGCAGGTAATATTAGCGAGCAGAGGAAATGTCAAGGCACGTAGCTGCGTGGGCACATAACTACAGGGTGACATCCAGTGCTCTTGTTATTTCCATGCCTGAGAATGGGAAATATGATTTGAGTGCTGGAGCAGAAGATAGAGAGCAGAAATCTCATTCTTAGCTGAGTCAGGGTGAACACTAAGTGCAGATTGGGATTGGATCCTGCTCCCTCCTCTCACAGTTTCTCAGGTGGTAGACTCCAGTCTACATCTGTACAGCAAATACATTTTGTGAAAATCTTGCCAAAACCACTTCCATAGGACGTGCTGGGTTTCTGACTGTTTTCCACGGTGCTGAGCTGACTGTCCAGCATCCTGGTGTGCAGGGAGGCTGTGTCCTGCTCCCAAGAAGCAGCTGCAGCCTGCTGTTGCAGCTCCCAGCCAGTACACAGCATGCAGAGCCTGGAAAGCAAGCAGCCTTGCCCAACAGCTGCCCTGGGGACTGCACAAACCTGTCCCTGGAGCTATGCAGGGAGTTCCTCTTGAGGCTTCACCAATAAGTCTCGGTGCTTTCCTTCTCTTCCAGCAGTACTTCAGCACAGGGCAGTGTGGTTCTGCTGTTATCAAACTAACAGATTTTTGAGAGCCAAGTAAACCTGAGGGAAACCTTGGCTTTCTGGAGAACTTGATCAGTTTTGGGGTTAGGCTATATGCACTAGGTATTCTAAAATCACAGCTTTACTTCTACAAAAATACTTTTCTACTCACCTCTTCTTTGTTACAAGGGAAATCATACTGAGTAAGATGACAATTTTTACTTAGATGAGTTTTACATAAAACTCACTGCTCTATTAAAGTAAATTAAGTTTAGTTCTGTGGGTGGATAGATACAATATTTGATCTTTGATTTTAGTGCTGTGAACAGATTACTGATAAGCAATATTTTTTGCACGATATGCTCAGTAAAATGCTGTTGTTAATTTATGCTTCAACTGCATGGAGGAAAAAAATCAAGTTTACGATATATATTTCTAATATGTGGTTTTGGTGCTGGCAGTATTATGTTAAAATCTCTTATTGGAGGGCCAGGTTTTCCTAGCGGGGTGTTTCAGCTACACTACAAGTGGTTTTTAATATGGAAGAGTCGTGATATTTCTGGTTTGGGCCAGAGAATGCGTTTGCCTGCTCTCAGTTTCACACTTCTCAGTGCTCAGGGGCAGCATTCCAGGATTTGCCAGCTCAGCAAGCACCTGACATTAAATTCATGGCATAGGAATGATTTGTCGTTGTTTTGAGGTCCTTTCCTTTCCGTGACTATTTGCATCACTAGATAAATCTTCATTTCACAAATGTTGTATGTATACATCTTTATGCCTGCTCAGGGGAGGGCAGGATGCGGCTGCGGCATCTCTCTCTCGGTGCATATGCTAGAGGAGTTCTGTCACTGTCACATACGTGTGCCCGGGAGAGGCCTCTGAATTTATCTTCATCAAAATCTTGTGAGATAGGGAAGAGAAATGAGATTATACGGATGGGGAGCCATGGCACAAGTTGGCATCACCACAGCTGCTCGGTTGGTTGAGAGCTGAGTGGCCACCATGGGTGGGCAAAGTCAAAGAGTGACTCATTTTATCCCTGTCCCAGTGGTGTGTTTTAACCGCAGGAACTATTTTCTGCTTTGCTGGGGCAATGCTTTCCCTTCTTCTCCCTTGGGTGCCCACAGAGACTAGGGGTGCCTCAACGACTGAGGAAGCCGGTGCTGCTCCTCCCTCAGCCTGCGGGCTCTGCTGCACTCGCAGTGCTCGCCGTGACATGTGGATGCGGTGACAGCGTGTGTTTAACCTCATGCTTAACCCAAATCAGGAGGCTCTGTGGCGATAACCCCCGGCCTTGAGGTGCTCCCAGCCCCTGAGGCAGCGCCGGGCGGCTCCGTGCCCGCCTCAGCCCCCAGGCGGCGCTGCCGCGGGCTCAGCCGGGGCCGGGGCGGCTCCGAGCTGAGGGGTGGGGGGGGGAGAAAGAGAGAGAGAGAGAGGGAGGGAGCTGCCGCCCGCCTCCTCCGTCCCTCCGCCCATCCCCTCCATCCCTCCCCTCAGCGGTGGAGCCGCCGGGCTCCCTCGCTCCTCTTCACATGGGGCTCGCCCCGGCGGAGGGACAGCGCTCCTGCCCTGCCGCCAGCCGCTGACGGGCAGCGGGGCCGGGACGGAGGCAGGCGGGCAGGTAGGGGCGGGCGGCGCCCCTGAGGGAAGTTGGCGGGCGGGCGGGCAGAGGAGGGGGCTCTCGTTGGTAACGGCACATGGCGGGGGTTTGGGGTGAGGGGGAACCGTCGGGGCAGCCCCGAAACTTGGGGGAGCCACCCCCGAGCTGAGCGAGCCCGGGGCGCTGAGGGAGCCGTCGCCCTTCTCCCGACCGTTACGGGCTGCCGTGGGGTTGTGGCGTTAAAGGTCGCGGGCGGTTGTTTGAGAAACTGTTTTATTCCTTTTTTTTTTTTTTTTTTTGGTTTGTTCTACCTTGATGTCCGTGGTTGGTAGATTAAACACGGGACAAATTCCCGGGGTCGTTAAAGCGAGAGTTTGGGGTTTCCCCCAGTTCTGGTGATCTCGTGTGCCCGGGATAAACCTTTTCGTTTCGAGGCGAGGTTTTCTTGCTGCTGCTGACCGCTTAGAGCTGCTTCGTGGGAACCAGCGGGGAGTTTCTCCTGATGGGGACCTGTGAAATTGTCCTGAGGTTTGTTACACAATGTGCTGGCGGCGCGCAGCCTGCGCTCCGTTAGGTAACTTGGCGCCTGGGTCTCCTCGTCGCTGCTCCAGCCAAGTGCCGTGAAGTCCCGTTACTTCAGGTGCCTCGCTTCCAGGAGACAGCCCCTTGACAGTGTTTGATCACGCTGAAATTCAGAAATTCTCAGTGTGTTTTCATAGCAGTAAAGCCCACTCTTTTTATCCCGAAGACATTTTATTCCCTGATTGTGTTGCAGCTGTGCCTCAGAAGCCCTCGCCAAGGAGCAGGGACCTTTCTGTAATAAGATAAGTACAGGCACATGTACTCCGTCAGCCTCACCCCTGAGGAGCTTGCTTTCTTGTGTTATACAGAAATATTGCAGAAAGCAGAGCGCTGCTCACAGAAAAGCTTGCTGGTTACCGGTTTCCTCACATGTGAGCTGACTATTCAGTTATTGCTCTTCTATTTTTTCTGTGTTCCTAAAATACTTCACAGTAAGCAGATATAGGGACTCCCGTCAGTTGCTCGTGGAACTCTGTTGTTGTTGTTGCTGCAAGTGTTGCTGTAAAAATGCATTTGTTAGGGTGTGGAAGAAAGTAAAATAAAATGGAAACTTTCTTGTTACTTAAAGTAGTAGCAAGGTAGGACCAGACTGGAGGGTGAGGAGCGCTCTCTGTGCTGTAACTGCTTTAGGATGAGAAAGCTCTTTTGGGATGGCATTTCTCCAGTTCATTCTGAGGTCCTCAGGATTTCAGGTTGTGAGAGTCTGACTGGTTCCTTGAGTGAGAAACAGGCGCTGTGCTGCGTTGTGTGGAGCTCAAATGCAAGTTACTGGAAAGTTTCTTAAAACGTTAAAACAGCCTTAAAACCCCTCTGAGGCAGGTGTATTTGCTATGTTTGGGGCAGTTGGGTTTGGATACAAAAAAAACAGGTAGTGTTTCTGAAGTAGGGCATAGCGGTGTAACTGTTAGCTCTGGTGCTTAAGGTGATGATATTCCCACAATGAGACCTCCATCCGGTAAGAATATACACATAAAAATTCAGTGTCTGTAGATAGACATTTGGGGATTGCTAACCTCATGGCCTCACTGGAGACTTGGATACCTGATATCCTGAAGTGCACACCTTAGTGTTTTTTTTTTTCCATAAACTTACTCTTAAGAGCTTTTCTGGGCTGAAACCTCAAGAGGAAAAAATGTCACAGGAGTTAAGTGTTCAAGAAAACTGTTTTAAAAAAATCAACAGAGATTCTTAATGTGCATGTGAAGAACACTAATAGTTTGATTAGCTGAGCTATAAAGCCTAACTTTGGGGAGAGATTTTCCTGGAGTAGCGTGCTTAAGCGTACCCCAGTTTAAAATACTGCAGTGAGGGGAGTTATGGTGAGCTCATTTTATGGATAAGAACTTGATATTTGTACCTCAAGCATCAACTCAATGGGGCCAATTCTCTTCTTAGCAGCATGCCAAAGCTCAGAGCTCCTGATACACAGACAAGCTAATGGTGAGGTGCTATGTGTCTGAGGCTGTTTTACAGAAGGCATTATGTAGCAGCCATCACTGATGGATCACAATTGCTGGTTTATCTTCACAGGGGTGGGATAGGAAAGTGCCATGGATGCAGAGAGAGTAAGTGCCTCCCTGAGTCACTTGGGAAGCCTGAAAGAGCAAAAAGTTGAAGCCAGATAGTAAAAGCTCTAGCCTGGCAATCCTACCTATGCTGTCTGCCTTCATTGCTATAAATTGTTTGAACTATGCTTTGAGAGAGGCATTGCTAGTTCTTGCGTCCAGTGTTTGGTTGGGAATGTTCAAAGTTAAAATATTTTTCAGCTGTGTGGCTTTCTGTGTCTTTGCATACACATGATGTGTGGTGGGCAGCAATATTTTATTGTGGTGCTTCCCTCTTCCTACCTTTGCTATTTGAATGTTTTAAAATGACCTGGTAGCCTCAGTGAGGAAACAGCACTCTGTTAATGGATTGTTAGGGTGGGGAATCTGAGGGTGAGATACCCCGTGGTCAGCAGTATGGTTCCCGATGCAACCATTAGTCAGCAACACTTCGCAGAAGTATCCAAACTACAATCTAACATCATCTACTGTAGCGTACTTCATCGGTAAGGTGACTTTAAGCAAGCAGAAAGTTTTGAGGAAGAATACGTGCCTGCGAAGAGCTGGGCTGGGATAGCTGTCAAAATGGTAACCGCATTTTTGTACCTGAAAACTGTAACACATGGTCAAAAAAGTAGCTAAATAGTTGAACTTTTATTTATTTATTAATACAAAGGTTCTTGACAGGAAAACCTGAGCAAGGCATGTTGCTCTGAGCAGCTGGGCTGGTGTCTGTGCCTGGAACTGAAGTGCCCTTTGCTAGTGCGAGTGCACGCGTGTGAACAACAGCAGTGGACGCTGGCTGTTGGCAGTGGGCGCATTTATTCCACCTAGGCTCAGGTTTGGGCAGGCAAAGCCCCCAAGGCTCTCTCCGAGTAGTGAGCCAATTGTGGTTTGTGCGTCTCCCACAAAGTAAGAAAACAACATTGTGTTAATTTGCTTCTGCTTGCCACTTCTTCCCACAAACACTGCGGGCTGCACAGTCGCCTTCTAGCTGCGGTTTCAGAGTCTGTTCTCCACGCTGGTGCGGGTGTCCTTAGGCAGCGCTGATTTGCAGAGCAGGGAAATCTGAAGGTGGCATTTGTGCCCTAGAAAAAGCCGCACATAGCACGAGCAGAGCGCACTCTGAAAAACCTAACACAGACCCAAGCGCTGCGGTGGATGCCAGCCGTGCCACATTTCCTCGCTGCTGGGCCACCAGAGCCGCACGAAGAGGCTTCGTGCCCGCTGCCGGACAACAACAGAACCGCGGCGTCGCCGGAGCCTTAATTTAGGCTGTGCCACGAAACCTTCCCCGAAGTTTCCCCCTTGTCCGGGGCGCTCCAGCGCCTCAGGAGCGGGGCGAAGCCGCCGGGGGGCGCGCAAGGAGCGCCCGGGGCCGCCGGGTGCAGCCCGGCTCGGCCCAAATCGGCCCCCTGGAAGCCCGTCCTGGGGCAGCTCGATGCTGAGCACGGCTTGGGAGGGTCCTGGGGAAGGGGTGGCCGGCACCCAGGCAGGTTGACCTTCCCAGCACAAGCCTGTCAAATTAGGAAATGAAAGGTCTGCCTGCGTCTTTGGTAAAAGGAGGGCAAGAAGCACCTCAGGATGGAGCGGTAAAGGGTTGCTGGCTGAATGGGCTGTCTGTGGCAAGAGCAGTGACTCCAGGCTGTAGCTCCCTTTGTGACTTTCACATAATGGCTTGGGTTGGAGGGGACCTTAATGATCATCTATCTCCAACCCCCTGCCATGGGCAGGGATGCCACCCACTAGACCGGGTTGCCCAAAGCCCCATCCAGCCTGGCCTCAAACACCTCCAGGGATGGGGCATCCACAGCTTCTCTGGGCAGCCTGTGCCAGAGCCTCACTACCCTTACAGTATAAAATAAGACTCCGTTAAGTATTGAAAGGCCACAGAAGGCTCCCTGGAGCCTTCTCTTCTCCAGGCTGAGCATTCCCAGCTCTCTCAGCCTTCTTCCATAGCAGAGATGCTCCAGCCCTCTGAGCATCTTTGTGGCCCTTTGATTCCCCATTTATCCTCAGTAGAGGCATGTTCGTCAGATTGATTAAGGGGGAGTACCTACAGCATTTAGCTCACTAATGAGTGTCATTCATGGATCAGCAAAGGTTGTAAGTGGCTGTTACGGAGAGTTGCAGTAGTGTGGAATAAGATTCAGTTTAGTTGAACACTGGACAGGTAGAAAACAGATACACTATAAGCAAAAAAAAAAAAAAAAAAGTTTTCTTGGTGGAAAAGATTGTGAGCTGTGGAGTGCTCTGGCACAATACCTGTGCAATTAATCCATACTTTCCTCATCTACTGCCTGCTATAATTTCCTCCAGTGCATTATTTAATGCAAATTAATCACTAAATGTTAGTTGGATTGTCATTAGTTGTCAGGCAGTGAGACAGAAATTCGCTATGCATCTGGAGAGGGCGAGGCACCCTTCTCAAAGCCAATTGTTTGGCTGTGGGGTGCACCTTTGACATGGGTGATACTTGAGATTAATTTCTCATTTGTTTGGTCTTCTGTTTGCAAGAGGAGAAAAATCCCTGAAGTATTTTGTCCAGAGGCTGAATATTGTATTCTTCAGCAAGATCTGTCCCTGTGGCTCAGAGTAATATCAAGTAATAGGGTTGTCAGTATATTAGTTGCTATCTAGAAAGATTCTGTCAATAAGCATCTGGATATTTTGATACATGCATAATTGGATTGTTGAATAAACAATATCTTGGGAAAAATCTGCAGTAAAAGAGTATCTGTACCGTTGGGTGAAGGAGGTGAGTGATTGGCACCGATGTCGATGCCATTAAAATCCTTGGCAATGTGGACAAATGAATAACCCACAGCTAGCAGGATGCTAAATAATGTAGACAGCTGTTTCTTATTTGGTCTTATGCTAATTGCTGTGAAAAAACTGCTGCAGTTACCATTGCATTTGCCAGCTGATGGAGTTGCACATCATTTGTATACTCCTGGTGCAAATGTTGCCTTTGTACATCAGTCTTGGTAACAGATAGAAACAGATGCTTCTACTTGGCTGTTAATTGGTAGTGAAAGTTTTATGGGATCATTAAGTTTTACTGAGAAAGATTTAAAATGACATTTGGCCAGATAGGCTTGGCTTTGCATAGTGATGAAAGAAATGGGGAAATATATATGCATATATATATAATGTTCAGTAATAGTGTGTATATATATATATTAAATATGATAATATTTATATGGAACTAGAGTATAGATGGAAAAGAGGAGAAGAGCAAGAGAAACAGGAAATAGAACTAGCCTCTCTGCCAGGGTGGTTTAATTAATGTCCAGTTCCCTGTGAGGGGTTGCAGGCTTGGAAAGTGCCTGGGTATGTTGTTTTTTTTTTTTTCCAATTTGTAAAGGCTTTCAGTCTTTTAAGCTTGTATTAATGGTCTGGGCTGAGGCTTAGCTTCCATTGCCTGGAAGAAATGCAAGGTTTGCCATGCTCTAGCTTGATTTTAGGTTATTTTGCAGTTGTATAAAGTACAATATTACATAAGTGTTGGGTCCAAGTGAGAGCTGGCCATAGCCAAGCATAGAATGAGCAAGCAGAAACTTTTATGCCATGTGTAACGTTCTATGGATTTAGGAAAAGACCTTTTGTCCTTTCAGACAGATCAGCTGTTGCTTGACTAATTTTAATTTTGCTTCTCATTGTGACATAAGTATTCTTTTTTTTTTTTTTTTTTTTCAGTTTTGAGTTGATAGAAAAGATCTCATGCAATTTGCAGGAAAAATGGCAGCAGCAGCCCTTCCTCTTATCAAACACAATATTATCTTCCAGAAGAAAGAATTGTGCCATAGAACTATAGAATAGTCAGAACTGTGGGAGGTGGTGAACTTTGGAAGTCACTTTTTCTTCACAATCTCAGATACCTTGTGCCCCTCTCTGTTGAGGGGCTAAGATATAATGCTTCAAAATAAATGCTTGTTGAACTGTAGTTACAACATGCGTATAAAATGTCAGATCTAGAAAACAAGAGACTAAATCATCATTTTTCTGAAGATGGATTTATAATGAATGGCTGATTTATAACAGGGTACACAAAAAGGTGTGGAAAAATGTTTAAAGAAGTGTTTTTATGAGATGATACCTTAGTGTTGAATTCAATATTGTTTCATGTCTGTAATGTTATAAAGGCCAGGAAGGGGTGATACGACATTGTTTGATTATACAAGGAAATCTTCTTTATTGGGGTGGAATTTTCTGTCTTGTTTATAGGCGGACTGTGTTCAGCTATGAGCCCGAGGAAGGGACGCCACAAAGTAGACCTAAAAAAGACCAAGTAACAAATCCAGTCAGTATGAAAAATAAATGTAACTACAACATTGGATAACACTGACTGCAAGAACAATTCTGTTAGAGAAGTGATTTTTAGATGATTCTTAAACGTCTTCCATGGACTGATAAAGAAGACTGTATTCCAGTTTCTGCGCATGAAGATAAAGCATCCAGTTCATGGGGACTTGATATGATCAAAGACTTTCTTATTTTGTCAGTGCATGTGTAACAGTAGAATTTTAAGAAGTATGCTGTGCATTTGGTCAGCAGCAGGAAGACTTTTGAATGCTTGTCGCTCTTCCAGACCCTGTCCACCAGCCCCATGGGGGAAAGATACTGCAGTTAGCTGTAATGCACTCTCTGGTCAGTATGTTCACCCTTTAGTGCGCACAAAAAGACTATGAAAGCAAGAAATATGCAACTTTAAACTAGTTGCTGATTGACTGAGATGTGTGGTAGGTAACTGGGAGTACTGAGCTACCAGGCAAAGCATTAACATGCCACCCCTAGGTAAAATACCTGGGGAGGCTTTGCTGGCTGGGAAGCTGTCAGTATTGGGGAAGGCTGGCTTCTACTGCTTCTTGGTTGGACTCGTTCTTAGTGTTCCTTGCTAGCTTCTGACTGTTTTTGATAGTTTTCTCCTTCCACTTGAGTTCTTGAACTGCTAACCGCTACCGTTTTCTTAAGGTTCTTACCCGTGGCTGCAAATTTACTGTTCTTCTCTACCACGGCTGTAGTCTAAGTATTGTCACGCTGCTTTCTTGCAAGCTGGCAGTTTCCTTAGAAGTTTCATCCAAGGTTATGCAGTTTTGCTGCGTCAAAACTAGGCCTTGGAGCACAGACAGCTGAACCCCTAGGAGGAAGATTCACACAAAGCTGAGGTGTGAAATCAGGATAAGCTATACTGTGCTGATTCCCTTAGGAGGACACAGAGTGAATAGTAACTGCAAGGTTATTTGATCTACTTTCGAAATAACTGGATGTCTGCAGGAAAGCTGTGCAACTTGAGCCTACCCTGTGCTGGACTCTTACTCATCAGTGTGTTTTTGTATATGTTTGACACATATGTGGTTTATAATTGGTTCTTGGCCTGGGGCTGATACAGATTGCCTGTGGTAGGAAGAACTTTAAAAAAAAAAAAAAAAAAAAAAAAAGAAAAAAAGCCCTTTGAAAGAAATAGAGGATAGAGGAAGGTGAGGCTGTAAATGTTGATAAGGGATGCAAAGGAACAATGGAGGGGGCGGTCCAGTAGGTAAAATTGAAGAGAAGGGAAAATAAGAACAGGTTTTAAAAAGAGAGGATAAGATACTTAAGGATAAGATAAGGGGGTACAAAGATCAGAAATTACAAGTAGGTTTTAACAAAGAAACAGTAAGTAAATTTTTGGCTGTTGTGAAACGCAAAGCGTATGTTGCCTTCACCAGTCGTGTCTTGGATGTCAGGAAAGAAAGAGAGCTTGACTTCTCTTTGTATTTGTAAATTTACAGACTTTGAAAGTTTGATATCTGCAGTGAAAAATCAGGTGAAACACTAGGAAAAGAATTCTAGTGCGGTAGTGTAACTGGAAAAAAAAAAACTCTGAAGAAACCAATTTCCATTATCTGAAAGCTTTCAAAACACCAATTGTCTGCCATGCGTTTTTGGGTTATGGTTTCTTCAGTTTTGGGGGCAATTGATATTTCAGTTGCATCCTTTGTGCTTTTTATAAATTTGTCCAGAAAAAAATGACTGAGTTATGCTCGATCCTCTCCATGCAGATGGCAAAACTTGCTTAAAGAAATTGGCCTCCATGCAGCATGTGAGGGAAGCCAACGTATTTCTGATATAAAATAGCAAGAGTTAATACTGTGAGAGTAGTGCGGTTTTGTTTTTCTGTGACCTAAGATTTATGATGGGGTGCATCAGGTAATGGTACTAATTTGTAAGCCGGCTATTGATTTTTCTCTTTGCTCTTTCTGCTGTTCTAGTTTAGCTAGAGAAAGGTACCTATATACATATATACATAGAGAAAGAGACAATGAAAAGCACCTCCGTATCGCTTGCTGTTATGCACAGGTATTAGCCTGACATCTTTGGAAAAATCCCCCCCTCTTCTGGTGTTAGAGTTATGTAAAGTGTGATGTGAGTGACTTCGCATGCTGCTTATGAACAGGGACAGAGGCTGTGCTGTCTTCATCTGAGAGATGCCCCTGAAAGCTGCAAACTTGGTGGCATAAGCATTCCTCAGGTGTTAGCAAGGTGGCTGGCCTGACGCATCAGTCATCTTGTAATTTCTGCAATAAAATGTAAGTAATTGGATTGCTAAGAATTATTTTATGCACCAGAGTGGTTATGTGTGGCGTGGGACTTTTCCTTTAGTTAAGTATTTAGTCTGAGAGTAATGAAATTGCAGCAGTTACAGGACAACTTGCAACTAGTTTTGTTTTTGGCGACAACAACTGAATGGATCACAGGACCGAATACTTTGCAAAATCCCCATTTTTATCAGAGCTTGGTGCAGAAGAAGGCTTTTCTTCCATCCATCTATGATCTTTGCTTCCTATCGTAGCGAAACAACAAATTGTGATGGTTCTTATGTTGAGCTGCAATTTCTTCTAGCAGCATTCTTTACAAGTGTTCACCCAATTATAGGATGAATTTGCTGCCTGAGTTAGTTTTGCCTTATTTGTTTAAAATAAAGAAGTCAAGAATATTGGAAACCGTTTGGTTCAAAGATTAGTAAACTTTTTTTGAGGAAGCATCCTTAAAACGTTTTGTTGTTAACTGGTCAAAGGGGTGCATTTGAAGGTTAGCAGCGATTCTCAGCAAAGCTGGCCAGGAGAACTTATGAGTAGCTATTCTTGTCTGCAGTGGAAATCGCCTTGGTGTGAACCAAAATTAAATATTTTGGTATATATAAAGTTAAATAAATACTGCCTATGTATTGTTAAAGTCTAAACCTGGTCTGTACTAAGTATAAGATGAAACATGTCTCTGAGAAGTGACGACGATGAAACCAAATGTGTTTTATAGGCATAGTAGGACATAATTAGCAAAAAGCGGATTTTTACATGACTTGAATTTTATTACCTTCCTAGCTATAATGCATTTTACTGTGGGCAAACAGTTGCTGTATAATCACCCTCTTTAGTAAGTAACCAGATTTAATTTGCTTATTTGCACTTACGCCTTGGTAGTGTTTTATTGTGGAAGTAGTTATGTTTAACAGCCCATTTAGAGGGTGAATAATTCTTTCACGCTGTTGTATCCATTTCCCACTAACCATTCCTGACGTGTCAGATGCTAATTCTTTAAAAGCGTTGAGTTTTAGACGTGTGACCAGAGGCTAAATCACAGTGGAATGAAATAGCACGGGGAGGATGTTGAGGGTTTGATCGGTCTGAAATGGTCTTTTTCTCCTGCAGCCTGAGAGAATCGGGGAAAATGGATACAGCGAGTAGCTTGCTTTGTAGCCGATTTCTACAACTCCACTACAAAATATGAGCTGCACTTCAGAAATGCTCATAAAGTAGCACCGCGTGAGTTGCCAGCAGCACGTGTGAGACCTGCGAAAGCAGCAGTGCCCAGTGGTTTCTGAAGGATGTGGGGAACGAAGGAGAGAGTAGCCCTAGCATTTTTCATACAGTTGTTGCCAAGAAGCTCCGGCTGAACAGAATCTCTTATTGACTGTGGTTTCCTTGGCTTAGTGAGGATATAACTTCGACCACAAATTCAGTTTCTGTTAGCTAATTCCGATGTGACCTATCCCTGGCCTTGATAGTAAAGAATTTTTATAGTGTGGATTTTGTGGGGTGTGTGTTTGTTTTTTTGTTTGTTTTTATTTCACTGAGTATGGATCCTGTAAGCAGATGGAAACCACCCAGTGGAACTAAGCAGGAAAATAAGTTAAAGTTCAAGTCACTCATGCATTGAAGGGTCAGAAAACTAGTATACTGTTAAAGGCTTTTGTGTAAGCAAAAGATTGGTGTTAAATGTTCATAATAGCCATGCATTAGAAGGAAAACAGTGAAGCTGACCTCTGTGGAAAATGTCTTGCATTAGCTATCAGCATAAAATGTTTTTTGAGCCCTGTGAAGAGAGAGGAAGTTGGATTTAACTTGTTTAATTCATAATACTCATGGAAAGTGGCTTGCCAGGATGTCTGCTGTGGTCACCAATGAGCAGCAGAAGGGCAGGAAGGTGGTAGGGGTGGAGGTGGAGCTGTTGAGTTTCTTGCAGAGAGTCCTACCCAAATTGTCTGTTAATACCTTCTCGCCTGCCTTTGTGCTTGAAAGAGCTCCTTGTGGCAGCTCCCACAGTCAAATCCCTTGTGTTATCTAGGTGTGATTCATGAGAGCTGCTCTCATCCCTTTCCTACTGAATGATCTCTGGGGTTTCTCTTTAACTCTCTTGGGTAATGTTTGGAAGCTGTTTGAGGATGATGGTGTGAGGCTTTTGGATTAAGGAGGCTGCATGTTCCTGTTTTAAATCATAACATTGTAGAATCATAGAATGGCTTGGGTTGGAAGGGACCTTAGAGATGATACAGTTCCAGCCTCTTTGACATGAGCAGGGATGCCATTAGACCAGGTTGGCCAGGGCCTTGTACAACCTGGCCTTGAACACTGGGATATCCACAGCTTCTCTGGGTGACCTGTTCCAGTGCCTCACCACCCTCTGAGTGAAGAATTTCCTCCTAACATCTAAACTGAATCTCCCTTCTTTTAGTTTAAAACCATTCCCCTTCCTCCTGTAATCTGCCCAAGCAAAAAGTTGTTCCCCATCTTTTTAATAAGCCCCCCTTGAGGTATTGAAGAGCTGCAATAAAGTCACCCCTCAGCATTTTCTTCTCCAGGCTGAACATCCCCAGCTTTCTCAGACTGTCCTCATAGGAGAGGTTTCTCCAACACCTGGGGATTTGATTCCAAAAATTAGTTAGGTTTTGACTGTTATACCTGCTGAGTGGTCTAGGATAAAATGTATATTCATTAATTTGTAACCAATGAACTCTATGGGCTTCTAGTTATTTCTTTGAAGAACAATTACCTTACCCAACAGGATTGGAGAAGCATTATGGTATTTGCAGGGCCCAGTTTTGTGAGTCTATTCCATTTGCCTTCATCAAAAATGGAAGTTATGGAAGTTTTACTCATAAGGTGTCAAAAAACACTGAGCTAGGTAGAAAACAAGTAATAAATAAATAAAATACACTAAAACCAAACCACAGCATGACAGCTTAACATTATACGTTGTTTGTATTGTCACCTTGGTTTCTTGTTAGCTTTCTTGGTCTCCACTTTTTTTCTGTCCTGAAATTAAATGTAGACATCTGAAAAAGAGGGCTTTGTGTTCTATTTAAGGGAATGATTTATAAAGATTTTCAACTGAGCATTATTTTATTATCAGAGATAAAAAGGATCTCTTTTTAAATGCTCATTTAATGTCTAGTCCTTAGTTCTACTAAGCTCTTACTGCTAGTGTACTTTAAAAGAGGATTTAAGGTTTTTGTGATGTCTTCTCCTTAACCATATTCAGATTGAAACAATTAAAAAAATACTTCTAATTATTTCAGAGTTATTATATAACTCTTATTTTTTCAATTATAGGGTTGTACTTCTAATCCATTGACCTGGATTGAAGCAGATTTGCTTTCTGGCTTTCATGTGTCAGGAAACATTTATGTTTACTTGCAGAGTAGGGCAAATAATGTGTTTTCTTTCGTTGTTTGGCCAGTGAGCCAGATAACCTCAAATGCTTGTTTGGATTGTTCTGACACAGATCTTCACCTAACTTGGTTTTCACATTAGGAAGGATTTGGAAGGGTCAAATGAAATCAAGACAAAATATTCCGTTTTCACCTGAAGTTGTAGTTTTCCTGGCAGCAGAACACAGGGGTCCCTGGCCATTTGGTGTACAGGCCAGTGGTTAGAGCAATTCCTGTGAGTAGACTGAAGCTTTTTTTTTCTCCTGTAAAATACTTACTTTGGAGCTAGGCCATCAGATGCAAGAATCCTGCCTGGTTTCCCTGCTCAACCAGCCATGGTGGGGAAAGGAGGCACCGTGCCTCAGGCTTCAGCCCAGCTCCGTGTTGTGTTGGATGTCACCCACAGGAGCACTAAGGTTGGGAAGGAGAGAGGAAACCCTTTGAATCCTCTTGGGTAGAGGAAGGATTTGAACCCTTTCCCATCCAGGACTGATATAATTTGGACAAAAGGATGGGGCTGGCAACAACTCCGCTGTAAATTTTTGCTCAGTTTTTAGTTGAAAGCACTTAGCAAGATGGATGGAAATCATCAATCTGCCACTTGGGGTGACAGAGGGACTGAAACTCTAGGTGTTGGCTTTTTTTTTTTTATTATTATTTTTTATCTAATGAACATTTGTGTCAACTCTCCCTCTGCCCAATTCAACTTGCTTGGAAACTCCAAGCAGTATTGCTATTGCACAGGATATTACAAGCTCTTGGGGATGGTGGCAACTCTGCTTTTTCTGCTCTTATTCCTGCAGGCAGAGATGAAGGTATTCTGGGGAAAACAGCATCCAAGAGCGAGGGCTGTCAGGGCAGCAATGCAGGGTCACGATCTGCCTTCACTCCCTCTCAGGGTGTCAGTTACGTGAGGTGTGTATTTGGAAGTGGGTTTTCAGCCCCGAGGGAAGTAAGAGGCAACATGAAAGGCTGAAGGGGAAGAAAAGGCAGAGAAGATTAAAAAAGAAAAACTGCCTTTGAAGTCACAGTCTAACCAGCCTGTGAGTTCTTGCAAATGTTGGTCGTTTGCAGTTGTACCAGGGATCTGTGGCACTGTAGCATCAACAGGGATGTTCCGACTCCCAGCCCAGAACACAATTGGGTGCATTTCCCCTTAAAAAGGGTTTGTGTGGGATTTGATGTATATTTGAGAGAGAGCAGAAGCCTGATCGCAATGTTATGTTTGATTTCTATTCCACCAGATTAAATGACAGGTAGAAATAGTTGCCTATTATGTTTTAGTAGCACATATGCTTTTGGGCTATGTGGAAGCACTTGTGGAAAAATTACTATTTATGAAGAGATTTAGAGCCATTTGTCTTCCATGAGCTATTTACTTCCTCAACTGAGCTAACATCTATTAAACTTTCATTCTAAGTATAATACCCACAAGAGTCAATTTAGGTAAACTGAAGTACCTCTTTCTAGACTAAAAATTGCTTTGCAGAATGGACGTAGAAAAATCCATTAAATTAATTTTTCTTTTTCTCTCAGTCTTTATAATATGTTGAGATTAAAAAAAATAAAATTGATGAGAGACTAGGGAAGAAGGAAAGAAAGCTCCTTTGTCAGTTACATAAAGGGACAGTCAGAGCTATTGTGTGTACAGGCTTTTTTTAATCGTGTCTTCAATTTTCTTCTCTTTTAACTTGAATATGTTATCATGACTGCAAACTTTCACACTCCCATTGTCATAAACAATAGCCTAATAACCTTTAGAGCTCTGTTATTTTCCAGCCTGGCCGTCAAATGAGTGTTTGGAGGAATGTTGAAGACAGTGGCTTAAATCATGTTTCAATGCGCTGTCCTTTTCTTCCAGTACTGTATGTTATTTTGAAAGCCACATGCATTCAGAAGTGGGTGATGTTGGAGAAGCAGCATCACCTTTGATTTTTATCAAGAAGACAAGCAGCTGCATTCATTGTAGGCAAGAACCAAGATGTGGATGAACTGTGCAGCTTCCTGGGCTGAGAATCTGTGGGGCTTGAAGGGGAGGGGAGCACAGATGCAGGTGAGACCTCTTAGACATGGTGGCCCTGGTTGGGGATGCTGTGTGGATTCAAGGCATGTTCTGTGGTAGTGGAAGAGGATCTGCCTCCAGCCTTATCCTGATAACTGATCACAGGTATTTTAAAACCCTGTAGCCCAAGAACTAGCTGCTAAGAGGTAGGTCATAAACAGCAGATAAGGGTCTTGCATTCATCAGATAGGGGCCTTGGGGAAATATTAAGGGATGGGACCTCAGTCCACAAAAGTTGGAGAACGTTCTTTCCTTAGCCACTAGGATATTTATATAGGGTATATATAGTGAGATTATACAAAAGTTTTAGTGGGCTGATTATTCCTATGCAGTGTCCTAATATTTTTTATTATTTTATCAGAATATTTTAAAGAAGCAAAAAGAAAAACACATTCTGGGACTTTGTACAAGGATTTTTCTTTCAAGGATTTCTCTCCCAGCTGCTGAGAAGCAGTGTGGGGTTTTTTTGTTTGTTTGTTTTTCTCTTAAATCTGCTCTCACAGAGGTGCAAACAACATCGCTTATTGGCTCGGCTCTGGTCAGCACCAGGGCCCTTACCTAACATAGGGCAGCTTCTAGATTCTTCTCCCAGAAGCCACACCTATGGCCCCCTGCTACCAACCTTGCCACGTAAACCCAGTACATCCCCTTTTACCTCCCCCTTAATAAGTACCTCTAGCATGCTTCAAAGTAGCAGTGATCTGGAAAGCTGTTTCAAACCATTTCTTAAAATTCCTAAATCTTTCAGATTATCACGTTTCCATACATGAAATATAAGAATTTATTTACAGCATTATGTAGCAGATCTCTTGGCAAAACAATGTTAAGCTCATTTTATTAAAAAACATTAAAATATTGTACTAAGATTGCAAACCATTTGCCAGCTGGGCATACTCCATATGACAGCCTTAAAATAAGGTGTTTTTTTTTTTTTTTTTAATAATCAGTGTATTTAATATTTGGAAGCACTTCATATGGTTGTGGTGATTTCATTGTTATTGAAAGTCTTTTTCATAATCTGTCTTTTCTTAGAAATTTTTCCTGTCACTCAAATTATAGCCCTGCTTTAAAAGTTAGGTGCAACTTTATTCAGTTTCTGATGCAGGTTATCAAACATGTTCACAAGGATCCTTTCCGCCCTGAAGACAAAGTCCTGATTCTGTAACCAGTTACCATCTTTGTCGGGTTGGGTAACCTGTGCTATATTACTACAGTTATTAAAATGTACACATCCAGTCGAGTCCTGTCTGGGTTTTGATGTAAATAATATTTATTCTGCTTTTCTGCAGTAAAATGAAGCTCTCTTGGGAAAATCAAGTTGAGTAGGGAGAATTTCAGTACATTCCACTGCTCTGGTGGTAGACTAGGACAGATCTGACGACTTAGCAATGATGACATAAGAAACCAGAAAACATCTTCAATGATTCGTTTACTCATCTCTGGCAGCCATAGGAACAGATCTGAGAGGCCTGTATTTCTAATTTTTTTCTGTTACTTTGTTTACTGTAAATTAGATTTATAAAAAAAAAAAAAGTGAAAATGGGTCTCCCCTAAAGACTGTTAGTTTATAAAGTGACAAAAGATTGTGTAAGTACTTGTGTGTTTATATATAAACACATGTATATTTCCTCCCTCTTGCCTTGACACTTAATTGCATACAAATTTCTGCAGCTCTTGTCCAGTCCTTGTGCTTTGCTGATTGCAGTGAAGTCAGACCAGAATTTTCTTTATGGGACTGTGCTGTGCAGGACTACGGGGAAGATAAAAGCGCAGATGAAATCTCTGCATGTGTTTCCATCAAAGGTTTCTGAAGCATCAAGGAACAAAATTTAAGTTGTGTCTCTTTGCAGGTGTGCTGGGATGGGGGGAAGGGCACTACCTACTTGTTCCTTGTGTTGTACGAGGTGATAGTGTCCCATTTTAGACTTGCCCTGACCCGAATCTGTCATCTGTAAGATGGGCTGTTTTAAAGTGCATGAAGTCCAATAAATGCTTTTCCCAGCCTCTCCTGTACATCATTTAATTACTTATAATCCATTAGCATAAGGAGAAAGTACAAATAGCATTCAGGCTGCAGCAACTGAAGAAATGTTATGACTGGTACAGTTTTTAAACAGAAAAAGCAGTTTTAGGAAGGACTGCTTTTTTTTTTTTTTTTTTAAGTGATTAAAATTTGCCAGTCTAGGTGGGTATTGTAGCCCTGTTGGATGCTGCTCATGACCCTGGTGGATGCTGCTCATGAACTGGAAAAGGAGATGACAGAGCTATTGAAAAGGCTAATTCTAAAAGATTGAAGACACGCAAGATGGATTTGAACGATGTGTGGGATGTGCATGCTCTGGCTGGTGGCATATAGTGTGGTTGTCACTAGGTGCAGCATGTATCGCAGAATCATAGAGTATTTGAGCACCTGCCTCTCCACTCTGCCTTGTGAGGAAGTTGTAGACCATGACGAGGTCTCCCCTCAGTCTCCTCCATGCTGAACAACCCAAGTGACTTCAGCCACTCCTCATACATCTTCCTCCCTAGAACCTTTATCATCTTTATTGCCCTGCTTTGGACACTAACAGCTTTATATCTTATACTGTGGTGCCCACAACTGCACACAGTACTCAAGGATGTGGTTGGCCCTCCTGGCCACCAAGGCACGCTGCTGGCTCGTGTTCAGCTTGGTGTCAATCAAAACCCCCAGATCCCTTTCTGCCAAGCTGCTCTCCAGCATTTTGTCCCACAGTTTCTACGTATAACCAGGGTTGCCCCTTCCCAGGTGCAGAATCCGACACTTGCTTTTGTTAAGCTTCATATCATTGGTGATTGCCTAGCTTTCTAATTTGTCCAGATCTCTCTGCAAGGCTTCACCACCCTTGGCCAAGTCTACGGCTCCACCCAATTTGGCATCGTCCACGAACTTGCTCAAAAAAACTTCAAGTCCTTCATCTAAATTGTTCATGAAAATGTTGAAGAGGAATGGTCCTAAAATGGAGCCCTGGGGAACCCCACAAGTGACAGGTCACCAGCCTGATGTAACCCCATTTACAGGAACCCTTTGGGCCTGACCAATCAGCCAATTGTTCACTCCTTTTATTATGTAAAGAAGATGTGATTCAGTATTCCCTAAAAATGTCTATTTCTTTCCTCATAATTGTTTCCATCTCGCTTCCTCCCTGGCTCTTGCTTTGGCTTCTTCTTCGGGAAGTCTGCAATTCCCCTTGCTCAGCAGAGATGAGTGCAAAAGACCAGTGGGTGTCCTGGAAGACCTAGTCAGAGGGACACATAAATGCCCATTTGATGTCCAACAGCACTGCCTTAGCTTTGTGCAGTATTTGAATGGCATGGTCTGAATGCCTCTGAAGCACGGGTATCATCACATCTCTCCACATTCAAAGCACATCGAGATAATGATTGTAGAATATTATGTGACTGGTACGGTAACTGCTGGTACTAATGTACCATCCCTAGCACTACTGAATTGCATTGCCTCTGGATTAACAGCAGGGAGAATTGCTTATAATTCTCCCAGTAATAAGATTATCAGCTCGGTTATGCCTGGAGGGACCTTTTTTTTGGCACTGGCAGTGCACTGCTCGCTTTGCAGCCCAGCTGCTGGGGCATCTTGTATAGAGGCTGGAAATGTGAAGTGGGGGACATGGAAATGGTTATCAGGAAATACTGGTATGAATACTTAAAAGTAGTATGATGGAGGAAATCTCCCAGTGAGTCCTTGTTCTATCATATATTGCCCTCCATAAGGGGTGCCAGCATACCTCTGAAGTGCTGGAATGGTTGGTATGCCAGCAGGTATTGTGCTTTTAAAGGAGAGAGTACGCATGGTTTTCATCCTTTCTATTCAATCTACATGCATGCTTTCATTCTCAGTTCAAGTTCAGCCACCTCTAACTCACTCATGCAAGTCCTTTTGATTAGTTAATTCATTGCCCTTATTGAATGTCATTCTGAAATTAAAAGGCTGGCACATGAAAGCTTCAACACAGGACCTTTGCTGGGCCTATTTGTTGAGCAGCCCAGTCCTTTTAATCAAGTTACTGAATTGCTTGGTTTCATCAGGCATGTTCTGGTCTCCTGAGTCTCAAGGAGCTTGGTTGCAGGAAGAGAAAATGGTTAAACCTATTCTAATTTAATAATCTATGTTCAGAAAAGGGTAAAATTGCTATTTAGGTAAGTAGATAATGAGAAACCAATTTTTAAAGTTATTACAAAGTCTGCAAATATGCTTAGACAATTTTTCATGGCAAATTCAAGTATTAAGGTAATGCAATTTTCAAGGTTTTGATTTGTGTCGCTGATTTTACAGTTCTGCTTGACTCTGTAGAATAGGGTAAAGTGCTGTGCAAAAGTCATTCTGTGAGGCTTATTTGTTGTGGTTATTTGAGCCTGAACTATTAGCCAAAACGGCTGGGCATGCTTTGGAGGTGGGCAACCATGTTATCTGTTTGTTGCTGTAGAAAATGGAAAAAACATCATTGTTGAAGTTCCTAGATGAGATAACCATGAATATAAACCACACAGAATAAAAAGATATTGTAAATCAATGTAAGGTCTCTGAGTCGCTCCTGGTGTTAATACCCTTTCATAGATGCATATTGAAAACTGACTGGAGAATTGATCACTATGGCTAAAGTTATTGCTGTGCTGCAATATTGGGTTGGAAATACTGCACTCAGAGCTCAAGCAATATACGTGTGTGTGACCTTCAAAGCGGAAGGTACAAAACCCAGAACCATCTCTATGTAATCACTTCTTCAGCATGTCATTTGGAGGGTGTGTCTTACCCATCCTCACCATCGGTTTTGTGATTAGATCATTAAGAAACAAAGAAAACTCCAACACACACCTCAAAAAAAAAAAAAAACAAAAAACACAGGATAGGGTGATTTGCTGAAGCTCTGTTGGGAAGTTGCACGGATAATTTGAACTTGACTTTCCCAAATCCTGTTCTAGTGTCTTAGCATCTATGTGGGGAAGCCCAGAAGTGGACCCAGCACTCCCAGCACCCTGCTGAGGTGAGTGGAAGGATCACTTCCCTCAACCTGCTGACAACGCTTTGCCAATGCAGCCAACTCTTCAATAGAGCTGACAGAGATCTGGTTCTCCTGCTGGCCCTTGTGTGATAAGAGCTTTTCCCACACTTTTCTTGTTTTTCACTGTGACTCCTAGGTTTGGCAGGACGTCCTTTCTGTAAAAGTTAATTCCATCCTCATTTCCTGACACTGCTTTTATTTGGATTTGGCTTGTTTTTAGACACCTTACTTGAATGAAAATGCCCGGATTAACGTTTTGCTAATCCTAGTTTAGTTATTTAACCTCGGACAGTAATTAGGCCTTGTGTGCTTTAGAAACTCATGCATTGTGTAAGGCACAGGTACCTGACTAATTGATCTGAAAGTAAACAGGAAACCTCAGCAAATGGTATCACACAGTGCAAAGGCAGAAATACATCTGCTTTACAGACCTTGTGTAGTTCCTCTCTCACATGACAACCAGCGCAAAGTCAATAAGAGCAGGAAAGTGCACAGCATTTCCCCACAGCTGTGTATTAAGCATACACCTTGTATTTCCAATGTGGGTTTTTTGCGTGTTTGCTTTTCAAGGAATGGCTGAGCATGACACTCTATAAGGTGAAGGCAGGTTTTTTGCAGTACTATTGTCTGGATATGAATTTGTAATAAATGGCTGAGTATTTCCAGTCACTGTTATTGGGTCTAATAGGTTAAATATTTTCCAGGCCAGTATTAATTTAAATGTGTTGCTATTATGGGTGATAGCTTATGCTTTATTTAGGCTTGTGTAATTCATTTAGTTGCTAGCTCCTGGCTGGGTGCGTGACAGTTACTTTTATAGCAAATTCAAACACCAGAAAAAAGAATTGATAATTTTTCCATATTATATTCTGCATTTATAAAAGCCCTTGGGAGTATTGCACAATGCTATAGAGCATATTCTGCATGGCGGCTAAGTAAGATATTCCTAATGTGAAAGGTACTATTGATCTTTCTGAAGCTCATACATTCCTTGAATGCTTCTCCTCTGAAGACACCGAATTACTTCTTAAATGGCACTTTTGAAGGTGATGGCATTCTCTTTCTTTTTTTCTTTTATACCATTCCTATCATTGAATGTGTAAGAGATTTTAAATCTGTTCTTGTGGAAAGAATTAAACCCATTGTGGATGTAAATCTGAATGGAGCCATGTAACCAAGAGATGCTGGGCAGCGATGAATGCTGCTGAATGTTTTCAGAACAGTTGGGGTAAAATAGGAAAGGATCAATCTGAAAGTGCCAATTTTCCATGCATATTTTTAAAAGCAAATTTAGAAAACAAACATGGCTTCAATTGCAGACTGCTTCACCTACAAAATGGTTCTTAAATTTTAAAATCAGGGTTTTAGACTTTTAAATATTTCTTCCCTTGGGCTTGATGAGATGACCTCCCTTGCAATTTTAAGTTATTCTGACTCTACTCCTCTTTTTTTTTTTTTTTCTTTTTTTTTTCTCGCCAAAGCGTTTCGTAAATTTAATCGCAGGTAATTTCGTTTTCTGTGAAATTCTATTTTGTAAACAATATGCTGCTTATTTAGAGCAGACTGTTTTTTGGTTTTTATTTTTTTTCATAATAGTGATGGTGAATGGAAAGGTACAAATTGAAGGAGGACTGTGCTGCTAAAAAGGGTGTCAATACTGTGGGAGTATAATCAGAAGTTAAGATGAGATGACGCTTACAGAGCTATTTTCATAGCTGGTGCTGTTTGGCACAGATCTGCTTGAAATCAATGGCAACTATATCAGCATTTCTTTGGCGCTGTGTTTTTTTAGTCTTTATATAACCAGTAAATTCACTTAAGTCTAGCATAAACCTCTCCTTTGAGAGTTATTTCTATACCATACAACTATAGTATGATCTCCTTGATTTTGTCATTCCCTTTTGTATTGAAAAAGTAAAGCCACTGTTGACATGTTATTAAGGTTTCTGCACTCAAAGGTCAGTTCCCCTCGGAGTCTCCTTTCGTCTGGAAGATGGCATATATTAAAATTTTATAACAGTTCCCATTAGTTCCCATCCTATAATCCTGGGATCAATCTGGCTGCCCTTCTTCATAGCTTATCAAGTGCAATAAATGCCTTAGGTGAGCAATAAAGAGACTGGCATTAGATTCTTTTAAGCAAGACTTATTTGTATACTGATGGTTTAAACCCGGGCACAGTTGTGCTGATAAGGCTCCAACACCTCAGGTGAAGGTAGCTGCTAACACTGTCTAACATCTAAAACAGCTGATCTTAGGAAATACGACATGGTAAATACAGGTGTACAGCTACATACTGTAGCAGGTCTACAGACTTTTAGTTACAATTTATTTTACTTCATCTTCTGCTCTTTGTGCACAATTAAAAAGAAATAACCTTGTCTTTGTGTGAGAGTAGATAACTTTCCCAAAGGACTTCAAAAAGAAAAGGAATTACGTGATTCTCCAAAATGGTGTCTGTCCTTTCCCATTCTCTCTCCATGTGGATTTGCTCATCTTTTTGGTCATTGCAGCCCCTGGGAGATCTAGCACTGGAGAGTCCCTCCCAGCTGCTGGGAAGGGGATCTGAAACATCCAAGAATGCGCTCGTTTTGATTTTTGTGCAAGGAGACTGGCTCGTGGCAGTCTACCAAAGCTCTATCGGTTTGTATTTGTGGGAGGAGTTGGCTTGAGAATCCCTCTTGTTCTTCAGCGACTGGAAATGGAGGGTACTGAATGAACACCCGTGGCTGAACGACTGGATTTTAGACGCGTCCAACAGAAAACTTTAGATAAGGTCAAGGCATTTTTTTTCCCCCTACAGATTTACTCTGCTGTGACTTACACAATGGTCTGGTGCCTCTGGACATTATTTCAACGTGGATAATAATAAGATTAACTTAAAAGCTTGGAGAGAGTTACTAAATTTGTATTTTCAGTGTGGGATACATTTTTCTCAAACAGCATGCCTTTTCATAATTGATTGCATTTTTTAAAATGTCAGGCAGTGTCCTGCTAAGTTTATTGATGAATGTAATGGGTGAAATGTAATACTAAGGGAAAAAATAACAGCATCTAACAAATCACTTTTTTTTTTTTTTTTTAAATCTCCTCTTGCCATGGTCTTTTCAAAGGATGATGCAACATGTCTTTGAGAACTAATATTACATCTCACTTAATATTTGTGAATGTTTAAGGTGTCTGTCCTCTTGGCCAGATCTTTAGTAGGGATGGCATTGCTGGGGCGAAACCTCCACAATGGTAACTCTTCGAGCTGCTCCTTTCTCCTTTTGTAAAGAAGTCTAACTGTCAAACACCTTAACATAGAAAAGATTTATTGAGTTACGCCGCAATTGTGAAAGGTTTAGCTAGCTCCTATCACTACGGTTTGATCTGATATGTGCCCCGTTGGGACCGATTGATCACTCAGTGCTTTCCGGTTGATAAGTGTGTAAACTGGATTGAAAGGTACTGACTGCTGCCAGCTGCCCTTACAGAAAGCCATGAGGTACTCCAGCATTCTTATATAATGGGATGGCTTCACTGGGTTGGGATTTTGTTTTGTTAGTATCTCGTTAGCTTTCTCACTTCATGCAGGCATTGAGTTTCCCCGGCAAAATCAACATGGAAAGCGACTTCTGTCCTGTTCTCTGCTTCAGTGTCTATAAATAACTCCAGACCTGCAATGCTCTGTTCTCACAGTTAAATGAATAATTAAATAAATAAATAAATAAATAAAAGGCACATGGATTAGATGAAGCAGTTGATTTCTTCAGAACGTGGGGAGCCTTTCACAGTGTCCTGTGCAAATTGATGAATCACATGAGATTATTTCAGGCAGTAATGCCAGCAGAAGTTCATCTTGATGGATGCTGAAAGTTAGTTTAGATGTTATTTTAAAGAATGCAAATAAGCTCTAGAGGGTTGGTTATCTTCTGCTATGTTGAGTGAGGGGAAAGAAAAGAGTGGTCTTCAATACTTATGATCCTAAGACTGCTGAGACACAGCTTTGTATCCCTTTACATTAAATGAAAGGGCACAGTGCCAGGTTTTATTATGGTTGTCCAATAGTTCACACTAACATACTCCAGTCTCAATTACTTATGGACTTTGATAAACTGTTAATTGCAATTTGTGTTCCACGCCACGTGCAACCAACTAACCACGAAGGAGTGACAAAACATCCCTCTGTAAAGTCCCAAGAAAACAACGTTTTTATATTTTTAAATAATTACAGTTGGCTTTGAACAAGACCGAGTTTTCTCTGTTGTGGATGAGGGAATTGAAATCTGTCAGATTCAATCTTCTGTTCCAAAGAATATCAGCCAAAAATAGGCGTGTATAAGAACTGCTGTAAACTAGATTGAAAGCCATTCAATCCGAATGTTTGCTGAATCTGCCGAGGTATCTCAGAGCTCTGATTGCTCACCAGGATGCGAGTGTGTCTATTTCAGAGCCACTCAACACACTTCAGCCTCGAGCCACAGGGTCAGGTTAGGTGAGGTTTTGCATGTTAACAGCTGTTCCCCTAGCATCCAAGCCTCTCTTCAAGTTGGTCTTCTGGCAGAAAGGAGTGAGAGGTGTGTTTGTGACAAGGAACAAACACATTTCTTGCCTGTGGTGGGAAGGAAGGAGAGCTGTAGTTTAGTCAAGGTAATTGGATGGGCCAGGTAACAACTTTGTTGGGTTTGGGGAGTTCACATGAGGAGGTGAGAGCAATGGGGAGACTGGTGCAGTGCATCAGGGCAGTGAGGAGGAGGACTGAGCTGAGCTGAGAAAAATACAGGCTTAGAGTTTAGGAGGAGGATAGGGAAAACCTCCTGAGCAAGAAAGTTTGGATGTGGCTAAGGGGAGCAAGAGGCAAATAATTTATTTTTGTTTTTAAAAAGCCAATCAACCAATACCACCCTCCACCCCCAAAGAAGTATTGTGGTAGGGAGACCAGAGTGGGTTGGGAAGCTCTTCAGAGCAGCAACCGTTTGAACAAGGAAATTTGGTAGAAGATTGGTGGCTCCTGAATAAAGCTCAGAGGCAGTGACTGAGTACGGGGTAGAGAAGTGACGGAATAGGCAGAGGTTATAGAAAACTGTGCTGGAAGGATGAATAAAGGAGCAGTGTGTGGCCGTGCTACAGGCTGGAACGGGACCCGAGGTTTCTGTTTCTCCCATTATTCTACATCTATTCTTGGGGGAGCTCCCAATGAAAAATAAAGGATGGATTTATTGACCAAGTGCTGCCCTCCCATCACCTCTGCTGCTCTTTTGGGCACAATAGCTTTTGTATTTAGTGTGCTTGCTACAGAAATCCGAGCACTGTATGCCTATGCCAGCCAACATAATCACACAGTAATCTGCTCTCCCACGTGACAGGAACTGGAAGTGGACGAGCAAAGCTTCTTCATACAGACTTTGCTGTGGTCTACAGCTGAGGAAAGCAGACTGCTGCTGTCACATTTTACTTTAGTTTGAATGGCAGATATCTATGCAGCAGAAACCCTCTGTCTTGTTGATGTCTGTAAGAGTTTGGTTCCACCAAGTGTTTGTTGGAGTGGTTTGACTGCTTATGGTTTGCTTTCAAAATAAATCTGGCATACTTTGTGCAGCTTTCCCTTTTAACAGCAAAGCCAAGCACTCGAGGATCAGGAAATGCCAGGGGGAAAAGAAGTCTTGTGAACTTAATTGAACTTCCTATCTGTGTGTGTTACAACATTTATGAAGTGATCATGTGCCATTTTTATTCTGTGACAGTCCTGCAACAGAAAGGCCTTTGCAATTTGAGGTGGCAACCTTATCATTCTTTTCGAGAGCGTACGGGTTTGTGATGAGCCACTACATAGCTTTCCAGCTCCAAAGATCAAATGAGACAAAATCATGTGTCTACAGGGACTCCACTACCCTTTGAAGTAAATGGCATCTTCGCATTCACTCTCGTAGGTTTTGGAGCAGGCTCCAAACTAAGACAAAATTTGGAAGGGAATTTCTTCCTTTTCCAATGACCTAATTGCTGGGAAGACATGTAGAACAACTGCCTCACTGCAGCTCAGTCACTTTAAGAAGATTTTTTCCCCCCTGACACTAAATGATATAAAACAAATTTATTTAAAATATTTATCTGAATGCTTCGCTGCTCAAGCGTGATCCATGATGCAATTTATCAGACTTCTCCTTAGGTGGAAAAATATCCTGAGCAGTAAAGATTTATGTTCCAACCCAGCAATGCAATTTACAGTGTTTTAAAGGATCTAAAATTAGGTGAAAATTCGATTCCTTTTGTAATCAAGGGAGTTACAAAGAACAAAAGTAGTGCAAGCTAGGCGTAACTGAGATGGAAGATTCACAATACTTCATTGTGATAGCACTGGAGAGCATTTTAGGGGGGTTGGAAATCTACATAGATATATTGCTCATCTTTTGATCAAGGAATGCTAACATGGAAAAAAAAGCGCATAAATTTATTTTAATCTGGCTGAAAAACAGTTACTGAAAGCACATCTTCGACACAGAAGTACCACTTTCGTATGTATATGTTGAAGACTTAGTGTGAGGGTCTGATCTCCTTTCTCAGCATGCTGGGGGTAATTCTCTCATATAAGTTGCTGGAATGCCTTGGGAAATGGGAAGAGGCTCTGGCTTGGAGAACTGCACTCGAATCCTGCAGAAACACCAGGGAAATGCCACTCCGGAGCCATAAAAAGATTTAAACTGAGCAAATAGTTTTGAAAGGATACTTTATGTAATGGATTTTTGTCTCGCTCTCTGTGTTTGCTGAATGTCCATGAAGAAGGTGGTAATGTGCTCAGTGTTATTTGCTGTTCAATAAAATTTAGGCAGCAAACAACATTCCGCAATACATATTGATTTCCTTTTTTTGTGTGTGCATACCTGTGACCAGACAGTGGGTGATGCTTCCTTCTGGTTTGTCTGTATGTGACCAAAATCTCATGAAAAGAGAATTTTCTCTGAGTGGCATAAAAAATGCATACACTAATAAAGTTTAGTCACTTGCTGCTTTGAAAAGGAACTGCAGAGTGAGGATAGGTGGGCCTGGTGTAATTATGGTCTATAGTAATTATCACCGCTTTTGGGGCAGGCTGCAGGCTTTGTTCAGGGAAGCCTACTGGATATGGTTGATGGTCCAGATCCAGTGGTCCAGATCTCCTCTTTTTTTCTCTGCCAGCTGAATTAACTGTATCACAACTCAACAAGCACCTGTTCTAACTGGAGGCAGAGAGCTTCAGTGCCACAACGTGTGTCCTCTGCAGTCTGCCTCTTATCCGTGAAGTCTCTTTCTAGAGCAGCAGATTCAGCTGTCCAAAGCTGATAATGTGAGTGACATTGCATCCCTGCCAAAAAAGATAGGGAAGATGGCCAACATGGAGGTGGGTCAGAAGGGCCAGATAACTTTGGTAGAGAAAAATAAATGCAAAGGGAAAGTTGTAGGTATGCTGTGTTTGAAAAGGGTTTTACAAGAACTGCAGCTCATAATGGTCCATGTCCTTTCCCATCTCTTGGCTTTTGTGGCCCTCTTCAACTGTGCTGTAGCCACGGTGCCAATAGTTGTCCCCATAAACACCTTAAAATAACCGAGCTAAATGCATTAAACATTGTTTTTGATTGTTTGTTTGGTTTTGTTTGTTTGTTTTTTCCTTACACAAAGTGCCTTTGGCACTGCCTTTATCAGGTCTAAGCTTCTGGCTCCGGAGGTGTCAGGATTTTGACACCTGGTTGTGGGACTGGTCATACACAAACCTCCCTGTCATTCCAAAAGGGAAGCAATTGATCTGTTTTGATTATCAGCAGGTTGTGCCGTATACTTCTTTTCTAACCAAAGAAGAGAAAAGCGTGTGGGTATTGCTATTGTGTTGGTAGTAGAGGACAAAACGAGTACCCCAAGTCTTCTGTTTAAACCAGAGCACTGGCTGCTGGAAAAAGAGTAGCCCTCTTATTTCATGTCACAGCTGCTGAGCATTCAGACCTCATAGTATCTGCTCTGAAGATGTGAGTAGGGTGGGTTCATTTATTTATTTGAAGATAAAAAGGGGGACAGGGTTTTAGTCTTACTTTTTGTTATTTGGAAACACTGGCATCTTTTTTTTTGTTGGTGAATGAGCTTCATTGCTCCATGTTTTGACTTGAAATTAGTGAACTTGGAGACAATGCAGTAATTTGTACCTAAACAATCTCTTGATCTATGGTTGTAGGAGTGTAGGAAATCCCAAGGATGGTTGGATAAGCACAAACTGTGAAGGGCAAAGTGCTATGGCAAAACAAGTGCCCTGTGGAATTTGCCTACCTACTGAGCACATTTTCCCTCATTTTAAAATGTAGTTTGCAGAATGGATGCCCATCTCGAGTCCCCATGATCAGGAGGGAGAGAACTAGCCAGAGGTTCTGCTTTCTCCTCCTGGGTCACCATACTCACAGGCATGACTATAATGTTGTGCATTTGTGGTCTTGCTTATTTGAGCAATAGCAGAAATTAACTGAACAGTTCTAAGTAAGTGCTGATAGTTTTAGAGTGCAACAAACCACTAGCTGATATGTAGCTCCTATTTTCTGTACCCTTTCCACCATGAATTACATTACCCAAATGTTTCAGTTCAGGTAGTCACAGAGCTTTATCAAGTCAAACTTAATTATCCAAGGGATTCATCTGCCTCTGTGTGGTTTGACCTTGAATGACAGCTGTGTGTGATGGGACATTCTTACAGAGAATGGGAAAGGAAAATAAAGCCGAAAGCGGATGACTAGAAAGTGTATTGTGGGCAGAGAGTAGAATAGTGTTTAAAAATAAATAAATGCATAGCAGTGGAGAAGCCATAAATGATTTCCAACAGTGCCAGACAAGGACAGAAGCAGGACCAGTCAGTGCTCCCTGTGAGGAAAGGGGAAAGGTGAGAACCAGCGTGGGCTTTCAGTCATTTGCTGTTTGGGGATGTGAGGTTTTTGTACACGCAGGGATGTACTGTTGTGAAGCCGAGGTGCTGCTTGGTGTTCTGCATGGGGCAGTTTAAATTAGCTTACGCTTTGGGTAGCCTCTTTTAGCCTCTTAGAACAAAATGTATTGTATTGTTAAGTACGAGGAAGCGCTGCTCAGGGTCTCTTGATGGCAGGTCCTGATCTTGGTGATGCAATTGTCAGTACTTGCCAGCTTAGTACCAGGTAAAGTAAGGTCAGGCATCCAACTAAGCTGGGCTAGATTGACATGATGTCTCTTTTCCCCATAAACATTTGGTTTTGTTCTCATGTAAGCTTAATAGCTGCTGGTTGTTAGATAAGTGATGCAGTTTTACATGTTGTTTGATATTTGATAACTAATACAAATCTGTGGGTTTGTATTGTGAATGAAAAAGATATCAGAGTGACAGAATAGGGCTAGAGCCTGTGAGCATTTAAGGAACAATATCAAAGGTTCCTTAACTTAGTGTCATTAACAATAAAAGATTGGCATTTCCTGAAACATACCACTGCAATTAGAGTGGTTTAAATACAATTATTTTTTCATGGCCAAAATTGAAATGCTTGAGTACTGTGGGGGAACGGACTGATACTTGGGCAAAATATTTTGAATTTTCATGCAGTCAAATTTTGTGGCCTTTTCTCCTTTGTTAGACTAAACTTAGTGTAAACAGAAATACAATTTGTTACTGAAAGCGGTAAGTAGTTACTGAGAGCAGTAAGCAAGTTGTTTTTGAGGAAGCATTTTCCATTTTAGGGGGCACAAAACTTCTTTGTGAACTTTTATATAGTTCTAAAGATAGAATTAATTCTCTAGTTTTAGATGGGGAAAATAAGTTTTAATGGCTTGGAGCTTTTATCTTGCTCTTAGGGGAGTCTGAGGCTATTGTTTTGAAAAGAATACAAGAACAAGAGAGTTCAAAGATAAGAAATCAAAGATGAGAGTGCTGGTGATAAGGCTAGAGAAAAATACACCACCTGCTCTGAGCTGACTTTTTGGTTATTGCTTTTTACCACTAAGGAAAGGCAAGGCTTGCATTTGTCAGACATGCAGGTTACACCAAACTGAAAAATTACAACCTGTCTGGCAATTAAGAAAGCCGTGACATTAATAACAGAACTAAGAGCCTCCATTAGAGTCTGTACCAACCTATTTGTTTCTAGACTTATTTGGGATTTTCCTAAACAATTTTGTATAATGGGCAGATTTGAAGTGTTCTCATTTAGAACATGAGGCAGAAAGTAAAGCAGTAATTTCTCTAGCAAACTGCTAAGTTTCACCGCAGTAAGAAATACTAATTGTAAAGGGCAGTAAATAGATAAGCTGAGGAAACTGGGAAGATTGATACCTTTTAACTTGCACAGCAATTTAAATTAAGCAATTTAAACAGAGAGAAACTATAATCCATTTTAAACAACTGGAAGGTAAAAGCAAGTTTATTTTTTTATTTTGTTTTATTTTATTTTATTTTTTCTAATGCAGTCTTTTACTGAGCAAGATTTTGAGTAGGGGGAAAATCTCCAGACACCATATGTCTGAGTTCAAATGTTCACTGCCTGGAAGGAGTTATTTAGGAATTCAGAAATACCGAGGAGTAAAAGATGACGTTTCCAGCAGTCCTCCTTATCACCGTATGCTACTAATCCACCTTTCTACTCAGAAATATCATTATAACAACCCAGACTAAACTCACATGATTTGTTTTACCTTTCTTGCGTGTCCCTTAAAGGAATGCATGGGAAGTAATCCACCCCCACGAAAGATGTTTGTCTCTGTATTAATAGTTACTCCGTAGGCAATGTGTTAATGAGATGTTCAAGAGCTAGCTGTTTTGTTCATAGGGTATGACCAGCTGAAGATTTCACATATTGTAAATTGCCTGCTGTAAAGCCTTTTATGGATGCAGCTCCAGTTCACAGAATCGTAGAGTGGCTTGGGTTGGAAGGGACCTTAAAGATGATACATTTCCAGCCTCTGTATTGAAAAGCTGCAGTAAAGTCACCCCTGAGACTTCTCATTTTCAGGCTGAACGTCCCCAGCTCTCTCAGCCTTTCTTCGTAGCAGAGGTGCTCCAGCCCTCTGATCATCTTTGTGGCCCTCCTCTGAACACACTCTAACAGCCCCACATCCTTCTTGTGCTGGTGGACCCAGACCTGAACGCAGCACTCCAGGTGGGGCCTCACAAGGGCAGAGCAGAGGGGCACAATCCCCTCCCTCCCCTGCTGCCCACCCCTCTGCTGATGCAGCCCAGGATGCAGTTGGTTGCCTGAGCTTCAAGCACGCACTGCTGGCTCGTGTCAAGCTTTTTGTCCACCAGAACCCCCAAGTCCTTCTCTGCAGGGCTGCTCTCAGTGAGTTCTTCTCCCAGTCTGTGCTCATGTCTGGGATTGCTCTGACGCAGGTGCAGCACCTTGCACTTGGACTTGTTGAACCCCATTAGGTTCACATGGACCCACTTTTCCAGCTTGTCCAGGTCCCTTTGGATGCCATCCCTTCCTTCTGGTGTATCAACTCCACCACTCAGCTTGGTGTCATCTGCAAACTTGCTGACGGTGCACTTGATCCTACTGTCTACGTCATTGATAAAGATATTAAACTGTACCAGCCCCAGGACAGACCCCTGAGGGACACCACTCGTTACTGATCCAGCCATCCAATCCATCTCTCTCCAATTTAGAGACCAGGATGTCATGTGGGACTGTGTCAAAGGCCTTACAGAAGTCCAGGTAGATGACATGGGTTGGTCTTCCCTTGTCAACTGATGCAGTCACTCCAACCTAGAAGGCCACCAGGTTGGTCAGGCATAATTTAGCCTTGGTGAAGCTGTTTGGTATATGCTGTTTGCTTCAAGTAATTACAGTCTTATGTTGTTAAAATGCAGAAAATGGCAGTCATCTTTTAATTTATTTGTCTTCAATTGTTGTTTTTTTTTGAGTTAATCAGAACTTTTTCTGATACACATATGTTAAATAAGTCTATAAAGTCACAGGAAGGAAGTCCTGGAAGGACCTGAGAACAAACTGAAGTGTTAAGAGAAGAAGCTAAGAGGTGGTGGTCTTAGTTGCATTATAGGAGAACCTGGCAAAGATGGAGCCAGATTCTTCCTGGAGATACTCTCAACTCACCCGAATGGGGCCTTGAGCAGCCTGCTCTGACTGCTTTGTAGGGCTTGGAAAAGAGACCCAAAGAGCACCCTTTCAACCTGAATTACCCTTTTGAGACAATTTGCCTCCATTAAATGTATTGAAGACCTAGTACAATTTGACTTTAGCAATACAGCAGCTCGTCCGATGTCAAAGTGCCAGTGGTTGAGAATTAAAGAGCTCCTTTGGGGTATCATTGTCTAACATGTTGTAGGTATATTGAACCTGCTCTGAGATTTTTTTGCCAGGACTATCTCACTTGGAAGCATAATCTTGACAGAAACATAAGGTGGAAAAGATGGTTTTAAAGTACTTGCTGTAGATGGAAAGAACACAGCTGACCAGAAGCTGAAAAAGGAGGTGAATGGAAAAGGCAAGCTGAAGCTCCATATCAGCATTAGCAACTAAATAAGAAATACTGCTGTTATCACTTGACTGAAACAGTTTTCTTAACATGTTGTAAAATGCCCACGTTCCTAAAAAGGGGAGAATTAAAATCCTGCAGAAAGGATAACTCAGCTAGGAAATACACTTTTGTGCCAGACTTTCCAGCTTATGGTAAGAACCTTGTAAAAACAACTGGAGTTTTCCTCCAGTAAGTATTAAACCTTTGTCCTTGCTATTTCTACCTTCAATTAAGTTAATGTTTAAGATGGCTCTCTTTATGTGCTTCATTTAATAACATATTACACAAGTGAATCATTTGAAGAATTCTTCAGTGAAATATAGAACTAGTTTCCTTGTAACATATCAGCAAATTAACATCTCACTTTGATGTATGACGGTAACTTAATATTCCAGCTTAGTCTTTGCTGATGTATTTACTCCAAAGTTGGAACAGGTTAGAGCACTAAATAGTGTGACTGTGTATTCCATCTCATTACAGACTTAGTGCAACAGCAGTCAAGCACCTGGTTATTGTATAAGTTTTTTGTAGAGGGCAGAAATCACAGGTAAAATTTGCATCTGGGCTCCGCAGCATAACAAATGTCATACATCATTCAGCAGGTCAGATCTGAATTGCTACAAGGTTTGCAATTGGCAGACAGTGCTTCTGACTGAAATGGCCAGATGCTTTAAAAAAGGTGTATATTTTCAGAATGTTTTAGAACTTCTTAGTATATCCTTTACATAGGTACCCAGAACTGGATTTGATTATGCAGATTGATATGAAGAAACATTTAACAATCTGTCATTGAAACTACACCTTTGATACTGTGAGGTTGTGCATTTACTGTGAGCCATGCTCTCTTAGCTTTCGTGTGTGTGTGGGTGGTGTTCTCCACTCCAATCACTTTACCTATGGGGGCTGCTGTCAATAGAAAAGAAGATAAAAACCAAATCATCTGCAACTGAATAGGAACAGAAATTGAAGATCTCTGGTTCCATACTCATAAAAGCCTTTTTATCTGGATACCCTGACACTTGCATAGACCAAGGCATGTTCATGCATGAGACAAATAGTTATATAAAATTATGATGACACCATTTGTTAAAAAGTTATGACAAAAATCTGTCTCTGACTATTGGACCTATTTGCACTGGATTAATGCAGATTGGGATAAGGCATGAATAAACACAGAGGGCATTTTAAATGTCTCGTGTATTTGGAGTATTCAAAGAGCAATCAAGGTGTCACCTGCTGATATTACCTGTTGCTTTGGTTACTGTCAACATGCTGATTCCTAATTTTAAGAGTATCAAAGGTATAGAGCCTGATGACTATCCTCCTTGAAGTTTAAATGTAGATATACTTGGTTAGGGAAAAGATCATTTTGTGCTCTGAGCAATGATCAGGTGGTTAGTGTGTTCTCATTTTTGTGCTTTCTTTAGTTCTTGGAAGCTCTTGTGGATGCTTGGAACCCAGTTTAGTTAGCAGTGGTCTTTTTTGGCTTCATTTTGGCTACTGGGGCTTCTTCACGGGCTTCTACTCTTCGCTCTTTGGCAATGTCAGTCTCTCCACAAGAAGCATGGGCAGGCCTGTTTTAACGTTTCTGTCTCTTGGTGGCGAGGCCAAGAACAGGTCAGTACAAGTTCTTCTTGGTCAATTGCAGGGTGTGAAACAATTGCAGGGCCTGACAGGCACGACCAGATCTCGCACTTTGGCTTCACACCCTGATTTTTCACCAAAACAGTAAGCATCACTTCTGAGTGAAGTTTTGACAGCTCTCGAACTTAGGCTTATAAAACTTGCAGCTATTTTTGATGCTTCAAACAAACCAGCAACTTGGACATCGACTTAAGCTACTCTCGAGTAAAATGCTTGTTTTCTTTTCTCGATTTATGTTTAGGGTGAAGATTATCTTCATAGGTCTTCTACCACCATTTACAAATGGATTTGTTATATCATGGTGCTATTCTTTGCCTATGTAATCTCCTTGATGCTTTGTATCTGTCTTTTAATAAACAGTGTGTGAGAGTTGATAAATTTCTGTTTGGGCAGCAATCACAGTCATGCTTCCTCTACAGAAAACTCCAGGTTTTACATATTATCTTACAATATAGCCTTCAAGCTCATGTAATATTCTGTTCTCGGTTTCTGAGAGTGTTTGTTTTCACTGTGAAATATTTATCAGGCATTGACTCATTCTGTCCAAGAGTAAAGAATCTAGTGGAATTAGTGTCCAGTGAGGTGAGTGCTATCATCATAGTGAAATTTGAGCATGTATTTAAACCATATGTCTAGAGATAAATGCTCACTTCAGAACTAAACTTGTGCACACTTTGGGTTTTCTCATTGCTCTGATAGTGCAGTAGCAAATGACTTGCAGGTTTTAAATAGTGTGCATTTTCTTTTTTTCAAGGCACTTTGTTTTGACCCGGTAAAAAACTTACACTCCTCAAATGCAATTCACATAAAGTACAGACTTAAATAATGGAGCAGAGTCCAACAGGTCAGCAAAACAACACTGTGTTGCCTATTCCTTTAAAAATAAAGGTAAATTCTTTAGTAGAATTCAGTGGTTTTTTTCTGTGATGGATCCACTTACCTTATTTCACCTCTTGTCCTTGATATAAAATACTGTTTTGAAGAACTGAGGATTCATGAGTGAAATTTCTTACCCTCATATATTCTGCAATGGCAGATGAGTTTCAACAAAGCATTGGGAGGTGGGGGGAATTAATGGTTTTACAGGTTTAGGGAGAGAGAGCCTAGGAATGCCTTTTTAATTAACCTTTGATTCATACAACACCATATCTTAGAAAGTCAGACCAGAACTCTTACATTTCTTAAGTGGAAACATAAGACTGGGACTTCAATACCAGCCTCGTGCATCTCTTCTCATTTAGTTGTCATCACTGCAGGGGTATTGGCATCGTTTTCTCTGTCGTTTTAAGTTGCAGCTACACTGTGTGGTTTATTTACTTTATTACACTTTGTATAAATTTGTCATTTATAGACATGTGAATGTAGGTGAAGTCCTGTGCGATGTGCCCAGAACTTTGGGGTATTGCTCACTTAATGTGAACTTAAGGAAATACTGTCCTATCAAGTCGGGATGTCAAGATCTGCAGGGATGTCGTGCTCTTCTTAGAGCGTGGTGGTTGGCGGTAGGACTTCTGTGAGTACCAGTGATACGAGTCCTCATTGCATTTTACTTTTTATGTGTATTGTTTAGGAAGAGAGAACCCATTTCCTCCATCTCCAAACTGTAATAGCCAGCAAAGCTGAATTGTTTTATGCTTTTGGTGCTAGCGTGTGCTAACAATGATTGATGTTGACTTTCAGATTTCACAAGGAAGACAGAACTCCTGTGTGTATTTACAGGTTCCTTTCAGAAACTCTTAATCCTGTGATGAAGGAAGTTTTCTAAAAGACACTGCAAGTATTTTGCTTCTCATCTGTATTAGTCATTAACAATGATGTTTACCAAGTCTCAAAAATTCCCGAGGGAGGGGAACATTTGGAAACACTTGGTGCCTTGGATTTGTAGAACTTCTTTTCAAAAGTGATGTTAAGCCAAATGCTTGGCATTGTGTCAGGAGTAAGTAGCTCCACTATAACATTGCTGACAAAGCTGTGCTGCTTCCAGGGCCCAGGTTAGGTTCTGTGTGAGTCTGCGCCATGTCTCACCGTGTTAGTTAGGACATAACTTTGGTAGCTCAGAGCACTGCTCCTGTGGAGTGTTGACGTGCCAGCAGAGGAATGGTGAGGCACTGGTACCAGTGGCGTCTTTGGCACTGACAGAAGTTGGAGCTGACAGCATGCTGCAATGAATTAATTTGACACCAAAACCAGCTGTTGGCTTCTTCAGAGACTGAGTCTGTCACAATATGGTGGTACTGGGATTGCAAAGCACTCCTCCTAGGGATGCAGATATAGCTCTACAGAGGAAAGTCTATGTAGAAATTAACCTAGGAAAGAAATGAACAATTCCAAACTAAATACAATTTGGCTGGTAGGCTTGCTTCTCCTTCAGGATTTGCTGGTGCCCACAGTTGGAGCCGCAATGTGATTGTACCGCTGGCTGATATAGCCGAGACAGCAGCAATGTGTACTTGGCCAAGTCACACAGGTGACTCTTCAAACATTTGATCACAGATCTCCAAATGAAAATACAAAGTAAAGAACACGAAGGTGAGAAAGGCTTACTCGACTGTGTTCAGTTTTGGGCCCCTCACTACAAGAAGGACATTGAGGTGCTTGAGCGGGTCCAGAGAAGGGCGACGAAGCTGGTGAGGGGCCTGGAGAGCAAGTCCTATGAGGAGCGGCTGAAGGAGCTGGGCTTGTTCAGCCTAGAGAAGAGGAGGCTCAGGGGCGACCTTATTGCTCTTTACAGATACCTTAAAGGAGGCTGTAGCGAGGTGGGGGTTGGCCTGTTCTCCCACGTGACTGGTGACAGGACGAGGGGGAATGGGCTTAAGTTGCACCAGGGGAGATTTAGGTTGGATCTTAGGAAGAACTTCTTTACCGAAAGGGTTGTTAGACACTGGAACAGGCTGCCCAGGGAAGTGGTGGAGTCACCATCCCAGGAGGTCTTTAAAAGACGTTTAGATGTAGAGCTCAGGGATATGGTTTAGTGGGGACTGTTAGCGTTAGGTCAGAGGTTGGACTCGATGATCTTGAGGTCTCTTCCAACCTAGAAATTCTGTGATTCTGTGACTAACTTAAAATAGCGGTATGAGCACGACCTGTTGTCACTAAGCCCCCATCAAAAGAGAAGTGTGCTGAGGGCAGGAGCTACTCTGCACAGAGTTGGCCTCTGCCCAGCAGGCCCAAAGGGCGGGCAGCCTTCTGCTTGGGTAACTGAGTCCTGGGAGCCCATGGGAGCTCCAGCTGGTGCTGAAAAAGGGATCCAGCATGTTGGGGGAGCTACATGAAGTGAGAGAGAGACTCCTTGACTCCTTTCAGTACTATCAGGTGTTGCCTTTCTTCAGCTTCTGTCCTAATGGATGGAGCAGTTTGACTTCAGAGCTCTGTCCTGGTTTTGGGCTCAGCATGGCACTGGGTACAGTCCTCTGTAGTGGATAAATTTGGTTTCTTTCTGCTAAGAAGGCCTAAGCCAACGTGCAGTAAGTATACCTCCTGTTTGCTTGCAAGTGCAGAAGCTGAATGGGGCTTGGGAAATTCTCCCTCGCTGTTCTTGACGTTCCTATCTTTGGACTAGCAGCAGAAAGCAGCTTCTCCTGTAGGATTTTTTTTTATTTTATTTTTTTCTGCTACAGGAAAAGCCGTTAGAGCCATCTGTTGCGGAAAATGAGCAGTTTGCAATATGTTACATCTGTAAATGGATAAACTCTTCCAAGCATTATATGTGTTTATATACATACTTCAGTGTAATTGAGTGTAACTGCGGAACACAACTTGCTGCTGCATTTCCCTGTAGCTGAGAGCCAGTGTTTTTTTGCAAGGTGGGTAGAGGGTAATTACCATTTCAAATGTCTTTTATGTATGCATAGAAGACAATGGGAGGATTAAAATGGTAAAGTATTAATCTTTCTTGTTATTCAGAACTGGCTAATTTTTTAAATATTTTGGCTTAAATATGTTCTGAGGGCTCTTAGCTAGGGTTATTTGATAGCAGAATTGTAACTACTACAACTTGGAGTGCTGGGATTATTTGATTTTTGTTCCAGACTAATCTTTCTCTGAAAGTATAGTGAAATATCAATTGAGCTTAATTATTTAAGATTCTCAGATAAGTAAGCATATTGGAAAGCTTCAGAGCTCTTAAGCCAGACACTGTTTTGTTTTCCATTTAATACCTAACTCAGCTGGTTTTTCTTCTTTTTTTAAAAAAAGCAGCATAGCATGTTTTAAAAACATATATCTCCAGGACAACTAAACATTTTTTTGCCTGTTTCATTAGAGATATCACATAGTACAAGCAGAAAAGTAAACTGGCAAGAATAAGAAAATCATAATAACTTGTAGAGATAAGCAGTCATATGTATCATATGATAGGGCAGCTTTAAAGTAATTCATTCAAGAGAAAGATTCAGTAACTTTTTTTTTTTTGGTCATTTTTACTGTCTTTACATGTCATATTCACAAACCACACACGCAGTTATTTACAGTCTGGGCCCAATGGTTTGAATATATGAGGATAGATTTTTGTGAAACTCCTCAGCATGGTATTTTAGCTAGATCCAATGGGCCAGAGTTTTTCCATCAAGCCTAGTCCCTGTGATTTCAGCTACCTGTGCTTCAGGCACCATCTCAGTAGTAATGCAGCAGAAATCTGAGACCCAATAGCCAAGCTAATAGGCAAATCAGTTACTTGGCAGCCTGAATTTCACTGGGTTTTCATGTTATTCAGTCCTGCCGATGAATCCTTAGCTTGTAGAGTCCTGTTAGAGGGCAGCCTGGACTCTGCTGACATTTTTCCTTTACTTTTAAAAGTCATTTTTTACTTTTATAGCTGTGGGAAAGGGCTGTAGAGCATCAGCTGTAATGGCTTTGAAAATGGAAGGGAAATTAAGGATGAATCCACTTTCTTTTGTTTTCTGAGATAAAATATACCAGTTCCACGATTTGGAAGAGGAACACTGGGACCGCTTAATGCTTTTGTTTGACAGTATTGAGTTGTAAGTGAAGGATTTGGATGGGTGTTATTAAAGAAACAAGACTGAGAGTAAGAGTCCAACTGAGGGGCTAACTGTTAGTGTGTCAAGATACAAATGAGTCTGTCTTCTCTCTGGCTTCTACACTGTTCCAAACAAAATCTACTCCATTACCACATTAAGACACTACACTGGCTTAGAAGATGCCATTTTATAAACAACACAGAAGCCCTGTGTGAGCTAGCCTTGTCACGGGAGAGGCAGATAGCTGGTGACTGATACAAACACGGTGAATGTAAATAATGTAGTTTTGTTAATTCTGAACAAAAAAGTCTCTGCACTTGTCCACTAAAAAAAAACATCAGCCCTGCTTTCCTGTAGTGGAGGACTGCTTTTGTCTGCATGTATCCCCAGGGAAGTTATTCTGTTCTCCTATCTGCTCAGTCTTCTGTCTTTCATGTTAATGATTTTGAGTTTTCTCCTACATATTACAGCAGTGGAAGCAGGAAGGCAGTGAGAATTTTGAGAAGGAAGAGGTGACAGGTGGTGTTAGCCACGTCATAAAGGAACAACGGAGAATCCTAGATTAATTTATACACAATACATGTGTTTTAGCTACTGATTCTGATAGATCCTTTGCATGGCATCAAGTCAATTTGACTTCAATGGGGACTACTCAGGGCAGCCAGAAATGAGCACATTCAGATATGTCCCAGTGCTCCAGGTCTTGTGGGGTTTTTCCTTCCCTTAACTGAAATGAAGTCATTTGTATAGGTGCGGCACAACTCTGTACATTGTCCTGTCATACATTAGACGTCTCAATTTCTGTTCTGTGACTTTCTGTTATCCCCTTAAAACCGAAGCAGCTGGTTCTATGGTAATGAGTCCTTTTGAACTGTCAGTGTGTGTATATTTCCATTTACACTGCTGGCACATTGTTCTGAACCTTCTCCCCTTCTGTCCAAGTAAATTACTTACATTATCAGATCTGTCTCATTGTTCACCATAGCACTGCTGTGGATTCTCTAGATACTCCTTGCTTGCTGAGTTTATTATTATTGCTCCTTTTGCAAAGGGATCTTTCAAACTTTGGTAGCTGTAACTTTATATAATCCTCATTAATTGTTGTATGAGTCAGAATCAAAGGGAGGGAGGAAAAATTGTATTGTTAATTGCACAAGCTACCCTGTGGAGGGGTCTACCTAACCTATTGACTTCTCATTATACAAAAAATTATATTCAAATTAATTTTGACAGCTGGCATTTTGTCTGTATTAGCTGTGATCATTTAAACTTCAGTAGCAATTTACATGGCAGTTGACGTTGACCAGCATTAGTTTGTAATACTGATAGGAGGAGACTCTTGTATAGTGATTAGAGATGTGGCTGATAATCAGGAGAGTGTGGTCAAAGATAAGTAATTGAATTTTCATGTTTTAAGATAGTATTGAATGATAGTGAGAAGCAAGTTTCCAGAGGTGCACAAAGGCCACGAGGTAACAGTCACAGCTACAGCAAGCAACAAGGGAATTTGGAATAGACATAAGGAAAAAATACTTCACAGTAAGATTGGTCAAACAGTGTAACAGGTTATAGAAACCCCTATGCTGTAAAAATGCTATGGTGAAAAAAAGTTGCCTTACAGCAGGAGTGGATGGCAATAAGAACTGCTTGTTGTGGCTGATCACTGGTTTCCAATCATTGATGAATAGTCACAATAAAGTTAGGTCTGCTTTCTGTGTTATTGCTCTGGGCTCTCACTTGCCTATCTTCAGCTCTGGACCAACCAGGTGTTTTAGCAAGTTCCTGAGTAAGCACATGGAATATTAATTTAATCTGTTTGCTGAATCAGAACCTCATGAGCAACACAAATTCCCATCTTTGCTCATTCGCAGAAAGTTTATTCTCCAGCCACACAGATGAACGAGAAGGAACGGACTTTGCTTCTTCACGATCCAGGAAGCCTTGGTGCCAACACCTGATGAAGTAATTCAGTGGGACTGGGACTTCCCAATCCCATAATGTTTCTTAAAGAAAAAGGATTGCTGATCTCAGTTGGAATCGTTCCCTGAAGGGGTCAATGGCCTGTATGTTACTGCAGTTCAACAGGTAGCTAAACAGAAGAAATTTGTAAAAGCTTTTCTACCCAGAGTCCCAGTAAAATTTCATCCTTTTCTATAAATCTTGCTGATACTGTAAGTTGTGTAACCTGGTCTCGTATCATAATGGGAGATATCATGGAAGCACATAAAATCTTTAAGGCCTGAGAAATGGACGTTTGAAGCCAAGGAATGTGTTTAGTGGAGCTTGAGTCAGGCCCCAAGAGGCAGTGCTGATGTACTTGAACCTTTTGTGCCTGATGATTATTTTTCATTACTGTGTTGCCAAATGATAAACTACACAGGGAAAAGACAAGATCACTTGGGGCACTATATTGCTAAAGCTGCTTTATTGAAATGAATGGGTTCTTTTCTCACTGACTTTCTGTGGATCTCAGATCCAACACAATAGAAAGTTTAGTATACTTTCAGAAATGCCATTTTACTTATTCAGATTCTACCTGTAAATTAGAGCTAGTTATTTTACCTCAAAAGGAATGTCACCTTGATTTTGCTAAAGCTGTAACATGAAGTGAGAATCTCAAATGGAACTAGAGGAAATTGCTTTTCTGGTGCTACAAGGATCGCAATTTTTAGGGTGGACAAGTGGTTTTCCATCTCTTGCAATCCATGTATCTAGAGAGTTCAGCTGCTCCAAAACATGCAGTGTTTTGAATTCTGCATGTCTTTTCTGCATATAATTTGTAAGTAGAAAGAAGTAGGGAGCAGCTAGTGCTACAGCTTCCAGTGCTTTTAGGCCTTGCCATGTATTGAAGGGGGTTATTCATTCCTAGAACTAATACAGTTTTATTTCATATAGCTATCACTACTATTTCCTACCACAGTTACATTCTATAGACATTATTTACCTTTTTGGGAGCAGTGTTTTGCAATGTACCTGTGCAGAAGCACACTGATGCTCTTGGCTCATTTTCATTTCCTGACCAGGATGCCAGTAAAACAAATGATTCAGGTACAGCCCTCAACATACGGTAATGGAAAAGCTCCTGTCCCAAAATCCATTTGTGTGTACTTTTCTCTGGAGTACAGGTTTCTGAATAACAAGCCCTGTTTTCAAATGCCGAGCATTTAGTTATTGCCTTAAATCTCACCATTATTCTCATTCTCTTCTCATTTATTATCTGAATGGGAGGTGAGGCTGAGTGTGCACGTTTCTCTGATTCTTCACAAGGTACCATAGGTGCTTCATACTTCACTCAGACAGCAATCAGATGTGCTTTCTGAGATTGCATGTTTATGGTGTGTGTGTAGGACAGCAAAATGACAATCTGGACAGGGGAAAAGCTGATATCCAGCTTCAGATATTGTCAATTTATTTCCTGATGAGTCTAAGGAGCCATGTTGTAATTTTGTGATGAGGTTCTCCAAAGATGTACATGGATGAACATTTTGTAACAAGGTGGATGTGTGTGCTTGTGTGAGCTTTATTCAAAATTTTTAGATCGTGGAGCAGAAGCACATACTGTTTATATTTCACATCACAGAGATCCTTACCTTTGTTAGGCACTACATGACTCAACTTTAAGCCATTCAGACCTTATTAAGGGAAAAAGAGGTAGCTGGCAAATGTGTAATAACGTTTTTCAGTGTAATCCAGTTATTTAGTTAGCAACAAACTTTTGGACTTCTGTGCTGTTGCTTTTAATGAAATATGTAAGCACAGAAGCTGTTGGAGGGCTCTCAGTTACCAGAAGTACTTGGCTTATGTCTGTCTTTTCATTTTCTATATGGTTTCAGTGTCAAGGGGCCCTACCTTGAAAAGAACCTACCTGTGTTAAACCCAGGAAACACAACATTTGAAAGAGGAAGTCTGTCTACTAAAAGGTTGACAATTTCATTGTTTTCTGTTTATTCAAAGAATAATAGAAGTTGCAAAGGACCTCTGAGTATTACCTATTGTAAACCTCTACAGGTTTTAGAGCATCTCCAGGTTGCTTGGGCCGTGTCCAGAGATGTTTTGGGTATCTCCAAGGATGGAGACTCTACAGCTTCTCTGAGCAGCCTGTTCCAGTGTTCAACCACAGTAAAAAAAATATTCTTTTGTTTAGTCAGAATTTCCTGTTTCAGTTTGTACCAATTGCTTCTTGTCCTGTCACTGGACACCAATGAAAAGAATTTGGCTTCGTTCTTTACTCCTCTCACCATCAGGAGTTTATACATATTATTAAGATTCTCCTGAGACTTCTCTTCTCTAGGCTAAACGGTTCCAGCTTCTCAGCCTTTCCACATATGATGGATGCTCAAGTCCCTTAATTGCCTTGATGGCCCTGGATTTGGTCCGCCAAGTCCATGTCTTTCCTGTACTAGGGTGTCCACAAATAGACATCCAGATGTGGCCTCAATAATGCTGAGTAGAGGGCAAGGACCACCTGCCTTGACCTGCTGGCAATGCTTTGCCTAAGGCAGCCCAGGAGGCTGTTGCCCTTCTTTTTTGTAGCAAATGAGCACGTTGCTGGCTCATGCTCAAGTCATTGTCGACAAGGACACCCAGGTCCTTTGTCCCAAAGCTGCGTTCTGGACAGTCAACCCCAGGGGTGCAACTTTACCCACAGATTCATCCCTGCCTGAAACAGCTTTTCCATGAATCAATTAAAAAATATCAGAAGAATACATCATTTTCTACTAAAATGGCTCTAATATGTCAGATATATAATAGTTTTGGGAGACTGGAACTGTCTTCCAAGATCCCTGCTTTTTCTTCATATTCCATAGGGTACATCAAGGTCTTTCACACTTTTTTGTTGTTGTTAATGTAATACATTTTTAGATTTCAGTACAGTGTACTTCAAGATGGCAAAGCATTTTTTTTTTCCAATTGGTATTACCTCCTTCCATGATGTTTCACCGTAGAGAGGTGAAAACATAAGGCCTAATCTTGCATCCTTGTTCCGTGCAGTCTAGCACTGGCTACTGAGTTTGTGTGGGAGGTGAAGTGTGGGTAGCACATGGTGATACACTGCTTTCCTGTTCTTAACGGGAAATGAAAGAATGTATGGAGCAGTGAATTGGAAATTTGGTAGTATGTGACCGATCACTTTGTTCGCTTCTTTTCCTAGCTAGGCTATCGTTTTCCTCTCACAGATACAGTGCTTAATCAGTGCATTCTAAAGCCATGTGGACATTGAAAGAATAAGGAGGTTATAATGAAACGAAGAAGGAAGAGCTTGTAGCAAAGAAAAATGAATAATTTATTTCTCCATCAATAATGTACGTAGTTAATTGGGGGAAAAATATCTTACGCATTCTAACTTGTCTATATTTACGTAAAATAATACTTTTTTTAGTCACTTTCAGTAGGCTCAAAATCTATTTCCCAGGCTCCCAACTTCCTGGTAACATGACATCAGTGCAACAGCCCAAACTGGTGATTATATTAAAAGAATATAATGGGACAAAAGAATAAGACTATGGCTTGATCTTTTCCATTGATAAATTTAGAACTTGTAAAAGATGAAGTAATAGTTTTAGTGATAAAGAGAAATATAATTTTATACTTAACCCACCATTCCAAAAAAAACAGTGTATAATTATTGTGGGAGGAAGAAAAATATCTCTCCACCTCATTCTGCTACTTTTTCCCCCTTCTCTTTAGTACTGAAATCATCCGGTTTAATTAAATCATCAACCTATTTCTGCACAAAGGATGACATTTCATTAATGATAGAAGATGTGCATGAGACAGAATTAACCCAATTTTCAAATGGATTTCAATTTGGAAAGGGCAGCATGTAAAAATGTCTTGTAAATGTGTGGAATGAGTTTGTTGAGCAGCTTTCTGAAGGAGATGGGATTATAGTATGACGAATAATTAGACAACAGTCCTTCCCCCCACCTCAGTTTCTAACTTTTTAAAATCCCAGTTGATGGAGATATAGGTAACTGACATCACGTAGCAGGGATATATTTATAAATAGAATGAAATGCAGAAATATATAAACAGAATGGAAAATTTGCTAGCAAAATACATATAACTGTTTATGTAACTTTTAGCTAAATAGCAGCCTTTAGTGGCTGTGTCAAAGTTGCCACCACCTTTCTCTGTTCTTTTTTTGGGAAGAAAAAAAAAAAGTGGCAAACAAAAAGATGAAAACTGGTCTCACGAATGCAGTTTTGAATCAACAGGTTTGGTAGCACTTTGCCCAGATGCTTACTGTGGTGCTTAGCTGAGATATCAGATATCAGGTCCCTCTTGCATGCAGGGCATTGCTCCTCAATTTATGATTTTATCAAAGTGGTTCAGATTAGGCTAGAGCCTAGTTCCCCTGTGTATGCTATCGCCTTCAGGCTAGGACTGCAGTCTTGCCATTACTCATGTGAATTGACCCAGCACAAAATGGGAAAGACTTCAAGATCTGAGAGATGCTGATCTATTTGCAGTTTCAAGAGTCTCAGCTAAAAATGTATGAGAAGCAAAACCAGCATATAGGAATACACAGGGCAGAAGCTGAGTATTCTCTTTGGGCTTAATAATGCAGCTTAATGCTGTTACCTTTTTTTTTTAAAAAAATATATATTATTTTTTATTTTTTTCCTGGTCACATTTCTTTCTTAGTGGCAAGTCCAAAGCAACACAGTTTGGGTGTCAGAATTTGCAGGTAACTGGGGAGGGCTGAAGGAGGCTGTTGTGATCTTCAGCTGTGGGAAACTATGACAGTGGTGGGTCACATTTCAAAAAGCCAATTTTACCATAAGGAGATACACCCATACGGGCTGGAAGAGGGTGGTTAGAGTCCGTCCACACCCATTTGACTTTGAAACATACTGAATCCAACAGTGTGGGTGAGGGTTTTCACAGCTGACTGTGGCTGTAGGGTAAATTGCTGTATAAATTTGAATGGGCTTGAAGAATTATAAATTGTTAACATGCTTTTCTTTCATCTGCACGGAGAACAGATTGTCTGACTCATTGTTCAAACTTAAATTCCCGAAGTTTCTTTGTATTTCTTATATGTTGACTCTGCATTGCAAAGTCTGCTTACTCTGAATTTACCGGTACCTTTCAAATTTTGCCTCTGTAATTCACAGGGAAACTGGATTTTTTGAAGATGGTTTTTGTTTTGATTTTATAAATTCTCAGCATTGGGGAAAGAAAACTTTAATTTCTTTTCCAAAACACCAAGATTTAACTTTTATCAAAACAGTCTCAAAAATCATTAATTTCTGAGCACTGGGTGACGTGGAAGAGACAGTGAGGAGGCTGGAAACAGCCCCCGAAAAAACTGTTGATGATCTGGTATGATAAACCTGCCCTCTAGAAGTATGAAATTAATCTTTTGCAGCCCTTATAAATGTGGGAGGAGAGGTGTGATAAGGGACTAAGCCTTCTTGTTAGGGACCAGATTTTTAGGGACCAGATTGGGAAGCTCAGAATGAGTGAGCCAATTGAGGTGTTCCCAGAGTCTTTGTTGATGAGAAATGAACATATAGTGATTTTTTTTACCTATCTCTGTGTTAAAAACAAGTTTTGTTGCTTCTGTTTGAGTAAAGGCTCAAGCTGCAACGTTTGTGGTGGTGGTGGTGGTGGTGGCATTTGTAATGAAGTAAGACCAGAGGTTGCCACTGTTTGAGCTGTGTGTGATCACATAATAGTGGTTTCTGACCTAAAAAGAGCAGACAGTGTTATAACAACAAGAATTGTCAGCATAAATATCCTGCCCTACTGCTTAGACCATCAATCCAGACTGATTTCTTGGGTTTGGGGGGAAGAAGTGCTCAGTGATAAACATGGAAATAGAGAGTAAAATGTATCTTGGAAGTTAAAGTTGATATGAAAGAGACCTGCTGAATTTACATACAGAGTTTCTGCAAGGTGAAATGCATGCTTTTTAGGTGTACTCCTGCAGGTTGCAAGAGTGCTGAACAAATTTATTGAAGCCTTAGAATAAGGCACTCTCAGGAGAAATTGAGAATTACCTCTGTCTGTCCTTTTTCCAGGGAAAATGTGGTCCTGAAAGCAGGAATAGGGCTGTATGCTGAGCTCATGGTTCACTGCCAAAGTTCAGGGGCATGGTGGAAAGTTTCATTCTGAAGCTGGCTTATTTTGGAAAATATGAGATGATGTGTTCCTTTCTTCCATAGATACTTTTTTTTTCCCCTCTTGTTCACAATGGCAGGGTCTTATAGGCTAGCAGAACACTGTGCTGACATCTGCATGGATGGAAGGGATGTACTGTGCCTGCACTATTCTAAATGGACCTTTTCTCTCCTTACAGGAAAAGGAATGAAGAAAATGAGCAACATCTATGAATCAGCAGCCAATACCCTGGGAATTTTTAACAGCCCATGCCTGACTAAAGTGGAGCTGCGAGTTGCATGCAAAGGCATATCAGATAGGGATGCCCTCTCCAAACCAGACCCTTGTGTCATCCTTAAAATGCAGTCGCATGGCCAGTGGTTTGAGGTGAGTGTTTAATAAAATGAAAATAATTCTTATGATGCTTTAGAATGGCATAACAAAACTGAGACAAAATTCAAATAGCAAGAGCAATAAAGAGAAGAAGCAATTGGAAGCCTGTGGCAAAATCTTGTACGATAGATTTTCCATTGACTCTAACACTTTGAATCAGATTCTTAATGATACTTTGAACTTCTCTTTGGAATCCCTATTAAACATTAAGATGATTAAAGTATAAAGCATCATAAAACTATTCCCTCTAGACATTCTTGTTTCATAAAAGCTATATAACAGCAGAGAGAATGATAGTGACCATTATAACATGCTTTCCAATCAAAAGAAGTAAAATCCTGTGGAAGAGAGGAGTATTTATTACCAGTTGGCAAGGAATTCAATAACAGCAGTTTGATTTTCAAATTCTGAGCATTGCAGTTGGATTCATAGTTGAAGTTAGTAGCAAAAGCTAATGCATTTGCCTTATCAATTTGCATTGTATTTTAGATTACACGTTTGATAAGAAAAATAATAACAGCGATTTTAATCTTAGATAACACGAGATTTTAATCTTAGAAACCATTTGAATGATAAATAGAAACAGGATGTCCTAGAAACATTCAAATTGTTAATGAAGACCATTAAACTCAATGTTAGATTTTAAATGAAATCTTGGTGGTTATTTTACTTAAAAGTTACACTTGAATGTCTGTGGTTAATCAAGCTAAAAGGCATGAAATTTTATGGAGAATATGCATGAGAAAACAAGGTATCTGTCAAATCCAGTTCTTCTCTCTTTTTGAGTGAGTATTTATCCCTCACTTTTCAACAGTTTCAGCATTCAGAATACAACAGTTTTCTGTAAAAAAGAAAAAAAAAAAGCAAAACAACCTGTGAGTATATGTAGAAAGGAAAATCCTAAAATGTTGTGTGTTTTAATTCAGTGTGTTCAACCAAGTCTGTCAGATTTCAGCAGTCTTATTCCAACTGTGTGGTTTTGATCTGTGGATCTTTGAAAATTTTCCAGTGCAGGGTCAGCACCAGCAGAGCAAACTTCAATGTTTTGTCTGTAGTCTTGTTCTTTTCTCAGTTTGTTGCTGTGTAAGCATTAGATAGGTCTCTTGTAGAAAACAAGTCTTTAAGTAAAAGTAATTGTCTAAATCTCCCTTCTTTTAATTTAAAGCCATTCCCACTTGTCTTATCATTGTCTTCCTGAGCAAAAAGTTGCTCTCTGTCTTTTTTATAAGCCTTCTTTAAGCTAAAGCTGCATAAGGTCACCCCTGAGCCTTCTCTTTTTCGGTCTGAACATCCCCAGCTATCTCAGTCTTTCTTCATAGGAGAAATCCAGTGTCTTCATGTAACTGAAATATAAGGTGATATAATAGGAGGGGGGGAAAAAAGGAATTTTAGCTAGTCATGTAGAAAGGAGCATTTAGTTATGCTACGTGGAATTATTCAAGTAGTAGGAATTAAACAAGTAGTGAATTAAACGTCAAAATAAGTGAAATGCTCTTGATTGGAAAGGACAGATCCAAACTTTTGGGGCCATTTCAGTTCTCCGAATAACTAATAACTTTGAGTACATTTCACACAATTTCTCCCTGGACAGTCATGGGGAGGGTAAGTAGATTTAAATTATGTATTCTTAGGTTGTAATGGAGGTTCCCTTCATTTGATGTGGTTTTTAATTTGAAAAGTGCTTGAATAGAGAAATTCTTGCAGAACAGATCTGCTTGCTGATACGATTGTCATCTTACGGCAGTTGCTCCTACTGTCTAATGAAAGTCCAGGGTATTCATTTTAGTATGAACAAAAAGTTTTTATTAGTTCGTGTTCCTATCAGTGCTGCAAAGCTAATACAGCTATGGCATGATGAGCCATTTCCTATTCTGGCCCTCACATTCTCAACAGAATTTTTAATTAAGTTCCAATTGCTGAATTAAATTGAGCAGAGTCACTCAGGTATATCTGAAGACATAATTTGGCTGGAAGAATCATCTGCAGATGACAATCAGTGATCCAGCAAGACCTGAGACTGTAGACAGACTAATAATTAAAAAAAAAAAAAAAAATCTAGTTACTGGTAAAGTGAATACATTCAATGCAGAAGTTACTGAATGACAACACAAAGACAATTGGAATGTAAGAGTTTTTTATCTGTGGATTTAATGAATTCATGAAGATGTTGTGAACTTAAAGACACTGGAAAGCCCTTATAGGTTTGATGTCTTCAAATAGATTGCAGCAAAATTTCAGTATACATTAAGGGCTACTGAATAGGGAGCAGCTGGGTTGAAGGTGCCTGGTCTATATGTGTTAACCTGTCTACAGGTTATGGTCTATATGTGGTTGTGCTCTTGCAAGTAGGTGCTGTAGAAATGTATGGAAGATAGTAAGGATGGCCTGAACAGCCCCAAATGGGCCAGAGGCAGCTGAAGCTGGTGGGTTTAACCTATTGAGATCGCACTGTCCATGAAACTAGAGATGCGAGGAAGTGGTAAATTGGTGGATTCACTCTACAGAAGCAGATGGTGCTGAAAGTGAGGAATCTGTGCATATTTGGGAAAATTTTGACAAAACATGGCAGCCTGTCCCTGTGGGAGAAAGTTTTGTGTTTTTTTTTTTTTTTTTTTTTTTTTTTCAGTTCTGCAGTGCCGTATGTGCATGTGTGTGCGCTTGTATAAATTATGTCACCCACACGTATAAATAGAGAATGAAAATATCTGTGCTGTTGTAGAGTGGGTAGGCGCTGTTTTCAGATATTGGACTGCATGTGTAGTTTTTATAACATGGCTGTGGGGTTTGTTTTGTTTTCTTTTGTTTTTCAAAGAACAGTCATTGGAAGGTGTCCATGGTACTGCACAGCTGTGAAAGCATTAGGAGCACATGCAGGACACAAGTACTCAAAGCAGCCTCAGTATTGTCCCCGGTTCTGGCACAGATATACTTGCTGTTTTTTTTTTTTTATATTCCTGTCTGGGTAGATGTTTCCCTAAAAACAAACATGCTCATGCACAGTGTGCACACAGCTCCCCACACGCCTATCTCTGTATGCATATTAATGCTGCCTGGAAAGTGCTGTCTCCACCAATGTAGAATTAAAATGCTATATTGTGTCTCCCAGGAAAGGGGTCAATCTGCTCTTTCTCTTGCAAGAAGTTTGCATTTTCAGCCTGAGATGACAGGGTGTGATGTAACAGAATTTGAGATTGTACTATCCGTATTTACTAAAAGACAAGTTGCTGATCCAGGGTTGAATTTTGGCTCTCCTGGGCCTTAGTTTTAGGCAGTTACAGTTGCAGAATGGCCAAATGTGGCATGCTTTTAATTGTTTAGGAGAATCATTTGATGGCTGTTTTTCAATATTAATTCGAGTTTAATTACTGAACTAAGCTTCAGGATGGTGAATAGCTGGATGGGGTACTGGAGTCAGGCAAAGGTATATGATGATAAACTAATTTTCTCCAATGATTATATTACCCACCTGCAGCGTGAATGTGCTTGTGTTATAAATGTTAATTTGCATGTTGGGCTGCAGTCTTCATCTGAGATGTGCTAGCGCGGAAATTGTCATTAACTTATTATTCCTGAGAAAGTAGCTTGGCCCTGTTCACAGGTTGTTATCTGCATATGGCAAGTACACGTGTTATTCCGAAAATCGGGCGTGTTGCTGAGCTGTGTCTCATCACACGAGGTTTCCATGAGATCAGGAGGTGTAATACAACCTGATGTAACCAGATGGGATGTGTTGGCTGTGCCTATGAAAGCACAAGAGCAGCTTTGGACGACAATAACCATGTCTGGAAATCAGGGAGGGTTTCCTGTACCTGTATTCTTAGAGCTTTCTGCAGCAGGACATGGAGTATCTGCTACCTTGTGTATTTAAAGAGTCAACAGGCATTCTTGCTTTTTTTCCTCTAAGTTCTTATTAATCTTGAAGTAAGAGCAGAGGAAATAAAACAGCACCAAAGACAGCATGCGGTTGCTAAAATTCGTGTTGATGGAATGGGGTGATTTTTGTTGGATGGATAGCTTTGTTTACTGAAATAGATTTTTATTTACTTTTTCATTAAAATGGTGATTGAAGTCACAAATTCAGTGAAACCCAGGGAGTTTTGATGGAAGCGCATAGGGGAAAACCACAACTTTTCATCTTGATGTTTTCAAGATATAAGGCAGTGACTTGTCATTTAGCACGGCACTTGATTTCAAGGATTGGTTTGATTTGCACCTCCCCCAGAGGAAACTCGTTCACTCTTTTCTTTTGCTTTGACCACTAACCCAGTACAGCTGCATGGACCCTTGTGTAAGCAAACGTAAGAGAGAAGTTGGCTTGGAAATGCATTGAACTGATTAACACACAAAATACCGGTGGAGTCTACTGAATAGGCTACTTAGGAATCAAGCTACAGGAAGGATACTGTCTTGCTCTTCAACTTTATTTGCTTTTCCCTTTAGTTCTCGTTAATTCTAGCATTCTTCTCTTTCCTCCTCCTCCTCTGCCTCCTCACTTGCCTCAGCTCCAGATTTCCAAGTGTCTGCTGCCTCCTTTTGCTCCTCTGCATTTTGGAAGATGGGGGGGGGGGGGGGCTCCCTGCCCCTTCCTAGCATGGGGGAAGGATCTGAAGAGAAGACCTTGAGGCAGACTTCTGCTACTTGTTTCCATAGATACCCAAAAGTCTCTCTTGTGTTATCCATCTGTGGCTGTTACAGCCCACCACAGAAGCCAACGAGCCATGAAATAGGGGAGTCTGTGGGCTGACACGTTCCATGACTCTACTGAACCATTCCAAAATAATTACAAAAGCACTCTGAAGAGAATATATATATATTCTTTGCTGTATTTATTTGATGTTTTATATATATATTTTTTCAGTTCATATGGATGAACAGACTAATAGATGAAGCCCTTGGATGGAAAAGAAGGTTTAATTATCAGAAAAAAAAGAGCTACCGCCAGCAGTAGCTATACAGAGCCAGCTTTAAGGCTGGTCTAACCCTTGTCTCGCATCTGCTGGTTGGTGACAGTGAAGAAGTGTGTGTGCGATCAGGGAAATGTCAAAGTGTCTTTTCAGCTTGCTCTGCCAGTCTCCAGCTCAGGGACTTCTTAAAGGGGTTGCTTATGGCTTTGTAACTAGCAATAGTAGATTTAATTTCCATAACTCAGTTTCAAATCATTTAATTTTTATTTTTTTTTTTATTTAAAAAATAAGCTTTCAAAATACCCTGGGACATACAGTTCTGTACTTGTTCTTCAGTTGAGTAGTTGTTAAATAAGGTAATATTACTTGTAATTTTATTTTATTTCTTTGAAACTGCCACTTACTGATCCATTTTAAGTTCCTTGTTCCTGTATTGGAGGAGACACTGAAAATCCGTATTAATTTTCTCAATACAATTTTACATTTTAATCTTTTGATTTGTCTGTCACTGTGTTAGGTGACAACTGTAATGTCCTGTATTTTGAAGATTAATATAACTGTCCCATCAAGGAGCATAGATTAGTTTGGATGGTTGGTTGAATGAGCCACTTTTATTTCAAAATACTTCAGAGATGCAATGCTGAAAGCTTTTACTATATTCCCATAGAGATTTTCAAGCAGTAATTTGAGATTTTTCCTGTGCTTTAAAGAGTTGTGAGGCATCACAAAGAATTGGTTTATTGGATATTTGGTGGCTTTGGGGATTATTATTTTTTTATGTTATTTTTATGGTTTTTAATGTTAGCTAGAGCAGATTCTAGATGTTTTTTTTCATGCTAAGATTTCAAATTGGTGAACAGACATCCTGTACAAATTAAATTGTAAGGTTGAGATAATGGTAAGATGAACATACCAGATTATGCAGATTTTTCTCTGGAAAAAAAAAAAAAGTGTTATGAAGTCCTGATGAGATGTTTTATGTCAGGTTATAAATGATTTGGTGAAGGGGAGGTGCTTTCACTCAACAGCTCTCATGAAATTAGCTCCTCTCATTGTGAAGCAACTTCTGATTTACGTGTTGGGGTTTCTTATCTTCTGGATATAGGGAAGGTCTGACAATTGAAAATACTACCTGCATTTTTTCTGACCAAAATTAAGGACAAGTTTTTAATGAAATATTTCAATAGATTTATTGAAAATGCCTTTGGACTTACGCAAATCTTGGCTGATGAAAGTCAATGGGGCAGAATTGAGTCTTTAATTGCAGTGATCAAGACTTTCATCAGAAAAGTAGGGCAATGAGATTCTTTTTAATGGTAGCATGGGGCCAAGGGCCTACTATGTATGATTGGAGCTGATAGTCTTAGTTGTCTGGCTTGTACCACCCAGATATCTGAGGTCCTTAGAGCACCTAGCCTTGTGCACAGATCTGTGCAAATAGTGACCTGTTAGCAAAAGTGGTGATTATTCACCTTTGCACCCAATAAGAAGAAATAGGACTGGTCTTGCTGCTTTCATTTCCCAAGGAGTATTACTAGAAGATGATGATTAAGAGTTTCACAGGTGACGTTAGAACCTTCTTGTTCTGACTCCTCAGACAGAAAGCTGTGATTTTATTTACTCCACAACAATGTGCCAAAGTATATGGCTTCATTAGCCTATTGTATCCTCGTAATTCAATATTGTATTTTTCTTTCTTCTTGTTCATTAGGTATTTGTTTGATACTAATGAATGCTTCTTTGCTTAAAAATACTTGGTAGCCTCTGTTGCCCCCAAGATTTGCTTTTGGCTTCTTTCTGCTGCTGATAAATTACGCATAAGTCTTTCTGTATGGTGAGAGTGACAAAGTCAGCTCCTCTTTCTCAACCACCACTGGAAGTCTGTGGGGTCAGGCTATAGGCTAATTGAATATTTTATCTCAATCCACTCTCAGCCTGAATTCATCTCATTGGATATTTTACTTTCCAACACTCAAGATTTTACAGGCCTACTCTGTTCCATGGGTTTGTCAGTTGAAGAGCTGCTGTCATTAAGTGTTTCAGGAATAAGAATTTTTTTTTTCACTTGGGCATGGTCCTGTTCTACAGTTTAAGCAGAGGCCAGCAAATCACTAGCTCTTCAGAGAAACAGAGTTAGTTTGGTATCTTTCCTTGTAAATTTGCAGCCTGATGTGGGTATTTAAAAATGACAAGCTTTTTGAAAAACCATTTAATTGTAATCAAGACAGGTGGGACTCGACTGTGCAGTTTTCCCTCATATTCTACAGAACATCTTTCATAATATTCTGTTAACTCCTCATACTTTGAGTACATTTTTATGAACATAGATGCATAAACGCAAAATGTAGAATTGCATTTTATGGTACTCTCCTTTTTAAAAAGAAGCACAACTCTTTATTTCCCAAGTCTTTCCCAGCTTGTTATGCAAAGTCAGAAGTCTGAAAACTAAAGGTTGTAAATCGTTTGTGTTGGCAAATATTTTATTAAAGTGGGCACTGGGAATATTTTTCCTCCTGTGTCTAGTTTAGAAACATGAACTTCATTAGCTCTTGATGAGATTTTTCTTTTTATACCCCAGATAGTAATAAGTGACTATTTATTTTAAATCCATTTTATAATAACCTATTTTGCCTTTATCCTTTATCCTATCCATCACTGCTGCTTTCTCTTGAGCTTTCTCCCTGCCTCAGCTTTTAGATGTAGCCATAGTGCTTTTTTCCTCTCTCTCTTTTTACATCAACTAGTCTTTAAATTTAAACTCATTTGAATTGGACAGATTGTCTCAACTGAAGTCAAATGCTGTCACTTTGAGTCAATATATATGAAATATCTTAATGTTCCACTAGCTCAAACAGCAATCTCTGCTGCTGTAGTGCAGTTTGTGGAACGTGATGCAGGCATAAAGGAAAGAGAAAACTTGCATTGTGGAAGTCATTTTTTTTACCGAGAGTGGTCGTGTTTGGGCTGGCTGCTTCCCTTCTACCAGAGCTGCAGGATCTTTTCCTGCAGCAGGAGCAGGATGATGGGTTCAGGTCCTATCCGTCCAACTAAATCTCTTCAGGTCCCCTGTCCTCATGTCATGGCAGAGTGAAGAAGTTTTTCTCATAGTTTGCATGAATGAATAGAAACAAGTGTAATCCTGGAAAGTCAGGAGGGAGAACTTTCATGGAGAGGTGATAAAAGCAACATGGTCTCTCCGTGGTCCCATGGCTTGGAGCATCCTCTACTGGGAATGTCTGTTGTTGGGACCAATTTTCAGGAGCCTTCCATCTGGTAAATCTGGGAGAACCATGGAAATAAAAGGATGGGAAAAAAAAAAAAAAAGTGGGATCACAAAGTAATTTGTCAAATAAAAAGGTTACCTGCTTAAAAACAGTTTACTGTACTAACTTAGATGAGAAGCTGAATGACTTGTACACGTTTACATCCTGTTCCATGATCCAGGGAACAGTGTCTTGAGAGCAATTTCTGTGTAGCCATCCTCCAGGTGCCGTTTTCAGTTAGTGTACTACCATGGTTTTGCAAAACAGGCTATACACATATCTTTTTATTTGTACCTGTGAAGGAGGGAACTGGACTGGGTGTCTGGTTACCATATTTCTCTGTGCCTTTGCAAACATCTGTGTGTTGTTGCTGGTAGAAATATCTTGAACGGTTTTAGGCTGCCTGAAAAGTTTGCTTCATCTGAACTGGTGAGTGACGGCAGACGTGAAATATGGAGAAAACAATGGAAGGAGTTTTCTATCCTTGTATGTATCTCATTTGGTCAAAATACTCTGGCTGACAAACTATACAATTTATTTAATAAGCTTTTTGCCCCATGAACAAGGTACTTGAATTAATTTTTTCCCCACAGTTGTGAACATTTTGCTATTGTTATTGAATTTTCATCAGTATTTCTGATTGTCTTAAGACATGCTTGGAAATACTGCCTGTAGCCATGCTATTTGGTAGTACTCAATTCATGCTTCACTAACTTTTCACAACTTTTTCTCAGAATAGCTTTCCACAGAGCTGTGACGTTTAAACAAGGGTCTCAGTGATATTAATAAAACAGGAGCTTTCTAATATTTACTTTTTAAACCAGGTCAACTCTTGTTGGTTTGTCATGTAAGTAAGTTAAAAAAAAATAAAAGGAAAAGAAAGAGCATTCACAAAGTTTTCAAAATGACGACGACAAGAGGAAAACGAAGGCTTTCCAATGCCCATGCTGCTTTGGCAAGACTGGATAACTGGCTTGTTTAAATCAGTCATGATTTGTATATCTACAGAATAGATATGAAGTTGTCGTCACCCATAAGGCTAAATTCTGGTGTATGGTATTTACTACTCTTCATCTTACACGGAAGATATATATATATACATGTATATATATATATATATATATATATATATATATATATATATATATATATATATGGTCATGAACAGATCTGGGGGCTTGCAAATACCCTTCTTTTTATGTCTAGTTGGGAATAATTCTCTTTTACAGCAGAAAGAAATCAGCATAATAGTCTGTAAAATCTATAGTAGTAAGCCCTGATTGGACAAAAAAGGACACTTGGGCTTATCTGTGCACAAGTGAGTCATGACAGCCTTTAAGCAGAAAGATGGACTCATCAGGTAAAGGAACTTAAGGGGGAGAAGTACCCTTGTTTTAAAGTGTCCCTGAGGGGCAGAGATGGAGAAGCCTGCACTGAGAAGGCAGAGATGTTGGGAAATCTTAAACAGTGGTTCCCTTGCAGTCTAAGGCTAAAAAATAAATAAAAAATTGACAGCAGTGAAGAGTGAGTTAAGAAACAGCTTGCTTTCTCTATATCCCTCTCTACTCAGGAGTTAAAACAAAGGTTGTAAAGTAGAAGCTGTGATGCCTTTTCTCATGTGATACTGTACTAGGTTGTTGCGGATATAACTCTTCATAAGAGTTTTGTCAGTAGCATTCAGCAAAGGAAGGAAAACAAAGAGCTGATAACAAACATGTAAGTAATTAGAGAAATGTTAATGCTACTTTAAAAGAAAAATAAAAAAGGTTCCTGATGAAAAGGCATCACAGAATACCAGTAGCTCATGTGGTTGAATTACCTCAGGGAGAACTTTGCTGCAATCCAGTCCCAGTCTGTAAAGTGAGGGGATGCATTATCACTGCACTTGGCTTTAAGCCTCTCTGGCTGCTTTGAGTATGCTTTGGTATAAACGGAAAGGAGAAATGCTACAGTTCTGCATGGGAGGAGTTACCATGCTGCCATTAGCAGCCCAGTGTTCAAAGAAAAGCATTTTTGATCCTTTTGCTCGCTTTCCCTGCAGTTTAATTATCTGTCAATCAGATATGTAGTTTTTAAACTCCAGACGAAGAGTGAAAGCCTGCTTTTATCATGGGCAGGCAGACACGCATTGCAGATTAGCTCAGCGATATGTCTGCCTCTCATGAGCTATTTATTACAGATACACAAACTTCACGCATCTCCAGGACAGATTTTAAGCCTGACTTGACTTTAGTAGTCTGACAGATTGTGATAAACCTACAGTAAACAGGAATCTTTGGAGCTGGTTTGTAAGTAGATAATTCATTTGATTGACTTGGTCTGTTACTTCTTAACCTGTAGGATCAGAATGGGGCAGACAGATTGTCAGCAGCCTGAACTTCTGCTTTGACTGGGAGGGATTTTAAAGCTCAATATGAATTGTTTCATGAAGGTCCCAGCAAGGGAAGAGCCGTTACAGAAGACTGAGAACAACCGATTTAGGAAAACAGGCAGACTCAATGTGAGTGTTCTTTGGAAGGTCTTCTATTCCAGTATTTGCTGCCCAGAGATACCATGAAGTTGATTTTGTTTAAAATCAGTGCATAACAAGGTACCATCCTGTTGATATGGACTGTTGGAGCTTAAGTTTATGCCAAGGAAAGTAAAAGCAATTTCCCTGGAAGTATTTTTCATCTTCGCTCGTATTTGGTAGTAGCTTAAAAATATTTTTGCATTAGTTATGCTGTAATCGGGCCAGAATGTAGACCTCATGAAATCTAACTGAAAATTGAAGTGTCCAAACTACATTTCCATATAGATATGGTGATCTTATCTGTTAACAGATATTTTCAGTCTTTGCGTGTTGCGTGTTTTTTTTTTTGTTTGTTTTTTTCCATTTTAAGAAATGGAACGGATTGATGTTTCTTCTTTTTCTCCTTGAAATCTTTTGACTTTCACATATAGAAAATAAAATTCAAGCTGAGCCACTTTGCATCAATTATCTACATAGCGCTGAACTGAGATTTTTTTTTGTGTAGTTTGTAGTATTCAAGTTGTATGTGATACTTGTGGGTGTTTAGAGCAAACACAGAGCAGAGTACAAAACCAGAGGGTATTTCTGCATAAATTACTCCCCTCCCATCCTGATTTCCATTAAAAAAAAAAAGCAGAAACTGTTTCACAATAGGTTTCTGTCTCTTTTGAATCTTACTTGTCAAATAAAAAGGACTTTTTGCCCGTCACCTCACAGCTTGCAGACCACCTCATTGACTAAAGCGTTCTTCTTGTGCTTGTGCAGCAGCTTTGCTTTTAGTTGTTTTACATTTTCACTTTGGAAGCTAAGACTGCATCTCAGAAAAATGCTAGAATCACAATTTCTGCTTTTGTTCTTTTTACTACCCTTTGTGTTCTTCCAAAAGAAGATCCTAGAAGGTGATGTGTGAACTGATTATCTCAGAGTAGTAAAGCTCAGAGCTGAAAGTGTCCCGTGTTCCTGGCAGAGGTGGCTACTACCAGCAAACCACTGCTGCTGGCAGGAAAGCAAACTACTTTTACTGATCTTGGCTCTACACAGCTGCTACTCACCAAAAATCTCAGGACACTGTGGACAGTCTATACAACACCTGTACTGCCCGGGTGTAGGTTGCTTAGGTGATCAAGCTTGACAGATTTACTTGGCTTTTGTTCAAAATGTCATACGTAAAGATGGTAAAATGTGTGATGAGCCAATTCTTGGTCTAAATAATCTCCCATGGGATACTTTATAAGTCACTGGAACTGGAATCATTGCTGTAGTTCCCTATCAATAATTTCCAAGTTCAAAGACAACACATCATGTATTGTCTTCTGTATTGTTCAAGCCAGTTTCTTTACAGTTTAGTTGAAATTCATAATCAAATATTAACTACAAGTATCTAAGGTAAATCTCATCATTTTGTGAGATGCTCAGTTTTTGTTCCACACCTGCATGCGCATGATTTTGTGGTTTTGAAGCAGAAAACTATCCAGCTTGATAATTACATTTTGTCTTGCTATACATAATCAACAGGAAAATATGGGTATGGAGGCTTTTGTTCTTCAAGTGCTTGGAAAAACTCATTATCTTACTATGGCATCAGCAAGCTGATACACGCCGTGGGTATAGAACTGGCTGCTGGTGTAGAACCAAGTGCAACATATCACTTCTCTATGCTGCTTTTGGGAAACATTACGGTGATCACTGAACCTTGTTGTATTTAACTTTAAATGCTGTTTGAGGACTGATTAGTCTGCTGTAGTCTTGCTACATGTGTAAACTTAAAAGCTTATAGTATGTCACTGTCACACTAACTATGGACTAGATTCAAGAACCTTACTGCCCTGGCTGCCCTTTCGATTCCCATGGGCGCATAAACTGTTCTGTCACCGACAGTGACATTTATTGTTTAAAGCCATATCTTCATTTCTCCTACCTTATTTTGGACATACCAGCTGCTATGCATGTTTTTCCTATTCTGCACAGAAAAATGCAATTTAAAGACCTGCACTTTTGTTTCGCCGTTTGACGTTGTGGCCTTTATGTTGTCAGCTCATCCAGCGTTTCAGGTATATTTACTGCCTGCTGCATGCTTAATTCTGTTCAAGGCCCTGTGCTTGCCTGCTTGCTTCCTTGGTTCTTTTTTTTCTTTAATGTAAATCACAAGATAGTTCTTTTATCAGGTTTGCATTAATCTTATTATTTCTCTTTATAAAGAAAGCTATTTGTATTTTTTTTCAGGAGTGTCCCTTCTATCTGTAGGGTCAACGGTTTTACCTGATGTTTTTTTGTTTAGCTCAGGGATTCGGTCACTTCCAGATTGTTAGAGCCAATTTAACTTATTTATTAATTTATTTATTTATTATTTAATATATATAGTTGCTTCCTTTTCAGGAATGTGTTGAGATTCTCTAAATTTTGGAAACAATGTATCATAACTACCCCATGGTGGACAGTGAGACTTACACTTAGTAAAAGTTAAAATTCTACATGCAGCTCCAGGTCCTCACAAAAGCGTTATTTTGCAGTTCAACTTCTAGGTGATGCTGTTTGTTTTTTAAACTTCCAGAGATTTTTTTTTTTTTCACACAAATTTTCATTGGTTGGGGATTTGCTGCTCAACATCAAATCGCATTATTGGCATTGAAAATAAAGTACTTGCAGGGCTTGCATGCTCCTTTTTAAATTTATTCTATGGATTTTGCTTTTTAGGATTTATCCAGTACTGTAATGATTTAAAGTGACTGTATTCTGACCTTCAGGTGTCCCTGCTTTATGTGGAGGGAAAAAAAAAAAAAAGGTGGTTGCAAGTCTCAGGTTCAGTGGAAAATAACACAATGCATCTCTCTCAACTAGATTTTTGTTTCTGATTTTTTTTTTTTTTATTAAATTATGAAACCTTCCCATTTTATATAGCTAGGACTTAAAGAATGAAAGGAAATATTATTGTACTGTAAGGAACCATTCAAAAGCCTGAAGTTTTCCTTCATATTTTAGGAGAACTGTGTCAGCAGTTTGCTTGTGTTATTTTTGGAAGGGTAATACTAAGAACCCCAAGGAATACATGCATCTTTAATAAACTTTGAAACCAAGGAAGCCCATATTTTTGAATACATTTTAATTGTATGAGTTGGGAATATTTTTAAATAAGATTCTGCCACAGTGATGGAGTTCAGAGTTTATATTGTCACAGTATGCCTCTTTCCATCTGTATATCCCCTTTTAAAGCAGCTATATGCTCTTATTCATTTTACTGGAGCACAGCTGATGTGGGCTAATTATTTTTTTCCTCCCTTGCATTGTATCACTCTGCTTTTTCTGCTGATTTCAGCTGGAGTTGGAGGTCAGTCTATTTAAAGAGCACACACTTTTATCTTGATGTCTCTTGTGAACTGCTGTATAATTTGGCTACTCCTGGGGATCTTTGCGGTGAGAATACATAATTTACCGACCATCTGTCTGGCTTTTCCTTTCATTTCAGTTTTTCCTCCCCTTACCTGAAAAGGCTGCAGTTATGTAACACGTATGTAGAAGTGTAAGTAAACTGCTGGCCACGTTACATAGCAGGATTGTCATTCAAAAATCAACTTTGTGCCAACGTTTGCTGTTACTACATGAAATACAAAGGAAGGCTGGTGTGATGCACATACTACTGAAGAGATTTGTTTATAATAGATTAGTTTGCTCCAAAAGGAGTTTGAGCTTTTTCATAACATGATTGTTGATTTCTTGACAGCTATGTATTGCCCATGGCCGGTGTTCAGTATGCCAGGCTAAATCTTATTTCGTGACCAGCATTTTTTTGTAGCAGCTGAGAAACCTAGCTCTCCACAAATCAAAGACTGCTCAGATACAGAGCTACTGGAAATCCTGAATGTTCTGGGTGGGGGGCTCAAGCTAGTTACATTTGGGGATAGTATGTATGTGTATATGGCAGAAAGATGGAAGTAAGGTAAGCTAGAAGAGCCATTGATGCAGATACAAAATGAGATTCTGTCCAAAGAGAGGTAAACATGGAAACTGTAATACAGGCTGGAGAGCAGTGGTGGGTGGTACCAAGAAAAGCCTAAAGAATAGGCTTTTGGATCTGAGATTTGGCTGAAGGACATTTATGGTTGAGGAAGTAAAAACTTTGGTTAACTGACATTTTAATGAGTGTTTACAAATATTTACATCAAAATATTCACATTAAAGCTGCATGATGCTAACCCTAGTTTTCCTTCTTAGTGGAATAACCTGACTGGACCCAAAACTTAGCACATATGAGATGGGCTCATGCTTGACTGAGGCTTATAGCAGGATTAGCTTGTGGGTTTTGTTCTTGCCTTTTTTTGCAGCAGTTGCAATATCTCTGGATAAAAGTGGGTGTGCTGCATCTGCAGAGTGGCATTTCATGTAGATACAGGTGTGATGGATCACCATCACTGTTAAAGGTAATCTCTTAAAAACCGCTACAGGGATCATGTGTCCAATCTCATAAATTACAGTTTTATTCTAAAAATGTAAATATGCAAACTCAGACCTAAAGTTTTTTTTTTTTTTTTTTTTTTTCCCCTTTACCCCAGTTGTTTCCCACTCTGTTGTCTGTGTTTATAAGTGACTTAGATGTAAGCTCTTAGGAGCAGGAAGTATCTGTTCTGTTTTATATGGAAAGGATAATGAGATCCTTATCTAATTCTCTAGGTGTTGTCACAATAAGAATAATCATAATGATAAACCTCTGAGTAGTAGTAACTCAGATACAGCTGAGGAGCTTACCCTGCAGTTAAAGTTTTTATTTGGAGCATAAAGAAAAAAATGACAAAGCATACACGGATTTTTATTTTTGGTTATCTTCTGCTTAGAGAAAATACTAAACACGGCTCATCACTTTACAACAAGATAGCTTTCGCTGTTTTTTGTTTTTATTTTAAAACAAAACAATTATTCTGCAATATATGAAGTGTTTGATTTAGACACGTTTTTTAAAGATCAGCATTCATTGCACATGCTGTGAAGTGCAATTGAAAATTAAAAGGCTGCCTTAGATTTTTAAGAGCACCTGGATCTTATTTTAGAAGCAATTGGAACTCTGGGCCAGCACCTTGTAGGGTAATTTAAAAGTGTTTTATTTTATTTTATTTTTATTTGAGTACTTGGTGAGGAATTGATTTGAACAATGCGGTGCTGAGCTCTTCAGATTTTGAAGTACTTCCAATTCCCAGTCATGCTGAGCTGCAGATCGTGATCTTCTCCTCTTGGTCTTACAAGGCCAGCTGTCTTAAGAATATCACTAAGAAAAAGAACTGAATATGGGCTCTTTTGATTTATTGAACATATTTTATTTCATGTATTTCTCTCTGATTTTTCTTGCCTTTGGCTCATGCATAGGAGAAATTCCTTAGACTGGCAGAAGACTCTTAAAAGTTTTGAAAGAAACTAGAGGCATGTAAAAGCAGTCAATTGCACCACATCATTCCAGGATTTGAGGAGAGTGTTGGCATCAGTAAAATGTTCACAAGCATCACCGAAAATGATGTGTGTATTGATTTGTCCAAGGTAAAAGGGAAGATATTATGAAACAGTTCTTCACTTTTATTCACTACACCATTTGTGTGTATGGTTTGCCCTGTGCCCAGTGTGAGACTGGACCTTGTGGGGATGAGATGCAGGGGAAAGAGTAGGTGATCATGTAACTAAGGCTTGTTGTAATGCACAGGCAAAAAGAGAATCTGGCTGTACAGGTAGCCTCGGTTTTGGAAATTGGTATAGTGGGCACTTGACTTTGAACCATGAGTCTTCATTAAAATGGCTGCTTTTGGAATGCCCTACGCAAATACAGGGCTATCGTGTTGCCTTACTCACCTGTATAGAGTGACACAAGGCCGTCATTTCTCAGTTTTATTTTCAAAAGCACAGACAATGTGGGGACACCCATTCTCAGCAAGAGGTAGTAGTTGTCCTAAAGGAGCTGTTGGGCTCCCTTGAGGGTGGAGAGGCCCTGCAGGGAGATCATAACAGCCTGGTGGGCTGAGCGATCACCAGCCGTGTGAAGAACAAGAGCAAGTGCTGGGTTCTGCATCTGGGACAGGACAACCCTGGCTATACATGCATGCTAGGGGGACTAGAGGCTGAAGATCAGCTCTGCAGAAAGGGATCTGGTTAATGGCAAGCTGAATGTGAGTTAGTGGTGTGTCCTGCCATCTCTTGGGGTGCGTCGGGCACGTTGCTGCCAGACTGTCGAGGGAAGGGATTGTCCCGCTCTGCTCTGTGCTGCTGCAGCCTCACCTTGAGCACTGAGTGCAGTATGGAACACCACAATGTAAGAATATAAAACTATTAGAGAGTATCCAAAGGAGTGCTACAAAGATTTTGAAAGGTCTAGAGGGCAAGATTTAATAGGAGTGGCTGAGGTCACTTGGCTTGTTCAGCCTAGAGGTGGAGGGGAGGCCTCATGGCGGCCTTACAGCATCCTCAAGAGGGGAGCGGAGGGGCAGGCACTGAGCTCTGCTCTCTGGGGACAGCGACAGGACCCGAGGGAACGGCATGGAGCTGGGACAGGGGAGGGTCAGGCTGAGGGTTAGGGAAAGGTTCTTCACCAAGAGGGTGGCAGGGCACTGGAACAGGCTGCCCAGGAAGGGCACGGAGCCTGCTGGAGTTGAAGTGTTTGGACAACGCTCTCAGACATAGGGTTTGATTTTTGTGTGGAGCCAGGAGTTGGACTCCATGATCCTTGTGAGTCCCTTTCAACTCAGGATATTCCCTGATAAATACAGGGGGTTTTGTTCCATTTCTCCATGTAGCAATTAGCCCCTTGCAGACACGTGCAGATGGGATTGCAAGCAGCTGGGGCTGTAGCAATGCGTCAGTAAGTCACTGGAGATTCACTGTGATGTGAGCCACCAGCAAGAAACTAATACAAATAGCTGCAATACAGTGAGAAGCTGCCAACAGGCAGCTCATGATAACAGTTTGCAACAACTTGTGGTGGTGCCCAGTGATGGTGTGGGGAAGTGTATGCCAATATAGAAATGTTTTATCCACTGGAGCTGTGAAACAGTTAGGATGACATTATACAGCATTAGCATCTCCCTATACTGGGCAGGTATCTTTAAGGGGCTGGGGGAAGGCTCAGTGTACTTTTGCCTTTGGGTTGAGATAAATAAAACATCATAAGATACATTAGAGATTTCACTGGAGTGTGGAGGAGGAGAATGTAAAGTCTGAATATTTTGTTTTCTGTCTGAATCACTAATGTGCTACCAGTCAGTTTAATTAGAATAATTAGTCATGAAATATATAATTGGTCTGAATCTTCCTGCAGATTATATAGAGATCTTTTGAAGAGGAATGTGATTATTTGATACTGATCCTGCAAACATTTATGCACGCTCTGAGCTCAGTGTGTATGAATCACTGTGTATGCAGCAACATCCCATTGACTGCAAAAAGCAAGCTTCCCTTTCAGCAAAGGGGCTTTATCAAATTGAGCTTAATCACTGGGCTGCATTTTACTGAGACTGGGATTTGTGGCTCGTACATTATTCTAGGGATACCTTCTGCAGAGTATGGTTTTCACCATACAAATAGTACTGGTATATGGAGAACGGTGACTTACAGTGGCCATGTGATGTCAGGTTCTCCATGGCTTGATTTCTATCTTGGTCTCTTCGGAGGTGCTCCTCCTGTACCCTCTGTGTGATGTTATTTTGGCACTACTGTGGCAGGTCCTGCTTTGGGGAAATTACCCAGCTGAGTTATAAGTGTGGGGAAGTGTGTGCTCTCAGTTTCCTGTGGACTCTGCTGGATCAGTTTCTGGATCCAGTTCAGTCTGGGGCTGTGCTCACACATCATCCTGCAAAACAGAACAAGTTGAAGAGAGGATGGAAAGTTGCTGGCGCTGTGTGGGAGAGCAGGCCTTCGGTGGGTTAGACTGGTCAGGATTGCTTTATTTGTTTTTCACTGTGTGGGGGAAGAACTTGAAAAAATAGAGCAATTGTAGATATTGCCCCTTCTCATGTAATTCCTGATTACTTGCTAACTAGGAAACTGGCAAGATTTAAAATAAAATTAATTAAAATTGGTGCACTAACACTGAAAGTGAAAAATAAGATTTAATGATTGCAAAATGTGAATGTTGCATTATTGGTTTATCTTCCTAATTCCCTGAGAAGCAGGTTAGTAGGATGTTAGACAAGTCATGGTTTCATCTAAATTTTAAACAGAATTATTTTCGAAATACATCTGAATAATTTGTATGAAGGTTTTATAATCAATGAATATTGTCAGAAGCTATCATTTTCCCTCCCCAGACGAGACTTTTTAAAATAGGTTTTTACTTTTTTTTTTTTGTAGTATCTTTTAATTTTATATGTTCATTACAAGTCATATGCATTTGTGATGTGTCCTTGACTTTGCAAGTTCAGAGCACTGATGCTATTACTGTGAATAGTCTGGTCCAAGTCAGTAGGCTTTTCAGAAGACAGTGAGGTATTTAAATTTGTTTGCAGGTTTACACTGATATGAGGTTATTGTGAGCTGAAGGGAAGAGACTATATAAGAAGTGCTATTGCTATTTTATTTCCTATTTGCCGTTATTTATTTGCCATTTCATCTTATCTCACTTGCATATTCTCTAATAATACAGCTTTAAGTTCTCACAAATTTCTTAGAAAATAATGTTAAGAGACTGATTCTCTTTACCTTGTTTATTTCTTATGTCAAAATTATTTCTTACCCTGAAATTATGTAACAGTTTCACTATAGGTAGTAAAATTAATGCCAAAGAAGTCCTAGAGGGTATTAAGGGGACATTCTGTATGTGTAGGTTTTTCTGCTTGTAGTACTTTGCTCTAGTTTGACAATATAATTGACCATAACAATAGATGCTGTACATCCACTGTGTAAGAAAACCGATAGGTTTCAGTATCTTGTGCCACAAAGCAGAAATGAAAGCTTATGTGGGGTTCTTGCAATTTTTATGGTACTTGAGTTAATTCAATTTCTCTGTTTTGGCATACTGTACAGCGTTTAATATAAAAATACATGATACAGTAAAGGCAGTATAAGGATTTTTATTACTGTTGTGTACAGCAATGCAGGTGCTGTGGAACAGACTGAAACAAAAGCAAATAACATGGTGTATCTGCAGGGTAGGACTGTGTTAACTGATGGCTTCATTTATGGGTCCACACAACTGATTGTGGTGTTCCCTTGAGTGTTCTGTATGGATGACAAACCCTGATGAAACCACATCGGATGGCCTTTCCAATAAATGAAAGCCAAAATCCCCCAATGTTCAGTAAAGTTGCAGCTCTCCTTCAGTAGTATCAAGAAGTTTACCAGGTCTGGCTAAACTTCTCAGAAGTATTCAGCTCAGGGTTTTCCATCTCCCAAAGGCTGATCTTGCCTATTTGTTTGGCATCTCTTGTCTCTCCCCCAGCAAGCTCACCAACACACCACTTTAGGCATAAGCCGACCTCGCTTTTTAGCCTCAAATCTATGAAACACAGTCTCTCCTGACATATCATGGCCGTGGATGGTGGTTGTGGTCATTTTCTGTGCTCCTGTTTTCACAAAGGTCTGCTCCAACTGAGCTTACCCAGGACCCTCCCTCTATAGCTCAGAAATGATCTCTGAAATTAGAAATCTTTCCAGTTTAAGTTGCATTTGCTGACTTTGTTGATCTCTCAGTCTGTATTAATAAATAACACAGGGCAATAGTTACGGATCTGTAGAGCAAAATCACTTGTGTTGAGAACAGGATATCCATGCTCCTCTTTACATTTTTTGTACTTTTTAAATTTTTACTTAGGTGTAGTTCGAGCTTTTTTAGTCTTGTCCAAGACGAAGAATGCCCATTATGGTTGGAGTGCATCTTCCAGTTCAACTTTGTATGAAAGGAGTATGGATCTGTGCGTCTCATTATGTCACACAAAGCATAGTAAGAATAGATGATAAGGTGACAGGCTTCAAAATTACATTTCTGACTGAATTAAAACACTAATGTAAGTACACCATCAGTTAAACTGGATCACCTCAATCATAAATGCCTGTTCACTTCTGTGTGTGCTTGTAAGGAATATTTAATGTCCCTTAGTAGTCTAAGGGAGGGAGGACAAAGTGTAGCCCCTTGTCAGACACATTGCATATGTATTTCCACCTAAAAGTATTTAAAATGCAAGTCTTTTTACAGTGACGTTACTGTTAACTGTGAATTCCTAACTTTTTAATACTGAAGGTCACAGTTGTGGAGGTCACTTGCTGTCACAGTCATTGAATAACCACACAACTTTCAATAAGGTCTAGGGAATTTCGGGGTAAGGTTGATTCAGGTGGTTGCCCCAACTGAAAACAGCTCTGAAAGGCCTTGTCTGAAGAATAAGTGTTCCTTTGGGATGCTAGAAACTGGAAATACATATATTTATATACATATGTTATCTATTTCAATGACTTGAATTTATCTGAGCTACTGTATAATCTTTTGGATTCTGAACAGGCAATCAAACTTAGAATTTACATTTTAAAGGGTATGAATACAGCTTTGGTTATGTTTCAAATAACCATTCAGTCACATTGGTATGCAAAACATGCCTACCTTATTCCATCTCCTTCCCTAAATCTGACCTTTATTGTCATTTTGATTGAAGAAAAAAACCACCACCTATCCCAGATTATACAGTTGTCTAGAATAACCTGTTCAGTTTCCTCATTCTTGTGGATGTTAAAAGTACCATTGCTGCAGGCCTAGCACATTTTACTGTGATGACTATTGTTAACTAACTTTTTTCTAGCTGCTCAGAAATTCAGGATAAAGCTACAAAAAACATGCAGGTGTGTAGAGAAAAGAGGGAAAAAACAGAAGAGGAGAAAGAGATAAGGGAGCTTTAACTGTATATCAGCTCCAAGTAGAAAAAAAAAAATAGAGGGTTAAAAACGAGAATGTTTGTATTTTTTCATGCACTTCAGAAAGTGTTAGCAAAGTGCAGGAGCAATGGGAACTGGGGACTTGTAAGGAAGCTGCTATCTTAAAAGATTTGAAGGGAAAACAATTCTCTGTGTACATTTAAGTTAAAAACTACTGTGTTCCTTTCAAGCAGCCATATGTTGCAACATTTTGACTCAAAAAGAAGAATGAGTTCATATTTTTTGTTTATTTTTAATATAAAAGCTTGAATAATATAATGAGAAAATTGACATTTCTACTGTAACATAACAAAGAAACCCATCCTGCCTAAGTTTTGGCCAGTTATGTTGCAGACTTTCATTCTTTCAGGCATTTTAGACAGGAAGGCAAGTACTGTGCCTTTGTACCAGTGGGTGAGGAATTGAGAATCAAACATAACTGAGAATTAAGCACGGTCTGTGGCAGAGCCAGAGGGCTTGGCTTCTGGTTTACCTGTCTAGCTTATCTATCTCGCTCACACAACATTTGTTTACCAGTTCAATTATACTTGCATCACCTCTGTGAGGCTGACAAGTGCTGTTGTGCTCTTTGTACAGATGGAGAATCCCAGAATAGGTGATCTAGGTGATTGCCTTGGGTTACACTAGAAACCAGGGGAACAGAAGGGACTTGCTTGAAATTTAAGCTTTATCAGGAACACTTTTTGGGCAGAGAAAAGCAGGGCAAAAATGTTGAATAAATAAGAAGCAATGTCAAAGGAATTCTCTCCCTTGAGGACTGCTTTCCCATTTTGATTTCAGAAACAAAACTATTCTCTTTCAGTTTTCAGAAGCGTACTTCACCCAGCAAGTGCCAGTTTTTCAAAGTTTGCCGTTTCACAGAGAGGTTACATTGAGCAAAGATAAGGAGAGAAGAGCAAAGGAGGAAGAAAGAAAGAATAATAGGAAAGGGTTCTCCCTCTGTCCCCAGGACTTCCCAATTTCTACCTAGAAGTGTTGTGACTTCCTTTTCAGTTCGTGTAGAAAATGCCTTAGCAGGATCCCTCGGGGCTGTCTGAGATGGGTGTTGTGTATTCAGTCAGAACAGCATCTCCAGGCTGTGAGGCATGGGGGAGCACACAGTGGCATTTCTAGCAATAAGCTTGTCAAAATAAACAGTCTCGCTTTTAAAATATGTATCTGGAATGCGTTGCCTGCTAATACATATTCATGGCTTATATGCAAATACCTCCCTTTCCTGCACACTTCGTGGATGTTTGCCCTCTCTATTTGGGTTGTGTATCATATGGCATGTAAATAAGAGATGACGAGTTGTGTAATAAGTAGAGGGGGTGGGGAGGGGGAGGAGAGGAGTGACAGGGATTTGATTTAATAAGAAACATGCATAATTTACACGCACAGCACTTTTGCACTCTGATTCTGCGTACTTTAATTGCAAATCCTGTGGCTTTGTATCAACCAATATCATGAAAATAATAGTCTTTTACTGTTCTTAAAGATAAGATATTTCAGGTGAAGTTTGCTTTCTAGACTAGGCATTCTGCAGAGGTTTAGCTTTACACTGAAGTTTGTAAATGTCCTTGTTTCTTTGCAAGGTGAAGGTAGATCTGTCAGTTTAGCTAGATAAATCAGATATATGGTGTGAGCAAGAGAATGTGTTTTAGGTGATGTTTTTATCACACCCATTATGTTGGAAATACAAAAGATTTTAAGATGGATTTAGGTCTCTTTGATCTGTAAGTGATCTAAACTGAGACAGAAGTTAATGTTAAGTTGGTTTTGTTACCCTAATATCCATAGTTTGTCCTTCAATGTGATGGCAGCATAAAACCAGAGGATAGTTTAAGAACAGTTGTTAAAATCAGTGGTGTTTGTTTCATTCATTGCTACGTAGCATCTGTTCCCAAAGGAACAGATGGACCTTACCCTGAAAAGTTAGAGCTAAATAAACACGTGGCTGCAAAAAAAAAAATAATTAAAGTTAAAAAATGACACAATAGGACCAAATGTTGAGCTGCTTCCTGAACTTTGGGTATGAATTCTGCTCATGTGCATATCCTTCTATGTGGAGAAGCTTACGTTGCCTCTGTTTTTTTGTGGAGTTGCTAAATGTTTGTGTGAATAGCTAGCTGTGCACCTCTGTGCCAGTTCATTAGACCTTATCTCCTTTGTTATATGCCCTGGAATAGCTTCTCTGTGATCTAACACCATTGTCTACCTCCACTTATTAGCTACATAAGCAGGATCCAGCTTGCAGGTTGGTTTCCAGTACCCAAAGAAACTTTTTCATGAGCCTACCTCTTGATGTTACCACCAAACCCAGCCCAGTATTTCAGGAGCTGGATCACAACCTGGGTCTAATATGGAGTTCTAAAATAAGGCAGACCCATAAAATTCAAAAACAGTTCTCAACCCAAGCTCTGCTAGAGTTTGAGTTTTGTTTTTAAATGTGGGCTCATCTATAATTATCACAGAATTTCTATCCCTCTCTGATATTTTGGTGTGTGGGGGTTGTTTTTTTTTGTTTTGTTTTGTTTTGTTTTGTTTGTTTGCTTGTTTTTTCCCAATACCCTATCCTTGACATCAGTATTATTTCAGGGAAGCGTTGAATCCAAAAAATGCTACTGACCCATTGAAAAAAATAGCAGTGTTGGAAGTTGTAATATGGGGAGAGAGAGAGAGATGAAGAATAGAGCTATTTACTTTAAGACAGCAGTTCAAGGAATGTGCTGTGAACCTTTCTTCTGGCATGAAGTGAAACCCTGACAGAGGAATTACTGTGATGTTGCAGCCCTGACTGGTGCAGGCCTTCCTTTTATTGTGAGGGGGCTGCCCACAGGCAGCAGCTCTTCAAGCACTGCTCCCACACGACTCCGTCCCACGGGGTCCATCCATCCCCCAGGAGCAAACTGCTCCAGCATGGGTCCCCCACGGGTGGGCGGCAGCTCCCCTCAGACTCCTGCTCCTGCGTGGGCTCCTCCCCACAGGCTGCAAAAATCAAATTATACATCTGGTTTTTGGATGCAGCTCAGTCAGGTTTAGTCTGGGTGACTATCACTGAGGGACAGATTTATTCTGCTGTGATTTTTTTTCCTTTATAAGTAGTTTTCAAAATTCATCTCACTTGTGTGACTGTCATAAAAACTGCTTATATCCCATCTTGCAGGGGTGGGAAATCTTTGGAAGTAGTGTCATTTCTCTCTTCCCACTCCTCAAACTAAAGAGACTCACAAGCAGAAGGAGTACCAGGCATAAACAACAAATGAGATTTTTCCTTCTTCTAATACGCATGCCTTAAGGATGAAGGAAGGCACCTTGCCACTTCTTGCCCCAAATGAGAGTCCCTTTACATGCCTATAGAGTCCTCTGCAGTGGTACGAGCAGTTTCATGCTTTGACTTCATAGAGAAATCTGGATGACTTCAGTATTTCTGTCCCCATTCCCAACTGTTAAGTATGGAAAAGAGTAAAAATTACTTTTCTGAATGGTGCAATGGATTTCTCAGCAATGAACTACTTGTTTCTTGAGTACCTTTCATCTTTTTTTTTTTTTTTTTATGACAATATGACATCTGAATACTTAACATAATTTTATCTTCTAAAAAAAAATAAAATTAAATTTGGTTAGGGAGAAGTTTACAAAGGCAAAGCAATTGTCTTTATCAGGTTTGCCGACTTTCTGTGTTTTCTCCCTTTTAATGCTTTGTGCTTTTGAAGTTTCCTAATCATCCATTTGAACCGATAAAAGTGTATTCTGGATAGATAGAAAAGCTCTAGTCCTTGGGCCAACCAGGTCCTGTGACAGTAGAGGAAAAGTAATCAAACTTTGCCATTTTCTTACACCATATGTGTACTACTGTGGTTTCATGCTTACAAGCTGCCATTCAGATGATTCTGTAGCCTGCTACAATGTCAGGGTTTTTTTGTTTGTTTGTTTTTCAGACAAACACCCATTTAAATTAATATGTGAGGAAAGTGTGATTTTGGGTGGGAAGCAAGTAGTACAGCAGGCTTGGTTTTCTGTTCCCTCAGTTTTCTGTTCCATTATATTTAAGTTCCTTTCACATCATTCTTACCTTCGTTGGCCTTACACCTTCCCAAGACATATACCCTTTACTGTACTACATATTTTATTTAAAACCCTTGGGTTGCAACAGCCACTGATAACAGACTGGAGGTGCTAGGAGGAGAGACAGGAAAGGAGAGAGGTGAAGAAAAGGAGAGCAGGGGAGATTTGTTCCTAGTACATCGACTTTGGAAGCCGTGCATGGTTTCTAACAGAAATGGTAGCCCTGACACAAAGGGAAATTTGTCCTGCAGCTCCTTTCTCACATCCATATTCACCTCTGGTCGCAAACAGGAGGATATGGACTGACCATCCTGTGTGCTAGCATCTCACACTTGTGACCTGGACTGTTCCTTAAGCTAAGTAGTTTGTGTATTGCATGTTAGTTCATACAGTAGCCTAAGGGGATGAAAACAACTGTGTGCAATAAAAATGCCATGTAAAAATAACATATGCTATTCTTTGGTTACATATTCAAAATGTTAAACACAAAAATTTGTCAGATTTGTATAGACTAGTGTCTTATATCCTTGATATTCACTAATATTAGGATTAACATGCACAGAGCAGTTTCTGATCCTCCCTGCTTGCCTTGCATCAATTATCTGGGTAGAGAGACCCCCTTCCCTCCCTCGAGAGTGCTTGCATATCTGGAAAGCCTTTGTGCAGGAAGAGGATCTGGTTGCAACTCTCAGGAAATGTTCTTCCAAATCCCATTTGTAGCCCCAGATCCCCTGCATCACAGTGCCTGGTGCTTGCTCACAGCTTCATGTGTGAGGGCTGGAAATGCTGCCTTGGCAGAGCAGGGCTCCAGGCGGCTGTGAAGTGGCGTCCTTGGGAGACCTCTGGCCCAGCCACGTCTTGAGGTGCCTGTGGGTCTCACCCCAGCACAGCACCGTGCAGGTGCCAAGTTCAGTGTGATTCCAGAGCGTCTCAGCTGCGTTTTTTTTCTTCATGCTGAAAGAGTTTGAGAAATCAAAGCTCGCCACAGATCTCCAAGCTGCACAGTGTGGTGTCAGCTGCTCATGCTTTACAAGGGGTGAGTGCTACACCGGCCACCCAGTCTGAGGCTTGATTTAACCTCTCAGGCTGCAGCACTGTGTCAGGCAAACTTTTGGGCTGCTGCTCCAGTGCCTTGTTGCCATTACTAATGCACTACACTGCTCTGGCTGTTTAGAAGTCCTAACTCTGCTGTTTGGCACAGCGTCTTGCAAACAGGAGGCATAAATCAGATAAGCTGTCGCACCCCTAGCAAATGAGACTAATGGATGATTTACACTTCCATTGCTCTCTTGGTACTTGTCAAACTGATTCCTGTTTGGCTTTCAAATCTTTAATTTGGGTTTTATACTTGGTTACCATTAAATATCCTTTTATCACCCCAGCAACACTGTCAGCCTGACGTCTCGCTCATCTTCCTCCCACTGACGTGGAAATATCAGTTCACTGCTCTATTTCTCATTCCTTCTTGAATAGTCTCCCCGGATGTATTCTCTGGAAAACAGCCAAATCATTGTACAATGCTATGACTGCCAACATCTAAATGAATGTGAAATAAAATTCTCCTAGATTGTGCTTCTTGCTACTAGAGATTCCTACTGCGGGCTGACTTTGAATGGTTCAGGTTGATATTCAGCTGCATTTCCAGATGGATGCAACCACTTCAGTCTCAGAAGCACAATGTGCGTTTCTTACAAGTTGCTCTTTCACAGACACACATAGCTCAGACTTCTATGACAACAGGCCAGAGGCCAGAAGAAATGGGCTACTAAATCTGCAGATAGATTCCTTCAACCTCATCACCGTCATATCTAACAGTATGGAACGGCAAAGGCCAACTTAATAACAAGGGGGAGCTAATTAGGAAAAAGGATGTGCTGTGCCCTGCAGGAAATCATCACCTAAAATATGTTGCTTTCCTTAAAGCCAGACTGCCTGGCATAATGACGTTACACTTCTTTTTTTTTTTTTTTTTCTTCAGAAAATGAGTGGGTTGATTTGTGTGGAGCAAGTATATCCATGTAAATTTAGATCTGTTGAATACGTACCTGTTTTAAAACCACGACAAAATCAGCAACTCTTAATTTTTGAAGGCATCATTACTATTTCAGATGCTGAGGATTGACTTGCAATTTTTTATGGACTTGCATTTAGTGAGGCAAAAGGGAGGAGCAAATTTCAGCTCCTCACTTCTCTGGTATTTCAGTCAAGCAACATTTGGCAATAGCTGGCATCTTTACCCAGAAATAATTTTTACTTTGCCTTTTTGTTCTCAGCTCTCCGAATGTCATCCTTTCTTCTGCTCTGTTCTTCCCTTTGCCTTTGCTGTCCTCAGTGGCAGCTATTAAATTTCTAATTTTACAAGATGAACATCACTTCAGTTAGTTATCAGTGCCTCTGTACTAAGGATGCTTCACAGTTCAGACCACCACAGTGCTTTATTGTGAAATTATACTGTAATGAGCTTACCAAGAACTGCTAATAGCACAGTCATATATTAACTAAAGTACTGATAAGACTATAAATGCCCCTTGATGCTTTCCATGCTAAAAATGTTTTCAGTTGCTTGTGATTTTGCTAAACTGCTTCAGTTTGGGTTGACATATTACAAGACAGGTATGAGCCTCCTGGTTAACTCATTCTTGTGAGGGAAAAAGCTCTGCCATTTAATGGCTAGCCTAGGGCAAAACACATTGTAATGAAAGCAAACCAGCCTTCAGAATCAAACTCAAGCCGTAGAACCCATGAAGTAAGCTGCTCTAATCAAACCTCCTTAGTTATCAAAAAATCACAGAATCATTAAGGTTGGAAAAGCCCTCCAAGATCATCTGGTCCAACCATCCCCCCTACACCAATTACACCCACTAAACCATGTCCCCAAGCACCGCGTCCAACCTTTCCTTGAACACCCCCAGGGACGGTGACTCCACCACCTCCCTGGGCAACCCGTCCCAATGCCTGACTGCTCTTTCTGAGAAGAAATGTCTCCTCATTTCCAACCTGAACCTCCCCTGGTGCAACTTGAGGTCGTTCCCTCTAGTCCTGTCACTGGTTACCTGTGAGAAGAGGCAGACCCCCAGGTCCCCACACCTTCCTTTCAGGTAGTTGTAGAGAGTTAGTGGCAACTAATGATGCAGTGAGTTTTACTGCCGGTGTTCAAAGATGCATGCACTTTTCCAGGGAAAAGGCAGTGCTTCCTAGCTGCAATGTGATGAACACGACGTCATTTGCTGTCTAGGAAAATTTGTGGATATGTTTGACATTGATTGTAGAGAACTTAGACACCACTGTGATACACAGCTCAGGAAATCCCATGAAATTGTTAATGCTGCTTTGAGAGCTTGGTTTAAATCATATACAGTAGGTAAGAAACCGTGTCACTTTTTTTTTTTTTTTTTTTTTTTTTTTAATGCAAGGGGTGTGTATGTGTGTGTTTAAGCTGTATGCCAGTGGTGAGACCCTTGAACAGATTGCCCAGAGAAGCTGTGGATGCCCCATCTCTGGAGGTGTTCAAGGCCAGGCTGAATGAAGCCCTGGGCAACCTGATGTGGTGGCTATGGCAGGGGGGGTTAAAACTAGATAATCTCTAAGGTCCCTTCCAACTTGAGCCTTTCTATGAATATGTAGTAATAATATTACCTGTCATAAAATGACAAGCATTTTATCTGATGTGTTCCCATTTTATTTTTTTTCTGCTATGCAAGAGGAAATATTAATTCTGCATCATATCAAATGGAAATACTAATGAAAAACATCCCTACTACTCTTGCTCAGAGTGCTAATTCACTCTAATTTTCATTAAACTTGTCAGAAGTCAGTTCTCTTTGAGGCTTCTCTCTCTCTTTCAAATTTAGTTAAAACTGACCTAAGTCCTCCAAAATTGATCCAGGTGCTTGCAGAAAGGGACAAGGCTGTGACAGCAGGTGGTTTTGAACGGCCATCAGGTTCCTGTGGAGCTGCTGGCTGTTTGTGGTTTGGTTTTCATTTTTCTTCTGGTTGTGCTTCCCTGTGTGCCTCCCCTGCCTTCCCCAAGCCTGGAAGCAAGGAGATGCCAATCCGGAGGCACACAGAGTAAACCTAGACAGGGAGCAGCTTGGCTCACTGTATGGGAGAGATGACTGATAGCTGCTTGGCTGAATCGTCTCTCCAGCCTCCCCAGCTCTGCAAGGCTCCATTGGTCATAATGGGAGCATTGGATGTCTGGCTTGCCCAGAGGCACTGAGTTCACTTATCTTCAGTCTCAGGTTGAATCCAGCCCCCTCAGGCACAGGTTTCCTGCCTTCTCTGGCTTGAGGCATCATCTTTGGAGCTGAGAACTGAAAACTTACCTTCAACCAGCTTTCAATTGTCATATTTTTCCTTTTTTTTTTTTTTTTCCTCCCATGTGTGATATTTTCAGTACTTTTTTCAGAAATAAGTAGTGTTTGCTTAAAAGAAAATATTAATTCCTACACCTTGTAGCATGGTATTTTAGAGCAACAAAAAATAAAGAATCTAAAGAAGCTGTAATATGATAATGGATGACTTCTTATTATTTACCTCACATTACCAAAAAACATCCTTTGGTTTCAGGGAGAAGAGAGAAAATGAATAACATTTTAGGTTTGCTTCTGAGGAGGATTTCCCCACAAAATAATCTTTATTTGTATATTTTTTTTACAAACACATTTTGTTTTAATTATTCATAATTATTTCTTCAACACAGTAAGAGAAAAAACAAAGTGGTATAAATAGAATCTATCTTGTGAATACAAAGAGGATGAGTTTACCCTTTCAGCTGAATAATCCGACTACCTCTGAGGTGCATCTAATGCCCTCTTTTTGATTTAAAGGCTCAGCTGCTCAGACCATGTAGTGCAGGCTTCCTAAAATCCCAAGCTGCCAAGGTGAGTGAAAAGCCGAGTGGTAAGAGTTGAAGTGGCATTCAGGGGGAAGAATTATTGAGGACCAGGGTTGTCACTGCAAAACAACTAGTATGTTACCGATTATGGTTTTGAATTTATGGCATTTTATTGCAGGACATCTTCATGTGTTAAAATCTTAAAATTTACTTGACAGTCATGCCAATTAAATGCTCATGTTGCAGTGGATATTTGAAAGATAAGATCCACCTATGTAAGCAGTGTTTTGCATGATAGAAGTGGCAATCTCTCGTAGAGTGCACTGCTCTTTGATAAGAAATGTTGCTGCTAAGAGATCATGAAAAAGGTGTTACCTCAGGATGTCACACTCAAGCTGGTATGTGTATTTCATGCAGCACTTATTCACGGGTTATACACTTACAATTTTCTTCTTCGTGCTTTGGGAAAGACATATGGTCACTGTTATTTAGCCAGTCACAGGTATGGAAGAGTTGGTATCAGAAGCGTTGGTGTTACAGTCTTCTTGAACGATCCCGTTGGGTTGTCGTGCTTCACCTGAAGGTGTCATTGTACTGCCATATTTGTGTGTCCCCAGCGTTGCCAGCAGAGTGCTAGACCCTGGCCTTGGAGCATCATCTGTAGTTTGCTTCTCCTCTTTTTTTTTTTCTTTTTTTTTTTTAAATTTGTTTAAACACTTGATTGATGGTGGTATTATTTATCTTTTTCCAATATACCCCAGCAAGTAACAATAAATAAAATTTTGGATAGTAAATTTGAATGGTATGTCCCAATAGATACAATGCATTTCATTTATATGAAGGTAATTTAAATGGGATTAATCATCAAGAAATTAACCTCTTTGGAGATGTTGCCTATCCTGTAAACTCTGACAAAAGATTAGGTAAAAAGCATTAAAATTGCAGATCATGGCACAAATGGCATATATGGATGAGTCTTTCACTCCTTTTCAGTGTAGTATCAATCACCTCAGTGTCTTAGCAGCAGGTGTGCTCCTTGTTGATTGATTACTCCCATGAAGACTTTGGAGATTCCTTTACGCAGCAGTCTAATGAAAATGCAAATGCAAATCATCAGCTGGTGTAAACTCACATAGTTCGGCTGCAGTCAGTGGAGCCAGGCCATCTCCTATCGACTGAGGAGCAGCCTTGGGGTGTCAATAAGTTGCAGATCGGTATGCTCTGATGTTTTGCTAGTATGTGAAGTTCATCCATAATGTAATTGCTTTCAACCCCGGGATCTCCAAATGACTTCATTTCAGAAAAAGTAGAGGAAGATGATCACTCCTTTAAAGCAAGATTTATTTGTGAAGTCTCGCTTTTGAGCAGAATGCAAATACCCCACTAATTGCTGCAAGTTATTATTCTTAGATCTTCTTGAGAGAGAACTTGGCAGAAGTCTCACCTAGCTCTGTGATTTCTTATCACATCCAGTAGCCTACCAGGGTAACTCAGACTTTTGTCCAATTAGTGTCAGATGTCTTTTCTTCTTTGAGAAAGTGGGTAAACTTGAGTAGCTCCCCATTTGAGAAAATGAGTATTGTGACATGAAAGGCAAAATTGTCCTTTAAACTTTATTGAGAAATATTGTGGAAAGAATGGAAATGCAATGAAAACTTGACCTAAAACCTAAAAGCTGCCTTCTTTGGGCCAGAAGTAGATTGTTAGTACCCTCAGATGAGCGCAGACAAAAGCTGCTGCATTTGTTGGGCAGCATTTGTTTGGGAAGCAGGATCAGGCATCCAGTAGATGGTGTGAGCTCCCTGGAAACTGAGCAGTTTACTCATTCAGATGCTCACCTGTTGCCTGTGTCTAATGAAATTCCTCTCTCTGTGTCTGATTCTGAAGTGAAACCTAATCTGGCAATCTCTGACACACAAAACGTGCTTTGACTGAAGCAGTAGGCAGCACTAAGGCACCCAGGTCTGCCTGGTTTAGCCTTAGATGGGTGTTAAGGAAAGCATTTCTTTTTACAGTATCTTTACCCATTCCTTTCACATTCAGGTAAGGACTGAGGCATGTCTGTTTTGTACTGATGCTTAGTAGTTTGATCAGGTTATCTAGATTTGGCTTCTGGATACCTTATTTCTTCCTTTAAAGGATCCTTTGTATGTCCATCACAGGACTGGAAAGGGCTAGGACCAAGTCAATTTTCTGTGTTCTGAAAGCAGATGCAAGTCTTGTCTCTTCCTCAAGACTTCCAGCAATGGAAGTTCCAGAGCTTCCCTGGGCATCCTCTTCTCATGCTGTGTTACTCTTTAAGCTTATTTAACCGTACTTTCTATTGCATCAAAACTGAGTTTTGCTTACAGTTTTCAGCACTTTGATCCTCTGAGCATGAATAACAGACTTTTTCCTCCTCTTTGGAAGCAGCTGTTTGCAGTCAGTCTTTTCAGGGCAGCAAACACAGTTTGTCCAGTCTTTCCTCATAAGTCATATTTTCCAAACCTGTGATCATTCTTCACTGCTCTGCCTGTGGACATGGTTCAGGTGATCATATCTGCTTTGAACTGCAGTGCATGAAACTGAACAGGGCACTCCAGCTGCAGAAAGTGGAGTGGAAAGATTTAGTTTGTGCATTTCATAAGCTGCACCTCTCCTTACAAGTTGCTGTAAAATGATTCTCTTCTTCCCAACAGCATGATGGACCAACAGTCATTTGTTTCATTGCTGATGTACAGACTGCCTTCCCTCTAGCCAGGTATTCCCTATTTTGCACAGATATACCTGATTATTCCTGCTGAAGCATAGAACTTTATACTCACACATAGCACATGCAGTGCCTATTTTCAGCCTATTCTCCGGCTTGCCAAGACAATTTGAATATTAGTCCTACTCTCTAAAATACTGAAATGCCCTCCTAGCCGAGTGCTGTTTAACAAACTTGTTTTCCATCGTTCCGTTCTTTAAAAATATTTAATAATGCCATGTCTGGAATGTTTCCTTGTGGAATGTCACTGAATGCATGCATCTCTCTAATTATGATGAGAATTTTTTTCTGAATACCATTTTCTAACAATTTCTGGAGCTTCCTATTATTTCTGCCTTGTTTAAGAGAATTTCACATGACATAAAAGTCAAGCTTACTTAAATAAAGCCATATGACAGCTACTGTTTTTCCTCTATCCCCAAAGGCCATTATCCTGTCATAAAAGGAAATTATATTGGCTTGATGGGGCTTTTTCTTGACAAATCTGTGCTGTCTGTTATTCATCTTCTTGTTTTTTTTTTTTTTTTTGTTGTTTTGTTTTGTTTTGTTTTGTTTTGTTTTGTTTTTTTTTCCCCCCAAAGTATTTACCAGTAGTTTATTTATTCTGTTACAGTTCTGGGAATTGAAGTTAAGCTGGTGGGTGGCTCCTTTTTCTTGTTTGCCATTTTGTAGTCTTCTGGTAACTCACTGTATCTCAGGGGACCTCCAAGATAAATGCCAACAGCTCATCAAGCAGCTCTTCAAGAGCAGGCAGACCAAACTGAAAATGTCTGACTTACCAAGGTATTCTCTAATCCTTTTCTTTCCTGATAAGAGACTAATGTCTCACCGTCTATTGCTGGTATTAATTATGAGAGCTAATTGATGTTTAATGAAATGATGATGTGAAAGAAAAAAGCATTCAAAATTTCAGCTTTCCAGGTGACAATCCTAGGCAGGTTCCCAGTTTCTTTCAGTAAACAGCCACTTTTTTTTGGTTTTCTTCTCCTATTGAAATACTTACAGGACAGTTTCTTGTTATTCTTGATGACATTTGTTAATTGCATCTCATAATGGCTTTTTCTTTCCTGACTTTGAAAGTATCAACTCATACTGTACTTGTGCTCAAGGTGCAGTCAGATTCATCTGATGTACGCAATCTTACTTCCACCCACAGGGCAGGATGTATTTGTCACACTAACATTGTTTCTCTAAGGAGCTGTCACTCTTTACTACCCTTTTCCTTCAGACTGGCATTTCTACAGGTCTGTAGCCAGTTCTCTGGGTGTATGGCAATTTGCCTTTGGAGTGCCATTGGCTTTTATTTTGTTGTTCCCACTTTCCTAAGTCAAAGGTCATGAAATCTTATAGCTCCTGTTTTCATTATTCAGGTAGAAAAAAAAAAATGCAAAGGTACAATCATCCACATTTAAATCAGGCTATTCAGCTTTTGGAGATGAGCTGATCCTCAGTGGCTGTCTCCAGCCTACTTTACCCTTACTGTATTCAAGGGTAGAAGACCCCAGTCAGAGCATTAAGATCAAGCCCTTAAACCCCTGCTTCATGGCCTAGTCAGTCAGAGCAGTCAGTGAGAGCAACACGTCTGAAACTGTGAAGAACACTGGGACTGCATCCTTAAGATGGCTGCATACCGCAGCGTGACTACTGTGAATGTCAGCCACCTTTTCTCTTCCATGCCTTCAAATCCCTGGATGTCGTGGAAGCAGTAACTCACTGCTTCCAAGCCCTCTTAAAAACGAAAACAAAAATCAACAGTTGCCTCTTCGATCTTTTACCAATTAGACAAGTTAACTTCAATTGTCCCTAGCCAAAAATAGTACAAGCTTGCACTGAAATTTTGAGAAATGTGTAACTGTAATAATTTAAAAATAGGCTTTGAAATTTCATTTTCTCTTTTGGCAATGTTGGTTGCCATGGAGTTCAAGTAATAGGTTGTGATGTTTAACACTGAATTAATTACTACTTCTCACTCACAGAGAACATCTAATTATACATATTCATGAAGAACGGTGTTTGGCACTCCTGTGGGAGAAAATATCTTTTAATACCATATATACATACTTTTGGAACCAGATGGGGTCTGTTAAATGCATAATCCTTTCTAGCACTCTTTCCGAAGGTTTCTAATTGCTTCCTAGTTTAATAAAAATTTGTAGTTTTAAATATAGCCTTAAAATAAACTGCCTGTTTTATGAATATTTACGTTCAGTGAGTACAGATATTTATTTTTAAAGTACAAAAAGTTTAAATGAGTATACAGATAGGTAAGTAGATAGGCCAACATAACTTTTTTTCCTGAGGCAAACCAGGACTACGGTGATTACTTAGAGAGCTCTTTGGCCCTGGTGTTCAGCAGTCCTTGCCCTGTTGAGATCTGGGCAGCTAAATTAATTGATGTTGATTTATAGACGTGAGCCTGGGATGTCTGCGACGATGCTGTTGTGCACTTCTGGCCTTGCAGAGCTCTTCTTCTTCCCTTCCTTTAGCTGCACAGTAGCTTCATAAACTAGAACAACCTTCAGCAGGAAAGCCTACGAACCTAAATCCCTGTTTCTGTGGGACTTTGACTCCTAATTGTGTTTGTGGCTTTGGATCTCTGTTTAGGAAGGTATCTCTGAAAAAGATCTGGTTCAGCTGAGCACATTCTTTAGTGCTGTCCTGAACGATAGTCCACTTTTTGGAACTAAAAGGGGCAGAACTGGGCATAAAACATTCGTCAGTGCCAGAAAGCTATTAGAGATGCTTTGGCTTACACAGAAAGAGTTCCTTTTCTCTCCAAGAGCTTCCTGAGCACCTCTGCACAGACAGTCTTGATGGACCCCATGAAAATCTCTTTTATGATACAAATAAAATAGTTGGTTCTGAATACCAGTTTATTACAAAACACACAGCTAAACTTAAGTAATGTTTGCAGCACAATTTGTGTGGATCATCCAGTTTTGCACATAACTGTCTGGTGCTCACAGGACCTGATCTTTTGTACTTGATGCCAAATAGCAGAAATCAAAGGAGGCACTCAATGCTGAAGCTATGTTCCCCTTAGCATATATAGGCGCATTTATCTTCAATTAAAAGTTATGTAAATAATATGTACAGATGGAGGGAATAAAGAGAGTCCTTACTGTCTTTATTTCAGCTGATTTAGCCTTATTAAATTTTCCACAGAAAAGAGTCTGATGCTTAGAGATGAGTAGATTTACTGCTTTGAGAAAATATGCAGCATTTCAGAATGAATACCAGTATCTTTGGCTTTGGTGAGTTAAACTGATGATCATCCTAGATAAAAACAAATGAATTATCTGCTTTCTGTCTGATAAATATATGTGGAAAGATATTTTTTTTTAAAGCTGAACAACTAAAATCAGTTGATTATTACTGTTGTTAACTAGAAAGAAGAAAGTGTTAAATCACCGGTGTTTTCTCATCCATCTTCTGTTTTCTAAGAGTAGTCAGCTGAGCTGTGCTTTTGTGATACAAAAACTCATAAAGGGGAGGTTGCACGAGTACCTGTCTTTTTCTTTCTATACAGCCTCATTCATTCTTTCACGTTCTGTATATCTTGAAAATAATGAGATCAGTGCTGTCTTTCCTTTTGCATCCAGTGGCAGTAATATGCTTTTTGCACTAGTTTTCCTAACACAAAGGACTCTAGGCTCTCCTACATCTAAAATAGATAACTGCATTATCAGATATTAAAGTAATAGGCAATATATGAACTTGAGCTAAGGGGATAACAGAAACCATTGGAGACAGAGGTTGTCAGCAAGATTTCTAAATTCAGATTTCTTGCTTGTGTGCAATGGATGCTAGAAATAAGTAGTGTAGCATTAGTGGGTTTGCTTTTGGGGAGCAGTTAGGGTAGTTCTGAGTTTATTTAACATTTGCAAAAAGCTTTTAAAGACCTGTGTTGATTTCTCCTTTTCTGGCTGGCTAAAATAACAGTAATACTGATAAAAAATATCAAGAATGAAGTAGTTATGTATGAAAAAAAATGATGAATGCTTACAAGTTTGCATGAAGATATCTTGAAGATTTTTTCAAGAAAAAATAATAAATGTATAGTCACTTAGGCAACTCGTACATGTAAGGAATCTACAGTAACTCAGGTGTTTTAATCAGCAATTGTCAACAGCTAGCAAACACTTTTTTTTCCTCCATGGTTTCCTGTCAAAAGACAAAAATAATAATAATAACAATAAATAATAAAATATATATATATACAAGAAGGAAAAGGTTTTGCTGATTTGCTTTTGTTGCCTGTGCATAATCCACTCTTAGCTTTTCTATTAGAATTTCTGATCTTTTTTTGTCATCACTGCCTGTGATGGTACTTGGAATTGCAGCTCATCCAGATTCTGGATTTTTTGTTTGTTTTTTTGTTTTAAATCTGGAATTTAAAATACTTCTTTTTAGAACTGTTTCAGTATTAGCTGTCTTCAATGGTAGCAATATGCTAGACTTTCTCCAGTCTTTTTGACACAGATTAATTTGCTCTGTTCTCTGAATGACAAAGATGTGACAGAAGCAGCAGTAGGAATAGTAATAAGAGAGAACAAAGATGGTTATAACAGAATGCTTCATTGTGAAGGTTCTTGTAGGAGTAGGAAGTGTAACATGGGAGGCATTACAGCTTTCCTTTGTGAGTTAGTTCAGAGTATGCTTCACCCTCTTCCTGCCAAAACTGTAAGAATGGGGAGATGAAACTTCAGTACTGTTGTATATGATATTGAAATTAAACACTACGAGAAGCACTGGTATAGTTTCACTGATAAATCACGAGCTACCAAGAAATACAATGTTTTGTTTTGCTCAGGCAAAGAAGTTATATCCACCCTCCAGAAACTGAGGGAAGACCCTACAAGCCCCTACTAATCTACTTGTCTTGTTCATACAACAACCTTTCTGCTGCTTTGTAAGCAGTAAGCAGCACCATCGTCTCGAAATCTAGTTTGAATTGGCTAAAATAGTTGATATAGAACTGGGTTCTGACCCTGCAGTCTCAGGATTTCTTACTGCTTGTCATTGCCACCCTTCTTGTCTTGCACAGAGTGCGTTACTTCGTCTGTTGCTATTGCAGTTCTAAGGTCATGTATTGTAGGTATCTGTTGTTCTGGGGAGAAGAAACAAAGAGAAAAAAAATAAATCATAAAATCATACAGTTTCTGACAAAAATGTGAAGTATGGTTTCATGGGACACTCTGGGAATCATAATAGCAGGCTTGTCACTTCTTTCAGATTCCCATAGTCTGTTCTCCCTCTATTGGCACTCTAGGAAAAAAGCTTCTCTTACCTCTTGGGGTCATGATATGTAAGTGTTTCCATGGACATTTCAGGCTTTCTGCCCTTTCTGGGTTTTATTGTTGTTTTCTGGCAGTAAGTGTTCATCTACACAGTTCCACCAAAGCAAAAACCAATTTTGTGCCTTTTCTTTTAGCCATTCAGAGCAGCTCCAACTGCACTCACAGTGCTGCTCCTGCACACAGGCTCTTTTGCGTGGTGGCTCCTATTGTTCTAACTGGGGCTGTTCTAAAAAGGAGCTTAACATCTTCTCAGATTTACCAGCTGTTATGCCACAGCTTTGACAATGGCCTTCTCAGCTGCTGGTGTGCTGCAGTGCTAGCCACTTGAAATGCAGTTTAATGAGAGTGGAACGGTTCAGATAAGAAGGCAATTTGGAAATGTCACCATTTCCCCAGGGAAATTGTTGCCAACAGTTCAGATGATTACAGACCACGTACCTAATGAGGCTGGACTTGGCCAGCTCTAATTTTGTCAGCGAGAAAGCTGACATTGAAATTGTGGCATGGCAATAGTGGCATGCATGGGGCTTCTGCAGAAGCTGGGCAATAGGGCATGATGTCCCTATGGGAGGGCATAGCATCGTCCTCTCGCATAGGGAATTCCAGGAGCCATCTCCCTTTGGGTAGGTTTCAAAGAGTCACTGGCTTTGATAATTGTCAACAAAATCTGCTCTTTGGCTTCTTGGTTCAATCTGTGTTCTTGTTTCTGTACTAATGGGATTTAGATGCATCTGCATATTAACATGGTTCTCACACATAGGTTTCTTTACACTTTAAGATATCTAAGACCTGCAGCAGCTGTATCTAACTCCTTTCAATGATCAAGATGGATATATGCTGTAAGTATACCATGATCATATTTTAAGGTGATGTCAGATTTCAAATTAAATCTCTTTTGGCTGTATTAAAAAGAACAGAATCTAGCCAACCTGAAGGTTGTCATTTGTTTCCAAAATGCTTTTAGGAAGACAAATATATGGTAGGAAATAAAATGTGTAATTAGAATACAAGCTTTGAATAAGAGAGTTGTATTTAATATTTAAACCCATAAGTAGCATCGTAATAGTATTTTCTGCCAAGAACATACTTTTATTGCATATTAATGCAATTAAAATTACATCACAGTCTGCTAATTTCCTTCCAGTTCTGTACATTTAAAAGCAGGAGTAAATTCTGCTGATTTATGTTGGTAAAGGGAAATGTTTGCGTGAAAAGCACTGCAGAAAGGCCAAGTTGTACAGCACTGATGGGTTGTGCAACCATGTGTAATTTTTCATTTTGCCCATTTTTCTCTCCCTTACCCTCATGTTAGTCAACTGGCAGCTTTACCACTGAAGTGTTTGATTAAAAATAACACTGCAATTAAACAACCTCTCTCTCAAGGGAGTCACATAGCTGTGTATGGTGTTTTTGTGTGTGTGTGCGCAATGTAATGCTCTAGGCATCATATAACTTGTGGCACAAGAGCACAGTATTGAGAGTAATGCTGCCTTTAGAGGTGCCAGAATTAGGCTGGTGGGGCTCAGAATGTCCGATGTGTTTCAGCAGCTTTTCACATTTCTAAAAGTGAACGAGTTATGATTCACATTGAAATTTTCCTCCGAAAGGATTTGCCATGAGCTTTGGACCTTGGAAATCTCAGGTAGGTCCCCACCTGGAGACCTTTGGTTCCACAGTACTCTGTCAGGCTGGCAGTATGCCTTGTTTCTAAAGCAATTTCAGGATAGAACTTTTTTGCTTGATTGTTTAAATTGTATTCCAAGTGTAATGAATGTGCAATTCCCAGTGCAAAACTACCATGCTGGACCCTTCCTCACCCTGCTTGGTTTATACTGTGGAATTTAGTGGTGTCCCCACTTTATCCATCCGCAGGACCTTCTAGCCTTTTCTTGGTTGCTTTCTTATTACTTTGGTGTTCCCAAATATTTCTGTAATCGGAGATACTTAAAAAGAAACTTTTGTTCTTGCTATTCCTGTCTTCTCAAAATGTTTCCTGGTGCTCTTTATCTCCACTTATCATCTATGTGATAAATTGCTACTGATCAGTGTGTTTATTAACTGTTTCTGGGGTGGACTTATATTACCCTCTAGCAGATGCCACACAAGCATTTCTCTTGGGAAGTCATATCAGATTGACTTAAATAGTATCTCGGAGGAAGCACAGTTCAGGGAGTGGCCCTACACTTGGACGTGGCTTCTGCTCTGATTTTGCCACTATCTGAGTGTAAGACCTGAGATAACTTGCTCCATTTCCCTCTCTTTCGGTACACTGCAACAGCTGCTAGTTCTGTCCAACTAATCTATAGCGGGGAGACATCCAGATTTAAGACAGATTGGAACAGGTAGCAATATTGTCACCCAAGCCAATGAATCCCACTGACATCAGCATGATGCTATGGATTTTGAATCTGAGCTGATATATCCATAGCCGTCTCAGACTGCGTTTCCACTAGATGGAGGGGCTCTCTGTACTGCACTCATTTCCCAGTAAATGAGCCATTTTCAATCCTGCTTGTCTCTTAGACAGCTATTCTGGTTTAACATCGATATCTTTAATCCCCAGGGGATGACAAGGACTTTTATATGTGCTAGCAACTCAGACCTGTCCTCAAATCTCTTCACTGTTATGCCAATCGGTGTGGTTTGCTCAATTGCGGTTAGATCTGTGCTCTCTTCTGCTCGACCAGGGACCTGGCTCTCCCCCGTCTGCCTCAGTTTGCTGAGCTTCGTGACCTGAAATGGAGGGGAAGAAGAACTGGTAGGATACCACGCTGTGATATTTTGTGGAAACCTGTTCCCTGCACAGGCTGCTGCCTTTCATAGTTTCTCTGAACCTCCAGGCACTTGGGAACTCCCTAATGGCAGCAAGCCTTACACAGTCATTGCAGGCTTTCTTTAAACACCCAGCACTGCAGTTAATGGGTAAGGGAATTTCTCCTGAAGTGACAGACACTGTCCCTGTTGCTGGCACTGAGATCTTTAAACTGAGGTAATCCTTCAGACCCTAAGTCAAGAGGTTTGTGTATTTGCTCATGTCGGGAATGTGACTCAATCCCTGTCCTATGGCCATGTTGCCTTAAAATAAAGTTGCAGTCACTTAGGCATCACTGGTCATCTATGGCTTGCTACCAATCAGGAATCCACTAAATGCATTAATACAGTATTTAAATTATTGAGCACTAAGAAGTACCAGCTCAGAGAGCCCCTGTGACGTGAAACAGAAGCTTCTCTGAGCTAGTTTTATTAGACTTTAATGGAACAGCAGGTGCCACACAGAATAATGCATACAGTCCATTTGCTTGGAAACGTTGTCCAGGCTTTTCTGTGTTTTATTTCTATGGCAAGACTGTAATTTCTGCAGCTCCACCTCCCTTCAGGTCTGAGAATATGATATTGCCATCTCTTTGGGCTTTGGGTCATCCAGCAGGTATTTGGTGCAAGTGACAGCTCTAGGAAAAGATGGAATAAATATTTCATCTTTCATTTATTAAAAAATAATGAAGTTTGTAACAGGGTTCTGGCAGGTGCTCAGTCATGCCTGAATCAAATCTGTGATTCCAAATAAGACTTCTTTGATCGGTTTGATTTGGCTTTTCAGAGGAGAGCCGCTCAGAGAAAACTGTGAGCATCTGTTCTGCACATCTGGCCTAAATTTACACTCTGGAAATATTCAGAGATTTTTTGCCTGGGATCAGAAATCTCTTTCAGGTTGTGCTGTAGCTTTTTGCAGTGTTTGATTTATGGCATCTATGCAAGGACTGCTTTAGCAGGATCTTAGGGTGGAGGTTAGTTGAAGGAAAAACCTTGCAAAGAATTATGAAATTATGGAACTGATTTAATTTAAATCTGAATTACAATACCTTGTGTTTCTGTAATACAGGTTTTTAACTATTTCACTCATTGCTAATGATATTAATAGGAATAGGATTTTTTTTTGTATCTATTTGTGTGAGCTGCTGTAAATAACATATAAACCAAATTCTATTTATTTAGAAGAGACATCTATTTCAGTTAATTGCCCATATTTAGTAAAATGCTTTGTCATGGGCTGTTTTATGTGCCCGTTTTAGACCACGCTGATTTCATTTGTACTTAGCGATTATTTCATTTGGACCTAAATGTTTTATTACTTGGACTTACCTGTATTATTGAGCAGGTGAGTGACTGCTTTGGTGAGGAAAGAGTCACTGAAGTGCAACTTAGAAGCTTGGTTTAGCTGGAGCTTATAGATATTTAAATGTATTTTAAAGTGCTTTCCTGTTTGATTTTGGACTTCAGTCTGAACAAAATCTAAGGAAGTGAAAGCTACAGTTATTACCTCATTTGTATATAACCTGTGATTCAGGTGCTTGAGGGCTATGAGGAGGCACATACTCTGAAAACCTAGCAGAGAACTTACGCAGCATACATTTTGCAAGTGGGTTTCCTTTAAGAAAATTGCAGAAGTAGATTGATAAGAGAATGAATTCTTATGAATTCTTTTAGGTAATAACTTTCCAGGATACCTTGGAGACAATTATTATTAAAGCCAACCAAACAAGATCAATTTAAATTCAAAATGTGACCTGGCTGAACCTTCTACAGTTTGATCTCATTTCTACTCAGTGGTGCTTTGAGGGAGAAGATGCTAAGTTCTGTCTTCCTGTATGAAGTACTAATCCAGATTTTCATTATGCGGTTTGAATGGAACTGATTTTATCTTTTTATCCTTTTGAATTTATTTTTTTTCTAGCATTGACTAAAATTTCTTCAGGACTTAGTAGATACATCTGTCCCCTACTTTTTTATTATTATTATTATTATTTCTTTTTTCTTTATTTTTTTCCTTCTTTTGTTAAATCAAAGTGAAATGCATTGTTTTATAATATACCTATGGAACCTGTGCTCTGTGACTTGGGCAGCAGAGCTGTGAGAGATATTTTGTGGTATGGTCAGAAGTTTTCTAGTGGTTCTGGGGTCTATTGTAGTAAATGTTAGGCTTCAGTTGAATTTCTGTGGGTGGAAGATGATATGGTAAACCTAATAGACTGCTGATATGGAAACACTGAGGGCTGTCTCACAGAAAACAAAGAATGCAAATATAGGACTTAGGCGTTCTGAGCATCCCTGCCACGACCCTGAAGTCTCTCTATGAACAGGGCATGTTCCTGTTGGAATTATCTTTGTCAGTGCGTGATGTATGCTCAGCAAATACCTCAGTAAGGAAAAGATCCTCACACAGTTGAGTGATTTTTATCCTTTTTTTTTTTTTTTTTTCTGGGTGGGAGAGAGGTAGAGAGAAAAATAATTCTCACCTTTTAAAGAAAGGACATAAAAGTGGATTAGACTTCCAAATCTTTCTGTTGGCCAAAAGAGTCTCATCAGGAGGCATTTGTTATGTGAGAAAAACAAGGATGTTTGCAAACTGCTGTGGTGCTGCATGTTTGTCACTTAGAAAATATCAGTGAGCATGCTTAAAATGTACACAGTATTACTGCCCACATTAAAAGTGAAATAGCACGCAATTTGGAAATGTTCTCTCTTTGTTAAACTAAAATGTATACCAAAGAAAGTGTAACCGTTTTGCATTTTCTTCATGATGGGCATTTACTATTGTGCAGGCTTTCAGCAAATCTCTCAGGTCAGTGCAAAGAGTCTCAGGTGCGTGCTTCTACTGGAGCAATCTTTTTTGGTTGGAAGTGGGACTCTGCTTTAAAATGGCATTGTGCAGGTACAGAGGAACTTCATGGACAAGGAGGTGTGAAGAAAAGACTGCATTTATGTATGTATTCCAGCCAACTGGAATACAAATTACTTGAACAGATGAGGCCACAAAGCCTCATTTTGTTTTCTATTACACTTCTGTTGAATTTTTAATCTCCTCTTCATTCTCCTGAAAGAGAACTGAGAAGTTCTGTCATGTGATACTTTCATTTAGACAGTACTAACTAAGTACTATATCTTGCCTTTTTCATTGTCTTTTTTGTCAACCATTTCTCTTTACCAGTTCTGTTTACTTTTAGCACAACACCAAGTGCACATGACCAGCTGGATTTCAAAGGCACAGGCAACCAGAGTGTGGATTCTCTGTAAGAATGCACTTACTATTGATTTGTGTACATACATATTACACAGAGGTTTGCGGAGAATTCGTGGTTAGGTTGATGCGTTTGTGCCCTTTATATGCATATGTGTACACAGTATAGAAAAAAAGAAAAAGCAGGTCATTTATTTTTTGCACACTAGGAGAATGTAACAGGGAGTGGTGAAAAGCACCTTCTGAATTATTTTATATCCCCATCTCTCTCCCCCTCCTCTCCCAAGCCTTGAATTCACGTACTATGAATATACTGTTCATAAGCTGAATGCTTCCTTGCCTCGGATTATATAGAGTTTTTTTCATTGTCTATTCATGTCTGTATTTGGCTGGCATTGTGCCTTTTCACAGCTAGTTTGCCCGCAGCGGATGCCATATGATGGTGGATTGAACCACCTGTGTGCACGGCAAGCATCGCTGTTACAACATATGTTTGCTCTTCACCCCCAGCGAAACAATTTCAAGGCAATGTAATGTCAGTATGAACACAGGTCGGATTTGTGTAGACAGCGTTTTGCCAGAGCAGCTATACCACCAAACGGCTCCTAGGGGGTACAGCCAGCACTGCCCCTTGGCTGGCAAAGCCTGCAAACAATTTCAAGAAAATTTGGGAATATCTTCAGCAAAGCTGAGACTAAGTGTGTTTGGTCTTAGATAACCTCATGAACACATCATACATGTGATATGTACAGAGTCCCCTGTGAACCAGCTCACACAGGTAGAAATGAAAGGCCATACCTAGTTGCAAGTGTGGGATGTTTTTGAACCTAGGCCAGGAACTTCTTTGCCTGCCAGACCTTCTTCTCATTAATGGAAACATGCGGCTTATCCTGACAATAAAGTGTTCACCCTCATAGGAAGAAACCTGTCTTGGTGACTACGCTGAAGCCCTTTGAGTAAGAGGCTGTGTTCTTTTGTAAATGTGGTGACATTTTGAGCTTTTGTACAGCAAACGGAAGCTCCATAGGAAGCCCTCGGCTGAATGAGTTCTTCCTAGAGAGCAGTAAATGAGGTTAAATCAATTTCCTTCTGCAACAGGAGAGAGGAAGGAAGGAGAGGGAGAAACATTTCTCCCCTTAGCTTTCAGAGAAGTGTAGCTTTATTTACAAAGCTTTTTGTTATATTTCATGTTTTAGTTTATCTTGGTTGTTCACATCTCCAAAACCAGGAAATATTTTGTCTTACGCACAAAATCCTGTTGAAGTATGTAGTGACAACTATTACACTGGCTTATCAAGAATCTAAATATCAAGAATCTTTCTTTTGCAATAAGCCCCTGCTAATGTTACGGAAAATCAGTAATCAGTATGTAGAAGTTTGTTAAAACACTGATATTTAATATCTCTTGTAGCTGTCAGATATGTGAGATATTTCTGACAGCTGGTGGAAACATTGTGGGAGTGAGGTAGTACCTTTGTTAGATTGAAAGAGTGATGTAAAAATGCCTCTTTCCTCATCTCCCTGCCACCCTTTGATTCCTTGAAGCAAGAAAAGCTTATACGTATTTTGTTACCTTGCTGTCCATGGCATTCAGATGTGACTAGGTGGGAGGAGAGGAACAATTGCATAAAAAAAAATAAAAAATAGGTGATTTTGAACCCCCAGAGGAAGATTGGCTTTGGTTCCCTCTGTGTTATGGTTGTCTAGTCTGAAGTATATATCTGCATATATTTTGAAAATTCGTGGAAATCTTTCAAGGTGAGATGGTAACACACTTGAATGATAAAGAGCATGATCTGGAGCTCTGTTGGCATCTCAAATACATTTTTGACTGAAATGCAAGTGGATGGAGGGCTGATAACCTGCACTGTGTAAGGGCACAGCAGTGAGGTTTATCTCTGTATTAAAGAATGTAGATTTGGATAGAGATATTAAAGATGGAAAAAACTCTATTAACATGGTCTGGTTCAGAGATACCAAAAGCCTCCTCCTCTGATTGAAGTGTTCAAGTCCTTTGCAAATATGACTAAGAGTACCTATTTCTAAAAGCATCTATATATAATATGGCTATAAATGTGTGTATATATATTAAAGAAGCGTAAAAAAAAATAAAACACCTCTCATTTGTTATTTGATAAATACAGGCTAGAAAATATCAGTCACTTTCAGTAGCTCCATAGTTCTGGGTTACACTGAGGCTATCCTAATTTTTCTCAAAACATCCTGCTATTCCATATTCTGTTATTTTAAAGCTTTATGGGAGATTTTTTTTTATTAGTATTATTTTTGTCAGGCTAAGAGGTGGAGGTTTTTTCCCTTAAAGTGATGAGCATTTTGTTGCCTGTGTAGTATTACATTAAGCAGAATTTCCTCCTTGTTTACCAGGAACAGTCCAATAGAAGAAGCTCTTATAGTAATTGTATTTAGAGCCAGGAGGAAGGTAAAGTAAGGACAGATTTCCTCAGGGTTGCTCTTTAGTTTTAATAACTCTCATTTATTATTTCACAGTGTACTTGCATATGTCTTAAGTTAACTGTGGGCAAAAGTCTCCACATGCTAAAAGGGATGCTGCTGCCGGAAAGGAATCAGAAGCTCACAGTAGCTTCACCACACGTTTCCTGAGCTTTAGCTTTTTCAGGAGTATTCTATAACCTTAAAGCAATTAGAGCTTTTGCTTGAGTTACTTCTTCTGAAGCTAAACACCCCATTTAATACTGGTGTTGCCATTGAATACCCATGATGTTTATGATGTTCACATCCAGATTTAGGTCCATTTCTTCCCCTAACTGATGATATGCATCAGAGTAAATTTGTAGTAAATTACTCCTGCAGAGATATTTTTTATCGTCTTCTTTGAAGATTAACGAGGGCAAGGAGAGATATTTTGTAATTTGTTGACGTGAACTTTATAATTCTACACTTGGTGTGTTCATGATGGGTTTATTCTCCCCTTACAACCTTAAGACAAGGCATTACTCTTAAAGCAGAAAAGAGAATCTAAAGTGACCACAAGGTTGAACAGGCAGGTCCCTGTGTTAGTAAAGCCAACACAGAGACAGCTTTTTAAAACAGCAAACAAACCAAATCGTCCTGTTTTTAATGCAAGTGGGCAGTACATTCACCACGAGTTCTTTAGGACAATCATCACAGTAATCATTTGCTCTGGAGCACGTTACAAAGCAGTTTGTTGTTTTCTTTAGTATCTTAAAATGTCACCCTTTCCCCTCCCGTAATTCCCTCATAATATGTGAGCAGCTACTGAAGTACGTGTGCATCCAGGCAATAGGATGCTCCAAACATGAAGAAAAAAATGGGAAGAAAATATCAATGTTTGGATGCAATGTTGGTAAACAGTGTGCATAATTAGCAAGTGTTTTATTGGATGGCTAATGCCACTTCTGTTAGCAGTTGTTCAGGAGAACAGATTTCAGAGCAGATTCTATATGTGTGAAAATCTAAAGACATATGGACATAGAAACATATTTAGTTTGGATTTCCAGCAGCTCTTCTGTTGCTTCTGACTCCTCTCCATTGTTTTTCGGTGTGACAAGTAAAGCCTGTGGTGGAAGTGTGTTCACTGTAAGGTCTGCAGCTTAGAGGGATGGGGTGTACAGCCTTCCTCCCTAATGTTGGTCTGTATCCTGCTGTCTCTGGGCTGTCCAAGACCTGTAGAGCAGTCAAGGTTTGATGGGACATGCTTGGATTCTGTCTTCCTTTTTCCAAAGCGAAGGTGGGCTACCACAGCCTTGTACCACTGACAGATCCTACAAAAAAAAATGACCAATTTCTGACCAAAGGTCTGCCTAGCTCAGCTGCTTGTCTCCTACAAGGGCCAGTGATGGTTGCATGGAGAAAGGTACAGGAAACAGGGCAAATACCAGCTAATGCTTATTTTAATATAGCTTCTCAGCATTTGTGTTAGAGGCTTAAGGCACCTTCTTGACAAGAGCTGGTTTACAGCTATCCAGCTTGGAGCACAGGTAGAGGAGCCAGGTCTTTGTGGCCTCCATCACAGGCTGCCTAAGAATCTGCTTCTCTGTTTCTCATGAAACTCCTCTGCGAAACGCATGCGGTTGGGTTTTAGGGAAGCAGGTGGGGATAGTAGTGTGTGCACACAGTTTGGAAATGATGTGAACTGAAAATGTGTTAAGTTGTAAATAGAGGTGTTGACGATACGGTTGGCAATAACAGATGTACTTGACAGAAGGTGTGGGTAGTTGTTTAGTGCTCGGGAGGAGAGCGTTCAGCCTCCCTGCTCTTCAGGAGTTTTATGAAACACTGTCAAATCCAGTTTGAAAAGCACCTTTATTCTTTAAGCAAGCAAGTCTGTATTTGCTGGAGAACACACGCTAGACTGGACACACTGAATTCTGTTGAGATGTACATCTGCTGTGAACAGGTGAGCACTGTATGAACCTGATGCTTTTTTTTTTCTTCTGTTTGTCAAAGAATGCACATAAAGCCAGGTCCAACAAGTCTTTTCTTGTAAGTGATCAGTGCAGTGTCACCGACTCAGAGATATCATCTTGCTTGTTTATTGGCCACTTCTCCTAGTGCTGCTGAGAGCCTCCTAACCATATGCACACTCCTGCACATGCTGCTTAAATTTTCCATATGCCACCTGACAGGCCTCCCATGTCACTTTATACCACCTTGAAATAACTCCCACGTCTTGCAACGAAATGTGTCATGTGGGAATATTTTGCCCTTCAAAATATCTCACAAAGACTTCAAACAGGCTCGTAAGATGAGCAGTGGATTTTCAGAAAGATTTGGAATTTCAGATTGCTACTACAGTAGACAGCAAATAGTCTGCCACCATCATAAGCCAGCAGTACATTCTCATCTTTTTGCCCCCTTCAGATCTCCTGGCAGCTTTCTTCCATGCTATATTTGTGGTATCATTATCTCCATAGGTAACTGAAGGAGCAAAAAGACTCTTAAAAGAAACTACATGCTATCTAACATGGGAACATTATTAGTTTCTCATTTGCCTTGTTGTTTACTATAGGGAGCACATCTGTACAGGTACCATCAGTGGTCCCTTTCCTCTGAATCTCAAGCTTCTGGATGATTAGCAATCCCCTATGTGACATCTATCCATAGAAACTGGAATTTAAGCACAGTTTCAACTTAAATTTGGAATTCTGGAGTGGACTGACCCTCTGCAGTTTTCCCTGGTGCATACATCATCCAAGCATTACTGGCAAAGTTTAGTTTTTAACCCAGGATTTTGGTTTTTAACCCAGGAACATCTCAGCAAATGAGTAGCATGACCAAAAAAAAAAAAAAAATCCAGAAACTTCTGGAAATGTTGTTGTTTTTTCTTTTTTTCTTCTTGTGATTTGTTTTACAGATGAGGAAAACTGTGAAGTATATGTTCATTTGCAGCTTTTTACATAAGTTACCTTCTAAAAAATAACCTGACCCAGTCCTTCTAAATTCTTTTTCTGAGACTAGCTGTTTACATTGCTGTGTCACGTTGTGAAAAGATTGGTGATATATGAAGAGTTTGGGTGTACAGTATGATGGGTTTATCTTGCAGGGGTAAAAAATCCAAGATAATGCTCTGAACAGCTTGTAATTACTTGGATTTTTATTATTTTTTTTTAACCTTTACCTTATAGTAATTCCATGCCACACTAAAGTAAGAAATTGCTTTTAAATTGCAAGTGTCCCCTGCAGAAGACAAAGGAATAGAATCACTGCCCCCTGAGGTTTCATGATTGAGAAAGTTGATTAAAGGTATTCTGCATCGTGCTATTTCTGTGGAGGGTGTTTTTAGAATACTGGTAAGATTTTTATTTTTATTTAAAGATACATATTACAAAATCCAGTTACCTCTATGTGGAGTAGGTGCTGATGTTGAGAACCATAATTTTCTGTTGCACAGAATGTCTGTGGTGGTTTATCTGCGTGGATTTTTCTCTTGTATAACTGAGTATGTTTACAACAGTCCTTTAAAGAGATGCCACAAAAAGTAGGCTTCCTACCACTTTGGATGCTCAGGTCTTCTTGAGTTTTCCTGTCTCACTGATAGTGGTTGGATTGCTGAACCCAGGGTTTGTGCACTCTGCCTCACTACGGTAGTTTTACTTCCAGATGATATGTGCTTGAAAATAAGCAAGAGCAAAGCTTTTGTATCAGACTGGATAATATTGAACGTTTAGGAAAATATTTGCACTGTCGTGTGTAGCATTACTAACTGAAGGCACAATTATGTCTGTTGCAAGCAAAGCTTCATTTAAACTCTTGAGATAATTTTAGGTCTTTGTCACTTCAGAAAGGTTCTTAAAATTTCACCTAGCAATGACTAATTAAAACAGGACCTGTGTGCAATTTAAACAGCAATATTGTAATTCTTAGCAAAGATGACTTTTAAGAGTTACACTGGTACATAATGAAAGTATTATGAAGTGCTCCAATTCACAAAACACTTTGGAGCTTCCTTACCTTTTTGCAGTCTGGTCATCCATTAAAACTGGGGAGACTTATCCTGCACTTACGTGAAAGGAGGTGCATAAATGCTTTACTGACTCAGGGGTAAACTTGCAGTACTGCCTACTGTTCTGTGAGAACTTAGTATCTGATGAGTCTTGCAAAATCTGGAAGATTTGAAATATGTACACCAAATAAAATAATTTCCCTAAATAGAGCAGTACATAAAAAACAATAAGAGAATGGGGAGAAAGGAGGGAGAAAACAACAAATCTATTCTAGTAGTATTTGTATAAACACTGAGAAGTTGAGCAATGACTGAAGAACAGCTCTCTTGCATTGTGGATATGCGTGGGTTCTGAATATTGATACATCAGGCTTGGATTTACTGGCAGGGAAGCAGCATTAAACAGCTTTAGGCTGCATTATCGCTGATACACGCTTCCCCATCAGCTGAGATGGGTGCAGCTGCACAGATATCCTTCTGAAATCTCCCCATATCTCTGCCTGTGGTGAAATAGTCTGCTGCTAAATTAGATTATAGGAACATCCCCACCATATCTAAGAAGAGCTAGTTCTTGCCTTGAACAGACTATGATTAGAAAGAAAATACAGACTGAAGTGGAACGATGGGGAGACAATGAAGAAGCAGGTTGCTTGGATTTATCAATCACGGGTCTTGTTTTATAATTTTCAATTCAGGATGTGGTGTTTTTTTTTCAGAAACCAAAAATACACACCTATACTCATTCTGTAAAGTTGTGGGTCCTCTCTACCTGATTAATTAGCTCAATTTCCTTCACGAGGATCATAGTTCATTATTCTTAATGGGGTCACGGCTGAAATGTTCTCTTCTGAGCTGTCCTCTGTGTTGTGGCATACCTGCCCCTTAAAAATGTTTTGTCAGCAGCCTGTACACATCTTCATGTATTACATCAACACTTCGATTTCTCGGCAATATCTTTATGCTGTTAATGGAGTGAAACAGCTTTTTCTCATGGTGAGCTGGATTAGCAGAAGATTGCCCCTCCCAACACCAAAAATGATTCTGAAATTGAGATAAGTGATTTGCATTCCAAAGGGTTCATTAACCACCAAACTGCTATGGATTAGATCACTAAGGGCATCCTGGTGGTTGGTTGCATGCAATTTCCAGCAAATTTGTTGGTAGCGAGCATTAAGTCCATTTGAATTATAATGGAGAGTCCCTAATACATAAACATTTATTAGCAGGGCTCAGCATCTGTAATGACTGCTAGCTCTGTGTTTTATTTTTCACTGATGGTTTTGTGATAGTCCTACATATATTGTTGGCCACATCGCCGAGTGAGATGCAGTTTATTGGCAGTTTATGCCACATTGAAACCCCAGATACCACAATCTAAAAGAATGAAATCCAGGATTTATTCCCTACATGTGACCTAACCAATCACCTCATTACAGAAGGGATTATGGAAGTCGACCAGGCCAGCATCACATTTGAAGCCATCATATCAACTGTTTCAGCTTGTAAGATCATTAGAAAAGTTTAAGAAAAATAAGTGTTGCCTTCCTTTTCATTGTTCGCTGACATCCAGTTTACAATTTATTAGATAATTCTCCATATGTTTTCTTTCTCTCTTTTTTCTTTTCCCTAAATACATGAAGAAAATAACTTTAAGAAAAGTGGTATTTTGTCGTTTGGGATCCTCATGAGAGGTGCCAAAACTCGCTTGCAGCAAAATCAAGAGGATTGGTGACACTGGAAAGAATGGAAAAGATTATTGCAATTAAGTTTGTCATGCATTTACTATTTCCCTGGCCTACCTTCCTCCTATCATCTCTCAGCAGTATCCCAGCAGAAATTTGTGCAACTCCCAGGATAAATTCCATGCAACCCTCTTTGCTTGTGTTTCCTCTCTGTTCCCACACGTTGGAGGTGCCGAATGCTCTTGCAGAAAACATCCAAGCTGGGTTGTGGCTGTTCTGCCACTCACTGGTTTGGATGTGACCTTCAAAAGTGCTGAGCACTTGCAATCCTCCCTGGAATCAATTGGAGCCCTGGGAGCTCTGCAGCCCTAAAAATCAGACTGCACATAACTCAATGAATGGGCCCTGAATCAAAGATGCCTGAAATAAAAGGCCATTGTTGAATGTATTTAGTCCTAAGAGATTTGATTTGTACAAATGCAGCAAGTGATGTTAGAGACAAAATAAAACTTTCAAACTGGGAGAGATGTGAAACCATCCTTTAGTACCTATAAAATAAAAGCTAAGGTAGAAAATTGAAGTAGACAAATAGAAGAAGGGTAAAGACCAGGCGTCTCAATCTCAGTGAATAATTAATTGATTGTACTGTTTTCTTCACATTTTTCAACATGACTGGATAAAAAAGGCATTCTCCTTGAGCTGCTTTCTTCTGATGAAATAAAAGGGTTGCCCTATCAAAAAAAGGAGAGCAGAAATTTATTAGAAAGGGTAGGTCTTAATGGAAAACAAATTGGCCTTCTGGAGATGCAGATTGTTTGAAGACAAGTTGCATCTCTGTTGTATCTCAATATTGACATATGTTTTATCATGGTTGTTATCAGCTTCACCTGGTTCTTTCTATTTGAAGCTGAAGAGAGCAGTGTGTGTCTATGACAATTTTTCTTTCATACCGCTGCCTTTTTATTCTTCCAGAATGGTAATAAGATAGCAGGATGAACAACGTTTCACTCCGGATTGTATCGTGGGAGCTTCATCTTTCTGCTGTCACTTTTCCCTAGCCTTTATTCCTCCCTAGCCATGCTAGCTAATCACCTGTCTTCTCCTCATTTCACGGTATGCCACTCTGCTAGACCATTAATGCAGTTGCTTCAGCCTAGCAGCATGTGGATGCTGTACTTGTATCTCAGTATGCAAGGAGACTCGGCTCAACAACTTCAGCTGAAGTGCCATGTTGGAGTAAGTCGTTCGGTGCGGTATGTTGAAGTGTGTTTCAGGGTTGGCAGCTGGAGCTCCAAGCACACAACAGATTGAGAGGTAAGGGATTACAGACAGGACTCCTTTCACACATGCAGCAACCTACCAGTGCCCCATCAGGGACAGAATCAGTGTTCGGGACTCTGACACTGAGACCTAAGCACAGACAATACTCTTAGGATATATGCAAGCTGTGTGGTTCAGCCAAGATTCCTTTCATATTTGATCACTACAATGAGAGATTTATTTATTTATTACTTTGTCAGTCTTTGGAAAGTGCTAAAAGTTCTGCTACACTGTACCTGAGAGTACATAATGCCAGTCTTAGTTAGATAGGTGGCAGCCTGGTGGAGCAAGAGCACATCTCAGTGAAGATGCATAAGTGTATGGCTGTAACTCTCTTCTAAATGGGAAGAGAATGCAAGAATGTGTTTCCTCTTCTGCCTTAAACCTTCAAAACAGTAACAGTTTTCTTTAGTCATCCAGGTCTAAAGATAAACTTTCACCCAGCATTATTTACAGTTCTCATTTTCACTTCAAAAATGCCATGATGCACAGAGAAGATATTGAAAAGAAGGCTTGTCAATGGGAATTTTAGAAGAGATATGTTGAGAGCAGGTATTGAAATTGTTTTTGGATGGAAGCATTGGGTATGCTTTCTGAATATATCAATTGACAAACGGCATCACTAAAATACATTAGCATATTACTATGCAGAAGGGCCAGTTTAGAAAACATCTGTTTTATGCAAAAACCTTGAACGCATTTCACAATGCAGATACATAATAGCAGTGCTTCTGATTTCCATTGTTTTCCATTTCCATTGTTTAGCAAGACATGAAAATGCATATTAGAGTTTTGTTGACTTCAAAATCACTGGCATCATGCAAAGACCTCAGATACACCATGAGAGAGCTGAAATCCATTTAGAGCTTTGTTTTGCTTGTTGCAGGTTTAGTTTCCCTGAAAGGTGAAGCATGGAGAACCTTACTGCCAAATGTAGTATTTCTTTGTGATTCGAGTACAGCAGCCTCTTGGGACAATAAAATAGTTGTTCATATTTAGTTGCATTTGACTTTTTTTTTTTTTAAGTGGACAAAATGCAGGACATTTTAGCCAAAATGTCTTTCAGTGATGTGTTCCATCACAGAGGCAGCTCGCAGCATTTCATCAGTGTTGGCAAAATTATTTTTCCCCACCCTATGCATAAAGCAAGGTGGCTCATGAATTACTTAGTGACTAATTAAAGAAGTTCCATCACCCTGGTCCCCTGAGGCAGGTGGCATTGCAGCCAGGGGAAGGGGAAGTGTGAGAGCTGTGGACAACCTTGGGATTTCCTTTTACAGGACTGTGTGCTCTGTATGCCATTAGCTCTTTGGCAGTAAGTTAAAACCATATAGTGCCGGGGCTGAACTGTCTCATTGTGGAATATACAGATCCGGCATCAGGAAATGGCTCTTCTTTGAAGTCGTCAGTGATCTTTTACGTACCCTTTGTACTCGGTGTGTAAATCCCCAGCTCCCTTTCCCTTATTGTGTGCAGTAATGTAAGGGGATGAAGAAAGAAATTGGAAGGTATAATTTCACCTTGATTGAATATACCTTGTCTTAGGTTCATCTCTTCATGCTATTAGACCTGTATTTTCTTAAGCTTACCACCTAAATAAGAAAGGAAAGCCTTGAAGTGAGTTTTCTTTGAGCCATGGAATTATTACCACCTTTTCAGACTGAGTTAGTAAGTAAAGGTTTAATTAGCTTGTTGCTGGTCCGGGGCCTGATTTGCCTCTGTATGGCACATCTGAAGCCTTCTATAAAGCAGGAAGAAATAATAGGTCTGACTGACAGGATCTGAAGGACAATGAGATTAGTTAGGAAATAAAGGGAGAGCCTGCAGAGATGGGAAATTGTTTAATTATAATGACTTGGTAGTAAAATGAAGTTTGGGGAAAAAAAAAAATCGAGGAAGCACTGTAAAAACTGAATAATGTTAGAATCTTTTCTCTTGAATGAAAAATAATGAAAATACCCTCTGGAATGGAATGATGTATTTAATTAATTTATATAATTAGGGTGCTCTTGAAAATGCAGGCATAAGTGCTGAATTGTTTTTCTTCCTTTACATCCAATGAATTTTTGAAGACATTCAGTTATTTTCCTAAGAAATGACATAATTCTGTGTGTTTGTTGCCTTGTATCTGGTAAGGCACCTGATAAAGCAGAAAATCAGCTGCTGAAGAATCACAGACAAAGAAAACCTCCTTTCTGAGCTCAAAGCTCTGCTGTGTATAAAGGGAACTTCCTAATTTTTCTGTCCTTATCATCTCAAATAACATGGTGATAAAACTTTTGAGGGACTTGTAGGATTTAGGCTCCCAACTGCCTTGCAAATTCCAACTCTAGAGTAACACAGCTATTAGCATAATATTGAATATGGGGTATGTATAGCTTATACCAATAAGCATGTATTTACAATATACAGAATATTATAGTAGGAAATACGAGTGGATACTTGCACTGCTTTTACTTAATGGTAGTACCTACAACACTAACACGTGTCATTTATGATCAAGTCTTGTGCTCAGTAGTTAAAAAGTCAAAGCTTAGCATACCTGCTGTTGCTGACAAGCATACAAAGGCTGGATTTGGTGTGCTCTGCTCATTTGTGCCTGTTTCACCACTATGCATATACCAACCAATTTTATAAATCCATCTCTATGAATATAAAAGGGATTGACGTGTGTATGTGCTGGGTCTGTCTGGTGTATGTGGGCACGTCAGGCATATTGTTTGAGAGCAACTGAAAGACAAAATACTTTCCAAGAGGGCCTGCAGCCATTAGAGCAAGCAGCTACTTGCTGCTCAAAGTGGTTGTGTGAGGAAGTCAGATTTAGTAAAAAATGGTCCCTGTATGTAATAGGTCCCTGACTGCAGTAATTTTCAAGGAAGGGAAAATTGTGGTCATCTCAGGTTAAGCTTGTATATCTGCGGGTAACATCGGGCTTGATTACAAGATTTGTTTTGTTGTGTTTTGTATTTTTTTAGAAATCTCTTTGAAATAGATATTCCTAAAGAAGTGCAGGAACCATCACTCACTGAGATCCTTCAAGACTAGTGCAAACCCAACAGGCTCTGAGTTGGGAATCTGATAGGATGCTCTCTGCAAAACTGTTATATAGCTCAGCTACACTTGCTCCCAGTTTCTCATCAGTTCGTTGTGTACTATTACATGCTAGAATATGTGCATATGGGTGTAATTGGGCTGAAAAACAAATAATGCCACATTCTATTACCCTGTTTGTTTGTTTTTTTTATGTGTGATAGCTCACAGAAAGGATTCCACTAATGTTCCTAGGTAACGGATCAGGGCTTTGGGCTGCTATAATTTCAGCAAATGGCAACCCCCTTGACAAGTTTTTTGTTTTTTAAGATGTGTGTGTAAAAGAAAAGAAAGGATGAGAGGTGCTTATCATGGACATGAGTCACAAGAAATCTGTTATTTTTCTTGGCAGCCACCCTAGCACATGGCCCAAATTTCGCAGTTATGTGGGAAGACAGGAGTCAGTTTAATAGACCTTTTAAATGGTTACTTTTGGTATGGGAATTCAGGAAAGCTTGATAAAGCAGTGTGTATCTTTAGTAGTAGTGCATTGCCTTCCTGCTGCTAGTACCTCAATGATATAATTGATTTAGCAGCTGAATTGCAACATTAAAAGTTAATAAATCTTTAATTATGAGCACTTCATTAGCAAATGAATTTCTTAAACTAACAACTTGACTAGGCCTGTATCAATTGACATAATTCATTAACCCATATGAGAATCCATATTAGTTATGCTTAACTTACCTGAGTGTATGAGGCAGGAGATCTTTCTCAGTATAAATAAATTACCAAATCACTATTTATAGTCAGTTAATTAAAGAGCAAATTACTGAAGCAGTGTAGATTTCCTACTTGGTATAATGTTGTCCCACTGATACTCAGTGAGCAAAGGATCTTCCCTTCGCTTTATTCTTCCCTGTCCTCAGTTACCTACAATTTCATGAGAAATGCTATGATGCCAGATTTCTCTCCTTCTGGCCAATTTTGGGCAGTCACATGCTCTTCTAAAGGCCTCTTTGCAGGCTTAATTGCTGCTCAACAGCAGCAAGCATCTGTGTTTCTGTATGAAAGTGCTGGAGCTACAACACAGTTGTCCAAATTCTAGTAATTCTCTGGTCGTCTAAGACAGCAAGTGAAGAAGAAACATGTATTTAATTGCTGTGGAAACCATTTGCCTAGGGTGCAAGTACCTAAAGGTGGCAATACTGTAAATTAATTCTGGAACTCAGTTTTGGTATAATGAAGGGTGGAATTAGCAAATAAATACTTTGCATCCAGATTGGAGCATGCTTTCATTCATTTCTTTGTAGCCCAATGCTGCAGCAGAGTCTAGTTGTGTTCCACTATTCTGGCAATGAACCGAGAACTCCCTAGCAATGGTATTTGGAAAAAAAAAAAAAAAAAAAAAAAAAGAGAAAGAGACTTTCAGATACCTGGCAGATTTTAATTCATATTCTCTGAACCAGTCTTGTTGCAGCATTTTTTGTTGCTGTCATTCAGGCAAGGACCTGCGTTGCATTGTGAATTGAAAAAAAAAAAAAAAAATCAAAATTTACTTTGAAACTAAAGAACTTAAAACTTAGCTGATCAGGAAACATTAAAATACCACCTCTATGGGGAAAAGCAGTTAAGTAATGCATACATTCCTTGATAAAAAGCTGTCCCTTCTTGCACGAAAATAACCAACCAAACTTTGTATCTCCCTACCAGCAGACTGAAAATGAGCAATCACATAACAATGAAATTGAAGCTGTTAGTGAAGACCTGTATTCCCAGGGCTCACTTTCTAAGTGAGGGGAAACTGTGTGGAGAATATATGGCTGAAAATGAGCTTTCAAATGGCTGCATAATGCACTGACTTTCAGCCCCCTGTCAGGCACCGCACTGCCTGCTCGCATGCTATGGCTAATGGAAAGTGAAGCTAGATGGTATGATATATAAATATTTTTGTTGCCTCTTTGAAGAACTAGTCTTGTCCTCTACAAAAAGTCCATGTCCATCGGGACATGCAAATTGAAAGAAGATTGAATTGAAACACTAGACCTAAAAAGAAGGTTGGGTAATATTAAATGGCAATTTTCACAGCATTTGAACATCCAGGCTGTATGTGGAATATAATGTAAAGGAAGATTTAGCATCCAGGCTTCAGGGCTCAGCTTTGAGGTAGCATCCTAGAGCTTTGGATGAAAAACTTACTTTATTTTTATGCCAATGAAATTGCATTTGAGTGGGTCTCAGCACCTTATCCCATGAACCGATGCAGGTCATTACCCACTCAAGTTGATGTTTGCCAAGTGCTTGTTACATACACAGGGAGCACAGCACATGGGCATCTCCTGCCATCAGGACATCTCTGTGAGGTCCTTCTGCAGTGCTTGTGGTTGGGTCGGGATGTGTTGGCTACCTCAGAAGCAGTACTCTTTATTTCCAGAGTTTGGATAGCTGTCCATGTTACATGATTGTTACGGCTTTGAAGGCCTTACCAGAGTAAGGTAAATGGCAGAGTAAGATAAAGGGCTTTGATGTGAGTAATTCCATTTACTGTCTGAACCCTCTAGCAGGAATAGCATAATCATTGCTTGTTTCAATTTAATGACTCTGCAAGAGGTAAACTGGTACAGGCGAGAACGTGGCTCTCTTACTGCTGCCAGCTCCAAGACACACCTCAGTCCATGGCCACGGTCATGCTGGAAGGAATGGTCTTCAGAATATTGTCTCCTGCAGCTGCTGGCCTTGTGCAAAGGCAGCCTCAGGGAGATGGCTGGACACCCCTACAGGGATGGGAGAGCCTGTGCCAGCAGGAGAGAGGAGGCAGTGGGGCTGGGAGCCCAGGGCTCAGAGGTGCCACTCGTTCCCTGTTAGAGAAGTACTGTCTGGCCTAGCTTCTGCTCCTGCTGCATGTGTCTGCTCTTACATTCTGCAAGGAGTAGACTTTGTCCAGGTGACAGAAAGGTTTGGTTGTGATATAGGTTTATATTTAAATCATAGAATCAATAATGTCTATATATTTATATCTCTGTCAAGGCTGTGCACTGACATAAGCGAACTGGAAGCATTAAAAGTGTGGTATCAGTGGATGAAAACTCAAGCTGACCAGCTGGAGTGTCCATGGAGCTCCTCAATGTTTTTTTAAACTTTGACTTAAAGTCATGTACATCCATTTAAGATGGGTGTTAATACACAAAGGTAGCTCCTGAGCTGTAGTAATTTGCCGTATTTGGCAGACAGCATTAAAACCAGAGGGGCAGTGGTAATTCACATTTAACAGAAGTCTGCCCAAAACACTTCTGGAGTGGGAACAAATGATTTCAGAGATAGACAGGGGGGGTTCTTCGGGCAGCTTTGGGAAAATCACCTGTTACTGACACTGTGATCACAGCAGAGGCTCTTATATGAAAATGTCCCAATGGCACATGAAGAGCATTAAAGTTCTGGTATAGCATTTATGCTAAGCAGTAGCTCTCTTTGGGGAGTGCCAGTTCCATCTCAACAGACCGATATTACACTACAAATTATTTTGTGTACCTCAAATTAAGTAAAATAATGATCATTGTTGTAAAAGTCAAGGCTTTAAAGCAACTAGTTGTTTGGAAATGTAAGCCTAAATTTTTGTATCTCGATGAGGGTATTTTGTTATCTCTGGCTGACAGCTTGTAGCTAATCATGAGGACAATTCATGGTTTAAGCAGTCATACTGCTTGCACAATCCCCTTACTTAAGCATGAAGCCTTACCAGGGCAATGGTAACAGGGTCTGAAAGACCAGGGATGCCTGAGCACCTGGGGGAAGCCACTCCTGGAGGCTTCAGCTTCTGCCTTGGCTCAAGGAAGGACGAAATCCTTATGCTGTTTTACAGGAAATTCACAGTCTCTTGAAGAATTTGCCGAAGTCTTTTCTGAATACCTGAAGTGATATTCTCTCTTCAGATTTGTTCTTCTGATCTCTATCAGGGCTCAGGATATTACACATAAAAATTCAGAATTACAGGTGTTCCCGTGTTAAATGCAACAAAATGTAAAAAGTCTTCTGGAAAAGCCAGTTATTACTATCTTGCTGAGTTATCACAGTCCTTTCAGTGTTCTGTCCACTTAATCATTGTTCATTGGAAAGACCTTAATTTACACTGAGTTAATGATATACTCTAAAGAGATACCGTGCTTTTCAGGTTCACTGAAATGTTCTTTAACTGGCTCTTCAAAACTGGCTGGAATATTCACAGTGCAGCAGCTAATGCAAGAAGTATTGTCCTTTGTAACCCAGGGTCAAGAGACAGAAAAAGCTTCATGTTTTACAGATTTTACATACTGAAAACGTTCTGCAATTAGGCTCAGAGAAGCTGCTGCACTTAAGTTTGTCCTCAGGTAAAAGTTCAGAGCTGGAATTCTCTGCGCTTCCATGTTTTTTGCCAAATCCTAATTTACAGGATGCAAATGAAAATTATGCAACACATGAAAACAGAACAAAGAGAGAAAACACACAGAAAAACTAATAGCCTAGTGGTTAAGGTGATCACCTGTGAAAGAAGGAGCAGAAGTTAGCACTTCTGGTCTGAATCAAACATAGCAGAGACCTTGGTCTGAATCTCTGATGTTGAGGAGAAGAAGGTGAGTTATTTTCAAAATTTCTGGGCCAAAGGTTCACCCAAACTATGTGGCTAGCAAACAAAGGCTTCAAAATTTTTGTTTAAACTAAGTTCATGCTCCAATGAAACTTTCACTGGAAAAGTGAAAGATGGTTACCAACTAATAATCTACATACTTACTGGTACACCGCAATTATGACTCATCCCCGCGTTAACCACATGTGCTTTGCATAGTTGATTACTGTGTGTATATGTTAGATACTTTTCATTTTAGTCCTAGGACAAATTAGCCTTCTAGTCCTTTTGTCTTACAAGGCAATCTTCTTAATATTTTAAGTTTTAAATATTTTAAACACTTTAACATTTTAATATTTTTCTTAAAATCAATACAATGTTAATTAACTTTAATGATAACGTTAATATTTAATATTTGTATATGGTGTTAAAAATACTTTTTTATTATTATTATTATTGCTTGGAAGGGTAATTTTTAAATATTGATGGTAGGAAATAGTGGGTCACAATCCACCCAGATTGTATCAGTCTAATCCAACTGAAGCTGTTGAAGAACAATGGCAGAACAGCAATCCCAGGACTGACAAATGCAGATGGAGTCCAATCAACAATGTTATCACGAAAGCAGTCAACGATCCAGGGGGATTACATGAAAGTCTCCCAACGTAGCAACAATTGTAATTAGTTGGCTTTCATTGCACTCCATACGGTGACTAAAAATCATTGCTGTGGCCCAGACTTGGGATTTGTGACATTAGGATGAAAAGACTTTGGCATCCTTTAACTCCCTAAACTAAAATTAGGTATGTACAGCCTTCAGAGGAGGTGTGAATATTCATGAATGTATTAGGTGAGTGCTAGCTTTTTATCCCTTATATCAGATTTTCTGAAGAACAAAGAGACAATTGTACGTTCCAGTCTTCATGCAACCTAGAAAGCTCAGACATACCAAGGAGGCCAATGATAATTCCTAGAAAGTGGGCTTTTGTAGCCTACCAAGAGATCTATTCCAGAAAATTGGAGATTCCCTTGGCTGAAGGGCTCCCAACCAGTTTAGGTCCTGCTTTTTTCATGCTGGGTAGCATCACTCCCATCCCTCTTGAAATTATCTCTGCGTTCAGCTCTTGAATAACATTAACTGGTTGTTAGCACTGCACATTCCCCATTGTTTTACAGGTTTTATAGACTTCAGAGTTTGAGGTTGCTCAGCTGAGATTCTGAAATCTATACTGGCTTCCAGGGATCTTCCAGGGATCACTATAGATCCTCTAGTGCAATACTGTATGCCTTCTAGGCTATTGTAGTTATTATTTTGTTTCTGGGTGGATGAGAAAAAATGTATGCAAGCAGTTGTAAACAATGACATTTTTCTTTTCAAAGCTATGATTTTATAAAGCAAATTCCATCCAGGAATTTCTCGAAGAATTTGTACATAATATACATTATTAATTATCTCAGTTTCCTGGTTAAGAACAATAAAAAGTAACCGAGAAAGATAAGGAATTAAGCAGAGGACAGTTATTGGCTGTGAACAAAGAAATGGGCTTCCTTAACAAAGAACTTTCCAAATAAGAAACAATGCTGCATCTCTGCTGTCATCTCAGGGACTGGAGCCCCATGAGGCCTGGGCTGTTCCTATGTCTTAATTTTTCCAGTACTTGCCAGCAGGCCTTCCTGGTGATGACTGGGAGGTTTACAAGCTGTCTAGTATTTATATCACATAAATAAAATAAAATACTTGCAGATAATTTCCAGACCATTCATGTTAAATGCTTTTCTTCCAGCCAATCTGTGGCCAAAAGCATTTTGCCAATGTTTCAGGATTTTCCTTAGCTTTGAGCTCCATCACCTAAAAAGAGTTAAAGGTCTGCTGGTTTCTTTTCACTGTTTTCAAACATCAATTAAATTGAAAACAAGGGCTATAAATTATAGTGACCTTTGGGATGACTTTTTGTTTGTGGAATAGAGATGTGATGGTGCGAAAGTGATGTTAATAATAATAAAAAATATTAATAACATCCTCAGGAGCTGCCAAGCAAAGTGTAAATTGCTTTCTGCTTGATATCAAATTTTCATGTAAGGTACTGTATCATGGAAATTTTCAGTCTTCTTAAAATTCAGATGACCTAAAAATAATGCTAGCCCTTCACCTCTGCACATTTTGTCATCTCAGCTGACAAATGTGATTTTCCTGGATTTAATCAGCATTTTATAATGGCTTCTACTGAAAATACAGCCTCTTGTTTTTCCCTTGTTGGTCTATAAAATGTGTGGGGAATGGCAAATTTATTTTTTTGGTATAAGAACTTGCTGAAATAACAGCCACAAAGAGTGTGCTTTGGCTAAACAGCTGCCCCCACACTCTAGTGGACTTTACATGTTTATGGCTTTTTGACTTTTTTTTTTTTTTTTATTAAGAAAAAACACCAAAGGAAACACAGGACAAGAATAAATTTTAAGATCATGGTTCTGTAGACCAAAGATTTTTGTTAGCTCATCAGGCTGCCATATCGTTACTGGCTATAGCATTCCCATGCTTTTCCATGAGCGATCAAAATTTCACAGTCTCCTTTTGATGAGAATAGGATGAATTCTGCACAGCCCGTTGACTCTTGACTGCTCAAAGTTGATCACTCAAAGATATCAAGTAACAGCTACCTAAAATTTGGGGAGGGGTTCCTAGTTACGTGTTTACAATAAATAACTGGTATCTATTTGTTCTCCACTCTATCTGTCCAGGATGAATGAGTCCTGCACAGAGCTGACCTGTGCTAAATGCTCACGCAGAGCCTTGAGGCAGAGAGCTTCAGGTCCTAGATAACTCTCCATTTCCCTGGTTCCCAATGGTACAATAGGAAAGCTGTGTTTGCGATCATTTTAAAGCCTTAGATACTAGGTGAACTTCACCAGAGTGAACTTCTGCCTGATCCTTGTTCATCCTTGTGTATATAACAGCTTATACTTCATCTAATTTTGATAGAAAAAGAAAATAAAAAAATCCCTGCAGGCTGGCTTTTTCTCCTTCACTTCAGTTTTCAACTGAAGGTAGAAAATGGAGAAGAGATCTGTCCTCAGCCTGTGCCTTAACCACGGTGCTGCTTCCATCAGGAAAATTACAGCAAGGATGAAGATTTTTTCCTCATTGAAGTTACCAAGTTGACCACAGTTTTACAGAGCTCCCTGCTTTTCTGTAGCTCACAGAGGAAAAGTTGCAAACAGCATGAGAAGCCTGAAATTTATATTTGTTCATCCGTCCTTTGAGTTTTCTTTAATTTGATGTTGTCTGACTGCAGAGGCAGTTCTGTAGTTCTTTAGCTGTGATGGCGGGTAGATGGGAAACCAGGCAAACACTTCTGCTAACTGTCCATCCACAGCAAATAACACTGAGAAAAAGCTTTCAGATCTAGCTTCCAGCTTCCTCTGGATTTGATGGGAGGATTCAGAAGGCCCAAAGCAAAGCCTGGTGAGGTAAATAAGATTAACCTGAAGAAACAGAGGAGAAATAGGAAGGTTAGGGATGCCTGTTTGATTCTGTTGGCTGCAATGCCTGCAATAACCTAATCAAACCTCCAAAGTTTGGGGTAGGAAAAAGTCTTCTGGTCCTAGAGGTCCTTTTCAATATTTTAGTTCGTTCTACTGAGATGGAGCTTTATGCTGTGGAGGCCTACTTTGGTGTTTGTATGTCATTCACAGTTCCCTAAGGGGAAGCTCACAGGGTGGCTGCATCCAGATGGGCCTGCCAAGTAATCCTAGCTACTCAGCAGGGTGCCACCTTCTGTGGAGTGACAAGGGCCTAAAGAGATGAAGAGGGAAAGCAGCATGAGTCCATCCCGGGAGGGGAAGATGCAAGTCCTTTTTTCTGTATAAATTGTCCTTGAAGGGAATGTGCTGCTAAAGCCGTACCACGAAGCAGATGTTCAGATGCTGGTGGCAGCTGAAGCATTGCTCTTTTTAAGGTCAGTTTTAGCTGATGACACAGCTCAAAGGTGCATGTGGCTGTCCATTCTTTCTTATGAAAAATCATCCTGCTTTAATGAATGGGAGAAATTCCCTGTTCCAGCAAAGTCCAGAAATAGCAGATGGCTCAAACGTCAGGTGTCAACAAATCCGATAGCTGTGGGCATGACCCTTGCCTGTGTCCTGAGAAATCCACCTGCCCTCAGGATTAGGTTGCCCTAGAGTTTGGTGTTCTCTGTAACAGGAGAAAAAGTTTAAGTGCTGCTTGTTTGTAGCATCCTATTGTTGGACTTAAAAGCTCTCTTTAACAAAAGTAATGGAAATTTAATATGGTTGCTGGTGTTCATCATTCTGTTTTGGCATGCAGGCGATGTCTTGTCAGCTGCTGGTTGATGTCTTGTCAACTGGACTTGTGCTCAGGGTTAGCATATCTCTCTGAAGCGTATCTCCAGATTTCACTTTAAGTGAATTTATTGAGTTTCTGTGCTCATCCTTTGCTTCTCCAGCATGAATCATACCAGCTGGCTGCTGGTGCTCAGCCCAGCAGCACAGTAGTCAAAGCGAGGGAATGGAGCCGGACTTCCTGTGCTAAGGACTGTGTTAGACTTTCTAGGCAAAGCACAGAGTAACCGAAATACTGCTGACAAAGCAGACTGGGAACAGGGCAGACTAATAGGGCTTAATGCTATTGTACGCTGCTTGCTGCTGAGAGGAGCATGAAGTTTTCTATCACTGTGGAGCTGTTGGCATTGCTTCTTTCGATATAGATTTTTCTCACGTAATCCAATGCTATGACATGCTGGCTTGATGTATCATCTCGATAATGTGGGAAGACTGGGGAAACTCAGTGGAATGGCTTTATTTCAGTACAGTGTCTGTCAAGGGAAGGCTGTCAGTCAGTCACAGGCTGGAAAAAGCAAGCAGTGTCCTACTGCTGTGCGAGACTGAAATTCTTAATGTCACTGTGTCCAGACCCGTGCCTCCATTTTCAGGCACTTCACTCCATTGAGCAGTCACAGATTTAACCTGTGCTGAGCATACGTATAAATCTACATTTCACAGTGGAGTTTCCCCATATCACAGCAGCAGCGTGCCAGAGATGAGGAGAAACAATGACAGAAAAACTTCAGTTGCTGCCTGAGGAGAGCTGCCATACCAGTTAAACACTTTAAATGATTTGGTTGCCATTAAATTAGCATTTTATAGGCCTACAAGGAATGAATTTAGGCGATTACAGTGGTTATACAGAAAAGTTTAAAATAGATCATGTAAATGTTTTAATTATGGGATTTCTTGCTTCAGTGTTTCATGAAATGACTGAATGGATCAAATCCCTTTCCACTTAGAAGAGATCTCAGGACATCCCATTCAACTGACTGGACACCTGGAGTAGTGAATGTTGTCTCAGAGAGAATTCAAGCCACTTTAATACCAAGTAGAGATTCAAAAATTTTTTGAAATAGTCGTAGCCCCTGAAGTAAGGTATCTAAAATCCTTTCCCACTTACATTATTCTTATTATGCTTTGCATCGTTGTTATCAGAACCATCATTTTTGCCTAGTCTAAGCAAAGAGATTAAGAATTGAGCTTGTAAGTAAGGCTGCTTTCCTTTATGTGATGGTTTTGTCACAGTCAGAGCACATTGACATAGCTGTGTGAGGAGACAGCACTGGTAGCACTGGTTTGCATCCATTTGATGACTGGTAGCACCTGTTTGATGATTAACTAAAGGATTTCAGCGGTTAGAGCTGTCAATCTGACACCTTTCATGAGCACTAAAATAAATCTCTGCTACCAGGAACTGATGATTTTTTTCCCACTTTTGATTTACTTGACTCTTTGTGTCCTTGCCGATAACTACTAGCAAGGCTAATGTGTTATAAACTCTGGAAAGTGAAGCAAGTGGCTGTCATTTTTTGCACAACAGATGTTCCTGATCAGGAATCAGACAAAGGATCTCATCACTCTTCCTCTGAGCAATTTAATTTGTCTCTTCCATGGCACACGAACCACCTCCTGTCTTGTGACTGATGTGCCCAAGTCCTCCTTCATTTTAGGATCAGTTCTTTTAATCTTACAGAATTATCAGGGTTTTGGTTTTGTTTTGTACCAAAGCAAAGAGACTGAGAAAAAGGAAATTGCTTCATTGCTTTCGCTGTCACCAGTAATGCATCATAATGAAAAGTAGCAAAGCCCTACTTCAAGAACAGGAAACCCAAGAACTGCATTTTAAGAGAACTGGAAAACACTCAGTGAACACTTTTTTTTTTTAGGAAATAAAAATGTAGATTCATTGGTGTTTCTTCAGCAGTTGTAAGGTTTGGAGGTAGCAGTAAGAAGCATATAATCAGTCAGATTCTTGTAATGCTACTTGGCAAGGTGGAAAAATTGATATATTTTTATGAAAAGTTGTTTGCTATCTATCCAGTTCTCTACTCCTTAGTCATGTACATTGTCCAAAATGAGTAATTTCTTGGGGTTTTGCTTGTTTTTTCACTTAGTTTGATAAAACTGCATCACTCTGCTGCTCTTCTGTAGTGATGGATTGGTACTGCTGGAGATGTAAATTCTGTAGTTATTCTATAGTTAATTTCACAGTTATTATCCCTAGATAATCACAGCGCACCATACCACTCTGCCACTGTTGTTTGCAATGACCACTTATGGGAAACTCAGACCATATTTTTCATTGAGGAAAAGGAAATTTCTCATTGTTTCCTGTGATCTCTCTGCTAAATCTAAGCACAGAAATATTGCTGTGACCAGGAGGTTTTTTGAGTATATATGCAGAGCTAAAATTTGCTTAGCAGTAGGGAAGGAGCTAAAGGTTGTTATTACCTGTGTTAAGTAAAATTAATGGCATCTAAAGATATGAATATATGCTCCAAAGTGATCAAATTATAACCAGGTAGAGAAGATTTGGCCATCCAATGATAGACTAGCAGACTATATGTGGCAAGTCATCTCCAAGTCAAGGTGAGGTATGCTGGCTTCAGTTGTCTTAGTTGTGCTAAAAACATGTCTTGGTTCAATTATTGTGATTGAACTGAAAGGGGATAACTTGCTGAGGCATGATAACTTATTTGACTGTTTCATATTTGGCTCTTTGCTTACAGACTTCTCGTTTGTTTTTAAATGATTCTAATAAGAAAATAAGACCAACTTGGTGAAGTAACAAGTCTTGTAGGGATTTAGTTCAAACTTACATGCATCCTTATAGCATTTATAAGATTTTTCTCTTTTTTTTTTTTCCTGACTGACCAAATTCATTCTTAGTTTAGTTCTGTTGATCACAATTGAATTGTTTTATAGATGGTTTTATGTAAATATTTACGCAGCCAGCACAAGACAGTTGCTTTGCTTGTGCTCAGCAACTGGCTCTACCTTCTTTCTGATCTCATATACCCGGCTGGAGCAATCATTATTCACCCTGCAAAGGAGGCTGCACGCTGTGCCCTGTGTTCCTACCAAGCCCTTCCAAAGATGTGCTACAAGGGAGAGGCAAGGGAAGCTGGCCTTGCCTTGTACACACGGCCAGTCCTACATGAAAAAGGCAGCAGTGGCTGCCCATACAGATGGTAGTGCCTGTGGTCATGGTCACAGCTGTCAATCCTGATAACTGAACAAAACTGTGTTTGAAGGACTCATTATAGTCCATCACTGCTAGAACGAGAAGCCACTCATATGACCTCTTTTCCATTTGGCAGGTTGACAGGACAGAAGTGATTCGAACCTGTATAAATCCCGTCTTCTCCAAGCTGTTCACAGTGGACTTCTATTTTGAAGAGGTGCAGCGGTTGAGGTTTGAAGTCCACGACATTAGCAGCAACCACAATGGGCTGAAGGAGGCAGATTTTCTTGGTGGCATGGAGTGCACTCTTGGACAAGTAGGTATCACTGCTGTTTTTTTCTCTTGTCACTAATCTTTTCAATGTATATGAAGTATTTCATTTGGTTAAAAGACTGATGGGTGAGATTTGTCATTCATGACAAAATTCTTAATCAGTGCTTTGAACAGGATAATTAAGAATTTCTGCTGGTTTGATTTAGTGCTGTGTAGTGAAGCTTCAAGTCAGCCAGTTCTATAGGAAACAGCATGAGCAATTGGCCTTGCATAGTAAAAGCACAAGCTCATTATGTCAGTGCTAATAGATAGGCTGATTTGGGAGCAACTTGTGGTTCCCAGTGTTACATGGGATTTAAAGCAAGTTCCAAGTCCAAGGTTTGCTTACAAATACACTTTATTCACATAGAGTAGTGCTTGTTGAAGTGGCAAATAGAGAGATAGAGTTGGATTCATTTCCCTGACTCTCAGTCATCCAAAAATTAGATGTCTAGACTAAGTTACTCTTCTGATTTCCATCTTCAGTTCAATGGAGAGAAACAGTTCCAGCGGTTGATTCATTCCACCTGAGACACCCATCATAGGTTAGGATAAATTGCCTTCATGAGATACCTGTCTTTCTCCATTGCTTACCAAGAGAGTCTAGACATCCCACTTAGGGTACATACCTAACTTTTTTGGTGACTAAATTTAAGAGTGATGAGTCCTACCCACAGGATCAATATCTAGAGGTTGTTGGAGCCAGGGCTGCAGCACATTCTTATATTGCTGACTGATAGCATGCTACAGCATCCCAGGAATCACAGAGTTTATTCCTACCTGGCAGGCTTTTTGTTGTGTAGGGCCTTATAACACAGATCTCCATTCTGTCCATAATAGTAATGCTGAGGCAGGTGGTCTCAGTTTCATTAAGCTGGGTTTCCACTCTGTGGTCTGGTGTAAATTGGGTGGTGAGATCAAGCAGTGCTTTTGCTTAGATTATTTTTTGCAGTGTTTCCGCATAAACATCTGCACAGTGTTACTCACAATGGAAGATGCTGCAAAGATTTGTTTCTTACTTCTCACCTTCTGTTGTTCCTTCCGCACCCACTGCACATTAATCCCTTTGTTTCTCTTATTGCTGTTATTTAAGAATGGTCAAAGCCATTTGGATCAAACAAGCTGAAAGAGAAGTCTACTCAGTGAGAGAATTAATAAGAAATATATTTATACTTAGTAACTTGAAAGCTTAACATGAAAGTATTGGTAGTTAGTAAAGTCTGTTCTTTTTTGACAGACTTGTGAGTATTTTGTGGCCTTAATCAATGAAAATAAACTGTTCCTATAATGCCAAGGAGAACGAGAAAGAAAAAGTTATTACAATGTTTTTCTCTCCTAATTGACTTGAAAACGAGGGGAAAAAATGTCGTTGCTGCTGCCTGTAGCATAAACATGTCTTTATAATGATTTGATCTCTATAAATAGCACACAGCTGGGTTGGTTGCAGTGTAATTTTAATGGTAACCAAGAAAAAATAATAACAGTGTGAAATCTGTTCACAGTAACATAGCCTTGAGGGTTCTGATCCCATGCTTAGATTTTTTGCTATTTTATTTATTTATTTATTTTTATTATTCCACTTTCTAGTTTGTTTGTTTAAACTTTATATAGTTTCTAAACTGATTTTAAACCCCAAGTTGTTAGTGCTGGGATTGTCATCGAAGCAAAGCCATTACGAGGAGTTCAAATTGCAAATTTTACAGCACAGTCTATATATATGGAGCTCAAACTCAGATTTAGCTGTTTGTTTTAATTACTGCATTTTTTTATGATGGTAATAGAGACTTGGCTTTTCCTGAGCTAATTTTGACGTGAATTTGTTGCTCTACATTAATTTAATGGCTGAATAAAATACTGTGATTTTGTGATTTTGCGTGCCTGTGTGTTCCTGCCTGTCAAATCACTTTCCCATTGCAAATAGGTCTTATCTGTGACATCCAGACAGGCTGTAGATTTTAGGCATAGTCTGAAGGACTGATTCCCTGCCTGCACCCCATGAATGTGCCAACTTCTTTTGCTCTGTTCTAGGTAATAGCTGATCTATAAGAGATTCACTGTTACCCGGATTCTCCATCAGGTTCTGCATCTGATCTACCTGTTGGTAGATCATCATTTAAGTGTATAGTAAACATACATTTTTACCCACATTATGTAATACTCCTACCTTAAAGAAAATTATCAGAGTAATACATAGTGGGAAAGGCAAGAGAATGGTTATGCAGTAGGCTGACAGAGACTTTGTCGTTCTTTAGGAATACCAGTCTGGGTACATCCAGCCTAATTAGTACAAGTCAATTGGAAATTTGGGATCTTGGATGAGAAAGACAGAGAAATGCAGTCCTTCAGAAAGTGTTATTATAAATTGTCTTCTCCCAAATACTGTAATGAATATGTGTCCCAAGAGAGTAGTAAAAGCTGTAGCCTGTTAAGTCCTGAACATACACTGTTGATGGATACCCTGCTGGATATTCAGCAACATATTTTTCTATCATTCCTGCTGGGACAAGCCAATTTTGTGCCTCTGCTGGTAAATAGTGTGGTTAACAGCATCCTGGCATTCAGTCAGTTATACCTGGATGTGAAGAAGAGATATGTCAACAGGCATTCCATATGCTGCAGTATTTATACGCAGTACAACAACTAGTCATGGATAGACGCCTGCTGAATGTAAATAACAAAAACTCAGTGCACTAAATAAATACATTTCCTTAAAGTGATTTGTTTTTTCATCATGATGCTCAAGAGTTCTCCTTTCATATAAAACCAATAGCAGATTCTCTCTTGAATATTTGGGGGGGAGGTTTAATGATTTTTTTATTTATTTTTTTTGCTGTTGTTTTAAGTACTAAAAATCTGTTCCTTTCACTCCTTTTACATTCAATTTTACCAGCATCTTCAGAGTGTCCCGGTAATGTGCTAAACTGCAGAGTGCTAGCAAATATGTTCTGTGCAAAAGTTAGTTGCCAATTGGTATGCTAATAAGTTCAAGAAAGCCCTAAAATATTAGAGAAGGTACTAAACTTGAAAGTTCAAACAAATTTTTCTCAGTTAGTAGCATCATCTTAAAATGCGATCTAGTTTTATAGTAGTTTATAAAATGCAGTTTGTTAAGGAACTTTACATCGACAAGTACTATACTCTAACCAATTAAGCTTTCCGCGCTGTATTATTTATTACTTGAATAAAGTAAAATTGCTAAATAGTAGGTTAAGATGCATAACAACTTTTTAAAAAAAATATGGTTAATATTTTTCATGTTGCAGTTCATTTCTAAGTAACTGTATAAAAATATCTAGCATCTATCAATACCACTTTTTAGCAGTTAATGAAGCAGTACAGTCCTATGGCATATAGAATCATATACTTAAGCAAAGATACTTTGTGGTGTTGTGCTTGTAACCCAACAAAGATTGGTCTGAATTTGAAGCATATCTGTGAAATTCTGGAAGGGTTTTGCTGCACATGACAGCTCTCTTCCCTTGGAGGAGGAGTGTTGGGATAGAGCAATAGCTTGGCACTCTGCAACCACTGCAACCTAAGTGCCTTGGGATGCTCCATCAGGTTCTGCATCTGAGTTCTTAGTCTTCTGGCTCTTCAAGTCTAGCTCTTCAAAGTAGTTACTTTGCTTTGCATAGACACTGGTAAGTACAGGTACCAGTGTCTTGGTGATAAGTAGTGAAATCATGATCAGTAATATTTTAACAGCTATTTTGGGACATCACTTTATAGATGTTACCTCTTGTTTTCATACAGGTGCTTTAGGTGCCATGAATCACCTCATCCTTGTTGCTGGTTTTACAGATACTGTCTGTAACAGTAAATTCTTCCCCTTCTCTGTGCCCTTTTTATCACTTTCCCTTTCCACATCTCTAGGAATGGTGTTTAGGCACTCACCCTAACTAATCACTTCCAAATGAATCCCCATTTAATGAAGCTTTTGTATTCCTGTATTTTTGCTTTCTTGTCACTCAGAAAAAAACTGTGTTTGTTTCAAGGGGCAGGAGATGGATTATTATTATTATTATTATTATTATTATTATTATTATTATTACCTGTCAAAAAGTAATGAAAAAAATCCTAGAGGGACAAATTATGTCAAAGAATTGATAACATAATTGTCACGGTATTCAATTGTGATAGGAAAACCCCAAACCCTTTTCTGTTTGTGTGTTAATGTTCTTGTGTTATGAGCTCTCTTATTTGGAGTATTCTGTTTTGTATTGCATAAACTTCATAATGCAATAAAATTACATAAGTTAATACAGTAAGGGCTCAAACTTTCTAGTAGCCAAAGTTCAGTTCTTAATCACACAGGAATGAAGTACCAGGACAGTGGATTAGAAGCACTTTTTTGCTCTGAAGACTTGCCCAGAAGTCCCAGCCTGATCTTTATGAACTCACGAATATTGTTCAATGAATAATCATCTTCCAACAAGAAGAAAACACACTTGTATTGCCAAGACGTTCTTGATCCCTACTCAGCTGTGCCTGCAACATCATTAAATTATAGGAACCAGTAAAGATGTTATTTCCTAAATGCTGTGAACCATTCCAGCTGTATGTAATGGGAGTAGCATTTGTGGCTTTCTTTTATTACTTGTCGCAGTTGTCCTCTACCATTTCCACATCTCTGATTCCATGATTTGTTTGATTTTTTTTTAATTTACATAGGTGTTAAAATACTGTTACAATCCATAACTCCGTTGTTCAACTAATAGCACCTGTACAGAAAAAAGCAGATGAACTTCTTGGCCTCTCAAAACCTTTTCAAGTATAGTTTAGAGATTTCATATTTTTCATACATGCATATCTGTACAGATTATATTGAAAACCTTTTTGGTAATGATCATTGCTGTTTCTTGTGTGGTTTTAATACTATATGTCATTAACAGATTATGCACTTGAAAATGCTTACTACTTCAGTTTCAACCAATGCAAATCCCTTTGCTCTTGAATTAGAGAAAAGCTAACAGAGCCATGATTGCACCTGAATTAATTAAATTGAAATTGTCTGTATGAGAATATTTGTTTAATAATCGCTCTACTGCTTCTGTGGTGCAAAAGACATACAACCAGTTATTTCAAGGTATTTGAATTCCTAAATCTCATTAGATGTCTGTATGCCTCCTTAGGTGTCTAAATACCCTTAAATACTTGGCCTTTGATCTCCTCCAAATGAAGTTGCTCAATTCATTAGTGGGATGAATAATGTACTTTATTAGATATGAATGTCATTTTCTAGCAGGGCTGACTCAGAGCACAAGGAAGTTGTTCACGCAGTACACTTCCTAACTTTACCTAACCATTTAAACACCTTAGTTATCCCCAGGAAACTCTTGGGTTTGCCTTTGCAGTGTGATCTCTGAAGCTGTAGGATTTTGCAGTTCTACATTAATCTTGCCAGTCAAAGTTAATGGAATTACATGTACAGTTTGTACTGCTTTGTTTTTACATACTTTATCTTTTTGTATGAATTACTGTAGCAGTCTTTAGAAAACTAATTTAAAATTTAGTTTGCTATTATTATGAGTTATAATAATAACTAATCATAAATGGGTTGCATACACTACATACTAATTAAATTCAAAGACGTTTTGTGCTATTGATAAGCTATTTCCTGTGATAGCATTATTGTCTCTTGTGATATGGATATCTTTTTTCTGCATGTTTTGATTGACTATTTTCAGGCACAGATCTTTAACAGGACCAGGGAGAGGTGTAATTCAAATGTAAAAAAGCTGTGAGCTGATCAGTACTACAGGGAACAAAGCAAATCTTGAAGAGAGATGAGTATGGTACAGCAAGTATCATATGTACAGAAGGGATGATTACAGCAATAAAATTGGCTCTACCTGGAAAAAAGAAAGAAAAGTGTTAGCAGTTATAGAGAATGAAATCTTCTTCATTATGGACACACGTCTGAACTTCTTCTCTTGCAGGGTTTTCTTGGTATCTGTGAACTCATTCCCAAAACCTTTTCTTCATGAGAGCAGAGTTAAGGCCACTGGCACCTACCTGCTGTCTGGTCTCTCTTCGTGTTAAAATGTAGTATATTTGCTGTGTCTTTGCCACCATTCATAAAAAGTATTTGGTGGGTTCAAAAGTGGCTGGGGAATAAGATGTGCTATACACAGCTGGTGTTAGTGCCTTGGTGCTTTTATCCAAAATGTTGCAGCTGTTTGTACTTCTTAAATAAAAAAAGCAAGGCACCTTTCATATTTTGAAATTGGAGATAGGATCAAAGAGCAACATGGGAATTCAGTTTTAATCAGAGCAATCTCTTAAGATCTGTCGCTAGCCTATTTGCATTTGGATGTAGTAAGGCAAATTTATAGCATCTTCAGGGGAATTTCTTGCCTCCGTCTTACCCAGAGCTGATATCCCTTGGCAGCACAGACCAGAAATCTAGTTGAGATGACGTTCATAGGAGGTAAATAGGAATCACTTCATGTGCGTGCCCCCCTCTATAAAACAGAGCAGCTGCTTTTACATTCTGTTCCTATTCCTGCCTCTTGCAAATGTATTAAGTATGATACATATTATTAGACATGTGGCTGTCTTAGACCAGGACTGTGTAGTAATTTATATGTGGCTGTCACCACAAATAACCTTAACTTCACCTCTTAATTCTCTCTTTGCTTCACCTCTTAAATCTCTGAGGTTTCTACATCCATTTGTTCAGCGATAGGTCATGCTTCTAATGTTCATGAAAAAAGCATGTTCTGGAAATGTAATGAGGTCTACTAGGTCGTAAGTGGATTCTAATATCTGAATTTTTGAAAGAACAGGGGCATTTACATCCTGCACTTCTTCACATCAGGTTGCACAAGCTTGTCTCTGAAAGTGAAGTTTAAAATTGGAAGTTTTTGAAGTAGAAGTCAAACCAAGACTCCTGATGGTTAATTATAAGCCAATTTGCAAGTTCAGGCATCTCTTTACCCCTAAACTTAGGCAAATTTTCTAGGCCCATGAGTTATTGCTGTCTAGGACTCATTTTCTGGCAATCAGATCAGCTGATACTTGTTATGATGATGTTCAGGAGATGATTTACACTGATACATAAACAATAAATATGTTACATAATTGATGGCAGCATCTGGAGAAGTGGCTCTTTTCACCAGTGAGATGCTTTTTGTATGCTGCATGAATGAAAAGGGCAATTTCCTGCTAGAGAATACTGATTTCTTATCAGTTATCACAATGATAGTCTGCTGATCCTAAATCACTAATGACAGTTTGAGGCAATGATCTTGGCACATTATTGCCAGATGGAAGATTCATTTTGCTGGCCATATAATTAACAACTGGTAAGTGTTTGCACACAAATGCACATATTTACATATGTGGGGCCCTCACTGTGTCATAACAATGCTAATGGCTTAGAGATCTAGTTTTATTAATGTGATCCAGTAATGGGAACATCAGAATAAATTACGTTCTCTGGAGCTGTGAGCTGTCTGTCACCTGCATGGGAGCTCCCAAGCTTTAGGTTTTTGTCTGCCCAATGCCACTTGAAAGCTACAAAATTTTCCAAAGCAGCAAAAGGAGCTGTAGGGATTTGAGTCATTCATGAGGAAATGTCCTGCTGTCTTTAAAGGAGGCTAGCTGAAGGACAGTTTCCCTTCCAAGTTCTGCATATGATACTGGGGATACATATATTTAACATATCTGAAGAGGTTTCTGGTACACAACACCCACAGCTTTCCGTGGAAGAGCTTAATGTATTTTACAGTGTTGTCTGTAAGTCTTGGGGAAAAGCAGAGAAGTCATAGAGATGTATCTGTCCTGCTCCCCAGATGCCATAATTCAGTGTCAGATACAGAACCCACAATTTAATAATGTATTAAGAATAACCTGTCATAATTATGTATCACCTTTCATCTGAGAATCTCAAACAAGATTGTGTAACATGCTTCTCACAGTTCATAGGAATGCAACGATTTTTATTTGAACCTCTTTAGCTGGCAAGAAAAGAGAGCTGTGAGTTAAGGGGTTGCAGTGAACAAGATCCTACGAAACAAGGAGATCTGAATTCTGAAATTCCTGGTCTTCTTCCATGCTCTCTGAGCTGCATTGCGTGCAGCTACAGACCAATATTTTTGGTGAAATCCTTAATTTTGGAAATGTGAATAAGGTAATGGCGGCAGTTGGCTTACGGAAGGCAGTCCAAAAAGAAGGAGTGCAAATTATCCATTTAAGTAATCACCAGATGCAAAATTGCAGGGTTAGAAACAGCTGGCAAAGAAAAATCTGAAATGATCATAAATATAAATAGCATCAGTGTCATGGTGATCAGAAAAAAGTCAAATGTAATTCGAGAGCATATGAGTACAAGACTTGTTGCTTGCGAACATTAGAAGCTCCTCTTGCATAAGGAGGATCTGAAGTATTATGTCCAATTTTGAGCATTGTTCTAAGAGTAGGATATGGACAAGTCGGTGAGGGCTCATCAGAGAGTGTTGATAATGGTTTGATGTTCTCCAAAATCTGGTCAAAAAGGAAAAATAGGACATACTTCAGTTCTTGGAAAGACTGTAGAGATATGATGTTAGCCTTCAGATAAAAGATTGCCTGAAAGAGAAAGGGAAAACAATTCTTAGTTATTCATGGCCCATTAGACAGAAATAATGGGCTAAGAATCAGGATAGTTCTTAGGCAAATATATTTATGATGAGGATAACAAGTAGTGTAATAAATTACTGGAGGAGACCATTTCTCTGCCTCTGGGTATCTGAGACACATCTGTCAGGTGTAGGTGAGCCAGTGGTAGCTGGTCCTGCATTAGGACTGGGGAGCTGGGTGAAGGGAATCTGAAGGTCCTGTCCAGCCTGTGGTAACACCCATGTCTCACATTTAAAACTCTTCTAAAGCTTGCTTCTGCCTGGCTGCCTCCATCATGACAGTAGCTGAGTAGAATCAGAGGTGTTATTTCCATGTTTCTGTTCAATTCAGAAAATTGATGAATCCCCATGGTGATGTTAGGCCAAAATTTACGTCCTATTTGGTTCTATCTCACAGCACCTTTTTTGGCTGGCTGTGATTTCACATTACTCACCCTGTTTTGATTCTGGCTGCTCCTTACTGATTTGGCTTATTGCTGAAATGTGTGTAATGCCCAGGACTCTCTCAAAGTGCCTGGAGCTGTTCTTTTCCCTTGATGTCTGCCTCTTTCTTACAATGAGTATTTCTGTATATTTTCCCAAAGATCTCTATTTGTGATTCATTTTATTTGAAGTGTTATGGATTAGCCATCCAGGTGAAGAAACAACCTTCCTAGGGCTGGTTGAAAGAACTTCCTAGGGCAGAAACAACCTTTTGCTCAGTGTCTGCACAGCACATGGCAGGCATAGTGCCATCCTGTCCCAATTTTGTTACATTAAAAATAATATTAATTGAGTCCTAAGGTGTGTATAGAATTACCTCTATCTCTGGCTGCATTTTGAAGTTTTCCAGTGGAAGAAAGAGAGAGAGAAAGAGAGGAGAAAAAAAAAAGAGAGAGAGAAAGAAAAAGAAAAGGGAAACATTTTAAGACAGCATTAACTTTATAGAGAGGGAGAAAGGAGAAACCTAACATTACTGGATGATCAACTGTAGCTTACCAATTATGCATTACTCTAAGTTTTTTTCCTTTTCTATTATTTTTACTGGTCTACTTTAAAATGTTACAAGATTGTTATGAAAATGTAATGGTTATTGGAACAGGAAACAATATGTTTTGTCAGTGTCACTTTAGTAATATTTATTTGAAGTATATTTGTAAATCAGTGAATGGACAAGTTCGTTTACAGTGCTGAGTTCCAAGGGAGGTCTGGTACCTGGGCAGCAAAAGAGACAACTTTGGAAATAAAAACTGTGGGGCAGGATGCTTGCTGCTGTCCTGAGTTTGGAGTGCTTGATGTCTTGAAATAAAATAGTGTCCTCTTAGAAATGGTTGTCAATTTCCTGCAAAAATAAATGTAGGGTGTTTTTTTTTTTGTTTGTTTGTTTGTTTTTGGCAAGTCTGATATATTTATTGTATACATCTGTCCCCTTATTGGCACCTAAGTTCATTTAAAACTTGCTAACGTCCTTTTACTTCCATCCTGAAAGCAGTTGAGGAAAATCTGACATTGAGTTTTCCACAATTACTCAGTTAACTGTGTTCTTCCCATTCTGCTTGATCCTGTCGGGGTGCTTTGTCCTTCCATTGCATCATGTCTGCAAAACTCCTGGAGAAACTTTCTTCTCAGCAGTAGTCTTACTGTGCTAGGACTCTGACTGTGGATTAAGGCACTACCTTGATATAGAAACAAACAGAAAAACAACTTAAAATTAAAATCATAATTAGCCATGTGTTTACTACAGATTCTAATTTTTTCCCTTTCATTTTTTTTTTTTCAGATTGTTTCTCAGAGGAAACTCTCCAAGTCCCTTCTCAAACATGGGAATACAGCAGGGAAGTCATCTATAACAGTAAGCCACTCTTAAATGCACTTCTATTTTCCTGTTATTTAAAGGCATCTAATGTGACTAAATCTCCCTAAAAGCACCATGCTAAGTCACCAGAGAAACTCTTGCTTGAGAAATGCATTTAAATTGTTAATTTAACAGATTCATTTTACTGTTTCTGACAAATGTTTCGTGTAAGGAAATTGCAACAAATAATGTATGATTTGAAAGAAAAAAAAAAGTCATAACATTTACTACTACTGCTACTACTTTTAAGGTACTTTGGTGACAGCACAGAAGTTGTACAGCTTGATTATTTTTATCCAAAGCTCCAGAGCTTCAGAAATTCATTTTGACCCACTTCTAGCTGTGCTTAAAATATTGCATACAAACAGTAATTAAATATAAAAGTCTTTCATGGGTAGTATTTGAAAGGTGAGGAAAAAAAAAAATAAGCAACACCAAATGCAGAAGCTTTATCATATTAGGTATTTTAGCTGTGTTGTAATGCAATTACAGACTGGATAGTTACTTCAGCCCCATGTGTATCTTGAAATCTGAAAATCAGTGTATTACCTGTCTTTCATCTTTCTCTTTGCTGGCTTGTTTGCAAGATCAAGCTTGTCTACACTAACCCTAGCATGCTTGTGACACTTGCAGCTCTGCATTAAGTTGGAGACTATAATAAAATAGTCTGCTTTGGGACTCCCTGCTCAGTTGAGAAGGGGATTGAGAAGGATTTTCTTCCTTGATGTACAATTAACCAGATAGATTTCTTTTGGCTTGATTATTATTATTATTATTTTTTTTTTCTGGCCTTCAACCACAGAGCAGACTGCAGAATGTGAGAAACAATGCTTTCTGAGAGCCCAGGGAATTTTCTTTCTTAGATTAGACTTCCTTGGTGCCTGGTTGGGAAGGGATTTGCTTAAATGCCTAAGGTTCTCCTTTTGGTTCTGGGATTGGAAAGAAATCCCCCAGTCTTCTTTCTGTCTGAACAGAGCCAGGTGAGAGTTTTGCTCCCTAAATAAACTGATGTGTTTTGCCCACTGAGATTATCTGGGCAAACTTCATTCCTTCTATCCCTGTGGTGTTCTGGTCACACCTCCTGTTCCATGAGGGACATGAAGGAGTTTAAGTCTCATGAAAACACAAATACTTCAACTAAAATCACTAGGCCTGCTAGTAGAGTTTTCTGGAAAAAATATTTGGTCTGTAATTCATGGGAGGTGAGAGAAGTTGAGTTAATTGTCCCTTCTGGTCTAACATTGGATGATTATGATAAAACATGGACCTTAGTTAGCTGCATTGGCTTCTGGCCAGTGGTATAAAAGAGGGAGCTGACTTTACTCAAATGGGAGAAAACTGAACTCAGACAAAAATTACTATATGAAAAGATTGATGTCTCAACAGCATAAGTGGAAATGGATTAGTTATCATTATTTCTGAACCTGAGGTACTGGGTAAAAGATCTTAAAAAGTCACAATGCTAATGAAATTTATTGCAGCTGTAGGCAGCCTGGCTAACTGCTGGGGGCCATATATGTGGCTAGTAAAAGCATCACCCACTGCACCTCAGTAGCCATCAGTGGATTTGAGGAAGAGTTGAAATGTCCCAGTGGATCCTCCAGGACCTGAGGTCCATGTGGTGGATATGGTCAGACCCTGTCTGGGGAGCCGATGTGGCTACCAAGAGTGTGGCTGTGGACATGAAATACCCAGGAAACATGTTTCATTATGTGATGTAATCTGTGGAGAGAATTTGTAGGACAGAGAAAGACCAAATAGAATATAATGCAGTTAGTTTCAAAGAACATTTTTCAGTGAAGTATCCCATCTTTAGTTAAAACCTTCTCTCCACTAGAGTATTTTAATGGCCTAGTCGTGAGGGATGCTTTGGGATCTCATTTTTTTAACAACATCACACAGCACAGTGACTTGCATCATTGTCAGTAAATCTTATGTACCTGAAAGAACTACACTACATTGTTGCAGAGTTACTCTCTTCTGGCTCGGTATACAGTAAATGATTTTGCAAATGTACCTACTGCGGTCAAATGATACCAGGAGAACTCTCCTTTGGTATATGTGCCTTTCATTGCAACTAATGAAAGATGACTTTCCAACTTAGCTTGCTTTAGACCTAAATAATGCAACTCATGTATAGCATTTTTTCTTCCTCTGGACACTGTGAGTCTGTGTGGAATTCTCCATTGTCCAATCTGAGGAAAAGTACTTGTTTAGAGGAAAGGGCTTCCTGAGGGATGTGGAGGTCTGTCCATTGACAGCTGTTTGATAAGGCACAGTCACATGATGAAAAATGATTCAGTTTTGGAGGCTTAATGAGTTGTCACCCAGCTGGGCAAGTGGTTCACCGAATGCTATTAGTCCTTCCTGATTGCAAAGAGAAATATATTAACTCGTACCACACTCCAGTTTCCTAATGGGGTCTCCAGTCTTCACATTGGCAAATGACACCTTTCTCCATTTTCATTACACCATGCAGAACTCAAATGTAGCTTTCCATTTAGGTGATTGCTGAGGAATTGTCTGGCAATGATGACTACGTTGAACTTTCATTCAGCGCACGGAAATTGGATGACAAGGTAAGCTGCTTGATATTAACCTTACTGAAAGTTATAAGAATGCCTGCAAATATAATTTGATGAGATTTTCACCTACAGATATTTTTTGCCTCATATTATTAAACACATCAGAGATTTCAGATCAGTGTTCACAATGAGGCTTTCCTTAAGTTGTGAAGTAATTAGAAAAAAAAAATCAAGGGAATCTAATTAAAACCAAGACAATTTAATTATGCTATTGCTAAGACAACTTAATTATTTAAAATGCCACAGATCAGAAGTGCTTAGAGAAGTGAGAAGTGATTAGAGAAGTCTTTCTATAAGTAGGCAAAGATGATATAGTTGAAGCAAGGATTTTAAAAGCTAGAAAACAGCTCACTCATGATATGCTTTCTGATAGCCAAAATCTAGCTTAAATGTGAGTAAAAGACTGTAGCATATTTGTTAAATCCTTTTTCAATTTTTAATAAGGAATTTCTCCACTGACTCAAACACTACTCTTCATTATAAGAAATATCGTGCTAAAAGTATCTGATCTTGTTCAGCAATACACATATAATAAGCACCTGAAGCAATACACAGCCCAGGAAATCTAGGTGACTGCTTGTAAGGCACACTCTCTATTATTTCAGTGTAATAGAAGACGCATAATTATTTGAGGTTATCTGGGGAATATCTTTGTAATCTGTAGGTGTCATAAGACTATAACCCTCTTTTAGATAATAGGGCTTTACATATAATTAAAGATCAGATGTTTACAATTGCACTGGATCACAATATCTACCATTACTTTATAAGTAAAGAGTAAATACTTAATAATGGTAAAGAGTCCCTTCCTACGTATGAAGCTGCTCTAATTAAAAACATATGATAACCCTATACAAAAGTTTACAATTCTGATGCTCCAAGCATGTGCTTGTAAAAAATTGACAACTAAGTAGCTTAAAATCAAATGAGAGTACTTTTGGTTACATACATCACATTTTCAAAATCATGCCATAACTGATGAATAGCATTTTAGGTTGTAACTGCCAGGAAAACTCAGGCAAGCAGAAAGTGATTAATAGTACTGGAATTTATTTGTAACAGGTAAATAGCATTACTGTGGTTAGGATCATTAACAATCATAAATGATCAGGACCTTAATTTGTTTCTCATCTGAAAGATGAATTACCACTTTCTCCAGAGTTGCTGGACTTCTAGTGTTTCTGAATCACGTAATTTATTTAGCTGTCAAAATATAGGTTTACCAACCTCGTCTAAAGACAGACATTTTTAGACCTGATTTCCAAAACTACACTCGAGATTTTTCCTGTTCCACACACACTCACATCTAGAAAAAAGAAAAGGTGTGTACGACGTAATAGGACTTCACTTGCTCATTCCTTCTCCACAAATGTAAAATATAATCTAGTGTTAATGTTATGTGTTACATATGGCTCTTGTTGTTCTTAACTGAAAGGATACTGCCAGAGCATGCTTCCAAAATAGGCTGGTGCAATAGCTTTAGAGAGTAGTTGAAATACTTATGGGGATAAGTTAAGGAGGATCATTCAGAAATATTGCAAGAGCATGACCACTATTGCACTAATGTCTAGTCAAGATGAGAATCATCTAATAAAAACTAATTCCTGTGTGGTACAGTGTGCAACTCAGGCAGTGACTCTGTTATTTGAATCAAAACTCCTGTTTTCAGCTGATGAAAATCACTAGAAGACGGTCACTGTTGAAAGAAGTCTTTAAATTTGCTTCAGCTAGAGGCGTGTCTCTAAATCTGGCTGAAACTTTGCTCATCTCATTTATAAGAAGAGGCTATGGCTTTTGATATGGCTTAAAATTAACTTTGATGTCAGTAGATGCAAGGCACTACTAGTAATTACTGTTACTAAGATTTGAAGTTCCTTAAATTACACCATTCATCCATTGATGAAAAAGCATGGGTGCTCCAAAGTCATGTAAAGTTTCAAAAAACCCACTACAGAATAGAGGAGAGCCCGTCTGGTGAAAGCCTAAGCACGATTTTGCATGCCTCTCCCTTCTCAGGGGAATGAAGATCTGTGCAGAGAGATTATGTCAGAGAAGCAAACTGAGGGCTGGGACTGGCTTAGGAATCTCCTGAAAGATGGAGGAAGCTTGTGGAGCAATCGCTCGTGCTCTGCTACACAGAGACACATCTGTCATATCAGGGTGTCCTGCCTTGGTGTCTGTGGAAGTGACAGAAGTTATATCTTTTTGTCTAACACAACTTGTGGGTAAAAGAATGGGTGAGAGGAGATTCTGGATGTACTTTAAAGATTAAAAAATATTCTTCCAATCCAATCAGCGGTGTCTTGAAAGGACAACAATTTTCTTCTTCCACCCTTTAAAGGAAAGCTTGAAAGATTATCCAAATTGTGATCCCTGAATAGAAGAGTTTCCTTCACTAGGGAAAAAAGTGTGAACACATTTTTGGCAGATGAAACAAAGTTTATTGGTATAATTTATCAGGCAGTGTATGTTTGTGTTGTTTTTGTTTTTGTTACTCCCCCCATGTAAAACTGCAAGAGTTTTAGAGGTGCCATAAAATAAATAAAGCCTACTCAGTTTTTCCTGAAGAGGTGACTGTAACATTCAGTACAGAATTATAGAAAGTCATAGTAAGAAAGTTTCCTTTAGTTAACTGACTTTGCAGAAATAAAGGTTATGGTTTTATTACAGTACTTGTTTGGAAGGTATAACGGCATTTTCATGTTTTATTGAAGCCCAGTCAGCTCAGATGGCACATCTTTGTTTCAAGAGATCCACTGAGAACACTTCACAGAGGAACAATAACTTTTGGAAAGGTTCTATTGCATTAATAGCTGTGTCACAATTACCATAACAAGCAGCTACATTTTTATGATAGCTGTAATAAATTATGAGCAGTGAGGCAGGCAAACTGTTCTAAGAGAGATTTGAGATTCTCCAGCAAATGTCTGTAAAGTAAAAGCTAATACCACTTTTTTTAATGTATTTCCACATGCTGTGGTTTAACCCAGCAGGCAGCTAAGTGCCACACAGCCATTCGCTCACTCCCCTCCACCCAGTGGAATGGGGGAGAGAATCAGGAAGGAAAAAGTAAAATTCGTGCTTTGAGATAAACACAGTTTAATAGGACAGAAAAGGAAGGGAAAGTAATTACAATAATTATGATGATGGATTATGTGAAACAAGTGTTACACAATACAATTGCTCAGCACCCACAGACTGATGTCCAGACAGACTCCTGAACCTGGACAGCCCCCCCACTTTTATTGTTCAGCACTACTCCTCCACATGATAGGGCACATCCCTTTGGCCAGTTTGGGCCAGCTGTTCTGGCTGTGTCCCCCTTGTGCAACCCCAACCTCCTCGCTGGCAGGGCAGTATGTGCAGCTGAAATGTCCTTGACTCTGTAATCAGTGGTCTGCAGAAGCTAAAACATTGGTGTGTCACTGATGTCACTGTCATCCAAAATCCAGAACCCAGCTCCATACCAGCTACTGGGAAGACAACAAACTCTGTCCCAGCTGAAACCAGGACAGCCTCATGCACCTCCCAGTGTTCTTCTACCACCTCCTCAAAAGCATCCCGGAGTGCACGTTTTACAGAATCCCGCTTCTGACAACAACGAAGTTCATGCCGTGACCTTCCAAAGGGTTGAGCCCTTCAGGGATGCCCCCCTGCCTGCGGGTGTGGAGAGACGGCAAGTGGGAGTTGGTAGGGTGCTGCAATACACGGAGGCTTTCTTTGCTGTAAAGTTCTCGTTATTACACGTGGCCACAAACCACCCCTGGGCAATATTCTGTGATTCAAGGCAAGCATGGAGAGAGGTGTCGGGCTAATTAAGAAAAGCCATCTTGGAAGAGACCAAACCCGGGAGTGGGCCCGAGGGTGGGCACCAAGGAGTCAAGAACAAAGTGTCACTGCAAAGACGTGAGGCTCCCGTCAGAGAGTTCAGAGTCATCCGGGCATCCCCAGCACAGGTTCACTGGATTGAGGATATCATGTAGGCAAGAACAATTTGTGCAGCACAAGAAGTTCTGAGGGGGAGAGGCGCTCCATTTCGGGTCGAGAAGGAGTCCTTTTTCTATCAAGAGAGACAGAACAGAGCAGAGGACACCACCTCCTCAGAGCAGCCAAAAGCTGCTGCTAATTTCTGTGTTTCACCTGAGACAAGTGAAAGAAACCGATGCTTCCTAGTCTCTGGGAATGGCGCCTTTCCCAGAGCCGTTACTCCTTCCCAGACAGCCCATTGCTCTTCTAGTTCCTTGCTTTTGCCCTTGCTGGTGGTATCTTCAGGAAGTCTCTGTTCCTTAGGTACCCTTAGGCTGCACTTAGGTTGCAGGAGGCCAGCAGCGCCTTCCAGGGATGCTGCAGGTTGCCAGGCCCGCTTCCGCAGCTGGCAGGCATTCTCTGCTGCCAGGCTTTTAGGAGACTTGGGCTGTCAGCCTTTTTTGCAGTTGGGCTACGTCACCATGCGTCTGCTCCCGATCCCAACACCTTCCCACTCCCATGTTGACTTCCCATCCCCCAAATGACTTCTCACCCCTAAGTCTCACTCACGGACCCGCCACCCACAGCCATTCCCCATCAGGAGCAGACACCCCCAAACCAATTCATGGCGGGGACAGCAGGGGAGGGCTGTGTCCAGCCCCCTTCCCCCCCCTCAACCCCCCTCCTGCCGAGCGATGCGGGAAGAAGTGCAGGCAGAGGCTTTGCAGGGTGGAAGAGTGGTAATTTATTCTTCCTGGGGGAATCGTGGCTGCCACCCCCAGCCCATCCCCAGGCGAGGCCCGGCCGCCTGCTCAGGCGGGGGGCCCGTCCTGCCGGCCCGCGTGGTCCCCGCTTCCCGGCTCCTCCTGCCGCACCCTGTGCAGCCAGGATGTGTCCCCGACTTCGGCGTCGTGCGGGGAGCTTGGCAGTCTGCGCCCGACCTGCCCCGCATGCCAGGAGAAGCTTCTCTCCAGTCTGCGCCCCGTGGAGGGGCTGCGCGCCCTGCGCCGGGGCGAGACGCTGCGGGAGCGGTAGTTGGAGGGGCTCCTCCCCCGCTGCCCCCTCTGCTGCTGCTGCTGCTGCCGCCGCCCCAGCCGCTCATTCCGCTGGAACCTTCCGCGGGGTCTTCGGGCCAGGCGCACCACTGCTACGATGGGCCCGCGGCACATCGGGCAGGTGTCCCTTCCCTCTGCCCAGAGGTGGATGCACTCCAGGCAAAAGGAGTGCCTGCAGGGGTCCACGCGAGCTGCGCTGGCAAGCGGGCCCAGGCAGATGGGGCACTCCTCGGGCTGCTCCTGCCGCCAGCTCATGGTTCCTGCAGCTTCCGCAAGGTGCAGATGGTCGTCCTGTGGGGGAGGCTGCCCTGCTGCCGGGCGCTCAGCAGCAGCCCAGGGTCTTCAGCACCTCGATGTCTCTCGGGTCGCCGGCAGGAACTTGACGCCTCACGTGCCACCAGGAGGACAACTGCAGAGAGAAGCAGGAAGAAAATGTTGTATCAGCAGCAGACATTCGCTTTATAGGTTCAACCAAGTTGTCTAGAGTATTGTAGCAGTAACTGTTCTGTGTATGGATTGCAAACATGGCTGTTAGAGCAGCAAATATGCTTATGATCGGTTATACTTGGCAAGACTACGCTGAGGCCAGATGAGGTACATGGATGTCTGTAGATTGGAGAACATTACCGGAGGCCCTTGATGATGGCTTGCGTACAATAAGATTGGCTTCGCGAATGCCTATAGCACCAGCTCCGCCCGTCTCTCTCTTTCCAGCCGTGGAGACTCGAGCTCTCGCCTACCACCAGCCGGACTGGCCGCAGGCGCCCCGTACAGGGCATTTATAGGCAGCCCCCTTCTGTGAGGCCAGAGGTGACATCAGCAGGGTCTGGGGTGTCCCTGAGGGCAGCACTGACAGAGGTCACCTGAAGGTTGTGAGACTTGAGATGGCTGCTCCACGCTGACAGGTGCCAAGCGGAGAGCGGTATCAGGCTAATTAAGAAAAGCCATCTCGGAAGAGGTAGAATCCAGGACTGGGCCAAGGAGAGGGCACTGAGGTATCAAGAATAAAGTGTCACTTGAAATACCTGAGACTCCCATCAAGTCAGTGCTGCCATCAGGGGTATCCCGAAACCTTTGTGATGTCCCCTCTGGCCTCACAGAAGGGGGCTGCCTATAAATGCCCTGCACGGGGCGCCTGCGGCCAGTCCGGCTGGTGGTAGGCGAGAGCTCGAGTCTCCACGGCTGGAAGGAGAGAGACGGGCGGAGCTATTGCTAGAAGCATACGCGAAGCCATTGTTGTTGCACGCGAGCCATCAAGGGCCTTCGGTAATGCTCTCACACCTACAGACATCCATGTACCTCATCTGGCCTAAGCCTAGTCTGTGTTTGCAATCCATGCACAGACTGCTGACAGCTACAGCACTCTAGACAACGTGGTAGAACCTAGAAAGCGAATGTCTGCTTGCTGATACAACATTTTCTTCCTGCTTCTCTCTGCAGTAGTCCTCCTGGTGGCACGTGAGGCGCCAAGTTCCTGCCGGCGACCCGAGAGACATCGAGGTGCTGAAGACCCTGGGCTGCTGCTGAGCGCCCGGCACCAGGGCAGCCTCCCCCACAGGACGACCATCTGCACCTTGCGGAAGCTGCAGGAACCATGAGCTGGCGGCAGGAGCAGCCCGAGGAGTGCCCCATCTGCCTGGGCCCGCTTGCCAGCGCAGCTCGCGTGGACCCCTGCAGGCACTCCTTTTGCCTGGAGTGCATCCACCTCTGGGCAGAGGGAAGGGACACCTGCCCGATGTGCCGCGGGCCCATCGTAGCAGTGGTGCGCCTGGCCCGAAGACCCCGTGGAAGGTTCCAACGGAATGAGCGGCTGGGGCGGCGGCAGCAGCAGCAGCAGCAGAGGGGGCAGCGGGGGAGGAGCCCCTCCAACTACCGCTCCCGCAGCGTCTCGCCCCGGCGCAGGGCGCGCAGCCCCTCCACGGGGCGCAGACTGGAGAGAAGCTTCTCCTGGCACGCGGGGCAGGTCGGGCGCAGACTGCCAAGCTCCCCGCAGGACGCCGAAGTCGGGGACACATCCTGGCTGCACAGGGTGCGGCAGGAGGAGCCGGGAAGCGGGGACCACGCGGGCCGGCAGGACGGGCCCCCCGCCTGAGCAGGCGGCCGGGCCTCGCCTGGGGATGGGCTGGGGGTGGCAGCCACGATTCCCCCAGGAAGAATAAATTACCACTCTTCCACCCTGCAAAGCCTCTGCCTGCACTTCTTCCCGCATCGGTCAGTGGGGAAGGGGGTTGAGGGGGGGGAAGGGGGCTGGACACAGCCCTTCCCTGCTGTCCCCGCCATGAATTGGTTTGGGGGTGTCTGCTCCTGATGGGGAATGGCTGTGGGTGGCGGGTCCGTGAGTGAGACTTAGGGGTGAGAAGTCATTTGGGGGATGGGAAGTCAACATGGGAGTGCAAAGGTATTGGGGACAGGAGCAGCCCAAAAGTTTAAATTGCTCGGTTGTTGTATCGGCCTCACGTGGTAAGAAGATTCAGCTCTATGCACAAAATCCAGGCTGAAGAAGGAACATGGTGCCCAAAGTAGAACTTAATTAAGTTAGCTGAGTTTTTCAAAGACTGAAAGTGCTGAAGCAGTTAAACCATGACTGAGCATGCGCAAAACAGAAAGGAGAGAAGTACGAGATGAAGAAGATGATGAGCCTTCATCAGAAAGCCCCGAAGTGCAACCACCAGAGGTTACCTGACCTGCAACAGCAGGAGGGACAATATGATAATTAGTTCTGAGAAACCATTAGCATAAATCCTGCCTTTTCTTGTGAACTGCATAAATATGGATATCCCCGTACCATAAATAAGTACTCCTTGTCTTGCTTAGCTGTACGTGTTGGGTGGAATTATCCCCCACATACCCAGCGTTCTTCATAAGGAATACCTACTTCCTAATTCTCCCAAAGGAGTCTGGGAAAGTGACACTGCTTTTTGCGTTCCACCATTGATGAGGACGCATCAAGAAACTGAGGAACAACTTTCCACCTGGGAAGGTGGAAATTGGCCAGGGACAGTGGGAATATGCATGAGAAACCTAGGATTGTTTAGAGAAAACCAGGAGCACCGCAACCTCTTGGCTGTCTCAGGTGGAAGATAGAATTGAGCAGTACCTCACTTGTTACGTGGTGGCATCCTACGCCATCTTCTGTGTCAGTGGTATAAAAGGGCCCTGTTTTTACCCAGAAGGAAGCTCCCAGAAGGGCTGGGGATGGAAGGGACCTCTGGAGGTCATCTGCTCCAACCCCCTGCTGAAGCAGGGCCACCTAGAGCTGTCCGGCCGCTGGGCACTGCTGACAAGAGCCTGGCTCCGTCTTCTTTGCATCCTCCCTTTGGGGATGTCTAGACACTGCTACGATCCCGCCAAGCTTTCTCTCCTCCAGGATGAATGCACGGTGACGCACAATGCAATTGCTCACTGCCCACTGAGTGATGATGCCCAGACAGACCCCGCGCGGCAGTAGCCACACTCTGGCCAACCTGCTCAGTCCCAGTCTTCAGCACGACCCCATAGGGTATGGGACATGGCTCTGGCCAGTTTGGGCCAGCTGTCCTGGCTGCGTCCCCTCCCAGCTCCTGGTGCACCCGCAGCCTCCTGGCTGGCAGGGCGGTGTGGGCAGCTGGAACAGCTTTGGCTCTGTGTAAGCATTGTCTGCAACAACTGAAAGATAGTTGTTTTATCAGCATCACTGTCATCCTAAATCCAAAACACAGCACCATACCAGCTACTGGGAGGACGATTAACTCTATCTCAGTTGAAACCAGGACACCTCAGTACTGAACTACTAAAAAATTCTTAAATGCTTTGTCCTACTACTGATGAATTTCCAAAACTGATTAGTGTCTTTTCTGAGGGACCTTTAACTTGACCCCCTAAACTTGAGCTTTAAAAACTGTCATGTTCTGAAAATGAGCATACCTAAAGATGTGTCAAACAAGGTGCTCAGAAACAGAGGTGGTGAATTTTTTAAAGTTTAAACCATGTATTTGTGTTAATATTGTGTAACTGCCACACATACTGAAAGAGCAGTGTGCATTATACTAGGAGCAAATGCATTACATTAATCATTCAAGCATTATTAAATTATCAAAACATGAAACCTTTATTGCTGCTATTCTTCTTTCAGAAGATTCTCATGTGAGGTAAAGCAAAGCTGATAGATTTAGCGTATCAAGAAAAATTCTTTGAAAATGTTAACTAAGAAAATGTTTTTATTTAGCATATAATTTTTAAGTTGTTACAGAGCATCTTCAATACTGAAGGATTTGAGGCTTTTATCTTGATTCTGCAAGGAATTAAGCTTTGTTTTTACATTGAGGAGGGGCAAGAGAAGCTATCATCCAGAGTGAAAATCTTTCCCTTCAGATGGTATTGCCTTGGTTATTACAACCAGATATTAAAAATTACTTCCCTACTGCTGAGGTTTGCTGTGTCAGTTTTCATGATACTCAGCTCAGAGTGATGCTATATTTTGAGTCTTCTTACATAAAAATCCTGTTATCCTTTCTGAAGTTTTCTGCACTGCGGGGTGCATTCTTTCGGATGTATCATTTTGAGGTGTTTTCTTTCAGATAACTTTTCTTACCAAATCTGTGTTTCATAAAATATCCATTAAACAAAGCTTTTACTCACCCTTAAACAATATGCTTATGAGTAAGAAGAGGCGGCTCAGTCATTTTTAATCCCATGCACTCTGGATTTTGGTGTCACTATGATTAAACCAGCTGCCTCACTCTCTTCTCTGCTGTGCAGTAATAATCTGGCAGAATTTGACGACCAAAGCCCCTTACAGAAGAGAAGTTTCAAGCACTGAATTCAGTCCACATACTAAATCTGTATCAGGGCCTTGAGGAAAACTCTTTAGTTACAGATTTTTTGGGTTTTGTGCTAGTTCTACACACTCTCACATTAGATGTATCATAACCATGTAATTGGAAAAAATGGTCAAACGTATGACTTTGTTGTTTAGAGCTCCATGTGATAAAGTTGAACAGATGCACACATAACATGCTTTGCATCAGTTTCTAAACACACCATTGCCTTTTCTCTAGCAGAAAAAGAAACAGGTCGCTCACAGAACAACACATCAAACACAGCAGCATTAACAGATTTCATCTTCAGGGCATGGAAAAGACTTTAGGTTGTTTGAGTCTTGCCCAAGACTGCACGGTCCCTAGAGATCCATCTCCTTCTCCAGACATTCAAATTCTGGTTTCCATTTTCAAAGCTCCGATTTCTTTGCTTGCTTGCATTTGTGGAATAGTAACAATGTGCTGAAGACAAATTTGACCAAAATGATGCCCCTGGACTTTAGCTAACATCTTATCCAAAGCTGTTCCTATCCCAATGGCTATCTTGTCAGTATGGTGGACATTTGGTGAGGAGAAAAGGGTAGAACTAACTATGCACATTACAATTATTTTTATACTAACACTTGCATAGAAACACCAGGAGAGCAAACAGAATTGCTCTCTGCCCCAGTTAGATGCAGAAGAGGTCTGTGGAGGTTTGGGATGTGGCCGATAGAGAAGAATAATATCCGCATGCATAACGTTAGTCGTGATTCTGTTGAAGAAGGAAATGAAGATGGGAGTCATGACTCCAGAAAATGGATGGAGACCATTTGTATCCACCTCCTGTCGATTAACTCCACAGTGAGCAATTTCCCCTCCAGCTGTGGAGGTCTAACACCCAGCAACCTTTCCTCCAGCCAGTCAGCTTGCACAGAAAAAAGAGGATGTTGTTAAAATTAAAAAGGCTGTGGTTGACACTGCAGCTCTACTATAGAAAGCAACTTAATTTAGGTTTAAGAATGTTCTGACTTGTAAGATGATTGCAAATCCATGAGAGGTATATTATGGTACAACACATATGTGAACCCAAATGCCTGTAACAGATTTGCATGACAGAGATGCCAAGTAGTTTTTTGCATTTACCTGCTCTGTTTGTCATCCTTATATGGTTCATGTTTTCACATTCTAAAGAGGACTTGCTTTTCTAACCTTCTCTAATCTATCTTGCCAATTCTTGTGTTAGCTGGTAGCAGCATGATGTCTTGGCCAGTTAACTTATATTTTGAGAGGGTGGGCAAACAGCATGAAAGGCAGTGCCACTGTAGAATATGCTTCAAAGTACACTGCATGAGAAAAACTGATGTCAAAAGACCAAGCAGATTTGGAGGCAGAAATAAACAAGCTAGGTCAGTGAAGGAGCTAAAGCTCAGGAATCTAGACTGGGTCTATGAAGGTTAAAAAAAAAAAAAAAGAAAGAAAAGTGTGATTTTACCATTCTGCCTGCCATGATTGAATAGCCAAACTGAGAACAACAGCAGTGCCATGGAAGTCCTTGTGGAACAAGCACAAGAGTGAAATATTGCTGAGGGACACCAGGAGGTCTCACTAAAACCACACTGGTACTCTTTTTTCATTAGCAGTCAGGAAAGCACAGGTGCAGTGTGTCTGAAAGGCTCAAAGAAAAAGAATTCTCAAGAGTAACCTGTCCTATGTTTTATTTTAGGATTTTTTCAGCAAATCTGATCCTTTCCTGGAGATTTTCCGGATGAATGATGATGCAACCCAGCAACTTGTTCACAGGACTGAGGTAAGGCATAGGGTTGGGTTTACTTTCCAAGGACACAGGTAGGTTGTCAGGAGGAGTAGTTTGTGATTCCAATGTCAAAAAAGTATTGCAAGCACCCACGTTTAAAAACCCTTCTATCTCTGCTTTAATTATTTACTAATGGGTATCAGGTCTTGACTTATGCACACAAGAGTAAGGGAAGATGGTATTGAAGCCAAATATTTAAGTTTAATTAAACTGGCAGATGCTCTGTTTGCAGGTCAGTACTTATGCATATTTTATTTAGCCCAAACCATGCTACAGACAGTATCATATTTTCCTATTAATGCTATGTTGCATCCGCCTGGCTCCTCACAGCTTGCTGTGATAAAAAGATTTGTAATCTGGGTCCTTTACATTTGTTTCTTATGCCACAATATTGTTACTGCTTCCGTGGCAATGATTGGCACTGTCTTTAAAAGCAGCATCTAGGTGTATGGGCTGGAGTTATGCTGGGTATTTGGGGTCATGAGCCTATTTGTTATGTATCCCATAAAGTATTCTACCAAGGGAAACCATGTGTCCATAAGTTGATACTGCCCATCCCCACTGCCAAGGCCTGCATCTCTTCCATGGCTTCCAGTTCAGAGATGTATCCTACAGCCTTCCGTTTGTGGGTTATGCCCCTACTGTACGTGGCAGTGCTGGGGCATTCTCTGTAGTGTGAGTTGAACGCAGGCCCATTTCCCCACTTGTGCTCCTTTCTGGGGCTTTCCAGAGCAAGTTTGTTGGAAACTGCGGTTTGCTCCAGGGCAGGTATCCCATGCATGTTCACCAAACCTCCAGCTCAGTTGTTTTCTCCTCTTTATGGTACTACTATTTTTTAAACTGTGGCTGGTGTTAGTAGAAATGTGCAAATACTAAGGGTTCCCTTCATTTCTTTTCATTTTCAGGTTGTGATGAATAACTTAAATCCAGCCTGGAAGACCTTTAAAGTATCTGTAAATTCTCTGTGCAGCGGAGACCAGGATCGCAGGCTAAAGGTCAGAAGCAGTTCCTACTTTCTGAATAGTTTTTACTCATAGCAAACATCCGTGTCTTCCATTTTCTGTTGAAGATTCCTACTCTGTTCTGCGCTCTTCTTTGACAGACAAGATGATCACGCAGATGTTTTACGGCTACCACAATCAAATTAAAGATGCAGAAAAGTGGTTATCCACTGTAATCAGTAGATTATTCTCCGTGTTTCCTACAGTAACCTGGAAAAATAATGGTGCAGTTTTTGCCAATCAGTTGAATAATTTGAACCCAGCACCACTCAACTGGTGTAAGTATGCTCAAGACAAGTGGTAGCTCTGCAACCAGTTTAGCTACTTCCTCACTTTTTTGGCTGGAGACCTTCTGTAAGAAACATTGAATAATGAGCTCTGTTAACATATATGAAAAATGGGGAGACCACAAAAAGACACATGCTGTAGTAATGACAGTGCAACTATTCAGCAGAAAGACTGATGCTTGGGCTCCAGGAGCTCTGTGCAGAGAAATTCATCTCCCTGTGGCTAGTTAGGTTAAATCATGGCTGAATCAGAACCTTCTATTCTTCTACTCAGGTTTAAGGTTAAGACTAAATTAAAGTTTAAAAAGGAGCACTGTCCACAGTGTCTATTCAGCCTCTCAGAGCTGGTGAGAGGACATTGGACCCCAAAATGTCTCTTTTTTTTTCTTACCATACCAGGGTGTGTGGTTGTTCCTTTTCTCTACATACCTGTCTTCTTACATCATTATAGTTGTATAACCCTGCAGAAATTATACTTTTATTTTTCACTCATTACATACTGTAGGATGTGCTGTGCAGATAGAAGAAATAAAATGCTTAGTCTCCACGTTATAGTGCATGCCACACATGGGTGGAAAAAGATAAAAGGGAGTCCTGTGAATTCTTGAATTTATATTGGTCATGCCGATTGTGATTTCTGACTTCACAAAATCAGCACAGTTGTTATGGAACAACAGTGATACCAACACTGTGTTTGTATATATACATTTGTATGGCACTGGGGATGCACAAGGAAGACACAGATCTGAATGGTATCTGTATGTATTTTTTTTGTCCCTTGTGGCAGTGGTGAGCAGACAAGATGAGACCAAGGGTAAAAGAAGCACTGAAAGAGTGAGGGAGTTTGAGGAAAGAACGAGAGATGGAGCAAGGAGAAGTAAAGGATGGAGTAAATGGAGAGCAAGATGCTTAAGAGGCCAGACCAAGGTGTTTGTGGGAGGTTCATCTGGGATGTTGGAAGGACTCTCCAACAGATTACTTCAGGTGGTATAGGGAGGCAGTTGCAGAAGATCTTTCCATCTGTCTCTTAGTTGGTAAATGGTCAAACCCGCTGTGTTTGGCATGTCCACTGAGATTGGAACAGAGTTGTAGCAGATGAAATAGAGAATGAGGTCTAGGGAAAGAATCGCCTCCATTTTAAACTGCCAGCAAAATTAACAGTATTGACTAAAGAGGATTTCTAATGCAAATGAAGGAATATGTAGGAGTTATTTACAGTAGCATGTGTAGAATGAAAGTAATGTGAAGTGTCAGAATAATGACTTTGTTATCCCAGGAGGTTGCAATTTTATAAATTTCTGGAGTAGATTAAATATCTATGAGTTATTGCCTGAAACATAAAAGACAAGCAAATTACTGTGTGTTGTGTAAAGCAATATCGTTCCCCATGACAGAGGAGAAAAAAAAAAAAAACAAAAGCCAAAAGCGCAGCTATCCTTCAGATCCCATAACATGATTGATTCAAAGGACAGTCAAGGACAATGAGCCCTGCCTCGTCTGGTGCCTTTAATGGTACTTCCAATGACCAGGCTTGTACTTCTTGACAAAAGGGAAGCACTGGAGAAAGCACAGAGGGTGCTTGTTTGGACATTGAGTTCACATCACAGCTCCAGCAGGGCTGGGAGCTGAGATTTTGCTTTTGAGTGGAGCGAGCAATGAAGGGCTTGGAAAGGGAGGCTGGGCAGTTCTTTGATCTACTAGAGAAAGGCAAGCCGCTGGTGGAAGTAGCTTATGTATAAAGTAGCTTAAAATGAAATGGGCAACATCCTTTAGTAATGTGATTGTAAAGGTCTGGAACAAGAGATGGATCACATTTCTGTTGTTGAAATGAGATTGTGTGTATGTGGCCTTTAAATCATTTAAATGAGAAATTCTAGGGAGAGATGCAAATGAAATGTGATGCCTAGAAATGTCAAGGCACTAGGAAGTCCATAAGGGTAGAAGGTTTTGGTTCTAGAGGAAGAACTACGCTTTAAGCTTTTCAAGATTGAGGTGAGAAGGTGTGAGGAAGGATGAGATTTCAGCTTGGGTGGAAGAAGATGGGTCTGGAAATAAAGGGGGGGATCTTTGAGCTATGAGTAGAGAGACAATAGTTGAATTTATTCGTGGATGATACTGCCAAAATATGGAGTTAAGAGAAAGAAGTGAAGGAAAACAAGCACAGTACTTTGGGACCACCTGTAGAGAAGGGGAAAGTGGAAGGTGAAGGAATGGGTGAAGAAGAGAATTAAATCAAGATGGATCTTACAAACCTATTGACAGTTTTCAAAGTAGTCTGATTCTTCACAACACCTCTCCTCTCCTCTCCTCTCCTCTCCTCTCCTCTCCTCTCCTCTCCTCTCCTCTCCTCTCCTCTCCTCTCCTCTCCTCTCCTCTCCTCTCCTCTCCTCTCCTCTCCTCTCCTCTCCTCTCCTCTCCTCTCCTCTCCTCTCCTCTCCTCTCCTCTCCTCTCCTCTCCTCTCCTCTCCTCTCCTCTCCTCTCCTCTCCTCTCCTCTCCTCTCCTCTCCTCTCCTCTCCTCTCCTCTCCTCTCCTCTCCTCTCCTCTCCTCTCCTCTCCTCTCCTCTCCTCTCCTCTCCTCTCCTCTCCTCTCCTCTCCTCTCCTCTCCTCTCCTCTCCTCTCCTCTCCTCTCCTCTCCTCTCCTCTCCTCTCCTCTCCTCTCCTCTCCTCTCCTCTCCTCTCCTCTCCTCTCCTCTCCTCTCCTCTCCTCTCCTCTCCTCTCCTCTCCTCTCCTCTCCTCTCCTCTCCTCTCCTCTCCTCTCCTCTCCTCTCCTCTCCTCTCCTCTCCTCTCCTCTTTTACGTTTTCATTTGTGTATGCAAATATTTGCAGGCCCTGATTTAGATGGCTGAATATTTGCCTAAGGCTGCAGTTCAGATATTCACAGGAAAGCTAAAAGTAGTAGATCTGCACTAGATTCTTTTATGCAAAAATATTTTAAAATTAATTGTGGCTGTGAAATAAGAATCAAGCTTGAAGCTTCTTTCCAATTCAGGCCCCTTACACCTTGTGGTGGGTGTAAGATAAGGCTGCTTTGGTAAAGCAGCCTCCAGAATCACTTGTGTTTGACAGATAGCATACAGCACTTGTCAGCTGACAATTCTGTTTTCCTTCTATGCAGACCATAACTTAGGAATTTGATGATAGCAAGGACAAAAGAGTGGAAATTAGAAGAATCAGAGAGGTGAAGTGTCTCTGATGGGTTTAGTGCTGTATGACTGTTTCTACTTTGATTTACATTGACTAAGCATTCCTGTCTTCATGCTACCATATTTTTGAAGCATTGACTTCAGATGCTTTGTTTCACTCCATTAAGTATATAGCGATGTGTTACCGTTAAATGTTGGAAGGATTCCCTGTGCCATATTTAACACCGAGAGTTTTTGTGTAGTGCAGCTACTATGCTGACTTTCTCATAAGGATTGCCTACTCACTGTGAGCAGCATGTGCTACAGAGATGGCTGGTTATGAACCCATGCCTGTTGTTTCTTTTTGACATACTCTGGAAGGCATAATTTAAGTTAAAGCTTTAGGAGGCAACGGGAATGTTTGAAGGGAAATGTCAGATTGTGGAAATTTTGCAAATGGAAGGAGACTTCTCACCAATAGCAGACACATTACACTGCCCGCTGCCCTTGACACATCAGTGCTCAACATGCATGCCTCTGTAGGCTGTCTGGAGATCTGAAGTCTTGGCATTTCATCTCTGCCACTGAAATCGCATGGGTACTGAGCTTAGTGGTTTGATTTGTGTTATGAAGTGTGGGGATTAACAAAAATACGCTGAAACAACTCAGCTTAACTTACTTTGCCCTTTTTAAGTCTTGCACCCAAAGCAACGTTTACACTGTCTGGGCATTTGAAATTCTTCCCTGTTGAAAATGTCTGTTTAAAAAGATAAGATGTGCAAGGTCACTAAAATCAAAGCAACCAATAATTAGGATCTCCCTCAAAATTCTTTCACCAGCATCCTGTACAAAGTCTGTTAATTAGAATTCCTTACGGGCTTTAAAAAAAAAAAAAAAAAAAAAAAAAAGAGAAAAAAAAAAAAAGAAGAAAACACTAATTTTGCTTTATTTAGCTGTTGGACAGAGAGCAGTTACTTTTTATTCCTCTCAGGGTTCCTTCTAAAACTTTATTGCAATTATTGCTGCTCTAGGTTTTATTATGAAACAGATATATTAGATTTATGAACCTACTGAGCTTTTCTTCCCAGACATTGAAACCACCTGAGAAGTCTAGTCACACTTCAGCGCTGGTCATAACTTCTTTTAATGCTAACAATGCAGACAATTTGTGTATGAGCTAAAGTTAAAAGAAAATATCTCTTTGATCCAAAGTAGTACATTGCCTTTCTAATATCTAAAGAGATTTAGTTCATATCGATGATTACTGACAAATCCAAATGAGGGTTATAATCCCTCTGAGACCTTTTTTTCTTTTTTTACCCTATTCTGCTATGCTGAAGGTCCTCTAAATTGTGGAATTTTGGCATTCGGTTTTGGTTTCTGTATGAGAAGTATGTTGCCATCAAGGTTTTATTTGAAATTCAGGCTTGCTTTGTGAGTATCTTCTGATAGGGATATTCTACTGTCCATCAATTCTAGTAGTTCTGGGTTCCCCTTGTTCTAGTGGAATCCTCATAACATACATGTACACTGAAAAATCATCTCTTTTTGTGTAGGTATTATACATTGTAATATTTAGGGAATAAACACCTAATAAGGTGCTATAGAGGCACACACCACACAGTGCACATGGCGCAGAGTAAGAATATCTTCTGCTGAGGTTGTACAGAGAACCTCAATGAAAGACATTCTGCTCATAAGGATAAGAAGGAGGAAAAGAGGCCAAAAAAAAAAAAAAGGAAGAAAATGGTTGCTACAGTAAAAAAGAAACTACAAGGAAAGGGAAACGTGCCATATTTACATGTATGTAGAAAATCGTCTCCATTTTCTACTCAAACAAGGAAAATTTTCAAAACAAGAATGTCCATTAGATATTTTTCTACCTTTCAAAAATCTGTATATTGCATCTTCATCAGTGTTGTCAGTTTGTTTATTGTTTCATCCCTCCCTGGCATAGGCAACTTTTTTTTGGTGGATCACTCTTAACGAGGTCTTCTTGAGAAGACTGTGCTTAGCTGAAGTCGATAATCCACACAGTGTCTCTTCTTTGTTGATACTGTTACACAATGTGTTCCTTGCTTACAATATTAATAGAATTTCCACAGCCTGTAAAAAAGATTTTGATGTCATGCTGGATACAAATAGGCAAACGCTTTATTTTAATTTAATCTCTTCCCTGGAGTCTGTCACAGCATGTTGGGTGTACGGAAGGTTGGGTCTTTTTTAAATAATCGTGACCAAGTTTCTTTCTGATGTCTTTAAAGTGTTGAATCTTTCATGCAAAATGGTGGATCATTAGAGAAAAAAGTTTATTAAAGGTCTGTAAGTGTATTGATTACTCCATTCTGAGTTAAGGAAAAGCAAATAGCAGTGGTTATTTTGATATTCTTTGAGTTATTGCTGCAGTGTTCTCAAAATCAATAAGCTTTGAGTGACCTTTAATGCTTGACTACAGCTCTGCTTATACAGGTATATTATAAACTGTAATCCTTCAGTAAGCTCTCGGTATCTCTGAAAGCCAGTGGTGAAGGTAACTGAGCAGAACCTGTGAAGAAGGCCAAGTAAAGCTTAAGAGACAAGCAATAAGTAATACGTTCAAACAAATCCATTAGTGCTTTTATTCTTCCACAATTTAGCTGTCACACAGTGTTTGATGCACTAATATAGAAAGATACGGTTTATGGTCAACAGCAATGATTTGTGCAGGATTTTAGAAAGCGTGTGGCGCAAAGGACAATTCAAACAGTATCAAATGATAATTAGAAAAGCGTGAACTGAAGGATTTCACACTGCTCCATAACAGAACACTCATTTGTTGTTGCAGTTTTCTTTTCGCTTTTAATTCCATATAGAAAGCAACTGGCATTAAGAACCAATTACAGCGCAGGCTAGACTTGCTGTTTATTTACTTGATTGGGTGATTTCAGTCATACCTGATTAACTACTCAGTTCTACATTTTCCTCTTCAATTTACTCACAAAATTAATGTCGTTGGAGCCAATCATTCCCTCTGTGCTTACCCTGGTGTCACTGAGGAGGTATTTGCATACATAGTCTTTCTTGTGGAAAGTCTTTAACAACAAGAAAGGGATTCAATCTTTACTTGTCTTTAATATGAATCTAAAGATGTCTTGAAATGACTTTTTCAGTAAATTGGTAATTTTTCATTAGGTCAGGGCGTTTTCCTGGAATCTTTAGAATAATTGCCTCACTCTTGGAGAGTGAAGATCTTTCTTTAATAACCTGAATAACATTTATTAGTCATTATAAGGATGTTATCTTTTTATGATTTTCCAGAGAAGTTCTTATGAAACTGTAGAGCTGATAATTTTAGATAATAAATGTTCTTTTGTGGTGGTCAAAACAAGCTCACAAAAATTTAGGTTTAAGTATTGGGATGTCTAATACAAGCTCACTTAAAGAAACAGGCATCTGGTAGAAGCGAATAGAAATATTTGTATGTACTGCTTAACCAGAGCAAGAGTTTTAAACAGTCTTCTGAGAGGATGATCCATTATTTTGAGGATTATTAAAAAATGAAAATAAATGACACTTTAAAAGCTGATCTCTATGAGACTGCCTTGCATAAAAACCATCAGCTGTACTTTTCCAGTAAATAATTTATTAGAATATTACAATACTTAAACGTTTCTCTTGCTGTCTTTCATATCCACCCTGATTCTCTCTATGTGCCCATGGTTGCAGGACCACTACAATGATTATTAAAAACTCAAGTGGCCTACTTCGCAAGATGTACAGTGATTGTTGAAAATTTGCTACGACGGCTCACCCTGTTTTGTCAGTTTGGGTTAATCTATAATTTAGCAATCAGTTTATAATACGAGTGCCTCCTGAATTCATTAATCGCAGCAGTATGTTTGGCACCATGATTTATCTGAGCACACTGAGGACTGATTTTACCAATCTCCATAAACTCTGCGCAGGTGGGGTGCAAGATTTAAGACCATCCTTAAAACAAAACTGATTAAGACCTGGTGTCTGTGATCTCAGCTCTCAGATTCCCTTTTCACTCTCCCTCTTTCCTTGGCTGTACTCATGATAAATCCATTGAAGATACTGGGGAAGAAAATACCAGATTGCAGTGAAGGTTGAGGATACAGAAGTGGACTCGAGAAATGAGTATGATCCATTTTTTGTTGGAGTCAGGGAAACTCATTCTGCAGACTTTGATAGACTTTAGTTTGTTCTCCATTATTGTAACTGCTGGATATATAGAAAATTAATTGTTAGATTAATTAATCTAGATTTGGGTTAATTGATGTTTGTGAAGTGCTTTGAAGATAAAATAGCTATCTAACTGGCAAGTGTTGTCACAACAATTAGGGGTGCAAGTGGATTGCACAAGGGAGTGAGCATCTGATATACAGTGGTAGAAAAAAGAGTTGATATTCAGATCTCCAAGGGTTTGGGATGCTGATAAAAATGATGGTAAACTGCTGAGAAGCTGGTATATATGAATCAAATTGGCAGGGGAGCAAGAGACAGAAGACTCGTGCTCTTCCCTTGGGTTAATCTTGATAGACCTAATTTCCTAGTTGACCCTGCAAGAGGAGATTTTTACTTTCTCCCCCAAGGCCTCCAGTACCACAAGCCCTGAGGCAAAAATGAAGAAACTTCACCTTAACATTGCAAAGAGCATTCACTATGTGAAACAAGGGTGAAGAGAGGGCAAGCAACAAGAAACAGTGTATGAGTTTATTCCTCTGCTCTGAGGAATGCAAGGATTGTTTTCTCTCTTTATCTTTTGCAAATAAGAGAGGATTTCTTCCACTTAATTTGTACACTGTGTTTATTGTGATTCGTCTTCCAGTTACTTACTGCCTTCACGGTTACCTCCGAAGATAGATAAATACAACCTTCCTCAGCTTTGCTATGAAAGTCACCAGTATGAGAAATGTTCTGAAGGGATCTCTCTCCCTCATCTCTGGAGCTGTCTTTGAAAGTGAGCATTAATTCCCTGGAATGAAACAGAGGCTCCCATACGTCCTGCTGACTATAATCCCAACCAGAAGTGTCTGCTTCCTTCACGGGGCAATAGCTGAGAAAGCATTAAATCCCATCCTTGGGACAATTTCATATGAGATAAAGCAAACCACTGGTAATGAGGATCAGATCCACGATGGAGGGTGGGCACAGGAGATACTGTTGAATTAAATGACCTCCGCGTTCTTCCTGATTTTCAAATCATTGTGTTGATAAGGTACTGAACACTGTACAGACACCAGTATAAGCTGCAGAGCTGCTTACTGCAGACGTTTAGGAACAAGTGAATAAATAAGAATAAAATGAAGCTTTTCTTTCACAAAAACGGAGTAGGATTAAGGCTTAGCTGTAGCCCTGTAAAGCAGCTGAATGCTGTAGTTAGAGAATTTTAAATTATTGAAGATGTTAAAGAAAATATTTCAGTCCCACACTTTCGTGTCTACAGGACATTTTAATGTGTGACCTAAAATATCTTATGATATTAAAAATGGGAGAAAATGAAAGTGTAACCAATTTTTCATATACTTTTATTTTATTTTTTTCATTTCTTTCTGTTTAGCCAGGAAAAAATAGCGACAGTAATTTTCAGACAATCTCATTTCAGGCTCTCATAAAGAAGCAAAGCATCACAATGGCTGCTGACACATAACCAACTTAAAAACCCTTGGTTTCTTTTCAGATATCATTCTTACTGTGTAAATTGAAAATTGCACACTCATAGAAATTATCTTGTTGTTAAATCATGTAATGTATTTCTTGCTATGAATGATATATTTTGCTACTTACATACAAAGCTTACCTTAACATTCTAGTCATCAATCATATTTTTATAGTTTATATACTAACATACTGACACAAAAAAAGGGTTGCATGTTGCAGATAATAAAGTACGTATATTTAAAATGAGAGTATTCTCAGGGAACATGACAGAGTCAAATTCAGGACAAAATGATACATTTGCTTAAAAAAAAAATTACAGCAAGTGTCTTCAGGGACCTAATTATAAATTAATGTTTGTGATACTCTGGGCAGCACTAGGGCAGAAGTAGCTATTAAGTGTGTCTAAATTTCAATATTTTAGAAGATGTCTCAGTACCTAAGGGTCACTTGAGAAGTGTGAATTTTATGTCACACTGGAATTAGATATTTAACCTTTCTACATACAGTGATCTCACCTGCCATATATTCTGTTAAAATAAATTAGAGATCTGTTTTTTCCCTTTGACAAAAATACGTTTCCTCCCAGGTAAATGACTATGCACAATTTGTAAAGTGTAGATAGATGTATGTAATGTGTATAAACTTTATGTAACACACAGAGCTTGGCTGTGTAATAATCCATATACTCTATAAAATCTTAAATAAATATGTCAATTTTTTACATTAGAGCTCAAAATGGTTTTTTAAATGCTCAATAACTGTGCTCTGTAGGATTCCCCAGAAGAAGCATTTAGCTGAACACAGTCCTCCTTGTGGTAGTACTGGAAGAAACGGAGACTGTTGGTATCAAAGATTCATGTCCTGAACATGACAGACATTGTGTCTGCTTTTCCTGTGATTAACAAAGGGATGGCATTTCACATCACAAGCATACTAATCCTTCCTCTCCTAGAAAAGTACGTGGATAGTCTATACATCCTTAAGAGAAAGAGTATGCAGGTAATGTTAGAAATTGTTGTGTGATATCTCCAGTATTACAAACTCTTGAGTCTTCTAGTCTGATCTTTGAACAGGTCATGAAAAAAACGTTATGGGTGGCCTGTCCCTTAGACTCTAAATGTCCTTGTTCTGAAGGCATGAGATATGAAAACAACAGCATCAGCAGCTGATCTCCCAGAGAGCTCTTTAAACAGCAAGTGCCTAAGATTTGTTCAGATCTACTAATCACCTATTACACAGTCAGTCATCAAGTTATTAGCTTGGAGTTCCTACTGAGTGTCCTTATTTATTTCTGAGAAATTCCAGGATTTGCTGATGACAAGTTCTTTTCCATAACAGAAAATCTCATGGGATGCCAACAAGAACTGTTCAGTTTTACACACTTTTACACGCTTTTGCCAATACTTAAGTGTTTCAGCTGTAGAGAATAAATATTGGACAAAGAGGGGGCTTTGTGATACCTTTTAAACAGTGACAACAACAGCAGGACTAGTTCATAGAATCAAGTTCTCTCATTCGTCCCCATCTCTTTAATAACACAACATTTTACAGAGCAGCATCTCAGGGATCTGAAGAGTGAGTATTATCTAGAGTTTTAATGGAAGTATGTGTTGGACCTTGACTCACATCAGATGTCCCATTTAACTACAGGAGCCAAGAGACCAGGCCATTGAATTGGGCACCAAAAGAGGATGAATGCTAGCTGCACTTACACATTTGTGCAGAATGCATTTAAATGTATATTAAATGACATAGTTTCTGTTGACAGTTTCTTCTGGATAAGAAATTAAAAATGGGAAGAAATAGAGGAAGTTATCAGCAAAGGATCTGGGGAAAAAGAAAAATAATAGGGTAACTAATTTTGTAAATGAAAGAATTATCTGGGATTGTTTTGACTTCAAAATGTTACGAAAGAATCTTAGCAAAAAAGATCGGCACTAAGATACAAAGAAAGTCAACAAAATGATCAGAAGTATAGGAAGGCTTCTTTCTACAAAAAGTCTAAATTCAGAAATACAATCTTGTAGAGATAGATAGCTGTGAAGTCATGAATGATTTGGGGGAAATGATTTGCTTGTTTTTCCTCAGAACATGTGAACTCGGTAAGCACCAAGAACAGGCAAAATGCTTAAAGCAAAAAGAAAGATCTTTTTTTTTATAGATCTTTTTTCTATACAATACAGTTAAATCATGGGACACATTATCAAAGGATGTTGGGTGGTCAAACACTGTAAATGTGTGAAAAAAAAATATAAAAATTATTATTTCTTTGGATGGCTATTAACATTATATATTGGATGCTCTCTTGAGCTTTAGGAATGTAAAGTTGGTGACTGCGAGTATCTGAGAGAATATGGTGAAATAAAGATGAATGTATCTTTCCCTTGTCTTATATAGTCTTTTTCTAAATATTCACTACCATCTGACAGAAGGAGGATCCTGATGACATGTAGTTTTCATATTTTCTTATGGTGAATGTTGTTGCACCACCAGGCTTCTGACTTTCAAGGTGAAATGTAAGCGTTGATTTTAATCTGAAAGAGTGACTAATGTTTAATCATTTGAGAAATTGTGTATATTCATAGCAGTGGTATGTCATGGTGCATGGTTTCTTCACCTCCAGTACAACTTCATGAAAAAGTAAAAGGCAAATGAGTAATTTAGAGCATAAATGTGTCCAGTTTGCTGTGTATAAACATACAGATAAGCCAGGCTATTCCTTTACAACTCTTTGGCACCTGCGGGACAACACAGGGAATTCTGCTGGATACCTTCAAATACTTGTCCTGATCATGATTATACATGCACAGCCCTCTCCTGCATTTCTTTCTTGTCTACATTAGTTTAAATTTTTTTCAGAAAAATACTACCCTTCAACAGAATCCCTGTTCGTTATTGGCTATTTCTGTTTTTTAATGTTTCCATTTCTAGTTTCAAGCAAAACTTTTGAAAATCTGATGATTAGATGTCTGGAAAGGCTTTTTACAGGGTAATTAAAAAAGTAGGCTACTGACATTAAGCAATCACAATTCTACTCTTAGACAGAAAAGAGTGTTTCAGTCTCTGCTCTTCAAAATAGTGAAAGGAGTACTTTGTTTGAGTTGTGCCAAAAATGATTCTTCAACTCATGGCCAGGTTAAAATGTGGGAGTAAAAAATTTGCCTATTGTCAGATTTCAAGGGCATTTTCTCTATAATAAATACTACAAACAACCATTTGTGAATAAAAGGGATCATGGAAAAAAAAAAGTTTTGCTGCAGACTGGTGGTAAACATTGTTAGTAAATGAGTTGTGTAGGAGTTGTGTAGTGCTGAAAGTTGTCACTTAAATATTTCGTGATACTGACGCTAAGGAAGAAAGGTAGCAGGACACATCCAGATTACCTGGGAAAGGTTCCTGTGGGGAAGGTGTCTATTTCCTCAATAAGAGTGTGCTCCCCAACCTCTCTGAGCTGTCTGGAAAAATCAGCATCCAGCCTCCAGAAGGGGGAATTCACCTTGTATTTGTCCTGGGCACAGTGGGAAAACCTATACACCTTCCTACTTGATTTCAAGTATGGGATCTCTCTGCTACAGTTCAGTCCCACTCATCATCTCCTGGGAGTCACAGATAGCCCTAGCATGGTAGCTCTGCTCTGACACTTGGCTGGGGTTGGCTGCAGTGAGGGAAGCAGAAGCATGGCCTGGCTCCAGCCATTCCCTATTCCCGTATGGGAATGGAGAATTCATGCACATCATGAGAAGTTATTCACCAGCTCTGGAAAACAGAGTGGTTGGCCGTAGCGGGTCAGCAGAAAACGTGTGGTTGACACTATGATAGCGTCAGCCCCCAGGGATACAATGGACATTTGCAACTGTGATTTTGCTGCAATGCAACTTTATTTTCCTGGCCCTGAAACCTAGTCTTGTGTGAGATAATGGCAGTCCTCATCTGAATGCAGTGTGTGCTTCTCCACGCAGACTTATGAATATGGAAAACTTGCACAAAATAATTAAAAATCACTAACTCATACTTTTAATCATCTCATGCACATTTTAAAATTTAGAAATGTGATTTTAGTAGCCTAAATTTGTTTGTTCACAGCACTTGAACCTTTAATCTCCTTAAGTGCTTTAAACCCTCAACACTACATGTAGCTTAAAGGTGACCTACGAAAGTAAAATACAGAATCCTGGTAATGTAACATTCATTGAATGCTCTTCTAGGCTGACTTGCTCCCCTTTTCCTGGCTGTTCAGAGCTTTAAGCATGTACTTGTAAAGCTGTTGACATTTGAGGTTGTTGTTTTGTGTTGGTTTTTGTTTTTGTTTTTTCCTTCGATCTTTAATGCTACAGGAATAAGGGCCTGATCTACCTTTCTGCCAATATATGTCTCCTTGTGCGGATTTCTTTGGCTGTTAATTTCCTGCCTCTGTATGGAAAGCAGCACAGCACTCTGATCTCAACTATGTAACTGTCATTGTTGTGGGAACTGGGACAGGCTTGCCACCATCTGAGTCCAAGATCAAGACCAATTATAGTACAGATTTTCAGATGTGCTTCAGAGTTGAAAGGTGAAATTTGAGGAAGTAAGCCAAAGGAAGATACTCCTTTCACAGCCAGGTATAGGCAAGCACTCCTTTTAAGACAAATGGTTGAGGTTTTCTGCATAACAAAGTATTTTCTCTGCAGGATATTACTTCTAAGCACTCTACATCTTGAAAGGCATGCAGAGGTTTGCCTGTGGTCAATATTTTGTTGTTGTTGTTGTTTTAATATTTGTCTTTCAAGGAGTACAGCATTAGCAGAAGCTGGTACTGGAATCAGTTCTGCTTGTGATATTTTGGATGTAGGATGTGTTTTGCCTAGTTGCAGATGCAGTGAACCATCACGACCCCAAAAGCTACAGATTCCTGTGAATTCTGCGAAAGAGTCATATTTTTAGTTTAGTACAGAAAGCTTCCCTGACTTAATTGTTTGTCAGGACTGAGTGAAATGAAAAGATGTACATATAGTAAGTGCTATTCCATTAATGGTTGCAAAAATAAATGAATAAAACACTTAACGCTACTCACAGAATATCCATTGCCACAATATCTCAGCATTGTGCAAGTTTTACTTGTTGGAATCATCTAGGCTTATTAATCATTTTTTTCAAAAATATTGTCCTGTAGGTTCTAGGAGACTTTGTGCAAAACCCAGTGATGGAGGATCTCCTTGTGACTTTTACACGGTTGCTTCTTTCTGATGTTCTGTAGAGAGAGAAATATTCTGTGCAAGAGAAATATCTGCTCATTCCATCTTATGGTTAACGTATGTCTCCCAAAGCAACATAAATACACCAAACAAAACAAAGTTTGTCTGAACTTTCATCTCGATGTTTTTCACCAAAACCTTCTGCTTGGTTCAGCTGAAATAATTTGGATATATGACAGTTTGGCCAGACTGTTTCATCAAAAATATCTCCTTAACAAAGAAAATGCAAAGTTTTGCTACTCCAGACAGCATTTCATAGACAGTTACTTGACACTTTTCTTCCTTTTCTCCTTTGAATTTTACAACTGGGACATGAAAACCGGTGACTTTCTGTGTTTTTTGGTTTCTTGGTTGTTATGTTTTTTGTTTTGTTTTGTTTTCTAATTGGTTTGGATCAAACAGGAAAAAGATGTGCACTGGGTTTAGCAACCTCCAGTAAGCGTTGTGCTTCACATAATCCTGTTGCTGTGCAGGGAGATGGGATAGCAGTGAGCTCAGGCTGATGTTCCCATGGGACAGGCTCTCTAGTCAGCATCTTTACTGGTGAGGTACTTGATGTCCCCTCTCATTTTGTAGAAAAGTATGTTCTGGAGGAATGCATTTTATATAGACAAGATCTGCACTTCTGAGCTGCCTTTCATAAAAGGGGACCACCGATAAGTCATTTTAATTTCCTACCTGGTATATTTTTTTTAGATGAAATGTTTCAACTATATTCTGGGAATCTTAAAATACCCTGTAAATCTGGAGTAGTACTCAAGAAGTTAAAAGTACTTAAAAAGTCACACTGCCATTGGCTTTGTGATAAAAATGCTGTTTTCATCTACAAGAGACTGTTATTAAAATGCATGTTAAAGCACTGCAAGGAGCAACTGCATGTTCCGTTTACTGTTGTTTCATACAGTGGAGAAACATAACTATCTATGAGCATGAATTTGATTCAATGATCATGAAGAGACTGCTATTTTGAAATTAATTGTGCTTGGCATTTATAAAAACAGCTTAACACATGATTTCTTTTATACTCTAGTTTGATTTCCTAAAGGTTGAGCAAACTGCCTAAATCTTCTCTTCCTTGAGAATCAATTTTTCATGTGGCATCACTATGCTAGTAATAATTCTTTAGTGCCTTTTCCTGTTCCAGACTTCAGTGATTTCATATTTCAAAATGACGTAGCAGTAGCTGGAAAAAGGCTTATCAGCATGTTTTCTCTCCTTCCCCTCTACCCTAGGTAGAAACTTTGCTCTAAAATAAAGTGGTCGCCACCTTTCTTTTTACTTTTCCTGTTTTTCTCCAGTGCATCTCCTGTGCATTGCAATTAAGAAAAGTTGTTCTCATTGTTGGCCCATGCTATCCTTAAGCACCTCAGAGAGGGGCATTTGTTTCAGAACTCAGGAGTGTTTCTGACAAAGTTCATTTCTGTCATTCATTTTCTTATTTATTTATGACAGAAAATGTGCAATGTCCTGTTACCCTGAATACAACAGTTAAGCAACAGTCAGTTTCTTTTTTCATACTTTGCACCTGCTATCTCTCTCATGGATACTTAACTGTATCCACTTATCTCATGGATAGACAGAACTGGCTACAAGAAGAATTATAATGAGACTCCTTTTTTCAAATTTTCTTTTATTTGAAAGGTGATGTGAATCTGCTTTTCATCTGGAATCTCCATTGTTTCTTTAGTGATTTCCAAAAACAAGCTTAATTTTTTCATCTATTTCTCAGTGCTCAAGAATGGCTATTCCATTTCAGATAAAGAGAGACAGATGGATCCTGATCTGCCAAGAAGTATTTTATTTTAATATCTGTATCTGACTTTGTTCCTACATTACCTTGAATTTTGTACTAAATCTGCTTTAAAGCAAATACAGATCTGAATATCACTGTTTCTTTTGTTTTGTTTTCCCTACACTGATAAGTGAAGCTGGACAATCACTTAACCAAACAGGATAATATATTGTGATATTCAGGAATGGTGCCTTGAATATTTTCAAGCCATTCCTATTTCATTTTTGACATCATGCTTAGCTAACATAATACCAGCATTTCTAAAGTTTTTTTTTTGTTTATTTGTTTTGTTTTTCACAGCTGTTATTAATGTTACATTTACTTCCAAAGCCCCCACAGAAATGCTTCAATATTTAATTATATCCACTATATTAATAGCATAAATAAGATATACCAGTGAAGTGACTTAAACCATGAAAAGGCTTTCTGAGCTGGGATTAGGTAGCAGGTGTTGTTTGGGCCTGGGTCTGTGCTGAGGCATAGGATAATAGTCCTCACTAAGTTTCAGGAGTCATTTCTTAGAAAAAAAATGGAGTATTTATCTGGCCTTCTGCTAATAGTTTAGATCTAGATACCTTCAGATGATTACAGAATTATGGTATAATTTTGTCTGGAAGGGACCTTGACATTTTGAATTCAAATGATGTTGTTAACAGTATATCTCTTAGATGAATATGGAAAACTAGAGAATGACTATGAAGTATGTTTTTGTATCCTAGCCCTTTCCCTAAACTGGAAGTAAACTGAAAACATACGACTTCAACCCAATTCAAGTACTTTTAACTGAAATACATAGGAGATTTTTGGCTAGGATTTTTAAAAAAGACAAATACGTTTGTGCATCCAAAAAAAATGAGATCACAGGGTGAATCAGTGCTAGAACAAGGTAGCGCAGCCGCTTGTTCCTGACACTCAACAGCAGAGCTGTGAGGTGGCTGTCAAGTATAAACAGATGTTTTCTAGAGATGGTTGTTCACTGGAAGAGTTTGGTCCAACCGCATCTGAAACTCATGGCAATACACCTACTTTGACAAAAGTTTTCCTTGAGAGATATTTTGGGCAGGATTGGAATTTCTGGTTAGAAGGAGACAGAGAAAGAAAGAGGGAGAGCAGTTAGTGCTGCAAAAGCCAGAACATCTGGCTGAGATGTGGAAAACCAATTTGAATACATGCCACTGGCTAATTGCAAGCTGATTTTACCAGTCTTTTCGATTCAAGGATATCTACATCGTATAATTGTATTGTAGAGAGTGAACAAGAGAAAAGCTGATGCTGTCATCTGATATTTAATAGCTCTCCTTTGATGTGGAAAACTCAGGTTCAAAACCTTATAAAGTACTTAAAGATTTATGCAAAGGGAAACGGCTCCAACAGAGAAGAATAAGAAAAAAGCACCCAGCAATAGCCTCAAATAGCTCCTTTACTGGTGGATAAAGACTGTCACTGAAAAGTGGAGAAAACAGTGGAGCAGAAAGTCAAAGCAAAAAGTGCCATACCCACAGGGTAGAAACACTATTTTCTGTTTCTTCACTCAGTCCCTAAGAGTAATGTGAACGCTCTTATGTTTGTCCTAATACAGAGAAAGGAGGCTTCTGAAATCATGAAAGTCCTCCAGGGAGACAAAACCCTTTTTCCCCCATGCTGTCATTAGGAAAAGGTGTTGTATTTATAAATGCTGTCAAAGACAGATGTATCAGGCAGGATCTTAGAGATATAGAGGATAGTCAGGCTGTTCACTAAGGAAGGGAATTACACTATTGCATGAGGTGTCTGTAACACTTAACATAATGTTTCCCTTTGAAAGGGGCAACAAGGCCTTCTTGGAGACCTCTTCATTAGCATATCTGAAAAAAAGGTACTTAGCTTGAGTGTTACCTCCTTTTTGTAGATGATTAAAAAAAATACACAGAAGTTAACTCCTGGCCCCAAATTATTCTTGGAGTTCCAGACACTGCATCATGTGCTCAGATACCTGCCCATCCTTTCTGACTATGAAGCATTTTGTACATAAGTTTTCCAACATAATGCAGAAGCAGTAAGATGGTGAGGATTTAATTACAGGTAACCAGCTGACATTTTTCTGCAAATTTCATGTTTTTATTTCACCTCATGTGTGCATAGTACAAAACTGGAATGAAATCATGTCATCAAAATGAGCAATCCACTTCAAGTCTGAGATGCATGATCAGTTATTCGAGTCTATTAAGGACTATGCCAGCTCTTTATACACTACTGGAATTCAGCCTAATAATGCATTGTGTATTGTCAGGAAGCAAAGTGTGTAACAAAAAAAATGGAGAAATTTCTATCCTATATGATGTTACCTTGTCTGGAATACAGGTTTCTATGAGCCTTGAGTACTTTCAGGCCCATTTATATAAAAGGTTGCTTACCTGTTTCTTTTTATATTTCCTGAGGGATTCTGCGTTGGATTTCATCTTTCCACTTCTGAGTCCCCACTGATTGCTCAGCTTCACCTTAATATCTCGACTGTTAGCTGACTGCTCAGCAACAATATTTTTACTGCAGCCAAAGGAGGTCTCCCTGAGAGAATTGAGATAGCTTGGGAATAATTGATCAAACTGGTAGGTGGGGGCTAGCTTACAGGGAGATTGGCAGCTATTACTGACTTACAAAAATGCTCCTGATGATACTGCAGAATACTGAAAGAGAGTGAAGGTAATTGCTGACATGCTGGTGTATACCCAGTGGAAGTGAATGCTTTTGTGTGCTGTACACATGGCATGCTGGTTGTCTGGCAGGAAAGAGATACCTCTTTTGAGTGCTCCATGGAAGCCAAAAGTCTCCTGGAAATCGTGTTTCTGTGCACAGCAGAGTCATCACAAATTGGCAATATTTCTGTGTATGCAAGTGAAAGGTGTAGGAAAGTGTGTGCTGCCTGCAGAGCTGCCATAGCTAGGACACTTTGTTACGTGATTTAGTTTTAGACACAGGTCTAACGTGTTTCATAGCACAAAATAAAATATGTGATGTTAGAGTTCCCTCTTTTTCCAACTATCTCTGTTGCCGAATGGCTTATAGCCAGCATCCTGTTCCTGCCAACTCCATCACAAAGTTCTTGTAGTCTGCATACCAGGATAGGGTCAAATTTTGGGACTATGGTGGTTGTGTACTGGATGGGTTCCTTGTACACAGCTTGCTCTTTTACTAAAATATGGAAACACCATCATTATGTCTCCTCTTCATTTTCTCTCAATCCATAGGAGACTTGACTGCTCTGTAAAGAGATGATATCTGCTTTACTTCTGGCCAACTGTTTTAAAGATCTCACATTATTATGTTTGCAGATTTTTTTTCCTCAGGTGTTCTTCCAACGGCCCTATCCAAAGGCTGTTGAAGGTCAATGAGACAGGTTCTCAGCTCGTGTAACTGATACAGCTCCATTTACTTCAGCTAATGTTGACATTTTGCATCAGATGATCTCTCTCTCAGAGAGAATTGTTTTTCCTATATATGACTGGTATTAGATTGCATAAATTTTATTCATAGTGTATAGAGTACACCGCTAAGTAGGTTAGGCTCCTGTGCTGCCTATTTGTCTCAAGAATAATGTTGTTTCATTTCATAATGACATAATGGTGCCACCTGCAGTTCAGAGCCTTACACAAGTGGTTTCAGATAGTGGTTCCCAATAATAAATGCACAGAACATAGTAACATGAAGGATAACAATAATCAGTCATTTGTAGCAGTCACTACAATTTAAGAAAAGCTGCTTTATTTACGTTTCCATAATTTTCTCACTATTTGCCTTGAGAAGGAAGTCAATTAAACTAAAATCTTTGAACTGGAGACTTGTCAGAGGCATACAATAAAGCTCAGTAGCATTACTCTCTGTAGGTCTGTATGATACTGAGTGTGCTGGAACCTGCTAAAACACTTAACTGCAAATTTCAGTCCCTGTGCACACATCACAAATAAGGAGAACCTGGAACCTGACTAAACTGTTGGAAACTAAGAGATTTTTTTTTATTTTTTTTTTTTTATTAACAAGGTACAATCAGAATGACTGATTCATGTTTTTCTTTTGTGTCCCCATCTGTGGGTTTTTCTCTTCCTTTCTTTCTTTTTCTCTCTCTCTCTTTCTCTTTTAATAGGGAAACTTGTCTGCCACTGCCAAGGGATACCCAACTACTGAGTATTGTTATGAATTCTTTACTATTATTATTTATAATATGTGGATTTTGACATATTTTTTGGTGCTTTATCTTCTTTCTTACTTTTCTCTGTCATTAAAGATAGATAGAGTAATTTGTGCTTTACATGAATGTGTGAGAATGTCTTTCTAAAAAGCAGTGAACTGTACAGGGCAATGTGCAAACATACCACGTGGTCTGGGAAACTGGGAGAAGGAACATGGTGAAGTAGAAAAGATATTCAAAAATCCTGTTAGTTCCAGTTGCGGTTGCTTAATAGGATGAACTTGGTATTTATTACTTTGATTTGTTTTTTTCAATTACTTTGCTTTGTGGGTAGTCTTCTGAGAATATCTAGTGACCAGCCAGACAAATCCCTTTATTCTGCCTGAATATTCTTCTTTGTGTAGGGTCTCTCTCTTTTTTTTTTTCATTTTTTTTTTTCCTGAATTATGATCATTGTTTAATAACTACCCTATTGATACAGGCACATGTTTTGCTTAAGTGTCCTCACGTCCTTTAATCATAGCAAGATAAATCACCCACATTAAAGAGGAAACAGGGGTTATAATTACATGGAATTAAACGTTTGATTCACCTTCTTCTTCCATTGGTAATTATTTTAATGATAGTTTCGTAATTCACCTAGCAGAGTAATGAAAGAATGTCCACACCTACATCATTTTCCTGAATGCAAAGGAAATTGCACATTAATCTGACAAAATGTTGACATTAGGGAATGAATTATCAGCTCAGTTTTAACTAGGCCTCTTTTTATTCACCTCCAGTTATTTGTGGCATAATTTTGGTCGTTTAAGCAATCTAAGTACCTGATTGCTTATTCAGAAAGAGTACTTAGGTATCTAAGTGCTGTGGCTTCCACCATTTATTTGGAGTATAAACATAGAGCTCACCTATTTTAAGTCTGGTTTTAAAGTATAAGCTACAGACTTTGCTGAAGTTCTCATTTTTCCAAAATGCTGCATTTCTTTCCTTTCTCAAATCACCCAAGTCCTCTACTAAACTCAGCAGTACCAGGCATTGCTGCTTTTTTTCAAAACTTTTTGCTAGTTTTATACACCATAAAAATATTCTGGAATGATGATTATATTATTTTTCTCCCTGTCTATCTTGCCATATTCTTCATTCTGGGGTGTGTTAGTGTTTTGTTTAGTTTAGTTTTGTTTTTAAACTTGAGAGCAGGCATACTGAAATGTAGGGGATTTATTTGTACAGAAAGATCACAAGTGGTCAGCCGTTTTCTTTCATTTAATCTCATAGCTCCTGTATAGCCTGAATTGCAGATAAGTAAATGGAAAATGGGCGGATATGTATAAAGTTTCCATTTTATTCTGTGACATTTGGCCACAGAAGTACAAGTATTTTGTTGTTCTTTATAACCTGGGAATCTTCAACTACGCCGAGATTTAATTCAGCCAGTGAGAGATGATGATAGAACCCTAAGCAGTGAAAGGTTTGGCTCTTAGTTGCTTTCAACACAGTAATTGCAAAGTCTTGCATGTGAGGAAGGCTTCATGTGCTGCTGGTAGGCACCTGCCTCTGGGGGAAAACTGTGGCAACTCCTCATGAGCATGCGGAAACGCTCTGTGACAGTTCAGGGCAGGAAGCGACAAATAATAGTATTGCGGGTTGAGCTGCAGGAGTTGTTGAGTTGGTAGAAATTTAATTGCTTGTGCTGGAATCAGGCCAGTGAACAGGGTCATCTCTCTTGTCCTTTGAAGGCGTATTTTGGCACATCCCAGATGCTGCAACAGCACTTGGAGTTGCAGCATTTTTATATATTTATTTATTTATTTATTTATTTTCAGTGAGCTTTGATCCCCTCCTGATTTTGGAGGGTGCCTCTGCACAGAAAAATCCACCCTGTAACCCTGTCATTTAAAGGATCTCTCAAGTTGTGTCAATGCCAGTCACAGTCCGGTACAGGCTATTTGTCTTCACTACTGTCTTTTGCCAAAATCATGTCTCGTTGGGGTAGGCTGAAGTTTTATATTTCCCTCCTCGTTTATTTGCCACTGATTAGAGCCATATGCTAGTTTCTTCATTTGGTTAATCTTTATTTGTTTATTTTATGGTGGAAAGGTGGCTGGACACTGGAATATTTTCAGAACTGCTAATTATCATCAAACAGAGAAATCCCAAAGATAAACTTGACACTAGAAAACATTATCTTTTATTGTCACTGGAAAATATGCCAAGAAACTGCATTTGAATAGGTATTTCCTTCCTGAAAATCTTAATATTGAGCTTCTCACCACTGCTTCACTGCTGGACAGTTTGGACTCGTATTTGTGAATACATGTATGTTGTGAATACATCAGAATTTTATTGGGTTTGTTTAAAACCAAGCTTTGAACCTTCACTTAGTCACAACAAATTGCTCACAAGTGAGAAATAGGGTAAACACAGAAACTCTTGAAAATAATGTATCATTTCACAAAAATCATCTGTAGACAGTTCTGAAGAGGGAGGGATACAAAATTAATCAAATAAATTACTTGTTTATACATTTTTGCTTTGCATATTTGGGGAAAAAAAAAGTCAAAGTAGTGATTCAAGGTCTGAACTACTTTCTAGCGTGTTCTGTGTGCAGTGGGCTATTTATCTCTTAGAAATATTGTTATGCTCTTAGGTATACTGCTACACTCACACAAAGCTGTCAGACTCCTTCTTTTAGTTCCTATATATATGGCTGAATTTCCTTATGAGTAACCTTACACGTCATCGTGTTTCCTTGTTCAAGAAGCAGGGAAGGATATATATTCCTTTTCACACAAAGCAATGATAATATACTATTTTAATTGTTGGTTTGGGCAATATATGTAATAATATAATATTTATTTTATAATATGTATTATTATATACTAATATAAATATAATGTAAAATAGATAGGACAAGGAGTAATGGTTTTAAATTAAAAAATGGTAGATTTGGACTAGATATAAGGAAGACAGTCTGAGGGTGGTGGGGCACCAGGACAGGTTGCCCAGAGAAGCTGTGGATGCCCCATCCCTGAAGGTGTTCAAGGCCAGGCTGGATGGGGCTTTGAGCAAACTGATCTAGTGGATGGTGTCCCTGCCCATGGCAGGGGGTTTGGAACAAGGTGATCTTTAAGGTCACTTCCAACCCAAACCATCCTATGATTTTGTGATTCTCAAAAGATGCTGGAAACAGACCTGATAATGGGCAAATGCAAGAACTCCCTGTTCATGCATCAGTTTTTCCAGCAAGCTCACTCTTGAGGTTCCATCCCACCATGTGGCATATTTACTTACAGAAAATATGACATTCATTATTGTGGGAAGAGACAAACCAAGAAAACAAGGAGTAGTTTAAGTGAGAACTCCTAATTATGGGAAACATTTGTGAAACACTTGAGTGGATACAGGGGGGAAATGAATAGAAAAGGAAGTCTGCATAGTTCTAGGCAGACCGTTAACATAGTCTGTTAAGGTCTATTTTCTATCCAGTACAAGAAGAGAAAACAGAAACTAGGTTACTGTGTGTGTAGAAAAAACAAAGGTCTGAACAGTTACGTAAAAGCTATGCTATATGTCAAGAATGTTACCATCTGTTTCACATTCTTTGCTTGTAAGCTTCCAAGAAACAGGAAAATATTTGCTATTTAGCTGATATGTAATCTTTTTTGAAAGATCCAGACACCATGTCATGATCTTAATTAAACTCTTACTGGAAATTTTTGATGATACGTTGCCGTAAGAGCTTGTGGCGGTGCAGTGGCTCAGATCCTTCATCGAGATGCTTTCATTGTCTGTTCAGGAGATTAATTCAACAGTAAATACAACATAGGCCATAAACCAAGTCTCTTGCCAGAAAACTAACTTAAAAACAGTGCTAAAAGAGGCTGGAGATTTTCTCTTTAAATACATAATCTCTGCAGTAACCAAGAGGAGGTATATAGAGGGTACACCTTCAGGCAACAATATGTTTGTATGAGGGCACTAACTGAAGCTCAGAGCAACACCAACAAAAACAAAACAAAACAAAAACACGAAAACCTGAAATGAGACCACTTATATGCAGTGATCACTGCTGTGACAAATGCAAAAAAAAAATCAGCAGAGGTTTCACAAGAATGGCTTTAAAAATCCTCTGTGTGAATATGAGAAGAGAAATCGTGACCTTTAGTCTCACAGATCTTCACCCTTAAATTAAGCTTAGGTTTAACCTTTAACATTGACCTCATATTATTTTAGCCATTTCAGCTGTAGTGGCCTATGCATTGTGTCTCTAATTAATCTAGAAATCTAAATATTTCAGTTCTTTGTTTTCCTTAGGAAACATGGTTTAAAATATTATTTTAGTAAACATTTACAATTGCTTCATATTTGTTAATTGATTTCTTGTCCACTTCATGCTAAAAACTTCCCATGTTTGAAACCTGTGCCAGTCTTAGTTTCACAAATTACCCCAAACTGGGATGATCCACCTCTATGGCTGTTTATACAGTGGTATTATCCACTGAATAGAGTGACTAGTTCAGGACCATTAAACCCAATGCCATTTGCCAGGTCATTCTTTTGGAATGATATACAAAAGACACGTGTAATTAACTCCCCTACTGGTTGACAACAGAAAGAACAGAGCAATCAGTCACTTTGTGTACACACTCCTCATTAGTACAAGTGGTGTTTGGGGGTAGATTCATGCTGCTCTGGTAGGGAAGAGCACTTTGTACTCTTACTGCCAACCAACATCATCTTCCTTCCCTGCTCTAGACAATGATTGATTTTTATCTGCTGATTGAAAGCAGAAGATAAAGCTAACTTGAGTCTTTTTTTAGGAACTGAGAATAAACAGTAGGAACTACAGTCTTGTTCTGTCTGAGAGCTTACTGATATGCACCGACAAATTATGATAGATTTCACTGATGTGTCTGCAGCTTCTCCAGTAGGTACATCAGAGAAGCCTGGTGATAAGCAATGCCTTTTTGGTATACGAGATTGTTTGCCAGGTGGGTATAAATCTCAGATACATGCTGGTAATGAGGGGAGGCACTACTATGTCAGTAAAGTGATTTGTCACCTCTCCTAAAAGTTTTGGAAGGTATTTTCTTTTGCTTAAGGACAGGACAAACGTGAAATAAGGAGAGATGTTCATGGAGAAAACTGTGTGTGAAGTACTGATAATCTCAATGATGAAGCACTAAATGAATCTTAGGACAGTGCTTGCAAATGTTTTTGCTCTTATTAAGTTTCGCTATTGTTTTACGTGTTTATTACATGTGTAAAAAGTTTAACATTATGGTATGGACTATTCAGGCAAAGACATAGGCTCAACTGAAATCTCATTGATTCAGATGGACTGTCACTGTTTTATATTTGCTTTAAAGGTGCTCCAGAGTGCTCTTTTGTCTCTCAGACAATTAAGTCTTCATGAATATAAGCAGGATACATAAAAATTATTCCATTTCCATATTGCATATTAAGTTGCTTGGGGTGAAAGGATGAGAAAATATAAAAAAAATACATAATTAGCAAGGAGTTCTTTGTCCTTACCATAAAAAGTGTAGTTTTCTAATAATTTAATAGGCAAGCGATACAACTACACAGACATTTGTTTCAAGCCAGTTTGCAAATCTAAGTTTGCATTCACATCCATGCTGAACTTGTTTAGTAAGTGCATAGTTTCTTCCATATATTCTGAGGACTGTTGCATAAACTTAACCATGGCTGCAAAGTAGATGTCTTTTTGTCACCACTGTAACCTACAGAGTCATTGAAAATCCAGTTATAAGTTGCCCTCTCAGATGTTGTAATTTATTTTTGTGTGTTTCTCTATTTCAGGGAAATATCTGAGGGGTGCATATGTAAGCAATAAAAAGGGTGAAAGTTCTATGTCTGAGGCTCTTAGATAGCCTTGTAATACAAATAAGGGTAATCAACAAGTTATGTTTTTTAGTTAGTTAGTTTTGAAATTATCCTGATGGTTTTTACCTGCTGTGAGCTGTTGAGTAGAGAAAACATCCATTTGTGAGGCTTCCTGTCATTGCAGAGCCACTGCTGATGTGCTCAAATCTCCAGTGGTGGTATAGAGAGATAGGGTTGGTGATGATGGTTCTGTAAATGGTCCCTTTTTTCATTTGGCAAGAAGTGAAATAGGCTCAGGCTGGTGTTGTATTGCAGCTATCAATAAAGCATGACTCACTCACTCTGATCCTAAATCAGAGGACCTGCTATTCTTTGTAGAAAACTGTGGATTTTCCCTTCTTTCACTCTTCTTTCTCTCAGACAGATAATTTTGAAACCAAATGGATCATGAGCTTAGATCCACAGCGAGATTATTTTTCTTTGTGATTTGACTGTTGTCTTGGGTGCTATACTTAGTGTAGGATGTGGAAGGAAATGTTGAATCATTTGCCATTAACCAAGAGGAAGTTACCAGTGTCTATCTCAAATCTTCTTCTGTGTCAATAGGCAAAGGATCTGAATCCAATACAACCCCGTCAACTGTAATGTATCAATTACCACTGTCTACATACAGGAGGTGAAGCACAATGGTATTGACAGAATCCTAGCACCTGTTGAAGCTAATAGGAAACATCTCATTGCCTGTAATGGAGCTGGGATTTTAACTGATTCTAATGGAGCAAACTCAGCTATGCTGGTCTACCTGTGAAGATCAGTCAATTCAATTCAGCAGAAAAGAAGCTGTAGTTCTCAAAAAGAGTGAGGCTCTGTAGTCAAGAAGATAACTTTAAAAGTTGTTTCTAGGTTGCTTTCATAGAGGCTGCACAAGCCTAACAATGTAGGGTATAAGCTCTTTTTCTGCCATTAGTCCAGTTTTTTTGAGTAGTTCAGAAACAGTTTGAAAAATGGAGTTAATCTTCCTGAGAGGAAAAAGTTCAAATATTTTATCTACAGTGCTCTGAAGAAGGCTTTACTTCAGCCAGTGAGAGACTCGCAAGAAACATTGGTTCATTACAACTGGTACAGTCTATTCTCACTGGAGCCCAACTTCAGAGGAAATCTAAAATGAGCCATAAAAAAAAAGTTTATTTTAAATTGTTGTAGAAGGACGGCTCCTTCTCCAACAAAAAGAGAAAACTAAGTGATGACCAGCTTGGAAGAAGAAAACACGGATTGAAGAATTTCATACAAAGGAAGAAAGGCCAATTTAATTTATTCTCCACTATGTAACCCAGGGTTGTGATGTGGGTAATGAAGATTTGAGCCTTGGAACATCATGAATATGGAAGTAGGATAACATGAAGTGTTTCAGCTTTTGTACTGAAGCTTTCACATAGCTTTTCTCATACCCAAGTGGGGAGAATGGGTAGATAGTGGATAAAGACCTTCCTATAAAAAGACCTTCTTTGAAGTATTCCAAATAGGGTAGATATACTTCAGGGAGGTACAGCAGGTTTACTTCGTTATCAAGTAATAACAAACCTGATGAGACACAGACTCAGAAAAATTTGTTCCAGAAAAAATCACTTTGAAGATCAAGTAAAGTTTTTTTTTTTTTCCTCAGATTTTTTTCACCACCTCTGTTGGGCTTTTCTGATTATTTTTTTTAATTAAGTTGTCGCTGATCGCAGGTCACTTATGCCACCTGGTGACGTGGGGTGATTATAGAAGCAGGGTGGGTCACTGACATTTGCCTCAATATTTTGTTTCTCTGGGAGTCATATAAACTCCTACCTAAAAATTACTGTGGTGTTACTTTAGTTTAGAGCTGAAAGGTAAAAGCATTGTCACTGACTGGCTGTAGTTTATTACATTCAGGTCTAAAAACGAGCATTGTCCTCCATATCATATCCACAAAATATCTCGTTTCACAGAAGTGTAAGGAAAAGTCACACAAGACAATTTCTGTTCTGAATTTAACTACTTGTCCTGTACTGTTGCCCCAAAACCTCGTTAGGGACTGCAGGCATTTAATGAGCAGAGATAATTTCTTCCTTAAAAGGTATCCATTTCACTCCTTATTGAGTCTCAGAGGATAGATACAGAAGTAATACCGCACAGAGAAATCTCTTTCTTATGCAATGTATGAGCTACGTTCCCGCATGCATCAGAGTCAGATCAGCCTAGGGAGCCTCATATTCAAGGGACTATTTTAGATGCCTGGGGCTGCTGCCTTCTTGGCGGTTTTGCCCTTCTGTGGGAGAAGGCAGCTGGAGAGTGGGCATATGGTCTTCTTTCCCACTCAAGCTGATGTCTTGTGGTCCCAGGTTAATGAAGTGCTTTAAGTTATATAAGCTGTTATGCTGCTAGGAGGTTTGTTACAGGTCCCGAGCTATACCTCTCCACCTAGGTGGCAAGGTAGTACCAGCACAAATAATACTAACACTTTGTGTTTGGACTTAAGCACAAGCACAGCTGGAGAAATTCAGGCTGTCAGGACTGGGAATTTCTTAGTTTTTGATGGCTTTGTACATTCTGTAATCTGCAGGGTCTCTCTGGCTGAGGGCAACTCAAATGGATTGTCAGAAACCTCCAGATAGGATTTAGTCATGAGACTGCCAGTCTGTTAAAAACTAACCTTTAGAGCATGTTTTGGGCTGGTTCAAAAATTACAAGGTTAAGTTACAAGTCTCTCCATCACCTCTGCACAAAGATGCTACATATAACCGTTGTCTCACCATGACAACCTAAAGGGGACAAATCACTTTAAGCTTTTTCCCAAAGATATATTGGGAAAATAACCTCAGCACCTACACACACAAATGCATACTTACATGGGTCAGTCTTTGCTCTTAGTTAGTTCTCCTTGTGGTCAGAGCTAAATAGGATGGCGAGCATGGAAAGAATTCTTTTATGACAATTACATAGGAATTTTGCTTAGTGAAAATACAATTCAACTCATAGATTGAGACTTGGGACACCACTTTGTTGTGTCAAGTCAGGTCACCTGAATTAAACTTTAAAAAATAAAGTTTGAGTTTGGATCATATTGTCAAAATCTGAGGTAGGAATTCTTCTTTTGCTGTTGAATTATCAAACAAGAATGCTGCCTCACTCTGTGAGAGACACTGGATTTGGAAATTGTTTAATTTCTTACCTCAGCATCATCACACCGTAGGACATAAGTACTGAATAGAGCTGGAGAATGGTTAATAAAATCCAAATGATATTTTAGTGAAATGTAGTTTTAAAAATGTGCAAGTTTATTTGCTCACACAGAGGTAGCAAGGCTAGGAAATTCTGCCAGAGAAGCCCATGCAGTTGCAGCTCCAGTGCAAATACATTTTTTCTTGCATGCTGCTCAGAAGTTCCCATTGTAGTGAGAGTGTTGCCAATGTCTCTGCTCAGTGAGAAAGCTAGACAGTTATAAAATCGGGGGAAATTTCCACCTGCATCCACCTGAAGGACCTTTTTCTTCCTAAAATGGAGCCTTCCCTCTCCTTTCCCCAGTGATAAAGTTCAATTTCAGCCCAAGAGGAAATCTTTGATTTTGTGGCATTTAGAAGAAAAGCTAAAGGAATGAAAGTGCTCATACCCAGGTCTTGATTCTTTGAGCTCCGCTTTCAGTAGCAGTTATACTAGTAGTTATACTGGTTAGCTCAATCAGGCATCAGTTCCTTGGGAAAGCTTGAAGCAGTGTTCCCTTTCCCTGAAGCAGCAAATATTTTGGAAAGACAGGAAGGACCATGCAGGGATGGAGGATGTTGTCCATCTTTCCAATCAACACTATTCCATCACCATGTAGGATTAGATGGTCAGAAGTTTTTATTCCCTGCATTTGAACTTGTAACCAAGAGGTAGAAGACTGAATTCTTTACCCGGTTATCTGAACACTGATTTACCAGTGTTTAAAATGAAACATATGGAAAGCCAGCTTAATTAATGAGACTTTTAATAGAGTTTAAGTATGCTATTAATCACCTGCTTAAGCAACCTGTAAGAGGGCAGAGCCAAGGAATACATTAAAGTCTACCTAGAGATAAAGGATTATCTATGGAGGATTTGTTTTGAAAAGCACATAGGGCCTTGTTTCAAACAAACAAACAAACAAAAATCTTTCAAATATTTCATAGGGAAATAATCCTGACTGTCACATCTGGTCTTTACCTAATTCTGCATAATTTGCCAAGGTGCTTCACTGCTTATTTTAGTAGGTTTTTATAAAAACTTCTGGGCCCCAGTATTTGTATGTTTTAAAAATACTTTTCACAAGAAGTTAAAATGCAGAATCTTTCATGTGTACAGCATGTTTTTCAGAGAATAACAATTAATTTGTATGGCCCCATGTGAAGCTCTGAAAAAAAAGGAAGTTGTAATGGATGTACTTGCAGGAGCTCCCTTTCTCCCTTAGCTGTAATTGTGCAAATGGTACTGAGATAATACTGTCATTGTTTGTCTTTTCCATGAAGCCAGTATGAAGATTAAAGTACCATCTGGCTTTCTGAAAGCTAAAGTTAGCAAACCTCTAGCTTGAGACAAACAAGAAGTTGGATCCCTGCTTGGGTGGGCATTTTAAATGTAACTTAACTTTGCCCATCTCCAGTTAAAATTCTCAACACAAATCAGCAGGCAGAGCTTTTCCCTCCTCGTAAGAGTTAACATTCTAGCAGAAATGTTTCGAAGCACATTTTCCTGGAGGCCTGTTAGGTCTATTGTTGTTTTTATGCTCTAACAGAGTGTAAAGATAGAACCAACAAAGTAAAGCTTGTTGAAAAATTCACATTTTTTTGTTTGTTTGTGAAATACTTTTTTTTTCTGAAAACATTTTGAAAATTAACCAGCATTTTCACATTTCTATCGATTTTGCTATGAGGTTTTGACATATCTTTTTACTTAGTGTTCCTTCTAAGATCTTAAACCATTTGCACAATCATTGCAGAAGAAAAAAGAATCTTTTTAAGTCATGATTTATCTATGAAATCCATTTTTTCATTAAATATTTAGAAAGTAATTTCAATTAAAAAATGAGTTACATTAATAGGAAATTTCACAGAAAGTGAAAAGGAAGCCTTCTCAAACTGTATGAAATAGAAATATTTTCAAATTGTTTTGTGAATTATTTTTTTGTTGTTTGGTTTTTTTTTGGTTACCAGCTCTTCTAAAAACTGTAGTTGATAAGCACATAGTGACTTTTAATGAAGTCAGGAGAATTCATCAGAAGAATTCATCAGGGCTGTTAGTGATAAAAATACTGTGTCTAGTTATGTTTCAGGCAATGTTACCACTAGCAGAACCAGAAACCCACTCTCATTTGATTACTGCTGTATAAAATGTCGTCTATAAACAAACACAGAGAGGAACCGATCTCCCTGCATCTACCCCCTCTCCCTTCCAATGTCAAAGCAATTAAAAAGGAACTCTGTGTCTCAGAGACAAATATAATCACTTTTCAAATATCAACTGGAGATCATATTTTCCTTTGGGTTCCCTGCATAAAAACTAAGCAAAATTACAGGTGATAGAACAACAAAATAACAGTCTTAAGAACCAGGTCTTTGGCTGACCAGTGAGCTGTTTCAACCGATTAATGTCTGGAGCAATATGCCATATGCTTGTACTCTTTCCCTGTGAGCAGTTCTTTTTAGCACTGCTACACATCTTCTATATGGATCAGAGAAATTCCCCTTGCATCAAACCAAATCTCTTCCTGAGGCTAAGTAGAATAGTATCAAAAGTTCAAAAAAAGGCTACTGTCATTATGAAAAAAGGAATATAAATGATAACGTGGGTGGTGTTACAGTGCATGGAGGAGTCCTGGGTATAAATTTAGTGAAATCACCACCTGTGTTCCTTCTACAAAGGCAGCTGAGGTACATGAGCTCTTAATAGCTTAATAAATTCAGGGAACTGGCTTAGATTTACGGATCAAATACCTTCCTACCTATTCTTCAAGTCAATGCGCCTCACATGGACAAATATTTTGTGCTGAAGTTGTTATTTATTAACTTATGGCTGTGATGGGAGGTTGTTAGGTGATGAATATCTGTTGTGGCAGGCTTTGTGTGAGACCCCACTTGTATTAAGTTGTTGTTAGTCTTTCTCTCATGAAAGTTTTTCTTCTTTTGCTCTTATTCAAAGAATTTGGTCATTTTGCCTATGCTGCAAGCTTTCTGTTAAGTCTCACACCCTCAAATTGAATTTACAAACCACTCTTTTGGTGGTGCAGTGAAAAGGGATTGGCCACAGTGCTTAGATACCAACTCTGACTGTGTGATTCAGTATAAATGGAGCCACATTAAAAGGCTAGCTAGAAAGCATAGCCAGAGGAAGTGGAAGTCTTTTCCACTAAAATGCTTTACTGTAAAAATTCAATGCTTGAGGTCCAGTCAAAATCTGGTGGTCTCAGTGGGTAAACTCAAAAGTTTACCCCAGTTGTGGTCATTCCTGCCTTTCTCAGCAGAGAGTATCTCTACCACAACTTCAAGGTTACCCTCAAATCCATCTGATAGCCAAATGACAACACAATCCTCATGTGGCTGCAGAGGTGGCTTTGAAGCAATTCTACTTAAAAAATAATAAGGAAAACTGTTGTTTGGTAGCAAGATGCTTTGAGTAAAAGCTCCTGATTCTGTCAATGTATGCAAGCTTTAGCTAGTGAGACCATGAAGCTGAATTAGGGATTTCATACTTTAATGCTGTAAGCCCCTTTGTTGTCTTTGTGCTAGTTTTAAAATTAATATTTAACAAAGCTTGTAATCGCTGCTCTGCATTTTGTCTTTGCTAGCTGAATTTTATTTAGAAATGTTTGCAACATAAATTCTTACAGCTCAAGCTCATTGAGATATTCATGTTTATACATGAATTTGTGAATGACTACCAGCAGGATTTTGCTTTAGTAGTGACTGTTGAGCAACACTGGAAAACATCCAAGATATGGGCACCAAACACTGACGTGTATGAAATCAAAGCCATTTCAGAAGATGATCTCTGTAACTATTGTCTCATCTTCACTGACTGTAAAAATGAGAAGAGTAACATTTGACCACAGCAACTAGTGTTTTGAAAATTAATTGATATTTGTAAAGCACTTCAGTGAGGTAGGTTACTCCTGATTCAAGACACCACTTCAGCATGAACATGCAAACATACATAATAATTTTACACCTAGCTAAAAGGTGAATCCTTTCTTTCTAAAATACATGACCTTGCTTTCATCAGCCGATTCGATAACACAAAGCTGTCAGTAGCAAGCTGTGTTGAGATTCCACTTGTCGTTTCATTTTGATCTGGACAAGAATATGTTTTTAATATCACTGGTGATTTCCTTCTGATGAAACATTCCATCCAGTGCATATCATAATTCTTCCTGTACTGCTTGTCAATAAAACCTGTTTTCTGTCTGAATATAAATGTGCTCTTATGTTCTTTTCCCTTTTCTCTCCTCAGTGCATAGTTTGGGACTGGGATTCCAATGGGAAGCATGACTTCATTGGAGAATTTAGCTCGACTTTCAAGGAAATGCGAGGAGCTATGGAAGGGAGACAGGTAGGTGGAGACAACCCAAAGAGTGTCAGTATACAAGCTTTGTAGAGCTCTGTTCCTCAGACAATTCTGTAATGCTGCAGATGACATTGCCTCGTTGTTTCTTGGAAGTTCAGCTGTTCTGTTTATCTCCTAGGCTGTTTTATGAGTTCACATTCTCAGGCTTTTCTTTCTGCTAATATTTATTTCCACTGAGCCTAAGCACGTGGTTTCTATGACGTGCTGTACTGTTCTGGCAAAGCAGAGGCACAATCTGGGTACTCAAAGCATTCCCCAGCTGGCCTACAGCCCCTTTTTTGGGAGAGGGTCATTCTCCATCTTTCTCCATTTCTCATGTGCTGCATTTATTGCTATCAGCTCTAACTGGAACCCATCATAATAAAACTTTCAGTTTCTGAAATATCTTATGAATTGCAGTCCTAAAGGAAAATGAAGTTGTTAGGTTATTAATAATTTCACTTCTTTATGTCAGCTTGATCTTTTCAAATTGGAGTTGATGGTAATTATTGAATGTGATAAATGATTTGGCATATCTAATTTGAGAAATTGTCATTTCCTATTATTACTTAATCCTGAAGGTGTTTTGATAAATCCTCTGAGGGGAAGTTAAATATGTTGGCTTTCTAATCTGCTGATAATTTGTAGTCACTGCTTCATGGTGATCTCAAAACTAAACAGAAGTGCATAATAAACTTTATTCAAGCTTTACATTAGGGTTATGTTTATAATGGGTTAATAGCAAGCTACCAGAGACAAAAGGTGTTTATTAATTGGTTCAGTCAAACTATTCTATAGGTTGAGAAGTTTCTACTATTCTTCCGTATGTCTTCTATTGACGTTCTAGAGTTTTGCGTATATTGCTTATGTGTAAAATGCCATTGATATATATATGAGTCGTGTATTAACCCATTACAAATACATCCTGAACAGAACCTGAGTGTAAATGAAACCCTACTTTGTTTTCTCAGAGCCAAATTAAGTTAGAGGATTAAGACCCGTTTACAAGAGACTGGGCTAAATTTTTGCAGCTTTTACATCACCTACATGAAGTGTTTCCTGCCAAAACTTAAACCAAACTGAATCTGAGTGGAAGCAAAACCTATCTAAACAGGCAAACTAATTCCAGAGTGAATAACATTAACAAGGGCAGTGTTATGATAGCACCCCAGTTTTGAATGTAAGTGGCTATGGCTGGGAAAGATGCCATGTGAAAGTGGTAAAGGGTGAAACTTTTCAGCATAAACATTTCTTAAATGGCATCAGAGTCCTTCCCAAACAGCTTGTTGAACAAGACAAGAGGCTTACTGTCCAGAGTACTGAATGGCTGTGAAGGATAAACTATACATTTTTTAATCTGATGGAGGAACAGTATTTTCTTTTCATCCCCAGCTAGTGAAAAGGATGATTACCCTGTCAGGGGCATAGGACGTTAACATGGTCATTTGTCAAACCTTGTTCTTGTCTATATAAACTCATATTGTATTAAAAGAGTGCCATCCAGGAATAATTTAATGTTGCCTTAATTGCCTAAGCCTTTATGTTGCTTCCCTTTGCCATCCTGCAAGCTGCCTTTCCCCTGTAACATCACAGACTGCTTTTCACTGTAAATGTGCAGCTTTTCTCTTCCATGCTTTTAAGCTGTTGCGGCATTATTTCTCCCTTGTTGCTCTCATTTTATTGCTCTTGTGCGGTTACTCTGCGGGCTTGTACCTGCAAAACCTGATACTGTTGTTGTAGGTGGTTCTCATGGGACACAATTGCAACTAGCATGGGACTCACTTCTCCCCCCACCTCTTTTCTAACCTTTTTTTTTTCTAACTTCTTTATTTTTTGTAGTACATTCTGGGGAAGAAAAAAAAAAGTTTTTATTGGATAACATAGTAGGTAATAATAGTCATTTAAATGGTTAATAAATATTGTCCCAAAATGCATATGCACATCCCAAACAGCTTTTGCACCTGATGATTGCAGGGACCAGTTGGCACTAATAGTACAATGGGCAATTTGAGCAGGTTGTGGTGGAAACAATTTAGTTATTGAGGTAAAAGTATTGCGGGAGATCACATGCTGCAAGGAGAGGTTGCTTGTGTGTGGGACCACATCACTTGTCTTTCTGGCTGACCAGCAAAGAGCAATTTCCCTTTTTCTTTTCCCCTTTCTCTCTGTTCCTCCTTCCTACTTCTTCTCTCCTTTTCCTCTATCCTTCAGTTGTAAATGTTTCTGCTAAAGGCAATATGTGCTGTTGGCTGTGGACCCCATAATACGTCTTGGGTGCATAGTTTGTCTCAACATCTGTTGCGCAACATGGTGTGATATGATTAGCATTTGTCTTTTTTTTTTTTTCCTTAGTTTTATTCTCACCTAAGAAAAAACACGTTCAATGGAGTGTTTACTTTGAATAAAGGGGGTTGAAGGAATGGCAGAGGAGGTGGAAAGTGGTTTGCATTCAAGTGGGTGTGTTGCTAGATATTTCTAATACGGAAGGCCACATCAGAGAAATGTAATTAAACGAGGGTGAGGCGATGGGTAGGTTAGATGTAGCCCTTCCTTCGTAGAAGAGATTTTTTCATAGCTTCTGATCAGAAAATGTTATGTTTTCCATGTAGTACTTTTTCCAGTCAGAAGAATAAAACTGCCAACAGCATCCTTCAGTCTGTGGCGTTAACCATTCTTTCATAAAGCATCTCAAGAGCGAGTGTCTTGAAGATGAGGACCAAAATCTGAAATCCGATCTCAACAGCTTTGGAAGCCAGTGTGAAGAGCAGAGCTCAGGTCTGACATTCCTGTTTGAGTAGCTGAGGAGACACAATGAAACTTTTTATTATGGTTGTATTTTAGTTCATGCAGTAAGCTTTATGGCCAGCTACAGTACATTGCTGTAGTTCTGTCAAAAGATAATCAAAACATCCTAGGGATTGGCAGCCAGGGTTTTTCAGTCTCCCAGACAACAGGAGAGAATAAGAAGGAACACTTACCATTGGCAGGGATGAGGGATCTCTCCTTAAGTACCAGCTGCAAATCTGTGCAGAGTTAAAGGAGGCTATACCAGTGGCAAGGTTCTCCCTCTGCCCATCAGCAGCATCTGTATTAGTTGGTGTCAGTTCCAAAAATTGTCATATATAATTTTAATTGTTAAGGATGAGAGTAGTATAGTAGTAGTATGTGTTGGTGTGCAGGAAAAACTGTGTGTCATCCGTGTGCTGCTAGTACCTCACATCATTTCACCAGTTCACCTCATCTCCATTTGGTGGATTTGAAAAGGATCTTGAGGTTGCCTTTTAATTGTTCATAGTTCATCCTCCAGAAAGCACTAATAGTATTCTATCTCATTCTTCAACCTGCTCCTCAAGTGAGATATGTCTTATTATTATTACAAGTCTCGTAGCCAAACTATCAAATGCTACAGAACCTCTTGGGATGATCAGGATGGATATGTGCTACAGGAGGTGATGGTGCTTCGTAGACTGTTGCATACCCTGGCTGAGTATTGATTATTCCAAATGTTGAGTGTCAGCTTCTGATCAGATGATTTTATGGTTGGCTTGCTGACTTGCCTCTTCTGTGAGATCTCTTGGAAATTTGTGCTTGAAACCAGGCATCATTTAAATAAATGTGAATCTAGCACTGACAGCTTGGTAGCGGTTGAAGCAGTAGTGTGTGAAGGAAGAAGAGAAGATTTCTTCTCTGAATGATTGATCACCTGTTTTGATCAGGAGTGGTGTGAGTAATTCATGAACGCCTTTCCTAAATGTGGCAGGTCCTGGGTGAGATTCACAAGTCTTGAATTGTGATGCCTTCAGAATCAGAGTTGCTTCTTAGCGACTGAAATTACTGAATTCTGGAAAAGCTGGTTGGCCTTTGGTTTGTGATCCAGGTGAAATCAATTCATGCTTTTTAAGAAAACTTCCTGATAATGAAAAATCTTTTCAGTGACTCTGGGTAATAGCTTGGTGTGTGTTTCTGTTCCTTAATAATTACCTTGTTGTCACAGACTGTTGTTTCCTGACAGGTAGCCTATTTTCCTACTGACCACCAATAAGAAAGGGGCAAACACATCCTGTTGTTTAAATGTACATCAGAAATAGACATTTCTAAGCCTTCTGTTTAGCATTTCTCACCAAAATTCATCATTTACTCCTTCATCATAATCTTGATACACACACAAAATTAAGAACAAGTCCATCACTTTTTGTGACAATATTTTTTAGTGAAATACTAGTAAATACTTAGTTTATTGTTGTGGGTTTTTTTTGTTTGTTTGTTTGGTTTTTTTTTTTTGGACATGGCTTCAATAAAACCAGAGGGATTCAGAAAAAATGTCATAGAAACAGAAATCACCTGGATTCTCATGCAATGCAAGGATTACATAAGGGAGAAATCTGTTCCTGTGTTCCTATATTACAAAAAAAAATGAACGTGTGTGTGTGTTCACACACGGAAAGGAAAGGGGAGGAAGAAACCCTACTGTGCTTACTATCTCTAGTGCTATTACCGCAAGCTGGAGGGCTGCTGAGGTCCACAAGATTGGGTGCGATCCTTCAGGAATCTCAGCTGGTTTCCCCCATTTGTTCAGGTACCTGACTATGAGCTTCATATCAGGGCTTTTGCTTCTTTAAGTAGCTAAGCACAGATGGGACATAAGAATAGTTTGGGGGTTGATTATCATCATACGCAATAGTACTTATATTCAATAAACAGGAGACACTTAAAACCAGGTAGTTCTCTGTTTCAGATTCACTGTGGTGCTTGACAGAGAAAGACCTTGTATTGCCCAGAGCTGCCAGGCATTTGGAGGAAACGTTAAGTGACTTTCAGGATGACGAATCCAAATTTCACAATGTTTACCATTAGCATCAGATTGCAGACTCTTGCATTAGTTTCCACTTAGCTGAAAAGTTAATTTAAGAGACAAAAATGAATCAATAAAAACAATGTCAGATACCAAATCAATACCAGTAATGTAAGAGCAGACTGAAATTTGGGCTTGTCCTCACAGTACAAGCAAAATATTTCAAAGTTGTTTTGCATTATTACTTACCCACTTAGAGCTGTATTCTGAATTCCGTTGTCTTTGGAAGAGCTGGAGATATGACGAGGTCTGTATAGGGAATTTTCTTCAAAGGACACTTGTCACATCTTCAGCTTGAGCTGTGGGAACTGGCAAGGTCAGAACCACATCTTGGTGTGTTACTAAAGATTGAGAGTTCCCTTCCCCTTCCCCTTCCCCTTCCCCTTCCCCTTCCCCTTCCCCTTCCCCTTCCCCTTCCCCTTCCCCTTCCCCTTCCCCTTCCCCTTCCCCTTCCCCTTCCCCTTCCCCTTCCCCTTCCCCTTCCCCTTCCCCTTCCCCTTCCCCTTCCCCTTCCCCTTCCCCTTCCCCTTCCCCTTCCCCTTCCCCTTCCCCTTCCCCTTCCCCTTCCCCTTCCCCTTCCCCTTCCCCTTCCCCTTCCCCTTCCCCTTCCCCTTCCCCTTCCTTCCCTCTCTCCACTACCACATCAACAGATATGATAGGTGCAAATTAATTCTTGCTTTCTAATTTTCTATTTTCTAGGAATTTGCTAGCTTGTTCTTTGAATTGCTTTCTTATCCACATCACCCAATGACATGTTAGTGATTTGCATTCCAAATGTAGGCGAACATTCCTACATATGTTTTACAGAGGAGCTGAGAGGAGCAGATTTTTCTCCCCTGAAGTAGTTTTACACTGCTTTGGTCTTCATATAGTATAAACTTCTTCCAGAAACCAATGACATGAACATGATAAACATTATATTCAGGCTTAAACAATCTTTTTTTCCAAAGGAAAAGCCAGGCATTATTGTTTCAACATAGACATTTAGAAGTGTTCATGTTGGAGGATGATAAAATTAAGGAACTGCACCTTGAATATTCAAGGGAAAGCATGAGATCTCTCCAGTGTAGTGCACTGGCAAAGCAAGGAGCAAAAATCTTGACCCCTATTTTATCTCTCTATTCAGTATATTACAACTTCTCTGTGATGTACAGACAGCACAGATTCTCTGTAGGAATGTTTCCAATAAGTTTGGAGATAACTGTGCTAAACCATCTTGCCAGACAGCAACATATCAAGACGTGGGCAGTGATTTTCCCTCACTGTCAGGTTGCTTTTCCAAATAAAGAGCTTATTGTGCTCTTGCGTTGTGTCACAACAAGCTCTCTGTAGTTGGAAAGAAGGGTTTTTATTTCTTGAGCCTGACTACCTCTCTTGAGTAGAGAACAAATGCTTATGGAGGATTTTCCCTGAACATGTGGGCCTGTGTCTGCCTGTCTTCTCAGTGGAAAATTCATTTCACGAGACAAATAATTGAGCTGTAGGCTAAGCAAGCAGATGTGCTTCCTGCAGTTGGACCATTTTTTTTTAATCTTTTCCCATTCTTGGCTCTGTCGCCTGTCTCCAGAAATGCGATGATGAAAATACTGCTCCTCCCCTGTGCAAAAGAAGGTCTCATATTGCTCCAGAGCCATATGTTTTGCCTTCCTTTTTTTGACACTTGACAGAACTCCAAGCTTTAAATACTTCAGTGACATTGAAATAATTGGTGTTAGGAAGTGGCTTGAAGCTCAACATTTTCATAAGTTCGTATGATAAACGTGATTTTACGTGCTCAAACATTCTTCTCAGATAAATCCGATACGAAGGTCTACACTATAGATAAAGTATTGTAACACTTAGATATATTCCATTGTAAAATGTCATAATGTGGATTCTTAGCAGAGTGTCCTGGTTCCTTTTGAAGATACATTTTTTGTTTTATTCAGCATCTGGTTAGAGGTCACCTGTTTTCTTGCAGCACTTGAAAACACCTCCCTGAAGGAAAATAATGTGTTCTTAACCTTACTTAATAACACATTACACATACAAATCTGGTTTTAAATATGCTGATGGATACTTGCACATGCAAACATGTATTTTGCTCCTGCAACAACGCATGAATAATATTTTAGTAATTAGCTGTCAACGTCTGATAGTTCGGCTTTATCAGTCTGGCTGAAACCAGAGAAGGCAGAACATTTAAAATGAAAATCAATAAGAGATGTTATGATGGAAATAAGGCAACATATTTCAGTAACAAAGTAGAACTATTTTGCTTTAGAAATTAGTATTTGTAAAGAAAACTAAACAGAACATTTGCAAAGAAGTTTAAAGAATATATTCTTAGGGATAACTTTCAATTTTTAATTTGTTAAATATATCATTAACTACATGCAATTTCTTTCCACATTTTAGTGGTTTTCTTAACTTTTTGTTTTATTGTCAGACTTAAAGGAGAAAGTCTTGCTCTCTTTCAAGAAAGAATGACATGATGTCTGATTAGAATTTCTCTAATTAGGAGTTTAATAGAAAACACCAGTGATACTGTGTATGCAGTTTTGCAGCTAAAAGAATACATCAGGTTGCTTTCTTGGGTATTTTCAATTGTATTAAATTCCTTCTTATTTTGTCTCCTTATATAATCTCAAAAGATCCTAAATTTTGCTCACATAATACCTGAACCTACAGGACTGGAACTTGACAATGCAAAAATCTGGGTACCTCTCTGAGCACCATGTCCGCATGCACCCAACTGAAGACAGATGTTTGCCTCGGGACCTTTTCTGTTAAGTTAATTCTCTGCATAGTTAATGTTTTTAATTATTTCTTGTGTGTGCACCATTATTGATAGGATTCAGTCAACTGTGGAAATCAGACACTACCATCTTTGCTAATTATTCAATGTGTACATAATTTTTCCTTCATGTAGTGACCTCTTTTTTTCACAGGTACAATGGGAATGCATTAACCCCAAATACAAAGCAAAGAAGAAGAATTACAAGAACTCAGGCATTGTGATCCTTAACCAGTGCAAGGTATTTGTGTTTTGCTCATTGTCTGCTTCTTTTCTAAGCTGTCAGTGATGTATTTTAATGGTGTTTGGAAACGTAGACAACAAAGTGGAACTGTCTGGAGAAAGCAATAGAAACTGATCCACTACAAAAAAATAAAGACAAGGACTTGGATCCCAAAAGTAAGCTAACTGTTCCCAGTGTTCCTCTGTAATTTCTCTTGTCCTGTCTCTGCTGTTGTGCAATGGAGTAGGCAGTACTAAATTCATGACTCCAAGCTTGCCAAATGGCCTCATGTGTATTTCCCTTCCAGTCCTTCCAAAATTCGCATCTCTGAACTTACAAATTTTTTCTTGTTCCTCTTAAACCAGTGGCAAAATTCTCATTGACTTCCAACTGAGAATGAATAGAGCCCAGTTCTATTTTTGATGTCAATTTTATGTTTCTATAGTTTTAGAATCATTTTGGTATTTTTGCTCTTTAAATTTTTGTTCCTTTCTTCAACTGTATGAAAACTTTCTTCCTGTACCTTATTTTCAGTTGGTCCCTCCCCTTCTTCCAGTTTACTTTTTTTCAGGTAGTTCCACGCTCTGATATTTTAGCAGTACACAGTTAATTTACATGTCTTGCTTTCTTGTCTGCAGATCCACAAGATGCATTCTTTCTTAGATTATATCATGGGAGGCTGCCAAATACAGTTTACAGTAAGTGTCTTACTTCTCTAACATGTTTTTAAGAAAGAGAATCCCGTTAGATACTGATTCATCACTTTCATAAAGAAAAGAATCTTATACATCATTCCTTAATAAGTTATTAAGGTGTTATTGCAAAATGTATTGTGCCCAGAAAATAAACCTATGCTAATGCAAGTAGGAGTTTTGTGCACGTGCTGATTTATTATGTTTTAGAGCAATGACAATCATGTTGGAAAAAGTAATGACGGCTCCAAACAGGGGGCAAGAAGATGATGCCTAAATTAATGCTGATCTCAGTTGTAAGTCCACCAGCTACAGTATTGTGCAAATTCATCACTATCAGTTTTCTACCTACATGGAACCATGGGAAGTAGATGTCTCTGTGCCTATAGCTCTGTTCATTCATAACCTAGTGGTTCTACTTAATCACAAGCTGACTGCATGTTTTACTTCTTCCTGCCTCAGTTGCATTACTACCCATGATGATAGCACACACTGCTTGTCTGCCTTGTTGCTGTCTCCAGAAATGTATCAGAGATTCTCTTGTGGGCACTGAAGCAAAAAACTGCAGCCTACAGTAAAGATATTCTGTGCTTCCTTGCTTTCTGTTTATATTATATGATCTCCTTTTATATATATATGTCCTATATATCTCTTTTTCACATAGGCCTAATTTGGTTACTTCAGACCACTGCAACAGATCAGGCCTACTCCTTCCACCTTTCCAGATTTCCATTCCTTCTGATAGGAACGGGACATTGGATCTGGAATTGTTTGAAACTGTCCCAGTGCATTTACTGTTGTTGTTGCCTTAATGTTAATGACATTTCCATTGAGTTCATGCCATGTACAGTCAGCACGATGCAGCTGTGATCTGAAAGGGCACTTGTTGTGGGAGGGAAACTGGGAAGCTAAGTATAGATTTGGTAACAGAAAGCTGTAGTATGATGTACCTGCTCATTTAAGGCACTGATGAGGGCTATGGTAACATCATGCTGTGTGTTCTTTGGATAATTTGTACATCCATTGTAGGAACATAGTTTGTAGTTAGAAAGAATGTCTCTGAAAAACCCAAGTAAACTTTTCCTTCACTTTAAAACCGTTTATTAAGAAGCCTTCATCTTCAGAGATCAATAGTGCTGATTCCAGGCCATTACTTTTATTCAGCACTTATTGCAGCACACCGTATCTCTTATCAGACAGTGTTCCCTGCTGTACAAGAAATATTCAGAAGCTGGCAGTGCAAATGGGTCTGTAGTCAGAAGACATTTTCATCACTTTAGGAAATACAGCAGAAAGGATGTGTACTATGCATAAAAGGAACTGTAATAGAAAGATATATTGGACAGATTCTCTCCTAGACGGGTCATGGTATTGGACAGGCTGATTCTTTGCTGACAGATCTAGCAGGGGATCCTACCTCTACAGGATATTTTCAGTGCATTGAAAATCACCCTTTTACAAGACTGAGAAAAAAATAAGTGCTAAGAGTTATTGCTATATTAGGTTTTTATTTAGATGTGGGAAGATGACTTGTACATTTGAACTAGTATGTTTAAAGATACACTGACAAAAATCAAATCTCTGCACTGTAAAAAGGATTCCTGCTTTGCTGATCACAAGAATAGCTTATTTGTGATCTTAGCCTAGCTCCTGTGTTATGCTAACTTCGTATTTCTAATTCTTCTCCTACTTATTTGCACAAGATCTCAGTACTGTCAGGTAATGCTAAAAGAGAAGGGATCTGTGTTGTTATTTTGGAACCATGACAAGTACCAATGGTCATCTTTTGTCTTTCCTTAGAGAAACAAATTTTGGATCAAAATCAAGTATAGTGCATCAGAGTATGAACATTCATAGCATGAGCATTTAAATAAACACCCCAAAACTATGCTAATCCATTCAATTATCCATGTATTTACCTTAGGTTTCACAAACCACTAGAGTTTCTTGCTCATTTCTGACAGCTGTGGCACAGATAGTTACGTATATGCATGCAGGTTAAAACATCAGGGGTTTCCTGTTGATTTATTCAAGTTAAATCAAGCTGTCACTTTGGGAAAAAGATCTATGTGGAAAACTACCAGGCTTACTGCTCCAGTGCTTGAGCAATGAGCAGGGGAGTGGAGGTGAAAGATTACTTTGTTTGCAAGCCAGATCAAGCTTACATCTCCTGACTGACACACTGTGGAGCATGGGAGGCTTGTAGTTGATCAAGATGACAAAGGGATTTGCAAGCTAACTAGAGCCCAGTGAGACATATTTTTCTTCAGCCAAGAGTTAGCCATGGAAAATCAGAAAAGGTAGGGAAAAGCCATATTGAGTTGATGCAGCATGATACTTCTCTTTTTAGCTTCTAGCAACAGCAACAAAAAACTTTCAGGACTGTGTCTTTTTTAAGGGAGAATGAAGATGTCATGTTTCATTTTCATTTTATAGCTGTGTAAAATAGTCTTCCCCGTGCCAAGCAGACTCCAGCTGGGGAAGGTGCACGTTCGCAGAGGCAAGCTGGGACTTTCAAAGTTCTTTTTGCAGCCCTCAGCAAGCCCCTTACATTTCAACTGCACAGTAGAACTACAAACTGAATTCAGTACATCTGTAGCTATTGAAGATCCAGATATAGCGGGGTTTTTGGAGGAAGAGGTCACTGAACAAAATTGTAAGGAAGTTTGTAAATGGCTTTGTTCCATCTAAGAGACCAGATGGTTTTCTTGATGCTCCTCTTCGGAATTCCTTGAAAGCAACATCACAAATTCAGGAAAGAGCTTTCCAATCCATGCCAGTCATATCACAGAAAAATGCATGCAAGATTATCTCTTCAGTGAGAAGGATAAATGGAATTTTAAAAGGGAGAAATTAATTTTAAAAGGATTCTTTAATATATTTGTTTTGGCATTGAATGCTTCCCACAGCCTCCCATAAGGCTTTTCAACACAAAAATCTGTGCAGGATTGAAGCTGTATTTTCATCCTGCAGCTCACCTTTAAGCTTGCTATCATCTGTGAAATTGGGAGGGTTAATTATTTAGTGCTTAGAAGATGCTTTGAAGATAAAAAAGTCCACCAGAGTATTTACTGTAGACACTGAGAATATTATTACAGACACAAGAAGGTACAAAATAGCTACGAAATGTGCCTGAATGGAGTTTTGATTTATAGTTTGAGTAGAATTTTTAACTCTCTAGGGACATTTTAGCTGCACGACGTTTATGTCCTGAACATTACCTGAGCTGGAATAATTTAATTAAGTTTGAGAACCTAGAGATAATTTGATTCATTTTTATTAGAGCATAATTCCCCACATAGAATAATTATCCAGCTTTTTTTTTTCTAGTTATACCATTTTAGTTTTATTAACTCTTATTTTATTAGCTGCTGTATACTTTTAGAAATAGTTATTGCTACTATCCTCATTCAAATTTGATTAAGTACACTGTGAAATGACCTTTGCTTTAAGGTTGCAGTCTCTGCAGAAAATTGGTTTTGGTAAAGATAAATGTTTCGTGTGGCTATACTCTTTCCCAGAACAGCACCACAACACATTGACTTTTCTTCTATTCCAGGTAGCTATAGATTTCACCGCATCCAATGGTGATCCTAGGAACAGCTGCTCACTGCACTATATCCACCCCTATCAACCCAATGAGTACTTGAAAGCTTTGGTAGCTGTTGGGGAGATTTGCCAAGACTATGACAGGTAAATAACCACATTGGATAACAGAGATGTCTTTAGAAAGTGTTTTCACAGTGTGAAATCAATGACTGCCTACTGCCAGCTGCAGTAGCTCCATGTTTAGTCACATAAGAGAAATGACTGCATGACAGAAAGTTTAGTGTACCATACCACACTGTTGAGAGTGACAGTGGGTTTAGATTAGTTTCATGGCAATGAAATGTCTGGTGTTTGGCTGATATATGTGCTAAGTTTTGAGTTTCTATCCACCTGCCAAAATTACATGTTTGAGTGGATTTTTCATTTGTATTAAGCTTGAAGCCTGTTTCGCAGTTGCTGACAGCATCCTTTCTCATGCGCTTGGGAGTATGGTCTGCGCCATCCTACAGGAAAGTGTTCCCAAGATTTCATATCTGAAACTAAATTTGTAGTTGCTTAAGCTGCTTAGGGGCCATGTCTGTTCTTAGATTTAAATTTGTGGTCTTCTTCAGTGTTCTGTTAACTTCTCAAATATTGCAATATCTTCCAAAATTAATATTAAAAGGTACTGATAATATGTGCATACAACACGACAGTAAATAAATAAACAAATGCAAGTAATTGGGCCAAATATGCTTTGATTACATTATGTACTTCTGTTGCGTTTGAATAGGCTGTCTGTCTCTATCAGATTAATTGCCCATTATTAATCTAATTACCAAGTACATTTCCTTTAAATGTTCTTTCTTTGCTGGTGATGCATAGTATCTTACACAATTATTCTTTCTCATCTTTGCACATGTAATAGACATCCACCCACCACTTTGCCGTGTGTAAATGCCAGATCTCAAAAAAACCAATGGTATTTCCAGTCAAATTTGATTATACTTTCTGTATAAATTGTGGAGGGACTTAATTCCGTGGTTTATATGTTACATGTTGCATATGCTAATTAGCCTGCTCAGAGGCACTGCCATTTGCATGGTAATGAAATGCCTTCTTGAAAAAGAATGAAGAAAATACTGCCCTGATACAATTTCTGTAAGAATTTGATGGTCAAATGTAGTCAATGAGTCTGAGAAAATTAATATTTTATTGTAAGTGAGCTGAAAATTCCACAGTGATTATCCATTAATTTAATAAATGCTATTAAATTAATCCACTAATAAATTCAGTGGATTGGTATACTAAAAAATAATGAAAGGAATAAGAAATAAGAGCTGGTTCATGCACACAGATTGTTTTTATTTATTTATTTCACCACTTAAGGTGCATTTGTTAAGAAAATGAAATAGTTAAGTGACCCAGACCCTCCTGTATGGAGATATTTATCCAAAAATCAGGATTATTCTCTCAACATATCATATTCTAATCAATATGAAAAATACTAGTCATTTTAAAATGAAATCATCAGCTTAATTCACTTCTATTGTGCTACAAAAAATTCCTGTTGCTGCCAGTCAGCACAACTAAGGCCCTACGAGCTATGGACTAGGAGTGAACAAAAGCCAGATTTTCTTGTCCTGGGGAAGTGACACTTTTCTGGCATGTGTTTGACTGATGCCTGCTCTCAAGTTCTGACACAATAAATACATTCCCATGGACAAGTTGGTTCATCATGGTCAGTGATTTCTGAGGAAAAATGCCAAATGAGAACCTCTTCTTTATACTTGCATGTGTTGGATCCAATAAACTGGAAATTAAACCTTATAATAATTTCTGTAAAGAAAACAAGAGAACCAAACGTTCTCACAGAGTAATTTTAGGTTCTATGTAGGAGTTTGTTTTGTGTGTAATATTCCCAGACTCTTCTCAGTGATGCCCAGCAAAAGGACAAAAGGCAATGGGCATAATCTGCAAGACAGGAAGTTCTGTCTGAATACGTGGAAAAAATTCTTTGCCCTGAGGGTGAGTGAGCACTGAAACAGCTTGTTCAGAGAGCTTGTGGAGTCTCCTTCCCTGGAGATATTCAAAAGCCAGCTGGACACGATCCTGAGTAATGTGCTCTAGGGGACTCTGCTTGAACAGGGAGGTTGGACTAGATGATCTCCAGAGGTCTCTTCCCACCTCAACCATTCTGTGATTCTGTGAAATCTTCCGTATTTACAATTTTTAAAAAAACGAGTTTCAAATTCAGTCGAAAATCTGTAATGTGGCACAGATCCATTAGTGCTCCAATGAGCTCAGTTGTGCTTCAAATGCTGAAGGAAGATTTATGTTCCCAGGTAAAGATCAGACAGAAGTGAAAAGCGGGGGTTCATTGAACCTAAAGGCTGTTTAGAGCCAGAATGTTCATCATTTGCACAGGGACATGTCTTCAGTAAGATTAAAAAACAAGCCTACAAAGATGGCAGTGGTCTTACCTGAAATCTTATAATTTGTACCCAGCAATCGTTTCAGTCCAAACCACAGAAAATGCATTCAAGCCAAGTCTTCTCATAAAGTAGGTTTCTGTATATATCAGCCTAACATAATGTAACCCTAAGTAGTTAATCCTCCAAATTAAGTGCTGCCTCGCATCCCTTGATACAGTAGAATAATCCCTGCTCATCCAAAAGCCATTTATCTTCATGGTTCAGGGATTCCTGAAACAGTTAAATGAATAGCCCTGCTCTGCGTAGTTAAGCATGAAAGAATAACATTCATTCTTCCATCAGCAATATTCAGAGAATGAGAAATAGACTTTGATTATTTACCTGATTGTGGAAACGCTGCAGTCCTGAAGGAATAGGCCAATCTGATAATGGTACAGGAAATGTAAGAGCTGTTCACCGGCACAAAAGACTTAATACTTTTTATGTGATGGAATTGTTTCAGACTATAACAACATTTGTCATAAGAGAGAAGATAAAGTTTGTACGTGATATAATCAGTGGCTAAGCAACAACAGCAATGGATCATAAAAGAAGAAGAAACATTCATTAGTTTTAAGGAGTTAGACTCTAAAATGTAGTTTGAAATACTGGAAGGGGGAAAATGCATAAAAACTTATTACTGAAACTATTGGGTAAAATAAGCAGACAGCTCCAAGGAGAATAATTTATTTTAAGATAAATTACTCATGAATGTTAAAAGAGGACATAATAAAGCAATAAGTGAGAAATATACATATCCATTTAAGCATTTCCACAAGCTTTCTTTATATAAAGAATTATATCACTGTTACAATTTTGTCTCGAAATTAAGCAGGTCTATTCAGCCTTTTTTGTGGCATAGAGAAACAGATGAAAATGATGAAAAATCATTGGGCACTGAAGTATTTGGTATCAAAAGGAATTGCTTCTGCCTCGTTCCATATTTATTCTTTACCTCAGTAATTTTAGTACTGTGTTCTCTGGATCAGAAGTCAAATGAAGTGATTTCTCCCTACCAGCAGTATCAGCCTTGCTAGGATTCTAAAAAATCATTTTACTTCATCAGTGCCAAATGTGCGTGAGTTCCCTCTTCATGTTTTGAGTAATGAGTTGCCAAATGTATATGACAGATGAGGTTATAGCTGTCCCCTCGTGCACTACAGCTGGCTTAGGACGTCTCTTCTTACCTTCACCAACTCTGCACGGTGGTTTTGTCCAACCCTTCATTTTGGACCCCTTCAAGAGAATGCAACTTTTAGAGGATGGGTGGTAGGTGTATTTGAAAGATTCTACTAGTTGAATACCCAGGCATGAGGAAAGACAAAATCATTCAACAGTTAAAATATCAGACTTGTGAACCAAGATCTTATGTGATGTAAAACATGAATCTCTGTAAGATATGTGATAATAATTTTAAATGGCTCCTGTTCTCCATGGCAACTGCTCCCCAAATGCTCTTCCTTTGCATCATGAAACTGCTCATGTTCAGCATAGAACAACAATTCTTTGTAAGACAGAGAAGCCTATGGCTAAACTGGGGAATCAGGGAATGCTTTCTTCCCGCTCTGTCCCAGCAGAAGGGTTGGCTGTGTCCTGACTGCAAATCAGGACCTGGCCTACCTCTTCTCCCATCACCTTCACACATCCTGGCTTCCATCAAAAGAAACTGAGGCATGTGGACAGGGACAGAGCTCCTGTGCTCTGCAGGAGGATGTACAGTCTATGTAACAGTGGGAAGACCATGCCTGTAAGCCTCAAAGTAAAGCACAGCTGCTTTTGTAGGCAAGAACCAGCACCCGAATTGTACTGGGATGTGCCCTCAGCACATATACTGGCATGTGCCTAAGTCTGTTCCCAGTATTACAATCTGGAAACTTCTGTGAAAACTTCTGTCTCTAGATAAAACAAGCACTTTTGCCCAGATAGGTGTAGTTTTGCTGTGATCTCACATGTAAGCACGTAGAGCTCTATACCAAGGTACCTATATGTATACGCCTAGAGTTTTTTTCCCATATCAGTATAAATATATAGGTATGTGTACGATATATATTAGATGGACATGTATGCAATATGTATGGTTAGCACTTAACCATGCAGTAAAAAATTCATTTCTCTTTTGTGCTATTTTATAGCTTCCCTCTCTGCAGATCAAAGCCATAAGTCACAATAGCAGTAGTGCACACTGTTTATTAAAATGGCTGGCCCTTTGATCTCGAAGATTTGTTTTACCAGTGCTGGAATACAACCAACTAGCCATGAGTGCAGCTCATCTTTCATTCTTTCCAACCTGAAAATGGGTTGGAAAGGGGCTGAAAATAGCTTCCTTTTTATAATAAATGCTGTTACATACACAGAGTGCTAAAAGCTTAAATACTTCCTCAATTATGTTACATTATTACAGGTTTTAATGATGGTATTGTGAGTGAAGCTCATGGCACAACCTGCAAAATCTGATTCTGTTTGAAATCTGATTTCTGCAGTTAGTAGCTTACCGTTCCCTTCTGCTTATTAAGAATCTTGTTATGTAACATTAAATATTTATTTTTGCATTAAAATCTCTGTCCTGATTCAGCAAGACACTAGAGCTTATTATCTAATCTCATTGAATTTAGCCTGACTCAAGCAAACATTGAAGTATTATGCAAAATATAGGTGGCACAAAGATGGAGTTAAGAGTTTTACTGAATTCGAACTTTCCTGCTAATTGTTCCTCCCACACCCAAATGTTACACTGTTCAGTATCTCCCATTTATGTGGATTATCTTTATGATTAATTTTTACACACACATTTGTACGTAAATTCAGAAGTCTTTACGGGATTAATAAAAAGCACTCACAGAAGTGAGAGTTGGCTATTATATGGTCAAATCAATGCTTCTACTTTGAAAAAGACAAAAGATCTTTTCAAATACTTGAAGTATTTTATACTCAAGTACTTAAAGTATATTTTCAAATACTTACAGCATTTGATACATTGGATATTTGTGGAATTTCCCATTCTTGATGGTCAACCCCTGTTCTGATCTACGCATTCAGCTCATGTTTCTATGCATTCTACTACATAGTTCTGTAAAATGATACCATAAAATTGGTCCTCATTTAATTTGTATTCAAAATATATTTCAAAAGTTAGTTCTTAATTATTTTAAATACGTGTTAACTCTTAAAAATACTGAATTTTATTGCTTTTTTGTTTGTTTTTTTTTTTTTTTTTTTTTTCTTTTTTTCCCAAGAGCCCTTGAAACATGTAGAAAATAAATTTTATCTATTTTCTGACACTAATGTCCTTTTTCATTTAGGCAAATAAAATCTTTAAATACTCAATTAGCTCCCTAAAACTAACATTTATGCTAAGATTGTGTGTTAACAAATAAACTGCTTGTGTAAAACACATTTGTCGAGCAATATCCCCAAAGGCCACTAATGGGCAGAGAGTACATTACTCCTACAAAATATAGAAATAATTTATGTGTAGAATATCTCTAAAATATTTAGATTGGCCACATTCCACAAAAGATAGGAAAGAAAGTCCTGATGTCAGTCAGAGTTTCAACAATCAATGAATTCTTCTGCAATCAATGAATTGCAGCAGTAGCTAACAGAATGCAAAATTTGCTAGTTATTTTTTCTTCCCCAGTATTTTAGGCCTGAGGGAGTGCATTCACTCTGATTGAAAATCATGTACAAAAGCTTCATTCCTTCATGCAGTAAAGTGCACTTGAAAATTAAGAAGGAAAATTTTGAAAGGAGAAAGAGTTCCCGGTCCAGCACATCCCTTTCTGTGAAGATCTAACGATGGAAAAAACTAAGGGCAGTCAAACTAAGTCAGGTAGAAAGTCCCTCTATCCCAGAAACACATTTCCTGAGGTAACCAGCAGTGGACAGTTACGGAGAAGGAAGAGGACAAGGTATATATGATGCACTACATGCTGCAGAAGATTTGTATAAATCAGTACAACTGGTCCCAGATACAAAGGTCGGTAGGTAACTAAATGCAGTGTTCTGAATTGAGGCTTTAGGTGGAAAAAATGTTTCCCGAGTTTAAACCTTGCAGTGTGTTGTGTTGTGGTTTTTTTTTGTTTGTTTGTTTTGTTTTTGTTTCTTACTTCTGGAGCCTTGTCCCTGAGAATTACTTACCAGGTCATTCATCCCGAAGCTGTGTCTGGGTTTGTCGATGAAGAGTCTGAGAGAGTTACTTGTCTGGCGGGCTCTGAATTAAATACCTTGACGTAATTTGGGCAGAGACAAGGAGAAAAGCAGGAACTTCCTTTGGTTGAGATGGTAATATAATAGTAGTTCATTAAAACTGGGAAAAAAGATTGATGCCTAGAATAACTGGCACTACATGCAACATTGAATTTTAATGAAATCACTATGTAGAGCCATAGATGTTAAAATTTAATCTACCCGTGCAGATCAATAAATAAAAATATGGTTAATTATTTAGCATATCTCTTTATCACTTTAATTACAGAAACAACCTTTCTGGAGGCTATTAAGCAAAAAAGCTGATTAGCATATCTAAACAAATTTAAAAACCATGGGGGAAAAGACATGAATCTTTTTATTTAGTGCTTTAATAGGACCAAATTTACATAGACAGAAAACAAAAGAAAAACAGGAGAACAATAGCCTATAAAGAAAAACTTGTATCTTACATTGATCATTAAGCATTATCTCTGATGTGGGTAAACATGCTGAAGTATTTGGATAACCCAGAACTAGAACTGCACAGGAAAAAAAGGGCTTGCTAATACTTTTAATCACCAAAACCCTTGGATCTAACAAGCTGAAGACCTAGGTTGGTAGAATTATATAGTACCTGCATACACACATTTAGTGTTTGTCTCTGCAGTGTCTGCTGACTTATATTTGGTGACTGATGCCAAAGAGGAGTTTCTGCAGTCACCACTTTTATCCCAAGAATTAGTACAGGAGATTTGGTCTACTGTAACAGTGTTGGGACGGGGATTTCATAACAGTTCATATTCATATACTTAAATGTATATATGAATCTGCAGCTGCCCTGTATCTGGTCAGATACTGTCAGTTTTTACAGCTCTGCCTTTTCCCTTACCAAGTTTTCATCTTTGTGTCTTCTTTACACTGCCTGTTCTGCCAGGCAGTCACTACCTGTGTCAGTGTATCAGTCATGAGCAGTTCCTTCCAAGTTTCTTATCAAAACAACTTCTTCCTCTGTGTGCTATTCCTTCACCCTGCTGCATTCTGTCAGCTGGTGGATACATCAAAATCAGAACCTTCTGCAGGGCTTTTCTAGGCAGTCTTTACTATTTTTTTCTCCTCTGAGTAAGAGCTTTGTTCCGTGCAGTAGTTGACACTTTGCCAGTACTATGCAGACTGGTACCTTTGTGATTTCTCTGTCAGCATCTCTTTCTGAAGACAATGACTTGAAATACAAAACCCTACAAACTGTCTAAAATACCAGATCACCTAGTGGTGTAGAGACTAGTTATTCATATAAATAAGTATTAATAAGTATAAATATGTAAGCATATATAAAGGAGATAGCAATTTTTTGTGCCATTTTTCCTGATGTCAAATGTGCCAGCAGTTTGGTATCTGGTACATTTGCAATCAACACAACCATTTCCACAATTTCAGAAGCGTGAATTTCCTCCCTGCATTGTTAAGGATGTAATTATTCTACTCATCCGCTCTATAATAGCATGTAGCAAAGCTGTCAATTATTCCCATTTGAAAACCCATCAGTCCATAAATGAATACCATCTTCTAAATCTCTTGCATGTTTACTTCTTTTTGGAGAAACTGGACACCTTTTGCCTGAGTAGACCATAGCACGATATTTGTGGATCATATTGCGCTCAGTTAAAAATGGGCAACCCTTAATTCTCACCATCCCTTTCAAATTAATGTGAAATCAGCCTTGATCAGAGATTCCAAATCAGCAGATAACAGAGAGCATTTCACTGTTTCCTCCTGCATATTCAATGATGCCTAGCTGAGTGTTTACTTACCAGTATATTTCACTTAAACTTTTACTGAGGCTTGTTTTGATAATGTTCTTCATTTTGATCCTGGATGTCATTTTGATTTTAGCAAAATTACATCAACTACTCGTTTGGTCACATTAAATCACAATATAATCTCTGTAACAGTTTTATTACACTCATCCTAGAAAGCTCATTTGTATCCTGAGAGCATTTGATGAGAAATTTCTCTCCTAGCACCTCCCTGCATACTTATGCCAACAGAGACCTGTATTCCCTTCTTCCCAGCACATCCCTTATACATAGACATTTTTCTGATAGAATTTGTTTGCAGAGAAAAGTCTCTGACCAACCATTTTCACTATAATTTGTAAAAAATGACAAAATTAGTTAGCAAAGCTTTTGTTCTGGAGGTTGCTTAATGCAGTACACCCTCAAACTGGAAAGCTACACTTGTGCTTCGAGAAGGAAGGGCCCTAGCACTGTTTTGTTTGAGGTTCCCCATGATCTGCATGTTACGTGATGGGAGCAACCTGCTGCCTAGTGAAATCTTAAAATCATGTTAAGTTTTAACCTTCCAAAATTATAGTCTGTGTAAGAATGATCTCGTCAGTCGTGGTACAATTTTCCATATATGGTGCCACATGGCCAATTTACTATAGTTAAGGTTTTGGAAGCTACAAGGACATACTGACAACCTCTTACAATTCACAGAATTACCTGGAAACTGCTTGGATTTCATAAGTTAAATGTAACTCAGTGTAGCCTTTTGCAGTACCCCCTTCCCTACTTTACTCCCACTTATGACATTCCACTTTTTCAAGATAAGTTTTACTGAATTGGGTCATATAAATCAGGTCATTGCAATTTATTTGTCATCTAACAGAGAGGCATGACATTTTGGTTCCTGAATATGCCATTTTATTAAGTTATTCTTCTAGTAAGTAATATATCTTATTGCCATTTTGTTTTGCTTAACCTACTCCTCTCTTAGGCTCTGATGATTTTTTTTTTTCTGTATTTACTTTTCCCCGGTCTAGGAATTTCTGAGTTTGCTTTCTATTTTTACCCTGCAGAGCTGCTTTTGCTGTTCTTCAAATGTTAAAAAGGGGAAGCTTAAATCTATTGTACCTGGACTTGGCTTTGTTAGTTATTTCGTGTTGATGCCTTTCAGCAGTTAGCTTCAGGGAATTTGTATCCCCTGCTTCATTAATTATTCCCTTGCAGGTGAGACAGGCACTTCTCTCATATTCTTGAAACCCAATTACATGACAGTATCTATTTCTCAGTGTTCAGCAGATTCCAGCTCCCCTAAGGTGACTAAGAGCTGTAATTAAAGATAGTGAATGAATTTAAATGTAAGGATTTTGCAGCATGATTGTGTAGCATCTCTGTCTATGACAGACCAAACAGCGTAGCTGTTGCAATGACTCGCTATTGATTTGCATGCTCCTAGCTCTGTTTTGTTACCAAGATGTATGAGGATTGGTTCATTCCTGCTAGTCCAGAATACAATTTTAGGGGAGGAAACCCTGCTGCTGCCAAACTCTTCTGGTCGTTCTGACTCAGGCGGGGGGCAGACAGAGCTGGACCACAGCCTGGCTCTATCCCTACACGCCTGGGAGGAGTGAGAGTGGGTGTGCAGGACTGCAGGGGGTGAAGCAGATGGGCTCTTGTCCCTTCCTCTCAAACAGTTTTTTTTGGCCCTATATGATCCTACAGATCATGTCCTTTATTTACCTAGCTCTGCTTGCAAAGCAGGAACTGAAGAAGTTTAAATATTTCAAATGATTTCTGTATCTTCTTTGGAACTGCTGCTAATCCCTGTAAGCTGTCATGATTCAGAATCTACTGGCATCAAGCCCTTCTAAGTACTAAATAATACACTCAGGAACATGATTCATTCATATGCTTTAGAAAAGAAACACTTAATTCAGCTCATTTTCTTCCAGTTCACTCCTGGAACATGAAAGATTGCAATTTTAATTGAGTTTAGATATGGCTTTATTTTGTTTGGGTCATTTTCTGTTTTCTCATTTTTCTTTTCCTTTTCCTTCTCCCCCTTTCCTGTTCCCTCCCCTTCCCTTCTCCCGTCCTCTCCTCTCCCTGTCCTCTCCTCTCCCTCCCCACCCCATTCACACTTCTCTCAATAAATGTATAACAGGTATTCCCCTTCTATTATGGCAATTTCAAATTTCTTTTTAACAGAGGAAAAATATCTAATTTTATCACTGGAAAAGCGTGTAGACCAGAGAAGATTCACGGTTTATTCTTTTAAGACTGGAATTGAAAATGAAAGGCAAAGTAATTGATTTTGCTGCATCTAGTGTTGCACTTTAAAAATATCTTCCTGGTAATTCTGTTCTGACCCCAAACTGAAATTACAAGTGACAGCTTAATACCCAGGGATGCTAAACAGGTATATTCCTTGCAAGAATCTCAAGGAGCTGCCAATTTAAGATTCCTGGTTGCTTGAAACCAAAAATGGGTTTTTAGTGTTGCTTTTATATTCCCAGTGTTTCTTTTTCTTCCTCTTTAACTGTATCTTTATTACAACTACTGCAACTATATTGCTCCAGTATAAAGTGAGCAGGTTTTCATGCTGAGGCTCTTTAAGAAGCCACCTGTGTGGCTAGCAAGAAGTTCATTTTTCAGAATGAATAAGTGGCATATAGAAAAATATAGGCCATTTTTCCCCCTACATTTGCTCCATGCAATAAGAAATTAGATTCCCAATTTAGATTTTAAAAAGGAACTAATCTCCAGATAACATAGTCCTGGCAGCTCTTGTTTTCCTTTCTGAGTACAGGTGTTGTCACACTGATGAGTAGCCAGCTCTATCTCCAGCATCATCTAAGCCAGCAGCTTCACAGGAAGTTGCAAAAGACTCTGTAATTCCTGATTATAAAATAATTTCACCCAGTGAAGCAATTTCATCTAAATACTGTTCCTTGTTACTAGGAAAAGAAAATCCTCAGAATAAAGCTGAACTCCAGGTCTCAATGATACTTTATGTCAGAGGGCACCAGCAGTTAATGAGACATGATTTTTAGAATGTTCATTCTTTTGTCTTCTTATCTTTAAATATATTTCTTACCTTCCAGTTACCATTGGCCTCCTAGTGAAACAGAACAAGATATCATTATCTGTATCACTTACCAATTTACAAAACCTTACTATTTCCTTTGTTAGTCTCTTCTCCCTTCTGTGCAGTACAGCTTACTGAAAGCTCTCTCCTGTGCCCCTATTAATGTATTGATTTGTCATTGTGCTTCTTCTGTTTCCACTAGATAGCTTGAAGAATGGGTGACTAAAACTGAGCATTGTTCCAAAAGGACAATACGGGATATTTTCAGAAGTCATTCTCTCCTGTGCATTATGTTACTGTTGAGGTGTTACTCAGGGTCTTTAATTGGTTATATATCTGCTTAGAAGACTGCAGTCTTTTAGCCCTGACATTAATCCAGCTCATTAATTTACATTTACCAATACAAACACTGAACCTGAACACGGTCCTTGATTTTACATTCAGGGTATAATCCAGATCTGTTCAGTCTTTGGTATCTTTCAGTAATATATGCCTGTTTGACAGGAAAATGTACAAGCAGTCATATACATCTATGCTTGCATGACTAGTCACAGCCCTTACATAACCAAATATAAAAGTCAAAATCCAATGTTTTTGTTTTTTTTTTCTTCTCATCCTCATGTCAAGTACTTCATTTTTTTAAAAAAGAAGTTATGCTAAGTTTTAATTTTCAAGGGAACTTGTGTAAAACACAGAACTGTATAAAGTGTGAAGACAATGCGAGAGAGTAATTTTGTAAAGATTCTGCCAGGATCCACCTTTTCTTGATTGATTTTGTAAATTTGAGGTTTTGTAGAATCTCTCTGTTTTTCCACTTTCCCTCCTGTCCTGTTGGCAGTCTGTCTCCAGCAGGGCAGTGCTGGCAATTTACTTGCATGTACCAAGGACTCTCTGGCTACATTTAAACAAAACAGGTCAAAAGTCCTTAAGTGGCCTGAGGGCAATGATTTGACAATGCCCATGTCTTTGTATCTCAAGACTAGAGAGGGTTACTTTGTAGAATGTCAGTGAGCCATTAAATAGTGTACTTGCTTCAGAGTGAGACATTTATATTAGCTAAACACCTAGTTTTATGTGATAGGAGGAAAACTGTTGTTTACATTAAAATTGGAATTTATTCTGAAAGCTGCCAGCCACAAGTTTAGAGATGTTGTCAGAGGATACCATAATCATCTATTTTGTGCAAGGATTGTCACTTGTGATGATCAAAAGGCTCCCTTATTCCTTCCCTTAAAGGTCAACCTTTGGGAACATTTGGAAGTTAATTCCTTGGTCGCAGCAGCTTGAATCAGAATACCAGAGCTATGTGTATGAAGTCTGGAAAAGGAGGATCTTCCCAAGGGGAAGCCAAGCTCACTGAGCACCTGAGTGACATGAGAGAAGGCATTAAGCACAGGAGTAGCTGTCAGGACACCCCTTCTCTCTAGGAGTTCATGTAGTCATGTGGAGTCCCGTCTTGAGGGTGCGCATGATCAAGCTTTACTCTGTCTCAAAGCAATTGTAGCAGTACATGGCTCTTACTCAAAAAGGAGACATGGGAGATTCAGACATGGAGGCAGGCGTCCTGAGGATGTGGTGGAAGAGCCCTCTGGTGCAGAATAGCTTCCTGTTGGGGATGTGACACTGGGTGCTTGGGAATGGGGGAGTCTTGCCAGCAGGAGAATACAGTCTGCTGCAGCTATCACTCAGGGCAAGTCTCTGACTTACAGCAAAACAGAAGATGGAGCTGCAGATTCCCTACACTTACACTCAAGGAACTTTACAGGACAAATGTGGTCACTGTATGGGTTTGGGCATCTCCCAGGCTGGGTAATTGCAGCCCATGTCAGCTTTCTGGATTGCATTATTGAACTTGGACACTTACTTACATTCCACCTAAGTAAAACTGTTTTAGTCTTTATTTGCTCTCACCCAAGATCAATCAAATTGTAGCTCCACAGGGCTTGATTCTCTAATGCAACCATGGCTTAATTGTTGACATAAAACAAGGTTTTTTCTCCCCTCAGACTCTTTTCTAATGGACTCCTATTTCTTGCCCTCTAAATGTGTGCCTGAAATCTCATCTGTATCTATTTGTAAGGGCTTCCCCACTTCCGGGGGTGTTTAATCAAAGAGAAAGCTATCAGCAGGTGGTTAGCATTAAATGTCAGCAGCTACTTTGTTTCTGACATCTCGGGAAAAAAAATGTTTCATTACCATGCAAATTATGTTAGTCCTCCTTTCCAAGATCCATTGTCACGCAGCGTAACATATGGTACACAGTATTGTGCTCCTAAGATTTATGTGGCAACTAAATTTTGTAGCAGAACAACAATTGTGCGAGCTGAGCCATCAGACGACAATAATTACTGTTTCCCAGTGATCTACTGAATATTTCTCTATCTGTTCTCTAGTTGGCAACTCCAGCTTCGGGGTGGGAGGGGGCTTCTTTCTCATTTTTCCTGGCTTGTATCAGAAATATCATGGTGCTTTTCACAGACTACACCAGACAACATGGCCTGGTGAGTTTAATGGGTGCTGTTTTCTGTCCTGAGTATGTCTGGGAAGTTGAGTTATTCACTTGACACTTGGTGTGGCAATGTCTTGAACTACACAAAGTCACTTGAAGCTGCTGCCCCTTTTTTGATTTCAGAAAGTGTCAGTAATGGTGACAGGAACTCAACTTTTCCAAAGGCCCTGAAACTCTGTGAGCAGGATCAGATAAACCTATGAGGGATTTGATTCATCGGAGCACTGGAGCACAGTTCAGTGACTTCAAAGGGGCTTCAGGATGTGTTTGGAGTTAAGCATATGTTTGGGTGAATTGTTAACCCCAAGTGTGTGATCGAACGCTTTGCTGACTCAGGGACGAGACATTCCTTACAGCTTGTTGTTTTCTACATTGCCATCTGGGAAGAGGCAACTTGACAGGACGTGGGCTGTGTGAGACATTATTGCATTTCTGAAAGGGTATTAACAGCCTTGAAGCTTCCAGGTCCTCTGAATCAGGATTTTTTGTCTCTACAGATCTAATTGGAGTGGAAGAACCTCACCATAGTGTTTGGAAGCAAATTTATCGTGCCACCACATTTGCTGGGATATCAGTTAATCTATACCTGATGAAAATAATTTCATGTTTTAGTGGGAGTACTAACGATACAGGTGGAAAGCCTTACAGAACCTGCAGGTTTCTGGGGGTGAATCTTTGAATATTTTAGGAAATCTCTTTTGCACCTGGACAACTGTTAGAACCTGCATTTGCAAACACTTTTAATTACAGTCATCTCTTCGCTAAACCCATTTTTTGAGCTGGGGGAGCACATCCATATTTATATTAAATAAATCTGTTGTCACAGACTGTTAGACAACTCCCTCTCACACTTCAACCAGATAGTGAAGAAGAGGAGGTAATATGGGTCTGTTATTGCATTTGTGGGAGAAGTGCGAGATATCTTGATTCATTGGTGTTCTCCAAGTGCTTTTAACTTCCATACTAGGAGTTCACCTGAAAAATCTCCCACGTTGCTTATCCATCTGGCCAGCACACACTCTACCTTCTCTAATACGTAACTCTTCCATTCTGCCATGTAAGACTCTACACCTAAAAGACTTTTCTGTGCCATTGTGCTGCTTTGCATTTTTGATCAATGCTTACAGAAGAATAAATGTTTATTGCAGCAAAATGCATTTCTCTGTGGGAACTCTTCTTTGTTCTTTTCCAGTGACAAAATGTTCCCAGCCTTTGGATTTGGAGCAAGGATACCCCCAGAATACAAAGTAGGTGCATAAATGAAATTTTCTCATTTCCTTGGTTTATGAGGTACAAAATAAGGGAAAAATGGTTTGATACAGAGCAAGGATTGGGGGAAGCAGTTCCATTTGTTTGTTGTGTTTCATTTGGTTTTCTCATCCAGTGATACCTCACTAAAAACAGAAATCGAGATTAAACTTAAAATAGGTGTGTTACAGCCAAAATATTTCATGGTATTGGCAAAGCTTTTTTAATAGATGTTAGTCTGTCAAGAGGAGAACTGAATTTTAGAACAGCGCTTGCCAAAAATATTTTGAAACTTTGTGAGCCCTGCTTTGGCAGAACCCATTTTTGTAAGATGTGGTTCAATGAGTGGCCTAGTGTCTATGCGTGTCATCTTTACAATTAAGAGATTCAACATCTACCGGAAAATACAGACCATAGAAAAGCTTTGCTCAGTAGTAAATTTCTGTGTTGTGGTAGACATCTTCAATACCAGGAAGAGAAATACAAGAGCCACGCTAGAGAGAAGTGGTATTCTTAAACAAAGCAGAACAAAACAAAATAAGAGTGATCTGGTGTGATGATGCAACTAATTGTGGGTAGCATAAATGTGCAGCCTGGTAGTGTTGGAATGAGTTGGACAGTGGAGTAAAAGAAGGAGCGTCCAACAGAAAAAGGCACAAGGAGAAATAGACAGAAGTTCAAATCGTGTGTTGCACATGCAGAGTAAGAGTAGGCAGAATAGTAGCTCTGCACAAATAAGTAACCAAAAACTAGCTGGGAATTTTTCAACCCAGATACTGTCTGGAAAAGAGCATCATTGAACTTGCAATCATGCAGACTTCATCCAAATCCCGTGCTCTGAGATGCTTCTTTTAGCTGTCGCTGCAGCTGAGAGGTGAACACTGGCCAGGTGAGAATAAAAATGTACCAGTGTGTTCTCATGGCTTGCAGGTCTGTTATCTGCTTGAAATACCAGTAGTGACATACAGCAAATTTGATAGGTGTCCTGCAAACAAGTGTCTAAGGTAAGTCAACGTAGGTCTAAACATCATTGACTTCTAAGCAAAAAAGCACTGTTATGAAAAAGTGGACTGTAAAAGTGGACTGTACCTGACAGGGTTTTTGCAGTGCAGTGATCCTGAAAAGTAACACCAGTGTTAATGGTTCCCAAAATCAGAGGCAGCTTCCAGAACTTTGACAGAGATTTTAATGTGGTAAATGCATATGGAACATCTGTATCTGTTGCGTATCTGTTGCAACTGCTATAGCTGATAACCATCTCTGCTGTATGAGGGGGAGTGTTTTGGAGAATACGCATCCTTAGCAGCCTCTACTACCAGACACATTAGTAAAACACAGTAGTTACTTGTCAAACGTTCATCCCTTTGCCACAAATGTATAGGTCTCTACTGGTGGTTGTGTAGCAGTGTTCACTGGGTGAGCTGGTCTATACATCACAACCAGATTGCCTTTTCAGGCCCAGTACTGGCCATTAGTGACAATGTCAAGTACTGTTGTGATTGTCCTAAACAAAGGTACCAGCTTGGTGGTGTGGAAGGGGCTGGATCTGGTACTGCCTGTGAGGTGACCATCATTGCACAGGGGAAAACTTGCAATTCTTTCAGCTGTTACGAGACATACTTATCTGAAGGACTGCTTGAAGGAAGATGTTACTGTGTCAGGTAAAGTGTTTTCACTGGTTTGCTTGATGGCAGTTGAGCATTCACAGTACAGGACAGCTTCTTTCTCAGCCAAAGTAACCAGCTGGTGGCATTCATGCCCTGGGTCTTATGAGCATATTGGCAATGTACCAACTTTGTTACACCCAAACAACAGTCTTGTTATTTGATTGTGAGAGCATTTCAGTTGCAAGATGAAAGACACATGTCATCCAGAAAGTGATTTCAGGGGTTCTTTGTAACCAAATATTGCTATAACAAGAAACACCAACTTTTCTACTGCATGGGCAGAACTGACGTTTGGATACTTTTACTGACAAGTACTCCTAAGAAAGTAAGAGACTTGCTTTCAACTTTGTAGCCCAAACATGCATGAAGGGTCTTGCACAATAGCAAGAACTGCCCTTATGTGTCTGTATGTTACTAACCTTTCAGAGCAAGGAAATGTATGAATCAGGACCTTCACATTTTGAGAAGTTCAGGAAAAGTAACTTAAAGTGGAGCTATTTGCTTGTGAATTACATGAATGTGAGTAAACAAAACAAGTCTCAAAGTATGGAAACACAAGCAAGGGACAGAATAACATCTTTAATCTCCACTGTGGAAAATTGCCACCAAAAAAATGACAAAGACAAAATGTTCTGACATCAGCTTACTAATGTAGTGAAACTTTGAAGAAGAGAAGAACCACATTTGCAGGGGGACTAGTCTTTCTGTGCAACAGATGGGGAAAAGTAATTAGCTTGTTGTCTATCATGGACACTTCCAACTGGAATTGGATTAGGATTTAACACTCATCTGTGCTATTGTTCAATCCCTCCCTGTGATTCTCTTCACAGTCCATACAAATATCTGTCATCTTACCTAAACTCTGTGAGCCCTTTAGAGTCCCTCCTTGGCTTTGGCTGCACATCTAAATCAAAAGATATGCCCTCTAAGAGAGTGAGGAGTCAGCCTCAACAGAATGTATTAATAAGTCAAGACCAATAATCTTGAAAATCCTTCAATAATTTAGTCTACGCTGGTATCATGAAGTTAATTTAAAGCCAACAATGATTAGTGCTTTATGTGGAGCGTAGCCAAGATGCATAGGAAACAGTGAAGAAACTGGTGTAATTAAAAGTAGCAGTAACAAACAAATGCTTGCAACTTGTCTGTCCTTACTTCTTTTCTTCTGCTGCAAAAATACAGAAACAGTACAGACACTACAGCAGCAGTGTTCATCATTTGCTATTCAAATGTTCTTTTGATACTTTCAGTCAAATTTATTACAAGACATACATATCTTTTATTAAAGGACAGCAGTGTCATAACTGTTATAATTCATATCTTCAAATCCAGGCTGTATCATTATGAGAATGTCTAAGTTCTGACCCCATCATGTGGATAAATCAGCTTTTCATTTTAATTTAGAGTGCCTGCTTTCGAGTCTCCAGTCCTTATTAGATGATCTAACCTGCTCATACCATGTTGGTCTCTGCACACCAGCAGCTGCTATCTTTTATTTCTTCCACTAGACGACAAATTGCTAGAGCTGTGGAAGAAATGACTCCCACTGCCAAAGGTTTCTAAGTAACCATGAGAGCCTCCATACAACGGTAAAACAACACAGCTTCCATAAAAGTCTAAATGAAAGCTGGCCAACCCATGTGTGGCAAGAACACAGTAAGAGAAAGCCAGAGGAAGGCAGCCTGATAAAAATAGTGGGCAAAGTGAGTAGATGTAGTGGATTTGGGTCTAATTCATGTCATACATGAATTAGCTGTAGGAAAATGAGGCCTGTAACTCACTACTCAGCATAAATCAATAGTAACAAGTCTCCACATTATGATCTGTGCTGTTTAGGACTAGCTGATGGCCTTTGTGATCTTCACACATTCCAAGATCTTTAGGGCAAAAATATGTGCAAACCTTAAAAACAAAAACAAACAAACAAACAAACAAAAAACACAGTAAAAGGATGTGTAAGAGACCAAAAGAAGAAGAAGAAAAAAAAAGTATAATGTCACTTTCTCCCTGCAACCTGGATTCAGATGTGGAAGCTGAGCAGCATGCTCAAAAGTCAAGTACAAAGGCAAATCAATGGGCAAGCATTGCCAGGCAGAATTTTCTGCAATGTGGTCTTAGCCAGAGACACAAGCTGTCCAGCTCCCAAACTATTTGATTAATGAGCATTCTGAAAATAATAGCTTTTGAGCAATGATTCTTTAAATTTGTTAGTGTCTCAAACTTTTGCAAAATATGCAGGCATTCAGTATTTAATTTTCAGACTGGCAGTAGCTTAATAGCTTTCAATTTATTCACAGACAAGTGTTCAATATTGTGCCTCTTAGCATTTATGCTTGTATGCATCTATTGTTCATAGATTTTTGACAATCCATTTGAATGAGTAAGAAAGCATTCCTACACATGACTGAATTTGTTGGATTGTTTGTTAGGCAGTCCCAGAATCAGCACTATAGAGGTTTCTGGACAGCTGGAACTGTTTGGGACAGGGAGATAAATTTAAATGAGCTCAACAATCTAGAGGAAGGGAAACGAAAAAAGCTTACTAGTTTTTCAGAAGAATTGAGGTATCTGATTTCAACATTTACAAGTGAATTAAAACCATTGCGTTTGAGTCAAAGCAGCATTTTGCTTCAAAAATTGAATGAAATTTCAGGTAGAGTAAAAAAGATTTAAAAAATATAGAGGCCAAAATAGAATATTTTAATGTGACATAAAATGCCTTTGTGTAGAGCAAAAATTTTCTGGCAATTTGCTCCGTCACTTTTATGGGGTTTTATTATTTGTCAGATTCCAAGATAAGTTTTTTTGTTTGCATTTTGAGGTTTCTATATGAAGGTGACTATAATCTCATCCCAACATGAGGGAAATAAGTTACTTGCTATGTTAAATCAAGGTAAATTTTCCACTAGACTATGCCTACACATGTGGAATTATGGTTATGACTCCTGCAGGAGTCTCCTGGATACTGTCACATTGGTGGACAACTGCCCTTCTGTATGCAGGTGACTGTCAGTGTACACATACAGGCAATAGAAGCACCGTATGGTGGTAAAAACAAATTTTGCCATAATCTGCCCTAGCAAAAATATTTTAGATCATGTATTTGGTTGATATATCCTCAGAAATGCTATTGTTGTAGTGGACATCTTGGTGTACTTATGGACATCATGATGCTGCTTATTTTTCTTGTTAAAACCCTTGGAGATTTACCTGAGAAACTATCTGTGCCTGGTACAAAAATTTCCTGGTCATCTGTCTTTTAATAATCCCACAGTCATGAGGGTATCTGCTAAATAATTTATCTGGAGTCCTGTAGAGGAAAAAGATTAACACATAGCCAAGTGTGAGTAAGTGTCCTTAGCTGGAGGCTTTGACTGGTGTTTTATGCAGCGATGCAGGCTATGCCAGGCTGATCACACGTAATCACCTCTGCACTCGAGAATTTCTCTCTCTATTCCTTTTATGGATGGATTTTAAAAGCGAACAGGAGGGCTCAGCAGAGGGTCAGCTACATAGTTGAAACTTAATCCAGAGCCTGTGACACAGTCACAGTTCTGCAGGGACATTCCTTATCGTGAGGTTGACTTTCACCACAGATCATAGTCTGCATCATGAAGTTGCCTTTCACCACAGACCATAGTCTGCACTTCTTTGCAAAGTTCTCCGTACCCAATACCAATGTAAACCAGTCATTCAGTGTTTGTATGGTGTGATGTATTCCAGGATTTCCTGACTCTTAAATTGGTCAGTCATACAAATGACCTTAGCAGATTGCTGCTGAACAGCCTAGTGTCTTGTTACTTTTCCCCTGAGAATTTCTTAGTCTTCAGCATCTTAGATGTTCAAACTTTTGCCTCATTTTCCCCATTAGCTTATCAGTTTTGAAAGTGCATAAGGGCTGTGTCATTCAATATTAGAATGATGCCATTTAGTATACCCACTTTTGGTCATCTGGCATCAGTGTTGTTTGAGTTTCATCCTCAAAGGCCTTGAATGTTTAACTAAACTAAATATATATATATATAAATATAGTAGTTCATTACCTTTCACCATGGTTACTATGTTTAAAACAATAGCACTGATTGTTAGATCCAAAGCTCCTAAGAGTAAAGTGCAGCTTCTGACATGGTTTGGCTTTCCATGGAGTCCTATCAAGTAGGAGCTGGAGTTCGATAATGCCTTCAGTACATCTCATGTGCTTGAAGTCTCTTCTGGTGTGGTCCCTCTTGAATTCTAGCCACCACAAGGGAAACAGTGCGTGAGCAGGGAAAGCCCAGCTGATTTAAATACCAGAGTGGGGAATAATGAGTTCTGAACATTTGGAGGAACCCTGTTTTAAAAATACCTGCCATTGGTTTCACTGAGTGGTGATTTCCTGTTTGTGAACCATCACTGAGCTGCTCAAAGAACTTCTTTACTTCACATTATTCTTATATCTTGTTTATATTCTGACGTATTTTTCAGAGAGCATAGGAAACAACCAAATCCATCATTTTTCACTGTTTCCTCTCTTACCTTCAGGGTAAATTGTAACACTGGTCCTAGTGAACAAGGGTGTCAGTCTATGAGGTACACTTGATTTAGGAGAATAGCAGCCATTGCTCAAACAGTATTATTTCTTGGATCATTTTACAAACATTCTAGATTTGGGCTTTCTTATTGGACCAAACAGTTTCTTACATTTTTTTTAAATAAGAGCCTGGGTGCTTGTAGTGGGTTTACGTGGCAAGGCTTTGGTAGCAGGGGGTCATAGGGGTGGTTTCTGTGAGAAAGATCTAGAAGCCGCCCCATGTTTGGGAAGGGCCCCATTGTTTTCCAGATCTGAGCCAATAAGCGATGTTGTTTTGCGCCTCTGTGAGAGCATATTTAAGACAGGGAAAAAACTGCTGCGCCACACAGCAGCCGGGAGAGTCAAGGGAGTGAGAAACAGCCTTGCAGGTGCCAAGGTCAGTGAAGAAGGAGGGGGAGAGGTGCTCCAGGCGCCGGAGCAGAAGTCCCCTGCGGCCTGTGGTGAGGACCATGGTGAAGCAGGATGTCCCCCTGCAGCCCATGGAGTACCACGGTGGAGCAGGGTTCCATGCTGCAGCCCGTGGAGGAGACCACGGTGGAGCAGGTGGCCCTGCACCGACGGAGGCTGCCGCCTGTGGAAGACCCCTGCCGGAGCAGATTCCGGGCCGGACCTGTAGCCCGTGGAGAGGAGACCACGCAGGAGCAGGTGATCTGGCAGGAGCTGCTGCCCGTAGGGGAGCCAGGTTGGAGCAGTTTTCTCCTGAGGGATGGACCCCGTGGTACGGACCCATATCTGGAGCAGTTCTGGAAGAGCTGCTGCCTGTGGGAAGCCCACGCCGGATCAGTTCGTCAAGGACTGCATCCCGTGGGTGGGACCCCACAGCACAGGGGACGAGAGTGACCGAGAAGGAGCGGCAGAGAAGAAGTGCTGTAGACTGACCATAACCCCCATTCCCCCGTTCCCCTGCGCCGCTCGGGGGGAGGAGGTGGAAGAGGGTGGATGGGGGGGAGGTGCTTTTGGTTTCTTTCCTTTGTTTCTCACTTCTCTAGCTTGTTAGTAATGAGCAATAAATCTTACTATCTGTCTTCTTATGCTGAGTCTGGTTTGCCCGTTACACTAATTATTGCGTGATTTTCTCGTCCTTATCTCAATCCTTGAGCCCCTTTCACATATTTTCTCCCCATTCCTCTTTGAGGAGGGGAGTGAGAGAGCGGCTGTGGTGGAGCTCGGCTGCCCACTTGAGCGGAACCACGACAGTGCTATAGCTTTGAACCATATAAGTTGTTTGTATAGTGTCATCCTAAACAAGAATAGTAACAAAAGCATTCAGCCTATGCTTTTTTAGTGTGAATAAAGTATTGTATTCATGGCTCTGGAAAAGAATTGTGGTGCTTCTTCTGCTATAATTTCAAATGCATTAGGAATAAAGAAATTAAATCACTGAAGATGCACAACGTTGGAAGAATCAGCATGCAATACACAGACGTGCACCACGGTCCTTCTTGCTGTTAAGATGTGATTAATACAAAATACAGAAAGCCTAAAGGAAAAAGAAAGGCTATTGAACAACAACAACAACAAAAAAAAATCATCAGTGAGTGAAAACTCACACAACCATTCTTGACAGCTGCAATTACCTTTGGCCTGCAGCTGGTCATGAGGCTGGCAGATACCAGCTGGGCAAAATGTGCCAGGAGACATACAAGAGCAGCCAGACAGAAGTGCTCTGGAGCACCTCTGAAGCATATCTGACAGCCCTGCTCTTCTGTGCCTGCTCAACAAGGAACACGCGTAGTGACTTTCTGCATTATCTCCCATGGCCAAGAAGGGTAGCCTGAATAATCAATTTAAAATCCTTTGAAAGAAGCAACTGATGCTTGGTATAGTCATACTAAATTCCAAACTGGAGCCAAGCTGGGTGACAACTCTTTGGTGAGTTCTTATTTCAGTCCTTTCCCATCGTGGTAGAAGTCCCACTTTATTTAAGCTTTTAACAAGTAATGGTAGACCTCACTGTTGGGAGCAAGAACAGCATATGATAGGAAAATACTATTTCTCTATAACAAACTCTCTGTGGCTCTAATTAGCCAACCTATACCACTTCACCTTTAGACAAGCGTCTCTGTAATCATATATTTGATATCTTTCTTACTCGGTAAACAAATCCACTTGTATGGTTGAATTTTGACTTTCACAGAGAACTCTACCAGGATTGTGGATGCAGTCCCAAAGTTATTCCTGAAGTTTAGCTCTGTTGGTGCCTTTCCTGTTATGTACGCTTTAAGAGCCACTTTTAAGATGAACATTTCAGTGATGATAAAGCTTCTGGTTAGTTCCAGCTAGAGACCACATTTGGCACATTTGACATCACACTCTGGGGAAAATTAGACTGATTTAAGTTAGCTGGCTTTAAGGAATCTTTTCAAACCATATAGGAAAGAGTGGTTACTATTGATGTGCTCTGTGTATAGCATCTATTCATAGATCAATTTCTGCGCTGTCTATGTCCTAGAAATGGAAGTCATCTAAACTAGCAAATAAAACAGTGACATCCAATAAATAAATCTCTTTCTGCAAATAATCCATGTTCCATTGAACAGGGAGTAAACAGATTTCTTTCCATATGACTGGGACTGCTGGCAGTTGTTCTGAATGTTCTACAGAAATCTATAAAGTCTCAAAGGTACGTAATTGGAGTTAGCTGTATGAATGCCCTCATGACTCTGGAATGATATACCTGAGCTCAACTTAAAAATAGGCAAATTGCCTGCTCAAGTTTCAGCTATATCCATTTTTGCAAACCAAAAAATATATGTACGTTGTGCATTGCAAGACAAAATTTGGGCTTCATTCAAGACAATTGAAGAGAACAGGAAGCTTGAGAAGAATCAAGCCTTCTCAGTGGTCAAAGAATGGTGCAAAAAGGAATCTGGGAAGCAAAGTAGACAAGAACAAACTTTAGAACCAGAAAAGTGCATCTGAGGAAAGTTTCAATCCCAATAGATTTGTGCTGTGGTTGCAGATCTCTAAGTGAAGACAGATATAGGAAGCCTGGAAACTGAGACTTACATTGTCTTGTATTATTTATGCATACAGAAGTCTTGTATTATTTTCCCAAACCTCCAAGGATACAATATATTGTTTTATTAGAAAATCAGCAACATTTTTGTATTCACAGTCATTTCTCTTAGAAAATATCTCTGGGGTATTTTATTACAGACAAATTTGGAGCATAAGAAAATGGTATGTTTACTAAATTTAAGGAAAAAATCATTTTTTTTTTCTTATTAATTTCCCCCAAACCTACTCTAATTTCTTAACCAGCTTAGGCTTCTTACATTTCTTACATTATTATTATTTCACTGTGGGTCTAAGTGACTTCCTTGATTCTCTGGAGAATAAATTATTTTCACAGTAATCCCATGGCCTTCAAATGAGAAATTGCTCACACGTGTGAATGGAGGATTCAGAATAGTGCTGAGCTTGTGCTATCAATGCTGTAACACAACCGGCTTTAGCGATTCTGCAATCTGAGATGTGGATCTAGAGAGCTTGCATTTAAATCTCTCCTTAGCAATCGGTCCCATGTGGCTGACATTGGTAGCCCCATCCTGACACCACATTTCTGTGATTTCTCAAACACTTGGGTGTTTTTTCGTTATGTTCCCCTCCTACTTCCCCCCCCCCCCCTCCCCTTTTATTTTTTCCTTCATTGTTGTTATTGACAAGTTTGATTCCATCTGTGGTACTTTGTTTTTGCGGGGAGTTCCAACTGGGACTGTACATCACACTTAATGCTGAAAGCTTGAAAGATCTCTTTGGTTCAACACTGAAAGAATATAAAGGGTGTTTAACCGCAAGTCCTCTTGGAATAATTTTTCCAACTACAGTCTTCTTCTCTTCTTTCCATTTATCTGCAGGTCTCTCATGATTTTGCAATCAATTTCAATGAAGACAACCCAGAATGTGCAGGTAACACACCAGAACAGACCGACTGTTGTATTTTCCGCTGTCTGCAAAATGTGTTTGTATTTTTTATCATATCCCTTGAGTATTATTCAAAATGTTTGTTTTGTTTTGTTTTGAAAGAAAACAGCTTCTAAACCTGACAGATTCCAAACCTGTGGGCTTAGCTTTAGAAACCGTAGCAAGTGCCACGCATTAATGTCCTGAAAAATAGGTCCCACGGAACGTACACCATGTTGGACATTCAGCATTGCATGTCCCCAGATTACTAGGCATTGCTGAAAACTAGAGCCATATTTTCTGGGTTCACTCCACATCTTCGGCTACAGAAACGTAGTTTGCACAACTAAGGGCAGGACATGCAAAGATAAAGGCACACTGTGCACCTCTGTAATAAAGGACTCCCTCTGTTTACAGCCAGTTGTTCGGCAAGACCTATAGCACCGGTAGCCTGCTGCCAGTCATCCCAGTGAGATCCAGCACAGGAGTCAGAGAAGCAGCTGAGGACTAGTGTGAGAGCTGTTTTAATGTATAAGAGTGGTGTGTTCTAGCAACAGTCACTAATCCTCAGTAGTCAGGGGACAGATTCTTGTATCAGATTTTGGTTTATGTCATGTATTTTTGAGGTCTGCAGTGATGACGCTGTTTCTAGAATCTCCTGCCAGGATTCATACATTTTGTAAAAGGTGAGGATAATAGGAAAAAAATCTCTAAATAAGCAAGTAATCTTAAATTAACACGTATCTGAGAGTCTTGGCTAGATGATCATTGCTGTATAAAATATATAAGTTTTCATTCTTCTGCTCCCTTCCAAACATTGAAATGGGTGTTTTAAAATGCACTTCTCATTCAAAGTTTCTAGCTGCTCCTTCCAGCCCTTCTCAGGCTTATTAGTGGTTTTCTTTCTAGTATAGTCAGCAGAATGTGTTCAAGATGGGAATTAACATGCTGGGGTATAAAGTGAGGAAGAGAAGAAAGGACAAGCAATTCAATGAAAAGAGACATTAAAAGATTTCAGATTTCACACATTTTAAATGCAAGACCTCTGTGTTTGGTTCAGTGAGCATTCCTGCTTTGTAGATACACTTGGATTGTTGGACTGCTCCAGCCTCTGTAGGTCAGATGCTTGAAATGTAATTGAGCATAAATCCTACAGCTGCTTAGTACGTCTGTACAGTTTTTACATTGCTTTTAAGGTTTTTTAAGGAGTTAAAAGAAGCAAAAATTACATGTATGCATCTAGATGTGTCTGTAAGCTTGTGAGCCAGCTTAAGCTGAGATTTTATTCACACTGATGGTGCGGAAATGAGGTGTGGAACAGACCTCATGACTTTGTCTTGTCCAAGGAAAGAAGTCATATTTTAAAATACATTAGCTTGCCTGCTTCTGAACACAGACATGGGCCTGATCTGTATAAAACTTCTGAGTTAATTAAAACAGCATTATGTGACAGTATGTTTATACATGTAGTGTATCTTTGTTTCCTGGTCTAAATGTTGAACATTTCTGACCTTTTGCATACCTCAAAAAGGCCCTAGCTGTCCATGTAATGACAACATTTTTAATCCCCCTTTTCTGCCTTTCTTGAATCCAAGGCTAATTCTTTTACCAGACTGACCTTGTTATATAATTATTTGTATTGATTGAGTGGTATTTGAAAAGGCTGTCACACTTACATAGTGCCAACAGCAGGCCAGAGGTTGGACAGACAAACCCTCTGCAAGTAAAGAACTTCCTATTCATGCATCCTATGTATGCAAAAGAAAACACAGCAGTGGAAATGAGAGAGATTTAAAAAAAAATAAGAGGAAGGAGCTGCTCTGTGAACTTTGCCTAAGCTTATGTCACTTTGTTTTTATTATGCATTTAATCTTTATTTGTTCTTCACATAAGAGTCAGTTATCTGAGAAGTTAATCCATCCCCGAAAAGTTTTAGGGCTTTTAGGGCTAAGAATCTGCAGAAGCAGGTTGCAGCATGGAAGAAGACCAGGCAGGAAATTTTAGAGCATTCATACACACATCTACAAGATACAAAGGCACTTCTGTGTCCTAAATTATACCATTTAAAATAATGTCCATCTGGATGAAAGCAAGAAAAGGAGACAGACCAGAAAACATGTTGTTTAATCATCTGCTGCAGCTTGCTTATCATCTGCCTGTAATGGATGCTTGATTAGTTCCTACAGCCAGTTGTTCTCTGATGTTTCTCCAATTTTTGTAGATGCTCTCAACTGCATTAGGTAGCACAGGTTGCAGTAACCCCAGCACATCATGTGAAGAGAGGATGCTCTTTGGGGAAGGAGTGGAAGGGAGATAAAATGCTTAGTGACCGCACTATTTAGCTTGTCATATTTAGTATACTTGCCAAAAAAAAAACACAGAGAAATTTCTGAAGCGTATCTTGCTTCAAGCCAAGAAACAGAGGCTGGATCCAATGTATAGAGTATGTGTCTGATTTGTTTCTGAGGAATGAAATCCCTTTCTTTTGGAAGTAGTGAGCTTTCACTGACACACAGTAGTGTTAAGTATCACCCTACATGGAAAAGGGATTACATTAAAATGTCAACTCTTCAATGAACAAAGGGGTGATCATAATAAGGACTGAGTGTTTTGTACTCCAGTTAATCCCTCATATCCTACTTGACTAAGAAAACGTATATTTTTAATTCTACATGAGGGAAACTTCTTCCAGAGTTGCAGTCTACCACTCCCATGAAAACCCACCAAGACTACTAAAAAGGCTGATGCTCATGCACTAGCAAATGGGGACATCCTGTGGTCAGCAGAAACTTCCTTCTGAGTGGTCACATACGAGCTGGTAAGAGCCCTGCTTGGCTCTGTGAGTAACCCTGTGCATTACAGTCTCTCATGTAACTGCAGTTTAGGAGAGCACTGCCAAGACAACCTTGAACTCAGTCCCCGAGCTCAGTACACCTGTACAAGCTGCAATAACTCTTTGGACTCCATTGTAGATACACCTGTGTGTTCAGAAGAAATGCATAGGACTTGGTTGTAAACTGAGAATATTTGATATGAAGATCACTGGGATACATACAATATGGATATTCTTACCTTTCCTCTCCTATCACTATTTCCATTCTAAAAAATCCTAGTGTTTATAGTCTTATATTTAGTTTATTTCTAGTATTTATAGTATAGTGTATTTGTAGTCATATTTAGTATTTACTTATTTACATATAGTCTTATATCTAGTATTCATAGTCTTTATTGTCTGAAGAAGAAAGTGATAAATGTGCATGCATTTTACACGCATTTTTCTACACATGTATACATGCATACACTGTACATGTATTTCATTAGAGCTATGAAAAGTGGATTCCAATTAAAAATGCAAAGAGACAAATTGTGAGGAATGATGCACATTGCTTCTATCTAAAATAAGAGTCCAAGAAAAGTCAGCCACTAGGTAAGCCACTCACATACTCTGTTGGATTTGGATATATAAGGAAAGTAGATATTTCAAAAAGATACTATACTGAGATTGCACACAAAAAAAGATGTTTCTAGAACATGTTGCTTCCTAAGATGCAAGCACTTCCTGACACAAAGCATGGCAAATCTGTATGGACCGCAGGGAATAAGCTTTATCTCATATTATTTTAATGCATAAGTAAAAAAACACAGTGTATCTTGTCAGCAGCTTAGGGAAGATTTATGAGGCCTTCATGCAAGACCAGTAAGTACATGTAATGAAGCCCTTAGCAGGTTTGAAATTGGCAGTTAATAAAGGGCCAGTTTTGCAATATGCAATTTAGCCACTGGAATTACCAAGGGAAATTTTGTGCCATTACTCTACATTTTAGCCCATCACAGCTGTAACTAGAGAGTGTTCTTTTGTCTGCAAGCATTGCAATGGAAGAATATGTTTGTAACTATCCATAAAAAAGACTATGTTCTCCACCATTTCATCGTAGGAGGTTCGGGTATATCGCTGTAAAGTAATTACAGCTCCCTGTAATTTGTTAGTAATGGATCTGCACTCATATCCTGTAAATGTGGTTGAGTAAAATCTCATGAGTGAGCCAGTCTCAGTGCAAACTGGCTCAAGATCTTGTTGAAGCCATTGCATTCTTTCAGCATCCTTTACAAAGCTCTTCAGTCTATGACTTTCTTTCCAACTTTAGACCTCTTAATCCTTAAGGTCTGGTAAGCTGGAAGTTCTGAATGCGGAGGCTAATGTACATCACTTCAAGAAATCCTTCTCCTCAATGATTGAACACACCAATTTCCATTCTGTGATCTGTCAAGGGTGTCAGCAGAAGTCTGTTCTCACTGGTCTGGCTATATATCCTGAAATGAAAAAGCCATAAATAGCTAGTTCTCCATCAAAACTTCTTGACTAAGCCCATTTTTTCTGTAGACTGGAAAGCATCCTTCTGTTTCTTCCAAGATTTCACAGTTTTTGGTCATGGTCGAGTTCAACCTGTGAGCAATTATGCAAATTTACCCTGAAAAATTGTTTTCCTAGCACAAGGGAGCTAGGTATTTGAAAAGATGTTTGAATTTCTTGACAGCTCTTACGTTGTAAGTGCAAAGGGTAGATTTGTTGGTAACTACCATGATAAACAGAAATAAATATTTATCTGAAGAGGAGAGAGAAGTGTTGAAGGGTTTCTAATTTGTGTCTACCCTTTTAGCATGAATCAGCAAGTGATCACTTACACCTTGAACTGAGAAGAATGAAACCTATTGCATTGCAAGCTGATACCTGAAAAATAGACATTGAAAACTGCTGGGCAGTATGTTATAATGAATTATATGTTACAAACTAGCTTCAAGGCAGCTAGAAGCAGCTTCTTGGAAATTATCTGAAGTTGTTAGCCCTTGCTAATTGTATGATATTTGCAATTTACTCACTAGGAACCTGCCTTTTATTTGTGCATTAAATAAGCATGATATTGGTGATGTGCTCCACATTTATTTGCCTTTTGTATGTCTTTCCCTGCCAGGAATACAAGGTGTTGTGGAGGCTTATCAGAGCTGCCTTCCAAAGCTGCAGCTGTATGGGCCAACAAACATTGCTCCCATCATCCAGAAGGTGGCAAAATCAGCATCGGAGGAGACCAACACCAAGGAAGCCTCAGTAAGGGCATAATGCTATGTTTGCCTTTTTTCTTGCCTTGTCTCTTGTAGGCCAGCACAACAGGGCCTTTCAGTGTATGTGAATCAAGCCTTAACAGTTTTTACTAACTGCCTTCACAGAGGTCAACGTGAGTTTGTGTTGGTAGGAGTAGTGTATCTAACCTTTACCTCTTCGATAGTCACGACTGTGAACTCTTCCCTCACTGTTCTGTTCCCTGCTTTTAGCACTCTTTGACTGTAACACACCCAGATCTTCACAGAGGAAACACAAATGGCAGGACTAGAGTTACAAAAATTTAGGGGTCAAGCCCCAGCAGTGTTGATTATACCAGCAGAGGAGTTTGAATGTTTCCCTACACAGACTACCCATTTTCAAGTATCTTGCAGAGACTGTATTAAAACTTCGTTGTTGTTGTTCAGCTAGGGCCTTTTCTAACCATTCCTCTGAAAACAGTAGTAATACAGTTTTCAATTTACTCTTACTGACATGTAGTATTACGTGCCTTCAGGAAATCAGGAGACAAGCCTGTTAGTCTGCATCTGATATAAACACCATGCCAGATTTCTTGGGCTATAAGATTTAAACATAGATGATGTTTTTAATGTACACCTTTGAAATGCATTAGGCTTACTTTTCTCCTGCCTTCCAGACAAATGTGAGAAAGGAAGAGCAAGAGAAAGGGAGAAAGTACATGAGTGAGTAGGTTTGAGACATTTACAATTGTAGAGCAGTGCTGTGGTAGTCAAGGATGTAAGAGACAACTCATACACTGTAGCAAGAAGAATGATTATGTACAGGAACAGAACAGAGTTGCACATGGACATGCATCTCATCAGGTCTGGAACTTTCCCTAAGATTTCTTCATGTTGTGAGCTTTTTTTTCTTTTCTTCTTTTTTCTTTTTTTTAATAAGTCCTGTTAAGGCAGAAGTTTTGAAGTTCCCAAACTATTCTGTTCATGAATTTGGGTTTGTGATTGTCACTTCATTACAATTTACGGTATATTGTTACTATTTAGGGTCTCGTTCCATATTGGGGAATTGCTATATTTGTATTTTCTTACCTACTTAATCTTGAGGTGGTTCACTCTGTTCCCAGTGCTGTCTCTGAACTATTATGTCACATCAAATAAATTGCTTCATTTTCCTAAACCTAAGCTTCCCCACTTTCTGTTCGTTTGAAGATCAAATTAGTTTATATCACAATTCTTCAAGGTAAAGCTATCTTGCCTAATGTTTTGTTTTACTTACGGCAGAAGACAATGAACAGAACCCCATGTGAGTTTATATAGCTGCATATAAATAAACTGTAATGATGCTTTGTGTGTTGGTTTTGCTCATGCAGAGTGACCAAATTCTATGAACTGTACATTTTTCTTATTAATGTACATTTGTTAAATGACTCCAGCTGCCTAGCTATTCATAAAGGACCCAAGTGAGAGTTACTTTTCCCCATTACTGAGTGAAGATGTAATAGCCCATTTGATTCCAGTCCGGTGAGCCTTGGAGTATTGGGAAGGAAATGACAGGCGCAGAAAATTGCTTGATCTCCTTTAGAGAATGAGAAAACCTCTCTTAAGGGCTCCATGTAAAGTGTTTGAAAATGGATATATTCCTTCCTGAACGTGACCTTCCTCTCCTCAGGGATCCCATTGCTCTACAGAATACAACCTGCTGTGGTGGGTGCTTCTCCCGCAGGCACCAGTGGGTCACCCTCCAGTTTGCAGATGGCTGCACCCATCCCACTTGCCTGTTAGCAAAGCTCCTCTGCAAAGCGCTGTCATAACCTCCCTGACAGCTCTGCTACAAGCTTGTAACGCTTCAGTACCCCATTCCTCCCTGCCTCCCACTGGTTCCCAAGGGGAAAAAATGTAATCAGAAACTGTCAGCAGAAGTGATTGTGCAGCAGATGGAAAATAGGGCTAGTGAGGATCTCAGGTCTATTCCAGACTTGCGAGCCAAAGTCCAGACTCTCCCTACCCTAGCAGCCAGAATCCCCCTTTTCTGCACTGTGCATCCCTTGGCTCCCTCCAGCTCCTGGAACTGATGTGAAGTACAGCCAAACTGCAGCAGAGGAGAAATTAGTAGCTGAGGAGGTTTGCATGGCAAGTGCACTTAACACTTGAGTCACTGTAATCGCTCTTTTCTATTTAAAAAAGTCCATGTTTGACAGTTATCAGAAACACTTTTATATAAAAGGCAGGCAGCTTTGGAAGACTAACTAATGATATGATTTTTACTTCTCATCCAACAACTTCAGCAATATTTCATCTTGCTGATCCTGACGGATGGCGTCATCACAGACATGGCTGACACCAGGGAGGCCATTGTCCACGCCTCTCACCTTCCCATGTCAGTCATCATCGTCGGGGTGGGGAACGCCGATTTTAGTGACATGCAGATGCTGGATGGCGATGATGGGATCCTGAGGTCTCCCAAGGGCGAGCCCGTGCTTCGAGACATTGTCCAGTTTGTGCCATTTAGGAACTTCAAACATGTAAGCTGACTTTTCCATCCATTCTGCAGAAGGGTGAACGTGTAGACATGTAGTTAATGGTCCCTGGGGCTGGGCCTAACTGGATGACAATGGAGTGTTCAGTAGGTCAATGGCTTTATTGTGTCAGAAATGGGGAAAAAGAAATACAGAATGAAATGTGCTCCATCAGTGAGATGGTGAAAGTGGGGAGGGGGAAGAAGGTGAAGGTGGGGGAAAATTAGCTTCTTGTGGTGCCAGTCCTGACTTCCATTTCCTCCCTGATTTTAGTTTGATTTTCCTGATGTGTTTTTCCTGATGTCTCTTTTCTATTCTCTTTTCATCTGTTCTGTTAGGGCTGTTTTATTCCATTTCCATACATGTACACTGTCCCTTTATTTCTACAGAGCCCTGAAGTGGCTTTGAATTTGTACTCACAGTGTTCCCCAGGAGGCTGTTTCCTTATTGAAATTCAGATCCCTAAGTCCTCAAAGACAGAACTATCCAACCAGAGCATCCTGGTTTCCTCCAAACTTTGCCCCAAACTCTGCAAAAGAACACAGTCAAGAAAGTGGTGTTACTAAAAGTTTCCCTGCGCCTTCAGCCAGCTGTTCCCGTGTGAGCCCATCATGTTATAGGAGACACTCTGGAGGAGGAGAAGTGACGGACCCAGCACTAACTTACCAAATTCGAAATAATCCCTTGGCCATGTCCTTTTCTCTTCAGTCACCTGCCCTACATTGCAGCATCTGTCCCAGGGTTTCAACAGCCAGGTACAGACAGTATTCACCCATAGAAGCTTTCCCCCACACTGCCTGGTTTTCCAGGTCCTTTTCCTCTATATGGAAATGTGGAACTGTCATTGTCTTCCTTTACAATGCTGATGCCATCCTTTTCCCTCTGTTTTTTCCATCTTTCTCTGCCCTTCTTTCCCTCATTCCTTCCATTATATTCAAGTGGTTTTCATTACTGTCTGGTGTGTAAGAAGGATATTCTCAGTATTGGATTTGAAAATTCCTTTATGTGTCTGACTCATTTTCATCATGAGAGTGCCCTTCCCAAACTGCTCTAATTCCCTAGTGATAATTAGCTCTGGATTTGTCACACAGAAGTTTTCAATTCTGGGTTGGTTTTGGTCTGCATATGGGTTTGCAGTGCTTACATTTCTTTATTTTTTTCTGGACTTTTTGTTACCACACAACATTATTTTTTTCTTTTTGTCACTTCCAAAACTTCACTTTATTTTCCTCTTCCAAAGTGTTGTTCTTTTTTCTCTCTTCAAAACAAATTTTGCCATATTTGTCATAGATGTAGACACCCTTCTTATTTTCACAAACTCCACTGAGGTATAAGAGAAAGAGACGTGTTCCTCCTTGCCCTCACCTTTATGTAAAGAATGGATCCTCGCGTGATATAAAACTCACCTTGTGCTACTAGATCAGTGATGCCACACCAAATGGCTGCGGAGCTGCTTCCCAATTGTAGATACGTACATTTCTGTGTTGACAGTGCTGCTCAGTCACCTAGTAAGTATCTGCTGGAACAAAGTATGAGCATGACCTGCTCATAGCTCACGATGCTCCTTCATCAGATAATCACAAGTGTGTAGTCTACAGCAAAAGCGTCAAAAGGCAAGTTATTTATGAACCAGTGCTAGACCTGCCTTCAATTAGTTGAAAAATATGTTTCTGCAAGGATCTGGCAAAGCCAGCTGCATTTGTTATTTTTAGTTTTGCTTTGTGACTTTATTACAAAGCTGAAATAATCCTTGATTGAATAGGTTTAACACTGACAGGTGCAGTTCTCTTGGGGTGCCAAATATATTGTGCCTATGGTGTTAACCTGCGAGTGATCCTACGTGCAGTTTTAATTGCAAGCATTGGTCAAATGAAAAGTTTATCTTATTTTAAGTTGGTTTAGATTAACTACCCCAGTACTGAGAGAGGATAGCGATCTTAAAAAATTATTGCTCTTATTAAATAGAGATATTTTACTGCCCCTTTGTCTCAGTAATGGAGATAATAGACATGTAGAGATAGATAATGTATATGGTATATCACAAAAGACGATATATCTTATGCAACTTGATATTTAGTCTGTTTATTGTGATCTTCCAGCATTTCAATAAATGTCAGTGTAATGGATGAGTGCCCATAACAACAGCCACTTCTGGTTGAATTTCTTTGTTGTAGAAGTATCCCAAATAATATCTCTCTGAACAAAGTGACATTCACAGCTATCTTGCGTACTTATCCTTAGCACAAACAAAAGGCTGTGTCTTTTCTACCAACTAGTGAGATAATTTTTCATGGTAGAAATGAGTATGGTGTTTTGATTCAATTTTTTTTTTTTTTTTTCTCACAGAAAAATGCAGATTTAACCCCAAATTTGGGAGATTTTTGTCAGATCGGTTCTGATCATATACAAGAATTACCATAAAACAGAGTATTACAATTGACAGCTTTAAGTAAAACATATATTTGGTTAAAAATCAAATCCCTTTTGTAAATTTTGGACCTTGTGTTTACTTTTGCTACTTTGGATGTTCAGCTATTGAGTAGAAAAAAAAAAAGTTGAAAGATCTCATTAGAAAGACTACAAGTCAAGTTGTATAGGGTGTATAGATTTTTCTGCTAAATCAAGTATTTATTTATGCCTAAATCCATATTGCCTCTACTATTGACAGAAGGAGGGATGTTACGTGTGAGCAATTTTATTTGTTTTGCTGGAATAGTAAACCAGCATTCATTTGGAGTCAACCCAAACAATATTTTTTTCATTACTTCAGTTCTCATGTCAGCCTGCAGCTCAAAAGCTCATATCTATTGAAAGAGATCAGAAATAATATATCCAAAAGCTGCCCCTCTGAGAAAATCAAAATGAGGGGAAAGGATGTTCTAAAAAATAACCTGTAGAGAGAATACCTTTTATTTTGTAAGACTGACTTTAGGGAAGGTTCTGATCCTCCACAGCACTCATACAAGTATTTTACTCAGAGAGTTACAAATAATCACATACTTTAAACTTCAGACCCACTTCAGTGTTTTACTAGCTCAAGACCCAAGACAGAGTGAGTTTTATTACTTGGGTTTAATCTTATACATGATGTAGTGTGTCAGGAGTACTTCAGTAAAGCTTTAATTGTATTGATTCTTAGTAAATCTGTAGTTGCAGAGCCTTGAAAAATGAAGGTAACCATTACTGTTTAAAATAATTGTCCCATTTCATATTAGGTGATATGTGCATTTCACTACAGGGGAGCATCCTAAAAAAGAAAGGGAAAATATTTTCTCTGAACCCAAATGAGTTTCTTCCCTCTATAATTATCACCACCCCAGCAACGTGAGCATCCTTCACTTGAAACTGTATAACAGTGATGCTCACAGTTACTGAAATGCAGATGAAGAAAACCACCTGTCTCAATTAATTCACAGTTTTATTTTAAGAGCTGATTTTTTCCCCTTAAAATTTATTTTTACTGTGCACAATTGTGATGCGGCAACAAGACTGTATTTCGCTCTGCATTGTGTTTAATTACAAAGCCTAACAACTGTGACTTAATAACACGTATCACAAATGAGTGTGGAAAGCATAGTTCTTCACCACTGCAAGAGGCAATGTTTTGCACTATTCGCCATAATTAAAGATTAAGCATGGTGAAGCTATAGAACTGAATCAACAGCCATTTGTAATATATACCAATTATCGTCTTAGGGGATTATTTTCCTGCTGCTGGGTGATCTGATTGTTGTGTATTAGCCACCAGTTGAGAGCTATTCATCTTGAGGTGTTTATTGCTAGGATGCTCTTCAAGCGTAGCATTTAAACAGTGGCAAAAACATTGCAGCAAAACATTCACCAGTGAAGGTAACTCTTGGGCAGCACAGCTGAACTGAGACTGGTTTTTAGCTCAGAAGGTATCGGTCCAATTCTTACCTACACAAATGCTGCTTTGCACCATCTGGTCTAGAAATGAGAGTGCTTTACCACAAAAAAAGTACACAAGGTACAAGTTACCCAAACTGTTAAATGGGAAATCACCTTTAACCCCATTTTGGGGATGCTACCTATTAAAAAGAGCCTCAGGCCCAAGAGACATCATGGGCATGGTGAAATATCTTAATGGCAACAGTTGTCCATCTACTGGTGGCCCCTGCCCAGCATTTTTTAACATAGAGAAAGGATTCCTTATTGCTAGGGTTTGTGTGTGCAGTGATGGCCCAGGATTCTTCTTTCCCTACTCTGTTTTCACCCTTTTTTTTTTTAGGGTTGTACTTCTAGTAAAATGGCACAAAGGCAAGTTAAGGTATATAAGTTTTGCCACACTTGGGAGGGAGATTAAAAAGAAAAAAAAAAAAAAACACAGGAATTCTCAGTGGTAACATAGAAATGAGTTATTTGCCTGACTCCAAGGAGCATTTTCTGCTGATTTCAGTGCGGAGAGGTTTAGGCAAGAACAGGGCAACTGTGAAAAAACATGCATTTCACTTTGAAGAATTAAAATAAATGGGTTCTGTTGCTGTGTAACACCTGGGAACAGTTGTTGTGCTGTCGCACAAAATATGGGTTCTGCTTTGCCAGTTTGTTTATACAGAAATGTTCCAGTCTTTTGCTTACTCAAATATTTTGGTATAAATGTCTAACTCTGGAAATACTGGTTCATTTTTTTTTTTCATTGCTATTCACATATGTGACTCAAAGTACCAAAATACAAAAGACAACAATAACTGTATTTCTAATTTTGCTAGCATGGTCTTTGTATTTGTAGTACTGTAACATTTGATAGCGGAATTTGTAACACCCCATGGGCTTTCTGCACCTCTGGCTTAGCATGCCTGTGAAATATTTACCATGTACATCCTATGTAACCCTAATTGTAAGACTGAAATCATAAGGATCCTACCCCATGAAAGAAAGCAGGGCAATAAGTCGGTCAATACAACTTTGCAACATGCTAGTTTTGAATCCTGGCTGAAAATATTACAGACAGAAAGAAGGAAAGTGTTCATTAGTGGGGGGAAAAAGGAGTTGGGGTGCAGAAGAAATGGGATCCAGCCACAGGGCAAGGAGTTCCCGTGCATCAGTTGAGCTGCACTGTGTGGTCCATGTGTGTTGTACCTGGAGATAAACACAGCAGTTTCAGCATGTGCATTTTTCCTGTGTTTTTACGGTGGGCTCAGAGGGAGTGTAGTCAGGTAGGCTGGGTCTGGGGACCTCGATCATCTCTAACCCAAATTTCTAGAAACAAGCAAATCCAAAAGACAGGGCAGAAGGGTGGTGCTTTGGGGCTCCATGGAAGAACAGGGCTCCAGTTCTATCAGTGATGAGTACAGGGTCTGAAGAAAATCCCTGCAGCACGTGTGGGTTAATGGTTGCCCATAAAACATCCACGGGCCCCACTGAAGCATTGTCAAGGCGTGTGTGAGGCAGTGACTGTCACTGTCAACAGAGGGCACAGGGTCTCATGTGGCCAAGGGGTACCTGTCCTTCCCACCTGGGGCAAAAGCCCCTGGCCATCTCTGCATCTCAGGGCCATCAGTTCGTAAAGGAGCTGCCTCTGGGTGACACACAGCGTTTATATGTTGCTGAAAGAGCTTTAAAACCTTCTCAAAGCCTAGGCACAAAACCTTTTCTTGACAGAGATTTAATTCCAATGCAAACAAAATATTTTTATTTAAATGGAGAGCAGAGATGTGACGAAGGCCTCCCTTCTACCCATGTTCATTGTGAAGTTGTGCAGGGTCCCTCACTGGGTACAGATGAAGGAAGTCTTTGCAGACTATAACATCATGAAATGGTGCTCTCCCAGAGTGCAGAGAAGTTTGGGACAAGAGTTGCCCTAGCCCTGAATTTAGAAGAGTCCAAATTGTATCTGAAATACATGCAGAGCACTTTTGGCTTGAATGTACTTTGGGCAGCTACAGGTACGTGCCCTGAGCAGCCTACAAAATGAGTTTCCAGCGATAGTGCCACTCACTTTGAGTCTTTTTTACCTTCCATTTCTGTACCATACTTCTTGCCTTGATCTCATGGCACCAATGCCTCTGAAAGCCCTGGCATTTCTGGCACAGACACAGGTTAACACTTGTGTTTTCTACCATTTCCTGCAGGCATCCCCAGCTGCTCTAGCAAAAAGCGTTTTGGCTGAAGTTCCAAACCAAGTCGTGGACTATTACAATGGCAAGGGGATAAAACCAAAATGTGTGTCAGAGTACGAGTCTTCCAGGACACTAGCTCCATGAACCTGCCTGCACTCTTTTACAAAATTAAAAAAAAAAAAAAGAGAAATGCTACTGTCTACAACTACTGTACTTAAAAATGAAACAAAAAATAGCACGTTTTGGTGATTTTTAACTACAATAACCATTTTTTTTGCATGTGTAGCCCGAAGGCTTAAATCTGTTAAGCGGTTGTATTGTTGAAAACTTTTTATGAGGAAAAAGACATCCAGAAAAAAAAGTGAACTCTTTACATTACAGCATGTCGCCTTGAAATAAAAAGTTATCTGTATCTGTTTTTTATACAGGTTTGTTGAAATTTTGCTAAATTTCTTATCTTTACACTGTAAAGCATTTTGAAATATTTATTGAGAGTCGATAGCCAAAATGTCTTTGGTTTAATCTGCTATGAACTGAGAGATTTTTCGAAATGGCAGATGCATGAACTGTATTTTGCATGTTTAAAATAAAAACAACACAGTTTTGCAGTTGTTGTCTTTATTTCTCTCTCTGCCACAAAGCTGCCTGCTTTCGACTTCCGTCTCCCAAGAAAGGAGTAATAAATTATTTCAAGAGATAGCTGGCTCTAAGCATGGGCATTTCTGACATTAGCAGTTTGCAACATGGGTGTCCAAACATGCCCACTCACTATGTGGCCTGAGCAGCAATTTTTCAAAAGCCTGACACATCCAGCTGTTAAGAAGTGTTCAGATCTGGCTTGGAGGGCATGATCCACCAGGACTGCATGTCATAAAATATATCTACTTAATCCAAAGGATCTGGCTGGCTTTCTAATGGGTTGTATTTTGGCTACCCACCTTTAGAATCTATTATGCTTGGGAATTCTTTTTTTTTTGTTTCATTTGTGTGTTGTGATTTTTTTAATCTCACACCCAATATCCAACTCTGCGTGACACATTTTCCAGCAGAAATTTTACGTGGCCTGATTTTGTGGCGAGTAATAATTTGAAGCTTCTCACACACACATCACTCATCTGTGGTAGAAAAACTGATTTTGTACCAAAAGAATAGTCAAGACACTTTTTTAAAGAGGACAAACAAGAACATGATAGCAGTGGGTTGTTTTTTCCATTGAAATATGCATGTATATAAATAAACAAATTAGATCAGCATTATTCTTAGTGATTGAATTCAGGCTTCCTCGTTTGCTAAAAGACGATAGTGAAAGGTGTAGCTTGTTAGAAGTTAAAGAAAACATTTGATCAAAAATAATTTTTGTGGGATTGTCCAAAGTGCATGGTTTTGGATGAGTTGTGTTCCCATTGAAGCAAATACATTCTTGTTGCAAATTCCAGAAGAAGGCATTTTGGGCCAGCGTTGAATATTTTGGAAAATCTTACCCGTGGGCAGGCTTTTTTGGTTTTAGATATATGTATTTTTCAATGACTTTGCAGATAGTGTAGAACTCTAATTCCCTTGTTCTCATTTAGAAGCAACTTCCAAGGGATCAGCTTTGATGGATGATTTTGTACCCTACAGTGAAGGCCATGGGACAGCCGAGATGCATGGGGCTGTCTTCACTGCACATTCAGTTCCTCTCCATCCATATCCTGCAGTGCAGTCTTTCACACTTGCTAGTAAAGATTTCTTCAGGTGATCGGATATTGAACAGCAGTCAAGTATTACTTGGTCATAGGTATAAATTGTGTGAAGATGTCCCAACTGATAGATCTCAAATCCACATTTTCATTTAATGGCTGACTGTTCATTTGAGCAGGAGGATGCACATTTCCCAGATTTCCCCTCTGTGGATGTATTTCAGCTTTCAGCTGGAAGATGCTTTGATTTCCCCTTATATCTCATATACCACTTTGCCAATGTATTTTAATTCTTATCTAAGACATCTCTAGTTTCTTGTTCCCATTTCCCCCCTTTTTCCTTTCCTATTCTCAGAAGGAGCATTTTTTCTACTGTTAAAGAACATGACTGAAAAATCAATGGCTCCATGTTCTTTGCTCTTCATATCTTATTTTGCAATCCTTGGCAAGTTGTTTAACTTTTCTGTACTTCAGATTCCTCATCTGTAAGATGAAGATCACTGCCATGTATTCATGAATATTTCTTAATGGTACTGGGGGAGTTTTGTATTTGAAACATGAGTTAAGTTCCTCAGAGGCATGATGGTGCTCTTCCAACATAAAGGATATTACTTTACCCTGGCATGCATTTAGGCTTCTAAAGAGCGGCTGAGGAGGGGCTAGCCTTTACTGTTTGACAGACTGAAGGAAAATAATAGAAAACTTTCAGCAAGAAAATTAGGAAACTGAGAAATTGTTCTTGTGGTACATACAATCCTTGGCTAAATTATTTGTGAAGTGTTCACAGTTACATGGAATTGGGCAGTTGCAGCTTGTCCTCAGCAGAGGTGTTGCAAGGAGCTTCTATAATGCAGCACCACACAAAATGCAGTGATTAAGGGGTGGTTTCAATGGTTATTGTGTGCTGAGCTAGATAACCCATCAGTCATTTTCACATATGTAGATGGTTTATATAAGTGTCTCAAGAGAATCACAGTAGCTGCAGATCTTTCTGTTTACTTCACACAATCCGTGTTATAAATGCTGTCTGCTTAAAACCAAATCATCATCAGTGGTGATATAGATCAGCAATCCTGCACCAGCCCTCAAAGTAATTGAAAGGACACTTCTATGATATTGAAAACTCAATTGGAAATCTTCTTCAATCTATATAGACTCCAGAATGCCAAACAAACACATAATAGTGCAGTGAGAATGATGTAGGAAAATGCACAGAAGATAAAACTAGTCATATGGTAAAGGATTTCTAATGAGGCTCTGAATGTTATTTTCATTGCTCCAGGTTACTCAATGCAATAAGATAGTGTGGGCTTTGTGCATAGTAATATCTTTAAATATATGAATATATCACTGAAATGGCTTTTTTCCTGTTTTTTTCTAGTTAGGGCTTAGAAAGGCCATTCTCCCTTTAGGCTTAACTGCGGTCATTTCTCTTGTAGATATTTTATGCAAATTTAAACTTCTACTGACTTTTGATGGATTATTTCAAATTCTGAAAACTCTTTTATAATAAATTATACATTGTCCTTTTGAGGTAATTGATGATATAAAATATCTTCTCTGCCTACTGCAGTCCTGCCTTCCTTTTCATTGTTACTCAAATCCAATCCAATATCCCAAAGTCTCAGAATACTCAAAGATATTCATCATTCCTATTAGTTCAAAATATATTAACATCCATAATTCTTGAACTAGATTCTGAGCTGAGTTATATTTTTAGTTATGTAGGGTAAACTAAGTCTATTAATAAAAAGAAAAAAAGTGTTAATACACCGCTAATTGCTTATTATGGTAAGGCAAAACCTATCCATGTAAAATTCTTACTGTGATCAGCAATATCGTATTCTATAGCATTTGATGAAAGAGTCTACAGGTATGAGAAGAAAATTAAATATTAATAATTGTACACCTTTAAAACATGTCTTTTATTTTAGTCTGCACATATCAAAGTTACACAACTGATGACAGCCAAAAGGTTTACAGTTTCACCTGTCTGAAAGCCAGCCAAAAGTGGGCTAAGCCAAGGCTTGCTCCAGGTTGCAGAGGTGAGACTGCAACAAATGCACAGGTGGAAGGCCCTGGCTCTGAGCAGATGTGCCCGACAGAGCCCTACAAGTCTGCAGCACCCAACTGCATCCCATGGGTTTACCTACCCATAGGGTATTGTGATGGAAGGTCATCTGGCTTATCGAGCCTCATTATTGTACTGCATTAAAATGGTTGCTGATGAGTTAGAACAGAGCTGCCTCCTTCAGCACAGCTCTCCAGATGCACAAACAGGACATGGCTTACCCCCAGGAAGCAACCAACTGCTTATTCAGTGAACTTTCTGGTGTGCAAATATAAACATATCTCCAACCTTTCCAGAGTGAAAGAGGCACTATAGACACACTCCCTTTACGGCTAAGTGGCATGGACATCAAGTAACATCAGTACATTCATATTAACATTTCTTGTAATACAAGGGATAAGCTGGAGGACTCCTGGGATAAGGTTACACTTAATAGGTTGTTTTTTCCCCTTAACTTACAAGAAGTGCCATTTGCTACAGGGAAAATACAGTTTATCGCACCATCCAACCTCCTTGGCTTGTAGATCTTGTACCTGCAGCCCTGGGCTAAGGGGGAGTCTCATGTCAGTGGAGGATATTCCTGGAGTCAGAGAGCTCTACGGGTGGTTCTGGTCAGGCCAGCAGTCCATTTGGTTGTAACATCCACTGCAAACCTTTAGCTGGCTGAGCTCAGCCCCACCTTCTGTTTTCCCCATTTCATTGCAGTTAGGGAGCTCCCCAACACAGACCAGGTGAAACCTAGGTGCCTTCTCTCTTGTGAAGGTTGCCAGTTCAAAAGTGGTGCTTCCATTTCCTCGGTCCTGCAGTTCTGAGGACTGCTCAAGGCAGCAGACTAGCAGGGTAGGTTATTTTGTAATGGGCACTCTTTCTTTCTCTTCCTTCTTCAAAAATGTGTTAGTAATTCCTGCTGCTGAAAGAATTTTACACTGTGCTCAGGAGGCACTTGAATTCTCGTCCCACTGATTACTGTGCAGGCAGTTTGCCATCTGATTGCCCTTCCCACACACAAATTGACAGAGTCAAATGCTTGTTTATCATCATGAAAAAGAGAAAAGAAAAAAAAAAAAAAGTTTTGATGTTGCATCATGTCCAAAAGAAGGTGAAGAGAAGTACAGCATTAAACTTTTTCTCTCCAGAAACATATTACTTGCGAATTGCTGGCACACGAAATCCTCAGCCACTTCAGCTGTGCAGCGTGCTAGATAAGAAAAGCACCAAACCGTGGCAGCAAGGCTAGCGAGCATCGAGGGAGCCCTCTTCTCTGGCTGGAAACATCCATCACGACTCGGCAGTCACTTAATCTCGCTGTGTGCCTTGGTTCCCCAACTTTAAAATGGGGATAAATAGTATTTTGCTACTCCCTGAGGACTTTGGTAGGGTGGGCACCACTGTAGGGTTGTCACGGTGCTTAGAAATTGGGAAGTATCGCTTGTCACAGTTTGAGACCCCTTGCTCCTGCCAGCATAGAAGTCTTTGTCGGAGCAAAGGTACTGACATGAGGTACTGGTGGGCCCCACTAGGACACACAAATTTAGCAGTACCCCTGTGGGGTTGATGCTTTTGATGCCAGGGAGAGAAGGGGAAGACCCAGCGGTCCCTGTGTCGGTGGAGGTGAGGAGTTGGCTCCAGGGAGGGGGACACCAGTGGGACGGCGTGCTTGGGGGATGTGCTTCTGCTCACACTGCCTGCCTTGGAGGAGGGCAAGAAGTAAACACAAGGGCAGGAAATCAAGCGTGAACGCTGTGGGTGGTTTTCTGGGTCAGAATTATGGGGGCGAACGCCAAATTTCGCCACACAGACCCAGCCGGGCGCACACAGACACCACAGCGGCGAAGCAAAACGGGGACACAGGCTTAAAAAAAAAAAGAACCCAAGCGGGACAGCAGCCAGCAACGGCGACTGATGCCGCTTCCCCTCGGCTCCCGGCCTCACACGGGCAACCCGGAGCTGACAGGAGCCGCAGCGCCCCGCCCCGCCCAGCGCCTCCCGCCCGCCATCTGCCTTCCGCGGCGGCCCGGAAGGGTTTGGGCTTGGGGCGGGGCGGCGGCATGGCGGGCTGGGCGCTGCTGGCCCGCCTCGGGGCCCGGCTCAGGGCGGCGGGGGCGGCCGGACTCAGGTAGCGGGGACGGGCGGCATGGGGGGGGCGGTTGGGGCAGGGGAGGGTGGGTGCGGCCCTGGGGGTCGCCGCAGCTCCGGCCGCAGATTAAATTATCGTTATCTTTGCGACTGTGCTGGTGGCTGGGGATTTTGGGGTGCTTTGGGGTTATGGCGGTGCAGCTGGGCTGCTGCAGGTGCTCAGCAGCGAGCCTGGCACGGGAGAGTTGTCCACAGGCCCTCTGTCCTGCCTCCTGCTCACAGCAGCGTGGCCAGCACTGAGGTGGCGCAGCCCCCCCGGGACCCTGTGCCAGCATCTGGCTGTCCTCAGGCTGAGCACATCTTCCTTGCCCTAAATCAAAACCTCTTTATTTGGTTTATACTTAATCTTTCATTCTTCTGCCTTCGCCTCAGTAAGCGTAGCCTGGCGCTTTCCTGTCAGTGACCTCCTTGTAGGTATTGGAAAGGTCAAGTCTGCCTTAAGCTTTCTTAGCTCCAGGCTAAACAAGCCTGGTTACCTCAGCCTCCCCTCTTAGGGCAAGTGACCCAGCACTGGGGGAGCCTGCTCCCGCCCACGACCATCTTTCTGCAGCACTACCACACCTGCTCAGTTAGAAACACCCCTGCTGTACGTGGGACCCAAAACTGGATTTACTATTGGAGATGTGGTTTGCTCAGAGAGCTAAAGACAGGGTGGTAATCGCTGTCTTTGATTTCCTGACCAGTCCATACAGACTGGCAGCTTTGCCCTTGAGCATTGTCAGCTGCACCCTCCCGTTCAGTTTTATTTACAATCACCCACTCCTAAGGTCATCGATAAAGATATTAAACAGGATAAGCCCTCACACAGCTTCTTATGAAACTCTGCGTGTAGTTGGTAGAGTGACAATGGTTGGTGGTGGTTGAATAGCTTACTACGGTAATTTCAGTCTTTGTGGCACTGTATTACATAATAATATAATCTTGTAGTATGTACGTTACAAACGTACATGTTATGAGTCACTATTTGAGCTGATCAGACGCTTGAACTTTTTCCCCTCACTGGAAAGGGGGCAGCTGGGCCCTGTAGCCAGGCATGGTAACGATACAACGTGGTGGCACGAGCATCTTTCTGAAGAGAACGTCCAGTTCCTCAAGAAGACAACTGCGGAGGAATACAAAGCACAGACGGCCAGCAAGCTCTGCCCTCTGAAGGATGAGCCATGGCCACTGAATGAGTGGAAACCAGGTAAGAAAGCCTTTCATCTGAAATAACTAAAATTGTGATGAAATTATTGTTGTTGCGTTCAGTAACACTGGGGTTCTGTCTTACATTTCCCTTTTTGCTGCTACCTCAGTCACCTTGCCCTCTGCAAGGAACAAAATGTTTGTTACAATTTCTGTCCTCATCCATGAGGAAGTTCTCATGGATTTGCAGACTGTATCACGTTGCTGTTTAATGTCAGATATCGTGCCCCTTTTAAAGAGTCAAAAGTTTAATGTTGTGTTCTAGTCCATAAGACTTTGGAATCACTGAATAGAAGTGGGATGTATTCTGCAACAGGTTTTTCTTCAGCCCAGCAATATTTACAAGAACGCTTTCAAGTTCGTGTATTTTACATTCTAGGAGGTCTTTTTGATGGATTCTTTTTTCATTTTGTTGGCATTGAGTGGCACTGGAATTGACCAGGTGCTGACTAGGACTGAATGAGTGCTAAGTTTTCACAAAGTTAAGAACTTGTTTTAAATGCTTTTTTAGAGAACTGATATATAATGTTTACTTTACTAGGAAGTGTGTTGGATTTTTCAAGCTTTGAAGTATTTATTCTTTATTTGAAGTGTTCTATTTTTCAAGCTCTGGGCTGTCAGAGGCCAGGATTGACAGGGTGCTTTTGCTGTACGGTTACAGTGTCAAAAATATGCAAAGGTTGGGATAGGAGAAAACCTACAACAGAAGACTTTAATAGTTGTTTTGGTTCTAGGATTCTGCATGGGTGTCATGATTTCACAAAAGAATGAGTCTGAAGCATTGATTGTTTTAATCTTAATGATGAACTGGTTTGCATGCTCTATCAAACAGAACTGGAACAAACAGAACTTTACTGCTAATAGGATTAAAAGCAATGAACAGGTTATTTCTAGCCCACCCGCAGCGAGTCAGAGATGTTTCCTCTCCATCCTCAGCTCCTTAGGAAAGGTCTGAGTTGATGAGACTTTGCAGGCAGTTCTGTAGGTTATGAGATAGATTCTTTCAAATATTAAGCATGGAGTTGCATCTGTCTTTCCTTCCGACCTACAGATTCCGTCAGAGTTGGTGTTGTTGCAGTGAAACTGGGAATGATGCCAATATGGACCAAGTCAGGAAAGAAACACGCTGTCACGCTACTTAAGGTGAAATAAATCATGTAGAATTTCATTCCCTTTACTGTATTCAGATCGTTAACCAGAAGTTTCAGGCAGAAGTGAAATTTATCATTTTACATAGCAGGAAATTACTTTAAAACCAGTCTTTCAGCCCTACATAGCACTCTGTGCCTATTCTGTTTATTTGCTAAACTTTCTGGAAGTGGTCTGTCTTCTACCTCGAATATTCAAGTGCTGCAGAACTGCATGTGGTATACCTTGCCCAGGGAAGATGGGAAGACAACGTAAAGTTGGGTTTTGCTCCCCAGCTTTTCTTCTTTTGTCATGTGCAGGCACTTTGGGATTAGCTTCACTCCGGTTGCCGAGCCTTTGTATGCTTGAAGCTATTTCTTTGTAGTCTCTGGCAGATGTTCACTGTGATGAAGCTCTTTTGCTGCCATGTGACAAACAGGGGCTGTGAGGACACCAGGTTTACAGGGTGAGGGAATTGGAGTCCGAAATGTAGTCTCATTGTATGCTTTGCAGCTACATGCAGCAGGGGTTTTGCACATTTTGCATGTAAAAGATAGCTATAAGAGTTCATTCAATTTCTAGGGTATTCTTGAAAATACAGTTTGCATTTTAGGAGTATTTTTTTCTAAGATAAGCCTTTAATTGATTGAGAGAAGAGCATCTGTGGTGAAAGGGTAACACACTGCCCTATCTTCACCAAATCTTTTGGGGATCTTTGTGAATACAAATGAAACAGACTGGCTTTGTTTGACTTGTCTTGACAGTACCTTACTAGGTACTCAAACTGTGCACATCTGCTTATACTTAAGTAATCACTATTCCTTTTTTCTTAAGGTGCAAGACTGTCACGTTTTAAGGTACATTTCAAAGGAAGAATCAGAAGGAAAAACAGCTAAGCTGATTGTTGGAGGAAAAAACGTATCTCCGTTTTTTGTAAGTGAACTGCTGTGGGTGTTTCTGTTAGAAAAGTTGTTTCTCTTGTGGTTACAGCACAACAGCAGCATGAACAGAGTATTTTGGAACTGATCTTTTGTCACATCCATCCTTGATTGTTTCCCTACTGCTAGTCTTGATTTTTGGTTAAGAGAAGAGCAAGAACAACTGCTTGAAGTTCTTGTCCCTTGGTTCCCCAGGAAAGCTGTGGGTTTAGAAAGTTGCTGTGATGAGCAGTGTCCTGTACTGGTAAGAGTCTGAAGGGCTTTTAGTTGTGTTCCCATGGCTGTGGAGGGGCAATGGAAGACAAACATCCTAGTGACGTGCTGTAAATTCACTCAGTTTCATAACTTGTTTAGATGACAGTGTTCTATATCTTACTCTTCCATACCATTTTATTAGATCTGGTTGTAATTCTTCCACAAGTCTCTTGAGATTGATAATTTGCATATAGTTTTACTGACGAAAAAGTTCAAGACCAATTTTCAGGAAGATGGCTTCGTGATTGTAGCTCATCAACAGTGATGTCAAAACCACTCACTTGTTTGGACACCTCAAACGCCTGATGTGGAATTCCCAGCCACCTTCAATGGCTGTGGCTGTCTAGCAGAGCTGTCACTCCTGACAAGGAAAATTGAATTATAGATCAAAGCAGGAGAAAAGCTTTCCCTCAAAGGATTGCCGTTTTTGTGATCCATTATTTCTATAAAGTATCACTTTTCATTTCTTGCAATATCCTGAGACTGACTTGTTTGATTTAAGCAAGAAAAAATAGGGCTCGTGATTATTAACCAGATTATCTCACGTTGTGATTTTGGTCTTTCAAGGACAAACATTTCCTTTTTTTTCAAACAGAAGGTTTTCCCAGAGCCTCTATATGAGTACTTGTCTGTGCTTTAGGGGAGGTGAGGGAGTTGGAGCTTTTTCATTTGGTAAATGTTGGCTTTTACGGGGTATTCTAGTGATTTCTTTTTTGAACAGGCTCATACTTTTAGGTGTCTTCCTTTCATTCAGTGCATTTATGCCATATTTTACCATCATTGCATCTGTTTTTTGTGTCATTTTGGCCCATTTCTATTTTCCAAGGGTGACATCTTTCCTGGAGAAATTACATTAGTGTTTTTTCTTTACTGTAGCCTTGGTTTAAGATGTGCAACAATCATAAGAATCTGGTAATCTTCAAGTTTTATTTTGCTCATTAGACCTCACACAATTAATCTTTTCATGAACATGATATTAGTAGAGATTATTTGATTGTCAGAGTCAAAATGTACAATGAACAAGGAGGAATAAAAACTATATATAAAAGAACTAATGATTCAAGGGCTTTTTTAGTAATTTGCACTATGTCAATGCTTCTCTTACATATAACTTTTTCCAAGTTAGCACCTGTTAATTTGGTTGAACTTAGGCTTATTTTAATAAAGAAATTGACTAAATATCCTTGGGCAAATCTATGGTGAGGACCTAGCCTAGAACAGAGCTCTGTGTTACCATCATCTCTGTATAAGCTACGTAGTTTCCAAGAAAGAATTTGGCACGCAGTTTCTGCACAATTTTACTTGCCAAGGTACCAGCAAGTGATGTGTTTTTCTGGCTTAGCTCAGGTTTGAATCCATGCTTTCCTATGTTATCAGTCTTTTTATGTATTTCATTCCTCTCTGAAGTGTCCAAATAGGAGAATTAAAAGAGAGCTGAAAGATGCTGTATTGTATTAGCATTGTAAGCAGTTTATCTTCTGTTAATTCCTCGTAGGAACACCTGTCTTCCTCTGATTCCTCACAGCTACTGATTTTTTAATGAATTCAGTCTAGTGAATCCATCAGTAATTTTACTAACAAAGAGTAGCTCATGTATTTGAGTGTCAAATTGCTTTTTTAAGAAAAAGGTATTTGCATCTTACATCAGCAATATTTTTTTTTCTTTTTAGCTCATTGTCAGCCCATTACAAGTTGACAGAGGTTTTTAATGATTTTTAATGCAAGATTATTCTCCAAAGTACTATTCTGTCAGTGCTATAACAGTTTTTGCAAAGCTGTTTTCTTTCCTTAAGTGAGAGCATATTGATCATTTTCGTATAATGAAGATATTGTTGGTCTTTTTAAAAATAAGAACATTTGAGAATTTGTTTAATATTCTCTTCAGTATTGCCTTGTAGGAAGGTTTTAGAAAAACTGCAGTGTTTTGTTAGTAGAAATACATTTCTGTGACTTTACTGCTTGAGGAAACCTTGTTGCTGAAGTAGAATGGTGGAAGGCTATCGTAGGGTCTCTTTGAGGAATAAGAGATTTTCACCGTTTGGTTTTTGTGTGCTTTTTTTCAACTGTGGTAGCTCTTTCCAGGCACTCCTGCAGAGCCCAGAGCTCCACTCAGTGTTATCCAAGGAGGCAGTTTTACGTAGCAGTGGAAATAAAGGGTGGATGTGGAGGCATTTATAGAGAGGGAAGCTGCTTTATTTTTCATCCTCACGTATGGTAATACAGTTTAGTGCAACTGTCTCACTGATACCTCAAATTTTTCCATTTTTTTGGGGAGATTTTGTATTTAATTGAAGAACTTTTATTTAAAAAAAAATGTTATTTGAAGTCTTTTGTACTGTGAAATCAAGTTAACAAATCACTTAATAAAGAAATAACCTTCAAAGACTCTGTATCCACGTTTCCTCCTCAAGTAAGCACAGATCTGTAAAGATAATAGTTGTGTGTCTAAGTCAGAGATACTACTTCTTGCTTCCTCATTCTTAAGGAAACTTCTTCTCATAACACTTTTTTTTTTACATTTTTTTTTAAACAAAAGGAAGAACAGCATGCGTATTTTCTAAATAAACTAAATATTTTAAAGGCTTTCAGATTATTTTGTCTAAAAATGCAAAGGTTTTTTTTGTTGTTGTTTGAGAGAGAATTTCACAGAACAGTTGAGAAGTGAACCTCGGAGATGTGACTACCCAAGTGTGACAGTATTGTCAGATGCTTAAATTGCCTTCTAGAAGTCATTTGAAGAAAAATCAGCTGCATCACTTTTTCCTGCAGCCTCAGTTTTCCTGCACTTCTGTTTCTATTGGCGGGATTTTCTTAGTGGTCAGCTGTGCTGTGAATTGTCTCGTTTAAAATAGCTGAGAACAGGTTTTTTTAAGTGTTTTTAACATTGTGAGGGTTGTGAGTTTCCTAAACAAGGGCTCTTCTTTTTCAACAACTCTTTGGCACTGAGTGTGCTTGCTGTATCTTAAAAACACATGAATTGTAAACTTGTTCTTTATCCTTTTTCCCTTTTTGTCCATTGAAGCTAGATTCTCTTCTGTAGAAGTTTCTGCAAGACTGGGCTTTATTGGTCTGGTTTTGTTAAATGGAACAAATATTATTCATGGTGCTGTGGAACTGTCATTAGCAGCTTTGAAAAGGGAAAAATGCTTTTAAATGATTATGAAACTTTTTTTTCAAGAGTTAAACTAATGAAAAACACATATTTTATGTACATTCTAAATGACTGCTTGCTTTCTTGTGATCTTGGAAATCTTCATCTCTCTTGTCTATATGATGTAATTAGGGTAATTACTTGACAGAAAATAAAATGCAGACCTGGGAATTTTAAATTAATTTTATAGAGAGTTAAGATGCTACTCTAGAGATAAAAATGTAGTATGCTGTGTCTGAGTGATGTTGACAGTCTGTAAAATCACTTTCTGTGCTATGCTGATCACAGAGTATTATTTTAAAATAACTTTTTTATGCTTTTTTTTTATGGCTATGCTTTGTTACAGAAATCAGAGGCAGCAATGGAAATTTTTAAAGAAGCTGGAGTACCACGGAAGCAGAAAGTTACAGCATTTAACGTAACAGATGATGCCATAATTAAACCAGGTAGTCTTTTTGATTTACTGAACATTATATGCATAGTTAATGCCTGCTGCTTCTTCTAGATCTAAACCAAGTAAAGTTGATTTCATTCTTGTTTTGCCCTGAACTTGCTGGATTCTTATTTTCTTGTCACTGAACACAAATAAGCTTTAAATGTGGCTGCCTGTTGTCATATATGATGCTTTTTTTCTGGCAGTTTGCAAAGTAAAACACGTAACAAATGTCCTCGCTGAAAATCAGTATCAGAAGTTAAGAGACTTAATTAAAAAGTTCTTTGTTTTTAGGTGTTAGTAGCTTTTGTATATAGGCTGCTTTTATTTTTTACTTTCTGACAGTTACTGTCAATATTTTGACATGAGTTATATATGGTAGGAGATTCTAACGTCTTGCATCTTCGTTTGATATTAGAGAAGGCTCCTGCAAGAGGTTTTAAGACAGTGTGGTAACTGATAAAAATAAAGTCTGATGTGTGGAAGGAGCATGGGCTAATTAATTGAAGCAAAAACTTGAGATGTAGCAGAATTGCAAATTTTCAACAAATAGGTATATGCTGAAAACAATAAAAGAGCATATATTTTGTCCATAGCATGCTTCATGTACCTCGTACTATATCAGTTGCTTGCTGCTAACAGGCACATTACCCCAGGTTTGTATTGATCATACAAACAACATTAAATAATATGAGGAATTTATGCTTGAGACGTGACTCAGATGAGTGATGTCCCTGATGTATGGCAGCATTACTTCTACTAAAAAGTAGTGTCTAGGTAATTCCCTGTGCTTGTAGGTCTATCTTCTGTCTTTAGTTTGGAAACACTGTCTTAACAAAGAGGAAGCATTGTACAACTTTTTTTCATTTAAAAAAAAATTCACTTTGTGAGGTTCTATACAGGGGGAGCATGGTTCTGTTTTCTTGCCTAGTTTGTTTATTGTGAGTGCCTTAAGTAATAAAGTATTTTGGGCTTTGTTTCTTTCAGTGTCTGGATCGTTTCTAAGTAGAGCCCAAACTTTTTTCCAGCGCATTTCAAATTGGGCTAGTAACTGAGCAACGTGACTAAGTTGCAATTTCAGAGTCTAGTTTAGTCATTGAGATCTATAAAAAAGAACAAATAACATTTGTATAAAAAACAAAAGTTGCTTTCCTTCCTGTGACTGCAGTCTACTCTGGATGGTAATGACTGGAGAGTGATTTGAGGATTTTTGGCACTTATTTATATGTGATCTGTCCTCTTCTTTTGCAGGTACTCCGTTGTATGCCGCTCACTTCCGCCCAGGGCAGTTTGTGGATGTTACTGCAAAAACGTAGGTTCCCAGCATTTTAATGCATAGTGCTTCTCTTTCAGATAGACTAGTTGACTTGTCTTTTTTTTGAGAAGAGCTTTATGAGTATCAAAAGCTGAAACACAGCTGCAAGGGCAGGGGCAGAATCTAGAAATCTGCTCATTGGATCAAAAATAACAGATTTCTGTTCTTCGAGGCTCTTTAATTCCAACACTGTTTGTAAACAAACTGTGTTAGGGCTGTGGTTGTCTGTTGCGCACACGTGATTATTGTTGGAGCACTTGATATACAGCTTGAGAAAGAGGTGCTCAAGCTAAGCACAGGTCAGGAAGTCTATAATGTGCCTGTGGTATGTGGAAGCAAGGAATAAATGCTGTAGGGCCTCAGCTCTCAGAAAAACTGTTTAATTTTGACTTGAGGAAGAGATGAATCATCATGACAGCAGAACAAAAAAAAAATAATAGAGAATACATTTAGCAGGACAACAGGACTGTCAAATTCCTGTATTGTCTTCTCTCGTGTTCCAGCTCATCTCGTTTGCCAGCAACTGCTGATATCTTTCACTTTACCGTGGGAGGAATGATTTCCTCTCGGACTACTGCGAATGCCAGATTAGGGCTCAAGTGGTAGAGGGTGTCAAAAGAGGAGCTGGCATCCTGCCACGGAGACTCGTCATGCCTTGTTTGTTACGTGCATGATTTCCACTGCCCAAGAGAGTTGAGAACTCCTATCTCCGTCTTTTAGTGAAGTGTAGTTTGGTTGCCTTGTGCTACCAAGATAATGTTCTCCATTTGACGTTTAATTTTTTGTGTAATGGAGATAATACCAAAATGGCTTTGTTGAAATGCCATCCGTTGTAATTGCCTCATGTGTCACAGTTACAAATGTCTGATGTTATTCACAGGGCCCTGCATGTAGGGGGAAATGCACCACAGCGGTACAGCAGAATAGTCAGCTCTAACATAGCTCCACCTGAAAACACTTATAAATGCATCTTATTTGGAACAGGAGGTCAAGGACTGGAATTAGTGTTTTTCTATGTTGAATGTGCTTATGTAAGACTTCAACCTGGTGCATTATTCATTCAACTTCTAAATTGTGTTTAATGAACAGCCTATGAGAGACAGCAGCTTGTCTGTAAAGCTAAGTACCGCATAATCAGGAGTACAGGCATTTCATGCAGAGAGAGTGTCACACTTTGTTAATGCAGAAGATCCCTGTTCTTGTAGAAGTATTTCCAAGTACCAGGAAAGTTTCTTGGCAATTGAAGAGATACTGGTAAGCAGCCGTAGGGTATCGATTTGTATCTTGCGATGTGTATTTGAAGTAGTAGCAAGCTGAGAACAGTCTGGGTTCCTGGCCATCTTTGGTGAATCCATCCCATCTTTTAAGTCAGTATTTTTGGTCTGTATGGACGATCCCAGTTTGGAAATTACCTATTTGTTTGTACCACTGATTTTCGTAGTATATTGCATGTAATCCTGATGTACAGGTGCCTAGTATAAAAGGAGAAGAAAAAACTCTTAAACAAAAGGGACTTAGGATTTTCTTCATCATATTTTTTCCTGTTAATATAATCCCCTAATCATCCCAGTCTTTCTAGATCTGATTTTATTTTTAAACCCTTTTCTGCGCTTTATTCTCATTCTGGTTTCTGCTTTTTTTTTTTTTTCCTTAACTACCAATTTTTTGGAACACTGCATTTATCAATACATTACCTTAATTCTTGGGCAATAATTAAATTATTTGTGTGCACTCCAGTTTTTCTGTGGATCTTTTAATTTATTCCATGCAATTTTGTGCAGTGTTGCTTAATCCCATACTTGGTGGAGTTTTGTTTTTAATTATTTTTCAAAGTACCATATACATCATTCTTTGTTACTGTACATGTAAAAAATACAGCTTTCACGATGTCACAAAAACATCCAAGAAATGCTTGGGGTAAACAAGTTACCTAGGAGCGATTACAGCATTGGTGTATAGCATTTGGGTTGCACTTTGGGAAAGAGATGAGAATATACTTCATGTTAAACTTATGTTCTGAACCACACTGAAAAGGAGCCAGCTTCCACCTGCTGAAGAAAGAGGGAACCTGTGGAGGTTTGGTCTGCAGGCTGATATTAGCCTTTGTGTATTACTTCTTAGAGTTGTATTGAAGCCATGGGGACATCTTGAAAAGCAACATAAGAGTATTACGCTGAGTCATAGCAGGGAGCAACTTCCATTTTCCTGATTTAAACTGTTACGGACTTAAAAGCCAATAATTCCTAAAATGTTCTATCGCTGCTAGTAAAGTTTCTAGAAATATTTTTACGTGAATGAGTTCTTCAAATTTTTAAGATCATCAGGAAACTTGTTTTATCAGAGAAAACAACAAAGTCTGCAATGCTGGAAATCATATAAATAATAAAGACTTGGTTAGTATCTTGATTAGACTTGGATATTAAAATGTCAGGTGGTTTTTTGTTTGTTTTTCTTAGGACCATCGGCTTTTAAACTTTCATTGGAAATGCATTTGCCTGTCTTTTGAAATATTTTGATTCATTTATTCCTGTGAAGAAAAACACACAGAAAGAAGAAGGGTCAATTAGAGATGTGTACAGTTTGCTTTTATTTGAAGTTGCTTATTTTGTTCAGCACAATATGCGTGGCTTTTACAACACTGACAGTAGACAGTGTGTCTGCAAGCTGCCGGTTTTGTTTAGTGCTGATTTTTTCCTTAATACTCATTTTCAGCAATTTAAAAGTCCAGTCCTTAAATTTCATAACTATTTTTAATTATAAGACTCGCCCTTTGTTTTCAGAGGTATGTTTCAAATATATGTGAAAGTTTAGGCAGCCAAAATGTGAGGATGGGAGGAGGTGGGACTGTGCTTTGCATGGCAGCCTGAATGCTGGATGGAGCTTGAGTTGTAGTTGACTACATCTCAAAAGAAAGTTGACTTTCTGCCACTTCGTGGCCTTTTTCACGAACATTTCAGGAAACCAATGAAGTGTCAGAAATGTTGTCTCTCCAAAGAAAAAGCCAATGGTAGTTGTCTTTGAAATGTGCAAGTGGTAATTCTGTTGTGCTGAGTGGCTTCTTTGAGCTTTGCTAGGCTAACAGACTGATCTGAGTCTGAAAGTACACTTTACAGTTGTCTGAAATTATTTGGCTAAGTAGTTGGGATATTTTTCCTCTACAGTATCTAAGTGGTCGTCCTTTAAATGAGTTAAATTTGAAAAGTTAATAGCAAACTGAAGTGTGGTTTAATTACAGTGCTTTATTTCAGTAGTTCTCTAAACGATGGTTGGCTCATTAGCTACTGGCATTTTGCTTCTGTCAAACCTAGAAATTGAGGTTCTGTACAAAATTGTGTGGTTGCATTGAACAGCTGCTTTCCAGCAGGTGAGACCAGAACTACTGTGTCTAATTAAACTCTTAATTCCTCAGAATGATTATTTTCATTTCATTTAATGCTTCTGTTAGTTTCGCATATGCTTGATTGTTGCCTGTAGTTCCTTTATGGGACCCAGGTAATCATGCTTCGATGGAGCTAAGTAAAGTAAGTGACTAAATTCCATGTATTACAGAAAAGTGGTGTTACGTCTATACATATCTGGTCTGCTAAAGATAGACCTGATGCGTGCTTGTTCAGATATTGTGTTTAATGTTGCTGTGGTTAGGACAAAATTGGAGTCCTTGATTCAAGCCAAGACAGCAGGTAGTAGATGTCTTATCAAGAAATCTCAACGGTATAAGTAGGATGAAAATGTTATACTTTAATGTAGGCTCTTGGTAGCCATCTCTCAGATACTGCACATGTGACTTGATTCTTTCAGACTAGAGTCTAGACACTAATTCTGTTTAATGGTTCTGGATTGAGGTCCTACTGTGACGAACCATAATGTTTTGAAAATATCTGAATTCATCAGAGCTATGCCTATTAAAAGGTTTTAGAGTTGTACCTTTTCTTATGTATGTTTGAGTTTGTTCTAAATTAGAATTGTATCATGTTTATTTTTAAAGATTCCATAAAATTTAGTATAGGGGGATGTCAGCATTTCTGACCTTAATGGGAGAAATCACTTTTGATGTACTCTTAAATAACATGGTAATGTAGATCAAAAAAAAAGTAACTCCAGGAGAGATGCATGTTGGTATCTTTTATGCGTAATTTGGCTAATGTGAAATTACATGAAATAGTACATATATAGTATGTTAAAAATTGTGCATAAATATGTAGTAACTATGTGTTCTAATCTTTTGATTTTTGGCTAGATTAATGTTAAGAAAAGTCACAAGACTTTTTAAGTAATTGAAGATGCAGCATTCTTATGTGGGATATATTCTTACAAGCATTCGTTGTTGGCAGAGTTATGAAAGTTTAATATAAATGTAAACTTGTTATAAACCTGCTTTTTTTCCATACTATTTGTTGAACAGCATGCATCTCAAGTTTGCTTCCAAATGCAAAATAAACTTCATACAGTTGGAAAAATAGAGAAATCCATTACCTATATGAGAGCAGATCCATCACGTCAAGAAGGACCTAGGTTGGAAGTTTCTTCTTCTAGAGTGTTAGAGGTCTATTGGCTGAGCTAGTAAATGCCTAAATGAACAGTCCTTCTTTTAAGTTTGATCTAAAGAGATGCCAGTAGTTCCTTTATTTTAATTTTTTATATTTGATTTGCATGTGTTTTTTACTCTGGCTCTGGCTTCCTTTCAGATAAAGGATGAGACTAGGAGGAAACATATACTATCTGTATAATTGTTCTTCATCTTGACATGTGCCTAATGAACACCATATGTAGTTTATTCTTTCTTTAAAAAAAAAAATTAAAATCAAAAACTCAAGAAGAAACTACAGCCTTGTTTCATTCTGATTATAAATTATTTAACTGAATTTATATAATTTATAAATCTTTCTTTTAAATCATGGTGTTGATTGAGAATTGTGTTGGATGGGAAACTAATGTTGAATGGAAAACTAATAAAGAATCATAAGATAAAGTGTATTTGTAATTCAGAGACCTTCGTTCAGTTCTTCACCCAGGAAAAATGAAACTATTCTAAAAAAGTATTGAATAAATATGATGAAAGGGTGTTAGTAAAGCTTTAAACTGTATGTTATATTCTAGTTTCACAGTTGAGATCTTTCTTGACCTTTGCCACAATATTTCAGATACTGGAGACAGTTTTTGTATTCCAGATTAACCAGAAATGTTGAAAGAAATCTGTTCTTCAGCATGCTCTTTTTTCAGTCAGTCCATACTTACTATATATTTCCTAAGCCTTCGGTATTATAAACTCTGAATCCTTGTTCACATTAAAATGTGTATGTAACTGGAAAAGACCAAAAAATAGTTGAGCATTTTCTATTGCATAAATCATTAACCACTAGTAACTCTTATCATTCAATATAATCACTCCTTTTTGAAGACAGAGCGTTTGATGAGGTAAATATTTTCTCAAAATGCACCTCTTACAAGTATTAACCATTTCTAGCAACACTGTTTATTTATATTTTATTGAAAAGTACAGTTTATGGGACTAACAGTTGTTGAAGTCTAAGAACGAACCACCTGAATGACGTATGGAGGTGATTCATGATGTCAGGGGTTTTGCTTAATTGAAGCTGACAGGAGTGTTTTCTCTTGAAATGGTAGCTTTAGTTGGTTGTCTGGTTTTCTGTGAATTGCAAGTACATTTCTGCAGCTGAAGAATTAATCATGCCCCCAGTCTGCTCTCTGATAACTGCACAGCTGCTGTTATGTGACCCACTCGTGGTTTGGTTTTAGAGAGTTTGCTGATTCCATCTTCCAGCTAGAGATGCCAGGAGTAATCCACTTGGAAAAGGTAGCCAACATAGGTAGCTTTAAAGAAGTAGCAGTGGTTTTGCAGAGCAGATGCAAGTTTTCCTATGGCTCCAGTTTCTGTTCTGTATTTCCAAAGTTATTAACATCTACAGATGGCTGAAGGATTGAAAAAGGAAGTAAAAATGAGCCACTCAGAGCATGAATGGAAGCAAACTTTTCCAACCTTCAATGCTCAAGCTATTGCTTGCTGGCTTGCTTTTTTTTTTTTTTTTTTTTTCTCTCCAACTGTTGCTGCTTGCCCTGTGTACAGGCTTTTAAAATAAGCTGATACGTGTGTCCCTGATTTGGGGAGCCCTGCTCCTCCCTCCCATAGATACCCTCAGGTCCCTGTTACATCTCTCTAGTTTTTAGTGGCATTACTTTTGTGATCAGGGAGTAGGTAAGATGTTGCCCATATGTCCAGCATGGAGTATGCGTGCTCGTTCCCAGTTTTATTTTCCTGTGTCTAGTGCTGGAACTAATAGGACTGTGGCATTGCAAAGGGCATTAGCAGGGAAAGGGTTTCTGTAAATTGGATCATCTCATTACATTAATTAATCAGTGCAGTCACAAACACTGTGGACAGACTTCTCCTTTTGGAAAATGACAAAGCGGGTTTAAACACGCACTGTAATCTACTTTTCTCATGCAACGATGAGCCAGTTTTTCCTATTGAGCCTTTCCTTGCAATAAATTGAACTCCAGAGCCAGTAATGATATTTGCTTGAAATATTAAGGCAGTGAAGATGCATTTAGTTTGTCTTAGAGCTTATTTGTCAGATGGATCCAGATCAAATGTGTTAACTGCTTTTATTACACACACAATTGTGTTCAAGAGACAAACCTACTGTAGTTTGGAAAATAAATGTTCCTTGGCTTATTTTGATGATAGTCTAAGCAGCCATCCCTTCCCTCTCTCGGTGCTTACTGCCTTTCATTAAGTTTTGGTATGTGTTGTTGTACACTTACTTTTCTCTTTTTGCTTGATACTAGTTCAAGTTTCATCATAGTACTATGTACCGAGTACCATCACAGCAAGGAACATTTGATATCAGGCTTTTTGCATATTTGACTCCCTTCTAGTGCTTTTTATTCTCTAAAGCAACATTAAAATATTGTTCTAAAATACGTTTGTGGTATAAAATACAGATATTTTAAAAATATTTTCAGGAACTTTGCTAAAAGTAAAAAGTTGATGAGCCTGACTGAAGTTGTTTATTGCTAGAACCTTTATTTTAAGGCTGACTAACCTAGGTTTATTTCTGTCTTCTTTTTAGGATTGGTAAAGGATTTCAAGGTGTTATGAAAAGGTGGGGATTTAAAGGCCAGCCTGCAAGCCACGGCCAAACTAAAACTCACAGACGCCCTGGAGCAATATCTACCAATGTGAGGATTCTTATTTCTTCTCACTTTCTGGTGTAAATATTTGTCTGTGTCTTTAGAACTAATTACTAAAAATGAATTACTTCACAACAGCAAGCTGTTACCATCTACTCTGTGGTAGGAGAGAATCCCAAATGTTTTAAAGGAGGTTCAGAAACCTGTATAGTAAACAATCCAGATAGCTGTTCTTGTGTGTCTTAAGATATGAATATTTATTGTTGGTAAGTAAGTAATCAGATGTTTTAACTGAGCAAATTGTGGTATCGTACTATAGCGGAGAGAAATAGTCTTAAAGCTTCAAAGAGAGTTCTAAAAATCTTTTACCACTGCATTTATACATTGGAAAGGATTTACGCTTTATACTGCAGATATTGTGCTAGTCTTTGAAGAAGTAGGTGGTTGTACTGTGGAACCACAGTTTGTTTTATCACCTTTCCTGGTTTGTGTAGCTGCTTAATGAACTATTTCATCCCCAAAATAGCTTCTTGGATACTTAGCATTTTTAAGCAGAGTATGGAATATTTTAAAGTTTCAAACTATAAACAATATTGCTTTAAAAGTTCTTTGGGACACGTGCTTCAAAACTTTGTCCCTATAAAGCTTGCATAACATATAGACTGAATGAGGACTTTTTTTTAAACTAGCTTCACTATGCAGAATGAAAACCGAGTCACAGTACTGAACCTGATTTGTCTGATATTTTCCAGTTTAGTGTTGACCACTAAAAAAAAAAAAAAAAGCTATAATCCCTTTGTTACAGTACTGTTACTTATAGTGATTTTTATGATTGAGGTCAACAGTTTAAGATAACAAATAGAGTAATACCTAGCATCCATCAGGTAAGAATTTACATTTAAAATGCTAATCAATACTAGATGTTTTCAACATTATAAATACCAGCATATTTTCTTGCTGCTACACTCATGTTTGAAAGTACTGCTTGAAGTTACATAATTTTGGGGCCTGTTTTTTATCTAGAAAGCTGCAAAAGTTTACCGTGGAAAGAAAATGCCTGGGAAAATGGGTAATGTCTACAGGACATCTTATGGGTTAAAGGTAGGTACCGACATATTAGAATGTGTATAAGGTGGTTGCATTGCCAAGCAATGGACTAAGCCGTACATCACTGTTGTGGGGTACTGTCTGTCATTTGTTAGAGGTATGCAAGTTGGAAAGACGAGCAGCAAATATGTGCTCCTGTCTTGTGGCTTACAAAGAAGGTATCTAAACTCTCTTTGTGTATATACAGTCCTGGGGATTGGGATTTCAGGTGGCACTTGCACATCTCGTGTGTTTTTCACTGTTTACCTAGACTTCTGCTTTGCAGTAGGAAAAGCATTGGGCCTCTGGCATCCTATAATGCATGTTTTTATGTCTGTTCAGGTGTTCAAACCCAGATCAAGTCTAAGTTGTCTGAAGTCATCCTTACTTTATTGTGGCCTTTCACTTTCCTGTGTGAAAAGGGGACTATAGTTTCTGTCTAGATTGATGTGTGCATACCTGCAGGAGTTCTTGGGCTATTACACCCACTGTCTCTGCAGGCAACCTCCGTAGTTTGCACAAAAGCATATTAGCCTCTAGGTTGTGAAAAAGTGTGCTGCTGCTCTCTAACCAGAACTAATGTTTCGTAACAAGAAAATGTGCATGTTCAGCTGAGCGCCTCATAGAATTAAGAAATTAACAAATGGTTTCAATAATATTTGCACAAACATATTTGTCTTAATTTGTCACATACGTATCCTACAACAGCTCTTGCTGTTAGAGGGGAAAAGAGAGTTAGGAATTTCAGCTGGTGTTATGCTGAGCAAAGGGCTGCCTTAATCTGCCTGACCATGAGCCTTTTAAAACTGTTCAATGTACTCCTGCAGTAGAAAGCTATGCACTCAAAATAGCGTGTAACCAAATTTTGTGGCACATCTAGGTCTCTGCAGAACATTGTTCTTCTTCAGAATGCCTCCTCCATTTAATCAGTTCGGGCTTTGCTTGGCTACTCTTTGTGAAGCTGAGAATAGTCTGTAAAATGAGCTCATTAATATTTTTTTTTGGCTCCTAGGTATGGAGGATCAACACAAAACATGACATTATCTATGTAAATGGCTCTGTTCCAGGTCACACGAATTGTCTGGTGAAGGTATGTTTGATAGTTTCAACTTACCTAGTATTAGTGACTGCTAAGCTTTTTACAGCTCTCTTAAAACAGGAAAAACGTTGGTGGAATGCAGTCTTCGTTTATTTAGGGTTCAATCTTGTACTATAGAATTAAAGCAAGTAGGATCAAGTCTGTAGACGTGATTAATAGGAGCCGTGGTTTACTGCTTCTTCTAAATAATTTGTTCATAGCTTTGCTCTGGTGCTGTGCATCCATGTAGCATTTGATAAGCCAGCAGTCACTGGATCCTTATGGAAAGTGCCTCAGGGCTAGGTCCATCCCCTTTTAACCCGAGTCCATAGGGTGTTGGTGAGATCTGGGCTGTATTCATGAACAGAATACAGAAATACACAGCAAGCACTGCTTTAAAAATTATCCAAGGCATTCACATACACAGTGGCAGTTACCTTTCTAAGAAGTAATCGAGAAGACAGCTGGAGTTCACAATAATGATATGAGTTCCCTTTGCAATCAGTATAAATGTATCAGTGTCATCTTCTGTGACATTTTACAAAATTAATTGCTAATTGCGAATTTTATGGAGATTGTTTCAGGATTGTCTATGAAAAGCTGGAACAGTGAGAAGTAGTATACCCATCAAAGTAAGAAAAATAGCGCTAAGGATTTTTTTTCAAAATAGATTTTTCCTCTAATTAAGTATATTCTACACATCTGCAAACATTCTTTGGAATTTGTTTCCTTTCTGACTTAACAGATTACAGGGCACCAAACATCTTTAGTATCTCTGATTGTAAAGATTGTCAGATGTATAGATATATGTATAGCGTGTTGTTTAAAATCCTCAGAAACATTGTAGGGATTTAAATGGTCCAACTCAGAAAGTTCTGGTGTTTTGAACAAGCTTATTATGTTCTTGGCATATTTTGCTATGAGCAGTCTTTTCTATGTATTTTCTAGCTGTGGAGCACAAGTCCACAGTTACTGGGCAGTAAGTAAAGCAGAGCTGTTTTTAGAAGAGGTGATGTCTTACAGAAAAATGAAGCTTCTTTTTATGTTTCTCTCATTGGAAATAAGTCCTTTTTTTCTCAGCGAGGTGTCTCTAACTTGATTTGACTGTCATGTCCACTCCAAGCCTGGAGAATACATCACACATTTCTTTCTCAAGATTTGAAAGTTAAAATGAGTTAAATGTCCAGGAGAAGAAGTTTTCAGGGTAATTTTTATGCAGAATTCCTGGGCATGACGTCAGTGATATAGAATTAAGACCGGTTTGATTGGCTTTTCGTCTGTATATCAGACTGAATGAACTTGTCTTTGACTGTGTTCAAAGTATCTTTCCTAATCCTGTGACGTGAAACTGGTAGGTAGCTGTATGTTAGTCCGAGGTTTAATTACGAGTCTGTTGTTGGATAATACTTAACTCGTGTGTATACAAGCAATATAATGTGGCTGAAAAAATGAATAGCATTTGATGCCCTGTCCTTTTTGCTTGATCTTAATGGTACTCTTAAGCAAGAACAAACTTGTTAAGAGGAGACTGCTGGGCTGAGCCATCTGAGCATATCCAGTAAACAACTGTTGACATCTGTAATATGAAGAGGATAATAGGCTTTGATTGTCATGGTGGTCTGCTGCATTACCATTTAAGTGCTTGCCATTTCTAGTGGCGACTTCAGTTTGCTCCCCATAGATGATGATTGGAGCTTTATCCTAATATCAGAAGAAAAAATGCCTTCACTGCCTTCTTTTTGTCAATGCTCTTTTTTTGCTCATTATTAACTAAGTGACACAAGGCACTGTTCTGTCCTCTTTGCTAAGTCTTTTGTTTGATGTGTACAATCTGTGTTAATTGTATTTGCAAGTTACCTTTTTGAAAACGTTTCAAGGCACAGCTGGATTTTTAAATTGATAACTACCTTTGTATGCTTTGTGGCATACACGTTTCAGAGTTGCAGCTAATTCCATTATTAGAAATGAGGATTGAGGATCCATGGGAAGAATTATAGGGATTTCATCCCTTAGATCTGCCTGATTAACGTAACATAATATTTGGAAGAACTTCTAGCCAAAGTGCTACAAACTCAAATTTTCATGGGTTTTTAGTTTTAAATAACCCTGTAGTTAAATTTTAAGTTTTTTAGAAATTGCCTCCACTCACATATTTGGTGATAGGAGGGAGTATGTTGTTAGCAACAGGGTATTCAAAATCCGTGAGCTGGTGAATCCATTCTGTGTTTTTTATTGTCCTTCATAAGACACATGAATTAATGGAGTGGCTTTACCCTGCTGGCAGCTGAACTCCACCACAACCGCTCTTTCGCTCCCCTTCTTCAAAGGGGAGAAAATACGATGGAAAGGGCTCAGGGGTTGAGATAAGGACAGGGAGATCACTCACCAGTTATCATCACAGGCAAAACAGAGACTCAGCATAAGAAGTTTGATTTATTGCCTACCACCAGCAGGTTAGAGCAGTGAGAAACTAATACCAAACTGAAAAGGCCTTCCCCCAGTCCACCCTCATCCACCTCCACACCCTCAGCAGCACAGGAGATTGGGGAATGGGGGCTGTGGTCCGTCCATGGTGCTTCATCTCTGCTGCTCCCTCACGGTCCCTCTGCCCCTGCTCCTTGTGGGGTCCCTCCCATGGGATGCCATCCTTCCTGAACTGAGCCTGTGGGGACTGCCCACAGGCAGCAGCTCTTCAAGCACCGCTCCCACACGGCTCCGTCCCATGGGGTCCATCCATCCATCCCCCAGGAGCAAACTGCTCCAGCACGGGTGCCCCACGGGTGGGGGCAGCTCCCCCCAGACCCCTGCTCCTGCGTGGGCTCATCTCCACAGGCTGCAGCTCCGGCCCGGGGCCTGCTCCTGCGGGGGCTCTCCATGGGCTGCAGCCTCCTCCAGGCCACATCCACCTGCACCACCGGGGGCTCCTCCACCCATGGGGGGGCTGCAGCGTGGAGATCTGCTCCATGTGGGACCCATGGGCTGCAGGGGGACAGCCTGCTCTGATCTGATGTGGGGCGGCTGCTGGGCTCTGCTCACAGAGGCCACCCTGCAGCCCCCCTGCTACCAAGCCCTTGCCATGTAAACCCAAGACAATTACACATATTCATTAAAAAATATAAGGGAAGATTTTTTAATATATCTCTGAAGAGAAAAATTTAATTAAAAAAGCATATACCGCAATACGGTACAACGTGTGTTCTCTAATTTCTTGGAGGAAAAAAAAAATCTTCATTTAATCTTGCTGCAGTCATCTGTGGTATTTTTAGCTTGTTTTGAGCCTTCCTTCCATGGTGTTTTCTTGTTTACGTACAGACTTTGACTTTCTATACATTGATATATGGCTGTTTGTATCTGTAGCTGAGGAGGGAAATTACGGGATATTAGCTTCCATTATTACTGTTTGTTCCACTAAATACCTGCCTGAAACTGGGTAGGAGTAATGTCTAGGGGCTGTGGGACCATCTGTCTTTGAGCTCGAGAAGTGGAATACCACATAATACTCCTCTCTGTGCGTGCCTCTAAGAGGAAGGCATTTTTTGTTCAGTAACTGTTCTTTGTTGCCTGGTAACCATTAAAAGCACAGCGCACCTTAAAGCGTGTGTTTATTTTATGTTATGTATTTTTGGAAACTTCGTGCATCAGCACTGTATCCAGACGGAGATAAAGCACTAAGATTTTTCAAGTTTCATCTTCCCTGTAGAAGGTGCAGAAGACTAGGATTGATGGACTCCTGGCTTAATTAGGAATCAGGTTCGGTTTGATGTTGCATGCTGAACCACGCAGTTAAATAACTGACACAAGTAATATTTCTAGCCAACTGGAAAATTAATCAAAAAGGCTGCTTTAGCATGGATTTCTGCCTCAGTGGCAAGGTCTAATAAAATTAAGAAAATTTAGGAGTATGCTAGAATGTACGGAACTCTGCTGTAAGCGTAGCATCACAGTGAACATTTGTCAATTGGGTTACGCTGTTGAGATCACCTACCTCTTGTGATACCAATTACCCTTGGTGTATCCTCTTAGATTACAGGGTTTAGACCTACTGTGGTGCTCATCGTCTAGGAGAAAAAAGCTAATGTTTTTTTGTTTTTTTTGTTTTTCCTTTGGAACCTTATGATGATTGATTTGTCTCCCCAGTAGATTATCAAAAAGTTCTCCCTTCAGTTATCATTCCATGGAGAAGCATAAGACTAATCCCTTTTTTTAAAGGGATGCTTTATAATGGAGTTGATATTGTAGTATGGCATAATACAGGATGCTATTGTTCAGACTTGATAATGTTTTATACATGTCCTATTTTTAAGACACCTGATATGCAATCTTGATTACCAAGCTGCCTTTTTGCAAGCTAGAATTAAACTTGAAGCAAACCATTGCTACAGTGTCATACTGTGCTTGAGCTAAGAAACTTAACTTCTCAGTCTTCCACTACTGCTTCTTTCTCCTTTTTTTTTTGAGAAGTCTGTAGTACTTCACATCCTACTTATCTCACTGGCCAATATTGCTGTCTGTGTTTTTAGCTGCTGACACCTGTGCTAGGTGTGCTGTGCTCAAACTGAGAATGTGTAGGAGTAGTATGACACCTTGACTTTTTTTGTGTTCCATATCCTGGACCTTGATAGAGTGGTGTGAGGGTTTTTTTGTTTGTTTGTTTGTTTTTAAACAAAACAAGACTGGTCAGAAATGGCTATAATTCTTGAAGTAAATGTTCTGCCTAACTTCAAAAAATAGCATAGAAACTGAGCTGGGTAATGTATGACACTTGAGATTATTTCTAAAATTGAGTGTATTGAAACACATTTTTCTGTCTAGCAAACAGTTTGCATTCTTGGCTGTGGTTGCTAACACAGCCCGAAGCCCTGTTAAACAGCAAATGTGAATTGTGACTTCAGCGTTAAGTTTTGATGCCTGTTTAAGACCATATTATTTTGTGTTGATAGATTTCTGAATTTGTATATACTACCTATTTTTGCTGTTAATATATAGGACACGCATACATGCAGTTTATTAAGTATCAGCAAAATTATTTGACTGTTTTAAATATCTAGTGACAAAATCATGACCAGGTCCAATTTCAACTTTCTCATATGATTTTTTCATTTACAAAACTCCACAGAGAATATACTATAGTGTATTTATACTACTATGTATAATGTCTGTCTATAGGACAGAGTACTGCAATATATAGAAATATTAACAGTAGTTAAGCAAGCCAAGTGGCAATGTTACATTGAGTTATACAGTGAATGCTTATATGGATCATAACAGCTAGCTGGGTGCTCAGCCCAGTTCCTTCTCTGAGTGAGAGCTAAGTTCACTGGATTTTAATAACACAGAGCATTAAAACTTACACACATGTCATAGTGTTCCTCTGTTTTTTGTTTTTTGTTTTTTGTTTTTTTTTTCCTTTGAGAATTGTCATGAAGAGAGTTGAAAGGGATCAGTGCTATCAGTTGTGAACATCTTGGATTTATATTGCCAGAAAACCTGCAGAAGACCACTTAAAATCTTATACATGACCTCATTAAACTTTTGAGTTGTAGACTGTTTTCTCTTAGCGACTAAACACGGTTATGAGAGAAGTTTGTATGTTAATTATTTCTACATAATTACACAACTGTTAGAGACTACAGCCTTATTGTAAAAGGTTACCAAAGCAATTGTTTTTACAGCAGTTTCAGTTTAGAATGTAAAATATATTTTGTGAACTTTGGGAAGGAAGGAAGTGAAATGTTACTTGATACAGCTTTGGATTCTTTGCTCTAAAGCATAGTTTTGCAGCTGTGGGATTTTGACTCTGAGGAGTAAGGTGAAAGACATCCAGTGGCATTTTTCCCTTTATTAGGGATGCTCTCAGAAGATCACTGTGAGAACAGGAAGAGCTGTGCCGGGTCATGCACAGTACAATGCTAATGCAAACAAATGTAACCGTGGCAGTGTACTGCCTAGCTTCCTTACAATGCTGCAAAGTTGTGCAGCAGAGATAATAAATACAGAAAACTTTTGGTGTGTTGCATCCTTCCTAAATAAAAAGGCAATCCGTTAATTCTCTTGAGAATGCAGAGAAATTGTATCATGTTTTAAGTTGCTAATTGTAGTTTTCAGATGTAAAGTGAAATTGAATTACTCTTTTGATTGGAATAATTGTACCTGTCTAACAACTTTGGGAACTTTGAATGAACGTGCCTCTTTCTGCCTTCTATCTGGTATCGATGCTTCAGGACCAGAACTTCACTTGCACTTGAAAGCTTTGCACGTAGAAGAAGACAGAAAAAGAGCTAGGGTTTTCACTAGTCAGAAAACATACCGTATCAGTTACAGTGATCAAAAGAAAGAGCATATCAGAAGAAAATAATTTTAACACTCGCCAGGGCTCATGCTTTTGGGATCTGCCAAGCTTCTGAGGAGTTTAAAAGGGGCAAAATGAAATATTACTGTACAGTGGCCTGCTGAAAAGGTCCCTTAGGAGTCTTGAAGCTTCTTTAAGAGCATTTCTTATTGCACAAAATGCACCATCTGCAACAGCGTTAAAGTTGAACAGAAATCTTACGTTTACTTAGATAAACTAATGCAGGAGAAAGATTAGAGTCTTGTGTTGCCTTCAGTTAAGAACAGATGTCACACTCAGATGTCCTAGGATATGAAATATCTGCTTTAAGAAAATAAAAGGAAGAAAAAAAAAAGGGGAGGGGGGAAGGAAACAAACATTTAAGTTCCTTTCACTTTCCAGGTGTCCAAAACAACCTGTATTGTAGAACCACAGAATGGTTTACGTTGGAAGGGACCTTAAAGATCACCTCATTCCAGCTTTCTGCCATGGGCAGGGACACCTCCCACCAGACCAGGTTGCTCAAAGCCCCATCCAGCCTGGCCTTGAGCACCTCCAGGGATGGGGCATCCACAGCTTCTCTGGACAGCCTGTGCCAGTGCCTCACCACCCTCACAGTAAAGAATTTCTTTCAAATATCTAATCTAAATCCACCCTCCTTTAATTTAAAGGAGAGGCCCTTTAAAAAGAGGCCCTCCCCAAATATGTATTACTACATATTTATTTCAAAATGAGAATAAACCAAAGTAACAAAAAACAAATAAGAAAAACACTCTAGTAAGATGCATATGAAATAAATAAGATATCAGAAATAAAGCAATTTATTTTCATCTTCCTAATATATTGTGGCTAGTGAAGAGACCATGGATATTTTCACTATTTTTCAGAAGAGAGGTAGCAAAGAAGGCTTATGCTGTATCACGGGATGAAGGGAGTAAGAGAAAAAAGAAGGGAAATAATGGGTAACTGGTGAGGTTACTAAAACATGTTTATCTAGTAAAAGAAATAACAGCAGTCTATTGAAAGGGAAATGTGACTTCTCAGCCTCAGCAGTTCAGATGGCATGGTTGGAGCTGTTTGATTTTGTTTTCCATGAGCTCACTATTGCTGGAGCTGTTGCAGCAAAGGTCTTTGGACCAGTGCCTCAGCCTGGTTTATTCCACGTAGATACGTAGCATGAAGTGCTGTCTGCTCTGGGCACGGGTGATTCAATAGTTAAGCATGGCAATTGACAAGTGAGCAGGTGTCTGGTGGAAGAGGAATGATCTACTCAAAAAGCTAAGTAGCCATCCTAACCAGTACGATGTGTTGAGCTTTTCTCTCCCTCATTCTTAGCAGAAGGCTTTCTTTTGTTTAATAAACCTTCATTTAGAAAGCTGTTGGAACTTCTTTGGATAAAATAAATAGCAGTTTTTAAAAGCTCCAGTTCAAGTCATTTATTGTGCATTTCATCCGCAGGAATCCTCATGGACTTCTGCAAAGGCTCAAGTAATAACAGATATGAATCTGGTAAAATCAGGGCTGTCAGAAGAGAACTGTCAGCAGGCATAAGATTGTTTTATTTAATTTCTGCTGTAAATCACAGTTGTCTTATGTGAGGCTTTTTCCAAACAAGTAGGAACAAGCTTCCAGTTCTTAAGAAGCTCTTAAGAAGACAACAAAAAAAAAGGGGGGGGGAGAGGTAAGGGGAAACACAAATTATCTTCACTACACTAAAATTTTCCCTAATCTAGTTGTACTTTTTTTAATCCAATTGGGTATGGTGGCTGAAAGGGATTATTACAGCTCCAGGAGGAAGATCGTATGTAACAATATAAAAATGAAGAACCTTATTTTAAATGAAATTTCATTATTTGAAAATTTGTAGCTCTTTTTTTTCTTCTTCAGAGATACCACCTCTCTATCTCCCACCGCAGACAAACTGCTTTTTGCTGATAACTCTAGCTACTAATTTTCTTCAAAGATTGGAGTTTCAAGGGTTAGATCTTAAATCTTTTCACCATGTAGAGAGGTCAGTAAAGGAAAGTTATTTCTGTATGGCACTACAGTTATTGGAAATCAACTTTTCTTAAAGGCTCATATTCCACAAACCTGGGTATTGATTCCTAGGTGAAGAAGTCTACATACTTAACTCTGTAGTCACTGATTAGCCCTGCAGTAGCCAGAGGGACCCCATACAGCTCATATGTGTATCTTCATAGGATTGGTTGCCAGAATTAGTTTGTATCGTAAATACATGTCTTGGTTGTTGAAGAGGTGATTACACTGCATAATATAACCTGATATGTCATGTAGGAAAGTAATGTGGGATATAAACACAGTTAAAACAAGCCCTGCTCGCATACATTTATGTTAATAACATTTTACAATATTGAGCAATGAATTCCTAAGAGTAGATTTCCATTCTGTCAGTATGGTACAAGTGATAAATTCTCCTTGAGCGTTTTTGTTTGCAGTGGTTATTTTTGTTGTTGTTATTTTGTTTTTAACTCCTCAATGACTTTGGTACAAAAAATATTAAATTCAATAGTTGGGGTTGATACTAAAGTAACTGGTGATTATACAGGATACACAAGTATGATGCAAATGCTGATGTTTTTTCTTATACATGCAAGGTAATTTCTTTGATTTTTAGTGCATTGCTGTCTGAAGGTTCTCTGTAAGATTTATTAATCATCCTTTTCCTCCCTTGCTTTCTAGGTCAAAGATACAAAATTGCCTAATTACAAAGACTGCAATAAAAACCCTCCATTTCCCACATTCTTTGCTGATGGAGATGAAAAACTACCCGAAGACTTGTACGATGAGGAAGTTTTCCAGTTCACAGATCCATCTGTCACATATGCATAATGTTCTTGACATCTTTGAAAAATGTACAGTTTTGTTATTTTCATGAATTTTGCAATGCTATATAAGAATAAACCTATGACTTGCAATCTGGCCAACTGACGTGAACGCTTCAGATATCACTGTTTCGGTCGGGTAATAAGACCTAACACTATCAATTGCAAATCTGTATAAATCAGCAGGTGAGTCAGAGGGGACAGGTTTCAAAGCACGTCAGTTTGTCTTCGGTGATCTTTTGTCCTCTGTCACGGGCTGTGAAAGCTTAGACATTTCTGAAAAACTGTTTTGAAGATGGGTCTATTTGATATTTTTTTTTTTTTTTTTTAATACTACCAAATTCTACGTTTCTCTTCTGTGGAAGGTATTCTGGCCAACTGATCAATCAAAAAAAAACCCTTTCAAATCTGCTTGGACATCTGAGACAGGAATAAATCAGATGCAAATCCAGATTCACAAAGCGTAATAACCTGAAATAAAAAATACGTTGATTTGCATGGATTGATTTTTATTTCCTTCTTTTCACTAGAGCTCTTTTCTTTTGCTTTAATGTTGTGTTGAGTTTAATATAGCAGATACCCATCAAATTCCCTAGAGTAAAGATCCTGTTGACCACTGGCTGTCTCTTCAGAGCATGCTGGCAGTGTGAACAGTGAAGGGGTATTTGGATGAGAAATGTTCAGTAGCAGAGAAGCACTAAGACTGGTTGTTGCCTCTGCTGACAGTTTATTCTGAACTTCACAGAGGTTTCCTTGCATGCTCTCCGTAGAAATACCACTCCCTTTACAGTTGTCTCTGTATCGGATTCTCATGCTGTTACAGGAGAGCTCTTACAAAGAAACGAGGCCAAATGTGAAGGATTTGTCTTTATGCTAATGCTTGTTTTCCTTCTACACCACCTTTTAATAGTTGAAATCTGTGCACTTCTTTCATTCTTCATGTGATTTACTATTTGTAAGTCTGGTCTTTGAACACCGTAAATCCTCTCACATACCAGAAGCGCAAGTATCTGCATAACTGTCAGTGCCATCTGAACACTTATTTACAAGCCCTGCAGTAGTTCAAGAATTTACATATCTTAAGCTGTTATTAATACTGTAGTAGAGCTGTCTATTCATCTTTGCAGCTTCATCACAAGATGTCAAGTATCTTGAAAAAAAATTCTGAAGACCTTACTAATACCAATTTAAAAGTGATGTTCTTGTCTTTATGATATCTCTCAGCCACTGAGGATGTTTTGAATTTTTTTAATAGCTTGAAGAAACCACATACTAAAGAAGCTGCATAGAGCTAGCACATAGAAGTACACTGGGGGAGATGATTAGAGAGGCACTGGTATGAAAATTTCTGCAAATATCCTCTTAGCTGGATTCAGTCAAATTTAAAAGTTAAATATGTGATTCAAATGAGTTAATCAGAATGCTGAATAACAGCACTCCCTTCCTGCTTCCCCTTCTCTTCAGTAACACTGGCTCTGCAAGTGCAGGTATCACGCAGCAGGTGTGGTGCAAAAAGCCCATATCCTGTAGCAAACACCCAGTGGGGTGTCGTGTTTTGGCTGTGAGACTAGCAAGGAGTGCAACTTGTCACCTGTACAGGGTAGCTGGCATTTCCTGAAGGGGTGTTTGTTGTTCCACCTCCTGATAATGCAACAGGTTTTAGAAGTTGCAGCATTTCAAGTGTACTTGCTGCTGAACACGTGTAAATCGGGGTGTTTTCAACTGCGTAGCTTGCTGTCCTGCTCTGGTTTATGGGATAACGCTAGCACATGTACTTCACATAAGGAGAAGGTTTCTTGCCTATACTGAAATGGCATCGCAGGTAGAGGAGAGTGAGTTGTGATCATGGTGCCAGACCAAGGAGGCTGTGGGGCTGGACTTGTGCTGCTGCCTCAGGGGGAGGATGGAAATGGTGGGGAGCTGCTTGCCTGGGGCAGGAGCTTGGGGCCTTTGAGCTACTCCTGTGAGCTGTTTTGTAATTCAGAGTTAAACATCTTCTGTTTCAATTTCTTTGTTACTAAATGTATTATTACTTTAATTTATAATGGCCCTGGACTATCACTGGGGAGGTTGTAACAGACAGATGTGCTTTCTCCTACTTGGTTTCTCAGCCTGAAGCTCCAGAACTCAGTGATCCCCCCCAGTTACTCCTGCTCACATTACTTTTTAGCTTCAATATCCAGCTTCCGTTGCCTGAGTAAAGACTGACATCCTGAAGGTACTATCCTGAAGGTAGTCTTTTGTCTAATCTAAGGATTAGAAGCAGGCAAAATTAGGCAAATACAGAGTCCTCCTGTCCCAGATGAACCAGCAGTGCCTTGTGCTAAGGGATATGTTTATTCTTCTGAAAAGGTAAACCAAGGGCTCTCTTGTAAGTGGGTTCCTGCACATATGTTGCTATTCCTATTATTGAAAGGTTTGAGCTGTCATAGAACATGTGCACAGGCAACACCACTACCATAAAATAAAAAAGCTTTTAGTCCATGTTACCTGTAGGTTATCAAAGGAAGAACTGAACATGTTACAAGGAGACTTGAATCCCATAAAGGAGGGTCCTACTCCACGTTGTAGTCTGTTTTGCTGTCTAAGGAAGTAATTGTTGGCAAGCTCTGCTACCGCTGGTATTAGTGGTGAAGCAGTTGAGATCTGTGAATCGTGTGCCTGTTTCAGCACAGAGAGAGCAAATTATTGATCTCCACTGAGAATATAATGCTTGAAAGTTGTGTGTGCTCTCCTCAGCCTCTTCCGTGTCCTTGGGTTGGGAAAGGGCCTGTGCTTTCCCTAGCACATACCACGTTGCTTTGTGATGCTCAAAAATCACGTGGGGGTGCAGCAGAAAGCTGGAGTGCTTTTAAAACCAGGAGCACAAGTAGGTTTATTGACTCCTCTACTTTATTACCGTCTCATCAGAAAACATGCAGCTCTTCTTATGATTTCCAGCAAAACACTTGACGTTCACCAGTGCATCCATCCCCTGGGCATTCAGCTGTGCCTGGAGCTGCCCGTGACATGGGGCAAAAGCCTGACTCCAAGCACTTCTATCGTACTGAGCCTGTTTTTGGTAGGCATTTGTGAACATAAGGGCTGTGGGTGCTCCGTGTCCAGGAGCACATTACCCCATCCTTAGGCTGTTTGGGGAGGGGATGTTTTTAACATCGACACTTTGCTTTGGAGGAGGATGTAGGGTTAAGCATCAGCTGTATCCATGACTGCATGGCGTGACTGCTCTGAAAAATAAATACTCTTGATTAATAACCCCTCTCAGTGGTTCTGTAACGGTACATGAATAAACAGTGGCAAGCATACAATATAAGTTGAAGGTAAAAAGACAGCAGGAAGTGGAAATCAAAACACTCATCTTTCACTTGACAACATAATTGCAGCCATTGATGATAAACAAGGAGAGTTTATTTCCCGCAAATCCATACTTCTAAATACCATTGCTCTGTCATTATGTGAGACTGATAAACATTTTCCTTTGCTATTTTCACTTGATGTGGAAAAAAAGTGTTGTGTTATGTTAGCATTTAAGAAATATGCTAGTAAGCTGAAGGGATGACAGGAGTTTGTGTGTAGAGTTTCGCCTTCCTCCACCTTCCCTGTGGATTTCAGAGTCTGGTATGGTCTGAGCCTTTCTTAAAATAACAAAATTATTTTTTTCGTTATTGATTTTAACAATCTAACTCATGAGTTGGGTTTGCTAATGTAGCATTTCGTAACCAGCTACACCTCCGAAAGGTGAGGTATAGCACAATCAGATAGATGGCCATGAAATCATGATAATGGAATGGGAAGTGACAAAGCTCCAGGAGGACTTTTGGCCATAGAAAACCTTCCAGCACAGAAAGACAGTTGCTGAGCAGATCTTCCCAAAACTGCAATCCTCTGAATCACATCTTTATACCACTACACTGATAGCAATACAAACCACGAGGGAGGCTGACTGGTGCCCTCCAGCTGCTTCCGTAACACGCAGCAGCGGCGAGCCTGACACCCCTGCCAGTGTGATGGGATTTATGCTGCCCTGTGCTGGTGAGCAGAGAGGTGCTTCCTGCCCTGATAACCTCCGCCGAGAACAGTGGTGGGTTCATTCATTTCATGAGTGCTGTATTCGTAGCGCTGCTCAGCTTGGCTCGCTCTCCTGATTTATTTCATTCCCACGTCTCCTTGAAATCTCATGTGGGAATGCCTCTGTACCCAGTGTCTTCTAATAATTAGCTCTTATGCCCTTCAGTGCACAGACATTGCTTATTAATTGCACTCTAATGAGCATCTCTCACCTGCAGCAAGTTGCTCTGCACTGTTGCACACCACAGTGTGCAACACAGCGTAGTACAGTTTATTGTGTTTGTATAGCACACTTGATGGCTCTTAACAGCTGTAAATGCATGCAAAAATGCTGACCTTGATCTTGGGGTTTTATTGGTTTTGGAGAAAGTGTTCAGTTTCTGGTGGAGGAATTTAAGTCAATTACACGTAGCGTTCTCATTATAAATAAATCACACCAGCAAAAAGAAATTAATTTCAATTAATTCTCTGCTGTGCTTGAAGCAAGGCAGCAAAACAAACCCGCATAAAGCTGGCAGTTGTTTCTGGGGGCTGTGCAGGTATGGCAGCAAGGTGTGCTGTCAGGTAGTAAAGGCATATGTTAAGGCTGATGGTCTCTAAATTAATGCAGCCTGCTGACCTACCTCGGGAAGCATCAGTGAAGACAGGAAGATGTGATACAAACTGGGGAGAACTGCTGTGTAAATAGCACTGGTTCAGCCCCCTACCCTTCTGTCAGTAAGTTTCTCCTTGCATCTCTCCCCTCATTTTAGAAGGGGGTGTGTGTGCATGTAGGCATCACAAGAAGGATTTCCAGCAGCACCATTGTCCATGATGATATTAAGACTAATAATGCCATAGTTCTCTATTCACCGGGCTTTCCTCATTCCTGTAGGATGCCATAGGTGGACTCCTACCTACATGGATTGTTGACATGCCACAGCAGACTCATTTCTGAGTTTGAATACTGAGCCCCCATGGTATTGTCTTGCTTTCTGATCTAAGTGGGCAACCAGTCATTTGGGGAATTAGAGACCCCATGTAGCCACTGCCCATGATGCATTGAAAATCACTGATTGTGAATAATTTGATTTTTGGACTAAATTAATATGCATTTTCATGGCAATAAATTTGAGCACTAGAACAGAACTCAAAAGAGGCAATCAGCTCAGAAAGCAAATGCAGTTTCCAGGTTGAATGCAGACAATGGCTTAAATTATTTGCTGTGATCTAATGAGCGTCCGCTGGAGATTGAGCCTTCTGTGCTCCAGTGCTCACTGCTGCATCTCAAATTCTGGTGTGTAAATTCTTCTGGCAAAGAACCTGTATGTACTGGACTCACACCATGGATGAAGCCAGCTTTGGGGAATTTGAGAGGAATGGGCTTGGAAAGAGAGGTTGTTAGCAAAAAATTCTGTTTGAACCAATTTCCTATTGTTCAGTTTGTGCTCTGTAATTTGCTTCACATTTTTCTGGGTGACACAGGATTGCAGCCAGCTAAGTCGAGTTTTCATCTGTCTGTTTTCATTTCCTTTCTCATTTCCTTTCTAAATAGTAGAAAAACTAAAACTTTTTTTTTTTTTTTTTTTTAATGTAGTTTTTGCAGGTGTTCAAAACAATAACCTTGAAGAGGGTCCCTTGGCAACCTGCTTCTCTACTGAAAAGCGCTATGATTCATCTTTCATAAGCAAGGCACGGTAATTTTATAAATATTTCTCTTTTTTCTATTATTATTTTTATTTCTAGAAGATTGAAATGGAAGGCCAACATTGCTGGAGCAGAGGCTTTTCTGCATGTGGCCTCTGTGAACGCAGAGTTACACAGATTCTCACCAAATCCTGAAATCCTGTCTGCAACAATGTGTTGTTGCTCCATGCAGCAATGAACTCACAGTGGCACATTCAGGTTTGGTGCCTTAGTCGTGTAAAGAGTTTGAATGCGTGTGCCCAGTGTCTCCCAAAACATGCAAGAGAGGATTTGGCAGAGGGTGATAGGAGAGTTACCTCATGGTGCACGTGGTTCAAAATCCCTCTACCTTTCTCTGCAGTTACCAAGAAATGTATTTTTGTCTGCTGGTTTGTTCTCAAACTGCAAGACCTATTTCCAAAGGGAGATCTTTCCTCAGGAGCTTCCATAACCTTCCTTAGTCTAGCCTCAAATTTTTCTTTATTTGGCCTGAAAGTTTAGCACTACATATGGAGCAAGAGCCTGATAGACAAGAAACAGATTTGATTTCTCTTCCCCCGTCTTCCATTTCCCTTGATCACAGGTCAACAGAAAACTTCTTTCCCTGTATGCCACTTAAAGAGAAAAATCAATCATTTTCTGAGAAATTGCCAGTTGATTTCTAAACTGCAATTTCACCCCCGCAGAAAAGGTGCTGCGGAAAGTCCTTCAGCACTCTCTCACCCAGCTTTGGAGACAGGAGGGCATGGCTCTGAGCCCGAAGGCTATCAGCCTGGGGCAGGATTTCTCCAGCTCTGCTCCGTGAATCTGATGAGGCTGTGGCGTGGCTGCTCGGCCTGCACCCGCCACCCACCCCTGCTGCACGCACGGCCAGGAAGTTGTCTCAGGGAGGCTTTCTCTTTTCGTGCTGTTGAAAAATACCTGGCCCAGCAGCTCTTATAGCTGTGAACGTCTGCAGTTATGTGTGTGCTGAGTGTGCCCAGTGAAGGCTCATTTTACCGGCTCCGAGTTGGGAGCTCCACTGCTGTTTGCTTGTTTCTGATGGGAGGCCCAGTGACAGGCTTTCAAGCACTGTCTGTTTACAGTTCAGTGAAACTGCTCCAGTTGGCAAAGCAGTCTGTTCCCTTCACTCTTTGAAGGGGAAAATCAAATGGAGTCCTGAAACTTCACTGGCGATGAGGCAGGGAAAGCACTGGCCTGCTCCTGGCCTGCTCCCCCACTGCGCGTCTCCCACCAGCAGACCCGTCGTGTTTACTGGTGTCCGAAACGTGAGCTTTGATGCGAACACAGGACTTGCTGTTGTCTGAAATGCAGCCTGTATCAGAAATATAATCATACGCTGTCATCCGCTCTTGTTGCAGCCAGCGTTTTAACTGGTCACCTTGTCTAAACCACTTAATGAGCTTCATTGTGGATTATTAAAAGTAATTGCTTATTTGCAAGCACAGGGAGATAGCAACAAAACAATTTCATAGTTAGTAAACATCGACGTTAAAATAATTGCTGTTTTGTAAATATGTAACTTTCCCATCTATTCAAACATATTTAGGAAAACTAATGAATTATTAGTGCCCAGCTCTTTGTTTATGAAGTATTTTTACAACCACCAACTACACTGTTACATGCGTACAAGTTTAAGCTGGTAAGCAGAAACTTCAAGAGAGCACAAGTTCATCAGCTGCTGATAAAGTACAAGATTTATCCTCCATTCCGCAGCCTGTGGGTTTTAAATTGAAACAGCACAGAGGACAAGCATTTGGTGAGGTGCTGGAGACACAGGACTACACAGAAGGAGGCTTTGAAGGAGAAGAGCTGAGCACCACACCTGAATGCTGGTGGCAAAAGAGAGAGGAGCAATGAGGGAATGAGGACAAAGATGTGTGGGGAGAGTGAGGAACCCTGGAAAAACTCCTAGGAAGGGCAAGGCTGGAGAAAGAATAAATGAACTTGTTTTGCCATGAGCTTGTTTTAGCCCAGCTGGTAAGATAAGCAGCCTCCTTGAAAGGGGAAGTTCAGGCACAAATTTTCAGAAGAGGCATTGGGACTCTCCATTATTTTCTGAGGAGAGTGCCTGTTGGTCTCTTGCAGCTGGGCTTTAATTCCCAAATTAAGAGCAGGATTTAAATCCAAACCCTGTCTTCAGTGACTCCTATGAGCTGTCCTAAACAGCAGTCTGCTGTGCTGGCTGCTGAACACTCTCGGTGCCGAGAGTATTTTGGTCTGGGGCCAGCAGGATCTGGGGATTTCTCATGTTGAAAGCTGAGGATCTGCGCTGAGGTGTCCATCAGCCTCTGCCCCTCTGCCCTTATCTCATTTGTCTCCATTTGCCTCCCTGTGGCAGCGGCTGTCAGTTGTTCAATGACAAACTAAATTACTGCTGGTGACCTGTTGGGTATGTTATGGCCTCACCACAACAGCCTCCAGGACGTGGAGAAAGAAGTAAGATGTAGTACATTGGATCGAGGGAGGGAGAGAAAGGAGTGGAAGGAGCTTTGCAGAGGAAACACTTCATTCTGCACCTCATACACACCCACAGCACAATACACATTACACCATGCACAGCCTACAGTGAAACTTCTGAGTGGGGGGAGAGCACAGGATCAGACCTAGATGTAATCACACCCCTGCTACTTGACGTCTGTGGTGTGACGGGTTTCATAGTTCCACTCCCGGTACTTTGACAGGTTTGCCTGGAATTGAACATGTGTCTGGCAGTGCCTGTGACTGATCACATCTGCAGCTCCCCGACAGTTCTGCACAGCATAGATGATGTTAACATCTCCAGAAAGCTGTTGACAGACAAAATCCTAAATGGTGATAATAACAGCTAAGCTTTATTCTCCCTCACTTTTTATCCCTCCTCCTTTTTCTTTTTCTTTTTCCTTTTTTTCTTATTTATTTATTCTCCATACCTCATATTAACTGCCAGCACAGGCTATAGATCCTGATTATCTCTGCATGTGGAATTCCACTGGTTGAAGTTTCTTCTGTATGAAACAAAATATATGTCTCCTTCACTGCAGAGAGATGGAGAATAAATTTAATTTCATGTAAATCTAACCTGCTTTTCCTCAATCACCTCTTTCCCTCTCCACTTCATTCAGTTTTTCTTTCTGTTTAGATAGGGAAGAGCAGGGCAGGATCTGACCATTTTTCCCTTTGTGGGTTAGAGCATGAGTACTCAAAGAAAAACTTAAATTCCCCCAAAGTTATTTAGTTTACAGATTGGATCCCATAAAATCTAGCTCCAGATTTTATAGGTTCACATATTAAGTAGGCAAATTGTCAAAATTAACTAAAATCTACCTTGTAGATATAAATCCTAATTTCATAGCATTTCAGTGCAAAGCCATGCTTCAAATAAATATATATATATATATATATATATATAAAATCCCTGAATATAGAAACGTGCAGTTTTGTATGATCTGCTGCAAAGCCTGACCCAAGGGAACCTCTGTGGAAGGAGTGTGTGTGGGTGTGCTGTCTCCACAGCGACAATAACTCGGAAGAAAGCGGAGGGCAGGCTTTGCCAAGGGAGCTTGCCACCTGAAGGACTGGCTGCGTGGGGGTGGCAGGGAAGGCAGTGGCTGTAGGGCATGGCCTGTGTTGGAGGACTGCGGGACTGAGTTTGCTTCCAGCTCTGGAGAAGGTGTGCTCCTGCCCTGCCAAACGCTTCCTGTCCTCCAGAGGTAACAACAGGGTTATGCCTCCAACCTCAAAACTGATCTCTGTCATCTCCAGTGAGCCCTGCAGACCCAGATTTCCCGAGCCTTGTCGCAGCCGTCACTGCTTTAGCACAGGGAAGCCTTTGAACCTGAGTATAACTCCAGCCTGAGGGGCTCTGAGGGCTCTGCTGATGTGGTAAGCATTGCAGCAAGTTACAGAAACCTGCATTTTTGCTCCCCAGCAGCTCCCCATACTCAGGTTAATGTATTTAACATGTCTCTGCTTGGCCCAGGGCACAGCTGAAGGCTGTTAGCTCCTTTTGTTTACTATTTTTTAGGTTTATTTAGGGGATTTATTTTGGGAATATAATGAGGGACATGGACCTCAGGGTGCTGCATCTCAAGGAAGCTTGCAGCACCCTTCAGTTCCTGTTTGTCAGTGAAACATCCATTGATTTCCCCTGGGAACTTGAGTATGGTGATGCTGAGTACCTTGGAGAAGTCTCTGCCCTAAGTGACATTAATTATGCCCCCAAAAGTAAATGTGCAATAGAGAATTTAGATTAAATTCAGGCTGGAATGAATGAATGAATAAATAAATAAATAAAAGCCTGAAAAAGTTTTGTTTGTATCCAGGAAAATTACCTTACTTTAATGTTAAAAAATTCAATACTTTCCTACCTTCCTTCAGTAATTCTCATCATGAAGTTTCATGCAGTTACTGCAAAGTGCTGTGGGCTACGATATTAAATTGAACTAAGTGTTCAGGTGCTAAGATTTTCAATAAGTTCATCCATCTGTAAACCAGCCATCCCTTTATGAGAAATAAAGTAAGAACTTATCTCGCTGATAATTTATTACTAACAAAAGCAGGAAGACCTTGTGCATGTATTTTGCATGGACAAGTGCAGTTCAGCTCTCCTTTGTGTGCTGAGCAGATGTAGCACAGGTTTCAAATGAGTTGCAGTGGCACAGTTTGCAAAGCAACAAAGCCAAGCAAGTCCTCGGGGACTTCAAATCACTATTCAGAAAGTCAGAGCAAAGCTATTCTTCGGCGTGAAAAATTCCAGGTCATCTAATTACAGGGTGTGCACCAGTAGCACTGATGGTAGGAAACCAAGTGCTTGCTGAAAACTTTTCCTCACCTCTATCTTCCCCTTCAAGATTAGTTGTGTTTTGCCCAGCATTTCAGTGTGTGATGATTCAGGTGAGATGTGCAGGAGCTGGTGTTAGCTGCACTGCTGCTAGATGTTGACTTTATGGGGAGTGCTGATAACTCTTCTCTGAGCTCAGAGCTATTTCCTATTCCTCGCAGCCCACAGAGGGCTTCCACTGCCCTGCAGGTTCTCTCGAGGGTCACTGGCAAATTACAGCAGCCAAACCCAATCTCATTTATTGTGTCCATTGGACAAACAGAGAGGAGCCAACCAAGCCATTTCGGGTGTTCCAGGTGTTTTTTTTTTGCAGCAGCTCCTGGTCAAACACAAGAACTGAGGACTCCCGGTGAGCAGGCAGGATGACCCACCCTGCACTGGCTATGCTAGGAGGGTTTGTGCAGTTGTCTTGGTTTGTGCCTTGGACCACAAATTCCTTTGGCAGAGCAGGCAGCAATGCTGCCTCTCTTACACAGGGAAAATCAAATAGGTGTTTGCTGATACCTTAGCAAAACCACCTTACTGGAACTGCTATACACTTACATATTGAGATCTATTCGACTCCTGGAAAGAATCAGAAAGCAAAAATAAGAAGTTAATAATTAGCTTCTTTTCTTATAAAAAGAAACTGTTAGCAGCTTCTCTTTGTCTTTCACTTCAATTAGTCTCATGCTCACACGAACCCTGTGAAATTCAAACAGCACGCAAAGTCACTTGTAAATGTAAGTTGCATCCAACCCTTGTGCCCCATTCCCACAAGTGTCCATGCCAGGAAAATGAGAGAGCAGGAGATGAGCTCCATTCATGAATTTTATTATCAAAACAAATCTTGCTAATTCACCCCTTTTCATTCTGGATTGACCACTTTTTTTTTTTTTTTCAATGTCACTGTCTAATTAAGGTGCAAAGCAAGGTGAAGAAAGTGGCCCTATGCTTTTAGACATTTGCTTTTTTCAGACATTGGCTTTTTTGCTAAGTTGAATGGGCTTCCCTTTCAGAAAAGACAATACCTCTCTACCTCTGGGAGAGGTAACTCTGAGAGGTCATAGATTAAGCAAAGTTCAGACGAGTGTCTGAGGGAGAGTCAGAGGTGTGCAGATGATAGGAAGGCAACTGAGGCACATTGGCACCAGTGACACTCTGGGACTCTGTGAAGACCACCTTAATCTGTCTATATTTCAGCTACAGACCAGCAAGTTGATCTTCATGGCTGTGAAAGGGTCAAAAATGAATATGATAAAAGACAGCACAATTTTGGTCTGCTCTTTGTTCAGAAAGGACAAGGATTTTTTTTTTTTTTCTAATTTATTTATAGTTTAAGCACTTAGCTGTGTTTCATGCTGGAGCAAACCATGTCACTGTAAAGACATTTTCAAGCAAAAACTCCATCAAAGTTATCTTTATTTTTGCCAATAAACTTTAGCTACAATAGATGGACCTGCCTATTTCCATGGGCTCTGTCTTCAGTTTTTCACTGGCCCATCCTCATCCAGGCTCTTGCTGGATGCATGACACCCATTGCAAACAGCCCTGTTGCACTGCACAGCATGGGGCTCTACAGAAAAGCTTGGGTCGCTGTGAATTGTCTGAGTACATTGCACATTAGATACAGCCTTAGCAACACGTGCTGTCCTTGCTCTAGCAGTGCCTCCAAGTAAAGATATTCCTTGATAAGGTTTCTAGCACCAGACATTTACCTCTGCATCTTTAGTGAAGGGTAAGCTGGTTTTGTCACATCAGTCCCTCTTCCTATGCTTCCTCCGTACTTCCAAAAATATTATTTCACCCTCTCCTGATAGATGACTTAGGTTCAACATATGGTGGCTGAAGATTCAGCCTCTCTGATTTTCACCAGTGTTGGATAAAACTGGCTGTGAATTATTTATAGCATCAATCTGAGTCCTTTATTTTTTTTCCCCTTTTAAATTCGTGAATTAAGCGGAGTTCAAATGAGTGTCTGAGAGAGAGGTGGTGGGAGGCTTTAAAGAGGTGAAAATAACAGGAAGACAGCTGCTGCACATTGGCTCGATCAGTGTGGTTCAGCACCCCCGTGTCGATCTGGGGATGGATTGACTTGCATTAATCAGAATACAGTTAATATTAAAAAAGCAGAGAAACTCTTCTGACTGGGTGCTGGATTTCCATTAGTTCTGCAGTTTAGCTTTCTCCACAGGCTCATCAAAAATAGAAAGAGCCATTGTTACAATGATTGCTAGGTTTCTTTTCAGAGAAACGGAAGAGGGGAAACGAGACACAATTTAGGCTTTTCAATTTGGAGATTCAGGAAGGGAAGTCCAAATGGTTGCTGTTCCTGTTATTACCAAAAATCCTTTCAGCCTTTGTGCAGAAGCCTATCCTGCCAAGTGGCAGGACTGGAGATAGCCCTGGGAAGTGCTGAGATCCCCCCGCCCCACAGATTCTCTACAGAGCCCAAAGGGAGCACAGCATGGGCACGGGGCTGAAGTATCCCAGAAAGATACTGGATTAACGCTCACACAGGTTGATGGAGGGCCACAAACCACCCATTTCTCCAGAGCACACCAGAAATCTGTCCTGGGATGGGGGGGCACTGGTTCCCTCCAGAAAACCTTGACTGAACTCAGAACTAGTCTCTTCCTACCTGAGCTGTAAACACTTTGGTGTAGGTATTTTTTTGTCCTCAGTTGCTTGTAAAAGCCCTCCATAGTTTTGTTGCTCTGTCAATAGCAATAACATTTGCATCCTGCTGAGAAGTGTACTCAGCACAAAGTCGTGCAGGAAAATGTGCCCGCTGTCAAGTCCATGCAGAGGGTCTCAAAGAGGACATCAGCTCTCCAAAGAAAGCTCTGAGGGAAAGGGAGCAGCTCTGTGTTGTGGGACAGGAATCTGACCTGAAGGAATAGCAGAGGACGTGGACAGAAGGAGGGAACCAAGGAAACCTGTGAAAGGCCTGCTTGGATGCAAGCCACCATTACAGAGTGGCTCACTGTGGGCCCTTGGGCACGGGAGTATTTTCCATCACAGTGCTTAATTTATTTAACCAGGAGAAGCAAATAATGAGGAAGGAACTTGAGCAAATGAGAGGTTTTCCGATAAAGGTGCATTGGACAGAAGTAGACAGATGTAGCAAGACTGACAGCACATCTAACACCACAGACTAAGTGAAGCCCACGAGCGGGCACACAGGGGCAGTGAAACTGCTGCTCACTGCCAGGCATGGACAGTTGGGGCCAGAGAAGAGAAAATAACCTAGCAGGACACAAGTGGGGATGTAGTTCATCATTTTAGTCACTGATAACCAGCAGTTCCTGCCCTGGGTCAGTAGAAGCACAAGGCAGTGCACTGGGCCCAGGGCCTGCAGCGGGCAGGGAACATGTCTGCTCTGACCACCAGCCTGCAGTGCTGCAAAGCACCGCCTGGGACCCACCACAAAATGTTTTCATTTTCCTTTCCCAAGATGATTTTCATCAGCCAGTTTGGTTATGTTGAAGATACCTATGTTTTTTTGTGGTGTGGGGTGGGCTGGTGTTTGCGAAGAGGAATTGTGACGAAGCCCAGGGAATTTCCTAGTCTTGTAAGGTGCTGACATATCTGATCTGCCAGCAACCAAACAACACTCAGCAGTGCAAAAAGAACAAATGAGAACAAGACCAGAGAGAAAAGTGTGGTAGTACCAAAGGAGCCATTAGTTTTCTCAGTTACTTTTGTATTGCTAGTAAGTTCCCCACCTAATTATAATTGCTCCATGTGCATCCAAAGATTTTGTCCTTTCCTCTGCTTCCATCAGTAACAACCTTCTTCTGTGGAGAAACATTTAAAGACAACACAAAATGCACCATGGGATTCTTGTAAGATTTTTGCCAGGCTCCCTCAGCTGAGAGTGAGGTTTCACCAATCTGTCCCAAAATAAGTGACTGTCACCCCCATGTAGTGCAAATACCTTAAAACTGTACCCATCTTCAGTTAGAGGACTCTGGACACAGGTGTGTCAGGGAAGGTGCATGAAGGTCTCTCCGCAGTGCTACAAAGCCTCTGCTTCATGTGGTATTAACTTCTTGAGTTTTAGTTGTGCTCAATTCTTTGGCGTGGGGGTTGATTTTTGATTTTTTCCTTATCTGGCAGCTCAAGCTAACTTGTGAGCGAAGCTGAAATTAGAGCCATGTTGTGACATTTGGAAAGGACATAGTGAAAACTCTGAATGTTATTGGGTCACTGAGAAAGGATGGGGTTGGCATTGATGCAGACACAGCACTTAAGAAGCTTGTGTGCTTCTAAATAGGCTTGTGCCCTCTTTTTTCCCTTTTTACAAACAGCATTTGACCCCACTATTGTACAGCCATCTGGGAAAGTGTGGATGAAGGAGAGCTCTTTCCAAAAGCTCTGTTTCAGGAACCCACCCACTCAGGTCAGAAGTTGAGAGAAACTTACTTTACAGTAAAGGGTCACCTGAATGGGCACAAAACCATTCCTATGCTTGCCAGCATGAAGGGCTATCCTTAAGGAAGCCCTTTTACATAGGATTGTGGCTAAAGGGCCATATTAATCCATAAAACTTCTGTGAGGATAGCAGTATTATTATTTACATGTGTTTCTTAACCACATCATGTTTTTTTATAAGTGAGGATGTTCTTTGGGGGACTATTCAATTTTCTCCCAAACACTGAAAAGCTACTATTTTTCATTAAATGTGATAGCATTTTTTCTCTACAGGTTTTGAAATAACTATTTGTTTCTAGTAGTTCTGAACTCCACCTTGTTAGTTTTCCTCTGCACAAATGTTTTGTTATGGCTGCCTTTAAAAAGCTCTTATCATTATGGGCCTGCTTTATGCTCTTATATGGGCCATTATAAAGAAAGAGGATTGTTTGAGAAAAATATGTATTTTCTATTCTCATGATTTGCAGTCACAAACTTGCTGGATTTTATCACTGGTAGTTATGAAACTAGTTCCAAGAATACCAGTTTAAAATAAATGCCAAATCCAAAGGATTGAGTTTTTCATTGTTGTTGATTTTTTTTTTCTCTTCATTATTCTGTATTTATCAAGGCAAGGTTTATTTTCACCCTAGAGTGCAGTCACACTCCCACTTTAAGTCTGCCAGGATCAGCAACACTCATGGAAGTGACCCAACTGTGCAGACTTCTCCATAAAGATGGAAAGAGGCTTCAGGAATAAAAAGATTCAGCGATGAATGTGGCCCCCACCTGACTGGGGCAACCAACTGGTTGCATTCAACCACATAATGTGAAAAGGTGATTTTTCACTGGGTAATGTTAACCACAAAGAAGCAAAGCCCTCGTGTCCCCCACATGTATTTCCTGGATTTGATCTAGGATATCTGCAAAATCAGTGAGTCTGGGTGGATTCATCATGCTCAAGGACATGTTATGTTCTGGCTTGATAAAGAAGCTCAATTCTGGTCAGAAGGTGAAATGGTTATTCCCAATAGCATGTCCCAAAGACTGTCAAAAATATAGGATAAATAAAGGCAAACTGGGCTGGAAATCCACAGAGACTGCCAGGGCTGTAAGCTAGGGCAGCTCCTTTGACACCAATAAACTGTACCCAGGTTTGGCTCAGGCAGAGCTGTGTGAAGCATCCAGCTCCCTTTCCACCACCCCTGGCCACCCGTTATACTCGGCAGGTCGACAAGAGCACTGAGCCTGAGGATTGGCACTGCTCATCAGCCTGGGACAGAGTATTAACAAAAACAGACACATTAAAGGAAGGACTCAACTTTTTCCTGGGGAGCACTGAAATTTGAACAATCATTTTTAGGCAGCCCTTTTCAGGAAGCCCAGCTGGGAAGACCACCTGCCTTCTCTGGGCCATTGTGATAAGACAGCAAACTACCTTGGAGTGCCTTCCCACTGCAGGCAGCCGCACAGCTGGGTCCTCCGCGAGCCTTTTGATGTGTTGGGGAATCAAAGGGGAAGACAAAGAATAGGCAGAAGTCATGCATATGAATGTTCACATGCATAGACAGTAACCTTTCCTCCTCTGATTACCCTAGCAATAAATGCTTGTGATATCAATACTTGATGAGAACGAACCATGCGTGATTACCAAATCCTGCTTTGGAACTGCAGATGGAGGGAAAGGTGTTACTCTCTTAGTTTAATTTAGTTTAAGTAACTATAAAACTCATAAACTCGAGTTTTATGAAGTTACAGAAGCTGGAGTGATTGAATGGCAGGATAAGCCATTACATCTGCAAGGTAGTTTTCAGTTATAAAACACGTTATATATGAACTTGTTGCATGGCTATTCTTTTTGCATGTTCTACTTCATTTAAAATAGTATATATGTGTATATTTGTGTATACATGTATATGCATATATATACACACATATATATGTCTGTTTAGAAATTTTTATACATTTTACATGTGTGTGTATATATAATAAATATGTATGTGTGCATATAGAGAGATTTATATAATATGTGCATAGACATATATCTATATATACGCACACATAGAGAATGCAAACATGATGGGATGCTTTGACACTGACAGCTATTTTTAGTTGAGTAAATAAGAACAGGAAACATTTCTCGCGTCTGAGTTTTTGCCAGCTGTTAAGCTCTAGCCAAGAATAAGAGGAGCGTGTGTGTGTAGGTTTTGAAACTAGATTAATTAACGTCACATTTTAACTTCCAAATTATGCTTGATTTGGGTTGATTTTTGTACTTCTCTACATTTTATGCCATTCAACAGGATTAAGCTTCCAGGTGTTTTCAGTAGGGAGGGCAAAGCCTGGAGTACTTTGTGCAGCTCTGATTGCTGGTGTTGAAGATGCAGTTCAGAGGATGCAGGTGCAGAGGGGGCCACAAGGATGAGGGGTGGGGAACTTGCCATACAAGAGAAGAAGGGCCTTTTTACCCTTTTTACCAAGGAGATAAGCTTGTTCTCTCATAAAGATGCTAGAAAGTGGAGAGATAAACACCAGGAAATAAAATCGGTTTAAGAGGGCCAGGGATAAAGTTTAGTCTAAAACAGGCTTGAGAAGTACAGACTGAAGTAATGATTGAATTTAACACGGAGCTTTCCCAGTTTATGAAGCTGACCTGGCCAGGAGTGATGGCTACCAAGCTGATACAGCCTCTTCCCAGTCTGTGTTCTCAGCTAGTCACCTCTATTTCTGCTACATAAGTGATGGGGATTTAGCATCTGAACACAGTTTAAAAGCTGAGGAGATGGCAGCATACAGAGAAGATGAAAACAAACTGCAGAGCCTTGTACTCACAGGGCTCTCCTGGGAATGAGGAATATCACCGGCTCCTGAGATCATGTCAGCTCTGACTGACTGCACAGATGTGCATTGTTCATCCTACCAAAGAAGTTGCTCCCTTTTAAAACGGTGAGCTACATCACTTCTCTGAAGCTGGAGCATCCTCTGCAAGGGAAGATCAGGCTCTTTAAAATGAGGCATTTGGTTTATTTAAATGCGGCTGGAAAAGAACCGAAATTGCACAGCAGTTGGGGCCACCTGCCTGTGACCTCCCAGAGATGCCAAGGAGTTAAATAAGCACCGGCAGCCTTGCTCCTCAGGGGCAGTGCACCCAGCCACCACCACATCCGTGTGATTGTTTTCCTTGGGGCTGGCAGGGAACTGCCCTCGCCTGCAGCCACGAGGAGCAGGCGGGCTGGATGCCAGGATCTGCACAGGTGGTCATCACAGCTGGAAGCTGCCAAGCACAGGGGTGCCCTGAGCACCAGGCACACACACAGGTGGAAAATTTATATTGGAAATTGTATTCTTCGATAAAGAAGTAATTGGCGGACACAACAACTTCCTTTTAGAAAACCTTTTGAAAATAAATCCCCGTCAATGATGCAATTTATTCCGATATTTTAATAAAATGGTTAATGGAATAGCTCTTGAGTAATGTGCTGCAAACAAGCAGGTACATAACAAATCTTTGGAGCAGCAAAGATGCAAGATGCACTGTATTGTGCCATATTTAAAGGGTCTGAATGCTGAGAGAGGAAAAAGCAAGAACTCAAAGAAACGATAAAATATTAAAGCTTCGAGAGACAATGTTGTAGGCAGCAGTTTTTGTAGACATTGCTATCAAAAGATAGACAGCAAGCTCTGAAAAAAAAATAAATAAATAAATAATCTGGTTGACTGTGATGAAATGCCTGGTAATTGTCTGTCAGTTTTAGCTGAGGAAATTAGCAAATGACTCATGGGCTGCAAGCAGTGGGGAGCGCAGGGAGCCTCATCCATCATCTCCAGAACAGCCATCACTTTCATGCACTCTCTGCTGTTGCTTAACTGAAGGACAATATAAAATAAAATGCGAAAGGTCATAAATAAAATGTTTCAGGAGCTTAGGGGTTTAATCCAAACAGGCACAATGAAGGGTGATGTGTTGGGCTGGTGGTGGTGGTTTGTATTTTTGTTGTTTGTTCGGCTGGTTTGGTTTGTTTTTTCATGGCTGATGTTCAGAGAGGATTTCCTGGAAACTTGGTCCCTGCCACGGGGCTGGAGAGGTTTGGCAGGGTGAGAGTCACAGTGCAATGAGCAGAAGGAGCTCGTGCAGAGGAGCATCAAACAGGACTGAATGCCAGGGGCCCGCCTCCTTCCAGATCTGTGAGAATTTGGTACATAATTAATTTGGATGGTACTGTAATCACAGTGGGAATTTCCTTGGATCTTTAGGGGAAAAGGTAAAGCCTGAACAACCCATCTGAATGTTTCTTACTATGAAAAATGAAATGGGGTTTCTCAAATGATCCAGTAGATTTTTGAATGTAAGTGACCCATTGCTTTTGATAAGATATGAACCTCTGCTCTTATCCAGGATAATATGGGGAGTATCCTGGAGTGGAGGAAGAAAAGGAAGCCCTAAAATAAAGAATTTTATTAGAAGAAGGAAAAAAACGCATTTTGTACTAATAGACTACAACAAGCATGATTCTCCCTTGATAAAACCAGTGCTGTTCTGTTTTAACTCCATTGACAAAACAGAGTGTAGGTGGACTGGTGAATCAAACCTTGTGTTTATTTATAATAACAACTGAACGATAAAATGTTTTCCCTGGCAAAGCAACTGCTGTGAATTCAATCTCTGAAATTGTGACTAGCTCTGTTTATAGGAAACATATCAACCAGATGAAGCAAAGACCCTTTTGAACCCCCTGAAAACCCAGAACAGAAGCAGTTGAGTTGAGCCTTATTCACTTTCTCAAAAAATAACAAATTGGGATGAAATTAATGATATCATTTTCTGCTAAAGAATTTTCCGAGAAATGGAAATACACAAGCAGTCAAGTAAACGTGGTCTCAAGCAATATGGCAGCAAATCAGTCACTCCTACGTAGAATGGCAGAGCAGTTTTACAATATTGAAAACTGAAGTTGAAAAGAACAGTTTTTCAGCTAAATTCCCTCAAGAAAAAGAGCTCAAAATGTGCTTCAAATTATCACCTTTCTTTACAAACCAGCAGTAATTATTCTGTTTCACACCAAGACTGATAGACCTGGAAATTGGATTAAAAAAAAACACCAAACCATGATCAGACAATGTGCTGAAGACAACTCCTTTGATAGCAGACTACTTTGCTTTTTTTTTTCTGCTGAAAAGGGACTAAATGTTATGTTGTCTTCTGAACTGACTGCTAAATTACCAAGAAAATGGCTGACTGTCTGTGCATTAGCTTTCTACATGACCTAGATCCATATTTTTTTAATATTCTGTGTTTATATTGTGCTCTTTTTTTTTATTTTATTTTTTTAATTTATATTGTTAAATTACAGTCAGACTTCTGAGTAAGAAGTTTATAGATCCCTGTTGGGAAGCAAAAGCTGTATTTTTGATAATTATATATGATTATGGGAAAAACAGCATTTTCTCTGCTTTTTCACAGATGATATACTTCCTACCCTTTCAAGAGAAAAACATTTTTACAGCAGATCCCATTGAATTCCCCCCAAACTAGTGGCGAAAATGAGAGTGCATTACTATGAGAGCTAACAAGTGATGCTCAAATGTTGCATGAATCCTATTGATCCGGGATATCTTTAATGTACTTTTTCAGTTCTCTGCCCAGAACACAATTCAAAATTATTTGACAAAGCCTCATTGATTTTCCTCTGTTCTCAGAGATTGGGAGAAAGTCAACAACGGAGTGAATGGCAGGAGGTCAAGGTCAACCTGCTGCAAAGGGAGTTGCTGAGAGCAAATTATGTGCTCCTTCACTAAAGCTGCCCTCACAGTTGCCTTGTCCAGTTCATGGCACATCAGAGGAACGGAGAGGCCCAGAGAGGTGGTGTTTAATCCTCAGGGCAACAGCTGGGGATTCACCCAACATGGAGAACAGTATGAGGATGGTTAGCGGTACGAGGTTTGTTAAGGCAGCCCCATGCATTGCAGCCTTCATGCCAGCCCTCTTGTTTTGGGTGTCTCCCAGTTCCACTACAGAGTTAGCTCCCTTTGCTGCTCCCCAGGGTTGCAGCAGTCCCTTGCAGCCCACACAGCTGTCTGACTTACCATAGCCTCATGGATGGTTGTTCCCTTCAGCCCCTGCAATAACCTCATCTTGTGCCCTCTCAGAGCCTCCTAAGATACCACCCAGAGTTAAGCAAAGACAGAAAAAGCCACAGTCAACACAACATCGGAGAGGGTGGCAGTACAGCATTATTCAGAAAGACTGGAAAAAACCTTCTTAAGCAGTGGTATTTCTGGCAGCACAATTTAAGGGACCTGAACAAACCTGTATCCTAAGGTAGAACAGGCTCTTGGATAGCCACAAGCCCAAAGACACACATTGCTTAGCCAAACTTCAGTCTCATTCCTGGCCAGATGCTTCCTCAGACTTTTCAACACCTCACTGAAGCAGAAGACTGAGCATATGGGTGGGAATAGTCCATCCCTCCCCCCCCAGGTACAGCAGTGAGCAGCTCGCCTGGCTGCGTGGCACTTGCCTGTGACAGGCATCGATTCTCGCAAGCAGCAGGTTTGTCACCTCCTGGTTTTTCAGAGGCAGAATACGAATGTTATTTGGTAAGTGCAGGCAGAGCAGCTGCCAACTGGGGGAAGAAGATGCTTGGAAATGACTGTAAACAGAAAGTGATGAACACGTACAAAGTATGCTCAGGGGACTGGGAGGAATGCGCAGCTGAACCCATGGGGAAGGGGAATGAACAATTCCAGGATGGTGGGGCATGAACCAGGTCGAACCACCATCAGAGGTATGGGCTGCCTCTGTCCACTCTCTGCTGCCCCAGGCTCCACCTGCTGCCCAGGGACTGGTCTCTAAAAGCATTGCCTTCGGGTATCACCCCCCTCCAAATGAGACAAGCCACTCTGCAATCAAGACAGCGTTTCTATAACACTGCCAGAAATTCAAAGCAGGTACCGTAAGTCAACAAAATGCTAATTCCCAAAAGGTTAATTAAACTGAGCAGGACGTCTAGATGAAATGCAACAGCTGACTGCTGCAATTAACTCTGGTGTCGTGGTTAGCATTAGGTGGCAATCCCATGGGGGGGAGCTCCTCAGATGAGCTATTTTGGCAGTTACTCTCTTGGGGGCTCCTGCATATATCAGTCACCTTGTTCTTGCCAGCCTTTGGGTGAAATCAGTGAAATCCAATTCAGACAACTGGGGGGAAATGCATTGTCAATCTACAACCCCTCTTAACAGAAACTCATGAACATTACTGCTAAAATATGAGTCTCTGAAGTCAGTTTTTAATCTAAATACAATATGTAGGTACTCTGTATTACTTCATATCCTCTATCATCCTTTACAGGTAACGCCAGGGGGGACAAGACTGAAATACAGTTTTGCGGGCTGGGGAAGGATGGGCATTGCAGCCAATGGCAGGAAATTGTAGAATCACAGAATGCTTTGGGTTGGAAGGAACCTTAAAGATCACCTCATTCCAACCCCCTGCCATGGGCAGGGACACCTCCCACCAGACCAGGTTGCTCAAAGCCCCATCCAGCCTGGCCTTGAGCACCTCCAGGGATGGGGCATCCACAGCTTCTCTGGGCAGCCTGTGCCAGTGCCTCACCAACCTCACAATAAAGATTTTTTTTCTGAATATCTAATCTAAATCTACCTTCTTTTAGTTCAAGATCATTACTCCTTGTCCCGCCACTAGACTCCCTGTAATAACAAGTCCCTCCCCAGCTTTGCTGCAGGCCCCCTTTAGGTACTGGCAGGCCTCTATAAGCTCTCCCCAGAGCCTTCTCTTCTCCAGGCTGAACAACCCCAACTCCCTCAGCCTGTCTTCACAGGAGAGGTGCTCCAGCCCTCTGAGCATCCTTGTGGTTTCCTCTGGACTTGCTCCAACAGCTCCAAGTCCTTCTTGTGCTGGGGGCCCCAGAGCTGAACACAGTACTAGAGGTGGGGTCTCATGAAAGGAGCAGTACAAGGAGGGCCATATATTGTTATTTATTCCCAGTGTGAATGTTCCAGAAAACAGGGATTCAGAGCCCCAGACATTTCCTTCTCCATCCCACAAGGACACAGGGCCTGATGCAGGCCCTTTGGGCGAGTCTGGCAGGAAAGTCAAACCAGGCAGTGCTGGCTGCTGGCCCTCACAGGTGGAGCTTTTCTGATCCTGGTCCTGAGGAGAGGGACAGTGTGTGCACGCGTGTGCTGCTTTCCGAGCTGACTCACTGAGCCTGTGAGACAGATGGAGCCGACAAAGTTCATCTGCCCACGCTCCGCTCTTGTCTTCATGGTGAAGAGACGGAGCACGTAACTTCCCCGGGTCCACAGCCGCTCCCACGGGCAGCTCTGAGCTCCCGATGGGGGACTGTTGCCTCCAGATGAATAGCTATTGTTGTTGTCCCCAGGAAGTACCTGCCACATAATAACTTTCAAGAAACTCTTCCAATTACTGCCTTTTATAGAAATATGAGGAACAATTACATAACAGCTGCATGCAATTACTACATCAGGTGATATGACCTTTTCAAAACCAAAAAGTAATATAATTTTACAGGTAGAACAGGAAAAAAAAAGTTTTTTCTTTCTCTCTTTGAATGCGAAAAATGAAACCTAAGAGTTCAAAACAAAACCTTTTTTCCTTTTTTTTTTTTTTTTTTTTTTTTTTTAGGTTTTCCTTTTAAAATATTGGTAATGGTTGTTCTTTCAATCCTTTCAATCGCATCTCATGCCACAGTCTCTGGATGTCTGGAAAAAATGGAATACAGGTAATAAAATCAGTAAGTATTCCTATGTATCATGAAGAATACATGTATGCAGCCTGTACTAAGACCTTGTACTTTGAGGTAAAGCGCTCATTTCTGTAAGATGAGCTGAGTTCAGCTTGCAGCCTGGAACATCCTTTGGCATTTTTGTACCTACCCACTGTTTCATAGAATCACAGAATGGTTTGGATTGGAAGGGACCTTGAAGATCATCTAATTCTAACCCCCTGCCATGGGCAAGGACACCTCCCACCAGACCAGATTGCTCAAAGTCCCATCCAGCCTGGCGTTGAACACCTCCAGGGATGGGGCATCTCTGAGCAACCTGTTCCATTGCCTCACCACCCTCATAATAAAGATGGTGCTTAAAGTAAGTAGAACAAACTTCCGCCTGCCAAATGTAATTACAATTGACCTATGGTTTCAGAAGTTATTGGTAGCACCCAGACAGCACTTGTGCATTCAGATTGGGCCCTTGGGCTAACACACATTGTATTTTTTCAGATGAGTCTGTAAACAAACAAACAAACAAACAAATAAAAACTGTAGAAAAATACAGTGGATAAATACATAAAAATAAAATAAAATATGTAATGCATGTGTTCAAGACAAGAACTTAGAATATTTTTTTCCTTTCCTACTTTGTCTCCGAATAAATTTCTGTATGGTTTGTGGGTTTCTTTCTCCACCAAGGGCTTTTCCCTTTGCAAAAGGCTATATCCATGATTCTGATAAATACTTCTGTGCTTTTCTCCTTCATTCCCTTGGTATCTTTCAGGGCTGGCATAAAACCAGTTTGTCCTGAGTTGTTCTGGGTGTGCAGGGAAGGGATGGTTGTCAGGGGGACAGGGAGATGCCTGGCTGGAACATGAGAGAAGGGTGAGCAGGGAGTTCTACTTCATACACCCAGAAGACCATAACACCTGTGGTCCTACTCTGACTTTGAACTGGACCAAAGGAGAGCTGTTCTTGTAACTGTCCAGCCCAACAGCCCGGGAAGAGCAGCACAAGCTCTGAAGTCCTCAACTCCTGATCATTTTACATAAATCTCCATGTGTATCACTGCAATGATTTTTAACAGTGAACAGTTATCACTTTGCTAACTCACACAAAAATTGATTATATTCAAGAGCAATGCCTTGCTCCTGAACCTAGCCTATGTCATTCAGAACAGTCTCCAGGAACCCATGAACCTCTTTCCTTGGACTGAAAAAGACATCAGACCACAGCACAAGTCTCCATTGAAGCACTCCATCCTGTCCTGCTAGTCTTTATCCATATAGCATAGCTAGACAGAGATGTGAGTAAGGAAGAAAACAGCATGGGCAGGTGCTCAGAGAGAGCACATCCAGGCTGTCACAGTTGCAAATCACACTCAGCATTTTGTTTTGCTCATCCCAAAGGGCTGGAAGGTCATGAGATCCCAACAAACAGCTTTCATGGTATGTTAGTGGCTTGTTTTCTCCATTTAATTTGCTCTCTGGTATCGTATTTCCTTGGGATTACAAAGAAATCTTGTTCTGATATAAATCTGGAATTACACATGTTTATCTGATGGGGAGCCGGGCAGGAACAGATATAGAACAGCACATAGATGCCATCAAATATTCTAAACTATTACTGTTCCATGTGTGATCCCTTTGGGAAAACAAACAAACAAACAAGCAAACAAAAACCTTCCTGAATGGCCTCACAAAGACCCGTAAATGCCAAGTTCAGCCAATTTATATACATGCATCTTCCAATGGATGTGATCTGATGCAGCTTATTAGCCAAATGAATTCAGCTCCTATTTTTTGAAAGCTCTAATAAGTTAATAAATAATGCATTCATTATTTTTAGATCTATCCATTAACACTCTACATAGCTTAAATGACATATGGATGCCCAGGACTACAAAACATTCAGGAGTCATTCCTCTGTTTTTTGATAATCCCTTTTCCTCCTGCTGAGAACTTTTCCATCCTTGTGATTGCTTTTATGTGGCCCCATCCTCTTGCAAGAAAGCAGATACCACAAATAATATCTGAGGAGGCAGAAGGACCAGTGATGTGAAAATTGTTTCAGTACTAATTCTACTTTCTAAACATAGGCACATTTTTCTTGAATACAAGGACAAGACAACACAAGGTGAATGGTGCTGATATCTACCTACTCCTTCACAACAGCTTCTGCAGTGCATAGCTGAGACTACTGGAAAGAGGCTGTTTTTTATGCCACGAGGCTTTATTATCAGGTATTTTACCTAAAGGCCATTCCACCTGCTGAGGAAAGAAATATATGTTTGTGTCTGTGTGTGTTTATATAAATATGTATATGAAGAGAGTGAGAAAAAGATATGCACAGATATACATTACAAAATGAGCTCATTTTAAAAGCTACATGGGTTTAATGCTCTTGTTTTGTCACTTGTCTATTCAGAAGAAAGATTTGTTATGAGCAGGAGGCACAATGTTTACTATCATTGTTCTGTCATGCATTCATCCTGTCCCTAGCCCCAGGTGGAGTCTTTCCAAGCTTATTCTTACAGTCAAGTGTCATTATAGGCCGGACTTGTTGTTGTTGTATTTCAATATGCATAGCAATGATGTCACTGCTGTCATTAGCTATTATTTTTTGATTTATTGGTTTATTTGACAGTACCTGCTGACATGAAAACTTTGTTTCAGGCATCTGCTCCTATTTGCTTGCTGAATGCTTCTGCTGACTCCCAGGTTTCCTTGCCAGGATATAAGATGCATTTTGATAACTTCTCCTTTACGTGCCATGGACCTGATGGATGGAGCAGTCTTTGCATTTTGATGTGGACAAGGAATAAATCCACCTGAGGGAAAAAAAGGAACACAAATTAGAGCTCATAATGCAACACTGCTGCCAAAATACCAGCACTATTCCCTAGCATGCATGGAGATGAATTACAAGTAAAATCAACGGGTTGTGTTGTCAATTTCCATAGGCTTGTAGCAATCATTTTTGAAACTTGAACAGCATTTTAAAGGAAACCTGACCCATGTCTTGCCCTTTGTCCTTCAAGGAAGGGCCTTTGCAAAACCTATTTTGCCCATAACACATCTACAGATTACAACTCAGTAAAACTGGAGAGTAAAGTATGCTGTGTTATTTGTAGCAGCTAGGTAAGCATTACGTGTAACCCTCTCATTTAGGTTCTGTCTCCCCTTGTCTCTTACCTTGACTCACAGTTTTCTTTCTTCCTCACTCTTATCATATGTAGGATACCAAAGTCCTTCAGAGATGAGCTCACTGTGGGCACACGATCCCACCACCCTCACACAGGGTCACTGAGGTGGTTGATGTGCAAGATATCCTCAGACTGAACAGGTTTTGCCTAGTCTTACAAAGTCCCATTAGGAGAGGCAGCATTTCTTGTGGGATACAAGTTTGAGAAGTCTCCTGGCTATATGGAGAAATCTTTACTTTATCGTAAATCCCATGGGCTAAAAAACTAGGACAAATCTCTGAGTTTTCTCCTGGAATCATAATGCTCCAGAAAGTGCTGGTTTAACATAACAGTAGTAGTTGGATTTCATGAGAAGGGAGAAAATAGTATCTGGGTCGTGGGGAGAGGGAGTTGTGGTGAGGGGATGAGGGAAGAAGGGACTGTATTGAAAATGTGACTAATATCTGAGTATCTCTATAACCACCAGCTCCTGATTTCCTGTGACTTATAAGTTATTTCCTATAACTCTCTCTTCTGTCAAGTCTTTAATGTTTAAAATAGAGATACTGGTCTCGGACCCGATGACAATTTTGTGGGCCAATAAGTTTATTTTTTTCCTGCTATACCAGTTGATTTCATAAAAGGATATCACTTCTCTACCCATTTCCATGACTGTTTTCTGCCTATTTTCACACAACCTGTAGAAAGTTAATAAGACATCTGAACAGCTATCAAATCTGCTTGAAACTGAGACACACATAACCAAAAGTCATCAAGGGGGACAGACTAAACACAACTACAGCAAAATATTGCAAGACTTTCCTTGGAAGCTAAATTAAATAAAATTTAAATCTGGGACAGTAGCACTCAACACTTTCTGACCCAACAGATTGAGCATTATAGAAAAAGAAGAGAGAGGTCCCAGTTAAAACACTCCTAAAATGTTTATATAATCTGCTGGCTCTTAGTGCACGTAATCTTGGCTCCCTCAAGTGGCTGGTCCTAGAGACAGGACAGCTTTCCTCATGTTTCAAATCTTAGCAGAAGTGTTACAAGTCTCTGTTTCAGGGATCATGGCTTCAGACCCTCCTAAGGTGCAGTGTATGTCTTTGTGCAGCTATGGTTTGTTAGAAATTGGTATCGACTAAATAAACGCCACAAAGGTCTGAGGTCTCAACATCTGAGGAATGAGCGAAAGGACTAGAACTGCCTTTATGTTTCTCATGTACTTTTTTCTTTTTCTTGCCATCCCCCAGAGGATTTCCTTGCTGTTATTACTTTTCTATAAATTCAGCAAGAGATCCTAATGGTTTTGTTGCTGATTGCAGTACTCTTCATTAGCTATACTAGCTGAGGTCTGCTCTAAAAAAGGCTGGCTGTGGGTCCATGGGACCACATCCTGACCAGAGCATCCTAGTGTTCAGCAAAGATGAATGCAAAATCCTGTACTTGGGACAGCCCTGGGACTGTGAGGAGCTGCACAGAGTCAGGTTTTATCCTGAGTGCCTCAGCCAGGTTTTGACTAAAATATACTCATACCAACAAAAGGCTGAGGCCACAACGTTGTGCCTTAGGTGGCTCATGTTAAAATTGAGATGCTGTTAACCCTGTGGAGCTTGGTATGCACCGAGCCCCTCAGAAGTGACTTAGCTGCTAAAGCCAGTTTTGTTGTACACATTGCATGTAAGGCTGCCTCAGCACCTGGCAGCACCTACTTTACAGGAGCTGCTGCTACGGTGGAGAAATAACTAAGCCCCAAGGGAAGTTTTATCACAAGAAATGTGAGGATGGAAAGCAAATTCGTGAGGGTGTACATCTAGCTTTGTTGCAAGAGATTGCAGTGCAAGAAGATGGAGACACATTGCCTCTGTGCTCATCAGCAGGCAGGCTCTTTGAATTCCCTGGTACACACACTTCTTGTGAGACAGATCTCTGAATTTATCTCCTTCAAAAGGAAAGCTTTTGTAAGTCACCTTTAATTTATTAGGTCTTTCTTCAAAGAAAGGCCTCATCCTGCAGCCCATTGTCAGCCACAATTTATCATCTTCTCTGTTTTAACAGTTTGTCATGTCCTTACAGGCAGAAATTTTCCGGGTTTCTTCAAGGACATGTAAAGATTGCTATTTAATGCTCACCAGTGCAGTACATGTTGCTTCAGTCTCATAAAGTAGAAATGCAACTTCACCTGTTAGTTCTGAGATCAGCTGGGTAGTAACAGGAATGGGAACATAAAGCCAAGGGAGAAATATTAATACAAACGCCGAACCTAAAACTAAATTACACTTTTCATATAATAGAGTAAGACCTCTAGAGTATTTACTGATTAGTCATACTTTAAAGCTAAAAAGCCACTGTCACAGATTATCCCTGCCTGTGAAATACTGCAACAAGCTCCTGGACTTCAGCATGCCAATTCACATGTGCATGACTCTCCAGTACCTCTTTAAGTGACGGTTTCCCACTTCATTTATGCATCAGAAAAAATAGCTGATGCTGCAACAGGTGCTGAACAAACTTGGGAATTTTCTGTCTTTTTTTTTTTTTTTTTTTTTTTTTTCCCTGGGTGTGGGAACTGGGCATGGACCAGAAACACCTGATGCGCTTCTTTAATTGGTGTGGGTTTTTCCTGTTTTGGTCCAAATCTCTGTTCAAATCAGGAGAGCACTTTTAAAACAAATCTGTTTATGTTAACTTCCTGCTCTTTGGTTTTCATCACAACATGACTACAGCATGCAAAACACAGAGTTTTTCCAATGCAAATAAACTGGAAGATGTGGGACATCCACAATGAGTTGTTCCAGTCCCTACTGGCCATTGACAGGACTGGACAGGAGATCTTCCAAAGGGAAGTGTCCTGATGCATGGATAGTGCTGGCATTGGACGTTGGTGCTAACTCTGTTACTCTACAAAACTACTGCTGTTGGACTACATTAGTTACTAATACAGACACAGCCTTTTCTGCATTGATGTTCTGCCTTTGTGTCCTTGTGCACAGTAACAGGAGATATCTTCTCTTACTCAAATTGTAAAGGTAGAAGAATACATATTATTTACCTTTCTTTTCTATTCTCAGGACAAACATGCTGACAGATCAATTAATTTAAAAATGTAATGAAGATATTCAGGTCCCATACTCCGGAAGAAAAAAAAAAAAGTCAGGACTCACAAATAATAACACCAGGGTATTTTCAGATATAAGTTTATCTTCTCATGCTTATTGAGACAACTAATAAAATTGACTTGAGGTTAACCAGCCTGCTGCCCAACCTAGCCAACACTTCAGTAATCTCTGCTAAGCTGAAAAAAAAAAACAATGTTTCCTCCAGATGTGAGGGAATTTCAGCAGATGGACACTACCGGCTCTTTGGAAAGACCAAAGGAAATCTTTAATGTTCCCAGCAGCCTTGACCTGCCTAGGTAAGGGTTTAAAGTGCATTGGAATCAGGAAATCATCACAGATATTCTCTGAAAACACTTTCCTGGCTGACGCACTTTCCTTGAAAGGCAGGCTGCTAGGGAGAGCCAGAGTGATAGCGTTGAATATTGTCATGCAGGATCTGTAATAAAGCTGAACTACATCTATAACGCAGCCCAATATTACTCTCGTGTTTGTCATGAGATTAGATTCCTGCCGAGCCATTTCTCACCCCCATTTATATCCTTGTGGTGAGAACAAAGCAAAGACAAATGATGGCTCCCAGTGGTGGCCAGGGGAGAGTATCAGTCCCCTCTCTGCCAAATAATTCTTACAGGGCTTTGTGTGAGAATACACCTCTGTGTGTCTTTGATTTGGTTTAAATGCCATCTCAATCATTTATTTCTGAATGACTTCTTTTTTATTACCTGCTCCCTATTCCAACGTGAGAAGGTAATTTACCTCCATCCTCCTGCTCATCCCTCCTTCCTGAGCTGTCACAGAAGGACTGCTGGCTGTTCAATCTCCTTGCTAATGCAGCTGGGCAGCCCATGCTTTGTTGTGTCTTGGTGGGTCAGGAGGAATATGTCACTCACTTATAAGCAGTCAATATACATGCAAAAATAAAATCACTAAAATAAAATTTATTCCAATGCCTGAAAACAACATGAATGCCAGCGATACTATCCAGTCCACACAAACCAGGGGAGCAGCAGTGCTTTAAGATAGTGGACTGAATGCACACTGAGCAAGACTTATACAAAGTATGAGAGAAAATGCCTCCAATTTTCACCCAAGGAGACTCATTCAAGGCTTACTTCTGAAACCATTTAACTACCTTAGACTTGAGTGGGATCCTCAATACACATCTGTAGCATCCAGGATGGTTGCTGACATCAGAAAAACAAGGAGAGCAGCAATTGTGAAAATTTGCCTATGACAGGGACCCAGAGGAGAGAAGGGCTGACAGCAGTGGAGGCAGTGGTGAGCTGGACAGGAGGCCAGCCCCCTTCAGGGTGAAAGCATATGAGCCCACACAGTGAATTTGGGTCCCTTCTCTCCCCTGTCTGTTCCAAGAGACAGGGTGAAGGGCAGGGATGAGCACAGAAGTCAGTTATTATGGCTGGCCATCATGTGAGCTAGGCCGGAGAGAAGAGCCCCCAAGGCCAATCCATATTACAGAACTACTGAGAAATAGTCACAGGGTGTACAAAAAGCTCCTGGAAGCTGAACCAGTCTGAATGTGAACACCCTGTTTCATTATAACCAAGAATAACAATATTTTGAATGAAAAGCAGAAGGAAAACACTAGTGGATCTTTGCATACTGCCCAAACACACTTTTCTTCCGTCAGCTAAAGGCATGTTTTTCTTTCCTGTGGTGATTCAGATGACAGCAAAACCTGACCCAGGCCTGACACGTTAAGAGGTAGGTCTCATTAAAATTCACACTGGGTACCATTAAACAACATCAAGTTAATTAATATCTATGAGGCACCTGGGATTTTAGGCAGACTGCAGTTTCAGCTCAGGAACTTGCCCCAGAGTCTCCGTGCACATCCATCAACTGTTGTTGGAGGCCTGGGAGAAAAGAACATTGCTCTGCTGCAGGAACAGCACTGCTGACCGTGCCTGTGCTGTACGGTGCTGAAACATGAAGGCAGTGGTATCACACACACCCCTCTACAGCCTTATTGGTACTCAGTAAAAGACAGACTACAAAAAATAAAGTTTTTAGTGTACCAGCCCAGAGGTGTTATCCTCAAGAAGTGAGAAAGAAGGAGGAACTGCTGTTCATCGCAAATTTGTAAGTACATTTTTAGGAAAAGGGGGTCAAGGTTAAGATGCACATAAGAGCCACGTGAAGGCAGAACTAGCCAAGCTTTTAGGTGGAGATGAGGTGATAAATGCACTTTATTAAGTTGTTGCTAAAATTGGAGCAGATGAGATAAGCTTTGAAGGAGATACTCATTTAAGATTGATGTGGAGTAAGCGTGGAGAGATAGCTGTTGAAAAGACTGCCATAAACCAGCTCTCCAAGTTGTCATTCACTAACACTCCCCAGTGTTTTCTAATAAAAATAATCTGTTAAAATCAGACTCTGGAGACAGCTTGTCTTTGGCTGCTACTGCCATTTCTCATCATCGTTTCATGTAGCAAAACTTTTTGGAATAAAAGAGTGACTGTTTGAAGAAGTGAAAACTTGGATTTGGATTTTTAAGGTACTGATATTTATACTAGCAAAACGCTTCATACAGCTTTAAAACAGAAATAATGGTTTCACATTCCGAAAGAACAAGAAAAGTCTTTTTGTTTTAAAAAATTGCAAGCAGCTAGCTAGAACCACTTAAGTTACAGACAAATAATCCTTCCATGTACAAGTCCGCGCTATCATACAGCCGTGGAGGGACGTAGCCTTGTGCTAGCAGGGGACCACAGAAGCGTTGGTGATAATGAAATGCTGTAAGCGAACAGGATAAACCAATAACTAGGAACTGCAAAGTACTGCAGAGACCTCATGCCGACACGTTCCTAAAATACCTGCTTACACAATTACTGTGTAGTCAGCTATCTAAGGCAGCAAATGCAGCATCGCACGTAAGAGAGCAGAGACCACGAGCAGCCCGGCTGGGGCAGGCTGTGCACACAGCAGTGTCCTGGACCCGAGCACAGGGCCAAGATTAAGGCACCTCTGCTGGAAGCAGGGATGCAGAGTTGCAGATCTTGGGATACATCCTGCACCCGGGGGTGGTAGGGTTTTACTGTCTCCTCTCTTGAGATTCCCAGAAAAATGCTTGGAGGGGAAAGACCAGACCCCTCTTCCTACAGATCATCATCTCCCAATTTCACATACTTCCTCAGTAAAGTGAGTTCAGTGACATTTGCTTTTCAAACTAGAGCTGAAAGGAGACTAGAAAACCTTCAGAACTCCACCTTGTCCATTTCTTGTATATGCCATAAACTTCTACTCACTATTTGGCCATTAGGTTTGAGAGATGGATGGTAGAGTGTCTCTTCATTAGTGACGACCCTGTGCCAGGACAGGCCCGGTGCAGCCAGGCCTGGGGGAGCAGTTAATAGTCATTTTTCTCAGATGACAGCTTGAAACTCCAAGCTGCTTTCACTAGCGAGCCATGAAAGTCATCTTTAACTCTTCTGCATAAGTCGTGATTTTGAAACTTACAGGTTGAAAAAACATCCTCCTGCTGTGCAGAGCCTCGGAGTACTTACCAGCAGTGTTCATCTACAGGAAGATTTTCAGCCACAGAACTGCGCAACAACCATGTTTCATAAAAATAAAAAAATAAACTTTAATTTGTTGATAAGGCCGATATAAAACATAGCTACTTGGAAACAATTCTGCTATTTATAATTAAAAACAAACAAACAAAAAACACCTCATAACCTATTAAAATATTATTACCAATTCTAAATGGGGCTTTTAGGAGCTTCCCTCAAGTGCAGATTGTTGCCTTACTGCTGTAGCAGAGGCCATTTAAATATAAAGAAGCTGTTATATGCATTTTGCTGAGGCACTGGCTCATTCTGGCCTCTTCATGGCCCGCTCTGTCCCAGCTTGTTATGGACCCAACTTTCATATGGCCCATGTGACGTTTGCAGAGTGCCGTGCCCTGGTGTGAGGATGAAAAGGAGCTATATAAATGCAAATGTAATGTATTCATTTATTCTATACTGAAGGTTGCACTGAAGGCCAGGTAAATTACACCCACAGCATCTGCCTGTCAGCTCTTAAGTTCACCCACTTCAGCAACAGCAAGTTTCCGCATAATTTGTTAAGCATGATTTTCTTTTGTTAGTCCTTGCAGACCATTTTTAATCAAGTTACACTTCTCCAGGTGTTTTCCATCCAGCTGGACCCACAAGCTGCCAAAGTCAAGGAGCCTGATTCATCACTACCTGCATTGCTTGCCTGACCTTGCCACGAGACTGAGCAGCGGCCTAAAAAGGGAGGTCTGTCCGTCCAGCACAGCCCTGTCTTTGCTGAGATCCTCGGGACCCCAGGATAAACCCAGGATAACCACCTGCAACAAGAGCGAGCCCTTTATCCCTTTCTCTAGCATTACCTGGATTCCCTTCATTATTTCTTTCACTCCCCTTGAAAGTGTATGGCTGTCGCTGACATCTCTCTCATTATCACCCTCTGAACACTGGAAGAGGAGCGTATTTACATTTTCTGAAGTACTTCATATTCCTGTCATCGCCCTTTCCCTGAGACTGCCCTGACCTTTGCGGTCACCTTTTGCACCAGCTATATTGCGAACACTTTTTCTTTTCGCTGCTATTTCCTGTGTGATTTTGCCTTCTTTTTTCCAGCTCTATTTTTTATGTTATTTTCCCGTTTTGCTCTTTTGTGCTCTCCCATACATATCCCTTGCTGCAGTGATGACCCTGTGGCCCTTCCAGATATCACTTTCTGGCCTCTGACACCCCCACTGCAAGCCCCATTGTGGGCTGTAATGCTACTGAATCCCGAACACAGAGAAATTAAGGTCAGCCATAAGTGAGGATCAGTGCACACGAGGAAGTTTTGCTTGTGAAACTTTGGAAAGCTCAGCGATTCCACAGCTGGATGCATGTGCAGCTGGCCTCTTGCAGAGATGGTGTGCCCAGAGAAAGGACAAAGATTGCAAATGCCAGCATCACCAGCACCGGTGTTTTAGCCTCAGATGTTTTTTAAACCTAGCTGCAAGACTTAGACCTGTGTGCACCTGTGCCCCAGCTCCATCCAGAAACAAATGGTGGTTTCTGTCACCTTGATCTGTGTTCTAGCTCCAGATTTAGCCCCCACATTTGGAAGATCATTTGTGCTGGTGTGGACTTCTGTTTTTTTTTTGTTGTTGTTGTTGTTTTGTTGTTGTTGTTTTTGTGGGTATTTTTGTTTGTTTTTTTTTTTTTTTTTTTTTGAATCACCTCAATAAGAAGCTGCAAATTCATGAAACATATCAAGCAAGTTCTTGTATTTTTCTGTAGAGTCAGAGCAAGGACCAGACCTTCAGCTGCCAGCAATCTAAAACTTCAGTGAAGGCAGAGGGTTGGCACTGATTTACATTGGCATAACTTACAGTCAGCAAGAACACAGTTTATTCGATTTCCGAAATGGAAAGAAATATTCCCTTGAAAGAAGATACAAAAGCTAGCGGTTACTAACTAGAATATCCTTATCACCTCCATCCACGAGTCATCCATCCTCCTTTATGTAACAAGATTGGTGTGGTTCAAAATGGCAAAATGGTACCTATTAATTCTTTCTTTCTTTCTTTCTTTCTTTTTTTTTTTTTAAATACTTTCTTTTCCCTAGCAGACATTATTTACGTGGTAGCACTGAGGTTCTGTACCATCAGCAGGTGATTTCCAGGCTGATTAGAGAGAAATGAATGCTGTTCCTGTGAAAGTCTATCCAAAGCCTTGCAAGAAGCACCCAGCTGGTCACCCTTCACCTCTGGAAGTGTTCTGGGGAAGCAGCCCGAGGAAGACAGATGCAGAGCAAACTGAACAGTAAAGATTTTAGCAAAGGCTGACGCTTATCCCACACTGAAAGCTGACATCGTGGTGAGGAGGCTAGCAGGGCAAGCCATTTCTCTCCCCTGGAACCAAACAAAATGCTTTAGGCTTTGTTTTTGCAGCCTCACAGAGTTTTTTCTTTATTTTGGGGAACAGATGGAGTGCAAAACTGCTAGTAGCAGTTCATACATCTGACTACTGCTATGGGAAATAGCTGGGGGTGGGGGTAGGTAAAGTGGTTGAGGGACATAGGGAATTTGTCAAACAGTTCCTTGGGAAGAGGCAAATACCTCCAACAAATCCAATAGAGCTAATGAATCCACCTAACCTGTCATTCTACCCGAGCACTTTGTCCTTCATTATGTGACTGTTTCTGTCTTTGGATGGGAATGCAGTGTCCTCCCTCTCACTCTGGATTAGGAAGGGGGGTCTTGTGCTCTTGGCCACATATCCTATACCCATCCCCTCACATGGCTGAGATGCACAGATCAGGCACATCACACTGACACGGCTCGGTGAGATACCTACAGCTTTCCATGCCAGCTCCAACCTTGCCGGGGGACCCACCATGGCATCACCAGCACCACACAACCCTTCTTTCCTTCTTTCCATAGTTCCTCCAAGGGAGCAGATGCCCTGTTGGCATCTGCTCGGGCAGAGAGCCATGGGTGGGAAGGACCAGCAGTAGGGTTCCCGACACACCTGTTTTGCACAGGTATCAGGGTGCCCATGGGTTGGCCAAACAGAGGTGCGAGCAGGGCGAGGATCAGCTCACAGGGTCAAGTTGCAAAGGTCAGAGCAGGTCTTGTAACTCAGCAGAATGAATCTTAATTTCTTCAGATATGTCAGCGCAAGAAATCAGGGGAAGAAATCATCTGCCTCACCAGGAGAAAGCAGAGTGAAAATTGTTTTAGTTCTAGATATACTTCAGAAATCAATTGCAATTGTAACTGCTCGCCTATCTTGTTAGAGTGCCTTGTCCCCTTTAACAAAAATAATGTTCATTAAGCCACCTGATTTCTCTTTGCAACTGGGGAGAACTAACTCACCGAGCACAACAAAATTTCATATAACTTCTGCTTCTTCCTGGCTCACACCATTAAGCCTGAACACAGCCCTTGTTGTTGCCAGTTGAGTTCTAGCAGATGGGCTGCGCTTGGGAAGTGAGGAGAGAGTGTGAACACTGAGGTTTGGAATCAGGCACCAAATCTTTTGGAGGCAGCTGCCCCTAAAGATTGACTCGTTCTTTACTGGAGCGGTGTGAGAGGATGCAAACTTGATGCTAGGAACCAGACGCACGGCAGGTCCCCTGCCCAACTGGCCAAATCCATGCTGCAGGCTCTCCAGGCACGCTAATGCATTGACAGATGACTTACCAGTCTGATACGCAGCTGCGTACCAGCTGCCCTTTCCAATTGCCCATTACAGAACCAGAGTGTGCACCGTCATCCCACACTGGGAATCCTAAAACAGTTTTGGTTTCTCAAATATTGGGGAGTCTAGGAAGATGTTGTGCAGTGAGACCTCTGTACAACTGAGCACATCAGAAGTGAATTCTGGCAATTTATTCAGTTTTTCCAACATACCTGTGGCAAAAAAATCTGCTGTCTCTACAGCCTGTCCACATCAAAACTTCAACAAGTCCTTCAGTGCCCGTGCTGCAGTGCCCCCAGCCTGTGGCTGGATCTGGAGCTGTAACCACGTCTTTTCAGCAGTGGCTTATACTTCCCATGAAAATGAGCACGAGAGGAAAATTGATAAGAAGAATCAGCACCTCCTACTCTGGGGTCTGAAGCCAGGGGAAAGAGGACCATCTGGTGTGTGAGGCACTTGCTTTCTTGGGCTCTTTTGCTTCTCTCAGAGGATGCTTTAAACATGCTGCCTCAAATCCAGATACCAGTGTGGGGAGGAGTGTTTGACACCACGAAGATCCTTTTTCTTTGGGTGGTGAGGAAAGGACGACCATCACCTTTCCACAGATAGAGCCACGGGGCTGAGAAGGAACTGAAATGCTATGGGTCAGGGAAGGACAAGTAGTGGATAAATAGCCTGATGCTGCCATCAGTAGCCTGATGTATACAGAGTAGAGACAGCAAATATTTGATAATGTGTGTCTGTCACATGTAATTTCCAGGTCCTTCTTGCCTCCCACACAGGGTGCAGATATTAGACGTAAAGTTGATGCAAGGGGACGCTGCCTCTGGCAGACCATCAGTGTGCAGCTACCCATGGGTCTTTCTGCATGCACCCTGCTGAGACCTGCTTGCCTCTCTCCTCCGTCCTGGGTGAGCTCAGACACATCTTCCTGCTCCTTTCCAGAGTATCTGCATGTCTGTGGCAACACGTATTCATGTGCTGTCACCTCTGCATGCCTTCCTTCTCCAGTATGCCCCTGAAGCTCAGGCTTGCATACTCCTCAGCATGCTGTCTTCTCAAGCAAAACTGTCAGTGAGCTCTGTTCTGAGGGGGTCCACCTGCTGAAGTGAAGGAGAAAACCATTTCTTGCACCCCTGTCATTTCAACTTTGAAAAGTTGTTTTGTTTCCCCCAGTCAGCCTCTGGGGAATTAAGCCAATTAAACAGCAATCTGTCAAGCCTATTAGGCATCCCCTCCTTCCAATAAAAGCCCTTTTCTGAGTGGCATCAGCTGACTGGGGGAAAGCTAAACAGACAGGAGCAGCAGCGAGTTGTTTCTAACTGAATAATTGCAGTAGTGTCTCATATTCTGATGCACTTTCAATGGGAGGTGATGATCTTTTCAGAAGCAAATACACTTCAGCTGAAACTAGAGAAGACTGATTTCAGCTTTTGCAATCAGACGTGGTAACACCTCTGACGGTTAGGTTTTTTTCTTTCCTTTTTTTTTTTTTTTTTATTTTTTTCCTGATTACCTAAAAGATGCTGTAGCAGAAGTCAGAAATTCTCTGCATCATTTTGCTTGGAAAAGAAAACCAAATGCCATGGCTGACACTCCCAGTGTGATGTTCCTGAAGAGGACACCTCTCCAATCAGCTGACGAATATTCCCCCAAGCACTTTCAAACACAGTGCTGATCATGCTGATGGAACCAACTACTTCTTGCTTGTATTGATGCATAAAAACATACCTGCAAGAGCTGCTTGGGAAGCCAGAAAGGCTATCACTCTCTGTATATCACCAGTCCTTTTATTTCACCTATGAAACTCCACACTGAGCTGAGACTTGAACCCCATAGTTGCACTGTTCTTACCCACAACAGCACAGGGCTATCTCCAAATATTGATTTGCAGATCACCAGAGGCTGAGAATCAGCCTTTTCCCTGGTCCTCATGGTTAAACGTGCCAACCTGAACACGGCTGGAATCCTTGCTCAGCGGCAGGTTTTAGCACATATTTTTTTTCAAAATATGGCATTTTCCCCAACATGATGGATCAACAAAGTCACCTTTTAATCCTCCATCTGCCCATGGCAGGGGTGTTGGAATGAGGTGATCGTTAGGGTCCCTTCCAACCCAAACCATTCTGTGATTCTAAAATAAACTGTCTGAGCTCTGTGTCTCAGCATAAGTGCTTGTACGCTGTTTTGGACCTTTTTTGTCCCTCTTCATTTTCTTCAGAGATGTTCTCAAAGTCAGGCCTATGAAACTATAGGCAAGCAGTCAATATCTCCCACTCTCCTATTTATATTTGCCAGTCCTTCACCTGTGCCTTAGAAGATTCCATTAGCAAAGGTTTTATCACATCACTACATTAAAAATGCTCATTCAGTTGTACAACCACTGTACAGGATCTTGACATGTAATTTCAAGTGGTGAACAAAATTCCTCCCTGAGGAAATGAGCTCACTGGGTACTGCACAGAGCTACCCAAAAGGCAAAGGCGCGCTCAGTGCAAGTCTTTCTGAGTCAAGCCATGCTTGTGATTAGCTATCATGCACGCCCACACACATACTGATTGAAGAACTTAGTCAACACTCCTCTTGGCATATCAAAACCATAAAGCGTATCAGACTCAAACCTCATCTGGCTCCTGGATTTAGCTCAATTCCTTCGTTACCACCTCAGTTTCTTGCCTTCTCTCTCTATCTGTGAGAGCACACACGTTTGTCTAATTTTCTGACTTTCACTACTACAAACATCTCCACTCTGACTTCCCTCCCATCTTCATCCTTGTGCACTAAATGCTCTCACAAGATAATAACTCAGTGCTTCTCTGGGGCTGTGTGGTGCATATGGGCTTACCTTTGGTGATGTGTCCCACTGGTTTGCCCTCTTGCCTCTTCTCATTTTGTGTCAGCCACCAGTCACAGCTTGTTTTTTCACCTCCACACCCTTTGGAGATGCCTGTGCTGCCAAAGAGGTATGCTGCTGGTGAGCCAGCCTGGCTGACAGCTCTGGGTAAAACCACAGCACAAAGCTTATACAAGAACAGCATCTTGGAGAACAACGCTTGCACATGGCACCTTTTCCATAATTCTCCTTAATGAAGGAGTTTATATTTCATCAGCAACCATTTGCTGAAGAACACGAGCTTCACCATCACATTGATAAATCTTAAAACAATGGCGTAATTCAAATAACTGATGTTCAGCCTGCTGACAGATCAAGGGCTTTATTCTGAATTGAGTTCAAATTCCTCATGGTGCCAATGCAATGAAAGGCACTCAGTCAGTTTATTAACATGAAAAGAATTATTTCTACTTCAGTATATCTTATTATCCCAGGAAGGGAATTCAGACAGTCTGCTCTATTATGTTTGATGGTTGATATTAAACTCATTAGGCCCAGCTGTAAACTCGGACACTTTTAGCAATACTCAGATATTAAAGCAGGCCTCACATTGTGAGATCTCTTATTCATGTTTGATTTGCTGTGTAGGACAAGGAACATTGCCTCCTCTCCAGTGCTCCCCAGTGCCCTGCTCTGACTGGAATCAGATGACTGAAGGGATGTGCCCTGGCAATGACAGCTACGGGAAACATGAGTTCAGCCCTGCCAGTCCCATCTGAATTTGCAAAGGCTAGCATATTTACGGTGCTGTTGGTTCTCAAACGATGTAATTGCTGTTTTGTTTGAGAGCTCCTATAAAGTTGACGTATACCCACAGGGATAGTAGGAACTCCTTTCTTCTCTCTTCAGAAATGTGTCTCTTTTCCAGGGCTTCCTGCCTGCTGAGGAGATGAATTTATCCTTATATACTGCATTAGGTTTGAGGTCTGCTGCCTCTTCCCCTCTTTGTCCTGTGCTCATTTGGAGTCTCTGCATGTCCCTTCATGCATCCCAGTCCCAGAAACGGTTTGCTCAAATGTCAGCCACAGCTCATCCAGTGGGTCTGGGGGGGCTGCATGGCCCTTGTGGGATGAAATGAAAGATTCCCTCCCACCCAACTCACCACGGACAGAGAAGTGTCACGACCAGCAGCAGTGACTGAAGAGTCGCTGCTCCACCTGGACAGTCAGCAACTGCTGCACTGCTTGTGCAGGGAACGAAGAGAAGGAAGGAAAAGTGAAAAGTCACAAATCCAAGTGAGAGAACTCTTTTAGAGAATAAACGCCTGAAGCTCACGTCACCACCAAATGAGTTTTTGTCCCGCTTCCACGACAGGTGTTGAAGCAAGTGGGTTTTAATGGACATTTAAAGGCCACATCCAGGGGCAACTGCACAGAGCATCTGAAGGCACAGTGTACTTCTTTCAGGCTCCATCCCTGCAGGCTCATCAGTTCTTTCCCTGTTCCCACTGGGAGCACACATCTACCCCTCAGGACTGCTGCACTGGTTCCCGAAACAGAAGCCAGGATATTAGTAAATCCGCTGCCGACATACAGAGCATAATTGGAACCCCTCAGCCTAGCTGCTTGCTCATTAATAAAAACAGATTCATAATGTACCTGGCTCCTTCTGCCCGCTCCTCGTCTATAATTAGCTACTTGTGCGTAGGTGGCGGTAAATTGCTTCCAGTCTTCAGTGACTGTAACTCATAGCTGTGAGAAGGGTATGACAAAGGCACCAGCAATAGGGATAAATGGCTACAATAATGCAGAAAGTTATTACCACTAACCAGCAGCAATAACCCTTCACATCTCAATCCTAGCTCCACCACCGTTTAGATGAGTCTCCTTTGCCTTGTTGGCACTGCAGACAGATGCTACCAGCTGGGCGAGGCAGGCACCTTGCAGCAGTCCAGCAGGCTCCTTTTATGAAAGTAGCCACAGTGCTTAAGTTTTACCCTCTTCGTCTTTTGTGAAGTGGGTGCTCAAATCTCCATGCTCCTCCAGGATCACACCCTGCCTGAGGGGTGCCACCAGTCACGTTGTTGCCCATGCAACGTCCCACATTCCTGTCCCCACAGATCCAGGCAGAGGCCCAGAGAGCCACAAGAGGAGCCCTCGATCCACGTCCTGCATCAAGGCGTTGGAGCAGCCAGGCCAGATGCAGCAGTGGGCCCTGGGCAAGGGCTGACCTCTCTCACGCTCCTCTGTCACTGCTGAGTTACGGCACGAGGAGTAGATTGAGAGGGCTCTCTGGAGGTCTCTTTTACTAGATTAAATGCCTGAGGTATACCCAGCTCAGTATGGATTGCTTCCTGAGCTCTGAATTTAGCACAGTGAGTTCTACCACTAGAAAAGAGCTTGTGCTGAGGTGAAGCAGATTTATGGACAAAATTGCCATACTGAGGGCTTGGCTGCTTACCGCCTACAGATCATGGCTAAGGATTAATGTTCCTCTCCCTGGAAAAGCCTTGGTGTTAAGGCACCTTTGCACACCTCTGTTTCTGCCAGAGGTTGTTTCTTCTGTTGTTTCAGGGGCTGAATATAGATGAAATACCCATGGGGGCTCCCACAGGTGGAGAAGAGACCAAGATCCCTGCTTTGGCCTAAGATCCATCTGCTACTCATCCCTTCCAGGCCCTGCCACCATGCGCCTGAGATGTGATCCCAACAAGGAACTCTGTGTTTCTCCCAGTTAATGGCTGCATGGGGAACAATTTCTCCCTGCTCTTGGGCAGCTTTAATTGTGCTTGTACTCCTCACCATGGAGAAATAGGAATTTCCATGGTTGTGAGAACACCACTCATTATAATTCGTGGGAATTGTTATTAAATCGACACTTCCTCAGGCTTTGCAAATCCCTGATTGTGTTGATGAAAAAGAAAAAAAAAAAAAAAAAAAAAAAGGAAAGAAAGGTAGAAAGAAAGAAAAAAAAATATGAAGTCATTTCTGTCTAGTCTTTTTGATTGCAACTGAATATACTGCAAGTGCAAAATGTGTCTCTTTTTTGGGGGGAAATCAAAGCTCGTTTGATTGAAGCTCATTTTCACACAATCAGCTGATATAGTTCACACTTCAGATATGTTCAAATTCCTTTTACTTTTCTAGAAAAAGACATTGGTCCTGAAGAAAAGTATCTTTCTCCAAAGTCATCTGTCCAGGCCTTTTGGTTCTTGCATTTTTTTGCTGACAGCCTTTTGGTTTATAAGTTGAAAAACTGCATTTTCTTAGATGACAATAATGACAGGACCTTTTGCTATTCTCTTCCTATTATTAATGCAGCAATAAAACAAGCATTTTGATGGCAAAGAGTTAGATTCAGGTGCTGATGATACTATAATACTGTAGATTTATTTTGTAAGAACAACACTTAAATCATGCTTCCTCTTTTAAATACCTCTTTCTTTACATGGCAAGAATTCTGAAAGCCTGTTCCTTCTTTTGGTAGCTGAAAACCCAGTCCTTTTCTAACCTGTCCCTCTGATGTTTGGCTTTGTGGAGTCTCTTCAGCCGGAACGATATTTTTGTCTTGCTGTGAAGTATTGCTTGATGCTTCGCTTTCATCCCCAGGAAGAATTCTTATTCATAATTATTTCAAACATTCAAAACTAATTTAAAATGACAGCAACATTTGGAAAGGGTAGACAAAAAGTTCAGCTCTTAAAAAAAAAAAAGGAAAGGAAAGCAAGAGGAGGGGATGTGACACTAATATAGTTCTGGTGTCACTTAATAAGTAGCTGTTAATAAACAAATTAAAAATGCAAAAATCGATCCAAAGTTTCTGAAAAATTATACCCATAGACTTTACACCTATTATCACAATTGTAAAGGGAGAATTTTCTGAAATATTGCAAGGACCTGGAAATAGCTGTGACACCTGACACCAAACTCACAAGAAAGCTTCTTTGAGCCAAATACACAGAGAAGAGGAGTTGGTTTTCTTTCTGTAAACATTGGAGCACAACATATTTCATTAAGAGTTACGAGAAACTGAAGCAGAAAGAGAAGCTGTACCAGAGAGACCCGTCAGTTTAGTGACTAGTGAAAAAATGTGTGATATGGAAAGAGAAGGAAACTATCAAAATGAATGGATATGGTTACAGATATCAATACCAGGCCAGAGTTTTCCTTTGGTTCAGGTTAAAGTACCCCAGAAGTGCACACTCCTCAGAGCTGAAAGAAACAGAATTAAATGAAGGTGTGCCTGCTGGTTGCATGTCCCCCAAATACTTCATTTTCTGCCATCTCACTTTTGGGGGATTTTTTTTTCCAGCTCATTTTCTGGAATTAAGAAGCAGTTAATTACAGACGTACCTGCAGATCTTCTTTAGGTACTGGGATGTCACTGTAAGGTCTCCCTGGTGCCTTGTCTTCTCCAGGCTTAACAACCCCAACTCTCTCAGCTGTCTTCTTAGGAGAGGTGCTCCTCTAAGCATCCTTGTGGCCCTGCTCTGGACTCGTTCTAATACTTCCATGTTCTTCTTGTGCTGGGAGCCCCAGAGCTGAATGCAGTGCTCCAGGTGGGGACATCTGAATGCCTGTTGCTTCAAAGCTAGGGCTCCCGAAGACCTACCTGTTGAGCAAAAAAGTCCCTGCACTGTGTTTCTCTCAGTACTATGCACATATATTCCCAGCAGCACAACCTGGCAGCAGTGGGACTGCTCCACAAAGCTAACTACATGCTTAAATGTTTGATGGATTTAGGGCTTATTTTGTCTCCTTTCGTTTGGGCCTTCCTTCTGTCTCCTGCTCAAAGTAATACTTGCACATTCAATCTGATGGAAAATAATCTAAGCAGACATCAATAAGGACAGAAAACTAAAGAGCAACCTTTAAAAACCCCATTTGCACTGACCCGGTGATGTGAATTAGATTTTCCATACTTTAATAATTAACCCATATTTCATACAATATAACTTTAATTACCTCATTGATACAGAATAATCTATTATTCTACTAAATTAGGCTGAAAATAACTTAAATTTTTAACAATTGTAAAAATGTACTTTTTATCCAAAGAGGCAGCAAGCACACAGCAGTGTTGCTTTCTCTCATTACATTATTCTTGTGGTCTTTTCCACAAATGCCTGGGTGTCTCTTAGGTATTACTTTTTAATCATCCACCCTCATTACATGTAGTGTTTTCTCTTTTTTCATTTTACAGCACAAAGCCAGAAAGAAGGCAATTAAAATTCAATAATGGTGCAGTGCTTAGACACTCATTAAGTAGTCATTAGGTAGTCTGGAGACTCATTGTCTTCATGAGAGTTCGTTTTCTTGCTCTGGGTGAATCTCGTCAGCACACTGTTAGCTCAATACAGCAAACACGTCATGAATGTGAATCCAGAAGGGTTTGTGAGCCTCCTGGCCCCACCACAAGTTCTCTGCTGCCTCTGGGACGCAGGACACTCACCCACCTCAGATGGAGCAAGCCCCTGGGCTACTCAGCAGCATTTTGGAGATGCCCAGGCCTTGACCTGGCTGGGGCTGGTGCCCCCTGGCAGTGATTCCTGTCCTCCTCCACAGGTGATCTAATGCCCACTTTCACATCTTTGCTGAAGCTTGGCTTGAGTAACATTCCCCCCCGTCCCAGAAACACAGCCCCCAGTTAGCAAAACAGCCTGTAGAAGGATGTGCTTCTCATCATGAGAAATCGGCAAAATCAGGTCACCAGGGAGTGAGGAGCAGTCACTGTCAGCATCGGGAGCCAAGCTCCTGCCAAAAGAGCATTCAAAACAAGCAGACTCCATTTTGAGGTGGGAAAAATCTTGCTGGCAGAGAGAGGATGGTGACAGCATGCCACTGATCATCAGATGCGCAAAGGCATCAATAAAATAATGCTCACTCTCAAAAACTGTGTTACAACATGAGAGGAGCAGCCTCTCTCAATAACAGGGACTGCCCCTGGACAAGAAATAACAGCTTCTGTTCTCCAGGCTCTGAGCATCTTGAGTTTGCTTTGCTTTCTGTCCTTGAGGAGAGAGGACGAGATGAACCAGCTGAGACAGCTCACGCTAGGGAGGCTCCACAGCAGCTTTATGGAGGAGTTCACTGGAGCTCACAGAGAGCAGCAGGAACGAACTCCAATGCATTATTTAAGACTATCCTCACTCTGCTGACCCTTGTTAGATGTGGATCAATACAGCGGCCTCTGCCAGAGGCTGCAATATGGAAAAAAAAATTAAAATAAAATTCACATTAGAGATGCTGAGGGAAAATAATACAGCCCAAGGGACTATCCAGGTGCAACGGCACAATAAGACAATCCCTGAGGGGTCAACAGGGAGCAATTGAAGGATCAGTATGATCCAGATTGCCAGCTTGTTTGTCACACCTAGTCACCTATGGGGCATAAGGCTCTGGCACAGAATCACTTCGTCGATAGTCTATCATCTAAACACTTGCTTGCACAAGCCACAGAGTCGTATTTCATGAAATAACACATTTCCTTATTAGAACTTATTTCACCTCTCACTAAACATTGCATTGTTCCTAAGCCTTGCCTTCCCATGCCACTACAAATAACCACTGCTGGCTGGCACCACATCAGGCGCAGAGCAAGCACAACATGTCTCTGTAGGCTGCTTTTTACATTTTACTGGACATACTCAAGCTACTTCTCTGTGCCATCCTCTGTTCGCCTTCCTGCTTGCTGCTTCAGCTGTGAGGTCTCTGAGACAGGGGTTACCTTGGGGCTGTTTTGTACAGCCCCTGGTCCAGTCATCGCTGGCTGGAGTTCGCTGTGGTGCCATTGTACAAATAACACACAAGTGCAAAAATTTATACACAAGTTTTGGTGTTTGGATGTTTCCAAACATGCAAAGGCCAAGACAGTTAATCAGGGCTAGCATAAATTTACCACGGACAAAATATGTTTGACCCACCTTCTATGGCGAGACAGCTGGCTATGTGGAGGAAGGGAGACAGGTGGGTGTTATACACCCTGACTTTAATAAGACTTTTTTATTCTCTGTCAGTGTTGTTTATTTGGACACTGCAGTGATATGGAATGGATGATCAGACACTTAAGTGAGTTAAAAATTGCCAGTCTCAAAGCACTGTAGTCAGTGGCAACTAGCAGCAAGTGGGTTGACCCAGGGGTTCAACATCTTGTCAGCAACTTCAGTAATGACATTGATAAACTCAGCAAATCCGTGGATGATACTAAATTAGAGGAAGTGGATGAGAAGACAAATGGCAGGACTTCAGTCCAGAGGAACCTTGTCAAACCTGAGGACTGATCCAACAGAAGTGTCATGAAGTTCAACAGAAGAATACAGAGTCCTGGCCCTGGGTGGGAATAACCCCATAATCTGGCACAACTGCAAGGGTGGATTTACAACTTGTAGTGGCTGTTAGATTGAGTATAAAATAGAAAATCCATTCTCTTTATCATTCTCAAGTGATACCAATCAGGAGGAACATGGCCACCAGATGGAGTGGATTATATTCATAACTCAGGTCAACTGAAACAGCATGTGGAAGTGTCCAGGTTTCGGCCCCTTAACCTCTCTCTACCAAAATAACACAGTATTCGGAAGAGACTGACTAAAGGGTTTTCACTTTATGAGGTGATGTGAACACATTATGAACAAAATATGAAATCACTTGATCAATCACTTGATTTCATATTTTCATACAAAATCACTTGATGTAGACATGTCTACATGCCTATTGCTCCTGTCTCCAAATGAATCTCCTGTGTTTCTTCTCCTGCATAATAAACTCTTTCAGATAACACTCATCACACCTACAGTGCACCAAAAGGTCAGTCTTAGAAGTAGCTGTAAACATATTTTGCTGTCTCCTACCTTTTTTTCACTTATGTGTTTGCTCAGTGCTCAATCACTCCAGTTTTATGTGAGCTAGCAGAGCTCTGGCCATGCCAGGTGTAGGTTCGTGGTCTGGCCCTGAATGCGTCTCAGAGCTGGTCACCACAAAGCAGCACCCACAGAGCCATGTCCTGTAGGAAGGATGGCCCTTTCCTGCAGGCAGGATTTTCAGACACCGGAAACCTTTGACAATTCATTTTATAGAGAGATGCCTTCTGGGGCCTTGTGAGGGATTATCTGGCAAGCCAGCCACCTCTAAGAAAGGACTTCTTGTTTACTGTGACAAGTACAATTAGTCTGCCTCCTGATCCAGCTGTGGACAAGATGTTCACAACTCCTTATCAAAAGACTCAAATGCTCTTTCTTGCTTTACAGTCCAGGCACTCTTTTACCAGGCTCAAGGCCCCAAACCATTAAATAATTATTCACCTCACTTCCTTTGTTTGCAATATCTTTGCATCAAGTAATACAGATCGTAGCATCTTTAGAGGAGTCAATGAAAAAGCAGTGAGGTTGCCTGATGCTTCTGAAGCTTTTGGTACAAATATGTAGGTCAAATGGGACCTTTTATGAAGCCCTATCCACAGCAATCTAATGTCTTTTAATTTATTTTCTCACACTTCCAGCTGCTCTTCTGTTTCTTCTTTATTACTGAAGATCCATGATACTAACAGTTCTCCTCTTTCAAGATGTCTACTGCTAAATACCAACAGTGGGATTTTGCTGGAAGTGAATTTGCTTTTACAAAAGTGAATGTTTTCATGTATAAAATGCATTTCATATATAAAAGATAGGGATTCAGTCTTTCCTTCATCATAAGCCCTTTTTCCCAGGAAGCAGAATAAACCTGTACATTAAAAAAAATAAAATGTATCTTATACAAGATCTGATCTTTTAGGAAAAGGGTGCTTTTTCTTTTTTTTTTTTCTTCTTCCTTTTTTTTTCTTTTATGGTGATTTGTTGCATTTGCCTAATAAATCTCAATATACAAGTAATATGATGAATTTGATCTACGTATACCCTTCTGTCAATGTTTTATTAGGTTAGAAAAGGACTCTGCGCTTCCACCTTTGTACATAGACTTGCTTGTAGAAGAGTGAGGCCTGCTTACAGCCTGATGGAGCAAGACCATTGCTTAATGGACTTTGTGATGCAGTAGCCATTTTGTCTGCTCCTGCTTTCTTGAGACTTTTTGCATTTCTAAGGACTTACTTATTTCTAAGGATTGAGTTCTGTACTTCTTTTGTTAATTTAAAATTCACTATTCTTTTTTTTTTAATAGTAAACTCAATTACAGAAAAATAATTAATCTAATAACTCTATACAGAGATTATCAGCATGGCATCAAATGCACATTCACTAAGCTTAATAGACTCAGTCTATCTGGCAGTGTGGGACCAATCTCTCTACACCGAGATGTGTAAATTGTTCCATGTCACAATATTTGTCTCACATGCCCATCTCTGCAAGCCTGGGGATAGCATACAAAATCCCCGCTGATGGCTACTTACTGCGCAGCTGCAAGAGTGCAGGAGAAAACTCAAAGGCCTTTAAACACCACTAAAAGCAACCCAAAACCCAGCTACAGAACTAAATAAACTGCAGAATTGAGTTTAACTCCTCATGTATATCCTCCCCCCAGGATACCAAAGACAGAATGACAGAAGACATTCAATGAGTTTTATAAATTTTAAAGGGGATAGACCTCACTGTCTCTGAGAACTGGTCATGACCTGGGTTATGCAATTTCAGGGCTCTTTGGAAAGCCCAGCAATTTGCTGAGAACTTTGGAGCAGATGCAATCCGCAAAGGCCTGGAGTTACTGGAAGATGAGAGTAGTTTTGCCTTTTTTTTTTCTTTTCAATTCCTTGATTACTTTATTTGAGTATGTTTACATCTTGATTCAAGATTTTGCTTCTGTTTTCTAGGTTCGTACCGTTAGCAATTGCAGAAGTGCCAGATTCTCAGGACTGAAATCTTTTGTTTTCAAGGGAACAAATAAACCATTTAGAAAATAACACAAAAAAAAACATTTTCAAAGGGACTTCAAGACTGTTTTCAAGTGTGCTTATAATTATTATGTATGACATTTTTCACGAACACATTGCTAATTCTACTACAATAATATACAGTCTCAGGCATGCTATTCAAAACACTCCACAATGTATTCAGCAGACAGTTTGTGCTCTTCATAAGCAACAAATTATGGAAATCCTTAAGAATAAAACATAGCCCAAACTATGATATGTCCTTGAATCGAGATAGCTTTGATCTGTGAGCAAGCCCTGGATTAGAGACAAAGGCATATAATGCCACCTAGTGCTTTTGGAAAGTGACCCTCCATTTAAACAGGGATGCAAGTATCTCTGTCAAACCTATGGGATTTATTGCTATGCTCTTACTACAGCTCAAAGACAAAAAGCCTCCTGCTGAGTTTAACATGCATATCATGTCACATAATTGTCATATGACTGACAGGGGAAAAACAAACAAACAAAAACAACACCAAAACCTAAACACAGTTTGAAGCATATAACCAGTAAAGCAGTAACCTCCAGATCCTCACATCATTTGAAGGTCATATCCTGCAGGGAGAACAAAGCAACTGAGTAACCGTAAAAGATGCTATGATTCCTTCCTCGTGTGCAACAAGCAAATGTACTGCTCATCAGAGAGCAACCACTTCCCTGAGGGTAATCTGCATGGCTAACCCATACTTTCCAGACTTTTAAGGTTGCCCTTTAATGATTTCCCTGGTACCAGACTGCTCTAGAGAGCTTGACCCATTCCTGTGCAGTTCTTTTTTCTTGCATGCTCCAGGAAGAAGTCTGATGAGGTATTACTCATTAATAAAAAGCAACTGCTTGCTTACAGAGTTTGTTTTTTGAATATTTTTTTTTTGTTAAATCGGTCTGAATCATAGCCAGAGGTAAATGAAGTAGTCAAGGCTGTATCTGGCTGAGATTATTCCCACCATATGCCACTTACTTTTTGCTTTTTGAACATCCAAGAACTCATCTTCTTTTTTTTAAGTGTCCTTAAATGACATTGTGTGTAAAAAACATGGAACCAAGTACACAGACACAACATTGAGAAGGATGAAAACTGAAGCCTGACTGAGAATCTGTGCTTCAGGCTGCCTCTCCTATGGGATCTGAACCACCACACGGAATTAAAATAAGTCTCCCTACCTCAGTGAACATCATGTTGGATTTCAGCCTCCAGATTGTTAACACCACGTACTCCCAACAGAAGCTGAAGTCAGATGTGTCAGGATCTTCTGTAACTTTGGTCAGAAGTGTAGCACCACATCTTCCTTAGCTGGGCACATCCTTTGATTCTGCTGCTTGTGTTGCTGCTGAGGTAGATTAAGGTGACTATTTGCCTTTCCCTTTGAGTCTCTTAAAGCATGTCAAAAAGATGGATCAGTACTACTGCTTAATTTACTACCAATCCCACTATCCTTAGTTGTAGTCCAAGTCAAGCAGCAACATTTTTTGATAATTACATTATGAATTTGCATTTATTTATTTGATTCAGTCCCTTGAGTACTTGAGGAGTTGTGACACAAAAGCAGAAATCATAGGTAACGGCTAGATGCCTGAAATAAACTTGGTCCACAATTCACTTGAGATTCTTCTATACATCATACCAATTAATTTTTTGTTAGTGTTTTACATGGATGAAGGAGCTCAGAATGCAGAATAAAGAAGGAACAGGGAGAAGGAAATAATCAGGTATATTATCAGAGCATGATATATACAGCAAAAGTATGATGCATATGAAGAAGGGAATATAAATGCTATGAAAAAAAGAAAGCAATATCCACGTGCAAGCCAAAAAAAAACCCAAAAAACTAGTTTATTGTTCCATGTGTGTACAGTGAATTTGATTTAAAACTCCCAAAAGCCACAATAAGGATTCCTACCTACCACAATCATCTACAGCTCAGACCTCATGTCTCTGTCTCTATACACATAAAAATATATGATGATGTGGCCAAATATCTTTCTGTCTCTATGCATATATGTAAACAATTATACATGTATGCTTGTATCTGTACAGTTTCATTGGAAGGCACATGGATTAAATGCAGTCTTTTGAATAATGAATGATAACAAGACAATTTCTGGCTGAGTAGCCCAATGCATAGATACATGTGTTCAAGGGTAAGTCTGCCAAAGTACAAAAAAGACGTGCTTAAATGCCATGACGACCAGTTAGCACAGGAATCAACAGCAGCTGGAGTCTAATCCTGCACCATTTCCAACACAGGCAGCTTCACCAGTGACTGAGTGCAGGATTAAGCCTGCCCAGTGCCCAGGAGAATAGCTTTCTTAATGCTCTTAGTGGTGAAAAAGGGGATGTTGATAACTGTGAATCCCCCACTCCACTGCGACAAACTGTTTTAATTCCTGCCCCTGTAAATGACACCATATTTACCCACTTCTCACTGTACAGACTGGACTCTCCATCAGTTTGTCCACCTGTTTGTGTGCTGAGTTACCTTCAGTAGTTTCCTCCAAATACCTCTAGGATTTGCTTGCTGGCCTGAAGAAGGCAGCTCACCACTTTCAGTCCTCCTTTCTGCTTCCCGCACTGTTACTGTCAAACATTTTACAGCTGAAGATGTGCTTCTGAATCCTGTAGCTGCTCCTCAAAGTAGAGAAGCTGATCCACCTCAAAGCAATCACTTGCTCTGGAAACCATTTTCTCCAGGTATCTCCTGATTTCCTCCTCACTGGCCTTCTGCTCTCTTGCTTGCTTCAGATAGGTGTACACTTTCTCAAACACCTCCGCTCCCAGCTTCTGGATGGCAGATCTAAGAATACATATTACAAAAAGGTCAAGTCAAAGTTATCTCACATTATATATTAATACAAGCAATTGCTAGAACTTTTTTTTTTTTTTTCAATGTTGTGGCTACTTTTGATTAAAATCGTTAAAGAATACACCTTATTTGTCTGACAGTACAAGAAATTCAAATTTCCTGTGCAATTTCTCTATGGCTGTGTTATACAAATAGCCCAGGAGTAAAAACCTGGCAATAGTAAGTCCTGGGATATGCAGACATCATCGCTGCTAAAAAACAAAACCATTTTCACACTAAATCTGACATACTGCTTTAACCACAGCAAGTCCAGTACACACCCATATATTATTGCCTCTGTATTTCATCAAAAACAAGAGAAGCAACCTTATACAGCCATAAACCAGCAGACTTTCATGAGAACAAACACATTTCAGATTTCATTGCTTTATTTTAGCTTCTATCTAATAACAAGGAACCTGTTGTACCAGATCAGCATGAGCTTACTGACATTTCTGTCTTTTCCTACAGCACTATCCTTTTATCAGTAGACAGGTCTGTAATTCAGTGACAAAGAGTACACTCACAGGAACTTAATGTTGATTTATAAAGATTCAACTGAGAACTGCAAGACAATGAACAGAACTTGTTTTTCTAAAGGCAAACATCTTTAAATTTGTATGTCAGAAGCCCTGAGTAATGTAAAACATTCCAATCAGTGCTGGGTTCATAATATTTTGATGAAAATATTGGAGTAATTTTCCTTCAGCATATCAGAAAGACTCTTCACATAAGTCTGCCACAGCAACTGTGTTCACTTCCCTGTTTAAACAAACTGGCTTTGTCACAAGCACACCAAGCTGGTTTTCCTCCAGTTTCCTGCTGGATCTCAATGGTGCCAATCCATACAATGTCCACGGGAGGACTGGGATCCTGAATGGCACCAAGCAAGAGGGTTTGCTGGCAAACGTGCTGTGCAGTGCTATACAGACCTGATGGTGCTTATCTGGAAGAATTTATAGAATATAGCAGGTGAGAGAATTTTGGGGTGAAGGGATTTCAAAAACAGCTCCTTGAGTGTGATTTATCAAGGAAATTCAAGGGTGTGAGCTGATTACTGGATGCAATGGCACCACAATGCAGTGTAATGCTGACACACAAATGGCATGGCTGGCTGTGCAGCCTCATCCCTGATTTTTTCTTTTACTGATTTTTTGTGTTAGGGCAGCTGAGATTTGTTTTTCTTTTAGTGTCGAACTTGCATTTTCCAGAGGTAACAATGCCCTTCACTTAGTCAGGAAGTGAGTTGGGCTAACTGGGATCTCCTTACGTAGACATCAGCAATTTGTATTGAAAAACATATTCTTTTGGTTAGGTAAACTCCTGGTAGGCAGCCTTTCCTCCCACCAGCATTTTGCTAGAGTTTCAAGAGCATTTGGGTGGTGCAATCATTTCTTTTTCAGGAAATCTATTGTGGCACAGAGACCTCTTCAATAAAGCTTCTTAGCGTAGCTAACAATGTTTCTCTGAAAAATGACTCTTACCTACAAAAAAAAGAAAAAAACAAACAAGTGACGATATCTGTGATTCTAATGCTGTAGTGTATTTTTCAAGGATTAAACATCCTGTGTGTCTAGTATGTGAAAGCATTTGATGCCTTAGCACTTTGCTTCGTGGAAATTCTTTTAGACAAAAAGGAGGTACTAGGAAATTCGCTGTATAGTTTTATAACATATCAGCCTGAGTATCTGTGCTTATGCTCCCCTTCCACTGACTTTCTGTCACATGCTGTTTTCTATAAATTTAGACTATGGTGAACTGGGAGGACGGACCCCGGAGTTGTCCCTGGATGGAAACTGTCACATTTATCATCCCAGCAGTGAGCTACCTAGAATTTATAAGGGATTAGCAAGGTTCCTGAAAAATCCTAACATTAAGAACAGTAGGACCTGCAGCTGATAAAAATGGACAATATACCCAATACACTTTCTTGCCTGAAAGAGCCTTGACGACTGCTCTGATCTCACAAGGAGGAAGCACTTCTCCTCACATCCCACCCACTGTCACTGTTTTGCAGCTTGGTCATACGCAGCCGTGGTTCACCTTTTGTCCATACACTACATATACATCCTGCTGACTCCTGACAGGTCGGGAACTGGCAGCAGAGGCAGCTGAGACCCAGTGTGAGAAGCCATGGGGCCAGGCTGGGTTCTCTGCAAGTCCAAAGGTGACTCAGTCCTGCTTCCCATAACTAGAAACAGACTTTTTTATTATTATTTTTTTCTTCAAATACTGCCTTCTAGGGGAAAACACAAACTGCTGAAAGTGATCAATTGCCAACCTAAGGATTAACTTAGTACAGAAGTCTAAATAGGGATTTGTTTGTCAAATAATGTACACTTCTTCACCAAGCCTGAACATAAATATTATATTTCTCTTCAATGGTTAAAAATCAATACCTGAGAAGCTACCTTGAAACAACTACTGCTTCATTAGTGCCTTTACTGACCCCCCTCCATCCCTCCTAAACAAATATATTTTTTGTCAGTCCTTTCTATTTAAAAATGAAAAGTTAACCAAAGAAATACTCCTGAGGTATGTGTTTGCTTAATAAATGAAGACAGGAATCTTTTCAGTTTAGCTTGGCAGAACATGCAAATCAGCTAATCTGTATAACTGCTGGTACAATAAAATTAGGGAAAAAGTATTCATAGGTTGAAAATTAAGGGGTAGGTAACAAAAATTATAACCTCCTATTACAAAAGAACACATCAGACTCTATTTGGGCTTGAAAGCTGCATTAATGTGAGTCTGCTACCACATAATACATTTTCTGTGATGGGGACAGAAAAGCAGCAGCTAAGACAGTAAATTTTAAAGAGACATTACTGACTGAATCTTTTAGTATATCAGTGGGGGTGAAGGGGTAAGTGACTTCCTAGAAAGCAAGGTTTGCCCATTACCACCCCGATTCTGTGCTAGTGGTTATTTTCCCATCCATGATAAGACCTACTGAGGCATAATTATGGATTTTTCACTACCCTTCTGGTCATAGTTTCTATTTCACAGGAGGTGTGGAACACCTGCATTTACAGCTCTGAAATAACTAACAGCCTCACTTCTGAACGCACTGTGAGAACCAGTACAGAGATCCCACTTACATTCCCACGTTTTCTGATTATCTGGTATTTACTCTCGTTATAGCTCACACACCTACAAACTCACTATTTTCCCCCAGAAATGAGCCATGATCCCTTTCTCAGTGCAGATACACAAGCTAAGGAGATACTCGACATCTGAGGTTGTATTACTCAGACAAGTTTTGTTGGCCAGAATCCCACCATACGCTGTCCTAAATTGCTTTTCACTATGCTGAAATCAAAGCAGTTATATCAGCCTCTACCATCCAAGGAGCTGGTCCAGGATGATAAACAGTAACGTGCTTAAATGAGGTATCTCAGATCTTCCTTGTGCAAATGAGGTTATGAGCAACTTTTGTGTTGCTTCACTGAGTTACAAAGACATACATATACCAAGGGATTCTTTGCTGGCATTTGAGCCCTGCAGTTCCTAACTTTTAGGCACCTCCTTCATGCAATAGCATTCACAGCTCTGTGGATGAACCCTAAGCTCCCTGTACAATGCAGACACCGCAGAAAGGCATCAATGCAAAACATCAGCCCACCACAACGGAGGAAAGGGAAATCTCTCATCTGCTGTCTGTCTGGCTTTAGTAAAGTTTGGAAGCACCTCTTTCCCTACAGGACTTGCAGCAGTTCAACATGATCCCATAGGTACTCACTTGTTCTTTATCCCAGGTTAGAGCTTTCGGCCAGAGACCTAAAAACCTGGGGGCAGAAAGAGATTTAAAACTACAACTCCCAGAGCTAATCGCCATGGGCACTGGGGAAAGAAGGACTCTCCTTCACCCTCATTTTGAATTGTATAAAAGTAGATTTATTGTGCCAGAAAAGAATGAGGAAGGATAACTGGCGATAGATTGAGGACCAAGGACAACCAACACTGGAGGTGTGTGCAAATGTTGTTATCTGCATGAAACAGTCCCTGGATAAAACACTGCCAGCACTCCTTGGAGTCTTTCAGTCTTTGGGACTGAAATCCAGGTTACCATGTGTGAATGCCCTGTGTGTCTACTTTCTCGCTGCAAATGGAAAGAAATTCAACAGTGAGCCCAACTTCCCCCACTCCTCCTGGCTGTGGAGGGCAGCCCCAATGCTCCAGGCAGAGGTGGAACAAGGCTGGGGACTTCCATAGCCTGGAGGCATGCTCTGACCACCTGCCTACTGGCTGGATAGCAGATATTGCCAGACCCCACACTGTCATCCCTGGAAGCTGAACTTTGGAATAAAAAGCCTCATGCTGCTAGTTTCTGTTCAGCACAAAATCTAAGCCTAGAGAAAATTAACTAGAACAAGCCTCAAAGGCCACAGAGGCAGACAGATATCTGATTTGTGGCTAATGATATGGTTTTGGCATGAGATTAGCAGTTGGTTCTATCAAGGATAAGGTGCTTCTGAGCATGTGAGAGGCAGTATCAATATCAGCTAAATCATAGGTACTTAGTGCTTTGACTCACTGCCAGTGTTAGAGGGGAGCTAAATAGGAGCCTTCAGAACTGCAATTTTATACTCAGGGTGTCTAACTGTGCCTAAAAATGTGCCAAGTCATTTAGTAGATCTGGGCTCAAACGAATTTATCAGGATATCTGGCGATTTCCTACACATCAGTGCAAAATTACTAAAATTTGACAATATAATAATGTTGTGTTCTCAACTGGCTGATGAAGTTGTAAATCTTTCCCTGGGTGAACAAAGAATTTTCTATTATCCCGCGGGCCTTTATTTTGACTCTACAGCTACTAGCTATGTATTAATGTTTCTTTTCTGGTCTAGAGATCAATTACAATACACCTACCTTTATGCAGCACCAACAAAAGCCACAAAACAAGATTAATGCTTGAGTTTGCACTCTTCCATGCACGTTAGCAGCTGGGTTAATATCTCTCAACAGCTTGTCATTGCCTGCCTTAAAGGATAACTATGACACAAATCAGCAGCTAAGGGGGTTTTCAGCTTCTCACTTGAGAATGTCATTCAGCATGATAGCAACTATCATTTAAAACCATTCTGCTCTCCCTCCTCCATCCCCAGAGGGAAGGAGCACTTTTCACAGAGCATTTTCACCGTTTCTTCAGGGAGTGGTGGTGTGGGTTATTCCTGGGAGCATGGAGGCTCGGCAGTTGCTGAGCCACCACATTCTGCACAAGACACAACTGAGCACACCACAGTAATACCATGGAAGTCCCCCTGGATCAAACATCAGCAATAACATATCATCTCTGCCATAGCAGACATTTAACATGCAGCTCCTAAGTCAATCACAGTAAAATTATTTGTTTATAAATCCTCACAGCTACCTCAATATCAACCTTAAAAATAATCTTTCTGGACATGGAATATCTGTCCAAGTGGGCATTTATTTATCCTTTCAGATGTTGTTTGCATCCTATATTGACAAGCATATTCTAAAGTAAGAGGCAAATCTATTGTAATTAGGGCTCATGGGGCATAAAAGCCTATGCAGAGATCTTTGAAATAATAATTTCAGCAGACTTCACTAAATTCTCCCTAAGTCAAATGTACTCTCATGGAGTCCAGCAGTGTTATTTAGGATTCCCATCAATACATTCAATTCTGATTTGTCCCTGAACATACTTTCTAAACATTCATTTATCAACCTTATAATTCTATTTAAAACAGTGCAATCTTGCCACTTTGCAGCTAAACATCAGCAACATGAACCTTGGTGAAAATGATTGTTATATTTATCTCCTGAAATAACTTTCTGAAAAACAATCAGGAAATTACGTATCTTTAATCTCATACAAAATACTGTTTTCTAACTGTACTAGAAAATCTTAAGAGTACCTGCTACAGCATCTCATGGTTCAGTAAATAGGTTTAACTCAATTACAACACAAAAGGTCCTTATTCTCTCAAGTTACCTTCCTTTCATTCAGGATATTGACATTACTGACTGAATCACTACAACTTCTCTGGAACTTGAAAGAAACTGCCCTGGGTTCAAAACTTCATTTGCAGCAAAGCTTGTTGGCTGCTCTGAAAAGACCCCTGGAGACCTGCAAAGAGAGGTGCACTATAAGATCCATGATTTATTTTGTAGGAATTTTCTTCTAAAGGTAGGGCACTTTCTAGTTCTAGCAGACATATGTGTGGTCTTGGGAATGTGACAAGTATAGCAAAGTCTAAGAAAAGAGCATATTAGAATAATAATTTTAAAAAAGGACAGAATTATTATATAAAAAGGTAGTAAAATAAAATCCGAATTGTTAGCCCCTACCTTCCACCTTCAAGCCTCAATGGACTTTGACTTTCATCGTATTATTGCTGAATGAAAATTTCTTCACTTGAAGACACAATGATAATTTTCATAATTCATCCTTAATTACTTCATAATTCCTGAATTAAAGCATCTTAATTTGATTGCAAACAAAACTCTCTGATGCCCTACTTCAAAGACTTGCAAAATCTAAAGCATATTTAGGACATGTTTTCCCATGAGATAAGAAGAATCTTATTATTTAAAGCTGTAGACACAGCTGAAGAAATATCAACAATAGTATTCTCCATGCATTTCATTTTCTGAGATAAATGAATTTGTAAAATAGTAATTGAAGTTGACACCAGCTCTTGGAAGAACTGTGAATTAGAATTTAGAGCTGTTAGTTGAATACTAACTACTGAAATCAGAATAAAGTTTATGAGAAGGAGAAATTGCTTTTTGCTTTGTACTTCATGCACAATACCTAAACCAAAACCCACAAGAAACTTACCCCATTAATTAATTTACACTGAGCATTTAAATCTTCATTGAATGTGAATGACTGAACAAGTGGAATACTATCATAGGCCAATCACTTAGGGATAAAACCTTTATTCTGGGACGAACTGGTGGAAATTATAAGCCAAATCCTCACTGATCTAAAATATACTTCATGACTCAGTGGGAGATAGCAGGAATTTCAGCAGAATATTTCTCTCCCTCTGGAGCTGTGTGCCTAACCAATTTCCCACAGGAAACAACAACAACAACAGCAACAAAACAACACACAACAACACATGGTGTCTTACATTTCTCTGAAAAAAAGGTTTTGATTTTTCAGTGAAACAAGAAGCAGAAAAAAAGTAAATTTCATGATGAATAAAGAAGTACTCTATGAGCCTATTCAAACTGTTTCAGAATTTCCCATTTTCTGTGCCAATCCTGTTCTCAGTGGGTAAATACACAAAATTATCTTAAACAATATCCTGTTTTTCACCAGCATCACAACATCCAGAGTCTCTGGCAGAACCACACAAGTCAATGAATACTTCATATTAGAGAGAAAAGAAGAAGAATTTCCAATAATGGACAACAGACCTGCAATTTTCAGAAAGGCCTAGGAAGGTTTATGTGTTCAACTTCCTCTAGATCTCCATCAGGACAAGACAAGCTCTGTAAAGCTATTGAGATATTTAAAGAGGCAGATAGAGGTCTAGTCCCTTTTTTTCCCCTCACAAATAATAAGTATATGACACCTAAGCACTCTTCAAAACAGCACCCTGGTTGTTTCTCTGTCTCAAATCTCTTGGAAAATCAAATAATACTGCATCTAACTGCCTGGAAATATGTCTTGTAAAAGACTAATGAAGATTTCTATTAACACTTACAGAAACACAGGAATCATCATGTAGTATCTAAATAACTTGTTTCACATAGTAGACTCACAGAGCCAAAACACAAACTTGCTCTGAAACATTACTGAACCAGAGTAATTACCTATCTTCAGGATCAAAATCATACATCTGCAGAAAAAAAAAGTTAATGAAGATACAAGTGTTACCTTACAACTAAGAGCTAGGTTAGGTGTTGCCTCAGTATCCTCTATTTTTGTCATAACTTTTGTCTGTGTCTGATTAATGATTACACTGCAAATGGTTTGGTATCTCTACACCCTGAAGGCCCACAGCCCAGGAAAACAAGCCACTCAGCATGGAGCTTTACTGAAGAAGAAGATGTATCTGGGGAAAAAACACCCCTGTGGCTGCTGTACCCTTAGAAGTGGCAGCTGCTTCCTTTGGAGCCATGAGAAATGTGGTGTTTTGGGTCTGCTAACCTCTCTTTCACACAGGATGGTTTGCATATTGCCCAGCTCTCTCCTATTTTACCCTGTGAGCTAATTTTTGTTATACCAGCTCTGCATTGCTCACCTCCTTCCACATGGGAATTTATACCTTATGGTATACCACATGGGGATTTATACCTTAACGACTCACAGATGTGTAAGAAAGAAATCACTGTATGATGACTGAGGAAAAAAATGGTTAAGGAAAGAAGGAAATGGACTGATTTTTCTTCCAAATAATTACACTGCTGCAGTTGCAAGCAGATGAGGACAAAAACAATACAGGAAACAGTAAACATCAGCAGTCCTAGCAAGGGTTTGCTGAAAGCCCTTTGTGTATTCACTACCTGTATTCGCTACCTGTATTACTTCCTCTGTGAACCTTCCAAGGTCACTGTGCTGCATCTAGCAAACACTGCCAGGATTCTGCAAGTGTTTCTATATTGAAAACAGACTATATAATTAATGTCACGTGAGATCATTCTCACATTTGGAAACTATTGACGAAATCAAGGCACTAGAAAACAGAACAGCTCAATCCATGTATTAAAAATGCACAGCATGAGAAACTAGGGAAATCATGCTTTTTGTGCAAAACAAAAAGATATATTAGTATAATTGTAATGTTTTGAGTGTTTGGGGATACTTGACATTTTAAAATGAATGAGTCTATACTTATAATTATGTGTTTTATAACTCGAATACAATTTTCAGACTGGATGAAAACTCTCTACTGCTAAAGCAATTATGACATTACTCTCCACTTAAAAAAAAAAAAAATCCTTAGAAATTCAGGATAACAGAAAGGCTTATGGATCTATGAAATGCAGCTCAGTAAAGAAGCTGAAAAAGTCTGGTTCCAAGTAAAAAAAAGTCTGTATCCAAGTAAATTCACAAAATCTTACACTTCATTTCAAGGGTTGGGCCTGAGGCTTAATATTGGGCAAACAGAGCACCAGGATGAGCATCCCAATACAATACATTACAGTTTAATTGTACCCTTTTGTTTATCAGCTAATAGATCCACTACCAAATTCATTCTCTTTATGTATTCAAAGTGAATCACAGCAAATGTAAAGCTGCTAAGAACAGCTAAAGAGATGGCATTGGCAGCTGGCATGCTCTTCCCATCCCCAGTTGCAGGATGGGAAGGAATGAGAATAATCTATGAAAGAATAATCTATGGCTTTCAAGAAGTGAAAGTACCAGCAAAAGCACAGTGAATGGTCACCCGCCCTAACTTCATACACTTTGGTTAGTTGGCTACCACCATAGGCACCGGCATGACAGAAATGAAATTTATCTTCCAAGGAAATTCAGAATAGGAGCTTACAACATATGTCTTGAACTATCCGGTGTCTTTCCACACAGAGAGCCCAGAGAAGTCTGCAGGCTCCCAGGAAAGGTTTTTAAAACTGGGCACTGCGAATATCCTCCTTTGTGGCTACTCTGTTCATTGCCTGATTAAGCCAGGCAGTTGAATATTTGCATAACTTTAAGCACCTGTTGTCTTTCTGAAGACAAAGGACTACCTGTGTTTAATATTATTTATATGCTGAATTACTTTGCTAAACTGGGACTTCAGTCTTTGGCACCTTTACTAGGACAACAAAAGCAACTAAACATAACATTTGTGGCCAGTTTTATGACATATAGCAAATAGGGCTACAAAATGGTGAAGGGTCTAGAGGGGAAGATGTGTGAGGAGTGGCTAAAGTCACTTAGTTTGTTCAGCCCAGAGAAGATGAGACTGAGTGGAGGACCCATGGTGGCCTACAGCTCACAAGGGAGTGGAGAGGAAGGCACTGAGCTCTTCTCTCTGGTGACAGTATCAGAAGGAACAGTGACAGGGGAGGGCCAGGCTGGATGTTAGGAAAAGGCTCTTAACCCTAAGGGTGGTCAGGCCCTGGAACATGCTCACAAGGGAAGTGGTCATGGTACCGAGTCTGCTGGAGTTCAAGAAGCATTTGGACAACACTCTCAGATATATGGTCTGATTTTTGGGTGGTCCTGTGTGGCCCCAAGATTTGGACTTGATGATCCTGGTGAGTCCCTTCAAAGTTGGGATATTCTGTGATTCTATGATTCTAAATAACGTAGTATTGATTTAATTTACACTACATGGCTGAAGGTTTTGTACTGGAGACAACTTCAGAGAAGCCAACACACGTCCTATTCTACAGACTGGGTAAAAATTCCAAGACCATTTGCATTAGTGACCTGCAACTTCAAAATGTAATCCCACTTTCCAAAATCATCAGGCTGGAGAGATACATACACAATATCTCCAAAAGCAAACAAAAATAATGATAAAAACACACTGTTCCTGCCAAATACTTGTCAGTAGCATCTGTTCAGTTCCTACATTGCTCATAGCTGGCAGGGCTGCACATTACAATCTATATAATCAGTACATCCCCATCTAACAAATTATGGATCACTTGCAATTTTCACTTAGCTCAGATGCACTGGAGAACTAGCACAACTTTCCGTCTTTTCCTTCCAACAGATACCTCTAGGATGAAACGTTCTTGAGAATAATAATAGGTCCTAAACCTGAAAGGCCACTAAAATTGAAGGCAAACAATTATAATACCCTGCACGTGGGATGAGTGCTCTTGACTATTTTAAAGACAATATCATTTCCAAATTATCAGTACAGAACTTCTGTCTCATTACAGTGCAGAATTTCTGTCCCGTTACAGCACAGAAACACACATTCAACCTGCAGGTGTGAAATCTGAGGCTTGCTAATTATTTTGCCATTGCTCTCTGTGTGATTCTGCGTGTATTAGGCAGAAAAGGAGAAGCCACTAGTAATGAACTATTTCTAGAGAAAATTGGATCTAAACAAATATTTTTATTTATTTCCTGTATGGAAGCTAGGCAAGGTCTAAATGAACATGACGGGTTTTCCAAGATTTACAAAATTTCACTTCTCTCCAGACCTACCACTCTAATCTTGAAGATGTGATTTGATGCAACTGGATACCTGGCATCACACTGTTCTAGATGGGAGGACAAAATGCTGTGTGCATGCAGACTGAATAAGAACCAGGAGAGTATCCCAGAGGAGTCCTGGAGATTAGGACCCTACCACGCCCTAAATGCTTAAGAGATGGAGACTGGTCTTTGAAAATGAAGTGTGAGAAAATCTGTGGCAAGGACGATGAATATGATACTAATATGTTGTCTTAGCCCACAGAAAGCAAAAAGCTACTATTATGCTGTAAGCTGTCTTGGGATCACCACACAGAAATTACTACCAGAAAACGGAGTGTTGAACAGAGTAGCTGAAGTGTGTATAAGAGGAAATCTCATGCTCAAAAACATGGATCAATATCCTCCAGAATAATATCCTCTACCTGGCTGCAAAAATCAGTCATAGCTCAGCCAATGACAATACCAAATTTGTCTCTTGCCTGCAGGAAAACATCTTAGTCCTCATGCATATTTACATCATGATTCCTTCAACATGACAGTCAATAGCAATCAAGGTCTCTGTGATTTTTTAATTTTGGTCTAAAACCCCAATTAACTTTTCTATATTTACTGCATTTTGCTTCACCTAAAGGTATCTTCAGTGATGTCAATAACTAAAACAGTTTCAGTAGGCTCAGAGTTGGTCCTGATGAAGGTCCACCCAACATCTAATAAAACACTAAATCAAATAGTTTCTTTACAGAAATACTTCAAAAATATGTGGAGATAAACATACACAAAGTCTTCTATGCTTTAGGCATTTTAGGACTACTAATCTTACAGAATATCCACTGCCTATTCAATCACTTCAGGATGACCTTTCTTTCTGAATTTTTAAGATGAATGATACATTTGATGCCAATGTCACAAGCAAAAGAAGGATATATGCATACAGCTCATGAGTCTAAGCCAATAGTGTTATAAGCATTCACAGGAATAGAATAAAAATATCACTAAATGCCTTTCCTCTATGACTTCTGAAAGACAACTTTACTTACACTCAGCGGGTGATGATGAAGCCTTTTGCCTGATCATGGTGTGCTGCTGTGTATAAGACTTCAGGGACTGACTAAGAGGTGCTTACTGCTGTGCTAAAGGATTTTAATTTACTTAAAAATTGGGGCATAAAAGACTTTTCCTTCTACTGGCATGCATTTTATTGAATTCTAAATTGCATATTAAAGTTCACTGCTATTAAAATGACTCATTGTATGTATTCATGGATACCTCCACAAAGGAGCACAAAGTATGCTGTACTAACATTTTTTTTCCTGCATTTTCTACATTTTTATTTCTTTTCGTATTTTCAGGACAGAGAGGACAAGACATAAATTTTATTCTATAGATATTCAATTATGAAAAAAAAAAAAAACAAACAGACTTACTCTGTAAAACACAAATTCTCATTTTATAAAGCTCAAGAAATGAATTTTTACTACAGTGATGAGAAGGCTTCAAAGGGAAGCCTCTACTCACTGGACACTTGGGAAACAAATGCTACTTAATAAAGGGAGGTGAAACTGTGAATATAATCACCGTACCAAAACTTGAATAAGGCTTTTTCTTTTCCACAAATTTCAGCACACACCTGTCTAATTTCTCACCATCTCTTTTCCATTTTAGATCATGAAACCCTGCAGTCAGATCTCAAGCATGCATTGTAAGACTTTCCACGGAGCTGTGAAGAGCCATCTGAGGTGGTCACATACTTGGAAAGAAGTAAGACACAGCAAGATGAAAAGAAGCAGAAAAGCATTTTCAGTTACACATCTAAATGTGCTGGGTCTGTTTCTTTTTATGTGAATTTTGACCTCTTTAGCCTGTTATAAGCTACAACAGCTATCAGTGCTGTTAGTTCATAACTGAAGAAAGCACTTGGTTTTGTCCTCCAAGCTTTTCAGACACTGGCAGAATGCAAGCCAGCATTTGCTACAACTTCTCTAGGTTTTCCCTAGGGACAAAGCCAATCTTCCAGGCAATTAGTACTAACAAAGCTTCTGGTATCTTGCAAAGAAGGCTTTACCAAGCTTTATGAACCTCAATGAAAAAAAAAATAGAAAATGAAAAAAGGAATAGGTGGTATAACAATTTTATATGATGGAAACAAATGCTTGGCTTCAGGAGTTGTTTCTGAAGAACAGCGTGGCTCTCTTCTGAGTTGCATTGTTGGAAATTCTCTGTGGGGGAGCATCACTGGAACTGCCACTAATTTTTCCTCATTTATCTCTGTGGTGAAGACAATATGGCTCTACATAGCATGTGAGAGTATAGCTTATTAGACTGCAGCATGCAATACTGTCAGGAATAGGAACCACCATGAAAATGAGATGGTGGCCAGGACAGAAAATACTCCTCCTGTTTCCTGCATCTAACAAGATTCCTAAGCCTAAAAACCCAATATGAGGGATATGAGTCACAGAACTCTGATTTATATACTTGGCTGACTTCCCACCATTAGCAGGCAAAGCTGTGAAGGAGCATAATAAGAAAAAGCTCAGATAACCTTTGCAGGAACTAGTTCAAAAAACTGAGATTTCTCATCAACACTGTAGAAGATCCTAATACTGAAATTGTTAGCACTGAGGTAGAAATTTTTGCTGAGAGAATGAACTACACTTGAAAGATAAAGTTAAATTTCTGCTGCTACAAACTTTATAATGAATACTGATACCAATTATAACAAGCTAGAAATGATTGTCACCAGAGTAGGTGATTTTACCATAACTTTTACAGAGAGGACAGCAATTCAAACTGCTGTAACAGGGTGTGCAATAGGGATTGGAAAAAAGGTGTTAGAGGAAACATTCAGGGACTTAAGCGAAGGAAGCTGGTGACTGTATCATAAACACTATCAGGCTGCCTATAGATTAAGCCCTGAGCAACTTGTTTTATTTAAAATAGGAGATGAAGGACACCTACCTACCTTATTCAAGAACATCAGTGGCTTCCTTCTACACTCCTGTAAAGGCTTTTAGCACAACTTCCTGATACCTTCTCACATGAATATATGTATGAAGACCTGCACAAGAATACACTTGAAGCTACCTAAATTGGCACTCTGAAATCCAGCAATTCTCTGCACTGTCAAAGAACACATTCAGTGCAACACACTGTGATGACTCAAGCAATGAGCACATCACACCTTGTCAGGAGAATGTCCTGCTGCAGCTGTTTGCAAGCCCACATCATTCACGTGCCAAAAATAGTTAAAGGCCCATTTGCTGTTAAACCTTATGTTCATTTTATACAAATCTACCATTTTATCAGAGCTAATGAAAGAGCTTTTTTTTTTTTTGTTAATGTTATTTGTAATATTTAGGTATAATGATTACTTTCTGAGCAATTCATGACATAAAGAAGAGTTTCGCTCATCACCATCTATTGTTGTTGGTGCCAATCCCAAACTTTTATATTTCTATTTCTGCACTTCCACATTGTTTCCACTGCTCTTCCCCATTTCCTTGCAAGAACTCCAGCTACTCATTTCCTATGAAACAACAACAAAGAAAAAACATATTCTCTCTTTCATTAGAAGATGTCAACTCAAGACCCCAAAATAAGTCTATGGTTTCCTGAGTGAAACTGAATAGCACAAATCTAAATTATTTAAGCCTTGCCTAAGTGGCTCTGCTGTGCAGATGAAGTACAACACATCATGTGAATTTTGCTGAGGAATGAACAGAGCAGCTGAGGCTACATGCATCATCCTGCACTCAGATGTACTCCTTTCTTACCACTAAAAAGTCCTCCACTGTGCTATACATGCAGTTTGGCCATGTGTGAGAATTTGAAAAGATCTCCTTGTGTACGGGTGTACTGGGTAACGTGCCTGTGCTCACTCACTTGTTCCTTAACACTCTAACTTTCAAGCATGCTAGCTCACCTTTAGATATTTAGATATCTAGATATTCAGGTATCACACAGCCATACTATATCTAGAAGAAAGAAAAATAACCTGAGTAGATATTTTGATAGACTTCTTTAAACTAGCTATTATAGTTCACAAGAAGAGATCTGCAGTCTTATTTAAAAAAAAAAAAAAGCAAAACCAAAACATTCTTCCTTCTCCCCTCACCCCTCTCTTCCTCCACCCCCCAATTTTTTTCTCTTAATAAATTTAATTTTAAAATGGTTCACAGGTATGGCTCACAGATACAGTCTGCCAGATGTTCTCAAGATGCCAGCTGGGTGGGCATTGTGGCCCACACACCCAGCTGACTGTTCTCATTCAGGAATTAAATGACTATGAAAGTGTTCCAAAACTGTGAGGTCTAATGCATTAAATGTGAATTACTGAAGTTAATCAGCCTTTTCATCAGCATATGACTGTTTTATAAATTATGCTGAAGCATGTCATTTCCAAAGGATCATACAACAGAACTCCCAATTTTTTCATTATTTAACTGCTGCTACATGCTGATCCTCTCAGAACCAACAAACTTTGAAAACTGAGAAACAGCACTGAAAAACAGACTTTGATAAAAGTAATTTAATCATACCTGAGCCCTAAAGATGATGACCATGAAGTTCAAATGGTTTATCCTGTAACTCTGAAAACACAAGGTGAAGGCTGGAAGACAGGTGGGCATTTTGACTAAACAAATTCGCTTTGCAACTAGCTGGTGTAACATGATGTGGGTTTTTGGATTTTAAAAGTACTTCCCATGAAAAGAGAATGGAAAGGAATCAGGCTGCCAGACTGTGAAGCCTGCTGACTGGTTTCACAGTAAAGACTAAGCCATGAAGTGAAACACTAAGAACAGCTGCTTCTTGAAATACCACAACACTGAAAACCTTCTATCTGGAGTAAATCTGATTGGTATTTCTCTTCAATACATGGTGCATTTTGCACTCTAATGTATTTTACACAGTGATTGGCATCCATGCTGTTACAGTTGCATTAATTTTCTTAAGTGGACTAGCTCAAATAACCACCAGCATTAACTGTTTGGACTCACTTGTATTCTGACAACACGCACCACGTACCTGACACTGCCCACCCACACCACAGAGAAGTGCCCTTTTTTTAAAACAGCTTACAATCTGAAATCAGTTGAATGTTGCAACACTGCAAACAAAACCTGAGTTCAGACATAATGCATAGCATTATGATTATCAGGTAAGTATCTAAGTTAGGGTGCAGTAAATCTTGGAAGGCCAGAAATTACTGACAATTTACTGGAAGATGCTCAAGATAAATTAACCAGTACATTATAGAAAGGAAGCATGGATCTTTGTTTTACCGAGACACTGAAATCTTTATTAATAAAGTTTGGGCTTTAATGATGATGAAAGCAATCAGACAGAGTTTCAAAGATAGCTACACATGTAACTTCCCTTGTCTCATTTGACAATCAAAGGCAGCAGCAATCACATTTGGTTTTAAACAGCGTATCATCATGAAAAACAAACCTTAGCCTTTCCATGCAAGAATGAAGTGTGGATGGAGGAGCAAACATGATGGGAACATGGAGATCAGCAACTGATTTATGGGCATGAGTTGAGCTAATAAAGAAAGAGAAGTTGAGAATGATCTAGACAGCAGTGAAGACATACTGGAAAGGATGACAATACTTGTGCAGATTATAAGAAAATAATCAGAAGTGACAGTCAACCTTCATCCTCTGTTGAGGCAAGTATGCATCTGGTTTGGAAAGAATAGCTTAGCATCCACTTCATGTTGTTGCAGCAACGTGTGTTTTGTTGTTTTTTTTTTTGGGGGGGGGGCAACACATGGTTTTATTTAGTGTGTTCTGCTGTTTTTCAAATCCCCCCTCTTTCCCTAGATATTGGTAACACAAAAATATGTTACTTACTCCCTCATGCGTTTCAGCTTGGTCTCAGCCATAGTGCTGTTGAGAGCTCTGAATCCCTGGGGAGTCCCTGGAGCCACTCTGGTGACAGTTCCCGAGCCTACAAATCAATGCAGATACACAACCTTATTCACCTTCATCCCCTGAGCACTACTGCAGAGTCAAGGGCAGTCGGGAGGAGGAAGACTATTCCTGTTCCTCACAAGGTGCCACATTAATTAAAGATGAATTAGATTATTAAATGCCTATTAAAAACAACTCCTTTCTTAGGGACGTGTAGATTTATAGCTCAAAGGCAACAAAATTGTAATGCGAATTTTCCTGCTGTGTAGCATACAAAGAATTACATTACAACGGAAGAGACAGTTACCCAAGGAAGTGCTGGCACTGATAAATATTCAACAAAATGAAGTTGACTAGGACAATATTTATTTTTCTCCATTGTTCTTGCCCTTATTTGTAAGAGAAAGAACCATCTTCCTAACAGGCAAGTCTCTCCTTTGGCTTGCTTAAAATGTAAAATGACAGTATTTTACCAATCAGACAGTAAATTGACTTACGACATCACTTTTCCTTTCAGACGAAGGTAGTCCTTAAATCCTTTGTATATATATACAAACATACATATATACATATGAGGAATATGAGAAATATACATATGCTCCTCTCCCCCCCCTACTTTCTGTTCACTTCACTTGCCTTGTGGGTCGTTGCAACATTTAATGACCTAATAGTCATAGAAGACCATGGTTTTCATCTACAGGAACCTAGATCTGCTCTGTCACACAGGACTGTCAGGGTTGTCAGATCAAATATCCTACAATTTTGTGTCACCATTGCATCACACAAGCCCCTGCCTAACCTGACCAACATTCAGGTTCAAGTTAGTGATTTATTTATTTATTGCCCCTACTGCCTCCATTGGAAGCCAATTTCAGAGCCTTACTGTGACCTGCTGGCTAAAATCCCTCCTCCAACTTCAAGCCAAAATTTATTTACTGGCCAGCTTGTGCTCATTTTTCTCCCATGTCAGTCCTTTTTTTTTTTTTTTTTCACTTAGTTCTTCCCTTCCCTTTAACATACTCCTTTCATTTATTTGTATTTGGAAAAATAAAGATCCTGCTTTCAGCTTTCACTTCCTAAACCAAGCAAAGCAGCTTTTTTTTTTTTTTTGTTGCAGATTATTTGGTATTAGGATTACACTTCCAAGCTCTGAACAGACACAGCAGGGCTCTGCATAGGGTATGAATAAGCCAAAAGTCACACAAACAAGTTAACGCAATGCCTGGTCAGCATGAACACACTCTTCCCTCCTGGCAGGGGGTTTTTATCTTGGACTCCACTGGGTTTTAGCTTGATTTTCATTAACATTGATCATGTACAGCCAGAAGGAGTTTGCAGCTACTTTTCCTCTATAAGCAATGCAGACACCCCCATAGAGTACTGAAGGCTTCTCGTGCATGCATAACCATAACCTTCCCAGGAGTTAAGCTCCTATATCTTACATGGTTATAGATCCCAACCATAGAAATTTGAACACTGAGAGTAAACTTTCCATCCTGAAGGACCCAACTGAATCCCTCACAGTGAGCATCTGCTGGATTTAGAGCTTTACAAGTGAACATAGGAAGCTGGCATGGAGAGAGACTACAGAAGAAATGGATTCCTGACTCCATTGTCTAGCTACGGAAAAAAATGTTTGACTTTTTAAAATATTTTCTTAACTTCTCTGACCACTTAATGGCTAATAGTTGTCTGGTATTACAATTGAGGTATAGATAAGATAAAAAATGACAAGCTCAGTTCTTATGACCAGCCAATAACTTCAGACACCATAAAAAAAAAATATATATATATATATATATTTCCTGATGATTTACTCTAATACCACATGTGTATCCATACATTTTAACATGTGGTCTTTAAGCATTCAATTACTTTAGCAGCACTGAAGAATTCAGATATCCACTGAGTGGCCCTGAGGAAGCTTCAAGTACTGCAAAGCGATGTTCATGACTTACTGGATGGCTCACTCGTTGAGTTGGTAGAGAATTAGGGTCCAGATGTGAGGATTTGGGCTTTGATATCATTGTCAGACTTCAAAAACAATAAAAAAAGTTTTGCCCTGAGCACCAATGGCCTAAGGAAAATGTAATTTTTGCCTTCTTTCAAGACAGAGTATATTTAATAACAGACCCCACCTAAATTCTGATATTACTATTATTACAGGATATATCACTGTGGTAAGAGCTCAGCATACTCTTTCTGCTTAGTGGGTTCAGTCTATTTATTGCTACAATACTTTATCTCCCTCTCATCTGACATTTCATTATTAAAGACATCCTTCTTATTTTTTTCTTTCCCCCCCCCCCCCCCCCCCGGTATTCCAGGCTAAATAATTCGTATTTTGTCTACTCTCCACATTGGCAGTTGGCCAAACAAACCTTCCTCTCTAAATACAAACTAATATCTATCTTTCTGTCCATTAAATATGATCTTCTGGGTACTGTGAAGTAGCTGAAAGGACTACAGATTGTAGGATGCTGCAAAGCTGTGGTTAGTCATAAAAAATGAGTTCTCGGTGAAAACCACTAAGAGCTTTTCACATTGTTGCTATGAAAAACGTCAAAACTTTTTCTAGAATGATTCATAACCCACACTAACTTCTATATCACAGGCATTTTCGTAGAAGCATTTACTTGATTAATAATATATTTTGTACCCAGCTTTCAGCAGTTTGCCTACCCATACATCAACACAGAACATGTAACTATGCTTCTTCAAAAAGTGGCCAAGTAACTATTTGCATTTTTATGCAATTTATCATTCTTAATTCTTTAAACAAAATCAAATAAAACAACAATAACATTGATATTTTAAAACCAAGTACTGGCACTTTCTAAGCGTGCTTAAAAGATGAATACTCTCCCAGTCTTTAGCCTAATACAACATAAAAGAACATAGGGCAAAATTGTCCTCTTGGGTCAGAGTGCCATTTTCAAGGCCCTCATTGCATCCTTTCCACTCTGTCTAAGGGAAAAAAGATGAAAGGTTCTGTAGGGAAAGAAATACTGTGCCTCACATTTATTCACAGATACAGTTAAAAAGGATGATTATGATTAGCCAATGAGACTTCTATACATTATGTCCCAAAGGAATTCCTACCTACATTTCTACTAAAAACCCGGTAAGTGGTGATAGACATCTCTTGCATCTCTTGATAAGTCATTATATGTTAAGAAACTATTAAATCCACTGAATCATACATTTCTAGTTTGGATTTGTTTTTTTCAGCTTTCACTTCTACATTAAGATCCTCCAATGCCTTTTTCTACAAGATCAAAAAACTCCTTAGAAACAGATGTATCTTCCTGAGTTTAAAATATTTATAATAATACAAAGTGACCAAATTGCCTCTTAACTTTCTCCTCTTTTAAACTAAGCATATTAGTATATTTTAAAGACGTTTTTTCAAACTTTCTTTCATTTTGAAGCTCTGTTCTGGGATCTCCCCAGTTTTTCAATCTTTACCGGCATGTACTGTGATATTTCAAATCTACCCCCCACAGAGCTGTGTAGCTAACCCCAAATGAACCTTGTACTGCACTGAAGTGCTGGTATTCACAGTGATTCAGTGGGAACTCCTGGGGAGAAAACTCAGTTACTTTAAAAAATCCCAGGCTTTTACCATTCAGTACTGAGGTTTTATACACAAGAAACTTCACCTGTGGAAAAACAATGCATATTTATTGTATTCTCTTTATCACAGCCCTTGCTGACATAAAAAAAAAAAAAAATCTAGTTTTTTCTCTACTCAGATGTTGTCTAAGATCTGCTATAAATGGCACATAGTTTTTTTCATAATTCCTTTAACAATGAAAAATGCTATGAGAAATTCTGTCCAGGCCAAACTTCTACATCCAGCTTACTGCAATGAAATTTCTACTGTTTTCAGGAGTAGCTGTTACAATAATGTGGGTCTGTAGCCCAGCAAGGTGGTATTGCTACTGCTAGTACCAGGCCACAGGCTTGGGCCTGGGTTTGCAAGACCTCAGCACTAAGGTATGTCAGACTTTGTCTGACCTTGTCTTGGCCTGGTGGGAGATCTGATTTAATTGCTTAAACTGTAACTTCAGTTCTTCTAATAACCTTGTGGTTATTTTTATTTATTTCCACTTATTTTTGTATTGTACAAACACAGTTTTTAAATTAATAATGAGCATTTATTCATGTAGAATAACATATTTTTAACTAACATAATTAAAGAAGAAATGTAGAGAAAGACATGCCCGATACATCAGAAGAAACCTTGAAAAGTTGAAACATGGGACGAGGCTTTAGGTATGGGACTATAAGAGGTGAGGCATGAGCTGGCACTGGGGACACCATGGCTATAAACAACTCACCAGTTCCTGAAGAAATGCCGATGATGAAGTGGGCAGAATTAGCTTTAGGGTTAACAGAGATAACATCTAAATTATGTAAAATGCACATAACATTTTTGATGTGACATGAATTTACAGGCCAGTGAAGGAAAAGTGAGGTATAAATGCATGTTGGCAAACACACAGAAATGATCCCAAGTGGAGGAAGTAACCATGATCACCATTTCTGGTGAAGGACTGCAGGTGCTGAGGGCTCATCACATCCCCCAACATGTCAGACTGAAGCTACCAGCGTTAGGATCATCAGGAAGGTGAGCATAGCACCAAGCAAAGTGGGAGTTAGGAGGAAATGCATGTATTTAAAATTAAGAGCTTTTCTTACAGTAGCAGTCATTCACTTGTTTCCTTTATCTTTCTTTTATGTAATTATTAATTCTGAACTAACAATAATTCTTTGATTAGACTGTTAAGATTTCAATAAGACTAATAAAAAGTTATTGGCTTTACATGTAGATGCATTTTCTTTTTGACTATAACAAGACTTTGAGATTACATCTCCCTAAATTCATGACAAATATATATGTTATGTGACATGTGACAATACATGTATGTTATGTGAAAACTAAGCTAAGGCCAAGGGGACAATTAGCCTTATGAATTTCATGTAAGATGTTGGAAAATATTCAAAAAATCCAGAAACAAAAATAATAGGGAAAGGAGCAGATAGTATGTACAGAATCTCACATTCAATTACCTATTTTTTTTTGGCTACCGAAAGATCAAGATATTTGTAATATTTTTTTACCTGTATGTTTTTAAATATTTTCAGAAATGTGTCTATGAATTAGTTCAGGAAGTTTAAACTTCAGATGTTCTCCCTTTGGTGAAATGCTCACTTCCTTCTCACAAATATGAACCATAGAAATCTTTCATATAGAAAGTTGTGATATCCCACAAAGAACAAAAAGTTTAAAAAAATGTTCTCCATGTATTTTGCAGAGTTCCTTCGAACAATACAACAGAAATATCTTTTCATATCACAGATGGACTTTTTTAAAGAAAAATGAGTAAATTGTTCTCACTTCAAAAACCAACCAACCAAACAACAAAAACAACACCTCTTTTCTTTATGATACAGCCATTCCTTGTTGATAAATATGATACTTCTAGATTTTACATCCTGACTTAAAAAAAAAAAATAATCCTGTTTTATAGGATTTAATATGTGCATCTAATTAAGATGCACATTAATAAGATGGGAGATACATTAAGTTTATTTTAAAGATAGTTTGTTCAGCTTTGTAGCTAGACATTGGAAGAACTTAAAACAGTAAATGTTTAAAGCTCCTCAGTGATACTGAGCATACAAAGATAAAAGGGACCCTCACAGACTCCTCTCTTATCATCAGATTTATTTGTTTAAAACAGATCACACAAGCCTAATTACTAGCTCAGCTTGGAGGAAGGCTTTAAGTTTCAGTACAGAGTAGTCCGATGTTTTTCTAATAATTAAAGCATAATTTAATTCTTTAATATAATAATTTTCAAAGGTATCTTCATGTTCTTTGTACTGAAAAAAAAAAAAAGCAGCAGCCAAGAGTGTCTTCAATACTATGATTTATTTATTTTTTTTAAATGACACTGTTTGGTTTTGGCTAATACCAGAGTATTATTCTTTTACATTAACATAGAACATTAAAGTGTAGAGATAAATTTTGCCCTCTTTTCTACTTCTACAAACCCACTGCAGGCAAACGTAATGCAAATTTTTAAAGGATATTCTACAACTCTGGTCATCATGTTTTATGATTCTATTATTTTCAACAAAAGCAATTAATTGTGTATGACAGTGTATTTGGCATACTTACACTTCTGTGCAGTAGATTAAGGAAGCAATTTTTAAGAAGATCACTTTTTTTGAGTTGTTCTTTTGCAAAATGGAAGTAATTGGATTGTGATGAATAAGGACTATTAATAAGTGCTCCTATCACATTTAGAGAAGAGATACCATCTTACCCAATGAGCTGTTATTCAGGACACTCTCCAAATACTTGACCATTGCCTCAACATCACTGTCCTGAGGATAAATGAAATAATGAATAGCATTAGTATGTGCAAAATCTTAAATCTAGTACACAAATCATTGTGTACCAGAGGTATGATCCCACAAGCAAAAATGACATTACTTACAACAATGAGCATCAACACTAACTACAGTTAAGGGAATACGTTGCTCAGAACTTTGTATGCTTTATTCCCCTAAAACAGTAGGCTTGGGAATAATATTATATACAAACAATTATTTAAGTCAGATTCCTTGCAGAACACAAATATGTAGGACAGCTATGCATGGAGCTTAAATAATATGTTTTATAAAATATTATTTTTAAATAATATGCTTAAATAATATGTTGAGAGTGGTGTGCAGTCTTTGAAATAAAACCAGCATCATTGGTTAGTCCTGAAATATCTAAAACAATAGCAGATTGAAAATGGAAAGTATGTACTTTGTAACAGTCCAAAAAATTCTTGGTTATGATATTTGCCTCTGTAAATTAATACTTATGTTTCATTTAATCACATCTACTTACATATCTAGTAGCAATGAATAATTAAAATTTTAATTAAGAAAAGATTTGAGCACTTTTCCATTGTAAGCTTTCTATTACCAGACAAATAATTAAGAGTTTTGCTATATCTTTCACTTGAAATGTTATTTGTGTATACTGATGAAATTTAAGATCTAACCATTTAGCAAAGATTGTGCTGCAGGAAGGACAGCAAATTTCATTCAAGTCTATGAGACAAGCCTCAGTTTCTAGAAGCTCCCATTTGACAACATGGTGACATGGCATTCCTTGACTGAAAGTCAAAATCCTGACTTTGCTGAAAAATCCACACAAATCCTGTATTTTTAAAATATTGAGCAGCCTATGGTTTTAAAAGCCCTGCAGAACAGGTAAGGGAGTTTGACAGATGCACAGAAAAGAGGCACACCCACACATAAGAGCCAGCACAGAGGAATACTTGGACATTTCAAATTCTGAATAAGTGAACCCCTTTCTAACAGCAACAGATCATGCCAAGGATGACAAGGCAGGCATTAGGAATCTAGTGGAGCAGTGTGATAACACAGACCACCTACAGCCACTGATGAGACACTGGAACTATAATTCACTAGAGCTATGATAATTTATGCAATATCACTGGAGCTATGATAATTTATGTCAGCTGATTATGTTGCTTGACAATCTCAGAAGCGACCTGGAAATTGAAAATATGGAGCTAATGTACCGTATGGCTAGACTTTGTCATAATGAGGAAGGCTAATTTGCTATTATTATTGTCACTAAAATAAAACATAAAGAGCAAGGTGATAAACTGAAGTAAAAAGCACCCATTAGCATCTCAGCTAAATCAAAGCCAATGTGAAACCTTCACTGTTCACTAACTTTTCAAGATGAAGCCTCTTCTATACAACGTATTTTCTAATTTATATTTAGAAACAGTTTCTTATTCTCTTTCATGTTTTCCCCTTAGTTCTCACACAATTAGAAATTACTGTTCAAGGAAGGAAAGAAGGAAGGAAAAATGACACTGAACTCAAACTCTACAACCAATACAAACAAGATGAGAGGTTAGATGTGGTTAGGGTGATAACTCTACAAGTGGGCAATGTAGCTGAGAGCACATGGACTGTATTGAAAAGTTATTAACAAAGGGAAAGTACCTGTGTCAGCTCCCATCCTAAAGCTTTAAATTACACTAATGGAGTGCATGACTGTATCTTCTTAACTGAAGAGGGGTTGATTTCCAAGACCACTACTTCTCTTTCTGTCTTGAAAACCATGGGAGCCTAATATAACTGGAATACATAGCTCAGGTCCCCTTCTACATTATGCACCCCATTGTGTAGTTCAATTAATCTGTGACCCCATGCTACTGCTTATCAGTCTTTGTTTTTTGTTTGAAGTAATGGAGTCACCATGGAGTACTGCTAGAGGTAGACTTTCTGCACTGACTTGGCACAAAAGTAACTAGTAATTCAATCTTGGCATTGGAAAATTGAGAGGTTTGCACAGATTAGGATGGTATATACCTTACAAATCTTTACCCTGCAATGCAGTGGAATGACTTCTTTATTCACACAGTCCTCCAAAAGCTTAATTTATAGAAGTATTTTTTAAAGAAAGAGTTAAAGTGTATGATTCCTATCATAGAAATAGGTGTAGGAGTTTTGGTATTAAGTAGATGACTGCTGAAGCAATCCCCTGCTATATACTAGCAAGATCAAATCTATTCTGGTAGGTTTTGAAGCTTATTATTATTGTTGAGCATGACACCACCTACCTTTGAGTGGGATTCATCTCACATAACTGTTGACATCCAGAATGAAGAAGTCCCATGCATGCTAATAACTGTAGATCCCTTTACAATCACCAGAGGGAAAGAGGTACCTCCTATCATATTCTATCTGACCCATACATTAGAGGTTTTTTCCAAGATAATATTACTCCCTAAAATGTTTATTTCCCCTAACTGTACAGAGTTTATATTCAGTTAGGTCAGATGTAGGTGCACAGCTAAGTCCAGCCTGCTTTGCCTTCACATTCATTTCAGAATTTTTCACTAGAGAAAGGGAAAATTGAAAATTCTGCTCGATTCGCAAAGAAAAGGTGATTGTGGCAATACCTGCAAACACAGTCCTGTCTTATCTAAGGTGCTGGTCAATATGAGTGAAAACAAAGACAGGCTATTTGCTTCTTTGATGGAGGAAGTCCTGAAAGGCAAATGCTCGGAGAGGGTATGCTTTCCAGTCAGTCTGTGTAAGCCAATTTGCAGAGGGGTAATGATTACGTGCACATGGACTGCTGGTAAAGCAAAGCCACCCAGCCTGTAGAGGCTGGATCCTGGCAAGAGATGTCAGTGGGACAGCTCTTCCAACACACAGTGTCAGTTCTTGTCACCACTGTATTCTGAATCACTACAAAATGACAGAACGTTGTTGTTCAAATCTGGCTGCCAACACCTAATTTATTCTGCATTATTGAGAAATCTATTTTTATCTTCTGCCCTTCATTAATTCTAAGCAGCAGTCTGCCTGTTCAAAAGCAGTATTGATTGACACTTAATTATATCGTCAATGAAATCTGAATGAAAATTTTAAAAGTCATTCTAAAAAAAAGATTAAAAAAAAAAGTCTGATAAAAGTGAGCAATAATTTCTTTTCAAGAGTACATTATGGTAGATTTTTCTGGCAACAGAGTGTTTGCATGTCTATGTGTTGTGAGTAAACACAGACCCAGCAAATTGCAACAAATCACTGCCTTAGATATTCCAACGACTTACAACTATTTGTTTATATTACTACTGTATTAACTGTTAAAGCATGTTATATGTTTAGTTTGAAAACCAGGAGGACATTTCTAGACTGCATGAGACTGTCTATGAGTAAACTTCAAGTTTAACTGGTTGAGAGAATTTCAGGATTCCCTGCCACTGTGGTAAAAGTAGTGCTCTGATTTATCATATACACATTTAACTTCTGCTTTAAAACTATAAGAAACTTAAAGAGACTATTAGCTCACAAATTTTAAACAACATCACAAGTGATTTATAATTTAATGAAGAGGTTTTAGCAAACTTGGTTGTTCCACAAAACGTAAAAACCATCATTCTCTTCCCTGCATTTTTCACACATGAACTCATAATAACATTTGTGATCCTAAACAAAAGCAGACAGTACTGTTCAGAAGCACTGTAACACAATGCCTTAAGTTGATGACACAGGGTAGAAAGTAATTGTTACTGAATGCCTTAGGAAGATCGATTTTCAGAACTGACTTGGGCATTTTGGTTCATTGATTTCACTGAGACTTGATCACTGAAGACAAGGTTCATCTTGGTTCATTCTGATCAGATCTAAATTGGGTGCCTTTTCCAATCATCTTCAACATCCTACAAACTGCAATCACTAAGATTTTCTTGTGGAAGCCTCACCCAATAAAGCTTCTTTAAGCCTTTCAATAATAAGTTTTCTTTTTATTTACACTTTCTAAGATTCTTGGATAAGTCTACAGATATGCTGGTCAAGACTTGCTGTTGTTTAGGCTCATGCTAGAAAATACATCTAATACAGGCTGGAAGAAGTGGCATCTAGAGGTGCCTATCTATCCCCAGGAAATAATTCTGGAATTTAGATCTTATGCTTGAAGTATTCTTTCAGCTTTAACTTAAATAACACATAGCTAACATTACATATAAGAAACCTACTCAGAGCGTGTGGTGGCCACAAGGGAGTTTACTGACAACAATCCATGCTAAGGCAATCATAGGAGCATTATTGTTAATCTTGAAGGAATGCAAGCATCTTTTTCATCAGTGTATCAGATTAATTATACGTATGCATACTCACATAACTAATTCATGATACTGCTATACACACACATTCCTGACAAAAGCAAATTGCAGTAATGTCACTAGGGCAAAATCTTGGAAGTAGTTTCATTTGCCCTCGGAAAATGAGCATCAAATGTGTACTGTTTTCCCAAAGGTCACACACACCTGGTGATTTGTCTTGGAGACAGTCTGTGATGCTTCCACATCCTCCTCTTCTTCACTGCTTTCTGAACAGGACTCAAACTCATCATTATAATATTCTTCTGCAATTTGTGGGTCTTCAGGGATCTCTAAAGGCAATTAAGAGTTTATAGTATATTGACAGACTATATGCATAATCTTAAAAAGATGCAGTGGATTTTGTATCACCAATGTTATGTCACTAACAATGCATTCTGTAATTGAAATCACTGGATAGATTCTCAGCTTAAAAAGTGATCTTATGACATGATAAGCAGCGCTAAAGCTGTCTCTGCCAAAAGGTCAGATCCTCATATTTAAATTAATGACCTCAAAGAATCTATATTCATTTCAGGCTGAAATCACTAAATAATAGAATAATTCAAGCTGGAAAGGACCTTAGGGGATCCTCTAATTCAACCTCACTCAAAGCAAACAAAAGTTTAAATTTACAGGAAAGAAAATCTGCATGTCTTGCCAAACTCTCCCAAAACAAAAACATTGAAAAATGAAAGAAAGTAGTGAAAAGTCAAGCTCCATATATCTAGCTGTCATGCTCACTCAATTTATTACTATCACTTGAGAAGTTATAGAAATAGCAGTGAGTGCAATATTAAAATAGACAATGAGCCTCTGAAGCCCAAGAACTGTTACTAAAACTCAACATATTCATCACAGCATAGAAGACATCACTTTTTCTCTGCTCCAGGAGAAATCTTTGAGCATCCCTGACTCCATAAGAAATGAGTTAGTAAAATAACTTGACGTTTGATTGCACCTGCTTCAGTGAGCTGCCCTTTCTAAGCAAAAGCCCTTAAGCACTTGTTCAGTTTTAATCAGAGGCTGCACTGTGGTGACTATCAGAATTAAGAGCAGGATCCCTGTTTTTCTAGATAGAAAACTGCAGTGCAAAGGGCTGCCCATGGGAAGCACAGGTCAGTGGCAGAGATGGGATCAGAGCTCGGGGAATCCTGGCTCAGCAACTGTCCCATCAACTTCAGCATTTGTGCAGGGGGATGCTCCAGGAGTGCTTCCTTACTTCCTTCCTGAGTTATTTGCAATGTTATGTACAACATTTTTGGCCTTGGCTAATTTTATTACAACAAATGCTATTTGAAGACAAAAACAATCTAATATTAACCTGTCATAAATCACCGTGGTCTTAACATTAGCTCATGCTGACTTCTCCCATTCTCCCAATTATCTACGTCTTTAAAGAAATTAAAACTGATTTATCTTAAATATTACTGCACTGAAATCAATTAAATTCAAACAATATGTTATAAAAATTAAGAATGTTTAATTTATTATTTTTATTCATTTCACATGGATAAAAAGAAAACAAACGTACAACAACAACAACCAAAGTATTTAAACAAGTGAATATAATTAAAGATGCCCATGGATATTAGGCAGGAGGAATGATTCTAATCTTTAAGGCATAATAAACTCAGGGGAAAAGAAAAAAATAGAGAAAATGTATTTATCTGCAGCACTAGGTGGTTGAAGTTCTCCTGCTGAGATATTATCTCTACTATTATTTACTGTCTCCGGAGCATTTTCAAAAATACTTCCTTTCTTTATAAATTTGATTTACCTCCAAAATACTGACACATTTTCACTTAGCTTTCTATTTTTAGGACATTTGTACAAGCTCCATTGCCACAATTTCTAATAAGAAAAAAAAAAAAAGAAAGATAACTTGTGCTTCCATAGGAATCTCCCCCAATCCCCCAAAAAACATTTCCCACGAAAGAAAGAATTTACTATTGCATCTAATGAGTCTAATTGAGTTCTCTGAAGTGCCATTTTTGACAGAAAAGCCTAAAATTTCATCCTAAACAAATAAACAAACAAACAACAAAAAACCACCCTCAAACATCATTCATTTTTAGCATGGAAAGAATGCTACTAAATGAAGACATGTCTCCATTTCCAGACAGAGTAAACATTTATTTTTCTTTCTTTCAGGGACATTGTCATTCCTGTGATTTTTATAGTTCAAAATTATGAACTATAATTTTATTAGGTTCATCTGCATGCTATCTGTGTGTGTATAAGTACTCACAAACATATGAATCAGCTTATTTATTACATTATAATGCAAGCATTGGACTACACCAGTGTTTTCAGAGTTGTTTTCTCCTCCCACGTTCTGCATTTTTTTTACTGTTACTCTAAAAAACACAATCCATCGCTTTCCAACAGAACTAGGTACAAAAATCAGTTGTTTTACTCACAGTTGTAACCTCAAAGTATGTGCTCTGGCTACGGTAAAGCTCTATACCATGTGAGTAGCCCATGACCAGGCTGAACTGAGGCTGATGCAGCTGAACTACATGGAGGGGCTGGCACCATCCAAAGCCCACTTCCATGCCAGCTTCTGCATCCTTTCCAGAATCTCGCACTTTACCATTTCTGATACTGTTTTGACAGCTGCACAAAGATGGCCAGTTAATCCGAGTTCAGTAACACAATTTTAAATGTTAGTTCACACACGAGAGATACTCCAGGATACAGATGTTTCCTGGCCCCAGTTCAGAGGCTGTTCCAAGTGACATTTCTCCAACGAAGGCAACGTGTCCAGTGGACCTTAGGAGCTAACAACAAGTCTTTAGAGCTTCTCTTTGCTATGACACGCATCTTTTAGGCAGGCACTTTCAAAACATCAACATATTCATTTAGAATACATGGTTCAGTGTAACAGTTTCTACTAAGTAGAGCCAGCTCCCCATTGCCCATATGCTACAGATGCAGGGACACAGCTCTGCTTCTCTGCCGAACTAATTTGGATACAGAAGAGCTTATTTAGCTGAGACAGAATCAGGAACGAATTTCAGGAACACATATGCTGGCTTTAGCACAGCAGATATCACAAGTCATCACAGTGAGCTGTGCCTGTGCTGGCTGCCCACAGAAACCCTCTGAATATTGTAGCATTGTAGTATGGTGCAGTATAGCTTCACGGAGTGAGGCACCAAAGAAACAGCTGAGACTGACTCACCTCTGCTAGAGCCAGTGTGAAGAAACCTACTAAAATTCAAGTTAAACCCCCAATAATGACATGGTTGTCTCAGTCCTTTAGTGAAGTGCAGATAACTTGAGTGAGCTGGGGTTTGGGCTCAGGGAAGACACTGTTAGGGGAAGCTGGGCCCCATATGCTGTCATTTTGCACGTCTGCAGACCATCCTTTAGGACATTTACTACCTGAGTTTTTCCATGATTCTCAATATTTTAACTCTTCCGCTTTCTTCTTCCCCTGTTTGCCAAACAGCAAAGAGCTGGTTGCTGCCACCATCTCCTGAATGTCCTTGGCGCAGCTCCACACCTCAGCAGAAAAAAAAAATCACAGAAGGAAAAACCTTGGTTTGTACTTTCATATGACTAACTTTAACAAAAATGTTCTTTGGGCTAGGTCTGTTTGACTCATTTATGCACTTCTGCAAAGCCTAGCATGGACTCCAGGACCAGAACCTTGACTGTCCTTTCTGACAGAAAACAGAAATTAAACCTGTGTGTGCCTGGAAGGTACTTTGGAAAAATAAATAAATAAATAATAAAAATAAAAACAAAGTAATAAATGATGCTAGTGAGGTGAACACAAGTCTATCATATCATATATCATATCATATCATACCAAACTTCTGCTGCAGCACCCAGGATATACAGGACCAGGAGAATGCACCGTATTTCAGAAAGTCCTGACACCAACTGCAGCCCATTGGACCCACTTGCTCACACAGCACTCCTGGTCTTCCCAACTACAGCAGGTCCAAATCCACCCATTCCTTCCATGCAAGAAAGTCACCCTGTGCAGCATACGTCAGGGGCTCTGCCTTCTTCACAGAGCCTTGGCAAACAAACGTTGCAATAATATCCAGTGTAAAGTTTTGTAATACTGTGTCAGATAAAACATGGCCCTAACACCATTGTAATACACTTGTCCCTCAGTCACCTGTTCTTCCTCTGATACAGCCCACTTACACACTCCTGATGGAGCACAAAGAAAGGTCTCTATTGCTGTTTCCTCACATTCGTGATCCCAATCTGTCAGCTGGTATCTGAAAATACATGACATTTTATCTAGCTTTGTGTATTTCGCTAAAGACGGTCACAGCACCCTTTATGTGCTCACAAAGCACTCCATTCAGAACAAACTCAGCTATTGCTTACATACCACTAGGCACCTTAGGTACAGCATTGAGAGATTCAATATTTGTAAAGTGTATTATGTATTCAAAATAAAAAAGCTCTGAACAATATCTTTCCCCTTTAGATTTCTTTCTATATATCACCATGACGCTAATAGTAGAAAGACGGGTAAAACCCCATTATCTAAAGATCATAAAAGCCCAGCTATTTCCCAAGAAGACAAGCTATGCAGAAAACAAAGAAATGCAATACTTGCAATATTTTGTTCAAATCCACCAAGAGCTTTTTCCATGTAACATAGTATCTTGGCGACAACAACGGTTTTCTCCAAAGAGACTAAAATACTTTGATAAATATCTTTAATTTTCTCTTGCCTTGAAGTCATAATTGTAATCGGTGTATTAATGCAGCATTCTCACATTGCAGTGCATGCAGAAGACAATGAGTAAGGCCCTTTTTATCTTATTAAGAAAGAGGGAAGAGAAAAAAAAGAAAAAGAAAACTGAAAACTGACTTGTATAACATATGCTCATTTTCACCACCTGTATTCACAATAATGAAGGCGCACTCGGCACTTAAGGACTATTGCACTTTTTTTTTTTTTTAATCCCAAACTTTAGCACACCCCTGGAAAAAACTAGATTATCTCAGCAGTCAGTTTCCGAATTTAAGGAAGAAAGTAGTTCTTATTCAAGCAGCACACTCCTCTGCCTACACAGTACCACAGACAGAAAAGCAAGGAGCAAAGCATTCTACTACTCTGACATACGTGTGCTCTTCAGAATAGCATACCATTTATTACAGAGCTTTCATAAGAGAGAAAACAGACTGAGCTGAGCCATTGTATCTAGGAGAGAGGTTTGAAACACAGATGTGAAACACGAAACACGTGAGTTTCATAATCCCAAATGAGAGCAAGGGCTCCGTGCCCCCCAGGGCTCAGGTCAATACTCATTCGATTAAGAAAAATAAGATAACTCCATTATTATAATTTAGGATCACATAGATTATTTATTTTCCCTAGGGTGGGATAACTTTAACAGTTTCCATAGAACAGAACTGCCATCCATTGGTTAGCTATAAACAAGATAAACGTTATTAAGCTCTGAAGATTCACTGCTCAGCAAATCAGTTGAAGCTTTTGTCCAGCTAAACTAGGCTGAAAATGACTTTGGAAAATGCATTGTTTAGGAAATGAACTCAGGGATATAACAGGACTTCTGTGTTCCAAAACGTCTTGTATGAACTTTTTTCCTAAACACAAAAGGATTACTTTTTAATGACAGAAGTCATTAAAAGAACTACTTTCTGACACAAAAATGTACAGCATAGTTGTAATGAAAAATGATTTGTTCTAAAATGAGAGCCAGAAATATAACAAAAATTAAACATTAATATTTTATACTTCTGTTTTTAGCATTATAAAAAAGGAAAAAGCATGATTTACCTGTGGACTTCACTGAGTAAATTTAACTACTGTGAAATGTCTTGGAAAAATGGAGATAAAGAGAATAGAAATCAGAGTGCAGGTTGTCTATTACTTGATGTTAGAAATGAAGTAATTACTTCAAAGTGTTTTTCCATAGGGGGAAAAAAAATCCCTTTCTTTTAAATCCAAATGAGATTTCCAGGAAAAATATTTTATTTCATGAACATAGCTCTTTTCCTCAGACCTTCTACATCTTGTCATTTTATCTGTATATCCACAGGCAGAGCATGAAAGAAAAAAAAAAGGAGTTGCTAAAAGGAGCTGTTAACAAAAAGGAACAGCAAGAAAGCATACTTTTATTACATTTTTCCCTTAATTTTCAGTGTTTTTGTTTTTTTTTTTCTTCCAATTTTCTAATGGTCATGCATAGAGAAAAGGGAGCTTTGGCAGGCAGTGACAATGACATGATGCCATACTGCCTTTCATGAACAGTTTAAATTTCATCAACTCTAGAAGCTTTCCAGATATTCAGAAATCCTTTTAGTTCTGATGGGTGAAAGAAGAGAAAAAGCAAAATAACAATGTAGTCAATAACAGGGAGCACTTACTGAGTCCTGGAAGCCATTTCATTTACGCACAAAGAGGGTTGCTTTATGCACTGTTACTGTAAGGGTTGCTCTATTACTTGCACAACATCCAGCAGAAACAGTAAGAGCTGTACATTACAGGAAAAATGACCATGAAGCTACCTTACAACATCATCTTAAAACTACCTTAGCCCTTGCTTTATTTCCAACTTCTTGATCTGTCAAAGCATATTGTCAAATAAAATATCAGTTTTCCTGTTGAATTTGGCAGAGACTGCCTGATACTTTCTCTCTTGGTGGGATGACAGTGCTGGGAAGGAAAGAGTCCATGTATTAACACGAAAAGCTGCCTCTTCAGGAAGCCACTTCCTTCTCCCCAAGGTTTAGTATCAAGAGATAAAATGGGACCGTTTTCACAATGAGAATAGAAAACATGGAACGGTTCAGATCAGAACTTGGTGTAAGCAGTGTGCACATGAGATTCTGGATGTAGTAAAGATACATGTAAAATACATTTAATTTGGGTATAAGTAGTAACGCAAATTATGTGTCAGATATGTACAAAAACAAGTAAATGACTCCAGCCAAGCAAATCTACAAACAAAATATTGAGACCCCCAACACCCAGATGTAATTAACTGGTGAAACTCGATGTATTTTCCTAGACTGAATGGGTACAATTTGCTTCACGTAGCAGATGAAATAGCAGGACACAATAAAGACACATAAACTCAGTGTCTTTATTGCTGTCACCTTCTCATTCCCTCCAGCTAGTTGTCTGACAGACACACACACCACTCAAAGCTAAACTAGTAGAAACTGTAAACTAATTCAGTATATTTCAGAGCAAATTCTCACTCACTTGGAATTGGCTCCAGTCACCATATAATTTGGCCCAGCTTCCCAGAAATGCTGTTTAGTTTGATAAGTAAGCCAGAATACTACAACTGGGGGCAGACTGGCATTCCTTCTGCAGTGCTTTTCAATGCCATCCTGTTCACAGATGCTTTGTTTGCAAGTAAATGCCTGGTGTGTCTTCATTTCCATCGGCTTCACCTGGAGTCTGAAGTGCAGCATAGAGTTATATTGCCCACTAAGCAAAACAACTTGGAACAAAAACTAGTACTTTTCTAACAAAGATTTCCAATACCGAAATTGTAACAATATCTGCCATACGATCTAGTATAAAATATTTTGTACATATACAAATTTGGTGCATTTGCCTCCTTCCTAAATTCATGCAGTGTTTTATAATTGGGTTTTAGCATAAGCCTTTGGGATGAGTGAAGTGGTTTCCAGTGCGGACTTTAAAATGACTCAGTCAGAATTGTTTTAACTATTGTCATTGACCAAGGTGACTTAGGAGGTAGCCTCTATTTATCATTGCCAAACCAAATCAATATGAAAAAGAAATCAGAAAAAAAGTAGGAACTATAGAGTAGCATGGTTTGTTTTCCCCAAATGTTCAGTGTTCGTAGAAGAGGACAACACTCTTCTACATACAAAAGACAATGCTATTCTACAAAGATGCTTCTAAATTACCCTCAATACTAGACAATCTGAAACTTCATAAAATTTCCAAGAATTGTTCTTTAATTGTATGGCTACCCTCATGGAAAAAGGATTTAAATAGGGAGCAATAACCAAAGCAAGAGACCAGTTCTCCAAAGGCAATACTTCTAGGGAAGAACCATTTAGACAAGAATATTCGGTCAATAAGATAATAATAATAAATAAATAAAAATAACAAAGTATAGATTCCTTTTCCTATTTGTGTCTAAAACTTGAAAATTTTGTTATGCCTTAATCCTGCCAGAATAAATCAGATTTACTATTCCTTTAATTGAATCTGGAACAAAGTGGGATCTCAACGCAAAACCAAGCAATGAAAACATGAGACAGATGAGCATGCTCCCAGTGTGCCTATGCTCTCAAACCCTGTGAGAGTGGCAGGAGTTTTGACACCCCATGTGCAAAGGACACGTGAAGGACTGGTAGCTGTAAATTTCAGAACTAAACGGGCAAGATTCTCTCAGCAAGCATCCCATAGTGTCATTTCAGCAAGTAGCAAGTTGTGTAATACGCCTTATGATTCTGGAAATATTCCTGCTTATAACACAGATCTGTATTTTTACAGCTACTATGACATTATTCTTGTGTGCTAATTTACTCACTTGTTAGTGGTTATGGTCCTCACCTTCCTACTGAAGAAACCGCAGTGTAAATCAGCATGCACAAATTATCCCTCAAGAATAAATACACTTTGCTGTGACTCCAGTAAAGATACACATTATGTCTCAGATGAGTTTCTCTAATTATTTTTATTCCCCTTTTGCTTTTCCTAATTTGCATAATTTAATTTAATTTTGACGTGCAAAATTTAGCTCTCTGGCCTACCTGCTGCAAGAGTGGTTCTGAGCAAGTATTATAGAAGAATTTTTCATATTTATTCACACAGGGGATCCATGGCAGAAACTCATCCGAGCCTTAATTCTTAGCTCAAGAAAAGCTGTTTCCTTTAGGGCTACTAGGTTTACTGGTTTTGAGGAGACCAGCAGATAACCCACAGCAGAAATTACTGCAATGTTATCCTCTTGCAACAAGTCTTTCTGGTTACAAAGGATATTACAACAACAGCAATAATAATAATAATAATAAAATATTGCAGAAAGGTTCTTACTGCCTCCTATGATAAATATTATTCTACTCTATCTTGACCTGCCAGACTGAAAAACAAAAGAAGATGTGATTTTCCTAAAAGACTAAAATATAAGTATGTGCAGAGATGCTTAAAGATGCATTCAGAAATATTTCATGGTTTTGATCTTATAGGATGAAAACAATCCTGTCAATTTTTCAGAAAAGCTTGTAAAAATAACAGTAGAAAAATACTATAATATTTTATAATGAGTGAACATTTCCTACTTGAGAGTCAGCTGAACTTTACCTACTTGAAATTCAAAGCAGTATGTCCATAACTTACAATTAGCAATGGAAATATAGAAATAGCATATTCAATTACTGTAACGTATTTAGCTATTTCAGAATTGTAATGAAATCAGGGGTTTGCTAGATGTAACATATTGCAACATATTAAGGTCAGGAATTTAACATGATGGTGATCTTTGGAGTATAAGGAAACGAAAAGAATAGAATACAAACCAGAAGGATTGTGTGATATGTCCCTTTAATTTATGTCTTTAGTTTTTGTTTTCCTTTTTTTTTTTTTTCTTTTTCTGTACAAATAATTTAAATACAGCAAGTAGTTAGTTTAAGCCATTTTGCTCCTTTAACTTCACCCCTTCCCACACAGAAACAAAGCAAGTAAGCGCAGAAGAGTAGCTTACATGGAACTAGCACTCTTATAGGAAGGGAACGAAATGGATGCAAATGCAGGTGAATGTACTGATGATCCAAAAATGCAAGACATAATATTTTATTTGTAGCCCGTAAGTCCGGTGTTGTTTTGCTGTGTGGTCTTTTTCATTCTTGTCACTTAAGTACAATGCGGACAAGCCCTTAGAAATACGGATGTAGTATATATATTAGTATATGTATATATGTAGTATATATAATTTCTTGAATGCTTAAACAAAATCTTTCTCACTCTAGTTTACTATGTATTATCAGCTGTGAAGTTGATACGAATGTCAAGTAGCGTATTTAGCCACAAATGCCAGTGTGTGGCTTTAACTTTTCATGCCTGTTAGACTGTAGCTTGTTGAATTTAATACTCCTTATGGCCCCTGTAAAAAGTATGGGATTCTGATAACTGAGATAGCTTTCAGCCCAATATCTTTCAACTGCAAAAATTGATCCAAATCAGTATCAAAGATAAGGAAATGGTAGTTTTTGTTGCACGTGTAATTGCACTGAGCTTTCTGGGAGCACTTTTAGATATAGTTTATGAATTTGCAGCCAATTTCAAGGTAACTTCTACTGTAGAAATTGAATCAGAAACTTTGAACATTTAGCTATTACAGTTGTGTAACAGGATTATATCTTGTTCTTCATGCTTCATGCCACTGCAAAGACTGAGCTTCTCTACCTAGAGGATTTTCTGTGTAGTAAACTAAGAAACTGTAGATTTTCCATACTAATTTCTCACATGGATAAGTATAGTGCATGCTCTGACAAAGATTTATCTGGTTTCATTACAAATAAATCCCCATAACTAGTCTTTCCTATTTATTAAATACATCTGCAAACTTAGAGCCAGCCAATGGGAATTGAGTTGTATACAGAGTTGAGAGGAATTATGCTGTAAAATGTGGCTTCATTAGATAATCCTGCAACTGAAGCAAAAGGTATTGCACACAAATAATTAATGTGATATAGTAACAGAGCTGCAGTTTTCCATCCCAGCCCAGCATGAGGTAGCCCACAGAGAAAAGCTGAAGTGATCTACCAGTACAACAAAAATCCGTGGAAAAGATGACCCTCGGCACCAGAACCTTTTCTCAATACTTGGTTCTCTGGGAAAATGGACATCTGCTCATCTGATTACATTTTTTGTATAATCAGAAAAATAGACTACGAGCTCAACAAAGTTAATCAGTGTATCATCATGAGGTATATTGCTATATTAGAAAGTAATGCATGATAATGCATGATGTTTTGTGATGTTTCCAATAGCTCTTCAAAAGGAGGCCATATCAGAAGGAACATTAAACATCTAATGAACTCCATCCAGCTGGAACAGACTTGTTCTAGCTGCCATAGGAAGGCACTGACCGTATTTGTCCATAACATCAAGGCTGGGTATAGCTTATGGATACCTGTATCTTTCAGGTGATAATTTTTCCTGATGTTTCAGATAATAAATCATTTATTCCACCTGAGCTTAATACCTTTCATGGAAAAGAGCAGTTAAACATGGGCAGTCCTTCTTTATTACAGCATTTTTTTCTTTCTGATATATAAAAGTGACATCTAGTTGTCCAGTCCTATGATAGAATTTGCCTTGTCATTATTCTCACATGACCACTACTGAAACAAAGTACACGTCCTCACAAGATAGACAGCAATCTTCAGAGAAAAACAAAACAAAAACAAACAAAAAAAACCCTACATTCCTGTATCTATCCTAGTCGTCCAAATGCCTTTTTTTTTTTTTTTTTTTTTCAAAGGAACAGGTCAAGGGGGAGGAAAACAAACAAACAAAACAAACAGATGTGCTGTCACCAAATTCATTGCAAAGTAGCTTTTATTTTTGATGACAGTCAGAGAGGATGAGTGACTAATTTCCTAGATAAGTATTAACAAAAATAGGAAATATAGATACAGGTTTATCCTGACACATTTTTAATGATTTGCAGAATGTGCTTTTTAATATTCAGAAAAAAAAAAAAAAAGAGCTGGAGAAATGTAGCAAAAAAAAAAAAAAAAAAGGGAAAAAAATCAAAGCACAAAGGGAACTTATTTATAAAACATTAGCAATTTTATGGATTCTTTATAAATAAATGAAAGAACATCTGTAAATGAATACACATACGTGTATATTTTTGACACACATATTTGCATTTAATACTGACAATGACTCCGTGTCTCTGAGTACAATCTCAATGTGAGATTTACTTCAGCTCCTTTATGTGTCTTGCTTGTACTTGGAGAACAGGAGATGAAAAAGATGGGAAGACATCTAGAGAAAAAGACTGTTCCCACTGGTACAATATATTCTTAACTGTTCTGTCGACCCTAGCTTTAAATTATTTTTATGATAAAAGTTCCATAACTTCCTGGATAAACAAGATGTAGACACCAACATTCTTCAATTAATGTTAAATACAATACATATTTCAACGAATATCTCCAGTTATCAAACACAATTTACTTTAAATTTGGTTGCCAATTAACAAATTAAAAAAAAAAGATTTAAACTGTTGCACAAATGTTTCAAATACGGAAAACCATTTTTCATTGGTTTGTATTTACAAAGGTTTGCATATCTGAGGAATGAGGCAGTGCTCTACTTAGCTGAAACAACACAGGAAAAGTATATACTTTTCTAATAATATACTCAACATACCACTTCAGCCCTTTACTCAGTATGGTTAGTAATAATTAGAAAGGCAATTTTTCTAGGTGACTCTTAGCAACTCTGTTGTCTGCCTTTCTACAAATAAAAGGAACATTTATTGCTCCAGACTGTATGAATAAAGATGCAAAACTTAAGAAGATGATTACAGTAACTTAAGAGAAATAGAAATGTAAAGCACTATTTAAATCTTTGCAAGTAACGTTACCTACCCACCTGCGACATCTCTTAGTAGACCTGCAATGTGCAGAAGAGTAGTTACCCAAACTTGAAGAATCCTTTGCTCTAACAAGCATGCAAAATGTAGCAAAACCTAGGACCAGGAGACCTGGTCCTCCTAAGATCCAGAACCCAACGATTTACAGAGATATTTCTTAATAACCCACTGTGGATACCTACTTACCCTGCTGGCAGTGCATGCTAAGAGGATTCCCTACGCTTTTGTGATTATGAGTTCTCCTAACATACTGGCTGATGTTTTATGAGAGGAGACTTGATTTCCTTGCAAGCTCAGCCAGCACTGCAGAGCAGCACTTCAAGTGCTTCTGAACACTGTAAGGATGGTGACAAGAAGGGTGGGAAGGGCACAGAAGCAACACACCACTATGCAGAAAAAGTTTCAAGGAGAAATCTAAAGAGTTAACTTAGACTAGCCAGACATCTCTGAAATAAGCTCCGGGTACTAAAATACCTACTTGATCCCTCAAGGACCTACATATCCTGTGTCAAATTACGTAGGTCTGAACTGATGAATCATCTGTGGTTTTGCTGTTACTAGATGGGATATGGGAAGGGCATGTTGATTAGATGGTATGATATGTAATCTGCAGCTGCAAATAATTGAGGAATTAGCTTGCACACTAAATCAGTGGAAGATGGTTTGCATCAGGTCTTGCACATAGCAGTTTATGTAACAGTAGCAAACTTTTATGGTCCAGGCCATTTTTACCCTTTCATCTTGGGAAAGGTGTCTTAATACAATTAAAACATACAGTTACCACTTCACACACAGGTTATATAAATCTATGTAACCAGGAACACAGCAAAGCTGGCAAGGGAGAGGTTTGCCCTGCTGGAGTCAGTATGTATGGAACCACCTTCCAGAAGCTAAGCTAAAGTGAATCACCAATACAAAGAAAGACCAGAATATTATAACAACATACACCGGATGACCCCGAGAACTGGGATCATGGAAAATGAAAATTCAAAGAACAGAGTCGTAGCAGAGTGCAAGCATTAAAACAAAAATAATCTGTCGTAAACTGGAAGATGACAGCTGGGAAGCGTCTTAAGGAAGGAGAGTTCAGGTATGCTGTGAGTGGCCAGTGTTAAAGGGTATGAAAAATACAGAAGTATTTCATAGAAGTGTTACACAGAAGGATATTAATGGTGCCACGCTGCTTATGAAATCATGAGGAGAGTAAGCAAAGGAAGGAAAATCACTATTTAAGCTGCAAGTCAACAGAGTAATGCATTCTGCAAATGCTGGCATGGAATAGCCAAGGGTAAATCTAAGGCAGAAATAAGAAGGTTCAAAAGCCCTGAAATATTTTGGCCCAGAAACAACTGTCTACACAGAGTAGCAGAGGGATCTTGCCAGAATATATCAAACGTGTCAAATTCTTTAGGAAAAGGAAGTATGAGTAGATACCTATGGCAGCCACACACTGGACTCAGTGGTGAAAAGGAGGCTTGTAGTTTTTCTACGGAAGAAAAGCAAATGGTGGGGAAATGATGTCACTGTGGATAGCACTTCTCTAGCAAAGCACCGAGCACAGCCAAGTTAACAGCTCTGAAAATGTGTGTTTTCAATGCACAGCTTCCTCTCCTGGGTCACTGAAACGAAAATAGCATAACTTGCTATTCACGTAACTTTTCACTGTTGCCCACTCCCATGTTAAAACTGGACCCTTCTTGAGTTAGATTAATCATAGAATCACCTAGGTTGGAAGAAACCTCCAAGATCACCTAGTCCAACCTCTGACCTAACACTAACCAGCCCTCCACTAAACCATATCACTGAGCTCTACATCTAAACATCTTTTCAAGACCTCTAAGGATGGTGACTCAACCACTTCCCTGGGCAGCCCATTCCAATGCCCAACAACCCTTTCAGTAAAGAAGTTCTTCCTAATATCCAACCTAATCCTCCCCTGGTACAACTTTAGCCCATTCCCCCTCATCCTGTCACCAGGCACATGGGAGCATAGACCAATCCCCACCTTGCTACAGCCTCCTTTAAGGTACCTATAGAGAGCCTATAAGGTTGCCCCTGAGCCTCATCCAGGCTAAACAACCCCAGCTCCCTCAGCTGTTCCTCGTAAGACGTATGTTCCAGGCCCTTCACCAGCTTCGTAGCCCTTTTCTGGATACACTCCAGGACCTTGATGTCTGTCTTGTAGTGAGGGGCCCAAAACTGAACACAGTACTCGAGGTGAGACCTCACCAGAGTACAGGGGGACAACCACTTCCCTAGACCTGCTGGCCACACTGTTTCTTATACAAGCCAAGATGCCGTTGGCCTTCTTGGCCACCTGAGCACACTGCTGGCTCATGTTCAGCCAACTATCAACCAATATGCCAAGGTCAGTCTCTGCCAGACAGCTTTACAGCCACTCATCTCCCAGCCTGTAGTGCTGTTTGGGGTTGTTGTGCAGTGGCAGATGAGCAGCTCCAGGTACTGATCCCACAACATCTCGCCCAGGCGCAGGGAGCACAGCCCCTTCACAGCGCGACATCCTGATTTTCTCTAAACAACCCTAGGTTTCTCATGCACGTTCCCACTGTCTCTGGCCAATTTCCACCTTCACAGCTAATAAGCTGTTCCTCAGTTTCTTGTTCTGTCCTTATCAATGGTGGAATGCAAAAAGCAATGTAGCTTTCCAAGACTTCTTTTGGAGAAACAGAAAGCATATATTCTTTATTAACAGCACTGGGTTATGTGGGGAATAATTCCATTTGACATGTACACGTAAGCAAGACAAGTAGTAGTAATTTATGGTACAGTAATATCCATATTCATGCAATTCTTAAGAAAGGGCAGGACTTATCCTAATGGTTTCTCAGAACTAATTATCATATTGTCCCTCCTGCTATCGCAGGCATAGTCAACTCTGGTGGTAGCACTTAGGGGCTTTCCGATGAAGGCTCATAATCTACTGCATTTTGTACTTTGGACCGTTCTGTTTTGCACATGCTCAGTCATTTTTTAACTGCTTCAGCACTTTTGACCTTTTGCAAACTCAGCTAATTTAATTAAGTACTACTTTGGGCACCATGTTCCTTCTTCGGCCTGGATTTTGTGCATAGAGCTGAATCTTCTTATCACGTGAGGCCGATACAACAACCGAGCAATTTAAACTTTTGGGCTGCTCCCGTTCCCAACACCTTTGCACTCCCATGTTGACTTCCCATCCCCCAAATGACTTCTCACCCCTAAGTCTCACTCACGGACCCGCCACCCACAGCCGCTCCCCATCAGGAGCAGACACCCCCAAACCAATTCATGGCGGGGACAGCAGGGGAGGGCTGTGTCCAGCCCCCTTCCCCCCCCTCAACCCCCCTCCTGCCGAGCGATGCGGGAAGAAGTGCAGGCAGAGGCTTTGCAGGGTGGAAGAGTGGTAATTTATTCTTCCTGGGGGAATCGTGGCTGCCACCCCCAGCCCATCCCCAGGCGAGGCCCGGCCGCCTGCTCAGGCGGGGGGCCCGTCCTGCCGGCCCGCGTGGTCCCCGCTTCCCGGCTCCTCCTGCCGCACCCTGTGCAGCCAGGATGTGTCCCCGACTTCGGCGTCCTGCGGGGAGCTTGGCAGTCTGCGCCCGACCTGCCCCGCGTGCCAGGAGAAGCTTCTCTCCAGTCTGCGCCCCGTGGAGGGGCTGCGCGCCCTGCGCCGGGGCGAGACGCTGCGGGAGCGGTAGTTGGAGGGGCTCCTCCCCCGCTGCCCCCTCTGCTGCTGCTGCTGCTGCCGCCGCCCCAGCCGCTCATTCCGCTGGAACCTTCCCCGGGGTCTTCGGGCCAGGCGCACCACTGCTACAATGGGCCCGCGGCACATCGGGCAGGTGTCTCTTCCCTCTGCCCAGAGGTGGATGCACTCCAGGCAAAAGGAGTGCCTGCAGGGGTCCACGCGAGCTGCGCTGGCAAGCGGGCCCAGGCAGATGGGGCACTCCTCGGGCTGCTCCTGCCGCCAGCTCATGGTTCCTGCAGCTTCCGCAAGGTGCAGATGGTCGTCCTGTGGGGGAGGCTGCCCTGGTGCTGGGCGCTCAGCAGCTGCCCGGGGTCTTCAGCACCTCGATGTCTCTCGGGTCGCCGGCAGGAACTTGACACCTCACGTGCCACCAGGAGGACTACTGCAGAGAGAAGCAGGAAGAAAATGTTGTATCAGCAAGCAGACATTCGCTTTCTAGGTTCTACCACGTTGTCTAGAGTGCTGTAGCTGTCAGCAGTCTGTGCATGGATTGCAAACACAGACTAGGCTTAGGCCAGATGAGGTACATGGATGTCTGTAGGTGTGAGAGCATTACCGAAGGCCCTTGATGGCTCGCGTGCAACAACAATGGCTTCGCGTATGCCTATAGCAATAGCTCCGCCTCTCTCTCTCCTTCCAGCCGTGGAGACTCGAGCTCTCGCCTACCACCAGCCGGACTGGCCGCAGGCGCCCCGCGCAGGGCATTTATAGGCAGCCCCCTTCTGTGAGGCCAGAGGGGACATCACAAAGGTTTCGGGGTACCCCTGGTGGCAGCACTGACTTGATGGGAGTCTCAGGTATTTCAAGTGACACTTTATTCTTGATACCTCAGTGCCCTCTCCTTGGCCCAGTCCTGGATTCTACCTCTTCCGAGATGGCTTTTCTTAATTAGCCTGATACCGCTCTCCGCTTGGCACCTGTCAGCGTGGAGCAGCCATCTCAAGTCTCACAACGTTCAGGTGACCTCTGTCAGTGCTGCCCTCAGGGACACCCCAGACCCTGCTGATGTCACCTCTGGCCTCACAGAAGGGGGCTGCCTATAAATGCCCTACGCGGGGCGCCTGCGGCCAGTCCGGCTGGTGGTAGGCGACAGCTCGAGTCTCCACGGCTGGAAAGAGAGAGACGGGCGGAGCTGGTGCTAGAGGCATTCGCGAAGCCAATCTTGTTGTACGCAAGCCATCATCAAGGGCCTCCGGTAATGTTCTCCAATCCACAGACATCCATGTACCTCATCTGGCCTCAGCGTAGTCTTGCCAAGTATAACCTACCATAAGCATATTTGCTGCTCTAACAGCCATGTTTGCAATCCATACACAGAACAGTTACTGCTACAGCACTCTAGACAACTTGGTTGAACCTATAAAGCTAATGTCTGCTTGCTGATTCAATATTTTCTTCCTGCTTTTCTCTGCAGTTGTCCTCCTGGTGGCACGTGAGGCGTCAAGTTCCTGCCGGCGACCCGAGAGACATCGAGGTGCTGAAGACCCTGGGCTGCTGCTGAGCGCCCGGCAGCAGGGCAGCCTCCCCCACAGGACGACCATCTGCACCTTGCGGAAGCTGCAGGAACCATGAGCTGGCGGCAGGAGCAGCCCGAGGAGTGCCCCATCTGCCTGGGCCCGCTTGCCAGCGCAGCTCGCGTGGACCCCTGCAGGCACTCCTTTTGCCTGGAGTGCATCCACCTCTGGGCAGAGGGAAGGGACACCTGCCCGATGTGCCGCGGGCCCATTGTTGCAGTGGTGCGCCTGGCCCGAAGACCCCGTGGAAGGTTCCAACGGAATGAGCGGCTGGGGCAGCGGCAGCAGCAGCAGCAGCAGAGGGGGCAGCGGGGGAGGAGCCCCTCCAACTACCGCTCCCGCAGCGTCTCGCCCCGGCGCAGGGCGCGCAGCCCCTCCACGGGGCGCAGACTGGAGAGAAGCTTCTCCTGGCACGCGGGGCAGGTCGGGCGCAGACTGCCAAGCTCCCCGCAGGACGCCGAAGTCGGGGACACATCCTGGCTGCACAGGGTGCGGCAGGAGGAGCCGGGAAGCGGGGACCACGCGGGCCGGCAGGACGGGCCCCCCGCCTGAGCAGGCGGCCGGGCCTCACCTGGGGACGGGCTGGGGGTGGCAGCCACGATTCCCCCAGGAACAATAAATTACCACTCTTCCACCCTGCACAGCCTCTGCCTGCACTTCTTCCCGCATCGGTCAGTGGGGAGGGGGATTGAAGGGGGCTGGACACAGCCCTCCCCTGCTGTCCCCGCCATGAATTGGTTTGGGGGTGTCTGCTCCTGATGGGGAGCGGCTGTGGGTGGCGGGTCCGTGAGTGAGACTTAGGGGTGAGAAGTCATTTGGGGGATGGGAAGTCAACATGGGAGTGCAAAGGTGTTGGGAACGGGAGCAGACGCATGGTGACGTAGCCCAACTGCAAAAAAGGCTGACAGCCCAAGTCTCCTAAAAGCCTGGCAGCAGAGAATGCCTGCCAGCTGCGGAACCGGGCCTGGCAACCTGCAGCATCCCTGGAAGGTGCTGCTGGCCTCCTGCAAGTGCAGCCTAAGGGTACCTGAGGACCAGAGACTGTCTCCAGGTGCCACCACCAAGGGCAAAAGCAGGGAACTACAAGAGCAATGGGCTGTCTGAGAAGGAGGAACGGCTCTGGGAAAGGCGCCGTTCCCAGAGACTAGGAAGCATCGGTGTCTATCACTCGTCTCAGGTGAAACACAGAAATTAGCAGCAGCTTTTGGCTGCTCTAAGGAGGTGGTGTCCTCTGCTGTCTTCTGTCTCTCTTAATAGAAAAAGGACTCCTTCTCGACCCTAAATGGAGCGCCTCTCCCCCTCAGAACTTCTTGTGCTGCACAAATGGTTCTTGCCTACATGACATCCTTAATCCAGTGAACCTGTGCTGGGGATGCCCGGATGACTCTGAACTCTCTGATGGGAGCCTCACGTCTTTGCAGTGACACTTTGTTCTTGATTCCTTGGGGCCCACCCCCAGGCCCACTCCTGGGTTTAGTCTCTTCCAAGATGGCTTTTCTTAATTAGCCTGACACCTCTCTCCATGCTTGCCTTGAATCACAGAATATTGCCCAGGGGTGGTTTGTGGCCTCGTGTAATAACGAGAACTTTTCAGCAAAGAAAGCCTCCGTGTATTGCAGCACCCTACCAACTCCCACTTGCCGTCTCTCCACACCCGCAGGCAGGGGGGCATCCCTGAAGGGCTCAACCCTTTGGAAGGTCACGGCATGAACTTCGTTGTTGTCAGAAGCGGGATTCTGTAAAACGTGCACTCCGGGATGCTTTTGAGGAGGTGGTAGAAGAACACTGGGAGGTGCATGAGGCTGTCCTGGTTTCAGCTGGGACAGAGTTTGTTGTCTTCCCAGTAGCTGGTATGGAGCTGGGTTCTGGATTTCAGAAGAGAGTGATGCTGACAACACACTGATCTTTTAGTTGTCGCAGAGCACTGCTTACACAGAGCCAAGGCCGTTCCAGCTGCCCACACCGCCCTGCCAGCCAGGAGGCTGCGGGTGCACCAGGAGCTGGGAGGGGACGCAGCCAGGACAGCTGGCCCAAACTGGCCAGAGCCATGTCCCATACCCTATGGGGTCGTGCTGAAGATTGGGACTGAGCAGGTTGGCCAGAGTGTGGCTGCCACCACTCGGGGTCTGTCTGGGCATCATCACTCAGTGGGCAGTGAGCAATTGCATTGTGCGTCACCGTGCATTCATCCTGGAGGAGAGAAAGCTCGGCGGGATCGTAGCAGTGTCTAGACATCCCCAAAGGGAGGATGCAAAGAAGACGGAGCCAGGCTCTTGTCAGCGGTGCCCAGCGGCCGGACAGCTCTAGGTGGCCCTGCTTCAGCAGGGGGTTGGAGCAGATGACCTCCAGAGGTCCCTTCCATCCCCAGCCCTTCTGGGAGCTTCCTTCTGGGTAAAAAACAGGGCCCTTTTATACCACTGACACAGAAGATGGCGTAGGATGCCACCACGTAACAAGTGAGGTACTGCTCAATTCTATCTTCCACCTGAGACAGCCAAGAGGTTGCGGTGCTCCTGGTTTTCTCTAAACAATCCTAGGTTTCTCATGCATATTCCCACTGTCCCTGGCCAATTTCCACCTTCCCAGGTGGAAAGTTGTTCCTCAGTTTCTTGATGCGTCCTCATCAATGGTGGAACACAAAAAGCGGTGTCACTTTCCAAGACTCCTTTGGGAGAATTAGGAAGTAGGTATTCTTTATGAACAACGCTGGGTATGTGGGGGATAATTCCACCCAACACGTACAGCTAAGCAAGACAAGGAGTACTTATTTATGGTACGGGGATATCCATATTTATGCAGTTCACAAGAAAAGGCAGGATTTATGCTAATGGTTTCTCAGAACTAATTATCATATTGTCCCTCCTGCTGTTGCAGGTCAGGTAACCTCTGGTGGTTGCACTTCGGGGCTTTCTGATGCAGGCTCATCGTCTTCTTCATCTTGTACTTCTTTCTGTTTTGTGCATGCTCAGTCATTGTGGTGGTTTTACCGTGCTGGGCAGCTAAACCCCACAGCCGCTCTCTCACTCCCCCTCCTTTAGATGAGGAGGGGGAGAAGTAAAGCAAAGAACAACTCATGGGTTGAGATAAGGATAATTTAATTAAAGGGAAATAATTATAATAATTAAATAAAGACTGCCATGAACTAAACAATTTAACTAAGGGGAAATAAAAAGGGAAAGGGGAAAAGGGTGGGGAAAAGGGAAAATAAAAAGAAGGGAGGAAAACAAACAAACAAAATAAATGAAAGCTATATGGAAGTGCAGAGGAAAGAAATTACTCTCTACTTCCCACTCATGAGCGATGATTGACCACGTCCTTGAAGCAAGGCCTCAACGCACGCAGCCAGTGTTCGAGAGGAGGACCGACGTCTTCTCAACGAGAGCCCACCCCTCCCCTCTTCTTCCTGTTTCCACCTTTTATTGCTGAGTGTGACATCACATGGTATGGAATATCCCTTTGATTGGTTTAGGTCAGCTGCCCTAGTGATGTTTCTCTCCTCACTTTTTGCCCACCCCCTAAGAGGGTTAGAGAAAGGCCCAATGCTGTGCCACTGCTGCTTAGCAGTAGACACAACACTGGTGTGATAACACTGCTGTTCCAGCTACAAGTACAGAGTACGGCACTGTATGGGCTGCTGCCGGGAAAGTTAACATTCCGGCCAGACCCAGTACAGTCATTGTTTAACTGCTTCAGCACTTTCAGTCTTTGAAAAACTCAGCTAACTTAAATAAGTTCTACTTTGGGCACCATGTTCCTTCTTCAGCCTGGATTTTGTGCATAGAGCTGAATCTTCTTATCACGTGAGGCCGATACAACAACCGAGCAATTTAAACTTTTGGGCTGCTCCCGTTCCCAACACCTTTGCACTCCCATGTTGACTTCCCATCCCCCAAATGACTTCTCACCCCTAAGTCTCACTCACGGACCCGCCACCCACAGCCGCTCCCCATCAGGAGCAGACACCCCCAAACCAATTCATGGCGGGGACAGCAGGAGAGGGCTGTGTCCAACCCCTTCCCCCCCCACCAACCCCCCTCCTGCCGAGCGATGCGGGAAGAAGTGCAGGCAGAGGCTTTGCAGGGTGGAAGAGTGGTAATTTATTCTTCCTGGGGGAATCGTGGCTGCCACCCCCAGCCCGTCCCCAGGTGAGGCCCGGCCGCCTGCTCAGGCGGGGGGCCCGTCCTGCCGGCCCGCGTGGTCCCCGCTTCCCGGCTCCTCCTGCCGCACCCTGTGCAGCCAGGATGTGTCCCCGACTTCGGCGTCCTGCGGGGAGCTTGGCAGTCTGCGCCCGACCTGCCCCGCGTGCCAGGAGAAGCTTCTCTCCAGTCTGCGCCCCGTGGAGGGGCTGCGCGCCCTGCGCCGGGGCGAGACGCTGCGGGAGCGGTAGTTGGAGGGGCTCCTCCCCCGCTGCCCCCTCTGCTGCTGCTGCTGCTGCCGCCGCCCCAGCCGCTCATTCCGCTGGAACCTTCCGCGGGGTCTTCGGGCCAGGCGCACCACTGCAACAATGGGCCCGCGGCACATCGGGCAGGTGTCCCTTCCCTCTGCCCAGAGGTGGATGCACTCCAGGCAAAAGGAGTGCCTGCAGGGGTCCACACGAGCTGCGCTGGCAAGCGGGCCCAGGCAGATGGGGCACTCATTGTCCCCGGGGACCTCCTCGGGCTGCTCCTGCCGCCAGCTCATGGTTCCTGCAGCTTCCGCAAGGTGCAGATGGTCGTCCTGTGGGGGAGGCTGCCCTGGTGCTGGGCGCTCAGCAGCTGCCCGGGGTCTTCAGCACCTCGATGTCTCTCGGGTCGCCGGCAGGAACTTGACGCCTCACGTGCCACCAGGAGGACTACTGCAGAGAGAAGCAGGAAGAAAATGTTGTATCAGCAAGCAGACATTCGCTTTCTAGGTTCTACCACGTTGTCTAGAGTGCTGTAGCTGTCAGCAGTCTGTGCATGGATTGCAAACACAGACTAGGCTTAGGCCAGATGAGGTACATGGATGTCTGTAGGTGTGAGAGCATTACCGAAGGCCCTTGATGGCTCGCGTGCAACAACAATGGCTTCGCGTATGCCTATAGCACTAGCTCCGCCTCTCTCTCTCCTTCCAGCCGTGGAGACTCGAGCTCTCGCCTACCACCAGCCGGACTGGCCGCAGGCGCCCCGCGCAGGGCATTTATAGGCAGCCCCCTTCTGTGAGGCCAGAGGGGACATCACAAAGGTTTCGGGGTACCCCTGATGGCAGCACTGACTTGATGGGAGTCTCAGGTATTTCAAGTGACACTTTATTCTTGATACTTTAGTGCCCTCTCCTTGGCCCAGTCCTGGATTCTACCTCTTCCGAGATGGCTTTTCTTAATTAGCCTGATACCGCTCTCCGCTTGGCACCTGTCAGCGTGGAGCAGCCATCTCAAGTCTCACAACGTTTAGGTGACCTCTGTCAGTGCTGCCCTCAGGGACACCCCAGACCCTGCTGATGTCACCTCTGGCCTCACAGAAGGGGGCTGCCTATAAATGCCCTGCGCCGGGCGCCTGCGGCCAGTCCGGCTGGTGGTAGGCGAGAGCTCGAGTCTCCACGGCTGGAAGGAGATAGACAGGCGGAGCTGGTGCTAGAGGCATTCGCGAAGCCAATCTTGTTGTACGCAAGCCATCATCAAGGGCCTCCGGTAATGTTCTCCAATCCACAGACATCCATGTACCTCATCTGGCCTCAGCGTAGTCTTGCCAAGTATAACCTACCATAAGCATATTTGCTGCTCTAACAGCCATGTTTGCAATCCATACACAGAACAGTTACTGCTACAGCACTCTAGACAACTTGGTTGAACCTATAAAGCTAATGTCTGCTTGCTGATTCAATATTTTCTTCCTGCTTTTCTCTGCAGTTGTCCTCCTGGTGGCACGTGAGGCGTCAAGTTCCTGCCGGCGACCCGAGAGACATCGAGGTGCTGAAGACCCTGGGCTGCTGCTGAGCGCCCGGCAGCAGGGCAGCCTCCCCCACAGGACGACCATCTGCACCTTGCGGAAGCTGCAGGAACCATGAGCTGGCGGCAGGAGCAGCCCGAGGAGTGCCCCATCTGCCTGGGCCCGCTTGCCAGCGCAGCTCGCGTGGACCCCTGCAGGCACTCCTTTTGCCTGGAGTGCATCCACCTCTGGGCAGAGGGAAGGGACACCTGCCCGATGTGCCGCGGGCCCATCGTAGCAGTGGTGCGCCTGGCCCGAAGACCCCGCGGAAGGTTCCAGCGGAATGAGCGGCTGGGGCGGCGGCAGCAGCAGCAGCAGCAGAGGGGGCAGCGGGGGAGGAGCCCCTCCAACTACCGCTCCCGCAGCGTCTCGCCCCGGCGCAGGGCGCGCAGCCCCTCCACGGGGCGCAGACTGGAGAGAAGCTTCTCCTGGCACGCGGGGCAGGTCGGGCGCAGACTGCCAAGCTCCCCGCAGGACGCCGAAGTCGGGGACACATCCTGGCTGCACAGGGTGCGGCAGGAGGAGCCGGGAAGCGGGGACCACGCGGGCCGGCAGGACGGGCCCCCCGCCTGAGCAGGCGGCCGGGCCTCGCCTGGGGATGGGCTGGGGGTGGCAGCCACGATTCCCCCAGGAAGAATAAATTACCACTCTTCCACCCTGCAAAGCCTCTGCCTGCACTTCTTCCCGCATCGCTCGGCAGGAGGGGGGTTGAGGGGGGGGAAGGGGGCTGGACACAGCCCTCCCCTGCTGTCCCCGCCATGAATTGGTTTGGGGGTGTCTGCTCCTGATGGGGAGCGGCTGTGGGTGGCGGGTCCGTGAGTGAGACTTAGGGGTGAGAAGTCATTTGGGGGATGGGAAGTCAACATGGGAGTGCAAAGGTGTTGGGAACGGGAGCAGACGCATGGTGACGTAGCCCAACTGCAAAAAAGGCTGACAGCCCAAGTCTCCTAAAAGCCTGGCAGCAGAGAATGCCTGCCAGCTGCGGAACCGGGCCTGGCAACCTGCAGCATCCCTGGAAGGTGCTGCTGGCCTCCTGCAAGTGCAGCCTAAGGGTACCTGAGGACCAGAGACTGTCTCCAGGTGCCACCACCAAGGGCAAAAGCAGGGAACTACAAGAGCAATGGGCTGTCTGAGAAGGAGGAACGGCTCTGGGAAAGGCGCCGTTCCCAGAGACTAGGAAGCATCGGTGTCTATCACTCGTCTCAGGTGAAACACAGAAATTAGCAGCAGCTTTTGGCTGCTCTAAGGAGGTGGTGTCCTCTGCTGTCTTCTGTCTCTCTTAATAGAAAAAGGACTCCTTCTCGACCCTAAATGGAGCGCCTCTCCCCCTCAGAACTTCTTGTGCTGCACAAATGGTTCTTGCCTACATGACATCCTTAATCCAGTGAACCTGTGCTGGGGATGCCCGGATGACTCTGAACTCTCTGATGGGAGCCTCACGTCTTTGCAGTGACACTTTGTTCTTGATTCCTTGGGGCCCACCCCCAGGCCCACTCCTGGGTTTGGTCTCTTCCAAGATGGCTTTTCTTAATTAGCCCGACACCTCTCTCCATGCTTGCCTTGAATCACAGAATATTGCCCAGGGGTGGTTTGTGGCCACGTGTAATAACGAGAACTTTTCAGCAAAGAAAGCCTCCGTGTATTGCAGCACCCTACCAACTCCCACTTGCCGTCTCTCCACACCCGCAGGCAGGGGGGCATCCCTGAAGGGCTCAACCCTTTGGAAGGTCACGGCATGAACTTCGTTGTTGTCAGAAGCGGGATTCTGTAAAACGTGCACTCCGGGATGCTTTTGAGGAGGTGGTAGAAGAACACTGGGAGGTGCATGAGGCTGTCCTGGTTTCAGCTGGGACAGAGTTTGTTGTCTTCCCAGTAGCTGGTATGGAGCTGGGTTCTGGATTTCAGAAGAGAGTGATGCTGACAACACACTGATCTTTTAGTTGTCGCAGAGCACTGCTTACACAGAGCCAAGGCCGTTCCAGCTGCCCACACCGCCCTGCCAGCCAGGAGGCTGCGGGTGCACCAGGAGCTGGGAGGGGACGCAGCCAGGACAGCTGGCCCAAACTGGCCAGAGCCATGTCCCATACCCTATGGGGTTGTGCTGAAGACTAGGACTGGGCAGCAATCTGATGTGATAAGTCAGACTTCTGCTGCTTGAGTTCTGGCTGAGCATTATTTGGCAACTGGTGAGCAATTGCTTTGTGCATCATTTGTTTCTTGTACTCTTTTTTCATTACTTTTTTTTTTTTTTTTCTTTTTTCTTTTCCTTTCTTTCCTGTCCTATGGAGCTATCTTTCTCTCAGTCCTTGAGTTTTACTTTTTTCCCAGTTCCCTCTCCCATGCCACCACAGGGCCGTGAAGGTACATATGTGTGGTGCTTATCTGTCTTTGGAGGGGAGCCACAGAAAAATACACCTAGATGGTTTAATAAGGAACATAGTGTTGAAAAACTAACAATTTTGTTACTTAAAACAGTATTTATATTGCCCGCAGCATTTATCTGTAAGTACTATAAGAATCAGATTATTTCTTTAAGTTTCTGAAGAAGGTTTTGTACAACCTGTGAACAGTCTGAATGGACCTCTTCTGTAATAGACTGAGTTCTCCTCAACATCAAAAGCATGGTGTCTGCTTAGATCTCTTTCACATTCCCAAAAAGTAAACCCTTTTGAAGACTAACAGATTGGTCAGCTATTTGTTATTTCAGACAACTCTTTTAAATGTCCCTCAAGTGTACAGAGGTGTTAATTAGAATGAATAATATTCAAAAGATCATCGCTGATTACATAAAACAAACATGGAGAGAAGCTTGTATTTCCCAGGGAACTCTTCAGCAGTTAAATGTTCTTGACTTTGCTGAAACTTGTCCACCATGAAATTCTGAACTCCAAACCGTGATCTTGATTTTAATTCATCTAACTACACTGCCTTTTTTTCCCCAGCTTTCAATAAATGTGCATACTACTGCTAAAATTGGATTGGATGCCATGTTTTTTAAATCTACTTACTAAAACCAACCTCAAGCTTTGTATCTGACACCTTCCCCAACCACATACACCCGTGATTCATAATGCCTTAGGATATTTTCAGTTAAAGCACAGTATAAAGTGTTTTATTTTCTATACCTCTCCCTAACCTTTAAAAGCCTCATCCTGTCCTCCAAGTCCTAATCTTCTCTTCACATTGCAAATTTTTCAAGGACTTCAGGATATGAGCTGAAAATAACTTGAACTTTCCTTCCTACTTGTTGGGATTGGGATGCTATCCTTAGCTGTTCCCAACCAGCTTTTCCTACTCAGAGGATTTTTAGGTCTGCCCTGAAGGAGCTTAAAGGCTGCTGTTGCTGAACCTCCCTGGTATTCATGTATAGACTCCCTCCCCTGCCTTTTTGCACCTTCCTCATTTGCTTTTAGTTCTTGGTTATAACTAGGGAGCTTGTTAGTCTGGCATTCATTAAACTACTTCTGCTAACCTGGTATACGTTAGCCAAATTTATTCACATGTAAGACTACTTTACAAAATCATTTTATAGCCTTGCTTCTAGATTTCTTGTTTTTCTATTGTATAGTCCATTGATTGAGAACCAAATTCTACTGAAAATCAATAGCTGGAACTGTTTCTACATTTTCAGATACAAAGACTCCATTAATAACTTAATTAATAGCATGTAGAACATGTATGGTTGCACTGAAATTGTTGATGAAGAGAATGAATACTGCATAGAATAAGTAAGAGCTTTGACATCAGGTTCAGAAACAACAAGGTATTCAGGAAGCAAGGAAGAGAAGCCATGTAATTCCCTTTGCTTATCCATAAGCCCTTTTTCTCATGAATCTGCCACTTCAGAGAGTCTGACAAAAGAAGTGTCACTAAACACACATCCAATTTTGTATAGCTTTGGGTTGTCCAAACTTTTCTATCACGGATATAAATGTACCTTATTTCCATCATCATAGTTTAACAATTAAATGACCTCTAAAGACAGAAACATCAGTTTCTCTCCTTTCTTGCATGTTGTCCTGTTTCTATTTAGGTTTCTTTGTATGCTTTGCCCGGTACATCTCCCACACACATTTACTGCTTTCTCTCAGTCTCCTACTTGCAAGCTTCTCCACCCTCCCCTCAGGATGTATTTCTAGCAGCTGGGTTCTCTCCTACACAGATCATCCCTCCTTGTACTGTGAAATAGCAAGCTAACCACATCGACATAAATGAGGCTACATTGAAAGAAAAAAGCCATTTGCTATTAAAAAAACCACCTCCATCTCAAACAAACTGATTTTGATGCCTTTGATTTAATGACACATGCCTTCACAGACACACGTAAAACAACACTAAAACACTGAGCTATTAGTTTCTAAATTTTAAATGATATTAATGCCTACTTTCAAGACTGTAATCTGAATAAAAATCTTCCACTATAATAGTGATTACACAACAATTCTTAACTATTAAAGGGTATGACATTATGCCAGAAGACTGTAGAAACAAAATGTATATACGTGCTCTGAAAAATATTTTCCTAATTAAGTACATCTCCTCAGTCTGACTCTTTTTTCAAAAGCCTGACTATTTGCTTGTCTGTGTACAGTTAAGCACGTTTTATAGTATTCATATCCTCTAAACAGTAGCTACGTATCTGAGGACAGTATAGGTAACAGTTTAAAGAGTTTCCATCTGCTTCTCTCATTGCTATGGGTAATGAAAATGGTATCAAAGTGTACCAAAGGTGCAAAATGCTCTGCATTCTTGTACTGTTTTTTTGCCCTGATGAGGTAATTTAGGAGACGCATTTCTTATGCAAGTCATTTAATCTGTGCAAAGGTTAAAGCTATTTTCTTCTAACTCTCCATCTCTTTTGGAGAAGGTGTGTTCACCTTCTTTGCTGCTCAGACGCCACTCCAACTCTGGATACCCAGACCTCCTGCGACATAACCACGCTGTACATCCAGTCTACATGCATCCACCTAGATTATTTCCCAATCTGACTGTTTTTTATACTGCAGTTTCTGCACCATAGATTAAGTATAGGAGACAAAATCAAATCTTGGTTTGTTTACTTGAAGTTTCATTTCAATATAAGATTTTTAATTCTTACCATAGTCTGTAAGTTTAGACATGCAGAGTTGACTTGATCTCTCATTTCCACTTTGTTTATCGCATCCTATGGACGCAGAGTCACATGTCATGACTGGCTCAGAATGAATTAGCAGTTTTGAAGTCTGCTCATCAGATTCCTTAATCAAACAAAGCAGCACAGAGAAAAAGGTACAGTTAGAGCTTTCACCAGGATCATGATACAATGGCTGCCCTGATCCACACAACTGCTGGGACTCATATTAAACAACAACAACAACAAAAAAACAACAAAACAAAACAACAACAACAAAAAAACACCCTCCTACCTCTTTTCTAAATGATAGCAGTGACTCAGCCACAAGCTAACACAGATTTAACATGCTTTTTTTTCTCCAGAGATAATGAGAAATAGAAACTAGAGTACACGCTACAGAAAAGATAGAAAACAAAACACTAAAACAAATCTTATTATTGCTGTGATGCTTTTACTGACTATTTCCAAACTGATGCTGTTCACTGTATGATAAAACGTAGTACTAGTATTGAACAGGACTACCTTATGTTGCAGGTATCCTAAAAGCAAAGGTTAAATTATACTGGGAGGCATTCTAAGACTTTATTCTTACTAAGAAGACAGTTTAAATGTTAATATTCTTTACTACTCAAATGAAAAGAACGCACAGCCATGCCAAATAAGAGTGTTTAAAGGATTAAAAATCCAGAAAATGAATGTATTTTGAACTCCGATATCACACAAAAGATCAGTAAGTCCATTTCAGAGAGCAGATGTAGATTTATGGGTGTCTAAATAGAAAATTGTTCAATAAATGGAGAATTGTTAATCTCTGGACTGGACTGTCTGTCCAGTCCTAAAGAAAGTGTGTGGAGAAAGAGGTACATTGAAAGTGCATAAATAAGGTATCTGAAATGACAGCTCATACTTACATGTAGGACATCGACATTCAGCTGCTGAAAATTACGGGACCTGAATTCTTGCATTCTTTTGACGTTTTCTTGATATTTTTCTTCTGCCAGCTGTCTGTAAATACAGAATATTTGTGATTAAGATGTGATATCAGGGATTGCACAAAGGGATCTTCTAACAGTAGATGTGGAAAAGCAGTTTCCATAATTAGAGTGCTATGGTGCCAAATATTCATGGCATCTGCTCAAGGTGAGGTTAGTTCTAGTGAACTCAGAAACAGATCTCAGGCCTTATTCCAAACAGTTTTTATATTTATCTTTCACAACCTGCATAATTAATTGAAAAATAGTAAATTATCCATCCCAGACTCTTGTCTCTTCCAAAGATCTTAAATATGTCAGACTTTATTCCACTGTGTAGTCCAGGGAACTTTCAGATAAAGACAGGCACACAATACTTGTGTGCTGTGAACACTTCTCCTGGGGTAGAGTTGGTAATTGTGCTTTTTCTGTGCAGGACTACTTATGCTAGGTCCTACATTATGCAAATCCTTCAGTTTCCATCACTAAATACCCTAATCTCTTCTATGTCTAGATTTGCACTGCTGAGAGTAGATCTCCAGTGTGAGAAGGTACTATGTTTCTGCACTATTTCATATTTTCAGGCAGAATCAGCTGGCAAGTACCCAGAGTTGCAATTGAATAGATCCATTTTGAAGATTCATGATTGAGAATAAGATTAATTTTTAATTTTAATCTAAGATTGCAGATTAATATGTTGCCTTTATATTACAAAATAAATATATTTACTTTTGTTGCTGGGGAGAAATGTGAAAAATAAATAGAAAATGTTAAAATGAAAGAAAGCAAAGAAAATGAAAAGCAAACTACAGATATCCTGCAATTAGTATTACTTCCTAATTTCCATCCATTAAAAAAAAAAGAAAGAGAGAGACTTCCTATATATACATTTCATATAAGAATGAGCCTACCATATTACTGTAAAAAACACATAGAAGAGGTGTTACATTTTATATAGTGGTTTCATTTCAAGGCGTTTTTTTTTTGTTTTGTTTTGTTTTTTTAATGAGAATAAACTTGCATACCATCTCCAGTCTCAAACAAAAGAGTTGGTGTCAAACAGACATAAATGATGATCAGACATGTTTTCCAAAAGGAAATGAAAGCCTTTGTGGTTTTTTTTGTTTGTTTGTTTGTTTTTTATTATTTCCAGCTTTTGGGTATGGACACAACAGGCTGGCACAAGTAACACCAGTGATTTTACAGAAAATGTTTTCTCAACTGCATTTACTATTCATTTGCAGGTATATGCAACAGCTTCAAAGTTACTGAGGCCATAAATTCGGGCTTCATGTTACTTTCCAATATTTCTCTGTAGTAAGATGTCATCGCTTTACTGAACTGCTAGCTTGCTTTGGCATAACAGTGTTAAAATGATTATTCTCATGATCAGAAATAATTATTCCTCTATTATCCCGTATAAATAGCTGAGTAAACATTTGTTAATTTACATTGCACTTTGCAAAACACTTTTGAAGAAAATGTTAAAAATGAATGTGCAGCTTTTCTGATTTTCATTCACATCATGTGAACACTGAACATTTTTAATGGGAAAAAACTCAAGTGTGTCATCAAAACAGTATTTTCTTTCTATTTAAAAATGCAATTCATGCACAGATACGTAGCCTTCAAGATGTTTCCCACATGCCACTTGGAAATGGTACTTAAAATCCTCTCTTTCCTTATAACTTTCTTAATAAAACAATAAACTGTAAAGCCCTTATAATATGTTGATTACCCTATTGGTCATTTGATAAGACTATTTTTTCTGAGCTATTAACTTCCATTGACAAATCTCTTGGGCCAAAAGAATTGAAAAAAGCTGCACTGTAACTAAATGTCTGACTCCTCAGAATATGCAATCCTTAACATGACAAGTCATTAACAAAATTCCCTATTGTAATGAATCTGTTAATCTCTCATGTAGTTATTTAACCCGAAATACTATGCTCAAAGTACCAGTTTTGGTCTAAGGGTCTGACTTTTTTTTCTACATAAATAATTACTATGATTTAACTCAAAGTGAATGGGGATTCACGTTAAGTAGCTGAAGACTCTTTTTTTTTAATTTAATATTATTTTTATTTTTAACTTGACTGTTCTAGTTCTCTCATTAGACTGCTGAAAGAGGAAAACTGCACAGTTAGGGCACAAAACTAACGTTATGCACAACTTACTTCAACTTCTTTGCTTTCTCATCTGCTGCATTTAACTTCCTCAGCCTCATTCTTTCCCGTGGTGTCATTTTCTGAACTTCAGACAGTTCCTGTAGAGTCTGCAAATGAACTTTCCTCTGCCTGAAATTGAATGCATGCCAGCTTATTTTCATATAAAAACGTAAATATTGGTATTTTGATTTGATATTGAAACATACTGACATTTCAAATGCAATAATTAGAAAGTCACAGGTACTATAACAGACTAAACAGACCTTAGTGTGGGAAGCAAATGCTTCTTTTACATTGAAACTTAAACTTAGATTAATGAAGAACATGAGTCATTTGAGGCATTTCATGTGAGAACAGAAAAACGTAAACTCAGCTCCTTAGAAGAATAAATGTTGAAGCACAGTAAAATATTTACCCTGTCAGGATTCATTATTGAGCATATTACAAATCCAAAGGCAGTTTTCAAATGAGAACCACAGGAAAAAAAAAAAAAAAGAAATACCATTCATACATTTTGCATTGGTTGTTACAATTTGGCTGCAATAAAAGATAGCATTAATGCATCTTCAATGAAAGTCATAATTATCATGTTGTCCTCTTGAGTTTCTGGTCCTAATCAATAAAAACAATTCACTGGTAAAATGGACTCCATGGACCATCCTTGAAAGCTGAGCATCAGTTATTGACATTTGTATCTCAGCTGTATTTATCAATACAGGAGAGCAATACTAGACCTATATCAGAAAAAGGATATTAATTTCAGATTTTACCTCACATCATATAGTAATTGCAAAAATTGAACCATAGTTTGCAATGACTTAGCACTCATATTTCACTCACACTAAAATTTTGCAATCTTTTTATTCATGATAAGAAGTTCTCATTTTAAATGTCTATTTTTGCTCTTATAAGATAAACTCACTTACCATCTAAGAGCCCAGTTTTGTAAGCATACAAATTGCAACACTCCTTGCAGACTACCATTTTGAAATCAGTATTTTAATAACTGAGAAGCTTTCATTATGCTTTTCAAATGTTGACTACAGAGGGAAATAGTGTAAAGATATGAAAATTACTGTGAAATATGAAAGACTAAGGACAAAGACAAGAAGATTTTAATTATTAATAAGAATGGAACTAACTCCTCAAGTATGAATAATGCAGACATATTTCTTGTCCCCTGTTAAAAAAACCTTCTGATTTAAATTATAAGAACCTCATGGGAAAAAAAGTCATTTTTCATCCAATTTGAAACTGAATTTATAGAGTTTTCTTCTTACTTAAATATTTAAAATGTATGACTTGCTTGGAACTGGAATAAACTAAACCATTAGAGGCTTTTACTAGAAGAAACCAGACTCAACTATACACACCAAAAATAATTTCTGGTGAGGAAAAAAAATCATAAATTTAAAGTAGCGATGACTGGGCAGGACACCATAACAAGCAGCTCCCTGTACACACACAGACTACAGCACATGCAGGAAACTCCCTATGTTTAAATTATTTTTCCACCACTTTTATGTTTGTATGCCACCATTTTTCAGATATTTTTACTTCATTGTACCTACCTCTTTAAATATAGGCTTGAAAAAAATATTTGTCACTTTGCTTACCAGTAGCAATACAGAAGCTAACATTCTCATAAATGCAATAAAAGTCATAATAGAATTATGCATCTATGTGTATTCTAAACTTTAATCAAAAAAGAATCAGACTCCAGTACATTCATCTCCTAGGACGACTTTTTTTTTTTTTTTTCCTCAAACTGATGCTCTGAAAAGTTCAAGGTAACTTTCTGTGCTCTAACAAATATAGCTCTTATCCAGTTTTTACGATTCTGGACCTCAGCACAGAGAAGCTGACTTTTTAATGCTTTTAACCGAAGTATAAGAAAAAGATGTTTGTAGTTAGAACTTGCTCTTCATCTTACACACTTGAGACTTCCTTTTGAACAAAAATAATTATAGACCCTGGGATATGCAATCGTGTCCTGCCTGGGTGTTAGCTCTGTCAATAAGCGATGTCCTCTTGGAAGGTGAAAAGACTTGATATATTCAAACTAATGACAAAGGAACATAGTATATTTTATGGATAATATAAAATGGTTTCATCAGTCTGTTCTAGAAACACAGGGATGTTTGAGGTCTAGATATATATTTTGCAGGTAAAAATACTGCTTCCTGAAAGCTTCTGTAATTTTTTGACGCATATGGATAGTTTGAAATCCTATATGGAATGTAGGTGAAAACCTACAAAATAAAGGCATGAATTAAACATTTTTTGAAGATTCTCATAGTGTATGTTTTAATAAGCATTTAACATTCAATATTATTTATAGAGAGTTGGCATAATATTTGGGCAAGATTTCAGTGCCTCAAAACTAGTTAAGGTATATCTCTGAGGAACATCTCTGCAGTTAACTATAATTCATTTGAATAAACAGGAATCCACTCAAGAGTTAATTAATTCAACCTGAACACAGCAACAATAAGCAAAAGGTATGTCTAATATTTCCTGAGTACAGCACATCTGCCCGTGTAACTGTAGTGTTTCCGCTATACTAGCAGAGCTATTTGAAGCAGAAACAAGAATAGTAGAATATTAAGAATACCAAGAATTAGACAATACAGGCATCATTTATTATTGCCTCTTATATCTATACTTGCAAAGTTCAACAATGTGTTTATACTAAAGTGGAAACCTAAACAGAGAACTCTTGTCTGATAAGAGGACAGATTCATCTGACAATGAGAGAAAGCAAGAACAGAAATGACGGGGTGGAAACTCCAACCACAATTTCAAGCTATGAGAGCTTTACAGATATATTCTAAGCAGTCACACCAGGTAACAAAAACGTACAGAATATTTTTCTGTGTTGAATCCAGTGTCCTTATTTCACATTCCTCCTATCACTGTTGTTAAACAACCCTTTCTTTTGCAAAGTTGCACTTGATCAGCTCTCCTAAAGGAACACTAGCAAGCAGTAGACTTGGTAACAACCGCAAAGCGACCACTGCTGAAAAACTGCAGGCCTACACTGAGAACAGAGGTCACAAAAAGAATGACGGGAAAAGGCAAATTTCCCTGAATCTACTGTTAATTCTGAATTGGGGCACGGGCTTTTTGATTGCTACTATTTATTAATTAAAAAAAAATAAATCAGATAGCTGTTGAAGTCTTGAAAGTTATTCAGACGAAATAAAAAATGGAGATGACTGCTACGCCTGCACAGGATCATAAACTCCTGATTTTGAATGTGCTATCTCCTAACAGAGCAAAACCACATCAAGAAAACTCAGGGACAGCAAGCAAAGAGGAATGGAAGCTGCCATTGAAACCACGCAGATAATTTACAAAGACAAAAATTGCCCGTGTTGACATTTGCTTTAATCACTGCTGCACCGTAATATGACACAATTAATTAATTTAATATATATTTGGTGCCTAAAAGAGAGATCATGTGCAAAGGCAGAACTGATTTAAGAGCCAAGAAACACCACTAGTCTTAATTTCTCACAAGAAAGTTACAAGACAAATATAATAGCATCCTATGGATGTATTAGATGAACGGTTTAAGTGTTTATGTCTTCATTTGGATGTCATTTAGGAATCATAGCCTTCACATTCAACAGTTAGTCAGTACACAAACTAAGTCAGTACACAAACTAAGTCAGTACACAAATGACCATGACTTAACTAAAATGATGAACTAAGCCTTCAAAATATACAGACAAAGGTCCTAACTTAATTGCACACCCACTGTTACTAAATTAATTCGTGCATGTACTACATAAACACTCACAATTTATGGTTCCAGAATAAAAATATTTAATTATTACATCCATTTTTTGCCCTAAATTCTGATTATGCAACTCATTAATGTGGTTGTCTTGTATTTCTGAGGAATGGTAAAATCCCTTTTAATGCAAAGCATGAGGAGATTAACACAAACATTTGTTTACAACAGCATAGTATTTGGCAACACCATAATTGTTTATAGTTCTGCCCACAAAACACTTAAAAATACTTACACAGCATCAAAAATGGGAGCAGCTTCTTTCTGCCAGTTAAGCCCTTTGTCTTTCACATTCATATTTGAGTATTTGTACTGCATATTCTGTAAAGAAATAAAATTGAAGCAGTATCAATGCTTGAGGCTAAAGTGATCCAGATTCCAATATGACACAAAACAGCCCTCGTGTAAAAAATGATCAAGCAGTTTCCTTCCCTACTTCCTTAGAAAGTCAAATAATAAATACGTTGGAACCAGGGACCAAAAAAGAAAGATGCACTGTTTTTCGTTAAAATTATGACTAACTAGAACAGTTAGAGATGACACGTACCCAGCCCAAATGATCTGCACTTGTTATGCATAAATATCCATTCCCCTTATTACTCATAAGATTTTAAAGGAGGGTACATTCAGCATGTAGAGTGAGAAAGGCTTAATTTCTCACTGCCTCTCTGCCACAGTCACACTGTTAGCTCCAAAAGTCCCCTAGATTAATGTTCCCACTGGCTGCTCTCTAAGTTATTTTTTCTCTACACATTTCCTCTGTCTCCACTCTACTTCTGTAAAATACATACTCAAGTGGCAAGTGTACAGCTATCGCTTTTTCTTCTTAGATACCTTTAGTTGTTCATCAACATAAGGGATTTTTAGGATCTCTGCTGCTGCTGGTCTCATCGAAGGATTCTTACTTAACATGCTGAAACATGAAGAAAACAAAAGTGAAAATTCAGTGATTTTCTAAATTAACTTAAGTAACTGATAAACAAGAGAGCAACGTACCTGCTCAGCACTGCATTCAGTTTGCTTGGATATCTATCAGGAAGAGAAGGTGTATCACCTTCTACAATTTTTAGCACAACTGACAAAAAATTCTGTCCAGAGAATGCATGGTCCATACAGCACATCTCGTATAAAATGCATCCCAGAGACCTTGAAGGATAAAATAAACAGAATAGCATAGATGTTATTTTTACAAGTAGCATGCATAGTGACATTACGATAAGAAAAATTACAAGTTCATATACGTTTTCCCGAGAATAGTATATTTTACTATTATGCTATTATTTTCATCTGAAAAGATTATGATTCATTATTCAGGTCAACAACTGGCATCATATTAAATGGGCATAATCATCATTCTATTTTGATAAATGCAGGCAAACACCTACAATCTATGTATATATATACATATAAAAATATTTTACATGTGTATGCAGGTATATAAACACTCATTTGGCCACACATTCAAAATAGATTCCAAAACTAGTTTGGACTCAAAGAATTATAAAATTTTAGATGACTGCATCATGTTGTAACACATACAACCAAATTTCCCCAATTTTTTATTTGGAGATGAAAAAAAACCTGAATATGCCAGGCTGGCAACCTAGCTGAGAACCAGTGTCAGATTTTATTTATCAGGCTCTTAGTCCTCAGTCCTAACAGAGATAGCATAGACCACCAAGTTGAATATTTTAAGAAAATCACTCTCATAATGATTTATGTAATGACTACTCATAATAGCTTGCACTTCGGTTGGCCTCTATCTAATATATTTTTTTAAAAATAGAGATGCTGAGCTTTCCAGGCTTTGAAATGTGCCCAGTATCAACTCCAGTTGATACTGGAGTGCAGGAGAATACTGATACTGATATTCAGGACAACAGAGGCAGTGCCAAGTGACTTGATCAAGGTCATAGAAGATGTTGGTGAGAGCAAGCTACAGGACCAGACTCACCTAGGTAACCAACTTAAATAGCACAGCAACTTTACTTTTCACGTAATATTTGATTGGGGTACTTATCATTTACAGCAGTATGAAAATAAAGCATACTGGTAATATGTAGAAGCATGTATAGGTGAATGGCTTTGGTAAAAGAGGTATAAACATTATCTTTGAAAGCAAATAATGAATAAATTTAAATAATTCATTTTGGTTAAAGAAGAGGAATAAGTTCAGTCCATCTGACAATAAAAGAGCACAAGCAAATAATTTTAGAGCTGAAACTAATGCTCTCTGTATAATGTAAATAAGCCCAAGGAGAGAGAATAGAAGGGTTCTCTCACGGGTGCTTTACAAAGATCTATCTGAAAACATCTAGGAGAACATTTTTGCTAAAAACTGCCTAACTCTAAAGGTACCTAAATAATTACCTAGCTTCTGGAAGTTTTAACTGTCAACCAGCTTTCAAACTTCCAAAATCTACCAAAATCAGATCTACTGATTTTGGTAGATTTTGGAAGTTTGAAAGCTGGTTGACAGTTAAAACTTCAAGTAACAGTAACACACAGATGATGCTATACATTTACAATCTACATTCAAACTCTGAAACAAGATAATGACTACATGAGAAAATACTTTATAACCAAAGTGCACACATGGCATCTGAAAGCATCAAACAATAAAGGAAACCAGCCAGAGGGAAGAAAAAAAGGAAAATCCCAACTTGATAGACTGTACTAAAACTGTTGTGTTTTTGTTTTTGTTTTTTTTTCAGAATCAATCTGTTTTCGGAGGCTGCTTAATTCTGGCAGCTAAAAATTGCTTAATGAGCCATTAAGAGAACAGGATTTACCACATGAGGGAAGCCCATTTATTCAGCTAGCTGAGTCCTCTGACTACACCTGAGAAAGTAGTTCTTTTGGAGAAAGATGAAAAAGAACACCCGAGGCATTCTGGTAAAGCTGGGGCAGCAAACAGGCTGCCCAGGGAAAACCCCATCTGTCCCATCACAGAAAAAAAATAATGGAAAGAAAAAATAAATAAATAAATAAATAAAAAGCAGGGAAAAAAAGAAAAAGTAGGGGTTTATTTATTTATTTATTTATTTATTTATTTATTTTTTACTGCAAAATACAACTCTTTGAAATGAAATAAGTAGCTCCTAAGCTGAGAAATGTCCCAAATCCTAGAGCAAGGCCACTTCTTCCCAGGACAGCTGCTGAGCTGTAGTTGCCTAAGAAAGTTACCAAGCTTTTGCCTCGAGACTGCATTTCTCAGAGCAGTTGTGTTTCTACAGTTCCAGCCTAAGCATGTTGTAAGAAGCAAATTCAGCAAGAGAAGATTGCTTCCTGATTCCCATGAGCAATTTGCCAATGACCAAAACATATCATTTAATTACTTTTATAATCTTAGCTTGTATAACTGCCAGCGTTATAAAATTCTAAAATAGCCATGAAAGTATCCAGCCAGAGCATTTGGTTTGACAGCTTTCTATTTGTGAATAGGTTCAACAAATGTGCTAAACAGCACTTCATTTCAGCAAAACTGATGCATGATTGTTTCACATTGAAGCCACTTATGCTCAATTATATAATAAAACGGAGCATCTGCACAGGTTTCAGTATATTCTCTACAATATCAACTGACAGACCTCTAAGTTCTCAGGAGAAACCACCTTGCGTTTTTTGGTGCTACTTGTTTACATCAGCATTGCTGTCCCTTTCACATCTCCTGGTCTTTTATAGAAATTTCTAAACTGCTACAGTCCTTCAAAGCTGCATGTTAGCCTTTTAATGAAACACTAGAAGCCAGATAATCTAAATGCCTATACCTTTGTGGCTTGTGCATCTCAGTCTGACTGTACCGAATCTTAAGAATTTGCTGACTCCAAGGTCTATGAGGAATACATACATGTGCATACACATGTACCATCATGACACTCTCATCCACGGCTTTTCAGATCTTCAAGTCAGGGTTTATCCAGCTGTAGTTGTGCAGCTTTTATCATTAATCTTCCTGCCTACTTCTTCCTAATAGTTGTTGGTGTCTAATGGACACAAATAGGTCCAGATCATATGGCTCAGTCTTTTAAACAGTGAACCAATTGGATAGAATGGCAGCATCCTAATTCTCATAGTAATTAATTTCTGTGGGGTCTTGTTGTGGGAAAGGATCAAGGTAATCTGTGCACCCAAAACTTCACTGGATTTTTAAATACCTCCATATACTTAATGGATACTTCCGTTGAATTATCGCAAAAGACTCTCCTGTCTGTCCTCTCAAGGAGCAATTAAAGCTGAGCACGCAGCAGCTTTTGAAAACAAAACAAAACAAAACAAACAGAAACCAAACATACAGAGATTACAATATTGCTATATATATTATTTATCAGATTTACTTTTCATATGCCATTATGCTGACTATGCATCTCCCCAGCACTTTCAAACATTTTGAGTGTTCAGGAATCCTTACAGCTTCTATCAGCTATTTCCAAACACAAAGCCAGTAACACTTGGGAAATTCAGAAAGACTGTGGAGGCTCCCAAAATCACATATACTCTGTGTACACTTTGTACAAACTCTCTTTACAGCATTAGTCATTCATCCAGTCAATAAACAATACTTTATACTACATATCACAGAATAGGCAGATTTAGAGTTAGCAGCAAACCATTTATATTATTTTAATAAACTTCCTTTCAATACAAAATCCCATTCCAAAATGTTCCTCACTACGAGATTGATTCAAGTAATAACCTCAAATGCTGTGGAGACTATTATTAGTTATATAGATTGCCTAGTTTAGAAATAAATTTGGATACCTCCAAACCTTTATATTTGGGTGAGCAGCCCACTTACATGGGTGAAGTTATATACAACAATAGGGGCCAAAAGCATGACAAAGATTGTCTGGCTTGGGTCACTGTAAAAAGAACATCACTGAACTCTTTTCAGTAAAGGAAAGGTTCTTCCTCTTTTTTTCTCTCTCATTCATGGGGTGGAAAGGGCTTGGCTGACTCTTGGTACATGTATATAATAGCAATTATAAAAAGGGTTTTGGTCAGCACAGACATTTAATAGTCTTACAACCATCTAGCATTTCTATGGTACAAAGAAGTGGAAAAAAATAAAATAATAATTCCTTATGAATGTTTTATTGGTTCTTATCACAAGATACATAATCTCAGCAAAACCAGGTATGAAATGTTTTCAATAACAGCTGTTTGAATTCAGCTCAGATGCACTGAATTTCCACTGGGTGATGATATGACTGCCTTTATTATTGAACTGAAATAGCTCTCACTTAAAACAACATAGGTATGTATTTGTTGTTATCTGTATCTGGGATGATGAAAATAATTAGAAATAAATACTTGCCACATTCTGTTAAGAATCCATAATAATCAACACTATTGCAATAAAAAAAAATCGAAATCAAGTACTTGTGCCAAAAATTATTCTTAATAAGATTGTCGCACCAGCATAATCAGCTATAGGGATCTTCTTTTTCTAATTGTCTTGGGACTAGATAGAGGAATATGGGAGGAAAAGATATTTTAGACACCTTTATTAACCCAAATTACGATTTGTGCTTTACTTGAAGACCCATAGTTTGGAAACTCTGGGACAAAATCTTACAGAGACAGAGTAGGCTGAAATTTTCTCTCATGAGTCACATATTGGCAATTTCTTTCTACCTTAAGTTCCATAAAATAAAATACAAAGCATGCTAAGTAAAAAAAAAATAAAAAAAATAATGAGAACATAGCTTACAAATCACAACTCACATTGCTTTGAAGAAGTTTTTGTTCTGCATTTATCTCTGAATTAAAACCAGGGATTATTTCAGTGGAGCCTTGTTGATTCATAACAATGAGGATCTAGCACACCTTTTCAGCATAGATGAGAAATCTGTGATGTCTGCTTCAACCCTTGCTTTCATATAAAACTGCACTTTAAAAAAATCCATCGGTTAAACATTACTCAAAAGACCAATGCATGAATTTTACGGCTGCTTTTGGTAGTTATTCGACATAAAATTTGGCACTAAAAATAATTATTTTTGGATTGTTATTATTAAAGGAAAAGACAAACTGGGGCAAAAGTACAGACAAGCAAGCACAATTAAAATGAAAGTCCCAAGATGTGTGGTATAGGGAGCCCAATATAACCAAATCCCACAGAAAAAAAAAAAAAAAAAAAACATTTATCAAAATATGGCAACACTTGACAGTTGACGTAGAGTATGATGGATTCAAATGTGATATTCCTTTGTCTCTGCCAGACAAAAAGAAAACAATTTATACCTCTCTTGTAAAGAATTTGCTTTGCTTCCAAATGACAAATAGATGTGTTTTTCAACCGAATTGTTTCTATTATCATTTCTGCCTCTGAGATAATTTACATTACATAGTATGCAGAAATTCTTTGTGAAGTTCATGGGTGGAGTTTGCCAAATATGCTCATAGCTTTGAAAAGGAGAGAGAAATATCATTGTTCATAACTGTTTGCTTACACTTTATCACATCTACTCAGAAACAAAATAAGACAGTTTTAACAGCCACTACAATGGAAGCACTCAATATTTGCACTGAGGATTTATACTGATCCTGGGCAGACTACAAACCAGTGCAGACCCCAAACTCCCAGGGTTAGAAAACCTGAAAAAAATTGCAGTTGTGCTAACAACTAGTGGCAGGCAAACGTTAACTTTACTGGAGACGTGAACACAGAGACAGTTTCAGGTGTGACGAGAGAGTGATGCTCATTCCCCAGTATGAAAGAAACAGAATCTAAACTGGTTGGGAGCCCATGTGACAAGGGAACCTCCAATTTTCTGATGTAAAGGAGACCTCTGGGAAAGCTACAACAGTCCACTTTAACTTTAGGACCATCTGTGGGAATTATCATTGACCTTCTTGGTAAGTTTAGGCTTTCTAGGTTGCATGAGGACAGTGGAAAGTACAAAGGTTTCTCTGTTCTTCAGAGATCCTTAGATATGGGATATGTATCCCAACATCTAGCCTCACTAACACCCTTGCTATTATCACTACTTGTGCAAAACTAGCAGTTCTGAGTGATAACGTGCTTTATCATTAGAAATATTTCTATTTCATTATATTTCAACTAATTTTAGAAAAAGCAACCTGATCTAAAAAGTTGTAGAATGACTACTGATGGATGGGACATGTATTTGGTAGATCTAGGTTAGGCACAACAAATATCATAGAATCAAAGTTGACCAGAAGGTCTCAACCCCTCAGCCTGGTGCAATTCCTACAGCCATGTTTGGTCCCCAGTAACAGAAATGGCACAGTTTTGCTGCATGTAGTAGGTCTGAGGGTAATGTTTATGAAGTTTATATATGGAGTTCACCTTTACCAGGGCTTCTTATGTGTCATTGCATAAAAATTGTGTGAAATGGGAACAGGCTGCTCCACAGCTCATCTGATCTTTCTGTCCTTTCCTCCTCTCTCACAGATGGATGCATTTGGGCTGTAGAATATTCCATAGTTTGAAGGACACAAGAGCAGCCTCATCAAATCTGAGCTCAGATATAAGAATAAATAACCAGACAAGGAATAACAGTTCCTTCTAACATTCCTACATATTCCTCTACTGAAGTCAGAATTGAAGAGAAAATATCATTCCTCAAATTTCAAAAATACCAGGTCATTTTAGCTATCTCCTGGGTTTTTCATTCTATGAAAGGAATAAAGATATTATGCTACATAGGTACAATTGCATTGGCCATGTTTATATATAGATATTACTGTTATAAGCAATGATGACAATATAGACATATTTAGACGTAGTGAAATAAAGCTGGGATCAAAAGAACTCAAAAAAAAAATCCCAAGCAATTTTAATAATGCTAAGATTTTACACTCCTTGTAAGCAAGGGAACTAAGAATGCTAGCAGGATGGTGTGCTCCTTAAGGTAGAAACTCGCTATCACTTTTTGAAGGAAACCAATTTATTTAATGAAGTTACTGACTCCTGGAAAATGAGCTGTCACACTTAAAAAAAAAAAAAAAAAAAAAAAAAAAGCCCTTAAAAAACAAAAAGACTGAAACAATAGCAGAACTTGAGCTGTCACATGTCAAGCAATTAAAAAATGAGCTTTATCAAAAAGCATTTATATCTCATAACTAGAGAAGTTTCTCAACAGGAAGAGACATTCAAATTTACCAGCCTTTGTACTAACTTGATAACAAAAAGTTGCAGAGAAACCCAGCAAGCTTCAGTTAACTGGTCATGATTGGCTAAAAACTGTTGTAAAATGAACTTGGAACACAATCCGTCTTCTACATACTTTCAGATAAATAAAAGTGACTTTGGTTTTTAGAGCCAACACTTTAACAAATGTCTTCCATGGCATGTTCACCTCAATCATCAAATTCTGTGTCAGGGAATAGAGTTAAGATTGTCCTTGGAGAAAATATGCTTTCCATTGAATGTATGGAAAACAGCCTTCTCCTCCCTAGCTCTCCCAAAATCAGACGAAGGACATCTGTTCAAAGACGTGGCACACTGATTGCTGATCAGCAATATCTTGCTCTCACATGCACACTTGTTAAAGCTTTTGGCTTTGAACTTTCTAGGCATCACAGGAAATAAGTAGAAAAACAAACGTGAACAGAATTGATGGTCATGACTTCCCCAAATGTTTAGCAAAAAGTGCCCTAATTATTTCAGAATCAAAAAACATATGCAAGGTTGCAGAAAGTTTCAGAACCTCAGCACACCCAACTATAGAAAAAGGATAAAGTATGAGACAGTGCATTATGAAATGAAAATGAGAAACGATATAAAAGTGTTGGTGCTTACTACTATGCAACTATCACAAAACCAAGGGCTGGAAGCAGATGTGCAGCTGGTGGGCCAAGACAGTTCACAAACAAGATTGGGGATGGACAATTCAAACTCAGATGGTCTAGTGACTCCCTACAAGGCCAGCAAATGCAAAATAAACTCAGAGTCACTATTAAAATAGTAAATGAAGGAATTAAACCACCAATGTGTCAATTCAATGTATGACCCTTCATAGCTGAAAAGTCCTTACAGAAAGAGAGTTTCTTGGCTCAGAAAGATTTTGTGGGCCGGGGTTCTAGTGAGACAGGGCACATCTCCTCCTTTGTGCCCCCACACCAAGGGCCAAGAACCTCCTCGTGAAAGCAATTCCACCCTTGGCTGAGTACTCTGGGTATTAGTTTGGAAAGATAACAAAATGCATCAAGTATAACAAAAAGCCAGTAGCTAGTGACTTGCTCTAGGGGCTTTTATCTGCAATTTTGTAGATTTTAAAAGAGTGATCAACACATCATTTATAAAAATGCTGACAAAATCTGGTTTCATTTACTCTGTACTGCTGCAGTGACATATGGATTGACACTTGTAAGCATGAATAGTACTTAAATATATATTTTACATCCAGTGTCAACTGCAATAGAAATTATTCTTTACAGTAATAGTGCACAAAAGTCATGTTTTCCTGTCTGTTCAGTTGTTTTCACATCTTTTGAAATGTTCTCTCAATATATTTTTATTGACTACATGTATTAACTCATATTTATTTTGATACAGATGAACAAGACAGAATCTGACATTAAATCCATCTCTGTTCAGCTATAAAGACCATGAGATGAGTTTCCTGACACATCCATTGACTGGATTGAAGATGTTAACCGTGAAAAATGGTTGTTAGCAGTTAAAGGTACAGCTGACTGTTCTGAACTTCTAGAATTATATCCTGCAGTCCTAGATATATTTTGAAAAGTCAGAATTGAGCAGAAGTTAGAGTAAATTATCACATAAACAAACTACATTCCAGTGGTCAAATGCTTTATACAGGAAGCTTCCTGGATTGAAATATTCTTAAAAAAGAAACCAGTCAGATGTACATAACTACAGAAACAAATACCTTTTAAGAGAAGAAACAAAGTATTTTATAAAAAACACTATGACAGAATTAAAAAACAAACAAACAAACAATAGTTTTAACCGTCACCATGAAATACAATGAGTGTTTTAGAACATAAACAAGACAGGTATTTTCCCCACTCCAAAAATCATTCCTCATCTTAGTTTGAAAAAATACCTGCACAACTAAAATTCCCCCCCCCCGCCCCCCCAAAAAAAAAAGACTTTAAAGACTTGTTTTTTAAAGTCTTTCCACAAATCTCAGGTTCTCAACTTGATGCTTTAATAATTACCTCAGAAGTCAGTATTTTGTGCTAAGTGCAGAACTGACACTTCTCTTTCTACCTTTGAGCCTTTTATGAAACTGCTTGCCTTTTTGCTTCTGTCCAGTTATTCTCATATTCAGCTCTCCTTCCAAGTATCTTCTTCCTTTTGCCACGTTCCAATGTTTTTCAATTCAGTTCCTAAGAAGGTTCTCCTGTTTCCCTCTCAGCCAGGAATTGCTCCTTCCATGGCCGCTTGGAAATTTCACAGACAACTGTTTCTATTTATCTTTTGCTATAAGAGAAAGATTTCCCCCTTCCTAGCAGAACTCAATATTAATCCATAATTAGTAAGGTGGGGGTTGGCCTGTTCTCCCACGTGCCTGGTGACAGGATGAGGGGGAATGGGCTTAAGTTGCACCAGGGGAGTTTTAGGTTAGATGTTAGGAAGAACTTCTTTACTGAAAGGGTTGTTAGACACTGGAACAGGCTGCCCAGGGAGGTGGTGGAGTCACCATCCCTGGAAGTCTTTAAAAGATGTTTAGATGTAGAGCTTAGGGATATGGTTTAGTGGGGACTATTAGCGTAAGGTCAGAGGTTGGACTCAATGATCCTGAGGTCTCTTCCAACCTAGAAATTCTGTGATTCTGTGATAATCATCTTGTGTCACTGCAGAGACTGGACCTGAATATTCTTCTCTTTTGAAGTCCAACATAACCCCATATAATAGTAACCACATGCTTCTCAACACAAAGAGCAAATCTTCAAATTGCAATACATGATGCAAATATCCTGGAACAGTTTTAGAGGAGTAGTGTGAGCACCCTACTGAGGAAGCCCCGCTTCCTTTTTCATTAAACCCCGTTGGTTTGCTTTTTAAAAAACAAACAAACAAACAAACAAGAGTAGTTCCTAAATATAGTCAAATGCTGATCTTGACAATATATGACATTTTACCTTTCATGACATTTTCTTTTCAATAAATGTATAATCCTACTGAAATAGCATGCTGACTACTCACCAAATATCAGATTTTGTGTTATAGCCCTGGTGTTTCAGTGCCTCTGGACTCATGTAGTATGGTGTTCCAGTAAATGTAGTTGCCAGATCACATGAACCCATCAAAAGACGAGAAACTCCAAAGTCCCCTAAAAGTGACAACAGAAAGATCCGCCCCCAAACAATTAAGCACAATAAGACTAAAATTCTTACAATTCTTACAATTCTTTAGAATTCTTACAATTCTAAAATTCTTCTGTTCACTTTCCATTTTTAAATTAAGATCCACATCCTCAGTTTGTATAAATGGTCAAAATTCCAGACGTCAACACAAAAACGTTGTTTTACAGAGAACCAAGAATATTGGTAATGAGATAGAGATTTTTTTTTAATTCCTGCTTATCACTTCAAAGTCAACCCAAGTTGACTGTAATTAGTAGGAATTTCTTATCTAGGTGTCCATCTTATTTAAAATTACATGGAATAATGGGCTGACCTACTTCCCCATTTCTACCTACAGTCCATTTCAAAGGGAGGGATCAGCCTTTGCCAACTCTACTTATATTTCCAGGAAATGGCCCAAGGGATTAAACAAAAAAGGTTTTGTCCACATGTTCTGGTAACTTCTACAGATAAAAAAAAATAACGATGCTGTTGGGATACTAAGAAAGGTTTTGCCCTGTCAATGTGTATGTAGTGAATAGCTCTAGGCATCAGAGTTTGATACTTCGGTACCACTGTGATTAATAATACAAAAAAAAAAATCAGAATTGTGTTTAAACCAACCTGTTATAATAAATGCTTGGAACTCTTTATGAAAGTGAAATTAATACAAAATAATTTCAGTGGCAACAAAGAACTTAACCTGTAAATACTGCTTTTTGTAAATAAAGAGGATGAATTGGGACATAGATCAGGAAATCCATGTTAGATTTGAAGCACAGATGATAAAAAAGCAAGATACTAATTAAATATTTACATTTCAAGAGCATATGCAAATATTTATCTATTTGTATAAACTATTGTTAGTCACAATACAATAACTGAATGTTAAAAAATTGAATAACTTTTAAATATGGTTTTTCAAAATAACACCACATAGAAGAACATAGTTTCAAGAGGCCTCAGGAAGTCATCTGATTCAAACCCAACTCAAATCAGGGCCACCTGCAAAGCTACATGAGGGTGCTCAGGTCTAGGTCCAGGTGAGCTCTGAGCACCCTCAAGGCTGGGATTTCAGTGCCTGTATGGGTCCCTGTTTCTGTGTATGCCTGTCAGGTAAATGTTTGACCACAAATCAAACACTACATCAGACATCACTTTATGTAAATCTTATTCACAGAATGTCTGCTGGATTGTTCTACCATAGTAAAACATATCTTTAAAAAGCATGCAAGTCTCACCGATTTTAAGAAGATTATTCTTCAAAAATATATTCTTGGCTTTCAAATCTCTGTGAAGTATTCGCCTGGAATACAAAAAGAAGTTCAACCTCATCTGACTTGAATGATTCAAAGTCACATACCAAGTATTTCAATTATTTATCTTCATTCCTTGCTAGGAAGGCCTGCCTAGTGCTGGTACAAGTCTAACCCTGTAAGTGACAATGCACAGAGACTGGCATTAAGGAGCTTCACAAAAACACAGAGGTACATTCACAGACACCCACAGGTGGGATGAGAGCCTAAGCAGCCAGGATAATAAAAATGCACCCATGGATCCCAGCCTGAGAATACGAATACAGGTTTAACATGAGCTGCAGAGCCAAAGAGAAGAGTGTGTCTTCCTGTCTGGCTCTTCTTAAAAGCATGACATCCTATTTTCAGCCAGAAGAATAAGACGTGTCACAATAGAATAAGGGATGGGAAAAAACAGCAATAAGAGCAATAAGCTCAGGTAACCCTCCTGCAGAGAAAACGTATTAACTTGAAAGACAAACATGTATATAGACTAGGCTACTTGTACAAATTTTTACAGTAATGGTCTGGAAGATAAAAGAACTTCACAAAGACAGAGATCAAAAGGAAAAGAAATAGAACAACTAGCTTTCACAGATATATTTTTCCATCAAAGACTGAAGCAGCATCAGAAGATACACACCATGCCAGGACAAACAGCATCTCCTCCATTTCTAGAGATCTTAATGCGTGACAGTAATTTTCCAGCTCATTAAGAAAAAAATATATCTCTACAGTACACAAAGCATCTTCTCAATTAATTCTTATTAATAACACTTCCAAGAGGTTTCCCTACAACCTCAGCCAAACTTGAATTCAACCACTTAAGTTCCTTACAACTAATACTGTGTGTTATCAAGCCACCATCTCTGCTGAGGAGGAGCTTAGAATAGCTTCAGTACATAATGACTACTGAAACTGTGTTTGGTATTACAAATACACTACTTGTTTAGTCATTTAGAACAGATAAAGAAAGCAACAGAGGATCTACGATTCCTGAGAGGCTCTAAGATTCTTGAGATGTGGGCAGAAAAACTCAATATGGTAATAGATTTTATTTGTTCCTGAGCAATCCTCAAGTATTATGTCAAATTTTATTGAGTTATTATAGTCTAATGTATTTAATGCATTGAGATACTGAAATGATTTCCAAAATAGCTTCCATATTAAGTCCAGAAAATACGTATTCTACAGCACAATTAAAATAAGCAATTTAGTCCACATCTCATTGGAAAATATTTTTTTTGCAAAAAAATATTTTTTTGCAAGAAAAGAAAAAAATTATTTAATTCAATATACTTAGTTCATAAATTGGGGGAGAGGAGAGAAAAATAGCTATTAGCAGATATTGTAGTACACACGTAGCTGAACAAGGAAACATTTCTATTTTTATGGGACATAAAGAAAAGAGTTCTTTATACATTATGGATTTTTTTTTTCCATTTTTTGTCCTGAAAATAACACTTCTAGTGAGAGATTATACATTTGCAAAAATGAAAGTTTTATTCACCATGTCTCCACTGATGTCTATAAATAGTTTATTCTCTACTTGGCAACTTTCTTGAGCAATACACATACATTTATCATGCATTACATCGGTAAGGAAATTAAGCTAAGATTATATTCCTTATTATTTTATAAGCCCATATACACACAGTTGTATATAAATCTTGCTCTGTCAATTTAGATTCATAAAGTACTTCCTTACTATTCATCACACAGAGCTTTAAAAGAACTTGACTTCACTGTCTCAGATTTTTATTTTTTTATTATTATTTTGTTGTTGTTGTTTTTAGTTTTGTAGAAAAAGAATCTTGAACCTAAAAGTTAGCTGGGCAACTGTGATTTGAATGACAAGTATCTTGATGTATGAAAAATATGCAGAAAACTTTCAGTAACTTATTACACGAGATAAAGAGAAGTATTTTGGCTACAGTGGTTTGAAATGGAATATAATGCTAATATAAACATGAAACATAGCGATGAAAATATGATGCAAATTATTTGTGTTGCCAATAATTATCAGATGCTTTTATGTATTAATATGAGTAAGAAATTTTGGGGGTAATTTTTTTGGAACTTCCCATGATGATAACTCTTGATACCAGCCACTTCAATATGCCAGGATACCTCAGAAGATTAACAAGTTACAAGCTGAAACCTTAACTGAAACAACTACTTTAATTCTAGCAAGAAATAAATATATGTTGCCAATAAAGGGAACATGAATTAACTGGACTCCAGCAAATCTTAATCTAACTTGACAGTTAGTGAAGTGGTTATTGATATTTTGGGTAGAAATTAACACTTCAGGATGGTTTTAAATTTAGACTATAAATACACCCGTACCTATGTTCTACAGATTACCTGCTTGCTGTCTCATACTCATAAAAAAGCAGCACGGATCACTGAGCAGTAGGCAGCCTCCTTCAATAAAGATGCCTCTGCAACATACCAGCAAGTGAAGCTGATTGAAGCTGAAGCAGTTTGCTTCTGCGAAATATTCAGCAATAAATTTCTCTTTCCTTTGTCTGAAGAACTATTCTGAGAAATAAGAGGTTCTGGGCAACTGTGAATCCTGTACTAGGAAAGACAATGTGAAATCCAGATAGACTTGGACAGCGTGTGCTACCCTATAGATTGAAAGCAACAAACTTGTTTGAATAAATGGTAACCTTATCAAAATCTCTGTGTTGGCATACTGTTCATAAAGATTAGCAAAGTGATGGATAACATAATGGTCAGCTATATTCAAATTGAGGTTAAATGAATCAATGGCTTCATTGCCTGAGTGCTGTGGGATCAATTTTGTGCACTAATATGTGATGAGCTACAAGTATGCCAGAGAGACCAGATGATGGTTTCATGCTAACTCTCTCTGTCTAGATAAGACCACTGAACTATGCTGCCTGTCCTCTACTTGTCTCTTCCGTTATATCAATGACAGATGAGGATTGCATCTATTTAATTCTAGATAATTTAGCTTTCAAGTTTAAGTTCAAAAATCCTTCAATTATGTAAAATAGACAGTAGATAGCAGAGTCACCGGGAGATATTCATAACCCCTTAGGGATTTACGAAGCATAAGTAAAAGACATGAATGCCTAATCTGTACAATCTGCTTTATTTGGGGGGAAGAAAGCAACATAAGGTAGAAAAACAGTTCTTTCTGGAGGTAAATCTCAAGAATGAGAGTTTTCAAAAAGTGTAGTTTTCAAAAAGTTCCACTAATGGTGCACAAGAAACAGATCCACACAATAATTTATGTCTAGAACCAGAAATTATCATTTTTGCTGTTCTAGGATAAAAACTCCCACCCAAAGCAGCCAGATTTTCTAAGAAATGGCATGAGGAAGTCCAACCCACAGATAATGAACATTTCAAGATTCTAACTTTAGGGCAAAGTTTTCTTGCATTAAAACATAGTTCAAATATGTATTAAACCTTTTTTTTTCCCTTACCAGTATAGAAGAAATCACATACAACTCCTTCATACATAAACAGAGGGCTGTTATTCTCTGTTTGTATTTCAGTAATTCCAACAAATTTCTGCAGGTACTTTTAAAGCCTTTTAAGCCTAGGCTTTGCCATTTAAGCTACTGTTTGGCTTAATAATAATAAGATAGAGAATAGTTTTCTAATGTGAATACAGTTAAAACCACAATATAATATAGGAAATACAAATAAAACTGTCAAGTCATTTCTATGTGTCTGGAGAGGTGCTATTAAATAGCTCTAATTCAAAGAGAGAAAATTAAATGCTGTTTGGAAAATCAAATTGTTACTTTCACTGGAGAATTCAACTGTACTTTTCAGGAAACCCAGTAATTTAACATACACATTTATCAAAGTGTTTATTTATAAGAATTTTTTGAAAGATTTATTTGAGAACAAATAGAAGATGAGAAAAATAAAGGAAAAAAAGAAGAGCAGACAAAGGGACCTGTGAGAAAAGTGCAGATAACAGAGGCATAAGGAAATACAGAAGATAAAAGACAAAAAGAAAGAACAACTTATACAATACATTATTATTATTATTATTATTACTCTGCATTAGTCTACACAATACATCCTCTAAACACACAGGTTAAAGAAAGGATTTTACCAAAAGTGGACCTTCCAGATTAGTAACATTTTTATGATACATTATTAAACCAGAATTCAAGAAGGGGGAAAAAAAACACTAATAGTTCAGTTAAACAGTCAGGATTTTTATTTCAATTTTCCTCTGTCCTTTCTGCCTGAGGTGAGTGCTGAAAAACACAGCATCCCAAGAGATCTCTCTTTGTTGTGCTCCCATCACTGCAGTCTGTGGGGATGGCATGGTGCATCACGTACAAGCCCCAGATAAATTGGCATTTAGGAACCAAAATGTTCTGAGTCACAGACAGTAATTCACTCTGCCCTTTTCCCTCTACAGTCTGACTCTGCAGGTGCAAAAACTCATTAGGCATCTCTCAGTTTAGGTCAAATGTATCCTACATACTTCACTTCAGCTCAACTGAGAAACAGTTGTTCTTGTTGACCGGTGACTATCTCCACCTGCTCCTCTCCTCTCTTGAAACTCAAGTTCAAGCAACCAAATTTGGCCCAAGCTACTTTAAGATAAATTTGAAACAGCTACATCAACTTGGTGCTGTTTTCAGCCTCAATTTAGCAGATAATAATCTTTCTTTTTTAACGACTCATGCAGAATAAAAGACTAATTATTCTAGTTTACATTCTGAATAGAAAAAAAGAAAAAGACGAGAAAAAAAGAAGAAAGGAAAGAGAAAATAGAAGAGAGAGGACAAAAAGAGGTAAAGAGGAAAAAAATAAAATAAAAAAGAGAAAAAAAGAATTCTCATCTCCAGACTCTGGATGTAACCTAACTTTTCTCTCTTTCTCTCTCCCCCCACTAGCTGTACTAATAATTTAAGCCATTATTCTTGGCGAAATTATTATTATTTTAATTTTTCATCTCTTGAAAACATGCATCTAAATCTGAGTAAGGTAGTGTGCAGATTAGTTATTTACAATTGGCAAAGTAGGTGTTACACCTACATAGGAGAAATATCCTCAGCCTGTGCTAAGACAGTCCTTGCAGCAATGACATTCTTCATTCTGAAAATTCAATAGCAATGATAGCCCAAACAGTTCATCTTGGCAGGATGAAACACCTTGCAAATCACACTGGGGGCAAGAACTACACTCACAGAGATGACCAGGTAACTATTCACCTGTTATTATCTCTGTTCCAAACAAGTGAGGTCTCCGCAGCTGTTCAGAAGTCTGCAAACCAGTGCAAGCATCTTGTGTGGAGTGTGCTACCAGCAAATCCAAGGGATGGTCAAGAATGTTGGATCCCTAATGCTCACATAAAACTTCTTAAGCCTTGCATTGAGACCTTATTACACCAATGCTCTACGACTCTCCATCAGACGACCAACTTGACACATGTGGTGTCATGGAATCTTACACTATTAGTTATGAAATGTGTTAATCATAGTCTCATGAAATCACTGTCTTAATGATCTCCAGTAATTTTTTAGGTTAATCTTTGATGTGTTGTTAAAAGTAATGTCAGTTTTCAAAGAATGTAAGCATATAAGATTTTAAGGGGATTACATCAAGCACTTATATTTGATTCTTCACATTAAACATCTGCAAGAGCTCTTTGCTGAATCCCCTTAAAAGCTGTCTTTATTTTAAACTTGAAAACTGTTTATTCTAACAATATTGTGCAATTTCTACCATGTTAAATTTTTCACTTGGCTCTTACAGAATTTGTCTCACACTGAAAGATATTTATCACTGCACCACTAAAGATGTAACATATAATATCCTTGCATGATAGACAATTAATTACACTTTATGTATACTACACATACACTATACTACACATACATGTACACTACAGCAGTTCGTTGACTAGGATTTTATTCCAATAAAAATAATCAATATGGTTCAATTTCTATTTGAATAAATACAAGTCAGTAAATGCTTACTCACTTCCCTCACGAGTTGAATGCTCTTGTATTAAAGCAAATGACTGTACCTTTCATGCATATAGTTGACTCCAAGTAACAACTGTATAAACCAGTCTATTATTTGTCTTTGAGTGAATACTTTCCCAGATTGTTTGTACTCTTGAATTTTCAAGTCTAGATCTCCACCCTGAAAAACATCACAACATTTTACATTTAAAGTAAGTACATTTAAAGTTAGTTTTTAAAATGTCTTCTCCTTCATGAAATCACAGGATGCCATTTTCTTACACCTTCAGGCTCCGTAGAGCACAGGCAGTAAAATTAATGCTGGCACATGAATTCTGAACTCTCACAGCACCAAAAGCATACAGAACTGAGGATCAAAATGAGATCAAGCTGTCTGGCTGCAGAAGGAAATTAGGTCAGTTCTCTCTCAAGAGTTACATAAAATCACAAAAGTTTTCAACAGTTCTCACTTCATGCCACCCAACTTTAGACATGTACATCTGAGCTAGTCACCTCAAACTCCCTTAATTATAATTAAGGCAAAGGAACAGTCACTTACATAGTGCAATTAGCTCTGCCATGTCTGTCTTAGGAAGGGATGGATCATGTTGTACAAATGCAGTTTCTCTATAAAGGTTTATGAGGTCTACATTGTCCAGCTCAGATGTAAACAGCTAAGTTGAAGGAAATTAATCTGCCCCTGAATGGTCCGAACAATAGTTTGTAAATCTAGGGAAAACATTTCCACTTAAGTTGAACAATGCACAGTCAAGAGACATTCTCATTTTTTACACTGAATAAGCATATCAGCAGTGAAGAAACCGTGCTGTTCTCTTAAGAATTAAAATACAGACTCTTAAATTATGATACTTTGTCTCTCTTCCAAATTCTCTTTTGTCAGAAACAAAGCAGAATTAAACTGTCTATAATCTGTGGCATGTGTTTTTGTAGATACTTCATTAAAATTACAGTTGAATCTAGAAGTAACACTAAAAATGGAGCAGTATGATACATAGCAAGCAGTGCCAAATAAACTAGAAAATATATACAGAAAAAGACTACTCGAAAACTATAAAGGCAGATATTTGTAAAAATCAGTCAAACAGCATGATGAGGCTCTCAAAGAAGCTTAAATGAAAACTGTTTATTTTGCTAAAAAAGAGAGGAATGGTTGTTTATCCACTTTATAAAATAAATGGATTTTGTTTACAAGAATGCACATTAGTGGCAAGTACTATGTCGAGGTAACTAATCCCAGAGCAAAGGATGGTGAGTCTAATTCTATTCTAGTGATTAATTACCTTACGTCAGGACAACCTACTCTGCATAAACCATTACTTCTGCATAAAATCAGAAGTATTATGTGCCACGTACAAGAAAATAGTTTAACATGTACCACTGTGTATAGAAAACAGACTACTAGTTATGCTGATACATGCCATTTCTCATTGTCAACCCTTCTCTATGCTGTTGACTCCAAAAGGTTATGGTCTCTTCAATATTCCTTGTTTTTCTGTTCCCAAAACCACAGTGCTTCATAGTGATGTTACACAATAAGCAGGTTCTGTCCTTGCAGATCTATACGTTTCTATTTCAGCATGAGTTTACAATAGTGTTTGCAGTTCTTCAGGCTCTAAAAGTTGCAATATTCACGAGTGATTGTGTTGAAAAAGAAAATGTTTTGTCATACATGAAAAATGTGTTCCCTGACAACGTCCTGCGATTTCTAAATTGAAATGTCTGAGTCATCTTGTTCACTAGGGATGGGAATAGGGCTTCGACTCTCCATCTGCATCCCTGCTGCAGCCCAGAGAGAAGCTCTTCTGGGAACTTGGAGCTCTGAGCAGCTGCTTCCCCTTTGCAACTCCAAATGTTCAACAGCTTCCCAATGGCTGCTCACAGTGGAGCAGAGGAAGGGAAGAAAAGGTATTGCTGGGTACTCTGCTGCATGGCAACCAGATGGGCTGTGCCTGAGCCTACACACCTCAAAAGTAGTGACTCACCTACTCCAGATGGCTGCCCCAGACCATTGAGAGGCAATGGCAGCAGTAGCCCAAGATTCAAGGACTGCTCTGACACGTGCTGCTGCAGGATACTGTCCCCAGGGGACTGTCCCAGTAAGGAAAGCTGAGGTGCAATAAGTGCTGATCACCATTTCTCACTGTCCCAATATGAAATCTCTCAATCACATGTTGACACACACAGAAAAAAAAGCAAAGAAAAGAAACATAGGAAGTGAAGAGTTAGGCTGGTGGGTGCTCTCATGTATGGGGAGGTTTCTTGCAGACGGTCGAAGAAGAAAAGCAGCCAAATAACTACATGTGCCCGCAGGTTAACTGTATTGCTTTTCACAAGACCGGTCTCAATGTCCCACAGACAATTTAACCTTAATTTTGTGTCTAAAAAGGGAAAACAAAAGTGTATCATAAAAAAAAAAATGCTGAAATACTGCTGCCCAATTTTACATTCTGGAAGGCCAGTTACAATGAAGTTCATAAGGAAGTTAACAAATGAAATAGGAAGTTTCCAAGCTGCAGTTTCTATTTAAATGTCAAAAGCATCAAACAAACCAGTAACTTATTTAAAACAGCTTAGTACCTAGCACTGATAATGTGAACAGGCATTCATTGCTCTAGTTATTGCTTTCCCTCAGATTTCCTTAGCATATGTATACTCACATCACAGCGAGACTGCAGTGAAGAGACAGAAATAATTATCTGGGGGAAGGTGCAACTAGTTCTGTTTTATGATGTACTAAAATGATACAACATTTAAAGGAATTACATTATTTTAATTTATAAAAACTATTTTATTGAAGTCCGATTTACATCACAAAATTAAATCCAAGGTTCGTGAAACCAAAGGTTCATTTTTGTTTCAAATCTGACTTAAATGACAAAGTTTAGATTGCCTATATGACTCTGAATGAGGGCAACTGCCACAGAAGCTCAACGAGAAAACTGAAACTGAATACATGTACTTCCTTTCTATAAATTTGATAGAATTCAGTTATAATAAAAGATGTCAAGCTTTTTGTTCACAGGACAGGTTTAGCACAGGGCAGCTGCATTGGAGGTTCACTCTGAACAAGTCAAGCAATAATGAACAAAGTACAGTAGCTAATGAATAAGTCGCAGTACTTTGGAGAAAACAGAATAAGGCTGAAAGGGTAGTTCTGTTTCCATGCCAACTGGATGTTTATTCTTTATTCTGAGTCTGCCCAAGAGTACAAATTACTGCCAACGTGGTAATTATTCTATGCATGAGAAACTGAATGTACTAGACTTCCATACAAGGATCGGACCGGAGAGCAACACATTTTTCTTATTCTCAATTGAAATTGACATATTTTTCATAAAAAGATCCTATTCCCACCACATTAAAAAATGTAGAAAGAGAAATAAATACAAAGATGCTATAGAGAAATAAATACAAAGGTATAACTTCTAGAAATACCCAAGGTAAGATAGAAAAGAATCTTTATAGCAGTATGAAAAACCTTGCTTTGTACTTCCCTTGCCTGAGTATTTGATTAAATACATCCTAATTGCTTAAATGCAGTGATACGACATCGCCTGTCCTTTTGGAAAAATCAGAAGCAAATCCTAGTGGAGCCAGTGTCATTTTTACCTGACCTAGCAAACTCAAAACTGAAAAGATTCAGCTGCACAGCCAACGCATCTATTTCCACCTTCTTTATTTGCCCTGTTCTAATACATTCTCATGTGTTTGAGTGTATGTCTCCCGGATCCTAGGGCAACTCCGCACTGAAACACTCATTCAGTTTACCTGAACAGAGAAAGGCTCTAGGGGGTGTTGCAGCAGCTGTTGATTATTATTGATTACTATCTTGCCCTTTTTCATTCACCACTAACTATTTCAGATGGAAAAAAATAAAAATAAAAAGCAGTGGACCAAAGCCACCTCCTTAACGCTACTAAAAGAGATTCCTTTATTCCTATAGGATCAACTGACCTGGTTTTGGGCGACTTTCTACCACTGACAGAGAGAAAGTGATTCACCATGCACAGGAATATCTGGGCAGTTAGGAAAATGTTTCAGTTACCAGGTCTGGAATTCCAATGAGAGTTGGCAATATAAAATTTCCACAAAGCCTCAGCTGTCAGATATTCAGGGCATGTAGCAAAGTAGCTTCTGCATGGGTGTTAAAATAGGATGTTAACAAATGTTTAGATTCTATAACAGAATCAAACATTTCAGATTTAATAAAAATAAATAAATACCAGCTAAAATGTGCGTTTAAGTGTCATCGAAGAAGGCAAGGAAGCAATGACTGGCAGGAATTGTACTTCTTTAATTATTCACGCCAAAGCTGGATGCTTGGAGAAACGTGATTACAAGTCTGATGGTGGACAGATAACCCAGTGGTCCAATGTCATTAGCTTTCAAAGCATTTCAAATGTCTAGCAGAGCACGACTGAAAATTCTGCTTCACAGTTTCATAAAAAGCGCACTACATGTACAACAGATGTTTTTAGAATAGTACATCTATATTTAATACAAAAGTAGGGACTTGTTTCATATAAACTCTTAAATTGGCTTAAATATGTTTAAATACTTCTTTTAAAAATGCCTTAAGACAGATTTCATCAACATGTTTTTAAACCAAATGCTGCAGTCAAAAAAACTGGCAACGATACTGTCATATAGCCTGTTTTAGTATTTATTGTATCCTCTACACTCTGGTCTTTGACTCATACAGTGTTCTCCAATTTATAAAGCAAATTCTGCTACCAAATTCATGGTTCATATGATCAGGCTTAAGCTTCTTGTAATCAGCTCCAAATCATAAGAGAGTTTTCCCTCCCTGATTTACATCAAATTTCACACTGCTTCCCCACAGACCCAGCCTCATCTTCTCTTATCCCTTAGTAGTACATACATGGTACAAACTTTCTAGGCTCACCTGGAGACCTCATTATGTGTCCGCCTTTAAGTCTGACTTGAAATACTGATTACAGTGAACAAAATGAACCGGTATTTAAATCACCTGTTTTCTCTTCTCTGGTTTGTTTGTCTATAAGCTATGAATCTGTGAGCTCAAGTGACCAGGTAAACATTGTGTTTATGAAATATGCCTAACAAATAGCAAGTGATAACCACAATTAAAGAATAAGTTGAGAGTAAAATTCAAATTAGAACATTAACAAACAAAACAAAAAAAACTGAGCTATGTTTCTTTTAAGACCCTATTTTAAATCACACATTCTGTCACATTTCTTCCAAGTAACCTAAAAGTCTCACCTCACAGTACTCTGTGATAATGCAGAAACTATCTCGCTCCACAAAGCTTGCATAAAATTTGACAATGGATGGATGGTCTAATTTGGAGAGTAGTTGTGCTTCCAGATTTGCTTCAACTGTTTCATTAGGCTTTAGGTCTCCAACAGAGATCTCCTTCAGGACCTTTCTAGAGGAAAAAATAAATCTTCATATTAATAAAAACAGAAAAATAGAAAATCACATAACGCTCATAAACCCACCATAATTTCTTAAAATGTAAAGTAATAACATTAACCACGTATTTGGCAATACAAAATAATGAGGCAAATATGGGTAAACAAAGAGAATGCATTTAAATGCCATAAATATGCTAGTCACCATAGTGATTAAGCAACATTTTAAAGATGAGATTTTGAAGGATTGTTCACACCAATTCCCTAATGCACTGTTTTCTTCATGACATGTTTTCAGAGCTATGGATTACTGCATAATAATAAACATAAATAAAAAAACAAATCTAAGTGATTTCAAACCCACTCAGAGCATATGTTCAAGACTCATACAAGAAATAAGAAGTGGCAAGAAACAGTCTGGTTTTGCTGCTTCTTCCAAAGTCTCTCCATGGATGCATGAGAAAAATCATAGGCTAGAATTTCTGTGACTGTTTTTCTGATTAAAAGTCAGGACAAGAATTTATTTTATTGGGTAAAAACACCAGGAGACCTGCATGGGTGAACAAGGAGCTCCTGACCAAGCTTGAACAGAAAAAGAAGGCATATAGAGAGTGGAAGAAAGGACAAAGAGCCTAGGAGGGATACAGAAACATTGTCCGAGCAGCCAGGGATCAGGTGAAGAAAGCCAAAGCCCGTTTAGAACTAAATTTGGCCAGAGACATAAAGGGCAGTAAGAAAGGGTTCTATAGGTTTATTGTTGATAAAAGGAAGACTAGGAAAATTGTGGGCTCCCTCCAGAAGGAAATGGGAGACCTGGGATATGGAGAAGGCTGAGGTATTTAATGACTATTTTGCCTCAGTCTTAAGAGACGCTTAGAAATGGCTCATTGATCTTTATCTGAAAGCCATTTGAGACTACTAGAGAATATCACAGTAATTTATTGAAACAAAGTGAAGAACTTCCAATAACTTGAATACATGAAAGGTAAGTTTGACATTGAAGGAATGTCTTCACAGAGCTTTTGATGATTTCCCGTTTGATACTGCATGGTTGTAAAGTCACAATATTTAAAAATGACAGGGATAAAACTACAGTAGTTCGATTGATCTAAGGAAAAAATGGTGTATTCCTTCGTAAGAAAATTCCTTCCTAAATCTCAACCATCAGTTACTAACAATGCATGAATTTTTACTTAAACTTGCCTAGTCCTCATCTGGCAGTGTGATGAAAAACTGTGCCACTTCATTTGTCTGCATCTCAACAGACAAGCCTCATGCTACAAAGACAGGTAATACCTACTACAATCTTCTCATCTTCAGCTGTCATGGGGACATTATTCTTTCCTTCACACAGATCACATCGCAGAACTGACAAACAGAATGATTCCTTGTTAAACATCACTTAATACAACTTCCTTGTATGCCCAGGACAGCAATAAAAGCCTGATGTGTTGATGTTGTGGGATAGCTTGTCATCTTAGTCACTCGGTGATTTTGATGCTGTCATCAGCTGTCAGACAACAAGATGGGTGTTTTTCTTATTAAAATACATTCCCAGCAGAACAAATCAGGAAAATGTGCTTTTGTAAATAAGTTCCTAGCTTTCTGCTACATAATGCTAATTCATAGCCAGAATCGGAAGACGTTTACATCTAGAAAGAAAACTTTGGTCATGAAACCAAGATTAAGCATATTTGCATGCCGCTGGTATGTGTACTGCTTCTGCCGGTGAGTTTGATTTTGCCACATTTAATATGAAGATAACTACTGGAGTTTATGCCTTTTGCAGAGTTTTTTTTTGTTGTTTGTTTTGTTTTGTTTTTTATCTACTTCAGTAAATAAACTCAAAATTATATTTAAAGGACTCTGTATTGGTTAAGTATTGGCAAAGAAGGTATGTCAGGGTCTCAGAAGTCTCGTAGAGAAAATGGGTAATAGTTTCCAGATCTAACGTGGCTCCTTCCTGATAACCTTAGAAGAAAATATACTGAAGCTAAAAGCATTCAGATAGAATTTCATCTATGCAAATTAACTGTATTTTCCAACACATAAAACACATTCATGTGCTTAAATTCACTCTAACCCATCCTTCCCTGTGATTTAAGATATATATCCCAAATTTGGCAACCCTAGTGATATCAAACGAGCTTATAGATCTATAAAGCTGATAGTATTTATACCTATCAAAAAAAGAAAAAAAGAAAAAAAAAAGAAAAAAAAAGGCAATCTTAAGGAAAGCACAAACTTCTCTTAGCCAAACATTCCTGAATAGATTTCCCCTCAACCAAAAGAACCTAGCTCTACACTTTGAAAGAGATGAAGTGTTTCTGTTTATGTGATACAACCTGCATTTTCAGATTGGTTGATAATAGTTACCTCTGCACATAATTCAGCTACAGTACCTGTGTATCATCTGCTGAAAATCTGTATGCACTGAACAGCTTAGAAATATGTAGTTAGGTTACACAATGCATTTTAAACAAATCTTTTGAAGCATGTTATCAGAACATATCGTATGAGTATCGGAATTAATAGACTGTCCTACTAAGATTTTGCTGGGTCTCCATCTAGAGTATACCAGCCCATCTGAAAGTCAAACTTTTCAAAAAGCTGCCCCTGTCTTTTCTGCCACTAAGGCTCAAATATAAGCAAGACTTAAAAGGTCCAAAACTATTTGAATGAACTACGAAATCATAGATTTGAGTGGCACATACAAAAAAAATGGGTAAAACACTTAAATGTGGATGTCCTCCAAATGCAGTATTTATAACTACTCCTTCTGATATAATGTCAAAAAAAAAGTGCTAGTTTAGATTTATTATTATAACTGCGCTTAACTTAGAATAGAAACAGAAGCACATTAGATACAATGTCAGTGACCACACAACTTGAAAACTTAGTTATTGAAGGACTAGCAGGTATCTTAAAGTTCAATACAAAATAACAGCCTCCAGATTTTAACTGCATGAATAGAAAGCTAGCCCTGTGATTTGATACCATGAAGACACTTTGAACTTGATCTTGAACTGACTGTAGCTGAAAGGGCCTTTGAAGTGAATGCATTCACATCTAAAGAATAAAAACCACCGCCTGTCACTGTTTGCATCCATCCTAGAGAAAAATGGATGTGGTACCAACAGCAGCGATCCCCTCTGGGGTGGGAAAACAACACCAGAGGCAAGCCCACTCCCAAAACCCAGAAACCAGCTGTCCCATCTCTGAAGTCCCCTTGCTCACAGGACTTCCCAGGGAACACTGCCTGACTTTCATCAGCAAAACCTCGCCGGCTTGCATTGTCACGCTTTGAAACGCAGCCAGGCCAGCACACCGTGCCTCCAAGTGCAATAATGCGGAGCAAATGGGGAGAAATAGAGCAAGACCTAAAACAAGAGAAAACAAGCACATAGGTGGAATCCTCGAGGATACGGACACCCGGTGGGAATCCTTTCTCGAGCTTCACTAGTGACTGACAATATGCCACAGCAGTGTTTATCTCAGTCTATTTGCACTGATCTAAAATTAAATGTTTTACAACCCATCTGGTATTTGTTTACATTGATGGCGTGCTTTATTATTATATAATTTGGTTTATTGGATCAGATGCAATTTTTAAAAGACGACAGCCTATCTCAAAAGGCACTCTGTTTATTGAGTAAACTGCAACATGAATTATTGACTAGGTACATTTGCTAGCTGATAATGAAGTAAAAGAAATACAACACTCTTTTCATGTCAAGAGTAAGAACGTTTAATAAACTACCACCGAGAGGGTGTGCGCTAGGAATAAATGAACCAAATTTGAAGGTTTTAATTAAATAGAAATTTCATTTCATGCAGGCAGTTGTTCAGTTAATTGCACCCTGAGATTACCAAGACCTGCTAGCACATAATCAGTGTGCAAAGCTGGAAATTCATTATTCCAAATATATTTCTGAATCACCCCAACTTCAATATGGAGAGTTGTGGCAAGACCCATATCTGTAGATTGTCTTTACATCCACTCTGACCTTCATAAAACCACCTCTTCATGCTGATAACTCTTCAGTGCAAGGACCACATGCAATTCTATCAAACGTACCACCTTGTACTGTGTCTGTAATTGGGTATGAAATTGGTCATAAACATTAAAATTAGGGGACTGCCTATCTAATTAATGATTTATTAAATACTATTTATTAAACGGCAAATTGAGAAGGCACAGTACTACAAACAGGGACTAAAACAAAGAACAGGCCACAACCCTCATGCATAAGTCCTGTCTACACAACAGCTTCCACTGAATTAACACTGCTTCTTTGGGAAATTCAGTAACAAGGATACAAGCTGCATACATGACAAGACGAAGACATCCATCATTACTGCTTCTCAAAGTCAGCTGCCTTCTAGAACATTGTACAGTTAATGCAGTTGATGAGATTTGCACATTACAGCCAGTGGCACAGTTCTAAAATCACAATTTTAGATTTCTGTTGATAGCTTTCATGCTGAAAACACTGTATCTCACTGGAATCTAACTTTTCATACATAGTCCTGCCTATCCCTAGCTCAAACTCCCCTTCCTGTCCACTTTACATCCTGCTACTGCAGGTTCCCTCTGATTTGACATCGCCCCCTGCGCATCAGGCACTCCTCACGTCAAGCTACTTGCCCACTGCTCCAGTTGCCACATGCTTTCTTTCAGGCCTCACACTTTTGCACTTTGGCACATTCAGGTTTTACTTCTAATTAATATTTACTGATTTTATGTAACACCCTATTATCTGGAATCTATTTCCCTCACTTAGGTTGGTCTTCTGGTTCCACTGTATTTTTCACCCACCACATATATAGCTATCCTTTTACTAGTAATCTTAACAGATTTCTTTGCCTGCTGTCAGTGACAGGCTTCCCTGCAGCTTACAACTTACTATTAAAAATTTAAATAATTCTTCACTTTTTACCCATTGTGCATGGAGCACCAGTATCTGCTTGCTCAAATAATTTAAAAACATCCATTCACCTGTTAGGGAAAAAAGAAGCTGGTGAAAACATAAAATGAAAAAAGTAAATATACACAAACAAGTTCTACCTAGAATGAATACTTGATTTTATTTAAGGAAAAAAAAAACACCTATAGGACATTAACAACACTTGATATCTGTGGGAAAATCAAGAAGATGTATAGTCACTTACCACACTTCCAATAAAAAACAAACGAGGAGTGCAATTTGTTATTTTGACTTACATATATAGGTCTACTTATTAGCCAAAACATTTCAAACCAAATATTACTGCACGACTTCTTAAATCAAGTGCTGTGCTCTTTTCATCATTCCCATGGCCATTACTGATTTATTAGTCGAGTCATAAACCCATTTCATACCTCAGAACTGCAGCATAACTTCTTAAATCAAATGCTGGGCTTCTTCTGTCATCCCCACAGCCATTGGGATATTGATTTATTAGTCAAGCCACAAACCCATCATTTCATCACCAGTTGTCCAAAATAGTCTATTTTTGCTATTCATGAACATTCACAAGCATGCACCATGGAGAACTAATCCCAAAGTTAACTAAGAATTCAATTGCTGTATGAGCACTGTACTGTGATGTCCACAGATGGATTATTTAAAGATTATTTCAGTTTCTGAATAAACATCGTAAGGAATTTAACAGTGCTTAAACTATCTTCAAATGGTGATGAGATTTCACAAGCAAAATGGATGATTCACTTTTCATTTCCAACAAGTCACAATGATAGCACCTACAAATATTTTTCAAGATGTTTAATTTTTAAATGCCCTAACATATGCAGTAACGCTGAACAGCTTAGCTCCTGATGTAAACAGTTTGTGGTTATTTGAAAATCAACAGTTCCTAATTAGTATCCCACAGAACCACAGAATACATTTGCTGGGACAAGCATATGAAAGAAGACATTGTTGAAATAAATTAGCTCTGAGCGTATATAGTTTTCTTCTGCACTTGGCAATTTCTCATATATACAAAGGGGCATATTCCAAATTATTCTTGGACAACCATATGTGCCAATACTGGAAAAAAATCTGTAATTATAAAGCAAAGCAGAGGATTTCTGTGATCCTCCATAGAACTGAACAAGCCATATTACTATTATGCATTAAATCATTATTAACATTATTTATTGAAATATTCAAATGTATTTACTTTTAATAACTCTACGAGACATTTTGGGCTAGGACATTTCAGCTCTAAATCAAATACTGACATACTGTGATTAAACTGAAGAGAGTTGTGTCTACTCGGGAAATTTATTAAAGACATCATTGGGTACAGTCTAAATACCTGCATATGTAGATATTTTTTTTCCTAGCAATACTTCGTCTCTAAGTGTTGCATTATCACCATCTACTGTTCATTCACCTTTTTTTTCCTACAGCCTAGTCTTGTTTAAGAATGTAATTAAATGTAATACTGCTACTAACCTAAGTGGATTTTTAGAGAGGAATGAAACAAGGACTAAGTATTTGTTTATCCTCTCTGTCTTTGAAGACTTAATTTCACCAAACACCAAATCGTTTAAAACAAGCATTTTACTGTTGTGTTTTTATTACACACACCTGATACATTTCATTATTAACTGTTCTCTGCTAATTAATACTCCCTTTCAGAAAAAGGAGATACTGTCAGAGAATTACAGCTTGGATGCAGCATTTTTTTTCAGGCTTATGATGTTATTGAACATCTCACAATTGACATGCTACATTTCTTCAACTTGCATTCTTGGGCTACAGCATCTGCCAAAAAGAGTCTTGATTTATAGGGATTACTTTGAATTTTGAAATTACTTTGAAATTAGAAATTATGAAGAAAGACCCACATTATCACTTCATCTATACACATCAGTTTACCAAAAAGAGAGACGATTTGGAAGAGCAGGAAGTTGCGAAAGAAAACCAGACACACCAACAATCGCTGTAAGAATTCATTCCATAGAAATTCAAACTACAACATTTTCTGATGTAAAATGTAATTGGTTCTTTTCTGAATGTAAACAAATTTGTAAGCAGAATTATGTTCCTTTCAATGTTGCAAGGATATTTATGTCAACAGTATTGTCTCTTCTGTGAAGCTAATTCCCATAAGTAATTTAAATACTAATTGCTTCAACTTTAATGAGAAAACTCTTTCTTCCTACGTCTCTTTCCAGCAGGCATCTCCTTCAGTGTTTATTTCTGATATGCATTGAATTATCTATGGTACAAAAAAAAAAAAAAAAAAAAAAAAAAAAGGAGGTTGGGTGGGGTGGGAAGAAAGAGACAAAAGGACAGCTTACATCTTTGTAAAGCATAAAGTTTATAGACTTTGCTAAATAGTCTACAAGCAAAGGCAAAGCCGATCAAGCAACTGAGGAAATCAACTGTATATAATATCTATTGTTAGATAAAAATCTTTTAATACTTCCTAGGCTTCCCAAATAAGATACTGTGGTCTTAGAAGCCCATGAAATACGTGCAAATCAAACCCAAAGCAACTACCCAGCAACACTGAAAAATTATTTTAGAACACATGAAGGGCACACCATGCATGTAACAGAAACAATGAACTAGGAATTAATTTACTAACGTGTCAGATAAGCACAACCTAAAAACAGAAAAAAGGAAAGAAAAATACACCGACTGTCCAGCAAATCCAGATTTTATTTCACTCACTGCAGTGGTTTTCTCATTACAATATGCTGACTGCAACAAAGAGCCAGAGGCTAGTTCTGCATGGAAGAAACCACCATATCCTTGAAGCAAACTTAAGAGAAAATATCTTGTCAACAAGGCTATACTGCAATGAGATACAATAGGCAGGCATATACAAATATTGCAAAAACGTACAGTATCTTTGAGGTAGATGGTCACAGTTCAACCTGACGTAACGATATTGTAACCTTCCATTTTCATACTAAAATTAGATTACAAATGCATAAAAATTGAACTTCAGTTAAAAAAAGGAAAAAAAAAAAAGAAAAAGAAAAAAAGAACGTGATGTGATCTCAAGGCATTGGCTTAATTACAAAATCATTAAATTCTGTCTGTGCTGTTCACCTCAAAGCACCAGTAATTCACCAGCAATGCCTTAAGCACATTTCTCTGCTCAATGCTGAAAGTACTGCTGGTAAACATTATGAAAAAGGATTAAGTCAACCAGCAGCACCACTCACTGCCTGCACACAAGATCGCAACCTGGCGGGTGCTGCAGCACTGAGCTTATGGGAGATCAGCTCTGTCAGGGATGAAATTTAGAGTAAACCCAAGTAATATTTTCTTTAAGGAGCTCTGCCTCCCACTCACGTAAATTAAAGACAGTTAGAATGCACCCCCGTCAAATGGACAAATCGCACTGAAAATGAAAAAGCTGGCAACTTAGCCAAAGTCAGTCAAACTGCTGACTGGGGTGTTCTACCAATTTTATCAGCAAAGATGTGTGAGTGCATTGGTTTCCAGAGCTTTGTGGCAGCTGTGGCACCATCACGTTCTCACCGCAAGGTGGGTCTGCAGGTCCTTAACTCCATGCTGGGATGCAGGAAAGGCTGGGCACTGGCAGGGATGGAGGAGGCAGGGATGAAAGCACCTCTCCGCAGAGTCTCCAGTGAGAACTGGAGAATTGCTTTGACTGAGCCCAGAGTTATTGAACCAGCCTCTAAACCACTACTGGCCTCAACTGGAAATGATCTGAAAAAATTCTGGCTGTTGCTGCAACAGCCTACCAAAAATGAAACAACACATTTAGAATTTCACTCCACAGCAATTTACATTTGCAGGAGTGCTCTTACACTAAAACACCGGAGCATTAGCCACTTCTACAGAGGTTTCAGCAAGGACTTGCACATTTACTCAGGTCTTGAGTCCCCCAGCATTGCTCACGGAATAGGAAAGTCATGTTCAGCCACTTGAGTGGAAAGCTGGTGAAGGCCAACCTCTTAAGCTGCACTAGTGAAATCAGCAAGACCTCCCTGTTCCTGTTTTGTTGTGTTATTCCTTACATCTGGGGCTGAGAGTGGCTGCGGACCTAAGAAGCGATGGCAGCTCAGCTGACACACAGTAGCCTAAGCCCCACATCAAGGAGCAACAGCACACCTGCCTGAAACGAGTGAAAGATGTTTCACTAAGAAAAGCTTATTTAAAAATAGCCAGCAATCAGGAAGGTCCTCGAGGAACTGCACCTTCGTTCAGTTTCCAAGGAGATCATGAGTGTCTGTTCACACGTCTAAAACAACCTGAACAATTTTAATCTTTTTTTTTTCTTTTTTAAGCAAAGGAGGGAGTTGAAAAACAGCCAACAAGCACACGGCAACTGGCAGGGAGTCATTTGTTATTGTTTTAATCGATTCGGTTTCAAACGAGCATTCCCTTGGAATACCTTCAGAGAAGCAAACAGGCAGCAAACGCGGGCATTTAACGACACAGCGATCTGCTGACTCTTGCTTGGATATTCATAAGTTACAAAACTCTTCCACCTTTAGCTTTTATTTCATTTGTAATAAGCGTTCATAAATAATTGAAGGCCATGCGATAAATTATTCAGCTAAGTGCACAGTTTCCAAGGCATCATAGCATGAGTCTGGATTAATGGTATAATGCAAGCCAGACGCAGAAGTTGGGCTGACACCCCACAATTACCACACACAGGAGCAGTCCGGGGAGTTTGGTGCTTCTCAGCATGTGCCTTCCACCACGGAGACGTGCAAGCACCTGCTGAATATTTATGAGGCAGAAGTCCCTGTCGCCTACTGTGTACTTCGGCTGCTTGCCTATGCATGGTTATGAATTAATGAAACTTGAGCCAGAGCTTCACTCTGCACAACTGATTAGGGCATTCACTATCTACCAGGGACTGTCTATAAGCACTGTCCTCCAAGACTACTGTTGAACATAAATCTGTTACAAAAAGACTTCGTCCTTAATCATAATTGCCTGTTGTAATAAACCTATTTGGGGGACAGGGATAGAAGTGACTGCAGGGACATTAACATGTTGGCTGTTATAAAATGCTGGTACAACCCTGCTATTTTTTTGTACAAATCATGTTATTTAATTATTTTGGGTAGGTCAAAAAACACCAGTCCATGATTGCCAGAAACAAAAGCAAATGCCTCAGAATTTGAGATACGCTTTTGCATAGTAAAACACAAGTCACGAATCTGACGGAAAAAAAAAAAAAAAAAAAAAAGTTCTGCATTTATAAGGTGATTTGCAAATTTACTGAGTCAATTTTCTCTGAATATACCAGTAAACTTAAAGCCAGACTGACACTTCATTTATAAGAATCCATATAAGCTTATGGTTTCTTAGAAATCCCTTCCTTGTCTCTCCTATTAGAGATTGTATTTGAACAAATCAATGAGAGCTTTATAAATTGGAACTGGCTTGATAACTTCTGAGCCGCTAAATAAGCTTCACTTGTACCTTTGCCAATAGAATTGGTGTTGTACTCACACAGAGGAGTGACTTGAGTTTCCTAGCAAATAAGATCAAATATGCCCCAAAGCATTTATATTATATGTAAATAATAAGTGAACTGACAATGAGCTGAATGTAAATAATAAATATCAAGTAAATTGGAAAGTTGCAGAAGAATTCTTGGAGTAATTGTTCCACCAGATTTTTTTAATTTTTCCAAATGTCCTAGGTTTATAAACCTCATTTACCAAGGAAAAAACTGTCCATCTAACAATCACTACTCAACCTATGGACTTCCCATCCAGTTTCAACCAAATCTGTCAGAAGAGCAGCAATTTCAAGGATGACATTATGTAATGATCTAAGCAGAAAGTGGTAGAAAGTGTAAGAGCCTTAGATTAGTGAGTTTGGATCTCAGAAGTTCTGTATTTAATAAGCTATTTAACTTCTGTGTTTCTTGCATATTTGCATTGGATAAAAATATTTCACAGCTTTGAAAAGTGCTTTGAGGTCCCAGAACACTAAATGCATGCAAAACATCATTCTTAATAGACTATATTCCATAGCAGGTATCAAAGGGTCTGGAAAAAGTGACTGAGTAGCACTGTTTGTCCCTTGCTGCTAATGTTTAAGCTATACAAACGTAAAGAAAAAAAATGGCACAAATCCAACTTCTCTACTTCTGAAACTTTTATAGAAGAAAAAGAGGAGAACAAGCAAAACTACATACAGAAATAATTTTTACCATAATTAAAGCTATCATTTTTTCTTCTTAAAACAGTCAAACCCAGAGCCTCTGAAAACTATGAAACTCCACTAGCAGGCAACCTAGTTTGCAACTAGATTTGCATCCCCATCTACCATGCCTAAATACTGTTCAACCCCTGGAAAAGACTTAAAACCACAGCAAATATTTGCAGGAGCATGCAAATCTTACTTGGATCCCAGTTACATAAAGCCTAAACCAGTCTGCAATTTGAAAGAAAGATTTATATAAGCTCATTAGAAGCCACTAGAACAGAAAGGTAGTGTCAATATTATGCAATTCAATTTCACTTTAAATGAACGTACAGTACCTGGCTCTAAACCAGAAGATTTGCATATATATAATGGGGAAAATATCAAATAACACACAAAAGCCATTCTGCATAAACTGGAACTAAGAAGCTTGCTTTCCTACAAACATGCCTCTTGTGTTTACCTGACCTTGGAGTCTAAGGTGATAGAAATTCTAACCATAGCTTCTTACAGAACAGCGAGAAATCTATGATGACTCCCCTGTACAGGTTGTCCAGTACAGGAGAAACAGTCTTTCACAGTGAAGTCACCCCAGGTTCTGGCTTCTGTCTTTATGAGGGCATTTATTTTCTATTTTTATTTCTCTGCTATATTTTTTTTTAATTTTTCTACTCTGCTACTTTCACTTAAATTGCACGAATTCCTATCTTTGTGCAACCCTCTGTCATACTTGGTGAGCATCATCCAACAGGATCAAAGGCTCTTGTAGGAGATAGAGAACAGATGGCAGAACTTTCTACACAAACAAAGAGGACAAAAGTCACCTTCTTCCCTAGCCACAAATCTAAACCTAGAAACTTGCACTTTTCTTTTTAGGACATTATTATGAAACTCAGAAAAATTATTCATCACATGGCTACACAGAGCAGTCATCAGAAGTGTGATCCTGATCCTGGCCAATGGCCAGCGTCAAATGCCTACACAGGGCACCATGTAGATCCACTTCAGCATCCTAATCGTTGCTTTGGTTTTCTCCCTCTTCTTTTTGGATAATATACCTTGGGAAAAGACAGTATGCAAGTCATCCAGGCAGAGAAGCTATTGCTAAGTAAACTAAAATGTGAGCAGGTCCTATGACAGCATATCAAAGAATATATGACAATTAGCAACTACTATTTTTTAAAGGAAAACAACGTTCATTGACATTAGAAAATGTGTTTTATGACCAGGGATTTTACCTGTAACTGAAAGCTGTTTACAGCAGTATGTAATTTTCTAGCTGAGAGAGGGCGGAAGGCAAAATTAAAGTGAAAAAGGTTTACAGAATCACCCAATACAAAAGAAGGCACACAGGACCATGAACATAAAAAGCTATATAAAATAATATGAATTATAAATAATACAAATTAGGAGGCTAAAGCAACAGGCAAGGAATGAGTCACCCAACACAGCACTTAAGAGCAACGTACAGCATGAGACCTCCATACACCACCACACTGGCAGTACAACGCAGCCATTTCACACTTGATTTCTGTGATCTCGTGTGATCTCGGAAAGCCAGCAGTCCTGATCCCATCCAAGTTGCATGGACTTCAGCAAAAGATGGGTATTGCTGGCCTGAACAGCTCTACGTGGAGACTTTCATGTGAAGTAACAGTTAACTTGAGGCATGCCCCAAATAATCAGCCCTCTCTCTGTCCCACCTGAACCAACCATCAGCATAATACTTTGCTCTCCACAGCTAAGATCTTTTAGAGGTATCTTACAAGGCATGCCCAAAAATTACTAGAATCATGCACAAGCTATGCTGAGCATACATTAAATTACACAACAAGCATTGTTAGTCTCTGCATTAACTCATTCTGTAGACATTACACTAATGGAAAATTGAAAAAGATCCCTGAACAGCTTCTGTACCCATATCCAAGATTTCACTTATCCTGGGAATTTGTACTCTTGTGATTTACTCCTATGCTCTTTCGTAGTGCTTTAGACCTTAACAATTTTCAGCAAGCTATCTGAGGCTGAGTTCATGCTGTGTGTAACTTTTTTCTCAGTACATTTTAGACCATCTCTGAAACAATAAAAACAGAATCCTAAGTCTGTTGAGGTCATTTAGGACCTAAATATTTCAGTTCTTTTTTTCTGCCACGGTGCTTTCAGAACTACGAGGTTTTTGGTTTTTTAAAGAGTAAGAAATGATTTGAAACATACTCTGAAAAAGTAAGAAACATAATGAGAAAAAAATAATTTGAAAATCTATATATTTCCCAAAGGAAAATATACTGGTTATTGCTTCTGTTACGTTTTATCACCTTAAGAAATCAATATTGTTAAGTAGAAAAAAGTGGCTACACTCTATCTCACTATGCTACTCGGGGTTTCATGTTCACCATGTATTTTTGTAATCTTTAAGCATATAGATAATATAAATTTGGGGGAAACCACTCTTCAATCTACCTTTGAGGCTCAGAAGGTACGCAGAATAACTGTGATACACAAGTACCCCCTAGTGCTGAAATGATGAACTACTTAATAGCATCAGCACTAGCTTGTTAGTATAGCTGTAAAAAGAGACAAATAAAACAAAAAAGACTATGCTATTTGATACTCAGCATCTGTCCTCAGTAGGGTTGAGAACAAATTCAGCCTCATCCCTGACAAAACACAGACATGAAATACAGTAAATGCTTGTTTAAATATAGTAACTAATAATTAAAGTTCTCAAATATAAATTCCAAAGGAAAAAAAAATAGAAACAACAACGACTTAAAGCAAAACACACTTTCCTTGGAAAATTGAAATTTTGAAATTTGGCATTGTTTCTATAGCAGGAAAAACAAAAACTGAAGACACACATTTCAATATCCTGTTAATATTGTAAGAATGAGTTCAGTAATAGCTGAATTCTGAAAGGTCTTATAAGCTCAAGGGGTTCCTGTCATCCTATTTGCACTATAACTGATACTACAAGAAAAATAAAATTCTGGAAATATTAGTGGAAAATATTTCTAAGTTTTCATTACAGAATGTTTTTGTAGCAGACCATAGCTAGGCCTAAAAGAGATCCAAAAGCCAGATAGAAAAAAATAAGAGCTTAGCAGCCTCTAACCCTGATCCAAGGTTACAGCTGTAAATTGATGTAGGAGGAAAATAAAGGAAAGATTAGTACGTCTTTGCTGCATATTTATTAAAGCAGCATCGCCAAGAATGCATTGTCATAACCAGCAAAACTGAGGCATACATAAATCAGAAAAATCTCTTTTGATCATGTAAGTGGCTCATTAACACACCCATCAGTAAGGACAGGCAGACTCCCGGACTCCCATATTTAAAGGAAGAATATATTTCTGGCTGAAAACCACATCGATTGGATGTTGAAGACTTTAAACAAAAAGCTTCACAAACTTTAATAGATTAAAACAAAGCCATTCACATTCAAATTACATTTGCTCTAAGTATTAAAACCGATGGACAACCACAGTTCATTACAGAGGAAGTCCAGCCAGGAATGCATTACCCAGGTACCCAACTTCAAGCTCACATACAGAGATGTCAGCACTCTGAAAATGTCCTTCAGTCTTTCTGGCTTCAGAATCCTGAGGGGACTCTCAGCCAAACTTTTGAGACCTGTCCTACTTCAGGCAGGTATAAAAATCAAGATTTGCTGTCAGTAAGGTCCATAGCAAACGGAAACGTTTTTTACCGGAATTACTGTAACTATTCCTCTCAAGTTTCATTTATACAACTCAATTATAAAATAAAATAGTAACAGTACTGTAGAGTTTCTTTTGTGACACCTCACTAACCATCCTTACAGTGACATAGAATCAATTTCTGAAAACAACCAACTAGGTGTTTGCAAAAATTCACCTAGAGTAAGTAAAAGATCATCATAAATGAAGAGGGAAGTCCATTAAAATACATTCAGAAATTCTGGTATTTTCATGCTCATGTTTAAAATTTAAAAGCTTTAACAAGCATGTAGAACTGGATGAAACATTATAGAGACAGATAAAGTAGCAGCTGGACTTGATTAAAAAATGGATTCTCCTTCTCTGTGTTTTTTAAGACAAAAATGGCACATTGGTCAAGAGGGAGGAGCAGGGAATGGAACACAAACCTCCAGCATCTTATTAAGTGTTCTGAAGAAAGAACTCAAAGAACACGATTTATTTACAAGATGCAAAGCCTTCAAAAATAAACTACACAATTACACTATAGACATACATACTTAATACATCTATAAAGCTTTATAATTCATAAACTATAATTTTAAGACTTTAATAAACAATTATGTTACAAAGAAGAATGGAGAATTTGTGAAAACTGGCATACACCTTTGCCCTGCTGCTCATCATTGTAAATTTCACAAGGATGAAATTTACTTCACTTCACAAAGGGGTCTTTTTCACAGTGTGCATCTTACATCAGCAACTTGTCCAAGGCATGACACTGGGGAATAGGTAAGTTAGGTATATTTTTCTTGTTCTAATCATTAGTTAGAAAGCTTCAGAGGTGTATGTTACATGGAGAGGATCAGAGATTTGCTACCTACCTCCACTCTGTCTTACACAGCAAGTTGTAAAGGATCTAGATGAAAGCACAGTAAGAGAGACATATCTAATGAACTATTTTAAAAAGAAGTGAAGTTGGAATGCTGAGTCAGAATAAAGTCTGCTCCTGTCTTATGCCCTCACTAAAGCTGAACATTAAGGCTGCAAAATAATACCAAAATCAGAGATAGGACACAAATTAATGCAAAGAAAACATCTAGAGTGCAAGAAATATAGTCCAGTTTTGTTTGAAGCATGTGAAGAGCTTACTTACAATTTGTCTCCTTGTTTTGCTTTCTTGTCAGAAACCAGATACACGCTTCCAAAGCTTCCATTGCCAAGTTTCCTCTCAATAGTGTATCTTCTCGCAATCATAGCATCTGAGCAAGCAGAATTAGATCTGCCAACAGTGACATGCTTCGCAGTTTCTTGAAATTTCAGCATTGTTCGCGTAACAGAAACGACAAATTTCTCTAGAATGCAGCTTTCAAATCCTTTTACTCTTCCATGGATGTTCAGAGGAAATACTTCAAATAGGAAAAAAAATTGTCAGTGATTGTTCTTATGAAAATGTTCACTTAATTCTATTGCAGTGTTTATAGTGCTCAGCTTGCAGCACAACAAAATTAAGTGTAATCATTAGTTGCTAAGCTGTGGGCAGCAGACTTGATGAAGACACTCCAGATAATGCAGATGTGGTATAGTCAACCTTCCTCTAAAACAACCTTAAATTAATTCAGTGAACTTATTACACAGGAAAAATGAAACACAGGTGTATATACATTCATTTATGAAAAAGTTAAGGCACTTTTTGCAAGAACAAGGACAAGTACACCTGTTATTTCATCTGAGAGTTCCCTTCAGATATGGTACTCTCATTTACCTTTTATACCCTTTTTATACCCTTTATACCACTACGGCATCTGGCATCAAAATGTTTTGGGATTCATTTTTCATGTTTTTTGTCTATAATGAAGCATGATCTCCACCCATAATTTGAGTTCACTCACATGAATAACTACAAAGCTGTTTTCTTTGCTCTTGCATTTGCTGCTCAAATTTCACCTTTTTTCTCCTACCTTTCAGTGTTGACCTTATAGCTTCTGTGGGATTCACTGCTATCTTCTGAAAATTAGAGCTTCCTGGCTACCTACAAACCTGTAAGATTTTTATTAAAACTCACTTCTTCCAAAAGTTCTGCTTTTCTCTTTTGCTATAACAGTACAAACAGCTTAACTTTGATTTGTAACTCTTGTATAACTGAGTTCCTAATTCTGCAAACGCAGGGACTGCATAAGCAACCCCCTGGTGTTTCTATGGCTTTCAATAATTGAAAATGGTTTTAGAATGACTTTGTTTTACCCTCCTCATTCCAAATGATAAAGTGTAGGTGCTTCACTACCCATAATAAAACAATATTGCTTTCATTACCTTGCCTTTTTATTTGCATTATTTGCACTTGAGGATCCTTTGGAACAAATAAAGATGTGGCAAGGCCCTTCAATCAGCAGAGCTATTACAACTGTCTAATCAGCACTGCCTGCTGCAGTGCAGTATGACCACACCGCGTTTGCTCACCATAGCGTTTCAAAGTCAATGCGTGCATATGAAAATGCTTTGTTCTGGAAAAGAGAAAATGCTTAATTTTAAAAGCCACATAACTACTAGTTCCAAGTGATTGTCTTTACCTTCTAAAAATGCAGGACCTAAATGAAAATTAGGCCAGTCCAAGTTGGACGAGGCCTTGGGCAGCCTTACCTAATGGGTGGCATCCCACATGGCAGGTGGTTGGAAATGGATGGTCATTAAGGTCCCTTCCAACCCAAGCCATTCTATTATTCTATGAATTTGTACTTTATAATAGTGTATGTGTGTGTGTGTGTGCAAGAACCTATTTTAATAGCCATCTGCTGACCTGCTGTCAACATTCTACCAATAAGCTTGACTTTGCAGTGTCACCATATCATGAAAAACAGCCAAACTGTAATTACCAGAAGCCACCTTGACAATGATATAGATCATGTACTTTTTTTAAAGCAAAAACACTCTTGAAGGTCTGTTTCTGTGTTCTCCTTCAGGAGGGACAGAAAGCAAGAAGGACAAAAAAAATTGAATTGCAAAGAATGTCAGCTAAAAAAATCTACTGCTTCAGTAACTCCAAATCTGTTTTAGAAAGCATAAATGGACCGTGTTGAGGGTTGGGGGGGGGGGGGGGGGGGGAGGAGAGGGGGGCACATAATGACAGGAAGATGAGTTCCATAAAATATTATATTGCCAGTTCCATAAAGTTTCCATATTTTTCATTTATTATTCTCCCAGGAAGTTGTTGTTTTATGGATGCCTTCATAAATCCCAGATACAGTCAGTGGTTTTAAAATACATACTTTTTAGAAATAACTACACTTAGAAGAACTGCTAAACCATCTGGTCTTTTTTTTCAGAAGAGTCACTTAACACCTCTCACCTTCTGATTTTGATACCTACCTGGCCCTAGGGGATGGGTTGTAACCCTTAGCATCACGGTATCACCCTTGAGCTAGAGTGCCCTACTGCGACTAATTGCTGTGCTTTATTTCTAACCTTGCCTTGCACCTGCTACTCTCCGTGCTTCAATTCCCCCTATATATAATGAGAGTAATGATATAACTTTGCAAGTGCTTTGATACCTACTGCTGGGTGATGTTACAAGGCAGGGGCCAGTGGCTGTAGTTGTGGTCAGATTTTAAGGGCACACAACAGACGAATTGCTGAGCCCCTGTGTTTTGAAAGAAATATCCCACCAGAATTGATAAACCCTACAGCCTGACTTAATTGTAAGAATGATTTTTCTACAAGTCCATCAGCTGACAGCCTCTCCTACCTCAAACCTTTCAGCCCAGCCTTCCTGAATCTTTTTTTTTTTGCCAGTTTCCATATTCTCCAACTTCAAGCTCCATTAAAGTTCTTCAGAACAACTAGAGATAACTCAAAGCAAACAACTGGCAAGCCTCATTTTCTTCAAAAAACTCAGCACGCTCTATCTGGTGGGACTTTGGAAAACAGTTTATTTTCCTTTCTTCCCCATCACACCCCATTCTATGGCATGGTACATTGCCAAGCCGAACTAATGCAATTACACTGTCTAGATTACCCTTTGTCTTTATTTTTTCCTTCTTCCTTGGCTGTGGGTAGATCTCTCCCCTTCATTACCGTGAGGTAAGGCAGAGCGGTGCTTCCAGGTTTCCGTGCACAGCACCGCACTCCCCCCAGCCCCCATTTGTTTACGTATGATGCTGGTTTTAAAATTCCTTCAGGTCTCTTTAGCAACAGCTACCATATTCTGGCACTTTCTGACCTGCAGGATAAACTTTTCCAGACAATAAAGTTTTCCCAATCTGTCAGATTTTCTCTTCACTCACAAGGAACCCCGGTACTACACCGATTACCATTTCCCACCTCAGAATCAAAACCTATACTTTTTTATATTTAAACTCCAAATATCACCAATATATACTACCTTGCATTTACTTATTTTCCTGCCTATGACTTCACTGGCCTGATTTTTAACCGTTTCAAAGCATTTTTTTGGAAAGTAAAATCGAAGGCATTTGCGTTTATTTTTATCCCTTCGTTTAAAAAACAAAAAACAACAACAACAACCAAACCTCCTGAACGCCGGCTGCGCAGCCGATTCCTCCAACAACTTTACGAGGCTGCTAGGAGTCCTTCAGCCGAGTTTAAAGCAAATTATTGCTCCTCACTGCTCCCGGGGGGGGGGGACGCCCAGGGTTTTACCAGCAGCGCGGGTGCCCAAGCCGAACAGCGCCCAGCCGGGCACCGACCAACACCTCCCTGAGGCGCTTTGGGGACACCAGGACCCCAAAACACACCGCGGGCAGCCCCAAAATCACGCTCTGAGGGGCCAGGACCTCCCTTCCTCCATCCCCTTTCCCCTCCCCGCGTCCCGCCTCGCCCAGCCCCGTCGCTAGGAGCTGGCGGCGCAGGCGCCCTGTGAGGGAAGCCGGGCGCCATCATGGGCGTCCTGGGTCTGACGGGCTTCGTGGGCGAGCGTGGGGCGTTCTTCAGCGAGCTGCGGCTGCGGGACAGCAAGCTGGTCATCGACGGCAGCAGCCTCTACCACCGCCTCTGCTTCTCCTCCTCCGCCGCCGAGCTCCGCCGCGGCGGCGACTACGGGGTTTTAGCGGCCACCGTGCGCCGGTTCTTCGGCAGCCTGCGGGCTTGCGGCGTCGCCGCCGTGGTGGTGCTGGACGGGGGGAGAGGCGCTGCCGATCGCAAGCTGCCCACCCTGCGGGACCGCGCCGCCGAGAGGCTGCGGGTTGCCCACGGGCTGTCCCGGGGCCAGGGCGGCTGCCTGCTGCCGCTGCTCGCCCGCCACACCTTCGTGCAGGCGCTGCGCCGGCTGCGCGTCCCCTTCGTGCAGTGCTTCGCCGAGGCTGACCGCGAGATCGCCGCCCTGGCCAGGCGCTGGGGCTGCCCGGTGCTGTCCCTCGACAGCGATTTCTGCGTCTTCGACCTGCCGGGGGGCTACTGCCCGCTCAGCCGCTTCCAGTGGCAGGAGGTGTGCCCCGCCGAGGGGGCACCCGGCTGCTTCATCCCCGCGCTCTGCTTCTCCGCCGACGGCTTCTGCCGCCGCTTCGGCCGCCTGCAGAAAAACCTGCTGCCGCTCTTCGCTGTCCTCTGCGGGAACGATTACGGCGAGGTGCCGGCCCTGCAGGGCTTCTTCGGCAAGCTGCCTGTCCGGGCTGGCAGCCCCGGGGGGCGGCGAGGCAAGCACGGCCTCATGAGGGGGCTGCTGGAGTGGCTGGCGCAGTTTGGGGAGCCCGCCGAGGCTGTGGAGGACGTGGTGAGGCACCTGAAGGCGCAGCGGAGGGAAGAGGTGAGGCAGCTCCTGCACAGCTCCATGGAGGACTATGCGCCCTCCGACGTGAACCTGGAGGACTTCTTCCAGCTGGGGAAGTACGAGAGCGAGGAGGCCAGCAGCTCGGGGTTGCCGCAGTGGGTGCTGGATGGCTTGGCCAAAGGGGAGCTGTCCCCGTTCCTCAGCGATGCCCTGATGTTGAGAAGCACCTTCCTCCACGTTCAGGTGGAGAACATGCAGAGGCCGAGCGCGCACAGCACGGCGCTGCCCATCCGGCAGGTCATCTACGGGCTGCTCCTCAAGGCAGCATCGAGCTTGGAAGCTGCTTCTGCGAGCAAGCAGGCCAGCAAGCCTCCAGGCGTGTTTGAATTCGACAGAAGCCAAAAGACGCTTACAAAAACGTTTGTTCAAGCAGCAGCAAACCTACCCCCGCGTTTTTGTGATGAGCATTTTGCTTTGGAGAAGTTAACAGAGGTAAATGGTTGGCACCACAGATGGTGGTTAACAATGTTTCATGAGTAACAAATAGTTGGGACTGGTGTTTGCCAGCTGGTCACTAAAGGCAATGCCTGAGCCAAACACCTTCACCAAGTAAATACCCCATGCTGAGGTATTGACAGGGTTCTGAGCTTGGCTTCTGATAGTTGAGAAGCTACACAGACCTCATTTGTTTATTTTTCTCCTACTGTACCAAGACAAATTATATGAAAAGCTGGTGTTGAGTACATATTAGCATTGGCTAAGTTTTCCATTATACACTCTCCTTTCATCCCATGTGTTACGTTAAACTATTTGCTTTTGTCATTTCAGGAGAGAATTCATAGCTTTAAGAAATTTAGGTGCAATTCAACACTACAAAATTTAATTTACATTTGATCAAGCTATAGCTATTTCAGATCAAAGTCAGAAACAAAATCTGACACATGCTTTTTTACTATAAAATCACCATTTTTTCATCTGTGAACCTTGCAGCTGTCCAGCAGTTCCTCCTGCCACGAGTATGCATCCTGCTAACGTGGTTCCCTGCTGCTTGCCAGACAGAACAGCACCCGAAAAATGCAGCTTGTACTAGGTTAGTTCTAGTCACCATCAGCGATTCTGTATGTTTAAATTCTAGTGATTAAGACTTTGCAACTCACCCTCTGAATGGGAAATAATATCTTATTCCCAAAGTTGCATAACTGATTTTGTATGCTTTTTTTTTTTTAAACTTTTGGAAACTTTTAATACTACATATAATTAAGTCATATGCTCTATCCACTCTGGCATTCAGATCAGCTGTAACACATCATTGTGTTTTTATCACCTGCTGGTGGCTATTTCATTAAGAACCTGGTCCATCACTGTGATACAGGTTTATTGCTGTTTAAATGAGCAACATGCAGACATTCAAGAGTTTGAGAAGTCATGCTTTGGGGTTTTAAGAAACTTTAATGACACCTTAATTTGGCCCTAGTATGTATCCTCTACCAAATTTGAGTTTCTGCTATTACAACAACTCTCCTCACTACATAAATGTGAATTATCAGTTCAACAGAAGGTTGCAAGAAGAAATGTTCCCCTGCATTCAAATCACTCTTGGCAAAACTGATTTCAATTTACTTCCTGTTCAGAGTATCTGTGAAACTTACTCAAATAACTTTTTTTTTTTTTTTTAATAGAAAACATGAAGTATTAGCTAGCTTAAACACAAGCTTCTTTGCGTTTTGGAAATCAGTTGCAGCAAATAAAGTCTGTTCCCTTATTTTTTCTACTCCACTTTTTTTTTTTTCAGGTGCCTGTGTCATGCCGTCGGATGCTTTTGCTGGAGACCTTAGGAGTGAAAATGAGTTTCCTAGAATCTTTCCCCAGTCACTTACAGCTTCCTGTTGCTGTAACTTGTTATTGGACACGTTCAGAACCAAAAGTAAAATTGCTTCAATTAAAGGCTCTACTTCTAATGATAGTATCCGGAGAACTTGACAGGATAACTAATGATCCAGGTACGTCTCTAAAAAATATAATTTTAGATGTTTAACTACTGTGAAAATCTGTACCGTAACTTGATTTTCCCCATTTATGGTGAGTTGTGCAAATTCAGATGAATTAGCATTGATTCACACTATATCCTGAAGTATGGCGTTCTTTGCATTGATACAGAGCAGAGAAGCGGTGCTAACTATGAATTTAACACCCTAAATAGGGAAAACAGTACTATTCTATCATGTAAAACATTTTAAATAAAAAAAAAAGTAAATCAAGGACTAAAAGATTAATTAGGTGTAATTAGGCTACAGAAATTTTGTTGACATGCTCATGCATCAGAAAAGATTGACTGCTACTGATGCATTCTGATAACTTTTTACTTCTCATGAGTTTTTCTAAAATCAGCTGTACCTAAAAATTGCACAGATACCTGTTACCTTCCTGTGCACTGAGAAAACTTGAAACAATTTCTGTGCTGACTTAATACTTTCAGGAATATTTATGTGTAATAGGATGCAAGGTGGCATTTCCTTCAAGAAGTTGTCTTGATGTGATGCCAAAGATTATGCATGTCAGGGTTATTCAGTTTATTTAGGTTCTGAACTATAAAAGCAGGTTGAAAATTGTTGCTACTTGCTTCCCAAGTAGGCTGGAGTGAGATGGCATTTTATTTCTTTTTTTCAAATTAATCCACTCACAGAACAGCACAGCGACTTACCTGACAAGTAGAATTATTGATTTCACAGTTTTAGATTCTTGTCGATATTGATACTTTTGTAACTTTATATATTTTGTAACCTTATGCCTATAAGTTTGAGATTTTAAAACATTACCATGTAGGCTTCCTGAGATACAACTGGACGTTTGAGGTTTGTAGACCCTATACATTGCATTAGCTTTCATACTGTTCACAGCAGAACATTTGTCTGTCCTTTTCTATTCATAACCTAGATTGCACAGCTTTACATGATGAAGATGACAGTATTGCATATAATCAATTCCTGAAATGGAAGGAAAAGAAATCACAAAGTAAAGACTTTGACTTAGATGCTGCACACAGTTTTTGCCAGTGGCAGTGCTGCCTTCAGATGGGATTGTATCTCAACCAGCTACTCTCCACTCCTCTCTCTGAGCCAGACTTAAGTAGGTAAGGATATTCCATTTTGAGTATTTTTAGACTCCTTTCTTTAAAGATGGGAATATGGAAAAAAATACTGATTAGAATAGGTATTCTTTAGGAGCCCACTGTTGAATATAGTGTGTAGTTGAGATTTTTTTTCACTGAGCAGCATGTTTCTGTACTTCTGCTGAAGTGTGGTTTTAAACGAGGATTCTCTCCTTCCTTTGAACAGGCTTTATAGTGGGACCCTTGTGCACAGTCTGTATCAAGAGCTTAAATCAACACCTTCCGTGGAAAATATGTTTAGTTCATCTCCAAAAATGACTCAGCTTTATCAGGTTTTGCTGAATACAGTGAAGTCAAGTGTATCTCCACACTTCTTTCAGAAGGTGACAGAGACCAAGTCTGAGTCCCGCAAAAAGAAGAAAGCATCTAAGAAGAGAAAGGCCATCAGGTGTCCCATACCAGAAACTCAGAATTCATGTGATTTTAACAGGTTTGCATCACTTGGAGTGGATGACTGAAAGCATTATTCCTGGAATAATTTTATCTATGAAGATAGAAATTATATGTCAATATGTGACTGTGTTGGAATTTGCTTTGCTGTTTTTTATACAAGTTCCCATTTCATCTGTACCAAGAGGTCTTCCTTCAGGGATTTAGTATTTTTTGTAACTGAGGTTCTTATAAAAGAGGTGCTATATAAAAGTTGTGTTGGTTTCTGGTTTTGTGTGTGTGGTTTTGTTTGTTTCTATAAAAGACATTAATTGAAAAGGAGAGTATAGAAGTCTAGCATTTCAAATCTGGAGTATTTTAAAGGAATTGTCTTCCTGAAAATTTATAGTTCACTATCTCTTCATCTCCCTGAACACTTTGAAAAAATTCATTTTTAAAGTTTGCATTTGAGGAACAGTTGTCTATGCTGTTACACATTTACAACCTTACATATCAGAGCAAAATGGAAATTGACTTTTAAAAAATAGTGTCTTTACAGGTAGAATACTTGTTTTCATCAGTGAAAACTGATGAAGTTGGCGTTGCATCATTATAGGTAGTGAAGCAGGCTCAGAAGCTTCAGCAGAAGCAGCTATTTTCCCCTTTCCATTTGGCATATTTAAATAACAGTTAAATGCCTACACATGGCATTTACGTATATGAAGTTACATGGTAACAAACTACAGCAGGCTTGCTAATTCAGAGTAATTGTGTACAATCTGCTGTCATTTGCATTAACCTTTCTCTAAAAGCTATACTAAAATTACAGACCTGCTTTAAGTTGCCCCAGCGTACGCTAAGTTACTTTGCAAACCCTTACTCTCAGTATGCTAATGCTGAAAAAACAGTTAATATATAAAATCCCACATCAGCAGTATTTCTCAGTGGGTTTGTATCAGCTAACTTTGCAACACAATTAGTTGCTTTACAGAAATGTTTTTCTTGTAAAACCGATGTTTTCTTGGTGTATTCCCTATGTGAAATCTACGTTGTTTTTTTTTTCCTCCTCAAGACTCAGTACACTATTTCTTACATACAGGAAAATCATGATTTAATCATTACTCACCAGAATTCAAGTTTGACTCCTGCATCATCTTGTGCTCAATTTTCAGTCCAGCTTATGTAAGCTTTTTCTCACATTTAAACTAGAAGAGAGACTGGTCTGTGAGGAAAACAAGATTAACTCCCCCCTGTCCTCACAGTAATACAAATGCCTTCAGGTTAAAGCATTTTTACTCTTAGAGGCATGACACTGCTCTGAAACACGCTTTTTCCACAGACTATGACAGAGGATATTTTCTAAAATTTGTTTTAGTCATCACACATTGCAAAAAAACATTTTTATTTGGAAGGTAAGCTATACCTGAGATGGTTGTATCTGCCCATTTAAACAGTGTACTTTAGCACTCCAGTTATGGTAGTAGAAAAAGAGCACTTGACTTGCTTCTAAAGGGGAAAGAGAAGAAAATTCATAGTCACAGACTACATGTCCTTCAGGCTGTTCTTGCATCTGACAGTCATTGTTACCTAGGTAGTGTTCTTGCATGTAGAATGATCACACACTGACAAATTAAAAAGTAAAATTAGCTAGCTGGAATAACCAAGGCAACACATGCCTTTGCTCAGTGTGATCAGGAGCACTTGTACTAATACTGGAAAATATTCCAGGCATAAAGATGCCTGTAATAAAAACCCAAATCCACTAAAAATCATGGAGCACCAAGAACTGAGTACAAAGCTTCTCTAAAGGTCTTGTGCTACCAACAGAATTAGGTGACACAATCTTTACTGCCATGGAAGATAACATTGTAGTTACTCTGTGGTCTCAATGGATGTAGAGACTGTTCTTGTTAACTTGTCCAAGTAGGTGACAGAGACTAGCAGAGACCACTATCACAAAGGCTTTCCTGAAGTGCTACTTCGTTTTACAGAGAAATAAATATGCAACTGAAAGTAATCTACCACCAAGGCAAATCAATCAAGGAAAAAGTGTTTTACAGAGTTCTAGTCACAAACAACCATAATGTTTCTGATTCAGAACTGTAACACTAGTGTTTAAGTATCAGATGCTGTTAATACTCACTGTTAAGTTTTGTAGGGCAGTCAGTACATAACGAATGTATCAAAATGCAAAAAATACAACAGGTTGTCATTCACTTGAAGTTTAACTAGGGCAAGTTCCAGGCAAGGATGAAAACTAACAAGCTGACCCTTGCTCAAATTTCAGAAGTCCTAAATTTGAGGGAAAAACCCCAAACCCAACACCTTCTAAAAAGGAAACATTGAAGTATACAGTATGAAGACCTATGAATAAGCTTGGGGAAAAACAAAATAAAACTTCACTTTCTTTAAGCTCATTACTGTACACTGTAATAAGTGTTTTCTACATGGAAGTAACTCATTAGACCTTATGAACTACAGGAGTGCTCTCACAGAGCTGAGTCTTAATACTGCCATAATAAAGTCAATGAGAAAATACATTTACAACATCTTTCAATTCATAGGAAAACTATTTTTGAGATACAGCCCAAGATGGTAGGTAACTGAAATAGTAGGTAATAACTAACATTTCTTCCAGTGCAGAACTGCTACTTACTGTATTACCAGCAGATGGCACCCATACTCAACCACAAAGCATTCAGGAGCACTTTACAAGCCCTTTCTAAGTAGCCTATTTACACATCTCCATCAGGTGACTTTACTGAAGTTGAAAGGGGTTAATTTTAAGTTCTTGATTTTAGTGATTAAGTGTTAAATCCTTCAAATCATTACCATCTCATGTGTTTCATTTTCCCAAGCTTGTAGTTCCTTATGGTTTTTATAATCAACAGTAATTGTCCCATTTCAATAAGCTTTAAATAAGAAAATGCAGGTATGTTTGATTCCACTTTGTTACTGCTATAAGGGAGATCTTCACTGGCCCAACTGCCATGCTGGGGGAACACCAGAAAGCAAATTCTTGAATTAGTTCTGAAGTAAAAACTCAAATGTTTCATTTTTTCATCAAAAGGCTGCTGTGAGCACAAGGCATTTTGGGAATACCTTTGGGACTGCTGACTTGGTGCTTACGGATTACCCCACTGGAAACATGTTCTAAGTGCAGAAGTCAGCAGCTCTTTGCTCCTGGTAAAATGAAATATGCCTCACTGGAAATACCATTTCTGTATACTGAAGAAAATTAGCCAGTCTAGGATCACTATTCAAAGTTTATTTAAACTGAAAACCTATAATGACTCAAGAAATAAAACTGAAGCAATCTTTCCCTGAGAGAAAAACATCCCCAAACAATAAAAGGCTCTTGCTAGTTAAAACTTAGATGTTCTCTATTCCATGCTTTAGTAAGAGAAAATAAATTCCTTGGTTGCTATTTTCACACCACATAAATGCTTCGAAATTTTTGAGGAAAAAAAAAATCACCATTGACTGAATTGCTCTGAAGAAAGTCTCCAAGCTAGGTGGTAACAATCAGGAATGGTTTTAAAAAACAGCAATGGAATTCAGACAGCTGGTCCAGGCATTTCTTACAAATAATGAGGTTGAGCTTGTTACTGTTTCATCTTCCAGAGGAAAACAGCAAAATTGCCTTTGGCATATTTAAAGTGAATTACATGCAATTAAGCTTATCCTTCAAGAAGGCAGAATTGTTCTTCAGTAAACACAATTTTGTATCTTGTCTACGCTGACATACCTTATTCAGAAAGTGAGACAACTTTGTGCTGCTTCATAAAATTTGTTTAAAGACTAGGCAATAAGAATTCTTTGCTAAAACAACAAATCATTATTCATCTGCACTTCTCTACATATCTAGATTTCTAGGATTTTAATACCAAATGCAGAGCTGTATGTACTTTCTCAAAACCCAGGCTGGCGCAAGAGATTCTTCATCAGCATGCATTGTCATAGTTTTTATTATGTCTTTACCGGAATCTGAAGACTTCTAAATATTTTATTAAGGAGCTTTTAAATGTTCTGAAATTGCATTGAAATACTGAATGCATTAGTACTACGGCTTCACTTGTCAAAGACAGTCCAACAGGAAAAACATTGACGAATTTGTTCAACTTTTGATAGGCAGAGTTGCTGGAAATTAGACTTGTGCTTGAAGAGAAGAGTATTTCTGTATGAAGTCATCTTGTTTGAGCCCTATTAGCTTGGTGGTTCATACAGGAGCCTGCAGAAGAGCTGAATGCCATATGCTACAGTCTTTCCCCTTACACTGTTAGGTCTCCTGCACATTGGTAGTTCAGGTAATATGTGCACATTCAGCAGGCCCAGGGTCAGCCAGAGCAATGGCTGAATTGCGTGCGTGCATACAGCAGACTCAGTGGTTCCTGTATAGCAAATGAACTCATTTCCTGTGTGCTGCCACACTTTGACCAAGTCTACAAATCTCCAGGGGGAAAAAATAAATAACTTATCAGCAGAGAGATTCGTATAACACTTTCCAGTGTTATTTCCAGTGCCTTTCTTTTTCATGAACTCCCCAGATTTTGAGCATGGCAGATGATGGGGCAAGCCACAAAGAAACGTACAAAAATATCCTGGTTGGTGCCCATTTAAAATCCCTCATTAACCTTACAGACAGGATGACCATCTTCTCTATCTGCATCTAGCATATCCCCCAGCTAATACCAAGACAAAACACTATTTTCAGGCTTCAGTGTGAAAAGCTGTGTATGCACACACTGAAACAAAAGATCCACCATTCCATTGCCAACTCCCCCTAGAAATCTTGCACATCCTCTTTTCAAGATTCCATGGGTGATTAATCCTTGCATTTTTTCCTCAGGAGGATAAAGAGTCCTATTCTAAAGACACTGATGACACCAACTTCAAGTCTATTTTGACGGAGAAGACTAATTGCTGAATATTAAGAATACTTAGGCATTATCGTATATGAAAAACTAATTTTAACATAGAGACATCAATCTACTGTAACACTTTTCCAGCCACAAAAAGGCATTCTGAAGGTTAAAATTTTAAGTTACTCTAAAAGTAAACAGTTTATTTTTATGATGGGAAGAAGAAAGAACAGGAGGGGCACAAAAGGAAAAAATAAGCTTCTTTCAAACAAGGGTGGGATTTTTTGCCATTAGAGTGAGAATGAGTGCATTCCTTTTCTAATTTAGTATACCAAAAAATATTTCAATAATAGTACTTACTTATAACCACTGAAGTGTTCTGGCATTTGTAAGCTAAAATGGAACAAAATGTGAAATAAAGCTAGCATCTGAAATGATCAAAACAAGCCTGACAATCTGGTGTAAATGCCAGTTTCTTTTAAAGCAAAGAGACACCACACTTTTAAGAAAAGCAAACATTTACTTCAAATTGCAGTATAGGCTTTTCAATCACAGAAAAAGAAAAGAAAAACAGTGATCCAACAGCGGTCACATCCTGTGCAAAAGAACTCAGGATACAAAAAAACTGTAGCACAAGGTACTTGAGCCGCTTACACATTGCAGGATAAAGTAAATAAATACAGTAGCTAGAATATGGCACTCTTGTGACAGACTCTAAACCCAGTGGAATGCCTCTGAAATATTTTTTTTTTAATCCTTGTATTAGTAGCAAAGTCCCACCACCATAAAAGTAAAATAGTACAATGTTTTAAATAAAAACAAACTAAAATATATATATCTAAGAGAAGAATTTTACACAGTTATATCTCTTAAGTGCAGAAAATGGGAGTTGGGCTTAGATCTTTCTTTAAATTAAATCCCCCCCCACACAAAATCCTGTTCAATCTCAAAAGTAAATTGGTTTGAGGAAAAACGTTACCAAAGTTGCATAATTTCATTTGTTACTCCCACAGCTGGAAGTTAAGTTCTGAACAGTCTTGAAACATGAATGTTCATCATTAGCCAGTGAAACAAAGGACTTGTCAAAAGCCCTCAGGATTTCTTAATCCTCCAAATATTGTTTTGCTTTCTCCTACATCTTTAGACAGCAATCCCTAAGTTTGCAAACAAAAAGAATGCAATATGCATCATACATCAAGAAAAGACGAAGTCGACGAAGAAGAACTTCCACGTTTCTGGATCTTTTCCTTGCTTCTTTCAAACTTCTTTATGATCTCAGTCACTATGCACACAGAGGAAGTGAGCCCCAGAAGAAACAATAAATCTAGAAGAGATAATTAGCCTTTTTAAAAGTTGCTACTTAAAGATTAGGGCAGATTCACAAAAGAATATGACTTACAAGACCTGCAAATTGCCTCCCTATTATTAAGTAATTTGAGGTATTGCTTCACAGTAAAATGAAGCAAGAACCAATTTTTGCAGAACCAGACAAATAACATGCATAGTTTATGCACAAATCACAAGGACATGCACAATATTTGAAACTTTTGGAATATTTCATAACTATTTTTATTAATACCTATGAAAGCAAAAAATCCTAAGCAACATAACTAACTTTATACTGAAAAAATACTTAGATTCTCAGAAGTGACATCACAATAAAAAGGCAAAGAATTATGTAAAACTTGTATTTCATAGCAATAATTTATCTTTAGCTCCAGAAAACAGCAACAGCAGTAAACATAAGTCTTAATGAGGCCAATAGCACCAAGTATGTATTTACATAGCTTCTTAAAAGCCTCATACCTTTTTACCCTACAAAAATGCAGTTGATTTAATAAAGCATAAGATTTAAAAAAAACTTTTCCAGGTCTATGCTTCATTTTGCCTGCATCAATGCTCATACTAAAAAACTTGAAATACACAAGCACTTCAGAAACCTAAGAATGCAATCATCTGTCTTGTGTATAATACACATTTAATCATGATTTCCAAACAAAGGATCTGAAAGGATTTTTTCCCCTTAAAACAGGTCAGCAGGATTTTTATTCCTGCTGTATGCAAATAGGCAGAAAGAACTCTCAGAGAATCACAGAATGATAGAGGTTAGAAGAGACCCTTAAGATCATCAAGTCCAACCACCAGCCTACTACTACCAAGTCCACCACTAAACCATGTCCCCAAATGCCATGCCCGCAACCATCAGCCAATGCACTTACAAATTAATCCTTAATACACAGTTTTTAAAAATAAACTGTTCTTACCCAAGATGCTCAGGCTCTCTGTTTGGAAAACCTTCTGAAGTGGAGGAAAGTAAATGACCAGTAACTGCCCCATTATAGATCCAAGGACAGCATAGCAAAACATTTTGTTACTACAAAGTCCAATCTCAAAGACGGATTTTGTCTGTAAAATAAACAATATATCACACCATACATGTAAATTCCATTGTCTAGACAGGAAAAATATTCATAACTACAGTGTTTTCATCTGGACTTTTACAGAAATGTAAAAATATATTGTTGACCTTGAAGATAATCTACAACAAGTTCTTGAGAGGCTAGTTTCATGGTAAACTGAATGCGTATCTTGTTTTCACAGTCAATGATCTGTTTCTTGAGCTCACTTTTCTGCAAGTACAGTGCATTAGAAGGTGCACACAATACTAGAAGGACGTGTTTTCTGACGTTCATATCAGAAAACAGACTGCCAATTAGCATACGTGCAATAGTATGTATTTTCTTCAACTAGCATAAAGTTTCAGACCTTTATTCCTTAGAGCAAAAATATAAACAGAAAGAATGGTTTAAGCAACTTTCATTAAAGTTACAAGTTAAAAATAAAAAAAAAATAAATATAAGGCCTTCAAAAAGCTTCAGGTTCTGAAAAAGTTGCTGAACTGACAGGATTTTCAGGAAAGAAAAAAACAAGCCTATGTAGCAATACAAAGGACTGCCACACTTCAGATTTTAATAGAATTTCCTTGCACCTGTGAGGAAGCAGCATTACGACCAGTTCTGCATCGTAAATTAAGGAAATTAACACTTATCTGTGATTTAAGAAATCCTACATATTATTATAGTTATTATTAATTATTTTTAACTCCAAAGCTTAATAGTACATGTAAAGTAAGTCTGCAGGAATACATTTGAAACAAAGACAGCAAGATCCTCCTTAGAAGAAAAATACTGCTTTTGTAAATACTGTGTAAATGGCAATACAAATCACTTACCTGAGATCTAGAACTCAGTGCGTTGAACATATCAAAAAATACAAAACAGGTGAAAGTCATGGTTGTATCCCGAGGTGTTATTACATTGTCTCGTAACTGCCGACAAAAAATAAGAGTGTTTCATCATGCTTTAGTTTAAACCCACAACAACAAAGTGTAGTTAATGCAGTAATTCAAGTTTGACTAGCTAATACATGAATGCAAAAACAATTGTTTGCCCCAAGCTGATTTTAATAAATCATACAGCAAGAATTAGACACCTGTAATTTAAAAGAATTTGTAATCCAAAACTGTAATTAAATGAAAACTCTTAACAAACATCTATGCAAGCAGATGGAATACCAAGAATTCTAGGCAGGCACTACAAGAAGTTTAAAAAAAAAAAAAAAACAAAAAAACACAAAACTTTCTTCTCTACATGGAAAAGGAAGGCAAATAGCTGTTTCATAATAGCCTGGCTATAAGACTTTTTACAATTAATGCCCATTTGAGTTTTCCAAAAGCTTTCCAAGTATGTTTAGGTCCTGAAAAAGTCCGTGGTAAAACAGATTGGGGAACAGAACTGTATTCCTCATTTCAACTACTGCTTTGAAATTCGTCCCCTTCAATCTTTATTATTATTAAACAAGTATGGATAAATCTTACAACAAAGTTCATGCAAATTCCAAATTCCATCTGCTAGGATAAAAATGACTTTTAAAAATATTTGCTTTTATGTTTTTGTCATACCTCTCTCCAGAAGACGAACAGTGTTCCACACACAATAATTATTGATGAAACCAGTATTTTAACAATTAGGTTTTTAGTCAAAATGCTGTCCTTCAGATTTCTCGGAGGCTTCTGAATAACATCTTTATCCACAGGCTCCACCCCAAGACTTAAAATTGAAACAACAACTTAGATTTTTATAATCACAGAAATAATTAATTGCTTCTATATAAAGGCTATATTTTACAAGTTAAAAAAAAAAAAAGATTTTTATCTTCTCTGTACAGTCTAAGAATCACAGAATTCAAACAAGCATTTGTGATTTTTCACCTTTAAAGCACTGAGTTATAAATGTTAGTAACAGGTGATACTCTAACACTGCAGTTTGAAAGTCTAAAATTATGTAATATCAGACATTATCAAGATAAGTAGATGTCAACTTTAAAGGAATTTGCTGTATTAGTAATGACCCTGATTACTGCCAACTTAATCAGCCTAACTAAGGGATCCCCTACAATCTATCTGCAGTGAAGAGTCAGAGGAAGGACCCAGAGAGACGCCAGTATCTTGCATTCAGGTTCCACAGACATATCCATGCTGTGACCCCAACCAAGCATTGTTAGCTATTAAAGCAAACCAAAATAATGAACACTGAACTCTAATATTTGCAGTATAGTTCTAAGAAAAATGTTTGCTATGTTTCAGAAAAATATCACTCAAGCCTAACACTTCACAGAATTTCTTCTACAAACAACCCTTTTCCTTGTTGAAATAAATGGGACCACAGACCTCTAACAGAGTTTAAAGTAAAGGTAAGTAATTACTTACCTTTGAGCTGGAGGTCCATCCATAATAATATTGATCCATAAGATCTGCATGGCATTGAGAGGATTAGGAAAGTTCATTAATGTAGCCAGTGAGATTAAAGTCAATGCTGCTATACTCCTGTTGAAAGAATCCATTTTTATGACTGTCAGCAAGGAACATTTCTGAAGATCCACTGATAACTGCTTTGTAAGCAAAACTTCACATATTTAAGAGTAGATATAGATTTTGACAAATTAAATCACAATTGACATAACCCTAACTTTAAAAGGCCTGTATAGTTGGAAGGGACCTTCAGAGATCAAATCCAACTGCCTGGCCACTTCAGAGCTAATCAGAAGTTAAAGCGTGTTACTGAGGACATCGCCCAAATGCCTCTTGAACGTTGACAGGCTTGGGGCACCAACCACCTCACTAGGAGGCCCATGACAGTGTCTGACCACCCTCACGGTAAAGAATTGTTTCTTAATAACCAGTTTGAACCTCTCCAGCACAGCTTTGTGCCCTTTCTGATTATCCTGTCATTGCTTACTAGGGAGAAGAAACTAGCACCTAACTTTGCTTCCCCTTCCTCAGGAAGCTGTAGAAAGCAGTGAGGTCATCTTTGAGACTTCTTTTCTGCAAACTAAACAGACCAAAAGTCCTCAGCCTCTCCTCGTAGAACATGCCTTCCAGCCCTTTTACTAACTTTGTCGCCATCCTCCAGACGCGTTCAAGCATCATAAAATCCTTTTTATATTGCAGAGCCCAGAACTGCATGCAATATTCAAGGTGTGGCCACACCAATGCTAAATATAGTGGGAGAATCACCTCTTCTGACCTGCTGGCTATGCTGTGTTTCGTGCACCCTAACATGTAGTTTGCCCTCCTGGCTGCCAGGGCACACTGCTGGCTCACGCTGAGCCTGCTCTTGACCAGTATGCTCAGATCCCTTCCACTGATCTCCCAGTCTGTACCTCTGTCAGGCATTCCTGTGTCCCAGGTGCAGAACCTGGCATTTTCCCTTGCTGAATTTTATAGTACGAAAGGGATGAATTCATTTAGAATCTGTAGTTAAAATGGTGTTCTAGCAATTAAAAGACAGCATTTGTATGTCTTAAAAACCTCCCAAACATTAAAATGGCATTCCAGATTAACACTCACCTTCAACTTCAATTTTTTTCACTATGGAACTTGGTCCTATACTTTTATTGCACATGAAGTAGAACTTCTAAACATGGTTTTGAAAAACAAACTTCTTAGACACTTTTGATATAAACACAACCAGACTGTGCACCTGTCACCAGTTTGACAAATCAATCAAAGCACACTACTCAGACTCCCTAAAAATACTCACACCACTGCTCATTAGCAAATGAGGAAGCTAGGCAGAAGACTGAAAATAGATTAGCTGTTTACAAACTTGGTATCAGAAACCTCTCTAAACAAGTTATGCACTAATCGGTTTCAGCATGACATTAAATGGTTTCATATCCAACAAGAAGCGAGCAAAGCTTACAATAATTCTGTATTTGGCACCCTACTGAACCCTCATATGCTCTCCCTACAAAGAGAGGCAGAAAAAAGGGTAACTCATTCATGAGAAACCTAAGGCTACTATTCCCAAGGCTAGCAGGCATGCACACTTCCCTAAAATATCTATGCTTCATGATTTTTCAGAAGCAGACTAAGTCTTCTACCAATTCAGGACACCATACAAGATAGAAAGTATACAACTCTTCTTAAAGTTTTTAGGCAAATTTTAAGAGGTTGGTGATGTATATTTTCTGTGGATTTTCTTTGATTGATTTTGTTTTTGTTTTTAATTTCTAAAACTTTGGTCAACCACTCCAAAAACGACTTCAAAAAAGTACTCTAACAACACAGTGAAGAAAACCACTTTCCTGAATCCTAATTCAATAAGATAGACTCAATACATTTTGAAACTGAGGCTTCATAAACTCATATGCAGATAATTCAGGCAGCACCACAGATCCATAGGGATCCTTATATGCAAAAAAAAGGAAGTCAGTTTCACAGAACTCACTCCACAAAGCAGTATATGGATTATACAGGAACTGATATACATCTTCTGGTTAAGGAAGGAATGACTACCCATTTCTCCTTTAAACAAGAGCCTTAAGGCAGAGCTATCCCATTACTCTTCATCCCCTCTGTTACTGACTTTTCACATCTTAATAGGAAGAACAAAGTTAGAGGTCTCTTTGTTGCACTATTTTCTGGTTCTTTAAAAATAAAACAGGCCATGAAGTACAAAACACTGAAAATTCAGTCCTGGAAATCTTTTGCAGTTATGACCCCTGATATTTCCAGTGCACAGCGTATCAGCATAAAATCTAAAATGTTTGTGTGAATTTATACAGCATCTGCCTCATGATGTAGTTAGAACCATCCAATATCAAAGATGTTTTAGACTTACGTGCTCAGTTGAAATCTAACAAAATTTTTTATGTTATTATAAATTCCTTTACCCTCTTCAATTGCAGACCTGCAATTAAAAACCAAAGATTACACCACTTGACAAATAAGGCTACTGCCAAAAAGCTTAAAACAAACCCAAAAAGTTTGTCATTTCTGTTATTTTAATCAGAAATACAAGTGTCAAGAAACAAGTGGAGTTGACGTTCTTTAACTTTACAGTCATTGTACTTCACTATAAGATCAAACACAATGGTTCTTATTCTGGCCTGCTTAACTAAACTTTCAAAATTAAGTGTCAATACTAAAATTTCCTCCTTGTCTTTTAAAATACACCACCATCCCTGATGAGGCCTTCTCAGTCAAAGTAGATAATTTAAAAATAAATAAATAAATAAAATAACACACATATTTTACAAAAATCATAGAAATACATCATGATTTCAGAAGACCGTGTATTCTTACTGCACCAGAATGAAATTCGTACAAGCCACCTTTTTAACCTCTACCATATGTCACAACTTGTCTAGCAAATTGAGAATTACAGCAGTAATGAGTGATTTCTAATACAGAGGCCAAGTATGCTCTGCTGCAAAAAAACACTCTTTCATTCACTAGGGAAAGTTTCATTAAAACTGTATAGCACAATGTATCTACATAAATGCCACCTACATTATTGTCTGAAAATCATCATCCACGAGGATCATATCTGCTGCCTCTTTACAAACATCTGTTCCAGTTTGTCCCATTGCTACACCAATATCAGCAGCCTTCAGAGCAACAGCATCATTCACTCCATCTCCTGTCATAGCTACTACTGCACCATTGTTTTGCAGGGACTAAAGAAAGGAAAAATAATTTAGACAGTGCTTGAAATAACCCATCCTATACAACTGTTCTAGATACAAGCATTTAGCTGTTTCCCCCACTATTTTTTATAATTCCATTATAAAATCCTAAAAAAAATAAAAATGTATGTTTGTATCTTGATGGATTTTTTTATACAAGATTTTAGGTTAAATTTTAGTTCATATATTCAGATAATCTACACTTTAAAATATATAAAAGTTGCATTTAAGAGAAAATAGAGCTATATAGAGAGAATTATACTATATTTATATGTTAATGTTATCATCCTCTTATAATTCTCAAAAATATTCCAACAGTCTCATAATGTTTTACTTCCTTCTCTTTATTGTTGCTTTTCCAATTGTTATACTGAGCATGTCACTCTTTGTTAGCTTTGTTTCTAAGCTTCTGAATAGAAACATTACCTCAGACACGACTTGAAATTCATGCCCTTTTATCCTGTTCTGAGAAGTAGCAGAAATATGGCTCTCAAGTACTTATAGTCAACTCAACTGCAATGTGACAGCCTCAGCTCCCAGCTCCCAACATACAAGAAAGCTGACGTTGACTCCCAGCAGTTGCATATCCTTTGTGGACATTATATACTTTTTCAAGTAATATTTTCAAATACACTTCACTTTCAAACCATTCATATTTCTGGTCTCATCTAGACACACTGCACCACAATGTAGTTTAAGAGAAGACACTACAAACAGTATCAACAGTCGCTGTCCAGCACTCTAGTCTCTACTGAGACATACCTTTATAATTTTTAATTTATGTCGGGGACTGGCTCTGTAAAATACAGCAACCTGTTAAAAGCACAACAAAGAAGCAGTGAGAATTTGAGAAATTTCAAGACTTGTGCTGCATACTATAAACTAGAAAGCTAGAGGATAAAAATATTATCTAAGGTGAACTACGCTCTCATTAGCTTTGAGGTTGAAGCATCAGTGAAATGTATTTTGATTAGATCTAAACCATTAATTTAAGAGACTCAAAGCGTGTCCTGGTAAACAAAACTGGTGCTACTTAGTTCAAGATAGAATTTGGAGTTTAAAAACCCTCTGAAAGGGTGAAACAACAGAGTTAAAATGGCTTGCTATCATCTTTCCTGGCTAAATTCATGCAGACAACTGCCATGCTAACTCAGCAAATAGTGCTGCTTTTCTTGTCAGCACTAGTGGCAAGCTACTCAGGAAATTTTAATTTTACTATTTTATGTGGCATAGCATGAACATATTGAAGTTTTAATGCTAAATAAGATTCTAGCTTAGAAGGAATTATTATTTTTCAGCATTATTTTGATCCCTGGCCTAGTCTAAATTGAAATTTGAGTAAATGGAATTCAGTTTTCAATGAAGATCCATAATGATAACACTCACATCTACTCTTCCTTTTCAAGAGGCAGGATAAGTTAGATTTCTCAGCAGACACATTAGACTGTACACAGATATCAACCTTATTGTTTGTTTGTTTTTACTCAATTCTTAGTAAGATTTTAAATATGTGCCTGAAAACAAATTGTGTCCGAGGTCAAATGTGCAAAAATTAAATTTGTTGCTCTTTCTAGCTACTTAATGTGAACAGCCTGTAAGAACAAGCATTACTAAATAAATCAGATATTATCTGCCATGCAATTCTTTTTTTTTCCAAATTTGTTTTTTGAGACTCACCAACAACAGACACAAAGCTTTCAAGTTAATGTGCTCACACCATATGCACACTTCTTGATTGTAAATACCAGCTTTTAGCTTAGTTGCATCACTCAAGCATGATGCAGTCTAATTTTGCACTCTTTTGCAAACAGAACGGTGTTTTGATGCATAAATTTTGCAAGAGACAAACTTGAATTACATTTATTATGACTTTACATTTGCAACAATGATGTTGGTTAATGCATTTATTTATTTAATAAGTAAAAGGTCATAAGCAGTCAATGTAATGAACAGATCTTCTTAAAATTCTTAACTAGTGGCCTCAATCTAAAATCACTAAGCATACAGACAGCTCCTCTTATGAATTACAAAAGGATGGGCTGTCTGAACAAGCAGATTTAAAATGTTATAAGCTACTCAAAGAAATGAAATTGTCTAATTGTCTAAAAATACAAAAAGGTGATGCTCACTAAAAGGCGGCAAAATGAAAGTTCCAATATAGGTGCTGAAAGGTTAAAAAACAAAAACAAAAAATATAGCAATTTGAATCATTTAAAGTGGCAGAAGTAATGAACTCACTAAAACTTGTGAGTTGAAAGAAAAACTTCATACGATCTTGTGTTAACGTTGGATCTGTGACAGCTTAATACACTACATTAGTGGAAGCTTTAAGTGCAGAGTATCACCTTTTTCTATCATTGGTAACTCAAAAGTTAAATTTCAGCTTTCCACAGATAAAAGCATTTCTCAATATAAAATATACCCTTTACTGCATTTCAGTAACATGTTAAAACAAACCTTTGGAGTTATTTGAGAAAGCTGCTGAATATCCAGATCATCTATTTCTTCTCCAGAGATTGCCTGTGAATTTTTAGAATACAATCCTAGTCGACTAGCTGGAAATAGATAACAAAAAGGTGTTACAATAATAAACTTTTAAAAAGAACACATTATCAACACTCTTCTCACCCTAATCCAAAACATAGCACCCTACCAGTTACTAGGAGGAAAACTAACTCTATACTAACTGAAACCAGGACAAGCACATAATTATTTTTAGAACTATTATTTTCTGCAGCACTTCAGATTTGAAATGACCATAGCAGAATACCCTATTGTTAATAGTAATAATCATAATAATCAATAACACCTTATTGATTCAGTATGCTGCAGTAAATTATGTAAATTCTTGAGAAATGCAAGTTACCAAGCCTGTTCTAATCAGATATTTATTTCCTTAAAATTTTTTATGTCTTAAGGTCTGTATCTCATTGTGTCAGGTGCATTGTAAATATAAGAGCCCAGTCCTCTCTAAAGACTTTAGAATTCAAAAGTCACAAGACAGAAAATGAGATGGGGGTGTGCACAACTCTCAGCTGCAAGTCTGCAACTGACAAAGTACTGATAATTTGGGGATGTACTTGCTATGTGCACATTCAGCTTTTTCATCATCATCCTGTATATAAAGAAACTATATTCTGGCTGAAGTACTACACTTTAATGCATTATATTGTAAAAATAAGTAATTTCAAAATTTATCAATAGTACTTAAACTTCAAAGTTTGTTACATGGACACAACGGGATCAAGAAAGCATCAGTGCCATATCCATCCTAAATATTGTCAGCACCTATTTTAGTTTCTCTCTGTTGCTATAAGACAGGCATCCAAAGCTGAGGGTAGAGAGGGAGGTGTTGGGTGTGTAAGAGTAAGAGTTGGAAATCAAGCATGTTGTGCAGTAGGAAAAATACATAGTCTAAAACAGCAGTCATACATTACCAGATTAGAAAAACTACAATTCAAGCATCTCTTCAGACTTTTTTTTTTTCTAATTCCACCACACCACAGGTTAACCTGATATACAGAACTCATAAATATTAAAGACTTAATACCCACACTTTAAACCAACTAGCTAGGCATTGCCAACACAGAAAACAAGTGAAAAATGAATAGAAGTAGACTGTTCATACCAATGGCAACTGCAGTCTCCTGTGAATCTCCAGTAATCATTTTTATTGCAACTCCCGACATAATAAGTGTAGTGACAGCTTCTTTTACACCAGTCCGTGGAGGATCAACTATTCCCACAAGCCCTAGAAAAGTCAGTTGTCCTAACTCAGGACCAGAAGCTAAGGCCAGAACTTTTAAGAGACAAAGAAAAAAATAAGATGAGAATTAAAAATAATATTTACACCATTTAAAACAACTGCTAATATTTGCTTTCTAAAATTAAAACTAAAATTAAAACAACTGTGTCTGCATATTGACCAAAAGCCTCAGAGCTGAAAACATTTATGAATAGCAACATTCATCTGAATATTCCACTTGAAATTAGCTTAACACAAGTGGACATTCAGAAATGAGATCTAATTGAACTACTAGGTTAGAATAAAGCAAAATACAGGGATTATTTTTTCCTTAAACCTTGGTAGCAACATCTGTATCTTAAGTATTCAGAATAGCCTACTTCTGTATTTCTTTTCTTCTGAAGTCTTTTTATCAAACATACATATTTCATATTTTAAAGAAAAAACTTTCCCATTTGTTCTCAATTTAAAGTGTTGATGCTTCCGCTGTGTGGAAAAGGAAAGGCACCTAAGCCTTGTGGTTTCTGTGTACATGCAAGGTCTTTTATGCAAGAGGACAAAGGGAGGATCAGTTAACATATTTTTTATTTTCTGCCTTCTTTTTGTTTTTAAATAGAAGTAGTTTTTATCAAGTATGTGCTGGATATTTTCTGGAATGTCTTTTACAGTAGGAACCTTAACTCAAATATATTTAAATGACAGATTTGCAGGAGAATAGAAGATTCACTTTCTTCAAACGTTACACAAGATTTGCTGTTTGACAGGCATGTAAAGAATGACTGTCTGAAGAAAACAGGTACAAAGAGATACCACTCCTAGTGAACCCTCTTAATTTCTAATAATTTGTATCTGAGGAACTTCCTGAGCCTTGACTGTCTTGGATTTATGTGGCAAGGATTTGGTAGCAGGGGAGCTGCAGGGGCAGCCTCTGTGAGAAGTGCCCAGCAGCTGCCCCATGTCAGATCAGAGCTAGCTCCAGCCGGCTCCAAAAGGGACCCACTGCTGGCCAGAGACAAGCCACTGAGTGACACTGGTTGGGCCTCTGGGAAAGCAGATTTAACAATGGGGGAAAAAAAAAAAAGAAAAAAACACAGGTGAAAGGAAGTGGTTTTAGTTTGCCTTTAGTTTCTCACTGTTCCAGTCTGCTAGTGATAGGCAATAAATTTTATTAATCTCCCTATGCTGAGTCTGTTTCACCTGTGACAATAATTGTTGAGTGATTTCCCTGTTCTTAACTCAACCTTCGAGCCCTTTCCATCATATATTCTCCTCTTTTCCCTTTGAAGAGGGGGAGTGAGAGCGGTTGTGGTAGAGTTCAGTTGCATAGCAGAGAAAAACCACCACAGCCACACAGTACCCATAGTTTCACATTTAAAACCTCTGGATGGACATAACAGCCCAGAGATCTCTTTACAGAAGCCAAAGACAGCTATAGCATCCTGTATAATGCTTGCCCACAAGCCTCTTATCAATCACCTAATGAAAAATACTTCCAGTTATACTTAAAAATCTACACAGGAGGTTAATATAAAATGTAATCTTAATGGCATCTTCTAACCTGCAATCAGTTGTGTTAGCCTAACTCACAAAGGTGCCAAGAGCCAAAGAGGAAAATGAACACATTCATATTATTATTTTTTATTTATAATAAGATCTATACTGAGATGTGGAAGCTATCAACTAGCAATGTATTTTTCAGTTATGGTCAAATGCAGGAGATGACGGGAACCAGCAACACCGTTTCTCACCTGCTGCAATTTAATCAATGCTGTTATTCATGCCTTAAGCTACATACAGCACCTGTTTTCCACTCCCCAATTTTAATGGGAAACTAACCAACCCAGTGGCACTTACTGAACAATAATAAAAAAAAAAAATCTTGTATCTGAGGGGTTTTTGAACAAGTCAACAGTACTATTTAAAAATGGCTACTTGGAGATACTGAAAAAGTCTTACCCCTAAGTCCTGCAGAGCCCATGGATGTCTTCTCTTGCTGGTATTGCTCTCTCTGTTGCTGAGCAAGAGGTAGGGTCTGTCCCTTACAGTTATATGATGTACAGTACTTAATGACTTGTTCATAGGCACCTTTCATAAAGCAAACCTCTGGTTTGTCCTAAAAGAAAAAAGAACTATTTGCACACATGTATACATACAAGAACACACATTGTGTGCGTGCATATGTACACAATAAGAAAGAATGGCACATCTATACTTCTTGGAAAAGCCTTCAGAACGTGTAAGGAAGATCAAATCTATGCTTCTAAACCTAAAAATCTGTTACTTGAAGCATCTCTCTACACAGTATATATTTAAGAGTGTTAATACCAAAATAGCCAAGAAAATAATCAGTATCTCATTTCAGTAGACATCGTACACTTTAGACATTGTGAGGTCACAGTTTATAAACAAGAGGCCATGCAAAGGATAGCAATGAACCCTACACAGAATGTAGGACTTGAAAGATCTCTAGTTCATCATCTGACCACCTATTTTCCTCCATAGGTCATTAAATATGACCTTTAGCCTTGTATCACATAACTCCAACACTTTTCAGAAAGACTTCTAGCCTTGATGGCAAAGTGCTAAAAATCCACCATTTACCTTCAACATTTATTCCAGCACTAAATCAACTCATCCCTTCCCTTCCCCTCCTTTCCATTAAGAATTACTGCCTCAGCTCAATTTCCAATCACTGATTCTCATCTTCTCTCCCCTGTTGTGCTAAAAAGCTCTTTTTAATACATCTATTTTCTCCCTGTGAAGGTGTTTGTGCACAGTCATCAAGATACCTCAATTTTTCCTGATAGGCTTAAATGACAGAGCTCTAATTCTACTGTATCTTTTTAGCCTTTGAATAATTTATGCTCCTTTTTAGACCATTTCCAATTTTCAACAATCTTTTAAAAATGCTCATACGAAAACACATCAGACAGTGAATCAGGGAGTAGGAACTGCTTGATGATTTTTCTACTTTTCATACAGACAAGGATTATACCACCTCATTCTCCATAAAGAAAAATGGAGTCAAATGCATTGTTTCCAAAGCAAAGATTTTGCTGCAATAATGAATGACTATTTGCAAGCCATTTTTGGTCAGAAATACTATGACATTTTCCACAAATCCAGTATCTGTTGTTGAACATATCTCCGGTTACCAGACTGGCAGTGATTATGTCAGTATTCTTAACAAAAATATTCAGATTGGTCTAAATGAAATATACACGTAAATATGTACATGAAAGCACCAGAAGATGGAAAAGGAGATTTAAGAATTGCTTGTATTCATAATCCAAAACATGCTAACATAAATCCTGTGAACACTGAGCAATATGCTGTCCACATCAAAAACAGAAAAACTATGTTTTCAAACAAAAGCATCTGTTGACTATTCAACACCTACACTTAATTCTTCATGTAACTATATAGCTCTGAAACAGCAGAAGATTCACAGACTTGCTTTAAATGTTTGATGAGGGAGGAGAAGGAAGAAATGCCAGGTAGACGTTTAAAGTCTCAGATATCAAAATGCTTAGAATTATTTCCCAGTATGTCTTTTATAGAAAGAATTTCTTGTCCTTCTTAATCTCTTTCAGAACTTGAAGCTGAAACTAGATGATCAAACCATATTCCCAAGACAGTGCACTAACACCAGCTTGCTGTAGTCTCTGAAGTGAAAAATGAGGACATTAACCAGGGTACATAACTATTCTACAGAGTCAGTGCACAAGAAAATTGCGATTGAAGTTTACCTGCTGTGCTCTGTGAACGCATTTAACAGCCATCCATTTTTGCTCTGAGCTGAAGGGATATTCAGCCTTCCTTACGTAGTCCTCCTGGATCCCATCTAAACCCATCTGCATAGAACAGAAAAAGCAACATAATGTAAGCACCTTTCTTTTCCATACAACTAAACAATTTATTGAGACTTCTTAGTTAACAATAAATCACTTTCATTTCCTAAATTGCTTTTCAGAACATTGCTCCATGTAGACAAACTCCTGAAAAACAAGAACCAGAAGAACCTAGTAGCTTCTTTGAGGCTTCAGCATAAGTCAGACCATTTCAGTGTATATCTTCAATTCAAGGATCTTGATATGTTCCAGATTATGACCATCCACAGACACAGGTTTTGCAATGACTAGCAATTTAGTTATTTGTTTGACAAAAGACATCCAAAATCCCAGTGCATTTTTTTTTAATCTATTCAATTTCTCTGCTAAAAGGGCCTAAACAATTATTAGACAAGACTGGCAGTCTGGAGGATGCAAGTCACTGATTTAAAGTTCAAATGATCTAACCTGAAATGGCTTTTTTTTTTCCTTTTTTTTTTTACTGTTATGAATTTCCCCAAACAATTGATGTAAAACTGACCATAAAGATTCCAGGCAAAATGCATTTCATTCCCCACCCCAAAATGCAACTCAGTGAATTCCATGCTCTCTCCTTAGCCAAGTCCAAGTGCCAATTAAAAAAAGACGCATAAATAGCAGCCTGCCATAAGCCATTCTCAAGTACTTATGGACCTTCACATCTCCTTCACTACCTCCCTTTCCTGCCACAGATGTGAAAGAACCCCCGTTCTTCTCTGTTTCTATGGGCTCTTGACAAAATAACATCACTTTAGTCCTTTCCAGTCAAAGACTGGAGACTTGGAATGAAATCTCAGCAAGATGGTATCACAGCCCTCAGTTACACAGGGAGGAAAAAGATTGTAATGCATTCACCTTCCAGTATTTTTATGAATTTATTTACCTTCACAGAAAAATCAAGTACTCAGATATCTTGCTATGTTTCTCAGTAACTGAGTGTCACAGCATAAAAAAAGCATTTAACCAGAGTGTCCACAATTCAAACTACCTGTGCCCAGCACTTAAATGGTACTGTAAATGGTGCAGCCACCATTATATCAGTCATCAACTTATTAGTACTCCTGATGAGAACTGGGAAAGAGCACAGTCAATATGCAACAGGTAAATTAACCTATGGCAGACAAAATAGCAGTACTGCATGTAAAAAAGATGAAAAATATTTTACTTTAATTCTAAATAACTTTTATCTTTCAGAATGCCCAGAGATTTCTAAATGATAAGAAACGCAACTGCTCATCTCTTGTAATGCAAATCTAGGAGATGCAAATAAGGGAAAAATGAGGAAAAAAAATACATTTCTACACACTTGCCACCTACCATGAATCAAAAAAGCACCATTAAGTACCCACCTTCATAGCAAGTGCAATTAAAGCTCCTTCTGTTGGCTTCCCCATTAAGGTGTTGTTTCTAATCACAGCATCATTACACACACAGCCAGCCTAAAAGATGAGGACGGAAAGGGGAGAAAACACAACACAGAGTAAATGTCATGCATAACTCTTGTGCTATCATCAATTAAAAGAAACCTGTCTCTGCCAGTATCTCACCTCAACAATTCTGCTAATGGACGGGTTGTTATAACCATGAATAACTTCACCATCAAGCATCACTTCTCCAAACCTGTTATAACCTACTCCGGTAACCTGTAAGACAAAGAGCCAAAGGTAGCATGCAATGTAACATTTGCTGGGTTCTTAAACTGTTTTAATCTCAGCTTTTCACTACGAACTATAGAAAGCTAAAACAATGTCGTGCATAATGATGCATTTTACCCTGTGTGAATAGAATCCTCTACTCAACATCTAATGTAGCAGGTACCAGATTAGGTAAAAAACTCTGAAGCAATTCAGTTTTTCAATTAAATATTTTAGGCATTATTTTTCAAAAATTTAACAATTTTATTCCCATCTCCTTACTCAGTTAGGACTTTTTTTTTTCTCTCTCCTTTACTCCTTTTGCTTTCTAATTTTTTCCTCCTATTCCTAGTTAATAATGCATACCCCCTGCAGGGGAATGGAAGTACACAGCCAAGACCTACTTTCATGCAGGAAGAAGAAAATCATAGTTGAATGGCCTCTCAGCTGAGACTTTTGAGAGGTGTTAAAAACAGTAAAACTGTATATTTAATGCATAAAATGCAGGTGTCCCATTAGGATCCAAAAAGTCTTCAATTCTATGGCATTAACAGCTAGTATATTTTACAGCTATTTCAAATTCTCTTTCCATTAAGACAAAGGAGTTGATTTCACACAGCTATAAACAAATTATGCTAGTAGTAAAGAAAAAAAAAACAATTAAAGCATTCCTATAAAAATTTAATAATAGAAAATAAGTACCAAGAAATATAAGCAAACATAGGTAAATAACAGGAAAGGATAAAGAAAATTCCAGTATTTACTAATACAAAAAAATCAGTAAAGCTAATGGAGGGTTTTGTCAATGTGAATAAAACCCTAAGCATCAGGAGTTCAGGAATTCATGAACTTGTTTAAAGTACACTCCCATGGAACTACACATACAAGCATGCCTTGCTGCTTTTCCATTCCTATTGCTATTGCCTCTTTTTTGTGCATTCACTTCAGCCTTTACAGCAAACGCCCAACCTCAACCACAGCTTTATGTCCTGCCTCTACGTTAAACTCCATCCATTATGAAAAAAGCAAGTATGATAGTGCACTTGTAAGAAGGGTTCATACTATAAATCATCTTTTAGCCAAAATCTGGATACCTCTCCTATTTCAACTGTTCTTGACATATACATTTTGGTTTTATGCACCTGCTACAACAGAAGTCCCATTTTCCACACTGAAAAAAAATGCCAAGTCTCATTTTTGTCATGCATCTCAGCATCTTTTATTATGACCTACAGAATTTTATATATAATATAAAGCGAATTCTTCTATAACCACAGAATGCTTGCATAATGCAGCTCAAAATCTGAAATACTAGATGAAGAACAGAATTAGCTAGAAATTGAGGAACTAAGATTTGGTGCAACTAATTTACACTTCTTTAATTAATGCTTTATATGAAGTATAATCAAGAATATCTCAGCTGATACACATAGTGAAGTAGAAGCAAAATCTAACAGAGCTTCAACCACATACCTCAGCATGTTGCCCGTCTGAAGTAAAAATATGAGTAACGGTCATTTCATTCTTTGTCAGAGTTCCAGTTTTATCTGAACAAATTACATTGCAACAACCTGAAATAACCAATTAATACTTGTAAGACAAGGCCTGCCTAGAATAAAATGAGTGGCTAACAAGAACAAGAGCATTCAAGACATGCAAATTTCTAGAAACGCTGCAGCTGTCCTTGGGAAAAAAAAAAAAAAGATGGGATATAATAAATACAGGAAATTTTCAACTATTTGTGAATAGCTGTGCAAAGTTATTCACAAGTTTGTTTGGTAAATTAAAAAAGCTAATTAAAAGCCCAAACTGACAAGTTGTCCCAAGTGGTTCCATTCATTACCTCCTTAATTTTACTCTGATGCATCTCAAACTATACTCCTAAAGACTCAATTGCGACTACCATTGAGGAGGAAAGTTAAGAGTCTGCTTTACAGCAGTCATTTTTCTCAATCTGTAAGTGTGACTTAATACTAAAGCCACAATTTTTAATGAGATTAAAAAGATTACAGAAATGCGGAAATATACACTTGCTGTTTTAAGTCAGGAAAAGTATTTTGAAACAGTGTTGCACTGTTTTGACATTCCTTGACCCAACAGCAGAAATTGAAAAAGCAACAAAAAAGCTTGCAATACTAATTAAACTGCTAAAGGCATTAGAAAAAATATTCCTAGTCTTCAAAGAAGAAATTCAACTGCAGCAGAATTACTTAAATTACGATTTCTGTTTCTTTTTCATATATTATGAATTACATGTTTCATGACTGAAACTACGTACAGAATGTTTCCAAGCTTACATCTTTTTTTACATTTTAGGTTTTAATATAAGCAGCAACATCCTTAAGGTACATTTTGATTATAAAGATTTTTTCCAATATGCAAACTTGGATTTGTTTCCAACTGTCAAAAACACTCAAGTTTATGCCAAAAAAAGTTGATTTAAAGACTGTTTCACAAATCTGTTATTTAGCAAGAACATCTTAGAGCTAGCTAAAAATACTTGTACTGACATATTTTCACTGTTCTACTGTGAACGAAGAGTACTCCATACATCTAGTTACACACGCAGGTTTGAGTGTTACTAGTGTGACATGTAATTAATCAACAGACTGCTTACTGCAATTCAAAAACCAAGTGCTGATAGGGCACACAAAAGCATAGACTTGAATTGTAACTGCTCATATAAAAGACACTCAGTTTCAAAATGTTTTAAAGATACCCCCACACTGCCAGCAAATAAGAACACCTGCTTCATTTACCATTAGCCACTGAGATTCTTATTGATTTTGTAAGATTTATATCCAACTACTATCTCTAAGTTAGTCTTGCCATACCTAAGGTTTCAACAATAGGGAGCTTTTTTACAATAGCCCGTTTCTTCACCATTCTCATCACACCCAGTGCCAGTGTCACTGTTACTACAATTGGGAGCCCTTCAGGGATTGCAGCTACAGCCAAACTGAAACAAAAATAAATACACAAATCTTGTCTTAGAATGTCATAGATTAATACATAGCAATAACGCATTCACAGCTGAGAGCGTTGCTTCAATACTTATCTGTTAACAGAGGTTAAAAGTGAAAGGAACCAAATGTCATCTGATTCTATTTGTATACCACTTAAGACACATACTGAAAACAGTAACAATGTACAATGGCTTAGACACTTCTACCCACACAAAAGAAGAAAAATTGGGAAAAAAACAATTTTACTTTTGTTTTGCATACATGAGAAAACTACTGAGGACTGTGCAAAGCAGTCCAGGTTGTGAAGAATAAGTGTAGTCATCACTAAAAAAGATACGCCACCACTCTCTGCCCTATTCACTGTCCATGTAATAGCAACCCAGCAACTTTTCTGAGAGTAGAAAGCTAGAGCATAAAAACTCAGTGTTATTCTCAGCAGACAACAGCCTGGAATTAAGTTTTTGCAGACAACAGCCTGGAATTAAGTTTTTGTGATGTGCTGGAAAATGAGCTAATGAAGTACACAAGTAATTCAGTTTTATTTGATGCTACTTATAATACTGCATTTTCTTTATTTACTCAGTGACTGAAATTCAAATTGCACAACTCTATTGTCTGTTTACAGATGTTCCCAAAACTCTCAAACATCCACACAAATACACAATTTAAGAGACAGACAAGTACGTCCTGTATCATTAAAAATGAATATGAACTTGCTTTTTTAAGCACAAAATCTGGTTTTACTTTGTATTACTTATCTAAAGAGACTGTGTGCAAGCACGTTATAATATACATCACTGGCTTTCAGACACTTCCTATCATGCATAATCTACACTATTTAAAAAATACATATACCTTACCTCACTCCAATTGTGAACATATCAAGAATGTGTTTTCCTTGCAACCAGCCAACCAGCATAATAACTCCTATAAAAAAAACAGTTGTCATGGTAAATACAAAACCAACGTGCACTGTAGCCTATCATTAAAAAGAACTCAGCCAAACTTATCATTATGCTGCCTATAAAAATCCATTATTTCTATCACTGTTGGAGCATGATTCCATTAGTACAGCAACGGTGAAGAAAATTTTTGCCAGTCAAGTTGCCCAATCATGCCAGCAGTGAAGGACTCATGCACACCTTGAATCAGAAGAGACACTGCAACTTGAAGCATTTAGAAGGCCAAAAGAAGTCAGAAAAGCATGTTAGTGGGCAGAAGTAAACTTGCATTATAAGGGGGTTTGTTATGTCACATCAGTAATCTTCAGATTATTACTTGCATGAACTCATTAAACACTGGCAAACAAAATCAGAAGTCAAAATATCTAAAAGGAGATCAAGTCCCTCAGTTTTCCCAAACCCATGGGTTGGTTTCAGTTACAAAGTAATTTGTAGTTGTTTTGCATAAATCTCTTACCTATGATACCAAAGGAATACAAGGAAAGTTGTTTTCCTAAGAGATCCATGCTCTTCTGCAGAGGTGTCTTTGGAGCCTTGGTGAATGGTAAACACCCAACAGTTAACAAGCAGAAGTTAAAAGCATAAACTGTATCCTATTTCTTCAGGTATGCAAGCTTCAAGGCCTTGTCTTGAAACTAACTCGACCAAGATGTACTTATACAGTATGTTTCCATGTGTTTACTTTGTGAAAGCACAAACTACTTTGTTCAATTCTCATGTAGAAGTCAAGAAGTTCAAAGAACACTTCAATGAAATGAACATTTTTTTTTAGAAATATCCTTTGGGAGTTTTGTGATGTCTACAGCAAAATCTAATACAAAAGGTCATATCAAGGATTTAAAAAAAAAAAACATGGGCTAAAAAACAATTGCATTTCTTCTAGACAGAAAAGTTCTTGATAACAAGAACAAAACTGACTTTTCAAGGCAGAGGCATTAAAGCCCTGGAAGGCCAATTATATTTCAGGAGGAATTTGCTAACAAGCTGCAGAAAATACAAGTTAGCCAAATAGGAAGCTATAGAAACATTTAGTGCCAAAAAATGTATAAAAATAGAGGAGGGGAACACCAAGAAAAAAATTAAATAGAGATGATAAAAATTAGGAACATAGATTTTTGTATTAACATGTGGTAGACCTACAGCATGGAAAGTACGATAATAAAAGGGAAACTGCATCACTGTAAAATCTTTGTTCTACAAGGTACGAAAACAGTACACACGTTACACGGGAGTTCTGATACTGGGTTTGATTCACCCGTACCTTCAAAATCTACTTTTAAAATAAGATTACTGCAATAATCATCATAAACATAACTCCACAATACTCTGATACTTCAGAATGTGTAAAATGTGCATGCTTTTTGTTGCTGGTTCTTTATTCATTAATAAATGCAATTGCTCCAATATAAACTATGTATCATAATCATATTTTCCTCATATGTGTAATAAAGTGGATTGCATTCTGCGTGACAGAACAGCAGTATTCCCTTGAAAGGTCTAGTAAGGCACTGCAGCTAACAACGTGAGGTCAGTGATATACCCCCAGCTGACATATTTGATGCCTCACCTAATGCCCTTAGTTGTTCTGTTCTGGCAGATTTCAGAAATGTAATTTGGAAAAAAAAAATGTGCTGCCTATACTAGGCCTGATCATGCCCTGACAGCTGAAAATAGACTGTCACCTTATGACCTTATGTTGGTCAGAGAGCCAGGGAAGAAGTTAGAAGGCTGTTGAAACACAAAGTACTCCAAGAGTCTGACTTTCCATGTGGATCAGAGCACTGCAATAAAGAAAGTTACTACAGGAGTTTAGTATACTGAAGTCAAAGGGAGCTCTGTAACCTTGGAAGGATGGGCTAGAGATCATGAAGCAGCGGGAAACAAATTCATAACCCGAAAATACACCGCTCCTCAAGGGAAAACATAGCCCTGTGCATGCAGCATACAAATCCGTCATAACAAATACCTTTTGCACAAACATAGTTCCACTTGAAAAAATACACTACCACAAATTGCAGCAAGATTTGTTACATCCTTTAAACGCTTCAGAAAATTATTTTAAGAAATAACATTTTTAGGTCACCAATGGTGAATTTGTTACACTGAATCCAATTACTACTTTCATGTTCAAGAGAGATTTGTTTCACTACAGAAAAGAATAGTATTAAAACAAATGTAATTAAATCTAACAAAGTTCCTATGAAATAAACTCCAAAAATACAGTTTTAATGAATGAATAATGTTGTTTCTAAATATCCATTCTTACCTCTTCTGCTTGCATCATTTTAAAAACCTCTCCAAATTCAGAGTTTTCTCCTGTTCCAATAACAATGCCCTAAAAAAAAAAAATAAATAAATAAACATCACACCACCAAAAAGCAGTCATTTCAGATCTGAAGTTTTAAATTAAACGTACATGATTGTTCTTGACAGCTTTGACTTGAGTAGTCAATGGGCAAATGTCATTTAAACTGCTACAATTGTTAGCCTTATTAAGGCAAATAGGATGTATTTTTGTTAAAAAATAAAAAATAAATTTCACCCCCATGAAACAAACTGCTATTCTGTACTGCTGAAGTACAGCAACTAACTGTAACAAAACGCCAATAGTGCAACATCCAGCTAGCACCAAACATATCTGTAATTTCATTTACAGGTTTTCAAACTCTAACATATGAATGTAGTTCTGCAAGTTCACAAATACCAAATCCTAGATAGAAGGGTTTCACACCATCTGTTCCCTGAAAATTTGAGGGCTCCTGGCCATGATTTTTTCCCCTCCCCATGTCTGAAAAAGCACCATTGAGAACAGCTTTGCATTGTATCACAGTAAAGTCATTCTCATCCTTATTTCCAGTAAACATTTTTATTCCTACTCCATTTCTACTATCTAAGAAAAAATAAAACATACGTAGTCATTAAATAACAGTTATCAACAGGTAAGTTAAAATTAAAAATAACTGGTTTCATTCAAATAGTTAAAACACGGAATATATTGTTTCCTATCAATAATAATTTTACCTTTGCTTTTCCACATCTGACCAACGTTCCCATGAAAGCAATATTGCTCCTTGAAGTAAGGTCTCCATTGGTTGCTGCTGGCTGAGGAGCTATAGATTTAGAGCAAGGAGCTGTCTCACCTGTGAGACTGGATTCATCAATAGAAAGGTCTGCAGCCTTTGAAAACAAAATATATAGAGTAGGTAAAAAGCATAGCAATAATCTTTCGTAAGTAGTTGAATTCGTAATAAAAAAGTTTCCCAACTCTGGCCATGAAAAATATACCTAATTTATTCATATGACAAGAAACCATATATCAATATTGACCATATTTTCAGAACCAGCACAGCAGCAGGCATTCCTACAGAACATTGCAGCAATAAATTTGCTTTGCAAAGTCAAAGTTTACTCCTAATTTTATGTTCATGACTTTCTCTACGAAACAAGTCAAGAGGTTGTAACTGTGATGCACTCCATTACCAAATAATATAATTAACTGGGACTGTAAATGTAAACGTACTATCCTTCCAATTCTTTCTCTGTCCATTTCCTCCTATCTTGTTCATTAAGAACACATAACAAAATACATACAGTGGGTTTTTGTCCACAAAATGTCTCTAAGGAAAATGCTATTCAGGCAACAGGTAAGGCTGGAGAAACTTTTTTTTAGGTTTTGCTTTTGTGTTTTTTGGCAACAAGTGCACGTGGTAGGAGAAGGAAAAGGGAAAAACTGAATTAACATTACAGCTAGTCAAATGTCTGATAGGTGAAGACAAGAAAGACTGTTTTCTATAAACAAACATAAAACAGAAAAATATATAATAAAAATATAAATTTAAATGTCTTTCCCCAACTGACACTTTTAACATTTTCTATTGAATTTAATGGATCATAAACAAAGTCAAAGCTTGAACCATAAAATTCTACTGATGCAATCCAAGTAAAATAATTTTGCAGTATTAAAAATTATAAAGTCATTACTTGTGAATATATCACTAAATTTCAATATATCTGTATTGAGAAAAGCAGCATTAGAAGGATGCTTAATAAAATTAAATTACCAAAAAAGCTCTTTGAAAAGATATCATGTGCAAGAATCATTCACATTGCATATGGTACTACCATACTATAGCACACCACTCTGAGGTTCAAAGTTATTTTTGGTTTATTCTCTTAAGTGACATGTTACTCCAGTAACTCTTGCACTCCAGTTCCAGCTGGACAACAAAATGAACAAAGGTATACTAAATCAAAAATTTAGTCAATGTTCAGAAGAGAACAGTACCCTTACTAAAGTGCTTTCTGATCACATTCCTCTAATTCTTCCTGTTCTCTCAAGTATGTACTAGGACAGTATCCATTTTTAAAAGATGGATGCTGTAACAATAAAGGAAAAGGGGCACTTATCAAAAAACTGCAAGGAATGTTTCAAGCAAAGCCATAAGGAATGATTAGCTCCAGAAAGTTCTATAGCAATTTTTATTTGCAACATATTCCTCAGACTCCAAACTGAAACAGGATGTTCAGATTTATCCATGAGCTCTGAAACACTTGTCATCACTAGTGAAGTCAATTTTGTTCAAAACTGAAGTTGCTACAGGCCTGTTAGTTGTAGTGTTCTGGATTTAAAGAGTATTACTAGAAAACTTGACAGAGGACTCATTAACCTGCACAAAACTTAGGCCAGAAAAGGTCATTCTATAATGTTTTGGAAAACAAGATTGCCCTACAAGTCCAGCAAAGAAATTTCTTCTCTTATATATATGTATACATGAAAACAATATATAGAAAAATAAGACTTCAGAAAGTAAACAGCACTTAATTAGCATTTCTGTAAGTTTCTAAGACAGTATTATTTGAACACGCTAAAGAAATCTAATTTTTTTTTTTAATCTGAAAAGACAACCTTTTGCGATCCCACAAGAAAGGTTATCTCAAACACAAACCTTCACAGAATCATAGCAGGAGGCATTCCTGCACAGATTGTACATTTGCTTCTCCCTCCACTTTTTTCCATGTGAGAACATGAAGGCACGAGGTTAGGCCTAGCAGCTTTTAAGAATTGACTGCTTTGGCCGCAAGTCCAGAACACAAAAAAAACACAAATTCTGTCTTTTTCGTACTGTTTCTGATTATGGACTTACGTTGAAATATTTATTTGCTTTGTTTATATCTCTAATGTAATATGCTTAATTTATCCTCCTGTATAAATAGGAGATATCAGAGTTTCCTGGTGATCACAGTTAGCCTTTTTACAGAAGATTGGACTTGAAGTTTCCAGAAGAAGGCATGTACATTTTGCCAAGTAAGATAGATGCATCATACACACACGTGTATATAAAACAACCCCCACTGTGTGGTAGAGATTTCCAAGGCCAGAACGAGGCAACTCCTTATGATGACATGCTCTTATTTTCAAATATCTGCAAGAATAGTTGAAATAAAGATGGTGCAAATTTTGAGGTTGTGTAGACAGATTAGAAACTTTTAATTCCCCTTCTGCTTTCCATTGTAACAGGTCCAAGAATGCTGCTAATATGGTATGCCATGAGCTTACGAATGAGATAGTAAATGCTGCTGCAACAGCACTTCTACACTAACATAGACACTATACAATTGTTGAGGGAAGAAGAAAGTGTTTGAAGTCACTCACAAAGATTATTCAGAAAAACATTAAGTACTGACTATATTACAAGGGCTAACAGATGATCCACTAACAGATGATGCAGACAAACTTCCCAAGAGCACCACAAATTTTTCTTAGACACTAGCTGGTATAGGTTTTGTCTATAAAACTAGCAGTGTTCAGAGAACACTGCAACTACACCCTGAAATTAATGCAAATATAGACACGAAATCAGCTGCTAACATATCTCACAATTCAGACTAAAAACAGCCATTTGACTTAACATTCAGAAGTATTCAACTCAAGTTTTCAGTAACAGACTGCATACATAAAATTGGAAAAATACCTCTTTCATTTCCTACAATCAAAACCCACATATATTAAGAATGCACAATTACATTTAGGAGTTTAACTATTTCAAAGTTTCTATCAAAATAGTTGCAAGCTCCAAACAATAATATTTATGCAGTTCAGTATTCAGTAGCTATCTTCTCTTCCCCTCTGTCCCACAAAAAGAAATGCTATTAAATATTAAAGCAATAGTAGGTATATACCTCAAATAATCGTAGATCAGCCGGGACTCTGTCTCCAACTGACAAGCAGACCGTATCACCTGGGACCAAATCTCTTGCAAGTGTATGTTCCACTCTACCTTCTCGTACACTGTAGGCGTAAATACAAGGTCAAGTTACATAAGAATGTCTTCTCTGGCATTTTGTCTTAGAAAAGTGAAGTGTTGACTATACGTTGCAGTGCTACTGATTCCAGAAAAATACAATTGCAATTTTGCTGTTTATTTCTCTAGAAATTACACATCAGTGATATCATTTGAAGTGTTCAAGGGGCAACAACGTGGAGTAATATTTTTTGCCAATAAAACAATCTTTAAAATGAGTCGAAATAAGTTTTCTGTATCAGTGTAATGCTTGCTATAAAAGGTATTAAGTTCAGTAAAAACTTTTTCTTCTACTCATTTCACATTAAACTTAACATGACTTAATTTAGGAGAGAGAGGACATACAATTCCATACCAGTGGCATTCTGGAGGCACAAGTTTACTAAGCTCTTCAAGAGATTTTTCTGATCTGTACTCCTGCAAAGACAATAAAACAAAGAAGTGAATGTTTTAAAACGGGCAAAACTTAAACAATAACAAGATAGATTTCAGCAGATGTGGATGTGTTCCATTAGTAAAGTTGTTATAACATTCCAAAGAATCAGTTAAGATATGCCCTACAACAGTTCCTCATTAGATATACTTTAAAAAGCAAATACAGTCCAAATACTGGAAGCTTTACAGATTTAAGAACTTGCCTACACGCGTTATTTCTGAAAAACTGGTAGAGATTCTTTGCATTTTCTTTTAATACCTTCAAGGCTTTGTAATTCTTACAGTAATGCTTCTAAACACAGGGATCAAGTTCTACAGTTTAGCAAGTTTGTACCAAAACCAGTGTTCAAACTCTAAGCCCCTGGAGAACTATGGTAATACAATTCACCTCTAACTCAGATTTTATAATAAATTTCAAGATAAACAAAGATTAAAAGCACAAACAGGAAGCTATTTTGGTTTAAGCAGACACTGAATAAAGCTGGGTATTCAAAGAATGATAATAACGTTTTTATGACTTACGTTATTTAAAATATATTTTGGGGGGTAAAATTTCTGTACGACATTGCAGCCAAAGCTTTATGGTCAAAAACTGTTTTCTATGAAATCAAGTATTTTAAAGCACTTCAGCACAGTTTAATCTGAATGCTTCTTTACAAGTAGTCTTTTATTGCTGAGTATATTACCCATACAGATGCATAAATGTCAATGTAGTTAAAGCAAGAAAAATCGTGCACTTTAGAAAAGGGAAAAGACTTGGATGAAAGCACAGAGCTCTTTAATCAAGCATTGTGCAGCTGCACAACATATCAGGACAACTACTTATTAAATAGAAGAGCATACATAAAAGCAATAATCTTGTTTGGACAACAGATGTCTTACCTGAACAAAGGCAACTGTAACGACGATGAGTATTGCCTGCGAGAAAACAAAAGCAGATAAGATAAAAGAATTCCAAATGGCCATGAAAGTTACTGATCATATTTGCTTTTTCTCAACCATAGTTGTTACTACACATTAGCAATATGGTTTGGAAACAGACTTTCTCATGCTCAAAATGACCAGATTTCCCTCAGGCCTACTAAAGACAAAACAAAAAAACAATGGCATTATCTCTACATCTGTTTTAGTGTCATCCAAGAACTTCAATAAGGTAATGCTACTAAAAATAAGATTGATAACTAGACAGTGACTTTGAAGTAAAATGTTAAGCGATTGTAAGCTCTCCTCTGCATTTCTAAAAGGTGAACAAGAGACAACAGTGGGGAGAGATCCAGAACACAAATAGAAAAAAAAAAATGTCTGAATGAAGTACGAATGGTTTTCACTGCCACAAAAACTGTTGCAAAGCATCAGATTTTGTTTCATTCAAATGACCAGATAACAGAAAGATTAAGAATAAACTGAAGACTAGAGACAGAGTTGAGGAACGGGTGTGGAGCCATAAAATATCTCGGTAAGGAAGACAAGGGGAGGAAACTTGGGAACTTTGCCCAAGACTCCCATGGAGTAAGATAATACAATGACTCCACCCCAGACAGCCAAGATCCAAACCAAAAAGGCAAAAAAAAGTTGCCCATTAGGAATAATCCAAGAGAAGCACCAAGACCTCAGTAATAAGCTTTCCCCTATATCACACACAATTCCGGTCACAACACTTCAACATGAACATCACTGGGCTTGTAAGCATGGGACGTGAAAATGAGTGAATGAATGAGATCTATTAGAGAATGAGACAAAGATGAATGTTGTTTAAACTACCATCTTCCCCCTCAATACAGTCTAGAGTTTTGCTACACTAAATAAATTTGTTACTCAGACTGAGTTGTTGCACTTCTTACATAGCCATATCTAAGATACAATTGTATCTCAGAAGTGCAACAGCCATTAATTAAGCCCTTAAAGTGCACCTTGTAACTTCTAAAAAATAAGACATGACCATTTTGAAAGAGAAAAACTCTTGCAAAACCATTAACTAAATCAAAGATAAATCCAGTAAGTCTGCCTTGTTGGTGACACTAACATTAGCCTCAGCGACTGAGTCCTAGTAAATAATTATATGCATTTCTCCCTCTTTCCTTGGGGTATTGCTTCCAGAGTTGCATATATGCTTCCTTGGCAAGCAGTACTAACTTCTTTTCATGCTACCTGTCACAGCTTTGATACCCTAGTCTCATGTCAGTGTCTAACTTTGGGGTCTATGTGCAATGGCTTGAAACAAGAAGACAGAATCTTCCAACTATGAAAAGGTAGGGTGTTTTTTTGTTGTTTTAAGATCTGAGCCCAGTTCAGGTCATCACGCAGCTCTACAGTACATTTTTTTATCATCTGAACTAAAAACTTTGGCAAAAGTTGCTCAAGCCAGCAATGCTATCAAAAGAAATGTATGTCATAGATACTTCGCAGCAAATGAGTTTTGTTGCTAAGGCTCTCAGCAGAAATATACAGACACAGAAGTTGCACTGTCATCTGAGAAAGAAGCAAAACATTTACTCAGTGAAAACACAAGCCTTGATAACTACAAGACTAAATGGTAGGTCAGCTGTAAGCTAAATGAAATAAACAATTAATGAACTTTAACTGAACTGCACTTACTCTCCGTATTTCAAGACACCTCTGCTAACATTCATGAGGCTGTTGAAGATTCCTTCTCAGACTGGAGCACAGACTACAGAAATTACTGCTCCCTTACACTGCCTTGCTGAAGGGTACAGGGAAATAGATTTAAGGGCACTACCGAAGGGCAAAAATAATCTGACTTCTGGCCACAACAGTTAAATACATTTAATGATAGAATAATTTTCCTACATCCAACTTATGAGCCCAACAGACTATACTACTATGAGTACAACTAACACTACACTCAAATTCAAATTGCATAATGTTTCTTAGAGGAACCATGTGTTCTACTGTGTCTGCAGAAAAAGAGGGGTCAGGAGTAAACCTCTGTATATCTTGAGTTAATTACAGAAACAGAAACACAATTCTTCACGATATGGAGCATGGAGGTCAGCTAAGACAAAAACAAACAAACAAAAAAAAAAACACCACAGCTAGAAACTACCTCTGATCATACAGAAATCCCAATGTCTACTTTTCACCCCAAAAAGGTCAAAGGGAATACAAATTTCTCCTCAGTGTCATTTGCCCTGACAAATGTTTAGCAGCACTACAGTCGCTCATTAGTTTAACACCCTATTTAACTGCAAACTTCTATGACAATTCCTTATTTCAGTTTCTATCTTCTTTCTGCTGTTTCTAAAGAGCTCAGGTTAGATTTCTTTTACGTGTTTTAGATTGCATGTTTCAAGTACATTAACAGAAGGCCTCTGTTGGTTTCAACTTGAAATTAAAGCATAATTTGAGATTAAAACATTAGATAGAAGGCACCAAAAATTGTTCCTCAGAACAAACTCCTAGACACAGATGTTCTAATCAACAAAACAGCAAAGATGTAAGATGTAGGCAGGTAACTATTAAGCTGATATTTTGATACGTACTATTATCAGTCAAGAAAAACAAAATCCCCTCACAAACTTAACAGCAGATTTAATGATAGCATATAAATCAGCTTCATTAATCACAATAAAGTGATACCATCCCACATTAGCATTGATGTGACGTTGAAAGCAAATGTGCTCATCCATTCTGAAGTATTGTCTCAGTAGATAAAATTTTAGTTCCTTACCACGGTGATACTGACAGCATCATCAAACTGATGCATTAAAACACTGATGACCGCAGATGCCAGGAGAAGCATAATAAGGGGATTTTTAAACTGAAATGAAACAGAACAGTAATTCAGCAATACTCCACACAGAATGACTTTTTTGCCTACCCCCCAAAGAACAACCATTTTTAAAACATATTATTCTTTAATTTTTATTTATTTATTTATTTATTTATTTTGCAATGTGCCAGCACAAACAGAATTTGACTCTGTATGGTTCAGAATTTACTTGAATTATTCTTTTTAGTATCAAAGGCCTTGAATGGACCATATTCAATACGTAACAGTAGGACACCATTTCTTACATTCCCTGATTCACATTTTCAAGATAGAAAAAAAGGAACTTTCTTCTACATGACAGATAGTTGCTGTCCCCTTTTTGAGAAATCTTACAAAAAAGTGAATCTTACAATAAAAGTGAAGGACACTCTAACAGCACGTATGATGAGCACATTCAAAGCAAATCCATATCTTAATAAATCCTACCTAAAACAGGCTTGGATAATATTCCTTAGAAGTCTTCTGATGCATTTAACTGACGTTATAGATGGATGGGAAAATGAAGTATTAATGCCACAGGACAGCTAGTATGTAATGATGTTCCCACTCCTACTATCAGCAGAGAATGGAATTATCTTTGCAGCCACTTCCAAGTAAAACAGTTTCTCTAGAATTAACCACCCATTACTTCAGGGTTTACTTTAGAACTTAACTGTACTGCTGCTTAGACAGGCTGCAGGAAATACTAACCAGAATGTTTAACAAATTCTTTAGGAAAATATTCTGTGTGAAAAATTGCTTTAAATGTCTTTGCCAGGGAGAAGGGATGGAGGCAAAAGAGTGGCAAAGCAGGGGCATTTCCAAATATTCACAGTAGATCAAGCTGAGAGGAAGAAATTTACATGTGACTTTTGCCGATTCTGCTTACCATCAGATTTCAAGGTGGACCCCATGCCCACCCTCACTTCAAAGGCAATATTTTTGCTTTCTTAAATTTCTTTTGCCCATCAAATTATTGATGCTTCATATTCCATTTAAATATTTACCAATCATAAGCATTTGTGTCTGACTTGAATGTGATTCATGCCTAAGTCTTTGCTTATAAGGAAGTTTATTCTACCTCCCCAGTCCTTGAGATATTACAGATGGTAGCCTTCTGCTAGTTATGAAATCATTCACAAACAAACCATATAACCTAAACACTGACGTAACTAAATGAAAGTTTTTTTCAATAGGTAAGTTAGATACAAGTTACAGAAAAATTTCTTACTCTACTTCAGCTTACCCACTTTTATCAGAGTACTTTCATGTACACAAAAGCTAAGACAGCAAAATTACAGACAAAGTATTAAAACCTAAAAGCAGAAAAGACAAAAATCTTAACCTGGGAAATGTATTTTTTCCACAGTGGTTCATCTTCACTAATATCAAATTCATTCCATCCATGGAATGCCCGTCTATGACACACTTCACAGTTTTTTAAGCCATTCTGAAGATTAGCCTATTGAAATACACAAAGAATAACACAGTCAGCAATTACACTGTTAAGATAAGACTTCAAAATAAATTCCAACACCAAAATACAGTGTCTTAGATTATAAAAATTTGGCCATCAGAAATACAAGCGTGGTACTGGTGTTTGTACAACAATAAATGCTAATTGTTTTAAAATAAAATTTGGCAGTAGTTAACAGATTCAACAAACAAAAAAAAAATCACAGAATTACAGAAGCAGATGCTGTTTCACATCTCTGATTGCTAATCTTCCCTGCAGAAAACTCTTTAGCAAGCCAAACAGTTCAGACTGTTGAGAATTATGTTAGGAGTTTGGTTACCCAGCTAAATGACAGCCATAGCTTCAAATTCTTGAGTTATCAGTGACCAACATTTATCATGATGTACTCCTCAAGCAGTCAAGCATGCAGAAAATGAAAAAAGATCATCTATCAAGAAAGTTAACCCAAATTCAATGGCTCGTATATCTGTCAATGGGTAGCTTTCTCAATCCTGTTCCTCCTCTTAAAACGGAGGCTGCCAAAATATATTAAAGACATTATGAATTCCTTCGAGAAATGGAAGCAATAGCTATGAAAAACAGGACAGTTTTACAGGAAGATCTCAACTCTGAAACTCAAGGAGAGTTTTATTAAGAAAAAACAATCTCCAAAGCATACAGAAATCTAAAGATTTTCAAGCTGAATCATACCTCCGCAAATTAACAATTTTCTCAGAAACACTGGAGATTAGAGCATTTCAAGAAACAATTTAATAATCGAGGTGCTTTTAAAAGTAGATGGTAGTTAATACCAAACAGCCTGATAATGCATGGACTCTTAGTAACAAGATCTGTTCTTATGAGATATCAAACATCATTTGGTAACATCAGCACAGTCTGAAGAGATGCAAAATTACTTACTTGCAAAATGCTTGCAACTTCATCAATTGGCAATTCACTTGCTTTTTTTGAGGACAGTACAGGAATCATTGTCTCATTGTCACCGTCAGGGATTTGTTGAAGACGTGCAACCTATGAAACAAAACCAAAGTTTGAAGGGATAGGGAGCACTAACATTTCATTTCAAACAACATATACCAGATCGATGCAGTATTAATGCCATTAAAAGATAGATTTCAATAACCATTTGCACTTAAAAAAAATAAATAAATAAAATCTACAGATTCAGCTTCTTTTCCATGCAGTATCGTATCTGCAACTATGAAGCAAAACAGTGGACGTGCAATTGAGGGGACTATTTCTGTAATGATGTGTTAAGCAATGGCAAATATCCTTACAGTTACATATAGTGGTAATCCTTTAGCTCCACAACTGATCAGGAAGTACTCACTCCAAAATAAATTTCACTTCCTGCCCTTACTTTCTACTTCCTAATGAAGTTACTCTAAGCAAGCCTATTTGTGTTTCCTTTTCCTAGAGAAAGGAAAAACAATACTAGGAAAACCACAAGAGCACAGATGCCAGCGAAGTCATAGAATTTGACTATAGTACAAGAACTTCAAGTCAATGTTATAAGAAGAAACGATTTCCTGTAATTTTTCAGAAATAAAATTTTTTGTGAAGTGCAGAGTAGTGCCTTAGCAACATTGACAGCCTGCGTTGACATTCAATGAAACTGAAGTTTCAGAACGCTTGCTTATTAAATATTAGATGCTAAAGTGACGCTCTTTCATCACCCCCTTGTCTCCTTTACCATCACTCCATCTCACTGCACCCACAATTCATGATTTGGATTTCGTCATCTATCCCACCTTTTCCCCCCATTAACTGGAAAACACCTAACATACAAACATGCACACCACCGAAGTAGTTCTCCCATTACACTCCCACAGAATTTGAATTGGCGGTTTTATGCTTTTATACAAGACAATAAAGGTTTTGAAATTCCTCTGTGGATGCTGAGACAAAATATAATAAAAAAAAAAAAAGACTCCAGGATGATAATGTGTTACAAGATTACAGCATTTTTATACCATAAAAAATCCATGACAATCTTCATTTTCTATACTACACACCGTTTTGTCTTGTACTCAAATATGATAGCTGAGATTAACTCAATTTTTGTTCTTCCAGCTGCTTACCTAAATAAGATTACACAAAGGCTTCAACGCAGAGGCCCAAGAGAACAATGAATGAAGGTGAAAGCACCACAGTAGGCACACACATGCTTTCTCTTGAATGAGAAACCCTTAGAAACTCCCTGCTCGCCACGTAGTTCCTAGTGGAACAGTCAACTACAAGACTTGCTCCACTGTAGTGCTAAGAAAGCAAGTCTAGAGACTAAGGTGAAACTCAGGGCAATGTGCAGTGTGTGTTTGAGCTCTTGGGAGGAGGGCATGGCAGGCTAAAGACCTGTTCAGTGCCCCCAAATGAGGGAATCCCTTGGACTTGACCCAGCCTTGTGCAGCTTGAAGCCAGCAGGATTGTGCAGCTGGGAGGGCATCAGCAAGAGACCAAGAAGCAAAGCTCAGCTATGCTCTGTCACATCTCAACTGTAATACCTCATTCTGCTGAAAGAGTTTTGGTTTGCTCTTTTCTTTGCTATCCTTTCTAGGATGCATTTAAGCAAAAACCACAACTGGAAAGCCTGCAGCCAGATTTTTAGTGCTACAAAATCTGTCCAAAATATCCTTCAGTAGTAGGTACTTACTGAAATCTTACGTATGTACACTGATGTAGGTCTTCATTAAAAATGATGGTGATACACATTATTATACTGCATAATATGTATTTGCAAAAATGTTTCAGACATGGCTCAAAATATCATGCTTTTTCTTTTCCAACACTTGATATGTATTTATAGTACGTTAAAAAAACCTTACTAACTGCTTTTGACATCAGAAAAAAAAATCGGAATGTAATTCTATTCCTAACAATGGGTCTCTATATGAGTCATAAAGACACCAAAATTCAATGCTTACCAAAAACAAGAAACCCAACAAATGGTAACAAACCCTTGCAGCAGCAAGGTTTCACTACTCTGCACCAGATTGGCAAACATTTGCCCTGCAGCCTAAGGCTTCTCAGATCCCTCTTCAAAGCAGAACCACATTAGAGCAACATAAGCTGGCCGTAACTGCAGCAGGAAAAAAGGTGTTTCAGTTCAGAAGAATATGGGCATTACAACTCTCAGCCTTAAAAGAAAAAAAAAAAAAAAAAATATATATATATATATATACATACACACACACACACTCTTTGGCATACATGTTCAGCTCACTAAGTAAAACTTCATCATGGGAAGAGATGCAACATCACAGCCATTCAGTCTTCCATGCAGACATGCAGCTTTGGTTAGGTGTGACACTGCTTTGAGCAGTGTCCATGAAGCACTTTATGCTCACAAGAGTCCTAGAAAGAAACACGTGCATTCAAATCTGCCTTGCAGAACCTTCAGTATGTATCGTGCCTATTTGGGGGCTACAAATACAGACGAACTCCCCTATTCTGCTATTAAAAACACACACAGTTAAAGCTGCTAAGCCTCTGCACATGAACCAACATTAAGTTTAAACAATTCAATTCTCAGGAAATTGCCATTGGAAATTGTGACTTTTCATACTTTAAAGTTTACAGTCAATTTCCTTTGGATTTTAACCTTCCTGCTGTTTCAGTTTTCTTGGCTCACACACTTCCTTAAACCAAACATTTACCAAGAATTTTGCCACGATCTCCCCTCTTTGATACAACACTACTGAAGAACTCATGTTCTTTTCTTTACAGTTTCCTCTCCTAAGTGCTAGCTTTTGATTTTCATTGAATGTAATGCCATGAACATAGTATCTAGTTACCGAACGCCAGAATTTAGAGCTGGAAACAATTAAGCCTAAATGCTATTTCAAAACAAATCCACAAACACACACTTTTGTCGAAGATCACTCAACAAAAACACTGAGCAACCACACTTTCCCAGTAAGACTAGGCAGAAAATAACTAACAGCCATTACAAATTTTAGTGCTGAGATTTTTTTTTGCTCTGTAGCAAGTATTGTGGCTGGTAGACTCAAATACCAGCTCCGAAAAAGGGACACACCTCATCATGTCCCTAGTATTAGGGAATCGATTGGGATGGCAGAATGTCTAGTAACAAGCTCTTTAAAGATATCTTAAAAAGTTAAGTATCCTTAAACACATATGTTAAAATACAGGGGTTTCATCCAAATTAACCTTCGGTAGAACAGTAGAATTGTGCTAACAGAGCCTATTTTTACAACATTTTTGTGACAGGCTCAAAAAGCCTCTGATTTTAAATGTGCGTTGCATTCAAAACATCTCCCACTCCTAGGGAGAACATTGTAGAACCTTTAGGCCATGAAAAAAAAAATCTACAGAGAAAATTTGGTAAAGGATTAGCAAAACAAAGGCTCAGAGTCTTTTTATAGCCAGCTCTTTTCTCTAGGACAAAATTACTTATGATAAGACAGTTCTGGATGGATCCCTCATCTCACTTCTCAAAAAACTCTACAATCTCTGGGTAGATTAAACTACAATTACAGTTCAGAAAATAACGATATATCCAACACTTTGCCACCAATTAAATTCAATTACTTAGCCAATGAGAAACCGATCACTGTTCCCTTCAATGGAGTGGGTTACATTGACAGATTTAAGTCAAAAAAAAGTTGGAAAAAGCACTTGCCATCTGCTGGGACATAATAACCACATTCAAACAAGTATTTTTGCCTTTACTTGAAAAGAAAGCTTTCTTATTTAGCAGTGTCAGCAAGTACTCAATAGTCCTTTGCACTGGTGCCCAGACCTGCAGGCTGGATGCCTGTGCTTCTGCAACACCTGTTAGCACATCCAACAGCAGCTTACCCTAAAAACCACAGCCTTCTATATTACAGGGGTCAGCCCACCACATACAGTAAGATCTCTTCCCATCCTATGATGTAATTCGTGTTCAAACATCCAGCAGTTGGTATCTTAAAACACTTCAGAACTTTTTGCCATTGCAGGCAAAGTTTTCATACGGATAATAGGGCTAAAAAATGACACTGGCCTATTCTTTTATATCAGTTAGACAGCATATAGGTGAAGTTTTTGGAGCAATGATTACAGCTTTCCCTTCCCCATTCACAGCTAAACCTACCAGGGAACAAAGAAGCAGAATATAAGCTAGTAAAAAAAAAAAAAAAAAAAAAAAAAGCAGCTGCCACAGGAGGGACATTTCCTGGAGCACTTCCAACATACACACCACCATTTCTATGGCAAGAAACACACATCAATCTTGTGACCACAGAACTGTGACTAAAGCATGTTTATCAAAACTAACGCAAGTTAATCTGGAAGGTTTACATTACTGGAAATTCAGAGTTCCTTCCTGTTTGCTCCAAAGGGAAACCTGTAATTTGTCTGACCAGTTAACAGTAGCACGAAGAAATTCTTCCTCCTCAGACGCTACCACGATTCTGCCTACCTTCTTTCTACCTCCACTTATTGTCAAGTGCCAACATCCTACCTCCATCACTCGGTGGAGCAGCTTAGCAGGAACAGTCCATTACCAATCAGCAGGGCTCACTGACAACGAGATACTTCTTTAAAAAAAAAGGTAAAAGGGAAATTTTAGCTCTAGATGCTCAGGGAATGTAAACGGCAGGACCTACATTAACTGCGAGCAATCTAAAAAAATTTGTAGAGCACTCTCACAACAAAATCTATTTTGAGATAATCTTGTGACCAAAACACTTTAGCTAATTAGCTAATACAAAGTCCTTCAAATGTTATACGCAGTTACTTAATTGACCTACAAATACGAAATGCAAAGGAGATATAAAAGCGAAACTACTCAGAACCGAGAAAATGAAAGAAAAACAAAACCAAGATGTTTATAAAACAAAGAAAACCTAGCTGTGGTAATTAGAAAGAAATGATGATTCTTTCTTTGAAACCTTCTGTCAGAAACACAACAGAAAGGAATGCATCTGGATTTGGGGACTCTTCTCTTGGAAAGGACAGTTTAGGATACCCCATGAGAAGTCTCTCTGGCAAATGGCAGGTTGAGACAACCAGTTCCTGGGAAGCCTGCAGTACAACCAGAAATGGAAGAAGATGACTGGAAGCACTGGCTCAACACACCTTCCAGTATTTGCCTGTGAACCATACCTATCACCTCCTTCTGAGTCTTCCTATCCGTCTGAACAGCTCATTCACTCAGCCTGCACCTATCCAATCAGTGTTGTCTTTTCCACTTGAAACATTACGTGCACCAGATCAGGAACTGCAGCTGTATTGCCAAAATAAGGGCATTACAGCATGTTGTCCAACAGACTCTCTAAAGCTCAATTCACATTCCAGGCCTGAATGCTATTAGCTGCATTTGTATTGCAAGCGAAACCCCATACGAGTACTAATGACCTGAGAGCAGACAAGTTCTGCAGTGTGCCGTGCCCTGACCAAAGGGCCATCCAAAACCACATCACCTCAGGGCTCCAGCATCAGAAAGGATATATGATTTTACACCATAGTATCACCTTTTCTGGGTTTTATGTCAAATGTTTGTGCTGTTCTTATTGGGATGCAGAAAGAGTCAGCACTTCAGTGTACACTGTTCCTCCTTGCCCACCGTGCATCATTAATCAGCTTCTATTTTTGATTTACCTTTCCCCCCCCACTGAAAAAAAAAATAGTAAATGTTTAACAATATAATAAGAAAGTGTTTCATTGAACACTGAAAACGAGAAACATCCGTTTTCCTGAATATTCTATATGATCAAATTGTAAGTGATATAACCCCAAAAGTTTGGAAAGCTCAGATTCGGGTAAGCATGTTCTCCAGGTAAGTACAATTCAGAGCCAGGTGCAGAGGATGACGATGACAAGTAGATCGGTACTGTGACAAAGAGCAGAATTCAGGGTCTAAATCACCTGGTGGAACTGAGCGTCAGGAACAGAAGCAGCTTTATGTAGACGTCTGTGCCCATGATAACATAATAAAATAAGTGCTCACCTCTTTTGCAGTCTGGCCCCCTGAAAGCTCACAGGGCTAGAGAACAACTCGCTACCAATGAGCACAGAGGCACGAGTCTCCGTGTGCGTGGATAGAGACTTTGGAAACAATTCCTGCTAGGCAAAGACTCCTGGCTGCGAAACATACCATTAAGGACAAACATACCACCCAGAATGGACATACTCTTCTGTCAGTTCCACCAGGTACAAAGTATTCATGCAATGTCTTCTCCTGCTCATTAGCACACAGTACCTAGAGGTTTTGGAGATTCAGATCTCTGACCATCTTTTAGCCACCTTCGAACTCAGTTTAAATGAGTCACTGCTCAGTATCACAACTGTGATATCACAGAGCCATTTTCTAGTAATGACCTTAAAAATGTTTCACTAAATGTTTCTACAGTCTTCGCCTCCGCAATTTTTCTGGAAGCCAAGGTGCTCCTGCAGCCTCAAAAGTGGCCCCAGTCACAGAACCATGGCCAAGTGACAGCAAGACACAGCAAAAACCCAGGTTAAAAAAAAAAAAAAACGAACATTAGGTATGCTCAATAGTAAGTCCAAGACCAACTACATGCCAAGAAGCAAAAACCTCAGGTGCATATAGCAGGACTCCAGAATGGGAGGCTGGGCACAGAGGAGCACGTTCAGAGTCCTCAGACTGCTTTGGAACAAGCAATATCGAGTGTGGTCGTGACTATGATGCAACTCCTGCTGTGAAATTCCTCCAGATCTTAGCAGGAATCAAGTCTCCAGAGGAATTCAGCAGTTGTACTGATGTAAGAAGCAGGTAGAAATAGCTGAGCATGGTAGATACAGATTTAATAAATAATTAGGAATTGGTAAATAAAGCTCAGGAACCATACATGCAGACAAACTACAAGCATACCTTGATGAAGTAAATATAATTTGCAGTGCCTTGTTCTTGTCTTTTAAAACTAATTTATCTGTATTTTAATTACGTGGACAAAATTGGAAGTTATATTCAGGGAGGCTTCATCTATGCAGACTGCACTGACACAGCTGGTTGTACCTCGTGTATGGTAGAGTCATGGAGACCAGTATTTTCCTGTATTCTCAATTAGCAATTTCTCTAATAAGGACTCAGAAACCTGTAAATTTAGAGATGAAAACTACTCAAATAACCGTGACTAATCAAGAACCCCTATAATGGAAGCAGACATGGGCAAGAGCAATATGCCCATGAAGCTCAGGAAATAATGTAGGGTGTGACTGACCACAGCTCTTACAAAGAAAGCTGACTTTATCAAAAACAAAGAGGTGACAGGAAAGTGGTCTTTGTTTTAGATAAAGGGCTGCACCAACTGAGTGGATCAACTGCCTATATCACAGTTGAGTCGATCAACTGGCAGCACGTTTCTACCTTAGCTTGTTAAAAGCTTGAATATCTCCCTGAGTCAACATGGCATGCATGGGGTGGCAGGGGACAGGGGACATAAGTGGCCCAGCCCAACAAGGAGTATGACAATTGACCTAACAAAAAATCTCTAAGAAAGAAATGGGCTTGAGATGGTTTTAACACACAATCATTCCTTCTGAGTGACTGGGGATGCCCAACATGGTGATGGTGAGCATACCACAAGGCCAGGAAGGGCAATCACACTGGTATTGTGATTTAATTGTGTATTGTAATTGCAACTTACATTTGTGCTGTGTTTTCCGTATATTTTGTATCACTGCTAAAACAGAAATCCTACGTAACCTCAAATACCTTCAAATTCGTACATTTAATACAAAAAAAAGACACCACCCACACATGGAAAATCTAAAAGAACCTGGTCAGAATATTGGGCTCAAATACCTCTGCTGGAAATAGTGCTGCTTTCGAAGAGCAACAAGTGCATTGCAGTGCTCCTTCAGCACACAAATAATCACGACCAATTGGCAAAACATGTATTTCACTCACCCCTGCAAAAAGCTTTCCCTTCTCACCTCCAAAAGGTTGAAGTCTGCAGACTAATGAGCCACTTGTTTTCCACCAGGCACTGTTTGCTCAGGATAGGAAATATTTTTTGAAGGCTTTGAAGTTGCTGTGTACTATATTCATTTGAGTGGAATCTTTTCTGAAAGTGTGACAATTTTTCACTTCTGGGGAAACAGCTGTAGCAGCCCTGTATTCCAACACTCTGAAAAAAAATTGCTCCTATTCAACAGTATTTAGTTTAAACATTTTACCAGGAGTCCCCACATCAAAGGAAGTGCACACAGAAAAGTTCTGTCTCTAAAAAGGCCAGAAGGAAAGCAAGATACTAATTTATATTAACGAGTTCTTGCAGAGCAGATTTCTGTCCTGGGAGACCACGTGTTTTCAAGCCCCTTGCTATTGTGTGTTATTTCATATGACTTCACGGATAGAGGGCAATATTCGACCTGGCACTGAGACCACCCAATAACCAAAGAAATATAAATACCCAAATTAGGAGAACAACCTGCTAGGCAGCCCCAGGAGCCTGACAAAGCCTGTGCTGTAGTTGAATGCAATTTCAGTGGTGCTTAGGACCGTTGCTGAGGCCAAGACCCAGCCATAACAGCAGAACTGTACTTCTTGGTACACGACGCCTCTAATTCGGACCAACTAAGCAACAGAAAACTGAATACCAACACTAAATCAAGGTCTGCCTAATTTTAAAAGCTGTAAAATGTTTAAGACCTCTCTATCCCTTACCCCATCTGCTTCAGGCAATATAATGAATACTAAGATGGCCCATTTAATATCCAACTGATTAACTCTACAGAAGTCTATAAAAGCTCAAGAACTATTTTTAAGTACCAAAACCACTAAAAATTTCGAAGAAACATTTAAGTACTAAAAATACCTTCTCCAAAAGCACTTCCCCAAGAAATACATCTCCCCAGCCTCAAGTGCATTTTATTCTCAGGATGTTTCACAATGTCTTCTTTTATTTAAATACAGAAGGGAAAGTAGGGCATTTAGTTTGACTGAGGATATCGGCACAACAGCTCAGAAAGCTCAGCAATTTTCTGTAATTGTAGTATATGCTCCATGTGGTTATCTTGCAAGACCTGTGAATGACAACTGCCTGCTCTCTAGCTAGAGAAAATATTTCACAAAAGTACCAGCACCTTAACCTGACTGCAATGCTGTTGATTCATTTGTGAGCAGTGGCAAGAAACATTCAGACTGAACCCCCAACAGCACCTCTGTCCAAACCACCTTACTTTCCTTTAGTGCATTCAAATCTTTAAAGAATGCCAAATACTCAAACCGTGAATTCGATCACTGTAAGAGATTTACCATTTGGAACATTTCTGTATACACTGGATGTGCTACAATGAATGTAAAGTCTGGTTGCTCAAATCATCGAGCTGCCACCAGAATTACCAAGATCGCATTGACTACTCGTGTATTTGGTGAAAACCCTTAACTTGAATTCTTCCCGTTTGAAAAACTCTTTGCACACTGGAAAGATCTGCTTGAACGTTTCATATGTTTTTCATTACTTATTAATCAGAAGAACAAAAACTACAGTCTCCCAAGGATTCTCTGCAATGCATCAAAACAACACTTGTGCCTTGATGAAAGCAAAGTTTGTGTAATGGCACTTGGTCAGTTCAGAAACTCATCACCCAAGCAGGAGAGCACAGATGGCCGTATCTCACTTGACTCCAAACAGCATATGCCTCTGCTTCAATCCCGATTCACACGAGGCATTTTAGAAATTCAAGGCCAAAAGACTTTGGGTAGAAATACCAGTCATTAATCTTGCCAGAGTTGCTAACTTCCTAGAAGAGAAAATTTAAGCTTAGAAATAAGATCGTGTGGCTCCTCTCCAATATCCTGCTTCTATCTCCTAGCACTGAAATGCTGAGCTTCCCAAAATGAAGGATGGCACTTCGACAACAACTAATAAAGGATTTTAGCACCCCATGAGATACTACCAACATACCCATGATATGTGGGGATGTAGTTGCCATATAATTTTAATTAAACAAAAACTCGAAATGTGTTCTCCACTTTATATCTTAAATTTGTTTAAAACAATGAATGAAACTTCAGGACCTAATTGTTGATTATCTCCCTGGCAGCTATGCAGTTACTTCATAATGTGACAAAACAGAATTGTAATAAAGAAGCCAAAACATAATCCTAAGCTCATTGTTTGAAAGAGTTCTCAGGACCAAGCTGGTGTCAATGCCTTTTAAAATGCACACATAACTCACTGCATAATTACTCTACTTATGATAATAAGGTTTCTTATAATTAGCATCAAGAAAACAGCAATGCTATATTCACCAAGTTCTTTCTGGTGAATTATGTATGCGGGAAAAAAGTTCTGCAGAAAATTTATGGCTTAAAAATATTTTAAAAGCCTTTATAAAGCAGATTCTGTAGCCTGCATCTGCTAACCCATTATCCATCTTATCCCTCCTAATTACTTAGAGCGTTTGCAAAACAAATAACTAGAAACAGATGCTTGTCCCAAATTTATACCTTGACTATTGTTTTCTATTTTCCTTCTCTTCTCTGCACTGCACCTTCATCATTCCTTCTAGCTGCTAGAAACCATGGTGTATATGTCAACTGTATCACCCGGTGTCAATAAGTTATGACCTGAACTTTTTCAACAACTCAAAAGCAGGTCTTGAAAAAAAAAAAACAAATCTACTTATCTTTGACTTATTCCAATCTTCCAAAATCCCACTGTGGTCTATGGATGAACATAAGTTATATTTATATTAAACTGATGAGTTCATTACTTTTTTTTCCCCCCTTCTAAAATCACCATCATCCCTTTCCAAGTGCATTGCAGTACGTGCCCCATTTTTTAAACAGTGGGCAGTGCTAATGTCAGCATGTCTCAGTCTTACACACCAGAGCTATGACTATGGGAAGGACTGAGTTGATCCACTGGTCTGCCAAAAGGTGGATGGAGGTCTCACTCCTTTGTCCCTCGTGGAGGTTCACATGCTGACCATTCCTGACATAACTGGACCCTCCACGAGGCCGTTCAACCTCCTATTTCAGCAGAAAGCTGCCCAGCATGGGGCTATGGCAAAAGAAGTACTGGGCAAGCCTTCTGCCAAGTTAGCAAGCCAGGCAAGCCCAACAACCATGACAGCCAGCACAGCACATGCTGCAGGAGCACAGCTGTGAGCAGGATCTTCTCTCAGCAGTAACGAGACCGTATCATGCAGTCCTGTGGAACTGCATCCCAAGATAGCCACTCACTTGTCAGACTGTTCACCAAAAAATAGCAAGTGGAAATGCTTGCTCCTCTGTTGTTAAGTTAGGTACACTGAGAACTGTCTGAATTTTCGCTACGCTACTGTTTTTATGACTCACTAAGAGATTATACCATAGACTCCCCACATAAAGGAGCTCCGAAGCAAACAAAATAACTAAACATACGTCCTGTGGCATCCAAACTCAAGCAGATCCCATGTTAAACCATTTCTACACTACTATAGGTTAGTACTTCTGGTTTATCTGTATGGAAAAAAAAAATACAGGAAGGAAAAGACTATAAACTATGTAACGAACCATCAGCCAACTACACAGCACTCAGAGCTGACATTGACTGAGCAATTGAAAAGGAAAATCTATATTTCTAACGCAAAACACGTGCTTTGTTAATTTAGCAGGGCTATAACTAAAACAACTCATAACAAATGTGAAATTATCAACTAGGATTGGTCTTCGGTGAAGATCCAAACACCATGGTTTAAAAAAAAGAAAGGCAAAAACCTCTTCTCTCACTTTATGCTCCAAGTCAAGCAGGAGAGATGTCACTGTTATGGCAACATAAATGTAAAGTATTGGGTTCTAATTTTTGCATGGCAAGGCACAGATGGTAACCAAACAGCAATCAATGAACATCAAAATTCTTGTCTCACCTTTTAGTTAAGAAATCATCTACATATCAAAAGACATGTGAACTGCTGTGATAACACCACGTCCATTTCAGAATTTCTAACGCTTTCCACCAGAAATTTCATTCTCATTATTTTGGATATCACTTTCAAGAATAATTAACGATGCTCCTCTGGAACAACGTAAATAGTTTTCAAGTCACTGCTGCTACAGACACTCTGCCCCCTTTCTCCTCAGTTGCACATGCGCGTACTCCGCCCTGTCACCAGTCCTTACAAGTGCCTAGCCCATGGTGAGCTAGTCCAGGATGCTACCACCTCGCTGCCCCTAAAAACCATTCACTGATCTTAAATCTGTTCGCCTTCCAACAAAGCTTATTTTCCTCATTTAAGGAACACACGTGAAATTAATTAGGAACACCAACTGCACTTCAAGCACACAATAAAAACAGAAACGACGCATTTGTCATCTCAGCATGATGCGACAAACTAAAGCACATTTTTCAGAGAAAAGAAATGCATTGACTTATCTCAGGATTCATCCAGTTATTAAAACTATCTTGAAACTACCACTGAGAGACTCTAGGTTGAAATTAACAGTCTGTGAAGATCAGCTGAAATTAACCAGGGCTCGAAACAATGATTTTGGAATCGCGATGGTTTTATTACTTACAGCGAGCCTGGTCTGAATTGGTGTGCCAATGTTCTACATGACTTTGGGAAAATCTACAGGTGGGAAAGTGCTATCCTGACCTCTTCTGCTAGGCACACAGTGATCTGAGAACAAATGCTGCAGAAGGCCTTGGTAACAAAACAGTGCTCTTATTTAACAATTTGTATTTGTAACCACAGCCTGACCTGAGAGCAAAAGGGCTCAGAGTTGATGTAACATAACCTGTACCTTTTTTTTTTTTTAAACTAAAGCGCAGTCTTCTACAAGACAATCCTCACTGGGACAAAGAACTTGCCACAATCTGAAAAATAGCGATAAAAGAAAAAAAGTCTGACTACAATCATAGAAAATTACTTAAAACAGACAAAACATGTCAATGGGGAGATCCAAAAAATCATAATGCCTACTTTGCGCTCACGTTTATTTTCTCTAAACATCTGCAAGTTCTCTCAACTGCCCACAATCAAAAAAAAAAAAAAAAGCTCCACTTATCAGAAGTCACAAAATTCTATCTTTCCAATACAAACAACACTCCTTTAAGTCACAGTTTTACTGAATAAAGCAAAAACCTTCTTATGACTGGAAATTCACTTCCCAATTACTGTGAGATACATGAATCTGAGAGGAAGTTTAATTAACTAACTCTTCCCAATACAAGAGACAGAAACCACAAAGTCTTGGGACAAAGCATTAGCTAGCTTAGAGCAAACATACTACATGGTTTATGAAAATTGAATTAAGAGACAAAAACATCAGTTTTCCAAAAACACATTATCCCTTCCTAACCTCGAATGTTGCTCCAAATAGAGGAAAAGAAAGAAATCCGCCATTCCTTGCTCAATATCTAAACTAAGGAGACCTTTAAAACACAAACTTGGAAAAAAAATAAACAGAAAGCAAATGTTGTCTTACTGCAATCTTTCTTCTACAGTTCAAACTACCTCCTGCAGAAAATACATTAAGGATCCTCTCAAGAGTGCTGAAAAAAAAATCCAAATGAAATCTGATGGCTGGCTCAAAATGTCAAATGGGTAGAAAAAAAATAGGCTAAAAAATACTAAGAGGACTAATACAGACAGTAGACAGTCATAAATACATATGCCTGTCTGGAAACACAACTGTGAGACAGTGGAGGTGAGGGGAAAGAGCGGAGAGGAAGCCACCCAAATGTTAAGGGAATAAACCCAATCCTTTTATTAGTACTGATTTCTTCCTACCCCCAGGAAACTGCACCATTTTGAAAACATTCAATAAACCATAGCGTTTATTTCTGCCTTTGAAATACATGTCAGATCATCTTTTAAAGTACTTTTCTCCTAGATACAGCCATGTTTTATGTTGCTTCTGTCAAACAAATACACACCTTTTTAAATATAAAATATTTATTCCAAAAGAAAAACAAGAAATGACATCTTTGTACTACGAGTATTCAGAAGAATTAGAATTGGCCAGACTCTACTATATGTAACTTGATTATAAACTACATCAATGATATCATATTTCTTTGGTAATAGAACTAAAAGGCATTAAAAGTCTTCCTGCTCTTTAGGGTTTGGCACACAAACATCAGACATACTTTTACCCTAAGTGTCTTTCTATTTAATGGCATTACATCTGCTTTGCTTTCTCCACCAAGTGCTCCTCATTCAGAAGTCTTTTATTTACAATGCGGTGGCTGAAATAAAAAGGCACTGACACTACTTCTGCCAGCTAACTAAGCTCCCAAAACAGAGATCAATCTGATAGAGACGTCCCCACCTCCACAAAACACACTTCAGAACTTCTATCAGACTAGTTCCCTGCTCTTTATTCCAAATATTTGCTTAGAAGACATGATCAAGAGAGTTAATAAAAAAATCTAATTTCTTTAAATAAAAGAAACTTCTGAAAATCCAGATTGTAACAACCCATATAGCTTCCAACATAGGTTGGATTTCACAATAACCACAACTTCTTAGTCACGGAAGACAACGTATTTCAAAACAGAACAACATCCAACCAGAGAAGCCAATTTAATTAGTCTACCCCACTGGTGCAACCCAGGCCACCAAGACAAGCTATTAAAAAGCACCTCCCTTCACAGAACAGGGGGAATGGGGGAAAAGGAGTTCCTGAGGTTCACATCAACCTATAGCAAAGGAAATACAGCAGCCACTTAAAAAAATGCATATATATTCAAAGGATAACAATGACATAGATTGGGAGAGGGAGATTACATTTCTTACATCTATTTTATATATGTGTATGTATATATATATATAAGCATATGTATGTATATATATGTTTATATACATATGTATATATACACACACTCACATATATACAAATTAGAGACATTTTCAACATCCCCAGTCAACTAAAAAGGGAAATTGTCATGTTCACAGTCACTAATGCAAATTGGCTTTCAAGGTTCCCTGAGCATATCCTGAAACCCAACACAGAAAAAAAGAAATAACTTCCTGGACTACATCATTTGCAAACTAGACAATGAAGAGGAAGCATATTAGAGCAGCTTAGTAAAAATAAATAAACTTCTTGCAATGCATGAAGATTACAATTTAATACCAGATCTTTGAAACGGCAGAACTTCAAACTTCAGAGCTACTTTTTAATTAAAAAAAACGGTAAAGAAGGCAAGGTTAAGTGCTTTTTAAAAAACACAGATCATGCACAGGAATATTTCAACATAAGATGCAATTAATGCTCCTCAATTTGGCCGTGAAAGATTAATTCCAGGGAAATCACAGGCTCAGCAGACGCCAAGCAACTGACATCCTATACAGCCGAGAGGGAGCGTTCGCTAAATCACTCCACAGATGCTCTGAACGTTTTTCAAGGGGGAATAAAACCTGCCTGGCAATCAGCTGGAGGAGCAGCAGTGCAAACAGAGACAAACGAGAGCTCTTTCAGGGGTGAAACCCGGAACAAAATCCCTGCCACAGAGCAAACCCTGCGAACCCCCGGGACGGGAAACCATGCACACGCACCGGTCGGAGTTGTCACCACATTGCATGCAAAATTCCTCTTAGCTCCAATGAAGTCAGTGACTCTGGGGAGACCTTTACCTTCATTTTCCATCGAAATCGTAACGGGGAGGCGAGAGAGTTAACTAAAGTCTTTAGCGACACCAGCAGCGGCGGGGGAGCTGAAAGGTGAAGAGAGAGATGCCCCAAGATCCCAGGCAATCACACTGCTCCCTCTGCCCCCACCTGCAGCAACATCTGCAAGAGAAACCAGCGCTAAAGGAAGGAAAAAAAAAATAATAAAAAATAAAAGCCACTAAGGTAAGGCCCTGCCAGCCCCGAGGCCGCGCTGTGCCGCCCCAGCGCAGGGCGCAGCCGCCGCCGAGGCCGCTCCCCCCGTGCCCACACACACACACACAGGCTGAGGGAGCCGGGGGAGCTAAAAATAGCCCCCAAAAATCCCCGGGGAGGGACGGGGAGCGGCTCCGCGGTGGTGGGCGAGCAGGGAAGGAGCGGGCGGTGGCGGCAGTGTTGGTGGTGGCAGCAGCAGCAGCAGCTTCCCAGCCTCGCCTCACCGCTCACCTCCGGGGCCGGGGGCGGCGCGGCCGCATCCCCGCTCCGCTCACTTCCGCGGGCGGCGGGGCAGGGACGGAGGAAGGAGGGAGGAAGGGAGGGAAGAAGAAGGAGGAGGAGGGAATGGGAGGAGGAGGGAAGGGGAGGGAGGGATGGAGGCAGCGGACGGGGCGGAGCGCGCAGGCGGAAGGGCCGGGGGCGGCCCGGAGGCTGTGGGGAGGGAGCCGCTGAGGCGCCACAACGGCCGCTGCCCGCCCCGAGCCGCGGGGAGCGGAGCTGAAGGGGTTGTCGTGAGGAGAGCGGCGGGGAAATGTGAAACACTAAGCACTGTGACACATTTTTAGACGCTCCCCGTTCCCCTGTCTTCACCAGACCCCAAAATGAGCGTTACTTGAGGCCACGAGTCCGACACAGCGGCAGGGGAAGGCTTTCAGTACCCACCTCCGCTGAGGCAGCTGTATATTTTTGGGCAGCCCGTGTAAAACGGGATGCACGTTGCCACTCAAAACAAAATGCCTTCAGCCCTCCAAGGTCACGAATCTAATCGAGATGTTCTAATTGTAGGCTTGGCACCCGGTCTCCAAAAGCCGCATGACAAGGAGAAGTACTGAGTGTCGCCGACAGCTCGTGATTAACGGCCTGCCGCCTCCCCCTTTGTTTTTTTTTTTTTTTTTTCGAGGCAGCAGAAGAAACCGAAATCAGTCTTTGTCGTTTCATAAAGAGCATTTAACGGAGCGTTGTAATTTTAAGCATTTTAATTAAGGCTCCCAGCACATCATGGCACGCTTCTTGAATCCCTCAGCCAAAGGCGGTCTGCTTCAATAGCGTATTTTCGCTTTTCAAGCTCTTAAAGCTAATTTTTTTTTTTTGGGGGGTGCTAAAATAATAGACAAATAATAGACAAATTTAATGTCTATACACGGTGATAGGTGAAGAAGAATTAAAATTGCTGACTTAAAGCATGGGCCCTAAATACGTGCATTTAAAAAATTAAGGAGACAACAAACAGGCTAATTAAGATTACCTAATGCATAATTTCAGGCCTGTCCCACATATTTGCCACGTTACTTGAAAATCCCTGTGGTTACTCCATGAAATATCCCACTACAAGTAGGTAGCACTGTCATTGTAGCAATGACTTCCCCAAATACTTTTTCTGTTAACTTGTTTGTAATGCAAGCAAAGAACCACTTTAGCTTCTTGTGACACTAGCTGTGATACTTGTGTCAACACAAAACTGATGCACAGTGACTAATTAGGAAAAATACTCGTTTACTTTGTTCAAACTGGTAAATTTCGCTCTCAGTATCAGAAGTTATCATTAAATGCAGTGGAATTCTGTAAATTCTTTCATGAAGAAAGAGGATTGGCATTGGCATTGCCTGTAGCTCCTAATACTATTTATATGTACAACAAATTTGGACTTCTTTACGCTATGGTATGAGAAGCTGTATAGAGATGCTTGGGAGTTCTTGGATGTTACTGAACTTGTTCAGAACTGAAAGTATTGAGATGTAAGTGAGGGTATTGAGATGTAAGCATCTGTGACAAAGTTGGCCTAGTAAGAAATAGCTTTTGTTCATGTCTTAAAAAAGGAGAAAAAAAGTCAAAAGCAAGCCCTACTGTATAATGACAACTAAAAAAAACTTCATCTCTGGGGCTTAATCTTTTCCATGTTAGTGTCAATAGCCAGTCATGCACTCTTGTGTGCAGCCAGATGGGAAGTACCTCCTTTGCATCATACTAGGACTGTGTCCATCCTTGGAAATTGTATTACATTTTCTGCCATACAGTACTCCTATGCTCAGTGACTGTTTAATAAGCAATAAAGTACTTTATCTCCATCTGATGCTGAATAAAAAAAAAAAAAAATCCTGACCTTAAGTTGAGCTTGAAACGTTAAGAGTATTGTAAGTATATGGCACAGTCATTATTTAGCAAACCAAAGCATCATTATTATAATTTAATTGTAGATATAAAAGTCAAAATTAAAAAAAATAAAAGCTTTGCTTACCGTAACCAGCTGTAGTCAGTCGTTTTAATTGCAAGAATTTATGTTAGACTAGAATTTGTTACTTTTTTAATCTCATGTAAAAAAAAATAATTGCAATAAAATATTAGTGTGAAGTATCTAATGAGCAAATGTTTCTGTGTCAATCCACAACATAATAATTTGAGTGAAAATATGAAACATTTTTTTAAGATATAAATGGCCAAAAAAAATCTAAATCTTAGAGTTAAAATATCATTTAAAAGAAAGGTAGCACTTGAAATGATGTGCAATACTGATGGGTTTGAGGGAAAACAGGCTGCATGCCTTGGTGGTTGTTGCATCACCATTTTTATTTCTCATGGTTGCAGTCCTGAAACTACTTCCTAACGAATTCAGCCTGCTGGTAATAGGTTTGCATTTATGAGATCAGAGTTTCATGTCAACTTAAGCAGGGACATGTTCTCCTTCTCATGGTGTTTTCTGTGGTTTCTCTGCCATCCAATACTGCCTAAGTGTTCTGCATCACCAAAAAAAGAGGAATTCCTGTTATCCTGTCACCCCCTCACATCCCCTTCTCAGCCTTTTCCCCACAGAAATCTCATCATCTACCTGCTGTTGATGCCCCTCTTCTGCGAGTGGCTGTCAGCAGCAGGGAGCCGCTAGATTATCTCAGAACCACAAAGTTGGACGTTAATTAGTTTGAGGTTATGTGGGGACTAATTCACGTTGAAAATCAGTAAATACAGACTTCTCAAACCAAATCAACATTGGTTATGCTGGCACAGCCAAGAGGGTGGCACCAGCATGGGAAGCATAAATAGGTACTGCGGCTTTCAGTACTTTCTGTGCTCCCCTAGGCCTTCAGGGATGAAAACTAGTGATTTGATAGAATGAAGCGGGATATGTGGTTTTTCAGTAAAGTCAGACAAAAAAAAAAAAAAAAGAAAAAAGTTTCCTTCTGTGTGAATCTAAAGGCAATCCAAAAACTTGTTTTTAGCTGTCTTTATAGTTATTCAGGAAAAAAAAAAAAAATCATGAAAAAAAAAAAAAGCGCCTCTGAAAGTCTGGGAAAAATGAAGAGGTAATAAACATGTGACATACCAGACAGAAACACTCATCAGATGGGAAGAAAGGAGAGTTCTGTCTAATGTCATTAAACAGGGAGGCCTTCACCCACAGCACGTTTATGAGCAAGCTTAACTTCAAGTTTTAGTCTTCAGGATCACAATCAATTCAACTTCATCTCAACTCTTCCCTTGTGCTATACACAGCACTATCAGAAGTAGTAAAAAGGAATTTTAAGCATAATAAAGATAGCTATAATGGCATGTCTCAACGTTTTGGAGATCCATTCTTTTAAGCCACTTTTCAGACCACAACAGCATTCAAAATACTTGCTATTCTGAACTAAGCTTCCAGATCCTTTTAAAGGATCCTTTTAAAGATAGATTTATTTAAATGTTGTCAATGTTGAGTAATGCTAATGAAGTCTACTACAAGTTTTGTTGATCTCATGAGAAGTTTATTTATAAATTGTAATAAGAGACAAGCATTTTTCTGAATCATAACATCAATATTATCTTATTGTGTGACAAAGCTTTCTACAGCATTTCAATCTGGGGCAGAGGAGATTAATATGTGATCCTTCTGTCAAAACACACATCAACTATTTTCTTACTTTGCTTTAGGCATAATTTGACCTGCCCTCAACATGCTGAGCATGAATTAGCCTTTCTGGAAGAAAAATTACTTTCTGGTAAGATGGACTTTCCTTTGATTTAATCTCATTATTTGTCTTCTTTCATCTTGGTATCAAAAACTCACCAGTGCTTTTACAGTCCTCAACAGAATCCTTACATGACTTGAGTCAGACAGGGGAAGGGTAAGGCTGGATCTCCTCATGTACACACTTTTTAAATTGTTTATGTCATTCTTTAAGCCTGCATTGCATATTTTCCTCCCCACACCCTTTCCATCTGCACTGTCCAGTTGATAGCTGATAGGAAGCAATCACCTTGTCTCTGAATAGAGTTCTCCAGAGGAAAATCCATGGTAATTTCAACTAAAGGTTGTTTCATATGTGTGTGTGTGTGTGTGTGTGTGTGTGTGTGTGTATTTTTAACATATTTTTTTAACATATAAAATGTTAAAAACAGTAAAAATGAAATTGTATAGTCCTCACAGAGGAAACATACTTTTTTTCATTTTATACACCTGAGCATGTTAAAATGTAAGAAACGTAGTTACATTTTCAAATTACCTTATCTCAGCCTTGTCTTGATGCTGTGCAATTATGATAATTAAAGAACCCTGGTTTATGGCAGTCTTAAATTAGATTTCACTGATTTTTAAAACACCATTAGATTTAAACCTCTCATTCCATCCTTAAATAGTGTTCCTACTAATGTTCTACATTCAGAGTGGAGGTGCAGCACTGCAGCAATTTAAGTTGACATAAAATGAGGCTTGTGTGATTCTCCTTTTGCTGACACTCAATCAGTGCTGGCTCTGGCACTGTCATCTCTTGATAATCCGGTTCAGAGGGACTGATCCAGCAAAAAGGCAAGCCTATCTCAAAAGAGGCATTACTGCTGAACTCTCAAAGCTGGTGCAGGAAGAAAATGTTCAGCAGCGGCAATGTTATACATGTAGGAGTTCCATCCTTACATCCACATACATGGTTGTGAACACACACTAGCAGAGCACTAAAGAAAATTTGGTTTAATCTATCCTTCAGGGAGACTTGATGCATTCATTTTCTGACCATAGGACTCTACTCTTGTATCTCAAACCTGTGTTTCATCTGTAGTTTTCTTGATACCTTTCATTCCTCCCACATTTTCAATACTCACCTGCCAGTCTCTTCCTTCAACTATGCTATTTTGAAATAGTTGAAAGTATTAATTACATATTTTCTGTAGAGGTTTTCCCTCCCTTCATTTAGAGCATAACAAAGCTCTTCAGCTGTTTCTGATTTACCCTGTTTCAAAGTTGGCTACTCCAGTAAAAGCTTCACTGCTAAAGTGTGGGCTTTCAGGACATGTGCTTCTATACTATCTATTTTGGTTTCAGATTTCTTAAGATGATCCTACTCATTTTGTGAAGTAATGAGCAAGTTTCCTGTTGCCTGTAAAAGACAGCCAAGAGATGCATCCAAAGAGATTGTGCTCTGTAATTAGAATATGCTGTGAAGCAAGTTACTATTGGAAATCTTAGCTGAGGCAGGCAACATGTCTTGTCTGCTACAGGACAAATGCACCACACCTCTGCACCATCAGCTGCAGCTACAGCCACATTACAGCCCAAGTATTGCAGAAGATGGAAACAACTGCTCCGTAGTAATGTAAAGATTACATGTCCTGATGATGGATTATTGCAACTCTTTAAAGGGAAAGAACAACACCCCATTTACTTTTTAAAGATTTCAGTTGCATTACAGTAAGTTGCCTGTTGTAGAGAACAAAGGCAATTCACCAATGAAACTATTAAGAGTTAAAATAATCAGTGGTAGTGAAGTAGTTTAGTTTGAATTGATTCCAGGCTAACGTGACCAGAAATTCAGGAATGCTGCATATGTTACAGACACAGCCAAGTCTCTCTGCAGTAGGAAATTCTTTTTCAAGGTTATCAGTGGGGGTAAAATGGGGTGAAGGTAATAGTCAGAAAGGAGCTGGCAGTTGCTAAACAGATGTTTACCTACTCATAAGATTTCAGCTCCAGGCAAGAATAAGATAATTTGTTTGATTAAACTGTAAAGAGTAATGTGTCAGACTGCATAATTTTATTCAGACCGGGAGCCAAAAGCTTTATCAAGTGAAAGCATGTGGTAACATTTCAGGTTGGGAGAAATTCATTATAAACTTTTGTCTTACAGGACAGCTGACATTCTATTTCCCTTTTTGCTCTGAGAACTACTTTGTGTGTGTAAATGAAGGTCTAGTCTTCAGAAGAATTTCTTCCTCCCTTCGATCTTAAAAAAACGTGGCCTGAGGCCACCTTTTTAAAGCTGATAGTGGTTACTGATAAACGCAAACATAGCATGCATCTAGTGCAACCACGTGCTCTAGCACAACCCCACCATCACCTTAAGGTAACCCCAAATGAAATGAAAGACTAAATCTGTATTCAAATGCATTCTCAAAGAATGCCAACAATTAGGCTGCAGGGTGACGAGCAAAAAAGCTGTACACACAAGTTATGCAACACTTACAAACTTAAGCACACTTAGTAAAATAGCCGAGTTTAACAAGGCTGTTTTGACCTGGTTCCCTATCCAGCTACAGAAGCGTGTGCTAGGATGCAGAGGTGAGAGCAAGTGCTCACAAGTGCTTCTCTACCACCGCTGATGAATATCAAGCTTCAGCACGAGGAATATTGAGGGGGAATTGAAAAATAAACGCTCATTTCAGGGTGGCACCGAAAGGCTCTTGTCTAGCTTGGAAATAGGTGCTGGAATATTTTCAGCAACATCATTGCCTTTAGGCTAACTGTCATTGAATAATAAATAGATCACACAGATCATTGCATAATAAATAGATCACATACTCCAGTCCATGCATCGCCAAGGGTTGGATACAGCCCCAGATGAAGTTAGCGGGGGTGGCTACAGGAGGGACAAACCCCACAGCTATATCACATAAAGCGTGAGCGTGCATTCCACCAGCCTGTCGCAATGGGAGGGCTACGAGGGCCCCGAGGTGCCCCTCTCCCTTCCAGTAAATCAGTGAACTGACGTCAGCTGCATTCTGTGCATCTGCAACAAGCCAAGAAGCACCAGAGGGGGATTTAATTTAAAAAGAGTTGAAACTTGTACCATATGCCCTCCTCCCCACCATCTGGCTAGGGGGGACATTTTGTACAAATCCAGCATGCCAACTGCCTATTCAGAAGGAAAAAAGAAGTTCCTCTTTCGGTAAAAATATTAGGCAGTTCCCATTCCATCTTTAGGGGCCTCCAACGTAATCCAGATCTATGGAGGAGTTCTGCAGATGCAACCCTATTTATAGGCTTCAGAAACTGGCAATGATAGATCAGGGAAAGGCTTGTTTCCCTGTTTGAAATTCAGCCTAAAATAAATTATAACCTGAAAGATTATATAGAATGTCTGAAAACTGCTCAAATCTGTTTATATCTAAACAGATACATGATTTCTATCAGATATCTTACATATTTCGCATCGGATTTAAGGCCATAAGATCATATTATTACTATAAGTTGGTATTAAGTCACAATTATGAGATCATATTTATCATATCACATTAGACAGAAATAATTTAAATACATGATGCAGGATATTGTATTTTATCATACAGATTTATGATTAGGCAAATCGAAGATACATTTATATTTATCATTAGCTTATTTATCACTAGTTTCTGTCTATTCAAGTAGACATCTAGCTGTATATCTATGGCTTATTTAATATGCCGTATTGAAAAAAATACACAAACATCAAGCTATAACCATTCCTGATTCATTACTTATTGATTTGTGAAAAATCATCTATCCAGAGAGAATAAAACAACACAACTCTCATTGGAAGACCCTGAGACTGTAGAAGCAACACAGATAAATTAGAAGTTGCTAATGTATGTATGCAGTGGGCAGCAAAATCTTGATCTTGCTACTCTCAAAGCTGCAGAACAGGACTCTCAGAAAATTTTCTGTAGTGGGTATAGATCCCAACAAACCAGGTCCTTAAGAATTTGTCTTTTATATCTGCTATGAGTTTCACTCCAAATTGTTTTCTGGTTTTGACGAGTTATCTTTGGTTGTTTACAGCCTCACATCTTCAGTATGTGTATACACTGATGCTGTTTTTCACTTCCTGGGACAGATGACAAAGGATTTTAAATAAGCTAACCTTAATGTTTCCAATTTTCACAGAATCACAGAACAGTTGAGGTCAGAAGGGAACGCTGCAGATCATCTGGTCCAACCCCCCTGCCAAGCAGGGTCACTTAGCACAGTTGATCAACAGTTCCTGTTGATAAAGTTTGTTACATCCAAAGCCCAAACCTCACTGAAATATATGAAGCGAGAACTAGGTTTGAAGAAACCATGCTTTGCAGCAGTTAAGCTATTACATCCTACAGAGTCTAATCAAGACACTTCTTCCAGGGTTGCAGCTTAACAAGTGCAGAACTGTAACAGAGAAACTGAAAATCAGTGAGAAAAAATACAGTCCATTTTTAGAGCTGACAAAACCTTTGAAATTGCATTTTTCTTGTGCAATATACATGATGCTTGTGACAATAGGAAAAATATTGTTTTCTACACACACACACCCCAAGGCCTAGGCCATTTCATTAAAGAAGAAAGCCCATTTTGAACAAAAGAAAAGGTGACTCCATACATTTCTACAGCCATTCACACAGTGGCTTCTGAACCCAAGCAGAACTTTTTAGCAAATATTTGCTAATGAATTCTAGCTTCACTGCAGATACACAAGCTTCTCAAAGCACTTATCTTTAAACAGAACTAATTTTTGTTAATTGTACATAATTTTGAACCAGCTTAGCCATTTGTGACAGTAATTCTATTCAACCTTTTAAAACAGTTGTGGCATGACACCTTGTCCTTCCATGCAAAATTTGTCCTGCTCAAACAGTGTCTCCTTGGCACACTGTAATTGCTCCAAGTTACTCCCGTAGTTGTAGTAACTACGTGAAATCTGTTCAGGTTTAAAAGTTTCCAACACCAATGCCAGCAACTCCAAGTCTATGTAAAGAACTGCTGCAACTGTGTTTTTAGATGTAAGCCCTCATTGAAAATACCACTCGTTGCCGTGAAAGGCAACTGCTGTTATCACTAATTCAGTTTCCTCCCTTTGTCCTAAGGACTGAGTTCAGCCTGTAGTGGCCTATAACAAGCTTCCTGTGGATGCAAAGCAAAGATCATAAAGAAAGAGGTGTGGCACAGCGTGAACACCAGAGAAAGGCTACAACCAAAAGTCCAATTCCTATAATACTGCTGTATTAATAGCATTTGCTGTCCCTGGGCTTTAATATCAGATTCTTTAATATGACGTGCTAGTTACCAGAACTGTGCGATTATATCAAAGATGTTTGCCTACGCTGAAAAAAGTTTCTAATCCTTGTAGCTGCATAGAAAAACTTGAAAGCGTGAACCTTAAAACCTGAAGAATAGAAAGGCCAAATGAAATTCCCCTGAAAAGAAATCAGAATTTGAAAGGCTAAGTCATTTTTGTAATTGTTGGGATTGACAGTGCTGGAATTTGTAGCATTCAAAAGAATTTTCAAGTATTTTTTTAATGCCTCTTGAGCATTCTATGCTTTAATTTGTTTTAAAATATAGTAAAAACACGGCTGCTGTAATTCTGTCTGATTTCATGGAGAGAAGCGTTAACATATACATGTGTTACTGAGTGCACACGAGCCCAATACATCTTAATTGTAGCACATGTTCAGTATATCTGATGGAGCTCAGTAGGACAGACTGCAAACATTTTGAAATTGATCTTTGCACATAAGCTGAGCACATCCAGAATTTTTAAAAATCTGAAAATCCAGCAGGAGGAAGTTTCCAGGAGATTAAACACATAGTAAAAATAGATGCAGACCCTGAGATGTGACTGCCTCATTCTAAACCTCAGGCTACCTCCTGTAAGGCCACAGTTTCTCATTGTTTCACGTAAGGTGAAAAACATCATTGTGATAAGCTAGTATGGCAGGGCACAGTTTAAGAAATTCACTAAAGTAAACAGGAATTACAAGCTTTTGTTCTGACTGGCTGACTCAGGACTTCCAATGTCGGTGGTTTTCTTGTCTTTACATGGCATTATGAATGCTAACATCAAGGTCCCTTAAATTAAATCTAACGGATCTGTGTTTGGCAGACTCACTCACAGTATGAAAAGGGAGGAAGCACTGGGATGGGACAGAGGGAATTTTTTAATAATAATAATAATTAAAAAAAAAGTTTCATTTGTACACAAGTACTGCATTAATGGAATATTTTAGTTTTAAAATCTTTTGTCTTGGCCTTTCATCCTTGTCATACTTTCTCTTACGTACACTGCTCCATGAGTTACTCAAATAATGCTGTGGAAGTCTCCCTTTAAGCTTGATACTGCACAGCGTATTCTGTTAAGGTTTTTCATTTTGCTAGATTTCAGAAGTGGCAGCCAACCTGCTCCACGCTCCCTTCAACCCAAATCAATAATTGTTATCAGCAGCCATCCACTCATGATACTGACCTAAAATGAAGAACCTGACAACATCTGATTGAGACAGTATCTGTCAGTGTCACTAAACAATGCCTAAGTGACAAATAATATTTCAGGAAGTGTAACACAATTCCATTTTCAATGTCAATAAGGCAAGAATTCTTCAGCAGACCATTCTGGACAGCCATAAGGTTGGGCTCCAAAAAAAATCCAAAATACCTACAAGCAGTGATAACTTAGATTAATACATTTTCTCATGTTTTTAAAATAAGACCTTGAATAGTGTAAACCATTAGTCAAAAGCTGCTGCCCATGAACAGCCAGATATATTCCTCAAGATGCTTAGAAACCACAGCTTCTCTTCGGTTTTGTCAGAAAGGCAAAAGCTCAACATCTTGTGGTTATGGCTCTTATTCAGCTTAGTGCTTCCTTCAAGTGGTTTGTATTAGTTGCTGTTTTCTTATGACAATACCAAAACTTGCTCATCTTCAAGTTTGTGTGTATCTACATAGGTAGACATACCATATGCTACCGAGTAGTCGTGTGTCTGACACAAAGTGGTGGAGGTCCAGATTATATTTCAGCTTTTTATACATGAGATGGTAATTCAGCAGACTTTTATCTGAAGGGGTAAAACATCCAAGTTTCAATACCAGTAAGCATAATTCAAGAAGAAAATCTACTTCAGGGAAAAAAGAAAAATCTGCACACCCCTGCAAAACTTCACACAATCCTCATGGGACTTCCTACTCAACTCCAGTAGCAAGTGTAACATACAGAAATCCACATTTGCTCTCATTTGACTTCTGATGTAGGCACTCAAATATTGATCCAAAATGGGTTTAGAACATGACTTAGAAGACCTGAGCTACCCATCTCCATTAGAAGATGCAGAAAGTTTCTAATGATTTCCAAATGAGTTTGTGAACTGCAAGTAACTGTTAGGACACAAGAATAATTGTAATACTTTACGCTTTGCACAATCACGGCAAACAACACAACACCCATCAGCCCCAGAGAGTCAGGAAATATTTCTTGATTCTAGACGTACCACCTCAGGGATACCCCGCAATCAGTTAGCACTTTTTATGCCTCAGAACAACAAAGAATAGAAACTAGGGAAAATGTTTCATTTGAGAAATGAGTCAAGCCCCTGTTTAACTACAAAAAATCCTTAGCACCTTAGTCATGCAAAGCCAGCAACACTTTTAACATCATCTAAAATTTAACATATGCATAGCTGTTACATACTAATAAGTATGCCACTATTAATTAGATTTAACTTGACATTTCTAATGCCATTATAGCGCACTTTTCACTAACAGCTATATAGATTTCTCTGTTGTCCTAACAGAGAAGTACTATGTCATCTGTAATACCTGCTTAATCCAGGCAGTGCTTATACTGGAAACTTGAGGCAGCTGCACTAAATTTATATGTAGATATGGAAATCTTTATAAAGAACAAAACCAGACTACAGGTAAACCTCCACACATTATTGGTTTGTTTTTTTGAAAGAAAAAAAAAAAAAAAAAGAATAGTACTTGGATTACCACAGCCATTGCTAGCAAAAGTACAAGCATTACCACTGTTACAACTCTGGCAAGAATACATCACCTGTATACGTTAAAAGATAGTGCAAATGGAAAAGCTTTTGGACTTTCACTCACATCATTTCCAGCTAGAGGTTAACTCGTGTGTGATGGGAGGTACTGTTAATCTCAGAGCAGAGATCAAGTGCCAGCTACATCAGCACAAGTTGCTGGAAGATCTTTATACTGGGTAATGTGTCCTACTTGGGCTCTTCAGCTGCATCGGCAGTATCTCATCTCCAGGCTGACTAGATGTCTGAAATCTTTCCCACTTGGAAAGCTGATTCTTGCAAAAGTCTTGGATTGTCAGTTAAGGACATGAAACATGTCCTTTAAAATGCCTGTAGCCCTATGATTTCAGTAGCTGTGTGTCAAATGTGTATGCCAGATTCAGTTACACTCATGTTGCTTGGCATATAATAACTACATTGAGATACAAAATTCAACAGTGCATTTTGATTTAATTAATGCAGATTTTAAATCTCTAAGGAATTATTTCTGTTATCCATGGTGACTGTATATGTAACAACTTTGTCTGTGAACTGTGCACATGTACACACCACTATTTAACGTATTTCACATCTTTTTTAAAAGCATCTCTAACCAAAATTTCAGGGTATGGACTGGCAACAGTTAAATTGGACTTGTTGGAACTGGATGATCTTTAATGTCCCTTTCAACCCAAGCCATTCTATGAAATTATTCCAAATGTTAACTGTTTGAAATGTGCACTTTGGTTCCTATTTGCATGTAGACTCGATGCTTTTTTCTACTTGATTAAAGACCCATCCTTTGTGATCATTATCTTCATTTACTTCAAGATAAGACTATGACTCTACAACTGGGAACAGTTGTCATTTCTGAGGAAACAAAAGGTAAAGTGAAAGAACAATAGGCACACAAACAAACATCTGATAAGCTCTGTTAGGAGCAGGTCCTCACAGGAGGAACCTTACTCTGTGTTCATACTCAGACCTTAGGGCAACTTACAAATCCTGCCCAGTCACAGAACAGTGATCTGAAGGAAAGAGTCTGATGCAAATCAACAGAGGTGCTATTATGCAACACTAATAACATTAATTTAGAAAGCAGAGATTGAACCTAAAGTAGTGAACTTGAGAAAGTTAAGTATGTTTTTACAGGAGGGAATAGCTCTCCCATGAGAGCTAGGGAATATCTGGTGGCCACTTGTTGATTGACTTGTTCACTGACTAAGCTGCAGCAGGGAATCAACCACCACCACAGCTGAGAAAATCTTTGACTTATATACGTGTTCTCCAGGGTATGGGGTGTTGCTTCATTTTTTGTGTTTTAATATCCAACAAGGTGCCAACCCTGACAGGAGCTTTTCCTGTGAGTGAAGTATTCATGATCATTCTCCCTTCTCCCCTGCATGGTCTCTTTGAAGTGATGCTGGCATTAGCAGCAATTTTAATTGAATGCCTCCCATCTTACCAGCCTTATTTTTGTGAAGTGTGTAGTATTTCACATCTTTGAGACTCCTCTGCCCATGATTTCCACGGTTATTAGGGGAGAGGGACAGATACAGCTCACTTCCTTCAGAAGGGGTTCTGCCAAAGCAGCTGTTGCAGTTAATTGCTGAAGACAGACATACTCTCGATGCCAAGCACAATGTACAAATTACACCATGCTGCCTCAGTTCTGGACTCTCAGAACTCATTCTGTGCTCTCCCCCAAGGATCAAACCCCATCTGTTAACGCTCATGTATAGAAGCAGCAGCTCATTGATCATATCACTCTTATGCATGAACTGTTAGCTAGAGAAATCATTTTAGCATTCAGTCTGGGGCTGGTGTGGAGCTCAAAAATAATGCTGAAGATGTGTTGGTTGGTGAGGTGTAAGAGGTGTTTATCTACTGGTAGGTTTCAGCAGGGAAGCTGGTATTTTCTCCACACAATATGGTGGCTCTTCCCTTTTATTAAAGTCAGTCAGATACCCTTTGGAACCTGATTATAAAGGGGAAAAAAAGGTCCTGTGATTTCTTTCACAAAAAAAGTTTTGCCTGAGTCCAACTGGCATTTTCAACAGGCAGTATAAATTTTACTGCCATGATTTGGCAAGAGGTAACCTTAGAATACTCTTAAAAAGTCATTTTCTCAGATGTTAATTCATGTATACTCAAACTAGCAACAGAGGCAGAATTCATTTTTTCCTTTGCCAAAAGAATTGAAAAATCATGTCTTCAAGGAAAGGACATAATCCAGCATATACACAATTAAACAAGCCACATATACGCTTTCCATTGTATTTTATGTGAGCAGAGAGGTCTCTTAAACACCTTGAAATAATACATTTTATGTTTGACAAGAAAATAACTGGCATGTTTATGGCTATTCTACAGCTTTATCAGCAGGAACAAACAAAGTTTTCTGATTTATCTACTCAGAAATGGGGTTCACCGAGATTAGTTTGCCATGTCATTAAAAGCACAAACCGTTGCACAGTCACTGAGGGAATCTGATTTCCAGGGCTATTTGGTTGCTGGTTTAGGATTGCTTGCAGTCAGCTTCCAAGACTAAAATTCACAGGGCTTTGGAATTCTTTCTTTTTTTTTTTTTTTCCCTCCCCTTGAAAGAAGCAGTAACCACGTCAAAATATACATTATAATTTTAGCCTCCTCTCCAGTGTCTTCCTTTCTGTATCTTCTAAGTTCCTTCATTAACATTTGTATTTGGAGCTTATTTTTAAGGAAAAAAAAATCTATTTAATCTGTCAGTGACAGTTTCACATGCTAGGACATTGTTTCATATGTTCATTCCCTTACTAGGGCTGAATTAATATTAAATACCTCATACCTCCTAAGAATTTAATCATAACCATTTTATGGAAAAATTCAGTGTATAGAATTATATAAGATTGGATCTTTTTAAAAAATATATATAATCCCATAGGATAGCTATACAGGTCTAGATAAGAAGCCTCATTTAACCAGAATTACCTACTAAATTCAACTATGCTATTAAATCGTCACTTGCTATCAAAGAAACTCTACCATATAGCCTATGGTGTATATACAGATGTAGCTATATATATATGGTATAGCCACATTCCCATACCGTTTCTATAAAGCTTGTCAAGAAGCTTTCAGAATTTTATGTTCTACAAGATTCAAAACCGAGTTGAAAGTAGGAGAGGAAACATTAAAGATCATAAATAAAGTACATTATTGCATCATACCAACACTCCATGAAATCCATGCTCCTGGGCCTGATATGGTCAGTAATGAATGTTTTGAGAAGGTGAGCTAAGAAAGGAGACAATGATTTAATGCATTGCCAGTATTGAAATAGTGTCCCTGAACCATAGATTACTGTATATCCTGAAGCAAGCAAGTTTATCCTTATTAGTGTAAGTCTGGATGTTCTTATCTATGTGCATGTCCTTCTTATAATCTGTTTATCTCTTGGACTTTATGAGATTCTGGGGCAATTTCCAGAATCTATCATTTCTGAACAACACGTATTTATTTCACAGCTTTAGTATTTGCTAAAATATTTGATGTCCAATGTTCTTATTGATGACCAATCAATGTCCCTAAAGTTTATTAACAACCAGTAAGCAGGATTTTTAGTTCTATCTATTTTCCAGACTAAAATGCAACTTATTAAAGCATGCATGCAAAGCTGCCTTGAGATTGAAAACATTACATATATGTTTGTCATTATAATTCACTTGATGTTTGCTCAATGGACAAGTCTCCTAGGATGCAAATATTTTCTGGAAATAACACTGAACAGCAGTTATTCAGCAAGCCTCATGATATTCACTGCATAATATCAGGCAGTGCAAGAAGAATGAACAGTAATATCACATTCAGTCCATTTTATATTGATAAAGCTTTGTGTTTGGGGACGAACATTCTAATAACCACGAGGATACTTGTTCTGATTAAATGGATTTCCTCCAGCAGTTTGGAGCTGCAGTGCCAGAAGCATGTTGCACTGAAGGTACTCTCATCCTTACACAAATGGAAGTATTAAATTTAGTGTCAGGTTACGGGTTGCTCTCTAAACCATTTGATCCCACCCGTGAACATCCAGGTTATAACTCATCTGTGCACCCTCCAAAGTCCAGCTGTCAGGACAAGCCTTTGAACAACTCAAAGCTATTAGTCAACCAGCCCCATAGATATCCTCCACTTGCGATTTTAACTTTGTGGCTGTACAAGCATCTCACAAAACTACCGGAACAGTACATGAAAAGAGCACAGTTAACACAGACCCATCAGCTCTCCTGAGCTTTAACTTAGTACCCATCAAGACCGATAATGGGTGAGTATTGAGAATAAAAGCAACAAAGAAAAAGCAAAGAAAAAGCACGTAGTCATCTACTGATAATATTTTTTTGAAAGGCATTGGGCCAATATTAAGCAAACAATCCAAAGGATTTACCCAGCTAGACAAAAGAGTATGGTCTCAGAAATAAAAGCTCATTCTGAACACCACACAGGGCAACCTGCTGAGCTCAACTGCACTTCCCACCCTGAAAGTTTGTAGAGTCAAAGAAGCTAATGTTAGTATTTGGTGAATAGCACCTATGCCAACATGGGACAGACCCAAGGAGAATGAATACAATGTTTAAGTATGCAATGTTTGAGCTGTTACCATTGCAAAAACATTAGGAGCAAGAAAGAAAATAATGAATGTTAGTGTACCAAAATAAAACAAAACAAAATTCCAAAATATATCATTTTAAAGGAATGTGCTTTTCTTTTTTTTTTTTCCTTTTTTTTTTGTCTGTTGACCTCTCATCTAGAGAAGTATGCTGTTCAACATCATTTAGCACACAAAAAGGAAAAAAGTTCAACTGTTTCAAAGGAATGCACAATCTCAGCTCTTGTTGTGGGTTTCTTATGAATGTTAACCGCATAGCTTAATACTGAGCACACATTGGATGAAAGAACAGTAAATCATCAGAGGTGGCCCTATTGTAGCTTCACCCCTTCTTCCCCATGCTAAATCACTTCCACTTCCTTGTGGAACAGCAGCAGCTTCACAGAAGTCAGTTCCCTTCAGAATAACCATATGGGATTTAAGTCAAGAAATCATAATCTACTACAAAGATTTAAAAAAATAAATTATGAGCCCAACTACAAAAAATTCAACTTGTTACTTAACACAGATGTAACATAACAAAGACCCTAAATGCTGACCAGTCCCTACACCTCATCCCAGAGGAATCAACATTGTTTAAGAGAGTCAAAGCCCTTATAGCACTGAGAGAACAGCAGAATGCGACATTTGTGGCTGGCAGAAAAATTATAAGAAAGGAAGTCTGTTTTGTTCTGTAGAAATATTTAGGAATTCACTTTCTTAAATGTATCTCCCTTAGTGTAACAAGCGGATTCAAAACTACCCAAAGGAATAGCAAGTGTAACAGTTTCTTCAGCCAAAGAGGATGGAGATGAAAGATTCAAGATGAACTGGCATTACACTAAAATTGGCTCATGACAGCAGTGAAATATGGATTTTTGTGATCCTCAATAGACAGGTAACGACTAAAGCTTTCTGGTTTCAAGCCCCAATTGCTTTGTCTCTCATAATTACATCAGAGTCAAAAAATATTTGTTCTCAGGGCCAGTTTTCTTCAAAGAACCCTTATAAAAACACAAACTTAGCCATTATTCCAAGATACTGACATTTAAAAAAACAGTGCAGCTAAACTTCTGATCCTCTCCCTTTAAAACATAGCTAGGTCACCCACAAGGTTACAATTTTTTGTATTATTATTTTACCTTTTCTTGAATCCTCTTGTCTTTCACTCTCAATACAAGTTTCCAAATTACATGGATAGGAATCTTTATGAAATAGAAGAAGAAAGATTTATGCAGTGGATTATCCATAATTTAAGCAATTTCTGTTGCTGCACAACTAAAGAAGCTTTCACATCTGGAATTTGAGACCTCTTCCCAAAAAAAGGTAGTCTTCAAGCGTTGCACAATCCTTTTCTGCAGAGCAACCAGTGAAAAACAGAACATCAAATGCAGAGCCTAAAACAAATGACCAGTGTTAAAATGTGAGCTGGATGAATTGAGGGGAAGTTCTACCAAATGCAAATCATTTCCCTGACAGCATGCTCTAACAGTCCTACTTCTGATAAGACTATTCTGCTGCAAAATTGAATGGTAGTAACTGGATCCTGATTTTTCCTACCCTTCTTTCTGCAAAGAGTAAATCCTAACACCTCTTAAAGCTTGTTCAGCTGCAGTTAAGCTGTTAAGAAACTGCTGTTTCTAGCATACTCCCCTCCTTTGCCCCCCCAGCTCTATTTCACCAACTGCACTGTCTGATTTCACTTTTGTTTTGCACACAATCCTGTTATGTGGATTTCAGCCAGATTAATGCATTCTTTCATTCTCCACTTCCTAAACTGGAACTGCAAGGCACCAGTCACAGGGCATAACAATGTCAGCTTATATAAAGCTTAGCTTGCAAGTGGAGCCTTTGCCTTAAATCATACCTGCAAGCTCATTTCCTTTCAAGTCATTATATTTCCTTCTTTGAGCCCTTCTCTACTTTGCACCTTTGATCAGCAGACAAGAATAAGTGTTTACCTGGATTTTGTAGTGGATGTAAAAGCAGCAGAGCACATTTCCATCGGTTATTATCCTAAATTCTTGACTTTAGAGTTAGGGAAGGTTTTTTTTTGTTGTTTTTTTTTTTTCCTCTTCTTCTTCTTTTCTCTTTGTTATCATTGATCTTTTAAGCAGAGGTGTCCCAGAGAGAAGCCAGGTTCTTATTACAGCTAGGTAATTCAGTTCTCACAACTCCGCAGCCATTGCAGATTAACTCAAAGTCCTTAAGTCTTTACTAAGGCTATTTCTGTCTACAGTAAATTATGTAGAGCTTGGCTAATACTACAGAATTTATCCTGAAGCTATTAAATACAGATGCCAAAGAGTAACCAGTCAGAGATATGTTATGGGCCTCCTGTACATCAGTATCTGTGGGAGGCAAAAGAAACCATTTCTTTACCTTGTCAGCATAATTTCTGGAAAGCAATCCATGTGGTAAGGAAATATTACTGCTTTGCAGGATTCTTCTCCCACTCATCCCTTCTAGCTTTGCACAGCTAAGGAAAAAAAATAAATCTCTCAATGGATCCAGGAAAGGATCCAAAACAGATTTTCATGTTTGTTTTCAGTGTTAGCTCATCCCACACTACTTGCACATACCCTTCCCTTTAGGTTCGGAGGCTTGACACAAGCAACCATTCCGACATTTCACGCTTGGAAACCTGCCTTCAGCAAATCCATTTTATGTTCCTAAATGACTGTTTGGCTGCTTATACTTCAGCCCATCTGTTTGGATGGCACAAGGCCCACTTACAAGGTGAACTTCCAGTTTCACTACTCTTCACATCCTGTGATGCAAACCAATTTTGTGCACTCTGTACAATTCTCCTGCCCTCACATTGGTACAAGGCCCTGCTGCATCAGAAACACTGCTTCTGTGCTTTTATCAAATTTGTTGGCATTTGTGTGGCTCTGACCACCTGAACAGCAGAGGAAGAAATCCGTATTTGTCAGCACTGAAAACTGCCAAGTACACTTGTTGCTGTGAAGCCAAGGAAATGTTACGAAGCTGAGCAACACATCATAGCATGAGAATTTTAATTGCAAGCACTCTGCAAAGCCAGGATCACCACGAGCAGAAGGACAAGGACAGTAAAACTGAAGACACAAACCACAGACAGAGGTGCCAAGCAGGTGAAAGCATAAAGCTCTACTTTGTTGTAACAGTTCTTTTAAGATGGACAAGTACTAGGACATACTGGTTTTGCATTACATCTAGCTTGTACCTAAGATCAATGTTATGTTTTACACCATTCACTGAAAAATCAGATGAGGCTGAAGACACGCCTTGTGAAGTTCTGAAGTGCATGACCAAGCTCTTCCAGAGGAAGGGGCTGCTTGCCAGTGGGCTTGTTTCAGGCTCTGCTAACATCCATGCTTCGGCAGCCACGTGTACACCCACCTCTTGCGCACTGCATGTGGGTACTTACTGAGCACAAAGGGAGACATCTGCAGTAATCCAGATGGCTAGAGCCTTGAAAGCTTAGGAAGACATCATCTGGTTGCTACATAAGTTTGCCTTGGCCAGTAGCAGAATTCTACATTTTGTTTAATAGCCCCTTAAATTCCTTACTGGAACAAAGAGATAAAATAGTTAAGTACTGTACTGGCTTTCTTAACTAGAAGGAACTTGCTAGAACAAGAGTAAGTCAGTGGTATATAAAAAAATGTTTTTCCACCCTGCCTTTAAGAAAGGCAGTAACGAGCCAAGGAAAGCAAAGACAAGCTTTCAACATACGATTATCAGCTGTCAGAACGCTTTGGTTTAAGAGTTTAGTGAAAAATTCTCATTTCCCAGTCCAAAATAATGTGTCAAAAATTTCCAAACGAGCATTCTGACACCTGAAAGAACAGTTTCTTCTTGTTGTACACTGTTTTTATTAAAGAAATCTGAACTGTTTCTTCCTGTTGTACATTGTGCTTTTATTGAAGAAATCCAATGGCTTCTCGTGCCACAATATTTAAAAGGAGACGAGAATCACCCACAAATGAACTCAATTTATACTAAAATAGTGATCCATTATGTGCTCAGAAAACAGCAAACAACAGAGAATAAGGCCCTCAGCTCTGGTATGGCAACTATCCAGCATCAGCAAGAATAACATCAACCTGTTTGTTTAACAAACGCATACAGTATCAGTCAAGGTGAATTCAGCAGCTCTCGCACAGCACTTGGAAAACTCCTGCCCTGTACGATAAAAAGTTTTAATGACAGTAATAAAAATATATCCGTAGCAGCTAACACCCACAAAGAGCAACCAGATCCTGTTGTAAAAGGGGTGAATAATTCTCTTTGGGTACAAAATATATTGAGAGAGCTATATCCATCTACATATTTGTGTATAGATATATAGATGCACACATGTATTTATATTTAGGCACACCCTGAAAACAGACATAAGAAGGAGCTGATCAACAAATACAGATTTTGTTCTTCTACTTCACTGCAAGCTGGTAGTAGCTGGGCAGGTAGCACGATCTTGCTCATCATGAGCTATCTGTTTTGCCACCTTCTGTCATCCTTCTGTCTCAGACATTTAATTTCTAAGTTCGACGGGCCAACACTTCACTGTCCCAATGAAGCCATGGCTTTTGGCTCCTCTAGGCATATCTTGTATGCATTTTGAGTTTGTGGACTGTCACAATACGAATTTACTTCCTCCACTCTTCCCCACACCTTATTGTTTGGATAAATAGCAGTGATTTCCAACAAAGCTGTTAGTATAAGATTTTCAACTCATATAATTTCCTGTTCTTGCAAGCAGGATGTATTTGCTCAGTTCTAGTAAACACTTGATCCAGTTCCATTTTCATTTTGAATGATGCAAACTCTGTCTTCAATATGCATCGCTGATCTAGATTTTCTAATGTTTTAATGAAGCAGGACATTTTAGTTGTGCATCCAGTTATGGGCTCCTCAGGACAACAAAGAAATGGGGATACTGGAGCAAGCCCAGCAGACAGCCACAAAGATAATTAAGTGACTGGAGCATCTGTTGTGGGAGGAGAGGCTGAGAGAGCTGGGAATGTTCAGACTGGAGAAGAGAAGCTCACATCTCACTGATGTTCATAAATACCCGATGGGATCAGGGATGAGAGTGGAGAGGGCAATGAAGAAGAAGCCAGACTTTTCAGCAGTGCCCCATGAACAGAAAAAAGGCAATGGACATAAATCAAAATACAGAATTTTTCTTTTTTTCTTCCTTTTTTTTTTTTTTTCCTCCCCCCTTTAACAATAATAGTGATGAAACATTGGAACTTGTTGCTCAGAAAGGTTCAACTGCAGAGATATTCAAAACCTGACTGGAATCAGTCCTGAGCAGCCTGATTTAGCTCTGCTTTGAGCAAATGGGGTGGGCTAGATGATTTCCAAGAGTCCCTTCCAACCTCAGTTATTCTACAGTTTTGTGAAATTACAAGCTATTACAATTAAGTCCTTAGCACATGTAAATGATAGCATCAATTCTGCATAAAAATAAGAGCTTCAAAAAATAATAAATAAATAAGATATAGTTTAAAATGTCATCACTAAATTGATACCCAAATGTATAGATTCATTGTTGGTGTAGTCCTCACATATAACATTTACTTGAGTTTTCATAATGTTTCTCTTAAATATAATACAGTGTTTTTGTGTACAGGCATTCATATAGACACACAAATAACTATATACAGTACACGTCTTGTTGCAGACTGCTAGCTTGGCATTGTTTGACCAGATAGCTAGTCTATAACTCCTCCTAAATCTCAAAGTATTTTGAAATGTTTCTGTTTCTCACCTCTTCCACACATGCATGCAGCAGTCTGCTTCCCCTCATTCTTCCTAGAGGCATCTCGTTCCCAAAAAATACCAAGTTGTGATAACCAATAGCCTATGATGGTAGTTTGGCTTTGCCAGGGCCTCAATCTAGATGAAATCACTTTTCAAAAAAAGACCACAGCTCAAAGAAGAAATTCAACAGCAACATGCATTTCTCAAAACTTCTTTCCTTGATTAATTTACACATGTTCACCAGCCTTTCCCACCAGTCAGAAGATACTGCCAATTCAGTTTTGTAGTAGGCAGGGATGGGTTGATGAAGGGGGAGACGGAGATTGGAGACTTCTACACTAAGATAATGCTAAATTTTCCACAACCAACAAATTTCCCACCCATTGCATTTGCCAAGCACAGGAACACGCAGCGGTGGATCAGATGCAGGTGCCTCGTTAGGTGCCATATGGCTGAAAGGTGGACTGTCAGCAGAGCACACCATGCTCGCGTGCCTCTTGGAGGCTGTATACACTTATCTCTTCACTCTTCTATTTTCTCTCACACTTATCTCTTCAGCTCTTCACTCTTTTCAGAAACCTTATTCCTTTACCATCTACCCTTGAGGTCACAACTGCAGAGTTTGTTTGTTTTCTTGTTTTGTTGTTGTTTTGTGTTTATTTTAAACATGGACAAGAGTTTGAAGCTTTCCACTTGCATTGCCACACTGGGAACACAGAACAGAGATCCTTGTGGCCACTGTCCTACAGGCGACCTCCCTTTTTCCTCTCTGCACAGTAAGGAAAGCTATTTGTCTTTTTAAAGCTCCATGGTACTGGGATTTGTGCCCCATTTGTTACCCACTCTCCTAAGTTCCTTGCACTACCAATCTTTAATCAGCAGCTTTCCATTTTATAAAGTGTCACCCTCTAGTGTATTATTTAACATTTATCTAAATTAAAATCTCACCCTATTTAAATTTTGCCTCTTATTCTAAAATCTCTTGATCAATCATTCTGTAGCTGGTTTGGCCTTTAAGAATTTGATCAATGCATGCTTCATTTTATCTTCCAGATTGTTTAATAGAAACCTTAATTAGCGTTTTCATTAATTAATACCAGACCCAGTACTGATCCAGTGATATCCCGTTTGATACTTCTTTCACCACTGGTGTTCCTCTGTTAATTATTCTTGCATTGTAGCCCAGGCAATTCTATATTCATCTTAAGGGATTATGAAGCAAATAAAGTTTTGTGTTTTTTTTTTTTTATTATTTTTTTCCTCCTACCAAATACTTCCAGAAGGAAATCCCCACACATAGCAGCAAAAAGCCATACTAGAGTTAGATAACAAAAATCCAACGTGTTTTCTTTGTCTACTAAACACATAATATGCTGGGGACTATTAACTCTGTTTGAATAGGAAAGATCAACTAATTATTTATATATGCCTTAAAGGAGCATGAAAACATCTTTCTCACTGTACTGATGGGCTGTGAGTTAGTTTTATGGTGCTTGATGGGGCTGTAGGGTTAGAAAGGACAGGCCAAAATCTTCTGCTTAGGAACCTGGGAGACAGCTTGGCTGCTTTGCACCTCTAACTCGCATCCAGGGTCTACCATGTTAGAGCCCCATGGTGTGGTCTGCCCTGCACAATTAATCTTCCTATAGAGCTGCTGTGCAGTAAGTAGCCTCAATTTGGCCTTCAAACACAGGAAAACAGACCATTAAAACCACAGTAATTTGCTAGCAATCAGAAAACACTTGGATCCATCACTTTCTAACTACTGCAGTGAAGGGGACCTTTTCTGATTAGCCTTTTCTCTCTCACATACACAAATTTTCCAGTTCTGAAGAGGACTCATCTGAATGTTTTCCATCTCTTACTCAGAAGAGTCCAATGCAAATGCACTTTCACAGGAGGTTTGCCTCAGCTGGACAGCACTTAGAAATACAGTACAATCCTTATCTTTAATGATCCCGTTCATCTAAGACCTAGTCAGAGACATACAAGGTCAGATTGTCTAGAAAACCCACTCTAGAAGACTCACTACAAGAAGGACATCAAGGCCCTGGAGCATGTCCAGAGCAGGGCTATGAAGCTGGTGAAGGGCCTGGAGCACAAGTCCTGTGAGGAGCGGCTGAGGGAACTGGGGGTGTTTTGTCTGGAGAAGAGGAGGCTCAGGGGAGACCTCATTGCTCTCTACAACTACCTGAAAGGAAGGTGTAGGGAGCTGGGGGTTGGCCTCTTCTCACAGATAACTAGAGATAGGACGAGAGGGAATGGCCTCAAGTTGAGCCAGGGGAGGTTCAGGTTGGAAATTAGAAGACATTTCTTCTCAGAAAGAGTAGTCAGATAATGGAATGGGTTGCCCAGGGAGGTGATGGAGTCACTGTCCCTAGGAGTGTTGGAAAGGAAAGGATGGAGTTGGTGCATGCGACACGGTACTTAGGAATATGGTTTAGCAGGTAATATAAGTGGTAGGGGTATGGTTGGACCAGGTGATCTTGGAGGTCTTTTCCAACCTTAATGATTCTATTATTTTTATGAAAGTATAGAAAAACTGCATAGTGGACATCAAGGACTAAATCTGTAGCTGTATTTGGGGTTAAGAGTCTCATAATATCTTACTAGGATCCACATAAAAGTTTCTAGAATTATTATTATTATTATTATTTTAAATCCTATCAGAACAGTTATAGTAAGAGCAAGAAATGTTACTTGCTTTTGAGATACGTTCCTTTTCTTCACACCTAAACAAGAGAGGTCTTTCTCAAACTGAGTCTGGTTCACTCTTGAACACTTTGCAGTCGCTCTTCAAAATATTTCTCATATAAGGCTAGAGAAAGGTAACAGGGGAATTTAACATGCATTCAGTCATACTTTATATACATTTTTCTCCTTTAAATTAAGAAGACTCAAATATAGTTCACTAAACTGGAATTAGAATCCTCTATTAAAATACCGCTGGTATTGAAACCTGCTGTGCAATTGCTATTTAAATGTGCAGTATATTTTACTTTTTTTCCTTATGCTTTATACGTATGCAAAACTTTTTCCTTTTTTCTTTTTTTCTTTTTTAAATACAGCTACCATTCCCAAGATAATTCAACAGCTGAGAAAAAATAACTGACCTTTTCTCCTATCTTCTCATATTCTGTAATAATTCTTTTTCTTCTCTGAAGCCTTTCCAAATGATCCCCAAGGAACACATCCCTTGAAAATATTGCTACAAACCACAGAAAAAAGGAAGGGGACTGTGACGCTGGCTTTATAAGGGGTCACCTTGCCCCCTTACTCTCCCCCAGTTCTCTCACTTAAAGAGTCCTAAACTAGCTTACTGTTTATGGATAGTACTGCTAGCTAATTCTCGTTTTTTGTTTTTTGTTTTTTTTTTTCCTCTTATCTTTGTGAAGATATCAGATTTGAAGGTGGTGAAGTAAGCAAGCAAAGAGAGTAGATACTGTGAGCATATGAAATGTGACTTATCCTAGAGCAGAGAGTGTGAATCCTACTAATGCCAGGGTATACAGGATCTAATTGAAAGCATATATGTAATCTGAAAGCCAGTGGAGAGTAAAGACCAAGAAGTGCTGAGCACCTGGAACTCCAAGTGCAATTAATAGTTCAGCTGCTTAACATCTATTGAAAAAAAACATACCTGACTTCATAAAAGACTCAATTTTTAAAGACCTACCTCCCAGGCCAGTTCATTTCTGTGTTGATCAGATGAAAAGAAGAATGTGTTAGAAACCTACATAAAGCAAAAGGAAGAATCAGCATGACAGTTTAGAGTTCAGAATAAAAGCTTGGCCAACAGGCTCCTGAATTTCATGTAGTAAATTGGCAAATGCCTGACTTGAATGGTATTTGAAAGTAAAAAGACACTCAGAAAATGTATTCTGGAAAATTATTATTGGTACAGGCTTTCTCTGCTTAAATATCAAAGGGTGCTCTTCCTCGAAGCTGCATGTCAATCTGTTCTTTCTGCTTTTTACATACTCCAAAAATTATTTTAGGATTGAATTAGCTGTCAGGTTTGGATAGCCTGGATCTCTAGTGCTGATGATATACAGCCACTTTAAAGACACCAAGCAGAGAAGATTGTTCATATTATGAGTGGATGATCAAAAAAGTGTGCCTGGAGAATGAGATGGAGCAGTGTTTTCAGTCTTATTTTCTATTTTATAACCTAAGGATGTGTCTAACCGGGAGCACCCATAGCCAGATGTATCATCATCTCACAAAAAACAGCTGCAGAAATGCAAAGATATGACAATAATGGTCACGAGTTCAAAAGCTTTTGTATGAAGTAAGATTGAAAAGTTGCAAACTGTTTGGAGTAGGCAGGAGACAGACACAGAGGGAAATAAAAGAGTATAGAAGAATAGGGTACAGCAAAGAAAGGGTGAGATTTTATTGCCTTTACTCCATACAGCAGAAGAACCAAGCGATGGGACATATGAAACACAGGAAAAAAGTAATTTTTTGGTGTTTTTTTTTTTTTTGAATAAAATAGGAAGTGATTAAAATGTGGAATTTTTGCTGCAGGCCATCTCAGAGGTCAAATGTTAGTCAGATTCAAAAGAAGATTGGACACATAAGCATATAATGGGAACATTCATTAGAAATGGTGCAGGCTGGGATGTATGCTTCAAGGCATAAGTCCCTAATCAACTCTAAGGAATTAGAAACCAGACTTTTATAAGCAGTTATCCTTGCAGACAGGGAAAGAATCGTTAACTTATTTATAATGCTTTTGACCCAAAGTACAAGGGGAGAATATAGACACAAAAGGAAATAGGAATAGACTTAACAGGAAAAATACAGATGAATCAACATGTGATGATTTAAGAGGAAAAAAACAACTTGCTCTTAAAGAAAAAATAAAAAAAAAATCTGAAACATCAATTCATCAGCCAGAGAGAAGCAAATGAGATTCTGAGGTTAGACCCAGTAAAATGCAAATATGAGAAGGCAGGAAAAATGTTCCAGATTTTTAAGTGGAATAGAAAAAAGCATGACAGTTATAAAGAGGGTGGAAGCAGAAATGCACCATATTGAAGAGATCAATACATTGATTTTTTTTTTTATTAAAACAAAAATTATAAGTGAACCAAATTACAAAGCAGATGCAACATTAACCATTTAAAATGTTATTAACGTAAGATGCTTCTTCTCTGAGAGATGCAGTTTGTCTAAATCATTTACTATATGCACTTTCTCATCCTGAGCCTGGACGTGGTTCAATTCTAGCACAGGCGGAAGGTAACAGAGAAATGATCCTTCACCAACAGCACTGAAACTTGTTGACAGGAAAGGGTGACGAAACCTGAATTATGTGTTTGTGCACAGAAAAGATCATTTGACAAGGTTGCTAACCTAGCTTCCTTTGACACTAAATTCTCAAGGAAGGAAGGCAGGAAGAGAAAACCTGCCACAGATTTTCTTTCTCATGAGTCAAATGTGATGAACAGATTCCAACTGCAAAGCATGCAGTGTTATTAACTTTTCTCAAGTCTGAACGCTGTGTATGTTGATGGACAATCTGTTGATTGCTGGTGTGTGCTTCTTCATTAACCCAGCATCGCCTCAAATGTACCATAAGCCATGTTTCAGCCCAGGCCATTTGATTATCTTCTCCGGTGTACACTCAAAAGAAACCCCTGGAAATCTACAGAACCCCAACAAGACATGTCATAGTCACTGTATCATCCCTTTACCATCAATGCTGGAGTTCACTGAGCAGCCAGGTACGTACGTATGTACCCCTAACGTTTGTGTTTGGCATGGTAACTTTAAACCTTATAAATTCCTGGAAAAGAATCTCTGTGAAGATGTAACTGAATTATAAGATCAAAGGCACTCTGATCAAGTATAATATTGCTATTAGACCTACTGTCTTTTCTCCCAATGTGTGGAACCACACATGCTAGATTCACATGGCAAGGAGGCAAAGAAGCAATGTGATGTAGAAGGTGACAGCTGGGGTGTGTGCCTGTGCTCCACAGCTGAAGATGCACAAAAGACATACGGTTCAGAAAAAAACAACCTTTCCATTATTTGTGGGATGCTCAATAGTCAATGAATCACAGATTGGGTCACCGAACTGGTCATGGCATATCAGACCTCACAGTGGGCTACAGACATTGGTGAGGTGCAGCAAAGAAATGAGAGAGAAAGCTAAGAGATGGGAAACTGTGAGCCATTGTGCACCCGTGGGCTGGTGGGGCATGGCCTTGCCAGACAGGCCCCATCCCGCTGCCCCCATGCAGGGTGCAGGGCAGGAGAGATGGGGGGCGCTGGGCACAGCCTGGAGCCCAGGTCACCAGGCAAGTCCATGGTTGATGAAGCAGGTCTGGGGCCAGGCTGCAAAGTACTTTCATGGGTCAGGGCCCGTGTATGCATCAGTAGGGTCCACAGCAAGGCATGGGCATGGCTGTGATGCAGCTACAACATTGATTGAGGTCCAAAGAGCCAGAGTCTGAGATTAAAACCAGATCCTGGGTGAACAAGGGGCAAGAGACCCTCACCAAGGCCTCCCAGCTCTCCACCCATGACCACCAGCTGTACAATTGCTGGACAGGGGTGAGGGCTGCCCTCAGGGCCTGACATGAGGTGAAAGGCCGTCCTCACCCGTTTCTGCCAAACAGAAGGAGTATTGTTATGTTCTTGTATCATGAGTTATGGCACGAGAAGATCTGCGTTCTCTTTGTATGTCCTAGAGTTTGCCTTAAGCAATTTGTAAGAGCAGCCATACCCAGCCTGAGCACGTTTCCATCAAGACCTGCCTCCTGCAATTGCTGGTAGTGGATGCATGAAGAAATGACTGAGCAGACCAGGCACACACTGCCTCTTCTCCAGGATACTTCCAACAATCTTCCAACAGTCTGCATGTCACAGACCAGAAGTGGTATCTTTAGGTGTACCAACCCAGATGATTTTTTTTCTTGCATACATTCATCTAATTCCTCTAAGCATCCATATAAATTCTTGGCACCCGCAACATCCTGTAGCAATGAGTTCTGCTACTTAGCATTCCTAATTCTGTCAAACTCCTTTATGAATCAATTTGAGTTCCTCTAAGAAGAAAAAAAAAAAAACCTACGTATTAGTGTAGTTAAATTACTGCTTAATTTTTATGGGTAACTGAGAACAGACCTTGATCTTGTACAGCTATAGCAGTATCAGTTGCTTTGAATGACTTCCTATTACTGTACATGCAAATATAAAATTTCGGGCTTACAAATTCAAGTAAAAATACTCTTGCAAAGAAATGATGCAATGCTTTTGGTTTGTGTAAAATATGGAAGCCAAAATGTTGAGCAGATGAAAGGAAAAAGTAAAGGGCATAATGTTAGTAGAAATTTTATTGTAAGGAGATACCTCCGGAGACTGAACAAGCAGAGCAAGATGCTTCCAGAGACTGAACAAGCAGAGCAATCACAGAGTCAGCACCATTTATCACTGTGAAAAGACTCAGTGTTCCCACTACAGCCTTCTGTTTCTATGGAAAAGGCCTTCTGTTAGCCTTCTACCCGTTGTGATCAATATGATACAATGAATATGCACAAATGCAGTTTCCAGACATAATCATATATTCATGATGGAGAAATGATACACAATTTGTCAGTCAGAAAATATTTAACATATGGTTGGAATGAAATTACCTTACAAATACTGCATTTGGTTTACTTAGTGCAACATATAATTGGGAAATTCTGCCTCACTCTATGGATTATAGAGAGAATGTGAGAAGTAGAGTTGCAGTACTGGGATAGATCAGTGTATCAAGAGGATGGTATCATCCACTGCTGGTATCAAGTGAAAGGACTTTTTCCCCTGTGTCTTTGCAATGGGAATGTGCACATGGGTGATTAGAATATTGTGCTGTTGTAACTCTGTCACACTGCCTTTTGAAGGGCAGGAAAAGTTGCCATATCCTTGAATATTGCTTCTTTGTCTTACATGCATTATATTGAAGGAGTGGCTTTCAAACTCAGCTCTCTGGAGAGCTTGTCACCAAAGCCAGCTGGGCATAGCTTACTGCACTCTTCCAGCCTATCTTGAGTTCCTTCAAGCAACTTCAAGCTGTTGCTGCTGTCTAACATCCTGTAAGAGAAGCTACCCTCTTCCCCAGCTGGCATCAGCTCATGCCAGTGATGCTCTGCTGGCTTTAAAATCATGATGAAAAAGGAAACTTCCATTTTCTTCATGTCTCCATTTTAGTTTTAGGTTGCTATTTATTTATTTATTTGGAAGAGCCATTTTAAGGGCTTCCTGTGCACAGAACAATCAACTTATTGAAAGCTCTTGAGCTGCTCTGATTGTGAGGGAATAAAGAGGTAAGTTTCATGCTTTCAGGAGAACATTTAACTAGCAGGTTTATCGTGGAGTTAGTGGTGTCACTACTGGAATTAACAGGGCACCTTACTTCCCCCCAGTTTTCTATTTAAAGCCCATGCTTAGCATATGGGTCATTCTATCACCTTACAGATGCTTAAAGTGCATGTGTAAGACATAACACTTTTCTGTTTCCATTAATTTTTCCAGGTCATTCCACGAAATAACATGATGATATTACATTGTGATTTACTACTGTTCTCTTTTGCTTCTCATATCTCTCCATTCCAGAGAGCAGTAAGCTAACCTTCTGCTCTGTTGTCTCAATGCAATTTTCCTTATCACCTCATGGGAGCTAAGTCCATATCTTCTTCATAAGCCTTTGATTCTGCTTTAAATAACAATCTTCAATCTGACTTTACAAGAAGTGCACTGTGCTCCCTGCTGTCAATACAATGTTTGATTCTGTAAATAAAACTATTACGACACTCAAAAAAATTATTAACAGTGCAAGAAAATAACATTTGCCTAAACTGTCAATTACCCACCTGGGAAGACTGAATATCAGAAACATCTGTATTTATTTTTGACTATATCACAATTTGATTCAAAAGTACTGACTTATTTCATTCCCTTGATTAAATGGGCACACAGAGTGACTTTTAACAGAAATTAAGTAGAGATGAAGGTTTCTGGAATAGAAACAAATGCTTTTGGTGAAAAGGAAAACAGTCTTTAATATCAATTTTTGTGTTTCAGGTAGAGTATTCATGTCTAATTTACCTAATGTATTTTCAAGGAGTTCTCTTCTCACAGGACATGAAGCTCAGGAAACTGGAAGTACAGACCAACCCTCAACTCAGGGTGAGAGGTTTAAGGCCCAGTCAGTCTGGTTATGGCCACTATGACGCAGTGAACACTGGTATTCTATAAAGGAGATTTTGCCACCACTGATTCATTGTATATTGATGACAGAATAGCCAAATATAAAAACAGTCTGTCCTCTGGCCTGGATTCTAACTTACAACTGTTAAAGGCTTTGTAACAGATCTATTTCAGCATATCCTGAATATGGTGCAGACAAAATAGAAATGTTTGTCTCCCAACCCCACTACCCGGACATTCATGTTTTTGGTTGCCTCCCCATGTTCCTAGTAAATAACCATGCTATAACCACAGAATGACTAGTTGTGATATTATACAAAACTGCAGTGCTCTAACAATCTAAGAAATAGGTTCAAGTTGCATCCATCATTTAGCATTTGTAACAAATCATTCAAAATGTTTAGTATTAAATTGTGACTTGATTCCATCTTTCACCTATGTGCTATCCGCCACAAAATTACCTCATGAATTTTGTTCAGCAATAAGCAAGTATATAGAGGTAGCATAGATTAAACACATCTACAAGAAGATGGTTTACTGCATGCGTTTTCAGTGGAAAGGATGAAATCAAAGCCTTAGATCCATTCTTAGATTCTGCCGTGATCCTCCCTACCAAAAGCTGAAGGGAGGCTAGAAAGCAAAGCAAGCACTTTATTTCTATCTTCTCTGCAAATAAAAGGCTTTGGTTTATACAGCTGACACATTACAGCACCTTTCTACAACCACAGTTAAATTTAATAACATGAAAGTTGAAACCAGAGATATCAGAGGACAATTTCCAGTGAATTTGCTCTGAGGCAAATCCAGAGTACCTCCACTGAAGTCATGCCAGGGCTTGCACTGGGATACTATAAGATGCCATTTATTAACGTGGCCATATATTCAAAGGAAAATACCTGTCACTTGTGATATCACTTTCAAAGGCCACAGAATACTGATTCAAAAGTTCACTTACAATACTATCATTTTTTCACTCAAACAACATCATTCAGAATCGAAGTGCTCTCTCAGTACCTTTTAAGTTCTAAAATGACTACAATGAACAAAGATCAGTAACACTCACAAGCTCTTTCTTTGAATTTTTCACCCTGCATATCATTTACTCGATAGCACATTTGTCCTACTGTGTCGCTTCTGTTGGGTAAATATAGCAAAGGCTACCCTTTATAGCAGTGTGTCATAAACAAATATTGTCTACACATGGAAAGTAATTTTGATTGAAAGGGAAACAGAATTTTCCAAGCACTAGAAAATAATTTTCTAGGTAATAATGGGCATTCATTCTCTGCTGTCAGAGAAGCCACTCTGAAATTACATTCCTCCCTCTGCAGCATGAAATTCCTGCTGTACGTAAGGTAATGGCAATGCCCTTATTGATTTTACAGGGATGAAGTTTTCATCCCAGTCTTTCCAAAGCATTAGGCTAGAACACCATTTACCAAGATACTCTGCTAACAGGTTCCCTTCTGAGCTGGAAGCCTGGTTGGGAGTGCTTTGCCCTTAGAGCCCCCTAGAGTCAGAGATTCAACCTGAAACAGATCAGCTGTTGACAAAAATTATCAAATCGCAAACTTCAGCCTGGTATTAAAAAATGGTCTTTCAAGGAAATGAGTCATCTTCTCATTTGACATGGGATGATGGGCTAGGGTCAGAACTCTTAAAACCTCTGTAAACCACTCCTGGATTTTCTAAGTCTTCTCAATTTCTCTGACCAGTTTAAAGCATTAAACTTCTACTAGGTAACAGCAGGGACATGTTGGGCAAACCAATTCAGTATGCATCATGGCAAGTTCCACTGAGAGCTTTATCAGCTGTTTATTAATGCTTGAGGAGAAGGTTGATAAAAACAGCTGTGCAGAAAGATTAAATATATTTCCCATGCTGACATTCATATTGACTCAGAGTTCACAAAAACCTCTCAAAATATTAGCTGTAAAGCAGCATCCATCTAGACCAAACAGATTACACGCCATTTTGTCAGTCAGGACCTTTCCTCAGAAATAAAACAGGTAGAAGTAAATGAGCATTTATAGACAATTCCCTTGCCTCAAAATTTGCTGCTTTTACAACCATTACACCCAACTACTACAAAAAAGGTCATAAAAATAATGAAATTTGGATGAATGAGCTGCAGACTGCAGCAATAAACATTTATGTTTGCCCTTGTAGCTTATTATAGTGTATTTAAATAGGAATGTAGAAGAAAGTCTCATATCCTCACTGTTACTACTCTGCAGTGCATGGTGCAGGGAGGATGCCAGGTGACATCTACTTGCAAACATGTATCAGTGTTGTAAAGCAAATGGATAGAAAGGACTTAGAGAAGTTACCCAGTTCAACACTTCTTCGGTTTTTCACCACTTGCACTCCAGATCTTAGATGGCACATTCCTGAACAATTAAAAAATCTGTAACATCAGCAAAACAGAAGGCCAAACATAAGCAAAGAAGTGAATAAAAATCTTGGTTTAAAAAAAAAAAAAGGGGGTTGCACAAACAATTCATTTTCAGCCCACATGTTGCTTGGTTATATTAGAAAATAACTATCACAAAACTTAATATATCTTTCTTTGCTTAAAGCTTGGCTTGTCCTTCCAATAAAAAAGGCTGAGAAACATATATATAGCCTATTGCCCTGTCTTGAACCTAGTATAGGTCATTTCTCATAGGGTTTGTTTACTCTGTACTCAAAGACTTTCAGTGACAGACATTCTTCAACTTCCATGGAGCAATTCTAGTGGTTTGCTGATGAGTAATCTGTCAGTCAGAATGTGGCCCCTGTGATTCATTAATATAGTAGTTTCTTAAGAAAATGAAAATAAGAAAATAAAAACCATATGTTTTTAACACACGTTCTTTCATTCTTTTCTGGAAAAGTGTGTTCCTTTGCAGGGAGAAATTAACAAAGAATAATTAAAAACTAAACATAAAAGAATGAAATATTGAAAGTCATTAGTCCCTGAGACAATTTTAATTACCTTACTCAACACTGCCCTGAAAGGCTACAGAAATATTGTGGTACAAGGAAGTTAAATCGTCCAAGGACTAGCATTATATGATACTGTGACACTAGAAGATACTATGACTCAAGCTTTTCACATTTGCAGATTCGAGATCTTCATTATTCACAAGATCTGAAAGGAGGTTTGACAGTGTTATTCTAGTCCCTGTCTGTAGATATCAGAGAAGAATGATTGTTGCAATTGCACAGCTGGCTAAGCCTGTTCAGAAAAAGCTTGGCACAGGAGCAGAAGTGATGCCCTACCTCAGGAGTTAGGTATCACATGCTCCTGTTACTAACACATGAAAATGTACAGCAAACTATTACAAAACCTGCCTTTGACTCTTAAGTAAGAGCCAACGTATCCCATCTGGTATGCCAGGCCTACACTAGGATATGCATGCTACAGTTTAGGAGTTGCCAAGAAGTGCAAATGAAGGTGTGGTACGTGGGAGGTAGGTGCTGCCAGTGAAAAAAACAATTTGCTGTATGGTAATATTATTCCTTAGGAAAGCTGTAACAATGCAGTAAAAGCAGTATAAATGGTCATCTCTGGGATGCAATATTGTGATTAAAAAAAAAACAAATCTCTTCTCCGAAGAATACTCCAAAGAATACTCATCTTGTCTGATTACCTGAGAGAGTCCATCACTCTGCTAAATTGTCAAAATCAGCTGTGAAGTTTCTTGGTTGCAGGTATCTGGGTTGGAATGTCGAGAGCCTGGGAAGAGGTACGATCAGTGGAGATTCCTCATTCTAGAATTCAATTTTCTTTTCCATCCACCACAGTCCTGGTGCTTTGACTGAAGCAGGCTGTGAAAAATAGATTATATCAGTATAGTTTCAAAATGCATTTGCTTGTTGTCTGCACATGAATATGAATTAATAATACTTTAAAACACTTCATTGCTAGTGGAATCTAGCACAAGTGGAAGCAAATATTGGACACTCATAGATCCTCTGCAAGAAGGCAGGGATGAACCTTGTCCTTTCTTTTTATATCAAAAAGAAAGATAATTTTCTGTCAGTCTAACTCACTGGACATGAGATGAAAGATAACCAAATAGCTAGTAATAAAGTATGGTTAGGAGACAAATTATTAGATACGAAAAGTATTTCTTCAGACAATCCTCAAAAACACCTTTCAATGCAAGTCTTGTGATGTTGAACCAAAGGTTTATCTTCTTCCTGTGTTTGTGAAGGTCAATTAATTAAAAAAAAAAAAATCCTTCTTAAGCAAATAGACTAATATCCCCAGATGCTGGTTATATTGAAGATTTCCTCAAGCATCAGGTTATTTTATTATCTGAATTTTTTCTTTGGTCACTTTCTGAATATAGGTAAACAAGCATGTGGTACAATACAGACGTCTGCTTGTTATTTTACCCAGCAACTCCAGAAACAAGCACTAAATTTGAAGGAATACTACAGCACAATTATCTAAGTTACAGATAAAATGAAAATAATTTCTACTTCTAAGACCATGCAGCTCCTAATGACCATTTAAAATTATTCCTTACTCCTCATGAGAAATGTCTGGCCTACAGAATTATCATATTAGCCTTGACACTGTGGGCTAATTAGAAATTAAGTGTAACATCTCAAAAAGGAAAAGACCTTCTTCCAACATTAATTCTTACAAGGATCGTTTGAAGAATTTCTACAGCAAACCTATCTTGTGCACAGTGCTCAGAGGAAGCAAAAGAAACACCGACACTGCAGATAATTCTCACCCAGCAAGACAGCCAAGCACTTTGAAAAACAAGATTCTGCCAAACCTCAGCCTGCAACAGACACACATCTTTTTTAGCAAAACAGTGGTATGAAATAGCAGTGCCCAGGAACCAGGACCATTTTGCTGACTTAGCTGTGAAAAGCAAGCTTTCCTGCTCCAGAAGATGCTGATGTGGAAACACTTCCCTGCCCACAACTCTGAAGAGCAGCTACACATTCCTTTTCTTAACTATTGCTCAGATTATTTTTTTCTGTCATGACTGCAGTATTTCTACACAGTCATCTGTGGAAACAATCTCACAGGCAAGGGCTGAATTTCTGATGTAACACAGAAGCAGAAATGACTTCCATACATCATAAAGAAAGGGGATTTTTTATTTTCCTTTGTACACAATAAATACTTGAAAAGTTTCAAATAAATTATTTTTCTATCAGAAATTTTACAAGTTTCATATCTTCTCTTGAACAACAATATGGCTTCCAAATACATTGGTATCCCATAATAATTATCAGTTTTATGTAGACATCATATCCTTGGAAAATATCTACCTAAAATCAAAGTAACTATTCAGAGCAATGTCATGAAATCCAAACCATGTGTGACTGTAAACAACCACTGGTATAGTACAAACCTTTCATCCAGGATATTCTTAACCAGGACATCTCCCTGGATGCTAGTTTAGCACAATTATACTTAATGATAGTGAAACTACTTAGCAGGGATGTATTCATTCAGTGACACAGGGAGATTAGTATTAGCAAGCTTTTAAATCAGCGTGAAATGCCAAACTTCACTTCAATCACGAAAAGAGATTCCAGCAATAATAAGGAAATAAATGCCAAAGAAAAATGAAATGCTGTGAGTAATCTCCTTACTGCAGAATTTTTTCTTTAGTGGGTACTTTATGCCATGGTGAGCCTTTTCAGAAGCATTTTTGCCTCTCCTTATCAGGATAGCTGTTTAATTGAGTTGGCTGTCTACCAGTTCAGAGCGTTCTACTGAATTAATGTTCAGATTTGCTGAGCTTTACCTAAGCAGATGTGCAGATGTGGAATTCCTACAAGTCTTTCAATTAGAAAAACAAAGCTTATGCGCTGAAGAGTATAGGTTAGAGTAATGAAGATGTCTCGGGGGAGACCTGATAGTGGTCTTCCAGGACCTAAAGGGGACCTACAAGAAAACAGGAGAGGGACTCTTTGTCACGTAGAGTAGTAATAGGACAAGGAGTAATGGCTTTAAACAAAAAGAGGGAAGATTTAGATTAGATATAGTGAATAAATTCTTCACTCTGAGGGTGGTGAGGCACTGGCACAGGCTGCCCAGAGAAGCTGTGGATGCCCCATCCCTGGAGGTGTTCAAGGCCAGGCTGGATGGGGCTTTGGGCAACCTGGGCTGGTGGGAGGTGTCCCTGCCCGTGGAGGGGGCTTGGAACGAGGTTATCTTCAAGGTTTCTTCCAACCCAAACCATTCCGTGATTTTAAGATTCTGTAACTCTATGTGCTGCAGATATATATTCCTTAGTGTACTTATTCTTCCAGATTACCATCTTTCCTTCTCAATTTTAAACCACTGTTACAAATCGCCATTGGAAGAAATCTATGTTTTGTTTACATTAAGTGATTATATAAGCTGAATGTGAAAATTAAGGTAAAGAAAATAAGAAAAGAATTAAGGAATTAAAACATCAAAAAGACGTCCAAATTAAACAAGTAAAAAGTGGCTAAATCATTTTTAAAAATGCCTACCAACTAGGTTGGCTATGTGGCTTTTTTGTTTTCTTTTTTACCAGCGATACAACACCAATCCAAATTACTGTAGAAATAAGGGCACAAACCCAATTTCCATTTATCCCTGCAGGTTATCTTCATGCTACAAAAATAGAAGAAGAGATGTCTACTGGAAGGAGAAAAAAAAAAAAAAAAAAGGAAGATGAATAAATTACTTTCAGAAAGGAATTAATGAACAGTTAATTAGCAACCTTACTTTCAGCAGCCCACATGTAATTTCAAGACCTAAAGCCAAACCTGGCTGTTCTGTGATTTCTGGGGTGTGCAAGAACACGGTGGTCCTCATCATGAGGTCTGTGCCTGAACACAATCCCTTACCTGCTGAGTTTTCCTCCCACTTTAGCAATCCTCTGTATTCCTCACTCCTCTGCTCTCAAAGCAGGGGGCTGTGCTGCACACCCTGACCTGGATACACATGGCCAGCCCAGAACAACACATAAAATAATGGATCTTAGTAGCAGAGCATTTATGCAGAAAACTCATTACTAGTGAAGTTTCCAGTTTGTGAAGGTGTATTTCAGATAATGAAAAGGACTGGGAGAAAAAGGTACAGCATCATGATTTTGTTTTGTGCCTTTTGAACCTGAGAGTTTTCTTCTTTTCTGGTTGATTTTTTGTTTATCTTGTCTTGGCCACTAAGCCCTTCCATGGAGAATATGGAATTTCCTTCCTACACAGAAAAGACTTCCTCTTTTTTGGCATTTTTGGGAGTAAGCACGCAGGCCCAGCTCTGCATTGCTCAGTGAGGCTCTTACAGTACCACTGCCTTAATAAGATAGCAGCCTCATGCTGCTGGTTAAACCATAGCAAGAAGGTTTTTGAAGCATGCTGAGGAAAGAAAGCATCACACAGTAACCAGCTTTGGCTATAAAGACAGCTTTCCTTGTGATACTTTCTTCAGAGGAGGAGTGGGATTATTTTGTACTCAAGCTCTTCAGTCACTTAGGATCTGGCTGTATGCTCTTTGCACCTGAGCCTTTTTCCATTTTTCTTCCTTTATTTTGCCATGGCTTTTTTAGGAGCTGAATTTAGGAGCTGAATTGCTCCTGAGAAGAAATTTACAGCTTGGCACATCAGCTCCAGAGGCTGTAAGAGTGTAAGAACACTGATGGGAATTTCTTACTTTCAAAAGTGCACAACAAACAGTATACATTGCTTAAGTAAAAAAAACAAACTCCAGCCCTTCCTTCTTCATTTCCTCCACATTTCCACACCATACCAAACCTCTCCCCCACCTCCAAACCCCCAAGGACACACAGATCTGTCACTCACCTTCCCTACTAGCTTGTCTGCACTCTCTTCCTTTCACTGCATCCTCACTGTCCTCCCACCTTTCCCCAACAACCCCTCCACAAACATCAGTGTCTCTCTCTGGGAAGAAGCAAAAGTGTCCCACACCTGGCCTCTGGAGTGGAAGACACTGCAATCAGAAGTTTCTAAGCTTGCTTTTCTTTTTTTATATAACCTGTCCTTGCTCGTTTTGAGTGGCAAATGGAAATTAACTGAAAACAATACTGAAAACTTGACCATACTCAACATGTATAATGTACTGACTTGCAACAGTTGTGTGTGTTACTCAACCTTTATTTCAGAATTGTTACACTATGCAAATGTCCCACAGAAGTAGAAAAGCACAGCTTTTCTCTCTAATACAAATTTATGGAAGCCTTCTGGTAAAATAGGAAGCATATGAACAAAAGACCAGCAAGGAATCTTAATATAAACTATTCAGGATCCCCTGAATATTTTCTTCAGCTCAGTTTCTGAAATCCCTGCCAAGCTGCTAATAATTTAGAGAATCTCAAATGATGAACAAAGTGCATGTTACTTCCAAAAAGTGAACTATTATTTATATGAAGACCGAGCAAATAAATACAAGATGTCAACTCGCTTGTAATTTTGCCTGTACTGACAGGTTACTGACAGTATATACCAGTTTTTTCTTCAGCTTATCCTGGTTTGATTTCATTCATAATTGATAACTGCATTTGTTTTTTAATATTTGCAATAAAATACTGTGAAAACAAAATTTGGGAGTATATACATGCAGTAAATCCTGTATCAACACTGACTGGCTGCCAGATTTGGAACTGATTCACTGATTAGTTTGAGAGTGATTAATTTAAATCTCTGATTTAAAAACACATTTATGAAAAGACAACTGACAGTATAAATAGCACTTCAGACTGCTAGAACTGTTCCCTTTATGGACTCTGCTTTTGTAATGTGCATGGGAAAGTTTTTGGTCAAGTACAGTACAAAATAAGGTGATGATGTTTGGATGACAAATTTTTGAGCTGTTTTTGCAAGAAGAAATAATTGTTAACATGTTTTCTGAGGAAAGACTGGAATAAAAACCACTTTTTTTTTTTTTTTTTTCAACTGAGAGGACCAACAAGAGATGGACGAATAGGATAAAACAGATGTACTTCTGATATAACCACACTTGGAAGTTCAGCATACTGTATGTATATTACTTCTAGCCAGGACACAGCAAACAAAATTGCATTTTGGGTTCAGATCATAAAGGAACTCCCTGTAGAGAACCCAGTGGTTTGCTGGTTTAAGTGTATTTGACTAGAAGCTTCTCCCAGCACTGTGATGTCAGACTTGGCGCTTACCCTCTCTGTAAACCTCTGTCCAAAACACATGGGAAAGCTGTAGTCCAGGTCCAGCCCTGACCTCCTAGGTCAGTACGCTGTCCTGACTGCTTTGCAGTTCTCCAGGAACAGGACAGGAGGGAGCTACACAATGAACGCACGAATAACCAAATGTCAGGACTAATGCTGGAACAAAGGGTTCTTGACACTATGCCTTGTTTTGAAAGACATTATGAAGAAAAGAAACCACAGCATTAAAAAAATGCTTTTTTTTTTTTTTGTTTTTTTTCACAAATTAGGAAGAAAACAACCCTAGGAGATCAAATAATTTATTATTATTATTAGGACACAGCTGCATGCTTCCCCTTGAAAAGAATGAATACATATCCTCTTTTACCTTTGAACTCATCTAATTCTGGTTGTTTGCCATGGGATACTGTCTTCTGATCCTTCTAGGGCACTTCCTTTCTTAAAATGACAGCAGCATTTCAATAGATAAATAAGTTACCGGAAGCTCTCATGTTTTAATTTATGTACATGTATAATATGATGATTATTTAGCTGACCCTTTCATCTGTTTACATCTGCCTGGACATGATAGAAGCTGCCAGTTTTTCACAGAAAATGAAACAGCCAATTGCATAATATTTTTTTTCTCCATTCTCCACCTCCTTCCAAAAAGATTTGTAAGTGAAATCCAACATGCATGCAACACTGTCCACCAAGACCCAACACAGTGTATTGCCCAGGCAAATCCCCCAGATATTTGAAAGGTACACAGTTTGTAACTGGTCTCCTTGGTGAATTTATTTTGGTGAAGTGCTTCTGCAGCCCCTAGAAAATTTCATTCTATTATTTCTTATGGCCACATGCAACATGAATACCAGTACAAATTTGTTGCACTGTTCTGCCTTTCTAGGTAAGAAAAGAAAATTGCCTCTCTTTCCTATTCGATATTTCAGGCTGCCTATAAAAGTGAAAAATTGCTGTAAACATACCGTGCAGCAAGCAACCATCACAATTTGAAAGAGATTTCATTGTTTTACAGAAGTCAGGCAACACAGAGCTGACCTAAAGTGGTTAACACTGCCTTGGATTATGTTCAAATCAACAACTGAAGGGAGAAATCCCACAGACATCATTACTCTCTCCACAGCAGCTCCACCTTGCTTTGTAGTGAATTGATCCCTACTGAACTGGTAGGTAGAATCACAGGGAATGGCTTCTGACCCTTTATTGCCTTCCACCGAGGGAAAAAATTGATCATAATGTTTATACTTGACTAGGAGGCACATACAATAGTCAAAATTTGCTGGGCTTATTCACTGTGGTTCAAAGACACAAAAAGTACAACTTCTTGTTCAGATAGGAAGAAAGGAAGAAAGGAAGACTGTGTTGCAAGAACTTTTTCTTCATCTTTTGAAATAAACTCATAGCAATCTGTCTTCATTTAAACTGTAAGGGAGCTGGCTTGGGTCCTGGAATAGACTCTGGTTCTTTTTAAGACAGGGAAATAGCTCCTAAATACATTGGTCTGCTTTTTGGAACTTATGAAGCAGAACACAAATCTAAGAGCTGGCAACATTTAATGGTAATGAGGCAATTCTTACATGAGAGAGTTCATTACAGGATCAGCTAACGATGTTTTCCAGCAGCTGGAAAATGGAATCTTCTGCAGGCTGGGAATGAAAAATCTGTCTTGAAAATTATATTCAGTATACCTCAATATACAATTATTTTAAAATGGAAGCATAGCAGAATTCATTCTGCTGCTTCTAATGCTTTGTGTTTTTTACTGAAGGAAGAAAACATGTTTTGCTCATACAGTGCTGCTGTGCCAGCTGAGCTGCAGCACATGATGGAAAATGAGCCTTGCCTGTGCTTTGGTCCTCTGCAAGACAGGCACCTCTGCTCTTGTACTAGGCAAAAGCTGTCCTTGTGTTTAATGAACACAAGGACCAGGATTGTGCCTGGCTCTGATGCAAAGAAGAGGCTTTTCTTTTGCTTTCTGACTTGCGCTGGGCCCTCCTTGTCCTTGTAGATGCCATTCCATTCCCCTCTTCCTCTTGCATGACTGGCTCTGTGGCATTTCCATACAAAGGCACCTTTGTTATCTGGCATAACTCCCCAAGTGGTCCTTCACACTGTATTTTTGCCATCGGTTGGTTTCACAGCACGAGTATGGCCTGGGAGGAGCTTTCCAGCCTCAGAGCTGGAGCATGGTCCCCACCAGCTCACTTTCACTATTCTTTCACTACTTGGATTTTGACCAACACGAGTTGTGATATGTTGTTTTCCAAAGGCAATGTATTGGTCAGTTAGCAGATGCTACTCCAATAGAAAATCTAGTTGCTTAGTCTCTCGCTTTGCATTTTTTTCTGGTGGTCTGCAGAGCATGTACTGAAAGACTCTCTAAAAGATTCAGGGCTGTGCTACACGAACATCATCACCCTGGCACATGCAAGTCCCACATGAAATATTTTCCCTCTAGGTTGCTCTCAGCCATTCTTCAAAGTATTTCTTTCCAAAGATGTTACGAGAACTATTTCACTTCGCTTGCTACCTGAACACTCTCTCTGAGTTTAAAAGAGACATAAATAAATTAAAAGCAACAGAACAACAGCAGAACAGATTAGCAGCCTGCACGGCCTTTTTAAAGGATGCAGAAGCCCAGAGGACACCTATAATTGAACCTCTCTGGAGGCACCAAGTCACTCAAAGACAGCTGTGCTTTCTCACGAGCTACTGAGCTGGCTCACACACTTGATGCTGGAGTAGAAAGGGACTGTGGAAACCTAGCACAGCAGCTGATTTCCCAGGTTAAGCTGTACACTGGGTTAGCCAGCCAGCTGAGGGAACTTTGTCATCACCATTTCCCTCCTCCCCAGTCATGCCTTAGGCAGGGCTCAGATTTACCTTTAGGAGTGAGGCCATGGAAAACAGTCAGGGAATTAGGAGGGGTGTGGGAGGAGAACAGAGTTGAATTGCAGCTGGCAGGGGCTTTTAAAAGAAGGACCTCTGTAAGAAGGAGCTGTGCACACTTTCTTGTTGAGGCTTGCAAACGTTACGTTAGCAGCCCTGCTGAAGTCAAAAGATAAGCAAGCTGGGTGAGAACAGCAGTATGAGTCAAAGCCAGCTTACCCTAACTTGTTGTTTCAGAAAAATGGATTAGGAGTTTCTAATGCTAGAGAGCTACATAAGTTGACAATAAGCAATGTTTTCGTAAAACAGGTGGGTTGGGGAAGCAGAGGTCAAAGAAATTTGAAAAACCTTAGCTGGAAACAGTGTTGAGGAATCCCAAAGTAAGATGTTAAGACTGCTGAACCAAGATATTTTTTGCTTCAGCTGGAACATATTAAAAAAAAAAAATGCTGGCAGGAAAAGCAGCAGGTATCCCAGCTGCAAAGGCCAAACAGAGAGCAAGAAACAGATTGCTGAAGGAAGATACTCAAGTAACTCAGCCAACTATTTATTATGATTTATAGCAAAGCTTGGCCCAAAGCCCCATAGACTCTAAAATATACCAGACGAACAGTAAGAATATGAATGAAAATGCATCTGCAACTTCTGATTAATTTTATAGTAACTTAAAATTATCATTGTCATTTAAAAGAGTCACCAGCAATGGTCTGAATTTCAGAGACAAGTGAAGGAAGGGACGGTAAGCTCTGAGTGGAATGTGCAAAAAAAATGAAGAAAAAAAAAAAAAAAGAAAGAGACAGAGATAAAATCTCCTCCAATAAACCAATACCAGTAGCTTTCTTGGTGACTGCACAAATGCACAGGTTTGCAGAAAGCTGCTGGCTGAATTTTAGCCTCTATCTACTAGAATTCAAAGTAGTTGTTAGCAGCCATTTCTGTTCTGAAACCCAGTCTGGAGCTCTAAGAGACTATCATGTTTTCATGGCTCAGTGAGAGCAAAAAAAGAAATTCACTGCTGTTTGCAAATAGAGTGATATGGCTGAAAGTCTGGGTATGCTCTTCTATGCTGGAGAAGATCTAATTTAACACTCTTGGACCCAATTTTACCCTCATTATAGGCAACTGACAACTTCCCAGAGAATTCAGTGAGCAGAAATCAGATCTCTTACTGTGAGCTGACAGAAAAAGAATAAGCTGCTACATGTGAGAATGTGATTTACCCAGAATGTTAAAAAGAATTGAATTTCTAATAGATTTATAAAGCAGGGATTCTTTAAGAATAAAAGAGAGGAGTATTAAGATGCATAAATGATAAAGCATCATTATGAAAAAAGCCAAGAGCTCAGAAACGTGACAAAATCTTTGGTTGAACACCTTCACAATAGTGGATGCATTAGAGGCTTTTTTTTTTTTTTTTGAATCAGTGGAGAGAACAGAACAAATGAGAAAAGCCTAAAAATGGGGGAAGACAAGCAGTAAAATAAAGTTCTCCAAAGATGAATCTGCTATTATGGTTATCGCTAGCTTAATTGTAACTGGATTTGATAGAGAGGATTCTTGCAAGCATCGTAGCATTCTGCCTTGCTCTTTCTGACTCTCTTTCTGCTCCCAGAAATGGCAGCTATGTTGCAATTCTTGAAGCACCTGCTCATAAGAGCAAAACCCACAGGGAAGTCTGATGTGTTTCTCTTCATGACGTTTGTGTGCAAGGAGTGAAGCCTTGGTTAATTACCTGCCTCCAGCCACTCCTTAAAAGCTGAAGAGCTTTTCTTTGTATTTATATAGTTACAGTAGCCATGGCAGCTGCTCATTTATTAGTTGCAGCTTACATTAAAGCAGGCTGGGTAACTACATTGTGTGGAAGGTGAAGATGTGTGCAATTTTCTATAAAAAAAGCCAACAACATGTTTACTGAGAGCAGGTAATGGAGATGCTAATGAAAAACAGAAACTGCCTTGTAGTTTGCCATAGAGCAAGAATGACTAACGACCATGATATTGCATCTATGAACATAATACATGCATCTGATATGTCTAACTATCCCAGGCACCTGAAAATAGATCATTCACTAGAGATGGGACTAAATCCACAATTTTCATCTCAAACTTAAATAACCAGACATTGCACTCAGACTGGGATTTAGTGCTAAACATGTCTGACTCCAGGAAAGCTCAAACTTGGCAAGGAAGGGTAAGAGTGGAGGAGAAAGGGCATTATTTGATAGCATAGTATAAACATGACTGCTTCTGTCTGTACCAGGACATTGTTATTAAGGGAACAAGATGCAATCATTTAAAGCGAACTAAACTCACTACCCAGGAACATCTTCAGTACAGACTGTATGTCTACATCAGGAGAACAGCAGCTATTCTGTTCTGGCTCTTTTCTCATGGGGAAAAGTCCCATGTCACAGTGGTTGCTCTGACACATAGGTCTGGAGGCAGAAATTGTTATACTCAGATATGGGACTGGACAGAACTATTTTCATGCCTTCTTCTCTGACATCCTCATAACTAACAGCACTGGCCAAACAGGTGTTCCCAGCTCTGTATCACCTCTCCAGATGTTACCACTCCGATTCTCCTGCCAGTTGTGCACTGGGCAGGCTGATGGCTTAACAACTGATTTGCCTTGGAAGGCTTTCTCCAAACCATACTTGTTCTCAAAGAGCTCACATGCCTAGCATCTGTCTTGCAAGCAAACCCTTTTAATTTGATCCATATTTCACAGCAATCAAAACCACTTTCTGTTCCTTGCTTGGAAATATGTCCACCCTTGTTCTGTTCTATCTTTTCCCTCTAAAATTTCAGCAAAGGATAATTTATTAAGCACGTGCATTTACAACATAATATTTTGCCTTCTGTCAGCAGAAGACTGAACAGTTCCTTCTATCTTCTGGTAAAATTATTTCCTGCTGAGACAGAAACCTGTGGGCTATGGGAAGCCAAAGAGCTGGAAATGATGAGCTACATTTTTTATGGAATGTCTCTGTTTTCCATAAATCTGTCTGTATAAACAGGCTTCCAAAATGCAGTAGTATTAGTCCTTCCCCAATTCTAATCACCGTACAAAATAAACAAATGAAACTCTCAGCTTCCAGCAAAGCTGCACGAGCCCTGGAAATACTTAATATTTTAGACGGCACGTTTCTGCATGGGAAACCCTGAGCAATGGGGCATTTTGAAGCCTTGGTTCTTCCAAGAGCAGCAAGGAAGAGGAAGCACTGCCACCCAGTGGCTACCGAGGACAACCCTCTGATGGAACTAATTTAATTTGCAGCCTCAGTTCTCTCAGCCTGGTCCTACAAAGCCGGACAGTTTGATTAGGCAAAATTTCATGTCTGAACCTGCAGATTCAAATTATACTAAGCTCAACTCATTTAGCAAACCACTGGTATTTTTAACGAAGATCAAGTTAAAGAGGTACTCACAGAGCATTGCCAAAGCATTGTATTTTGTTTTTGTACCCAGAATTTCTAAGGCAGACTAACTAGACATTCTAAAAGAAGAATAAGCATAAGGTTTGGCTGACTGGGGGCTGACTTAGGCCAAGAAAAGATTGTCATTAAATGAATTGTGGCTAATATGGAAGAGTCATTTCTGAGTCTCAGGCAAAGGAATCAAATGTGGGCTGGGGGAAATTACATAGCTCATTCCTTGAGATTAAAGAGTTACTGAATTCACACTTAGAACTCAAAGGGGCTGAAATTTCTCCCACCAAATTTCCATACTTTCATGAAACAAAAAGCACAACGTTCTTCTCATTCTACCTTCAGTTGCAAGGGAGCTGCTGGTAAGCACTATCACCAGCTTACAGGTATATTTAGGGTATAATAAAGCTTGGCTTTAAAATTTCTTGCTTTGTCGTTTTAATTCTCAAAGTTAAAAGCACTGCAGACATGGAAGAAAACAGCATTAGTATAATTTAACAGCAGGAATGTAAGCTAGTACAATTTAACTTATTGCATGACGTGTAGAGATTTGTATCAGAAATACTAAACTTGGTCTGAATGAATCATTAACAGAAAAATATGTAAGAAAGCAGCAGAAGAAACATCAGAGCAAGACTTAGAAGAACGGCAGGTGCTGGCAACCAACAGTGCCAACAGCAACAATACAAATGTTGAAGAATGGGCTGTCCAGGACCAGAAATCCAGCACTCTGGAAAAGAAAGGCAATGAGACTGCAGCATGCTGAATGTGCAGTCCTCTTCCTTGTTAACCTGACAAGAGCATGGGCTGTACTTGAAGCAAGGAAGCATATGCAAGGGGCACCAACACTTAACGAGGATGCAGTAAGCAGTATTTTGGAGAAAAAGGACACCTGCTTGAATCCTGCAGGGTTTACACGAGCTACATCCACAAAACAACTCGTCATTGTCAAACAAGAGGAACTGCAGAGATGCAAGGAGGACTTGACAACCAGCACCAATGTTCTCTGTATTGCAGACAAGGGACCCCACTTGGATTACTTGGACACAGACCTTGATGTTTCTAAGTACATGGTGTGGGAATGCAAGGGAGTGACATTAGAACAGCATTTGTAAACGACTGAAATCAACGTTGTATAAAATGAATATCACTTTCCCTTTCCATATGGTCTCTCCCTGAGTTTTGTGAAATTAATTTTGTATATGCTGTTTTGACAGAAGCATCCAGGAGCAAGCAATTCTCATTCAAAAACAATTACCATATGACTACAGAACAAATCTGTTCATGCTTCATAGCCTGAAGACTAAATTTCAGGCAATTCTACTTCAGGTGCTTGTAAATAAAGTACTCTATAAAGGTTTTCTCAGCTCAGCCTCTCTCCCATTTAAGTCCCTAGGATCACTGCCATATCATATACAGTGAAGTAGTGCTAAATCAGTGGGACAGACTGTCAGAAGATTTGGTAGGTTGCAGAAGGTTTTTAAATGTTTACACTTACTAATCAGGGACGAGATGTACAAATCTTGACAAATTTCCTTAATTAATACTGAGAAAAATGCCATTCAGGTAAAGTCAACTGGTATATTAATAAACCTCTTAAAAGGCCAAAAAAAAATCCAAAAAAATGACAATAAAGAACCCTTTTCATGAAAATCTCCCAAGCCCCTTTCAGTAAAACACATGAATTTGAGTTTCAGAAGCCTTGTTCTTATTCCAAGATGCTTTAGAGGGGAGATTCATTAAACCTATTTTTTTCTTCCAAAGCAGTTTTGGTTTCATGCAGTGTAAATACCACCATAAGCCCTGGAATTAGTGAAATGTGGTTTTCTGCAAAGTTGTGTCTCCTGGTTGATCAACTCCAGTGTCCAACAAGAACTCACACTTCCTTCAAGTTCTTCATACTACTAAAACCCAGAAAAGATTGACTTCCCCTGGGGTTTCTGCCATCAAAAACCTGGGAAGTCATAGCACAACTCCTGCTCCAGATAGGACACCTACAGAGTTTTTTTCTTTCCCCTCTTTTCCATTTTAAGAAATTTGGTGATTTTTTAGCAACTGCATTTTTCTGTTAAATTTGCTAGAAATTGGCTAGTAGGCTCAAAAGTTAGAAAGGACACATACACAAACACCCAAAATCACAAACATAAACAATCTGAGCATAACTTATTTGAGCCTTTTATCTGTACAAAAGTAGGATAATAAGCATTACATTAAGTATTCCTGGTCAGTTGTATGCTCCACAACTATGAAGATTTTAAGCTTGCCAACTAACAGCCTCTATCTATCTATCTACCCATCTATTTATGTTAGTATATTTTCCTTTATTACCTAGTCTTGCATCCAACACTCTTCTTGGTTTACAGACAATTGTTCCTGCTGTTATAGGCAACCTGTTACTAAAAAAATAAAATAAAATAAAAAGCATTTTGGCCCTTTCCCACTCATTTCTAATTATGGAGTAAATCCTTGGTACTGGGTCAGGAGTGTTAGAAGTCCACAGGACACAACGCTGAGAACAATGAGTTTCCAGGCTATTTCTAATCCCCATCCATGATATAAATGAGATTACTGATACCACAGTGGTTTTGCTTTTCTGCATCAATGCTCAACTCCATAGAAGCAGCAGAGTTGTGGTATTTTCCAGTCAAAAAAATGCTTTTCAGAAAGGCAAAACAGCCTGCAAAGGTACCCATGGATGTATGCTATAAAAGGAAATCAGATTTGGGTGATGGGGGAAAACACAGTAATGTGTTTGGCAGCTTATTTCATTTTCTTTAACTTATGAGATTTCTGTCTTGTGCTAGTGCTGGCTTGAGAAGTCACTCTAGCCCAGTACTACTGTGTCCACAGAGAAGCATACTTCTTAGCTAGGAGACAGTAGCTAAGAGCTTCACTGCTTGACTGGGAGCAAAGTCTGCCTACAGGAGTTACAAAAAGCCTCAGTATTAAAAAGCCTTACCCTCTTACCTTTGAAAAGTGAACTTACCTCCTATGGGCAAAGGGGAGAACGCAGATAGGCAGCAGGGGCTGACAGATGCTGGAGCTCAGCTATGCTGTCTCTGGCATCCCTTCAAGACGGTGCTCAGTCATGGGGAAGTACAAGCACTCACGCACTCGGTTTTGGGAGGTGTAGGCTGGTAGGTTGTTAGGAGTAACACGTTTCCTGTTCAAAGAGAATGAGAGGCATGTCAACAGGGTGGGCTGGCTCACTTCTGACTAAACCCTGACAGTTTCAAATCCTGAATAGGGGCTGCTGTAGCTGGAGTGACAGTTTCATAATTTGAGCAGGAAGTAAGAGCATGAACGCAGGTTCTGTTCTTCATCAAACACACAGCTAGCAAATACTTAAAGTAGCTTCCATGACATTTATACTTACTAAACTTGTACATTTGATTTCTTGAAATAGATTCCATACATCTGATTCGACTAAGAAAACCTTTCTGCTTTAAATCCAATAGCTATTCCCATCAGAGAGAGCAAACCTGCAGATTTTTTTTTGTTTTCCAAAAAGCCAATGGAGACTTTCTGATTATCCAGTTACTAACTTTTAAGAAGAAGTCCAACTTGCCAGAAGCCTGAAAAAGAGACTTTCAATGGCCACTTGGTTTTCTCCCCATACAGCTGTCCCCTGCCATGTTATGCCCTGAAAGGAAGGAATAAAGTGCAAGGGGACTAGGGGTGATCAGAAAGGAGTATCTGGCACCCACAGGCTTTTTCAGTATCAAAAAGGGAACTCAGGAGTCTTAATGTCACTGTCCAGTCTCTACCTGCTCTAACCAGACCTAAACAGCAGTGGTCAACAGTGTTAGTTTTACAGCACAGGGCTGGCCTGCCAAGCCTCAAGCAGAGCAGAAAGTCGACTCTATTTCCCTACTCAGCCAGATCCCCTTTGGCAGCACCTCATCCAAACCCTGCCCTCTTCCAGGCAAAGGGACTGTGAGTTGAACAGTTATGTCGTGTTCGTGGTTCCCAAGGGGGGAAAAGGGCACAGTGTCAAGTCACAACTCCAGAAGGAACCATGGCTACGCATCAACCTGATGCCTATAGGTTTTGTACTTCTCACTCTCCTAACCCTAGTCCTAGCTCTACCATAACCTGAAGCCTGGGCTGGTGGGAGTCCTCCCAGCACGAAGCCCTCACTGTTACAACCTAATCTGCTTTGGAGACAACCCAATTAAATAACCTCACACGTGGCTGGTGGAAATTGTTTATTTGTGTAAGTTTCCATCATACTTGCACACATGTAGGGGACCCAAATGTCGCTTCTCTAGTAATGTGAGAGTTACGGATGGCAATGAAACAACATGGGAAATGCAAAAAATAAAGGAAAGCAGGAAGACACTCTGTCCTGGGCTTCTCCTTCGCTATGGAAGGCCTTTTTCTGCTGTCTCAGGTACACGAAATCCCTCTAGGACAGACCTAGTAGTGAAGCCATCTAAAAAGCTCCTCATGGGCACCCAGTGCTGAGCACAGGGAGAAAGATGCACAGCAGCCACTTGACTGTTCACCTGGCTGAGATGTCCTGGCTGCATCTGAAGATGGTTCTACCATCCTAGCTGGTCTCCTACAGCACTTTCTGATCCAGTTTACACTGCCTCAGTACCAAGCACACAGAGGCAGATACGCTGTACCTCCCCGTGCTGCTGCAGCTTCTCCTTGACATCACAAAACAGAGACAAAAATAACATGAAAAGTGCCTGAGCACTTCACTCTTGCTGCTGTCATATCCTCTTCCCATAACAAAGCAGCAGCCAAAATTAGATGCCTTTTAAGGGATTACAAGTAGCAAAAAAGTTCACCAGAAGAAAAATAGCCCAGATCACATTAAAGGCCAAAATTACGTCACTGAGTCAGTTATTAGTCCAAAACTCTTCCCTTTACAAGTCATGGGGGACAGCCCAGCAGCCTTGTGGAAAACATCACCAGCAGGCAGCCAGTCTGACAGCAGCCAGGCCTGGCCTCATCCCTCACAGGGGAGAGAACAAGGAAGGCTGATTTTTGGATGATGCAAGTCGCTCTCCTACTGTGCATAAGCTCATTCAAACAAGAACCATGGAATGGCTCTGGGTAAATTCACCAGCAAAAAAGATGCAGGGAGGAAAAATGAAATATGTCTTTGTGTATTAATTAAACAAAATTGTGGGGGCTGGGGGGGGGGGGAGGGAGAGCAGAGTAGAAATATGAACGCAATGAAGGTCAAGGTATTGAAGTGCTTTCACAAATCCTCCTGGTGTAGAAAATAGTTCCTTTTCACCTCATAGGAAATTTTGTCATTAGTTTGTGCTGCTCCCACTGCAGCCATGCATCTTTCCAGCTACTTGGTAGGAGCAGCAGCTGCACAAAGGAAACCAAAGGGTGGATGAAAGAGAAAGGCGCAGGGTCCCTTTCCAGGAAGGATTTTGCCAAATTTGCAATCCCTTTGAAAACTGGAAGGCAGCATTTTTAGAGCCTTATGAGTTCCCTTCTCACTCTGTCGTGCCTAGAAAGGAAGGGCTGAAACCTGGATTTTATTCCTTGGGGAGACAGCATGGGAAGGGTTTGCAGGGATGTGGCAAGTCATCCTTAGCACACCAAACCTGACCCACTAAGCCCTGCTCTCCTCCCCTGGGCATCAAGCAGCCCTGTTGGCCTCAGAAACAAAACACAGGGGTAAAAACGAAGAGCCCTGCAAAAGCAAAATTAAAAAAAAATAACCCAGAGCCCAGCTGCCCCTATGCGAGGGACGGCGGCGATGGCGGCGCCGTGAGCTCACATCCTGCACCGCCCCTTCCCCGCCCGCCTCATGGTGCCGGTTCCGCCGCCCTGAGTCCCGCCTCGCTCCATCCCGCGGCCGGGGAGGGGGGTCCCGGCTCTGCCTGGCCAGGGCGAGCCGTGCCGGGCCGTGCCGAGCCGTGCCGGGCCGGTGAGTGCTGGGGAAGGGGCTCGGCTGATGGTGGGGGACCGCTGTGGGGGACAGCCCCCAGTGGCGCAGCCCGCAGCGGGGCCGGAGCGGCGGCGGCGGGGCCCGCTTGGGGTGGGGGGGGACACGGTGGCCGCCCCGGGGCTCCGTGGGGGGAAAGGAGCAAAGTTGTGAATGCTGCCGATGTGGGCCAGGTCTGTTTGGTGTGAAATAGTGTGAATTGTGTTTTGTTTTTATTTCCTGAGGCTGGGAGGTGCCGCCCGCCTGTGCGCCGTCATGGGGAACCAGCTGGCTGGCATCGCCCCGTCGCAGATCCTGTCGGTGGACAGCTATTTCTCCGACATCCACGACTTCGAGTACGACAAGAGCCTGGGCAGCACCCGCTTCTTCAAGGTTGCCCGAGCCAAGCACCGGGAGGGCCTGGTGGTCGTGAAGGTGTTTGCCATCCAGGATCCCACCTTACCCCTGACCAGCTACAAGCAAGAGCTGGAGGAGCTGAAGATAAGGTTGCACTCGGCGCAGAACTGCCTCCCCTTTCAGAAAGCGACTTTGTCCGAAAAAGCTGCCATGCTTTTCAGGCAGTACGTACGGGACAACCTTTACGATCGGATTAGCACCAGGCCATTCCTCAATAACATTGAAAAAAGGTGGATCGCTTTCCAGATCCTTACCGCGGTGGACCAAGCCCACAAATCTGGAGTCCGCCACGGGGACATTAAAACTGAGAACATCATGGTGACCAGCTGGAACTGGGTTCTTCTCACCGACTTTGCCAGTTTTAAGCCAACCTATCTCCCCGAAGACAATCCCGCTGACTTCAATTATTTCTTTGACACGTCGCGGAGGAGAACGTGCTACATCGCTCCCGAGCGCTTTGTCGATGGAAGTATGTTTGCTACGGAGCTGGAGAATATTCGGGATCCTTCGACCCCTTTGGTGGACTTGGCAAATAGCAATCAGCGAACGAGAGGGGAGTTAAAACGGGCAATGGATATCTTTTCTGCAGGTATTTGATCCGGAGAGATCAGTGTGTTCTTCATGGCTCTGTGTCAGGGGTGCACAAAAAGTTTTGTGTGTTTTTCTTTTATTTTTTTGGTTGTTTTTAACCAATTTTTAACTTCTTTTTTTTTATTATTATTATTTTTTCTACAGTGGGCTTAAGAGAACAGCATATGGGAAAAACTTGCTTCTTTTAAGCATTAAGACTGAATGCCAAACCTTTCATTCACAGAAAAAAGTATAGACACAATAGAGTAAGCCACAAAACTTAAGCACATCATGCTGAGGTGGCTGAGGTCCCAGGGATGCATACTGTATGTCTCATGGGACCCAAGAGGTGGAACCAGTCAGTGGCACACCTAAGATCCACCTGCCTGGGGACTGTCCCAGTTTTCAGTGCAATTTGGCGATGTTGTTTTTCAAAGCCCCTTCTTGTTTGATTTTTTTCCCACAAGTACGAAGCTGGATAACTCAGTAAGCTCCTCTCATGGTGCTTCTCACAAATATTTGATAGAGCCCCATTGTAGGAGCCTGTCCTGAGTCTTGGGCTTGTCTTGAGTAACTTGAAAGCCATATGTTTGGCCTATTTAAAATAATAATAATAATAAAAAAATAAATTAATAATAATAATAATAATAATAATAATAATAATAATAATCTGGATGTAAAGGTAAAGGTAACTGCATTTTCACCAGCTGCTCTTATGGCCAAACTTCCAGGCTGCTCCACTGATACAGCAGGATGCTGACCATTGGGAGTAAACTGCAGGAATGGGACACGAGCCTTTGAAGAAGACATGTATCATATACACAACAGGGGGGATGTGTTTGGCAATCTTGTCACTTCTGACTGAGCTTTTGAGCTTGTTTGAGTGAATGCACGCTGTCCCCCAGCATCACTGCAGAAGTAGAGGTTATTCCTTTGCCTTCTGTAAAAGGGCCACTTAGTTTTGACCTCCTGCCTGGTCCACACTTGATTTACTGCAAGACTTCTTCCATGTGACAGTGATGTGCATTCCTTTTCTGGTGTTGTATTTTCCAGCTGGCAGGTGGTTGAAATCAGTGCCTCATGTTTCCTAATTGCAAACTCCACTGCTGTTGGCAGGTTTGAAATAGAATACCTGGGAGATGTTTCAGGGATCAAGTGCAAAAGCCAGGTTTTAGAGGTGGAAATGCTGTCCTACTTCCACGAGCTAATTTGTCAGTTCCTTTGCCTCATTTTTAACTGAGTTAAGATTCACGTAGGTTCTGAGCTTATCCACATATAGGAAACAAAGTTAAAATGTCTGCTTATAATCCTCTGATATCTTTGACTATTTTTTTCCAGGCTGTGTAATAGCAGAGCTCTTCACAGAAGGTGTACCCATGTTTGATTTATCTCAACTTTTGGCTTACAGAAATGGCCACTTCTCCCCTGATCAAGTTCTAAACAAAATCGAAGACCGCAGTATCAGAGAACTGGTAAGGATGGACTACAGCAGTAGAATCATTTGTGTAATCTGTGTGTATTTTTTCACCTACATTGGTGACAAATTGTTTGTTGATTTTTTTATTTTTTTTTTTTCATTACAAATGTCTAAACCTTTAATCTTTCTCTCCCACTTCCTCCTGCTTCTGCCTTTCTCAAGGTCACTCAGATGGTCCATCGTGAGCCAGATAAACGTTTAGCAGCTGAAGATTATTTGAAACAGCAACGTAACAATGCATTTCCTGAAATATTTTACACTTTCCTTCAGCCTTACATGGCCCAGTTTGCCAAGGAAACGTTTGTATCGGCAGATGAGCGTATATTGGTCATACGTAAAGATCTGGACAACATCATTCACAATCTCTGTGGGCATGATCGCACAGAGAAAGCCGAGGGAGAGACAAAAGAGAATGGGCTGGTTATTCTAGTGTCTGTGATAACTTCCTGTTTACAGACTCTCAAATATTGTGATTCAAAACTGGCTGCTTTGGAACTGATCCTTCATTTAGCACCAAGATTAAGTGTAGAGATTCTTCTGGATCGTATTACTCCTTATCTGTTACATTTCAGCAACGACTCTGTGCCCAGGGTGAGGGCAGAATCTGTGAGGACACTAACTAAAGTTCTTGCTCTTGTCAAAGAAGTGCCACGCAATGATATTAACATTTATCCAGAATACATCCTGCCGGGCATTGCACACTTGGCCCAAGATGAAGCCACTATCGTCAGACTTGCATATGCTGGTAAGAGGAAATCCAGTCACAACTCCAAATCTTTTTTTTTATTATTTTATTTATTTTTTTCCCTGTATTTCCTTAACTGTCTTCTGGGCTACTCAAAATGATCCCACAGCTTGCTGTTTCTGTTTCAGTAAATCTCCCCAGAAGTTTCAGAAATTCCTGCAGGTAAAGATACCCATATTCACCTAAGCTAACTGATTCAGGGGGTGGCAGCAACTTAATAATTTCTGTGAGTTGGCTTGTATTATCAAATGAGTTTCTAGTGTAGGTCTGTGCCCAAAGTGAATAATTACATGTAAAATAATTGGCAAAACTCATTTGCTCTTTGCTAGATTATTTTTTTGTTATATGTATAAATTAACATTCATTCTCCTCCGTGGTTCTGCATGTGAAAAGAACTTGCAGAATGTGTATATTCATTTTGGGTTAGGGCCTGAATGTAGCACATGGCAAGTCTGCTCACAGCTAAGGGAAGGAGTCAGAGTTTAGATCCTCATGCTTAGGGAAGCAGCTCTGCATCTCTTCCCTAAATAAAAAAGAATGTAACAAGTAAAGCCACGTGTCCAAGCAGCCATGTGTATCTAAGTATGTGAACTGGGCTTTCTGAGCTTACCCACCCTTTGCAGCTTTTATAAATTTATTTTAGTTGATGTTTCATTAGCTCAAACTGTTTGCTTGGAGCAGCCCAACTGGAACGAATAAATATGAAACTCGATTTAAAGCATCAGTTTGTTATTATGTTTCAGACTTATTTTCCCACAGAGTGAAATTTGATATCTGGAGCTGAAATCATATTATTTTTTATGTAATAGATTGACTTAGACCTTAGCAGATGTATTCTTCATATTTTATTTAGATATCTGATTTCTGGTGGTTCAGGAAAAGTTTTGTAATACCTGCATTTTCTATTTACTAATTACCCTTATTTGCTATGACTAGCATGTTTTTACTTTTTTTTTTTAATTTACAAATCCATACTTCAGTTGAGGATGATGGCTGGCTGGTTTTTTTTGTTTGTTTTTTTTTGTTTCGTTTTGTTTCTTTTTTTAACTAAATAAACTGATAAAGCTCGTTATTGAAGGCAATGTATAGTAGTGAATAGAACCAGATGATTTTGTTCACCTTGGTCTTCCGCATTTAGGGCTTTATAAAAGAAACATTTTTCTCAAGCCTCACTTTTATTTGTAGACTAGGAAAAAAAAAACAACAACACAACAAAACCAAATCTTGTAAAATTCCAGTCTATTCATAATAAAATTCCAATTTAACTAATGTAAAGCTGAGCTTGTTAAATAAACTGAAATGGACAAAACCAAAATGCTATCTCTTTTCCTACAATTGCAAAAAGGCTGCAGATCTCACTGCTCAATAGATTCCAAATGCATTTGCTTAAACAGTTTCTCTTTTTATGTTAAGTGTATTGCCTTTATTTTCAATGCAGCTAGAATATTTTCTGAAATTTGACAGTTATTTGAATTGTAGATGGATATCTGGCTAAGTTGCCTTCAATTCAAGTGGCTTTTCTTTTAAGAAAGCAATTATCTTTCAATAAGTAAATAACAAAATATGTTTTTAAAGGCAGCTTAATGCTTGAGCTAACTTGTGTTACCATCGGCCACTGTTTGAAAGTGGTCAGACTGGTGACTTACCGGATTTGATCTGGGCTGTGTACAGTCTCCATCAGCATGCTGGTGTTGTCTTGGATGAGACTCAGAATGACTGCTTAAGTGGGACTAAAGCCTTGACGGGATTATTCCTGTGCCAGCAGCGGCCTGACCCATATAGCTTGGGTTGCTTCAGCAGCTTCCAAACACAGCAGAATGGTGCCAAATCCTGTGGATAAATATGGGTACGAATGTCCTAACATTGGAATCCAGCCCTCGAGGGTAGCCCTGTTGTTATTCCCTAGGGTACATGTCCTGGCGTGCTGGTTTCTTGTTTGTTTGGGTTGTTGATTTGGGTTAATTGGCCTTTAAGTTCTATCAAGTAACTGAGTCATTAGCCTGAGATTAGGTAGTGGTTAGGGCTACTTCTAGAAGACTAAAATTAGTTGTTACATTTGATATCCTTACAGTTTTTCCACTTGCTTACATGGCATTACTGTGTGATGTACTCAGTAGCTTCTCTGTGGTCAGGGACACGAGTCCCTGAAGTGGGTTAACAGAACATGTTGTGTAATTTCAGTGCTGTTTGCCTATTGTGACTGGTGTTCTGAGTGGTTTTAGTCTCTTGTAAGGGATCATCAGAAGGGTGTAAATTGGCAAAACAGAACAATTCTTAACCAAAATGTTTTCCTCTGCAGAAAACATAGCGTTGTTGGCAGAAACAGCTCTGAGATTTCTGGAGTTAGTCCAGCTGAAAAACCTGAATATGGAAAATGAACCAAATGGTGAAGAAATGGATGAAACATCTCAGCCTAGTGATAACTATGACACAGGTACTGTCACGCCTGCTTACCTTGCCTGCTTATAACAGCAAATCATAGGCCAAAGCTCCTGCTTAGTACTGATTTCACTCAACGCTTGAAGCTTTGCTTTCCTATTAGATGAGAAGAGTGCTTTGCCTCGACCAGTATCAAAGTGTGTCTGATACAGCTTCATGCAGAAACTGACACCTCTGTCCTGAACACTGTGAAAGACAAAAATAAATAAACTAGCACACTTTTCTTCTCCAGAAATTCTCAAGGTATTTGGCTCTGATGCTGACTGACTGGCTGAATATCCTGCTTCACTCATGGCCCCATAAATAAGTTAGATGCGTAAAGGTGGCTGTGTTCCAAATACCACTTCCTTTGAAGCGCCAGGCAGGGTTAGCTTTGAAAAATCTGACAAGTTCTAGCGTAATCATAGTACTGTATTGTTCAGTCATTCTTCCCCTTCTATTCATACGCCTGGCAATTTTTGTCTGTCTTTTGTCTGAAGATGCTGAAGATGTTGATGTCATTGGACAGTAACATGGCAATCTGTGGTATAGCACAGAAAATGAATTAAAATTCTAAGGATGGCTTTTTTTTATTTCTCTTGGAAAGGAGGGTTAAGAAATAAGTGGCCTTTGTGTCAGCTTCAATGCCTTTTAGTGATACATAGTTTTCTTGAATAATGCTGGGCAACTTTTCTAAATTGGGAAGAGCTTTTTGGTTAAAAACGTGTCATTTTAATCTACTTAGTCCAGAATAGATCTGTGACTAATTGTAATGATAAATGTCTCGTGCATACTCCATTTGTCAGGGAAAAATATGTGCTTCAATTATCTTTTAAATAGTTGCAGAACAATGCCTTTAAAAAAAAAAAAAAGGGCTCCTTTCAGTTCTTCATGTAAGCCATTCCGTGTTGAGAATTGCTTAAGTGTGAAAGAAAGGTAGGTCCATCTCACAGGCTACGTTTCTAAGAGATACTGTCCTCTATTCCTCAAAATAGCTTGGAGATAAAAGAAGTAATGCAAGGAAGAAAAGTTTGATTAGTTCTATTCTTTTCATGCTTGCAGAAACTGAGCCTGAGAAATCTGAACCCAGAAGGCAACTTTTCTATGTGACTGACAGTGTTGTAGAAAGCAAATTAACTGGTCTTGTGACTGCCTGTGGGCAAATGGTAATTACTCCTGCAAAGCTGGGATAGCTATCAGAAAATTTTGTGCTATATGCTTGAAAACCTCCCTTGTATGGTTTTCAGTATTAGCTTATGCATTAACAGTATTATTACTGCCACTTAATGGAGGTGGTTCATTTTTCAGTTGCATCATGGAATAGAAGCCAGGGGTGAGGTCACTTTCAAAGTGTTTTGTCAGTGTTGTTAGGGTGACTGCTAGTATTGAATGAAATTGGAAGTACTTTTTGGAGTATTGTTTATTTCTCTCTGACCTTAATGAAGCTAATCTACACACCTAAGTAAAAATATAGCCTTGATCTGTTGTCAGTTCACAAATTTGGAAACTGACAGTCAAATAAACGTGTAAAGCCAGAATTGTCTTGAAGTACTTTGTTTACTGTTGTAACATTGCTGCTAACTTGTTCTAATGATTCTTCACATCTGCATTTCACCTATATGTGAGATGAGTTGGTTCATCCGAGTTGAAGTTATGACAAATTTAGAATTACGTTTTTCTGGGAAGAATGTCTCTCTTTTCTGGGAAGAATATCTCTTTTCTATAGTCTTTGACTTTACCCTCACTCTATTGCTTAATCTGAAGGTTTTTGTATGCCAGTCCTTGGAACTGTTGGGATCCCGTGGCATTGTCGATCTCAGCAAGTTCTTCAGGGAGTTTTTCAGGATGGTGTATCAGTGTAACTCCTTTAACAACAGGCAGTATATGTGCACATGCTGTTTCTCACCAATCCAAATGTTCGCTCTTGCAGAGTTACAAGCGTTGCATGAAATGGTGCAGCAGAAAGTCGTGACTTTGCTGAGCGACCCAGAGAATATTGTGAAACAAACACTAATGGAAAATGGAATAACACGTCTCTGTGTCTTTTTTGGACGTCAAAAAGCCAATGATGTTCTTCTGTCTCATATGATCACTTTCTTAAACGATAAGAATGACTGGCATCTTCGAGGAGCTTTCTTCGACAGCATTGTAGGTAAGTGTATGTTTTCAGCCAGCATAGAGAGGTAAAATGTAAATTTTATTTCTGCATATCTTGGAAACTGTTAAGTCATTTCTTATTAAAGATTAATTGTTAGGAAAGATTTAGATTTAGATTAAAGATTAATTCTTAGGAAAGATTTAGATTAATTAAAGATTAATTCTTAGGAAAGGACCTGCTGCATTATTGTGTGTAAATGTTTCTTGATGGAGTTCACAAGAGACAATGTAAATATAATTATACTTTTTTTTGGTCCAAATATTTCATACAAATGAGACTGACACATTTAAGGCTAGGTTAGATTAACATTAAAAATAAACTTTATTTTTTAAAAATCCTTTCTAAAGCCACTAAGTGAAAAATTAAAATTACAACAAATAAATGCTAGATTTCTGAAAGCCTTCGAGTGGATGCATTTCTTTACATGTGTGCACGGTCCAATTAACCTCAATAGACCTGTTCATTTGATGAAAACTATGAACTGTTACAGGTTAAAATTATAATTTGAAAACTTTTGCGCTTTAAAACATCAATGAAAGATTTTAATCAGTTCATACAAATTAACAATTTTAAAAACCTTGCCAGTGACATGATGGTTTTTGTATCAACTGTCTAGTGTATTTAATATTCCACTTATGTTGGAAATTATTCCATATAACTATTGTTCAGGATTTTCAGGCCAGGAAAACTTTGCCACAGCAGACTACAGTATTTGAGTTTAAAAAAAAAAAAAAAATGGTAGTGCTGGTGCATGGCAAGAAAAAGGAGCACAGCCAAACTTCCAGCAGGGCCATTATGATATGCACATGTTCCATTACAAACAGAAGCTACAGAATGCTGCACCGGCAAACCCTGCCAAGATGTGATGCTGATAGCTTGTCAGAATTAGTTTAGAGGGACCAATGGGGTAGCCAAAGCACAGGTCACAGTGCCCTGGTTTCTTGCAAAAGGCATGTAGAGAGATGTAGTACAACTGAGTGTAAAAACCAAGACATGCAGCCTGCATTTTTAACCCCTCTTATTTCCAGTATCTCTTCAAAATCTCCACAGACGTGTTCTAAATTTGTATTTTTGTCTTATGCTGTGTTACCCAAAGTTTGTGCACTTTTAAAAAAGTGAACTAACTCATGTTTAATTATGTGCAGCCAGTGCATATAAGAGTTTAGAAGCCCTTTTTTTTTTTTAACTTGGGGTTAGTAGAAGATGTAGATTTAGTAATGTTAAATCATTTAACTTCCCATGTTATATTGTGTTATTGCAAGGTGGTGCTGGTCAACCTAAAAGACTGAAATAAGATTAGAAATAAGTATGCGTCCTTCCTAGTCTTTAACACTTTTTTTTTTTTTTAAATCTCTGATTATAATCTGTGTCCCCGGTCTTATAAAAAATTTTAATGCACATCCTGCGTTTTGCACATTCACGGTTTTGTAGGACTGAGGCCTTGATGTTTGTTTTCTGCATTGCTGTCTCAATATATGCACATATTTCTTGTTTTGATAACTTTCTGGAAAATGCCCTTGCCTTCCAGAGAATCAAGATTTCAACTTTGGTGAGGAAAGGCAAGGAAATGCTACTTTGGATTTTTATGTGTTTTCTTTTTGTTTTGTTAATGTTTCAGGTGTTGCTGCTTACGTTGGCTGGCAAAGCTCATCAATATTGAAACCTCTGCTTCAGCAAGGTCTCAGTGATGCTGAAGAATTTGTCATTTATAAGGCCCTCAATGCTCTTACTTGTATGTGCCAGTTAGGCCTCTTGCAAAAGCCCCATATTTATGAATTTGCTTGTGATATTGGTAAGTTGGAATACTGGAGATTACCTTGTTTTGATATTAAAGAAAATTTAGTACTGCATAAAGCTTCACAGTCAGCTTAGCTGTCCAATATGCAAACCTGTTGTACTCTTTTAGAGTCTACTTGAAATTAAGTTAATAAATTGTTGCTTGTTGGACTCTGTTAGTGCTCAGAACTCTTTAAAAAATAAAAAAAATCATTTTGGTGGAACAAATGGAAAACATCTTCTCTGACTTTATATAGGATGGCAAAAAAAAAAAAAACAATACTCAAACCTTAAGTCTGAAAACTTTCTGCTTTAAGATCTTTTCTTCTTCATGTCAACCTCAGATCACTAGTTCCTTTCTGAAAGTTGGTCAGGCACATATCTGGCAAACTGTCTTACCCATTGGCCTTTGATGAACAGGGGAATCCAGTCTTTCAGACAATACATGATCCCTTCTCATCCTGTTTTGAAGACCATAAAATTCCATCTCACTCATTTACAATTTATTATAGAACTTTAAAAAATGAGTTGGCCTCTACTTCCTCATCAGGCTTTTCAGCTTAATTTGAGCATCCACCAGCTATTTGTAGAAAAGAAAAGACCAACTCATCTTTGAAACTGTGTGCTTCTTCCTGTTACGACTTTTCAAAAGCATTCAGAATTTGAGGCAGATGATCCGTGGTTATATCTCATGACTGGATACTGTCCCTTGATTATAACTTCTTAAAACCCACGTAATTGAGACAGACTTTTTAGTCTAACAAGGGAACTGAGAAGTAATCTTATGATATAAACAGTGACTGCGCAAGGAAAAAAGTGGAAGAAGGAAGGAATAAAGTATTTACTTAAAAATTTAAAAATTTAAAAAAATAAATCACTGTTATTTCAGTTCTCTGTAACTGCCCAGATTAAGGTTAGCATTTATTTTTGGCTTAGTCTCCTTTCCAAATCTAGAGTTGACAATTAGGAAGTGAAATGAATAAACAGGAAAATCAAGCTTTTTGGCAACAGCAAGGAAGCTGAGCACCACAAGCCCAGTAAACTCTCTGAAATAGTCTTCTCAATCCATTTGTCAACGTTGGTGCTCTGCAGGACAAAGGGTTGAATTTGGGGGGTGATTCTAGGGAAGGAAATCATATCACAGACTGCCATATACATGATGATCCTCTCTCTTTAATTTGAATGATGTATTCTAACAGCTTAATTTTCTTTCAGCGCCTTTCCTGTGCCATCCTAATCTGTGGATACGTTACGGTGCAGTGGGCTTTATCACTGTGGTAGCACAGTATCTAAATATTGCTGATGTCTACTGCAAGCTAATGCCATACCTCAATCCTTTTATCACACAACCAATAATACAGGTAATATTTCAACTATTAATATGAATGTACCCCAAGCAGTCATAATTCTTAGGTCTGTCATTCTCATGCTTCTGGTTACTAGATTTATTTATTTTTTTCTAGTAAGTGTAGAGGTGATACAGTTTTTTGATCTCAGCAAACGTTGACTGAATGGCCGTTGCCATGCATGTTTGAAAGGCTTGTCTCAAATTTGTTGTTTGCAGTAACACTGCTGCGATGTTGCACTACTCTGCAGAAGTCTAAAAGGCATGGAAAGTTGGCTATGACCCAAGTGTTTCTGTGCTCTGTGCTTTCATCTACAAGAGTAGTTTGCCCCGCTGGCTGAAAACATGAACAGTCTGCTAGTGTTGCTAGCTTGTGGTTTTCACAGTGCTACTTGTGTGCTTTGCCCAAGACTAAGAGCAGAGTGCTCAGCATGAGTAAGTTGAGCCATTTCCTAACACAGTATGTCTTGGAATGACCTGCGTGATGCTGGTAACGTGAATTACCTTGACATCTTTGTGTACAACTTTAGGACCTGTAGATTTCCTCTCAGGTCTTTAAATAGATAAGAAACAGTCACAGTACTTGCATTGAAAAGTGCATCATGTGTTTAACCTTTTTTTTTTTTTTTTTTGAAATCATGGAGCTGGCACCTTAATTAAAATAATATTTTTCTCTGTTTACCTCTCCTTGACCAGCTTTTGCTGTGTTTTAGGCATGGGTTGATAAATATCTGTCTTGTTCGTTACTTGCTTCATTTCTACTGTACGAATCTTTTCTTTGCTACGCAGTACTAAATATAGTAAGCAAGCAGGGAGTTGGGTTGTAATGAAGAAATCCTCACTTTGGACTAATGTTGAATTTGTATTTCGTATAGACAGCCTGTTATGAGGAGTAAGTCCCAGACGTTGAATCACCACCTGTCAGAATCGAAAGTTGTTGTTCTCTGTCTTAATAGTAACGAGCAGTCTTTATAAGGACTTCCACAGTTAATGATTCTAAATTATGCCCCAGCCCATTGGTTTCTTGTGACTTTACTAAATTCGCAACATGCTTTTGATTATTACATAATTACATTCTTGTGCATCCTTATGCCATTGTATACACTGAAGGAAAGTCAGTAATCTGACTGATCCGGGAGCTCTTCTATTTAATACTTTTAGAGGGTAAATGTAAGACAAAGAGTGACACAGTTTGAAATAGTGTTGCACTACTAGTGGAATTCTTAATTCCACTTAGCAATGCCAAACAAAAATTCTGAGACTGCTGGGAGAACAGGGAAAGAGAATTGAGAAAATCTGATATATCTGGAATGAACAACACAGGGAGAGATTTTATTTTTGAGAAAGGAGAGAAGTTGAATTTAGATTATTGGCATAATCATGTGCAATAATTTTGATGTGCTATGTGATCATTGTGTTGTTGTTATTGTAAGCTTAAAAGTATCTCTTCAGGACAGAGTTTAAAAGTAACTTTTAGAGCAAGCCTTCATAGGAAGATATTTTTATTAATATTTGTACTTGTCCAGTTACCGATTTGTGAGTTAGGGAAAAAAAAACAAACATAAACTACTGTAGACATGAAACTACAGCACTTACTGTTAGATTTCTCCATATCTATATGGATATCCTCCGTGTTGACTGGTTTCTCTTTTTGAATTGCAGATAGATAAAGAAATAGTTCTGCTAAGTGTACTTAAAGAGCCTGTCAGCCGTTCCATATTCGATTATGTCTTAAGATCAAAGGATATCACAAGCCTCTTTCGACACCTTCAGATGCGTCAGAAGAAGAGGAATGGTGCTCTCCCTGACTGTCCACCCCCCGAGGACCCTGCCATTGCACAGCTGCTGAAGAAGCTACTTTCACAAGTGATTGTTTTTCATTTGTAATATGAGAGTCTTGGGCTCTGTATGTCTCTACAGTAACCCTGCAGTTGCTCTTAGAGGCTTCTGGTCTGAGGTTCTGATCCTTGAAACTATTGACTTCTCTGATTTCAGTATACGCTTGCAGGACAAAGAGTTCAGGAGTCATGGAAGTGTCTTACAAGATCTACCAGAAATAGGGCGGCCTTATGTCTGGATTTCCCAAATATATCCTCTTTTTATAGACTTCAGTTGTATGTCTCAATTTCTGACGTACACAATATGTCAGTATTACAGAGTACGGGCTGTGTAGAGTGCTGTAGAGAAGAGTATGCATTTGTTGAAAAGACAGACATGCAAATAACAGTGCCAAAGCCAAAGGGAACTGAAAAGTTTTGAGGTTTACATGTGAAGAGGGGAATGCTAAGAATCACCCACATAAAGTAGTGAGAAGTGGGAAGAGGAAGAACTGCAGCTAAGTGTGTGTGGTTGGGTTTTGTTTGTTTTTCCTATGTTTTGTGGGCTGTAAGAATAGCTGAGGTGGCAAGTAAGCAGATTGCACCAGACAGTGATCCAATATTAAATGCAATTCTGCTTTTTCACCATTCCTAGGCATTTACCTGAAGAAGAAAGATGTACTACAGCAACTTACCCAAAGCTCGTATCATATGAATGATAGACTGGTGTCTTGAGTTCTGGGGATGTGCTGCTCTATCCCTTTGCATCTGAGCCAGTCATTAGTCTTGCTGCTGCTTGCATCTTCATGCCTTGATTCATGTTCTTGCTCAAAAAAGAAATAACATCTTTTCTCTCATTCTGCAGGGGATGACTGAGGAGGAAGAAGACAAACTGTTAGCACTGAAAGACTTTATGTTAAAATCAAATAAAGCTAAAGCCAACATAGTGGATCAGAGCCACCTACATGACAGCAGTCAGAAAGGAGTGATCGACTTGTCAGCTCTGGGAATAACTGGCAGACAAGTGGATCTTGTTAAAACAAAACAGGAGCCTGATGACAAACGTGGTTGGTATATTTTGTGGTCTATATAGATAAAGTATTGTTTTTCCTTCAGAGAACGAAGTCTTTAGTTTACTCAGCAATTCATCCTACATAACTTTCACCATCCTTACAGTTTGCAATAAGGAAATCTAGTGAAATTTCTCTGTAGTTTGCTGCTATTTGAAACATGAGGGGCTGGAATGCTCTCTGCAACAGTGAAAGATAAGAATATTTTGCTTTTAAGAGTACTTAAATAACATTACATTTGCAGTAGCAATATGCACAGGTTGTATGTGCTGATTGCAACAAACAGGACTAGAGACCCGTGGTAAGTGTAAATTGTGAAGGATACAATTCTACTATCTTTGTTTCCTCTTAAGAAGTGATGAGATCTTTAAAGTTGAAAATCCAGGATGCTTTCTTGAGGTGGTATGGGGAAGACTGAAGCATAGGTGTGAAACAGGCTAGCACTGAGGAGTGTTGTCATTCATCCAATTACATACTTTTTTTGCTTTAGAGTTCATCTCCCTCTCCACCCTCATTTTACTTTGTTTCCTGCTTTCCTTTATGCTTAAAAAATAACAACAAAAATAAACACACAGAAAAACGCCTCTCGTATTCCCTGGCTCACCTTTTAAATCCACTTTCTGCTAACCTTTTTCCAGTTGTCTGTATCCTCAAAAGTTTTTCTTCTAAGTGGTGTTTGATCTTCCTCTTAGCTCTTTCAAACTTGTAGGTCCCTTCTCTGTATGCCACTGTTAAGTTCTGTGGTTTTAGATGTAAAATACAGAAATATCTGCAAACCATGTAACTATTGCCATCTTATTTCCATAACTAAGAAACTCTCTGCAAACGTTTTGCATCTAATTTTAAAGGAAAGTACATGAGTACAGGATTTTTAATTTTTGTGCATCCTCTGGAGTCAGGAGTGGGCAGGATTTAAAAGTTAGTAGGTGGAGCATGTGCTTGGTGTGATTTCTTTTATGCAAAACTCTTGTCTGCAAAGTCTTTGTGCCTTCAACTTTCCTTCACTGATTTCATCCAAATCTAATTTGTCATGTTTTCATTTCACTTTCTGTATTTTACAATTTTAAGTGACTCCAAAAGAATGATGAAAATACATTTCCTGTTTACAGATAACATTCTTGAATCTACAGATGATGTGATTTTGATAGAAAACTGATTGTATTTGATTTATTTACTGTTCTATTACAAACTTATCCCAGACTTATGCCAGTAAAGGAGTAACACTTGCAAGGAAGCATTTTTCACGTGGAGTCTAATTTTGCAGCTTTATAAATAGAAAATTTCATGATACTGGAATGAGTCAACTCTAGGTTTAATAAGGTGTAAACAGAGCACTTGTCACATGTTCTGTTTGCTTCATAAAGCTCTGTTAGCCAACTTAAACCACCTACCAGTGGTTTTTCTCCATTAACTATATACGTAATAAATTGGCATGCAGACATTAGTCTCACATGTAGTCTGAAAGCAATGACCAGCCTAAATGAATGTTGTCATCATTGCATTTATTCTCTCTCTTCCCTCCCTCATGCCCCAACTGCTTATAGCTAGAAAACACGTAAAGCAAGATTCAAATGTAAATGAAGAATGGAAAAGCATGTTTGGGTCCCTGGAACCATCTAACATCTCCCAGCCAATACCCAAAGGACACGGGCAAACAACTGATCCGGAGTCTATCCAAGCTGGGAAACCGCTTCGTTCAGAGTCCTCAGCTGGCATTTGTGCTGCTTTATCGTCCTCTCCACAGGTACTGCTGAAAAACACCATCTTTGCATCTTTCATCTTAAACTGCAATGATTCAGTTGTTTTAACGTGGAGTGGGACTACGGGGAAGTGGAATTCTTGTTTTGTTTGGAACTCACTTTAAACTGTTGCTGTTCTCTGGTGTTTTTCTCCAGCAGAGTAGCAGACTTTAAGCTTCTTATATTAAGCTTCATATTTAAAATATGAATCAAAAGAGGAGGGAAATAAGTTTAGTGACTTGAACAGAAAAGCTTTGCTAACAAATGCATGCTTTGCATGAAGGCATGGAGCTTTGCATAACAGCCAATTGTTAGATAAGCTGTTCTGCCAGGAAAGACTTCTCCTCAAGTTGTATGCTTGGGTACATGTTGCGAGGAAGAGATGAGATACCATGACTTTAACTTGGAAAATAGGAACTGGTGTATCACATCATAGCTGCCTTTAGACATCCTGTACCTGTAATACTTGATACTGGCTACAGAAGGATGGGTAGGGAGCCTTGCAAGCTGGGGAAGCATCTCTTGAAACTGAGCTCTGCTTTCTATTCAGTTTCTAGTTGGAAATTAACTTCTGCTAGCTTTAAATGAGTGTCCGCTCTGAACTGAGGTGGAAACACTTCACACTTTTATTTTTCAAGCCAAATATAAGCATTTAATCATTTGGGAGCTAATCTGTAATTCTGTCAGTCTTAAGAATGATAACTGTTCCTGTAGTCATCACATGGAGGTGTGTACAGCACATTAGCTTCCACAAGTAGAACACAGAACAGACTAGGCAAATGGGGTAGGGTAACTGAATGATTATGTTTTTCTATAATTTTCACTCTTTAATTGTTTTCAAAAGTGATATGTTTGATTGAGTTCATATCATGATGGATCTGAAATATGAAACTGTCAGTAATGTTGTTGCAATTGTATATTTGTATTAAAACCAATCACTTCTGCAAACATTTACCATTGTAAAATGTAAGGCATATACTTTTAAGTGCTTATCTGTTACAGACGTCCGATGGAACAGTTGTTCAACCCAGGAAACCAACGATACAGGTACCGAGCAGTTCAGTGTCCCCATCTGCATACCAGCTACGTATCACCACTTGCAAAACCGAGCTTCAGCAGCTGATCCAGCAAAAGCGAGAACAGTGTAATGCAGAAAGAATTGCCAAGCAGATGATGGAGAATGCTGAGTGGGAGAGCAAGCCTCCACCTCCAGGTAAATCACAGGTCACCGAGGTCATTAGGCAAATAAAGAAAAAAAAAAGACAAAAAAGAAGAGTTAAAACCTATTAATCTCAAGGAAAAACACAAAACATTAAGAAAACAGGAAATTTTAGGCAATATGCCTGCTATGCAGAACAGCTATTTAGCAAAATGTATCTGTGACCTATGGAAGAGGATATGGACCCTAGATCTTTACTTTTCCAGTAATGGACCCAAACCACTGTTGTAAAGCCCAGGGTGTGCTACCTCTTCCAGAGAGTTTTATGAAGCAGGATGTTTACAACAGGGTTGGTGGCAGATAACTTGCCATCCTTTAGCAGCCTGTAGCTTGGTTTCAGGAAGGGGAGAAATGCTGTTGGAAGGTGAGAACTGTGAGTATTTTTACCCAGGGAGTGACTCCAGATTTTCAGCCATCCTGTGTGAAAGTTTTAAACTCTCAGCCAGGTTTTCTTAACCAGTGGCACACATACTGGAGTGAGCTGTTTGAGCTGCCCTTGTTTACAAAGGAACCTGTCACTTTCCATGGTTGTAATGGTGATACAGGTGCCTAGCCATAAACAGATGTGTTCCCTCACTACACTTGCTTTCAGAGAGGAAGGAAAGCCGTTTTTACCTCTTCTTCCTTTTTCTTTACCAGAAAGGAGCAACGCCCAGGTTTTGCTGAACAGGGTTTTGGCGGCAACTGTGGAGGAAATGTGCACAGTTTTAAATTTGCCACCTTCCTATGACCCCAACTTAAATTTTGATGCTCCAAATTAAGTTTGTAATTTACCCAGATTAGCCCTCAGAATTTTCTGCTGGTATTGTCCACTCCATGTGCTTGTTACTGGGTATCCCTTATGGAGATTCCAGGCTAAGGGGAATTCATGTGCTTAAATTCCAGATGTTAGCAGAGTCTGTACTAGCTAGCCGTGCAGTGATCAACACTATGATGCTAAAGTCTCTTGGTAAATCTAGCATTAAGGTACATAGCTAGGTGTATACAGCTTCCACATCAATTTAAGGGAAGTTGTTGAAAATTACAAGGAAACTGATCAAGCCAGATAGCATTTTAACTTAGCTAACCTTGACTGAGCTTGGTTATGTTATGTGTTTGTCTTTTGAAGGGAGTTTTAGGACTTATGAAATAATGTGTCCTAATACAAGCAGCTGATTTGCTCAGCCACAGAAGGGATTGAGTGCCAGAATCATAAAATCATCAAATGGTTTGTGCTGGAAGGGACCTAGAAGATCACCTCATTCCAACTCCACTGCCATGGGCAGGGTTGCCACCCACTAGATTGGGTTGCCCAAAGCCTCATCCAACCTGGCCTTGAACACATCCAAGGGTGGGGCATCCACAGCTTCTCTGGGCAACCTCTTCCAGTGGCTGCCACCCTCATAGTGAAGAATTTCCTCCTAATATCTGATCTAGATCTCCCCTCTTTTAGTTTAAAACCATTCTCCTTGTCCTATCATTATCTGACTGAGCAAAAATGTTGCTCTCCATCTTTTTATAAGTCCCCTTTAAGTACTGAAGGGCTATGATGAGGTCTCACCAGAGCCTTCTCTTCTCCAGCCTGAACGTCCCCAGCTCTCTCAGCCCTTCTTCACAGGAGAGGTGCTCCAGCCTTCTGATCATCTTTGTTGGCCTCCCCTGGATCCTCTCTAACAGCTCCACATCCTTCTTGTGCTGGGGGCCCCAGACCTGGACGCAGCACTCCAGGTGGGGCCTCACGAGGTCAGAGCAGAGGGGCACAATCCCCTCCCTCACCCTGCTGCCCACCCCTCTGCTGAGCCCAGACTCAGCCCAGACTCCGTTGACTGCAGGCTTATGTCGAGCTTCTCATCCACCAGAGCCCCCAAGTCCTTCTCTGCAGGGCTGCTCTCAATGAGTTCTTCTCCCAGTCTGTCCTCATGTCTGGGATTGCCCCAACCCAGGTGCAGCACCTTGCACTTGGCCTTGTTGAACCTCATTAGGTTCACGTGGGCCCACTTCTCCAGCTTGTCCAGGTCCCTGGATGGCGTCCTGTTGTATCGACTGACCATTCACCGTGGTGTCATCTCCAAACTTGCTGAGGGTGCACACAATCCCAACAACTTCCAAATGTTTAATCTAAGCTAAATCTTTAGTTTAGTCTAAAGCCACTACCCTTGCCCTATCCCTACACTCCCTGACAAAGAGTCCCTCCCCAGCTTTCCTGTAGGCCCCCTTTAGGTACTAGAAGTTCTCTATAAGGTCTCCCCAGAGCCTTCTCTTCTCCAAGCTGAACAACCCCAACGCCCTCAGCCTGTCCTCACAGGGAGGTGCTCCAGCTCTTATCGTCCTCATGGCCTGCCTCCGTACTTTCTCTAACAGGTCTATGTCTGTTAATAATTTTTATATTTAAAGTTTCTGTGTTACTCTAAAATTTGCTGTTTCTGTGTTACTCTAAAATTTGCTGTAGTGTCTACTTCATTAATCTTCACCTGTTGTTAATCCTTCACTGAAGCAGACACCTGTTAGCAATGAAGCTCGATATGTCTCCTTTGCTTATGTCAGAGGAGGAAACATCACACAGATCTTGACAATTGCCTGGCAAGAGTTACTGCATGGCTGCTCAAGTCCTCAATTTCTTTTTGAAGGACTTGAATAAAGTTTCCTTGGGATTTAGTAGAGCTGTAACTTTGTTTTATTAGGTACATAAAGCTGATGTGTAGCATGTGCTGCAATTCTGAGCCTGTCACTTCAAGCACTACATAGACAATCATAAGCCTGCTTAGATGTGTTGCTCACTATGTGCATTTGGGGCATTTAAGGGATTTCATTTCAGAGCACAGAAGTATGCATAGGCTGATTACAGGTGATCTGTGCACTAGTTTCTTTTTATAAAGAAACCACTTGCTCAGTTCTGCCCATAGACTTCAGTTCAGAATTGAAAAAGCTTTTGCCTTGAACTTTTAAAATGCATTTCCTGTGTGTTTTCAGTGCCTTCTATACTTTGGAACTATAATGACTATCATCCACCAGAAGACATACTGGGATAGATCAGGGAAATTTTCTTGTTCCTATTAGGTTACAAAATTAACCCCAAACTTTCTGGTTTTGTGTTTTCCCTGTAGGATGGCGTCCCAAAGGGTTATTGGTAGCTCACCTCCATGAACACAAGTCTGCAGTGAACCGCATTCGGGTCTCTGATGAACATTCCATTTTTGCTACTTGTTCAAATGATGGCACAGTGAAAATCTGGAACAGCCAAAAAATGGAAGGAAAAACCACTACAACCAGGTAGTTTTAAAACTCATAGGACTATGGGGGCTACTATTTAGAATAAAAAATGGAGTAGAGCTCAGAGGAAATACGAATCACTTGTTGCTATGTTGGAGATTTTATTATTGAAATATACTGGTGTTTTTCTTGGCATGCAAGCCTAAGATAATAGTTTGCATTTGCAAACCTTTTTCTTTCATTATTTAATTGAAACAGCAGAGGGAGTGCTTCACAGTTGTAATTACAGGCTCTTCATTTCTAAGCATAAACAAAAATATTTTGGTGGTGCTGTTTAAAGCCATCTGAGTTTGTTTGGCGTTTTTGTTTGTTTGTTTGTTTTGTATTGTTTTGTTTTCAACAAATTAGCTTTATTCTAAACTGTCTCATCCAGATACGTGATGCGGGAAAGCTGTATTGTTGATTGAAACAGAGATAGGAGGATATGAGGCTGACAGGCTCTGCAAGAAGTTATCTTTGGAAGAAGAGGATATGCCTGAAAATACTTTTGAAAAAGAGGCAGTAGACAGCAGTATCAGTTACGTAACAGTAACTACAGTATGCTACTTTGATACAGATCTAGGTTAGACTGTTATTTTTTAGTAGACAAATGTGTGCTGCTGCAATTGGAGAGACTGTCATAGCCTAAAGGGTCAAAGATGGACAGTTAAGCTTGCAGAAGCAACTCTGGCTTTGTTGCTCTCTAGTTTTGCAACACTTAGTAAACATTCTCAGAGCTCTCTCAGGAGCCAGTGGTTTTAAATAGGTATTTGTGGTAATGTAAATAAAAATTACTTCTCTTAAAATACATTTCCTCTCTTTCTCCCCCTCCTCATTTCCTGTTCAGATCAATTCTGACATACTCTCGAATTGGAGGACATGTCAAGACGCTTACGTTCTGCCAAGGCTCGCATTATTTGGCTATAGCTTCAGATAATGGGGCCATCCAGCTTCTTGGTATTGAGGCTTCAAAGCTCCCTAAATCTCCTAAAATTCATCCAATACAAAGCAGGTATGTACTTACAGCATTTAAATCTCACCACGCAGCTCAAGCTGTTAGTTTATTCCTCACTTAACGCGTCTTTGCTCTGTGCTTCTTGCTGGCTGATCAATCCTAGGCTGTCCTGGAAGGCTGTAAGCAGTGATCATATCCTGCTTTGTAAAGACAGGTTGAAAAGCAACAGTGGAGGGATGAGGATTTACAGCTCTAGGCTATTCGTATCTCCCGTGTCACCGGTCTCATTATGAGCTTCAACCAGTCACTCAGTCTGAATATTTCTCAGTTCTTTTATTTATGCACTGGGATTGGTAGTTTCTTACCTCCGCCATTATAATGTTAACATTTATAAAGTAATTTTGGAGATTCTTTTTAGAGGTCATCAGATGGTTATTCACAAATGAGCAATAAATGCTTTGGCCTTAGGCCTGCAGTGTTTTGTCCCAGGCTTTTAAGGTGAATAAGGTCACAAATATATGAGGGATTAGATACTATTTAGCAGAATGTTTGGGGATGATTTAGACCTTTCTTACCTGTCTCCATGTACGTGATTTTGAATAGTTGGCACTCATTCAGCAGCTTAATCTTCCAGCATGAGTGAGGAACACATCCAGGCTCCATCAAATCTAGCCTTTGTCTCAAAGACTGTTTTTTGTCCAAAGTAAGGTTTTTGTTTCAAATGTCTTCTCTTACTGGGATTAAGTTTGTAAATGAAGTAAGCAAAATCTAACGGAGATGTAAACTACAGACCAGAGACATGTTTCCCTTTTGGTGTACGCTGTGTTTGTGCCTGAAGAAGGTCCCATTTGCACACACAGTGCGTGGCTGAGTACAATTCTGGCAGTATGACAGTGGAGAGGAAAAAAATAAAAAAGGTATGCGTTCCTGCCTGTAGACTCTGGGTAGATTCATATCTGATAAGCATGGAACGTGAATCTGAGAGAAATATCTGAAACAAAGAGAGCCAGAGCACTGCAAAGAACATGCAAAGAGCTCTTGACAGTATTTTACTAGCCTGCAAAAGACTTGCAGGTTCTTCGAGCAGAGAGTTTTCAGAGAGTGTAAGCATCCGTTGCACTAAGAGTGGAAAGTTGATCCCAAGGCAGATGCCTTGAAGTAATGTGAAGACAATGCTGGTTGGCCTCAGCTACCAAAAGGAGTCTTAAACTTGGGAGTAATATTTTTGGCAGGGGGGTTGGACCAGATGATCTTTCGAGGTCCCTTCCAACCCCTTCAATTCTGTGATTCTGTGATCTGTTTCTAATTTATTTATTTATATTTTTAACCCAGGTCTCTTGATTTGAAGGATGATGGCTGCGTGGTAGACATGCATCACTTCAATTCCGGAGCGCAGTCAGTGCTGGCTTATGGCACAGTTAATGGGTCTCTGGTTGGATGGGATTTGCGATCTAGCAGCAATGCTTGGACGCTGAAACATGATTTGAAGTTAGGCCTCATAACTTCATTTGCTGTGGACATACACCAATGCTGGCTGTGTATTGGTAAGCCTGTATTTCTTATGAGCTGCTTTTTGTGTCCCCACTTTGGTTTTCTTTTACAATAACTGTAGCTCAAGTTTCTGCTTGATTTGATTGACTAGAATATGTTGTTCTCTAAGGGGAAGGAAATACCTCCTGATCTAATTGTGGGAAGTATTTTGTTCTATGATTATTTGAGGGTGAGGTCCCATCTCTCTAGAAACAGAGCACAACAAAGATGTTAAAACTGTGTAAAAACGCGTGTAATTGTCCCTCTGACTGTAGACAGCTGTCTCTCACCAGGCACAAGCAATGGTACCATGGCGTGCTGGGACATGAGGTTTCAGTTACCAATCTCCAGCCATTCTCATCCTTCCAAGGCCCGAATCAGACGCCTGCTCATGCATCCTGTCTATCAGTCCTGGGTAATTGCAGGTAAAAGATCTTAAACTTACCCTCATAGTTGCCATGGGTTGTTATTAAAGAAGCTTCTGTTACAACTTCTGCTTCAATCCCTGGGTCTTCTTTTTTTGTTTGTTTGTTTTCTTCTCTTGTAGTTTTTCTTGTGCTTTGCTTGGGGAAAGGAAAAAGGGGAAGTTCATACTTGTATTCTACCACTGTGCCCTTCTTGGCTTTTTAAATTTAAAAAAGAGAGAGGAAAAAATAATAATTAGTGCTAAACCATTATGAAAACGACAGCCTTTCCAATTCTCATCTTCTGGAGCATTACAACTCTTGTGAGTGTCCCTCCCTGTGTGCTAACACATCACTCTTTGTGGACAAAATGCAATAAAAGACAAAACCCAATCTTGTGCCATACATCGAAGTTGATGGGAATTCTGCCACTGCCTTCAGTGCCTTTGTACAGCAGAGACTGGAAGGTTGTTCCATGTCCAACTGCCTATCGAATCAGATCCAGCTGTGTCATGGGTTAGAGCTTTCTAAAAACTTCTGAGAGTCTTCATCTGGTGTACTCACAGCTGCTTCATCCTCACCGCATGTAGCCCCATCATACGCTGTGCGTAAGGAAAGGGCTTTTAAGTGTTTGTGTCAGGAACATTCTGAAGTGGATAAGTAGCTGAAACTAATCCTACAATAACAAAGCTGATGAAGTTGCTACAAAATGAGAGTGATTTGAGTTTCATATCTTACTTAAACTTGCTTCTTAGGTTTGACTACTTTTAGTAATGAATCACCCTGGGACCTAAACAAATTTCTTTAAAAACATGTAAATAAAGGAAGCTACTCTGTGCTTTCTATTTTTATTTTTTTTTCTTCTCTGCTAAAAAATAACTTAGTGACAAAATTAATCATTTTGGAATATTATTCAAAATCCTTGCCTGCTAAGTTGATGCCAAGCATGTAAATAGTCCCTTTAGCAGGATTCTTTGCCTGTCTACACTAAACGTGGGTGTGAAACTTCATTGTAGTTACTGAACTTGATAACTTTGGATTGCTGTCTTAACTGCCCAGGAGTAATCTCCGAAATCAGCAGTGCTGAACAGATCATCTGTCATTCCTAAAGAAGTGTGTGAAGTTATCTAGGGAGGAAACAATGAATTTTTAATACCTTTTTTAAAGGGTTGGAGATTAAAGTTCTCTTAAGGGAGGCACTGTAGTGCTATCAAGGGATGAAATCGACAAAATGCATGCATGGCTGATAAAGCAAGACTAACAAATGCTGCAGAGAGCAAGTGAAGAGCATCTCTGTGCCATCCTCTCTGTCATGTTAGTAAAGTGAGTAGTGAGAGCCAAGCCACATGTTTTATTTGTATGCATTGGCATTATCTTCCCTGTAGCTGTTCAAGGCAACAATGAAGTCTCCATGTGGGATATGGAAACTGGTGATCGACGCTTCACTTTGTGGGCCAGCAGCGCACCGCCTCTTTCAGAACTGCAGGTCAGGTCTTTTTCTCTTCCCACTTCTGTTCTGTAGCTGGGGCCAGAACAACCTCAGACTCCGTGCTGTGCGTCAGTACGGTTACCTGTCTCCATGGCCTTGCCAGTTGCACCAGCAACTTGCCCTGGTATTTATTTTGGCACCACAATTGTTTTGCTGTCAAAATTAAATCCCCTTTGTAAAACAGTAGTGTAACTTGAATCTTCATTGGTATCTTCCCCTCTCTGTGGAATGTACTTGTGACATTCTCTTTTTATATCCAGTCACATTCTCACAAAACCAGTGAGCCAGGCAGGCCTGTATAGATTTTTAGCAAAGCCAAAATTTATGGTATGGCATTTTGTACGTACTTTTACTTGTAGTTTCTGGGATAGTGGGTACCTCCATAAGCATGTGTTCTTTTCTATGTTCATTTTGTAATATAATGCCACTGCTACGCTTAACTGGCAGTTTAGAGTGTGAAGTTCCTCTGCTTCCAGGAGTTAATTGGGGAAGGATCAGTCTGGGAGATCTTTATGTACACAAAAATAACCCCATGTTCTTCTATAAGCATAGTAAATGCAGATCTGGAATCCACCTAAACTTGAATTTGTATGTACTAGAAGGACTGCAAGTTCAGTTCATTTTGGTCACCCACTTTGCAAAACCAAACAGGAAACTTTGTGATTCAGGCTAGTTTTCTGCTGTTATATTCCTTCCTTAACGCCTTCATCATGTAAAAGTTTGAGCATCCATATGCTTCTCGATATGATTCACCTGCCTGATTTTGTTAGAAATATTCTTTCTTATTTGCCATCATTGAGAATACTTCTTGGTATCTTGGAAATTACATTATGAAGGATTTAATCCATTGCATTGATCTGTGAACTGTAAGAAACAAAATGAAGCAATTTACTTTAATATTTTAAGATGTGGCCTGTTAACAAGGTAACTTGGCATTTGTCACAAATATTTGGAAATTGTATGGATGAATATGGTAAAGAATGCATTTACTTTGTGAAACACAGCAACAGCTTTTGATAGTACTTTTTTATATGTTCCTTTTTCCTAATAGCCTTCCCCTCACAGTATCCATGGAATATACTGTAGTCCAGCATCTGGTAATCCTATATTACTGACAGCAGGCTCAGACATGAAAATAAGGTAATGAAACCTACACCATTTTTGTTTGACACTCCCCCTTCTACCCTTGCCAGTGTATTAAGTTCTGCAAAGCATTTCCAGTAAGCTCCAAGAAGCCAAAACAATAATGCTGAAGATGCATTCACTAGCAAGCATCAGTGAGCAGCAAAAATTGTTCTCAACAAAAGCAGTGCAAAACTGTGCTTCCCTGAGATGCAGTGTGTACCATTCTGTAAATTAGTTGATAGGCTGCATGTCAAGAAACAGAAAAATAGCATGTCTAAGCATGATATGAATATTGATTTCTCTACGTCTTTGTTCCACCAGTTGTGGAAAGCATGCAGTATTTGGTCTCACTCATTTTCACCATAAGAGTAAGACGGGTTTCAAACAGCCATATTGAGTTGATTAAAAATTTTAACAGCTTTTTTTTCTTCTTTCTGTTTAGGTTTTGGGATCTAGCTTACCCTGAGAGATCATACGTTGTTGCAGGAAGTTCTAATTGCCCGTCTGTTTCCTACTACAGAAAGATAATTGAGGGCACAGAGGTGGTTCAGGTATTTTTGCTTTGTTTGATAGATACCTATTCAGTTTGCCTTTGGGTTGGCCCTCTGGGTTACATTAATTTCATGATGCCTTTAACTACAGCTCTCTCTTAATTTTTATGGATGGTGTCAGCATTGGATTTTGACATAGTTAGGAAGAAGTTATTTTAAAAGAAAAAAAACAGTTGTTTCTGAGAAAATTAGGCTTACTAAATAACGCATGCAGGAGCCACATCATATGTTTCTTTTCTTATTTTCCTTCTGTTGAACAGGCTTTTATAAAAACTATTGGAAAGCTCAGATGTATGTGTTGCTGTAACCTTTTTTTTCCCTTGAGGAACATCAAATCTTATTAGTTTGTGTCATTGAAATAAATATGACAAATGACCATGATTTTCCCTAATGAGCTGTTATGTCAGTTCAAATCAAGACTTGGGTTGTGTATTATGAAAAGAAATGAACCAAGGAATAATCATAAGAGAACCATCAAAAGGTGGAAGGTTTTGGGGTTTTTTTGTTATTTGAAGAGGGGTTTTTTGGTCTTCATATGCTGACAAACTACTATAAGGGACAATAACTCTTTGCAAATCTCACCTTTCTCTAAATATATATATTTTTTTTACTTTACAGGAAATTCAAAACAAGCAAAAAATGGGGCCCACTGATGAGACCCCTCGGAAGGGTCCAGAGTCTCTACCAGTTGGACATCATGATATTATCACAGATATAGCAACTTTCCAGACCACTCAAGGGTTTATAGTAACTGCATCAAGGGATGGGATTGTTAAAGTGTGGAAATAAAAGTTGTACTAATATATAGTATGTAAATATTTGTAATAAAGAAATAGTGTTATAATGAAGTTTTCAAGGACTACTTCCAGATCATGGAATAGAATGGACTTTAAAAGACTGTAAAGGGGGTGATAAAATCAGTTACCAGTGTCCTACCACCCTGTTAAAAGCACTTCTTAATCACTTTTTTATTAAAGGTGTTTAGTATCTATGGCATTTGCTTGAAAGGCTGAGCAGTTTTTGAAGAAATTGTTTAGCCTAGTTTGTCACCGTTCTTCAAGGATCTTTCAGAAGATGATTGAAAGAAGTCCCACACATCTAAATGCACAAAAAGGAAACAGCTGGTACAATATTTCAACATCTGACTGCTGCTGCATTGAATCTGAGAAATGAAATACCAACCAGTGCACTAATGTCCCTGTATATTCTAATAACTATAATAAAGTCCACTTGAGCTTCCCTGTTTGGTACTCGGTTCTGTTCATATCCATTGTTCCTCTGCAGTAATTCTGTTATATTGTGGCTACAGTATAAAAAGAATTTGTGTTATAAGATCCATCTCTACAGTGTTAAAACACTTTACGGTGATCATTAGAAGGTTAAAAACTGGGGCAAGCAATGATGCTTCAAAACCTGTTAAGCATAAACTCTATGTCTGTGTGTGGCTCTTGGTAGTATATAGTAATGTGGGATGACAAAATCACGGTGGCCATTTTCATAAGAAAACTTGTTGGATTTCATCAGCGCTACTTGTAGGGAAAATGAGCTTTGGCCCAGCCTTTAGAAACGTCACAATTGTCAGGCAGCACAGCTGTCCCAGTAGTTCCTCTTTTGTAGATGCTGTAACATGTCTTCTATAGACTTCTGATTTTTCCTTTTTACTTTCATTTCGTTTCATTCAGTGAATCAACTCATAACATGTGAGCCAGCTGCAAGTATTTGGAAACCTGGGTCAAAGCAATGAGAGCCTGTGTTCTCTCAAGGTGATAGCTTTTACCACTAGTGATTGGGGGGCGGGGAGGGGGAGGTGTGATTATTTAACACTTTCCATCTGCAACACAAATACACAGAAGAAATTGTGTCTCACAGAAAACACAAAGTCAAGTAGCTTCTCGTCACAGCAGCAGCTATGTACTGAAGTGAGGAAGGAATTTTTATTACTTCCTATCTGGTAGCAGTTTGCTGAATGAAATAAGACAAGATACTGCAGTATGGGAACACTTTGTTCTTCCCTTTTTTGTATGTTTACCAAAGGGAACATTCATATATTATATTGGGGAACATTCATATATTATATTGTTAATTATTATATATTATATTGTTAATTGCTAACCACTTGAAATCAGAGTCTTTGTCTTACTAGAGTGGGGTGTGCATATATAAAATCACTAACTATTCCACTAAGACTATACAAAAATCCAAATAACTAGAAGCTATGGAGCAGCTCCGAAGGGGTTATATAGATCAAAACTCCCACTGTGTCTTAGTACTGTCAAACAATATTTCAAGAACAAAAATTTGTAAGTTCACTGTTTTTAAGTTAGCACCTCTGCTTGTTACTGCCTGCTGCAGTCCAGCTAACTCACCCAGCTTGGTCTTTGGCTGAGTCAGCAGGTTCTACGAAATAATGATTGATCTGAATGGAAACATCTTTCTCAAAGGAAAAAAGGGTTCCTACTACAAAAAGATTTCAGCTTTATCCTAGTATTTTTATACGCCTGTGCATGTTTCAGCAAAATGTTGGGCAAACAACATTTAAGACAAGGGGGTACTTAGATAGACATGGTCTCTGTGTCTAAGAACGATGAGGAGAAAATAATTTTTCTCCTAGTATTTCCCCCCATATCACTCACTACCAGTTTCACTCATCGTTACGCATTATTTGTCATAAAATTAGATTTGAAAGGTGGCCCAATGTTTTCCTTGGATGCTTTGTGGTAAACAATTGTCTTCCAGTATCAGATACTGGGGCTTCTTCATAGCGTCGTTCCTTGTGTAGTTCACTCAGATTTTTAGAGGTTGATCTTTCAGACTACAAATTTTGTAACCACAAAACTTGCAAAATGTCTCTCTGTTTCTGATGTAACATTGTTACTTCATATTGTTTTTATTCTAGTCCAGCTATTTTTGAAGCAGTTCATGTAACCTACCTTTATAGAAGAGTTAAGAGTGTACTACTTGCCCTGGTTTGGGGCCCAGGAGGAAAGAAGGATACCATGAAACAAGTAAATTAAGGGATAATACTTTAAAACATGCATGATTGAGGAGAACTAGTTTAGGAGAGATCTAATCAGCAAAGCAAATGACCCAAAATGGTCATTTTCACTGTCCTACGATTCCACAGATACAAAAGCTACATGAAATACAGCTGTTCTGGGCTTCGAGTTTCAACACTAGCCTAATGGTTCAGTATGCAGTAAGCCTTGCTGCACAGAACAGAGGATAAGAGAGAGCATTCTTTCAAATGTGCAAATATGCTTCATAGGCCAAAAAGAAGCGCTGATTCCACTCAGTATTGTTTTGAGTGTGAAAATCTAGTCAGAGAAAGCAGCCACCGAATTGAATTCTGAGATAGGTCCTCGTGTGAGTAGCAGTTGTGTTTTTTTTTTTCGGAGTACCTACAGTATGCTCCCAGGCAGGGTAAGTGCTGACCCTGGCACAATATTTTGTGAGAGCATTGTGGAAAGTGGAAAGCCTTCATGTTTACTCTCTGTTGTGAGAGGGAAGGCTAAAAAGAGAGACACGACAGCACCACCACCAATTTTTTCCTACTTCATCAGCCACACTTCAAAGCATTACTCTGGGAAAAAAAAATGTTTTGTATTTCGTCTTTTAGAGCTGCAAAGGTTGTTATGGTTCTGAATTGAGGCTGTGAGGAGCAGTTCCTTCTACGACCACTAAGTTCCTGCAGAAGATCACAGCATTAAGCAAAACACCAGCTCTCAGGTTTTGTGCTGGCAGGTGCGGGAGGCTGTGAGCTGCTCTGTCAAGGCAGAAGGCCACCGTCTGGCCTGGTGGTGTTAGAAATGGAATCTGGGTATAGCTGTCATGTTGGTGCACCTGCAAACCTATCTGTGATGCACCTTGGACTTGTCTGGATGTTTGTAAGGAAAGAAGAGCCAGGGGAGAAGAGATGCTGTGCAGGGTACAAGGTAATGAGCATGTAAATACTCAAAGAGTCTTTCCTTCAGGAGAAGCAAAGAGTCAGAGGACAAAATAAAGCTATGGCTGCTCAAAAACTTTAGGTGAACTAGCACTCCAAAAACATGAGCTGCCCATTTAGTTAGCTGTTAGAGGCCTCCAGCATCAGTGTTGATAGCTGCTGAAAAAGGCAGATGAGAAGCAACATTCATTAATGAGTGACCACTCAAGGTGTTTATCCGCAAGGGCTGGAAACATCAGGACTGTATATGAAGTAATGTTTCATTTACTTAAGGGACATTCTTTCCACCATACGTGAATGCCTGGTGGTTGCAAAAATGTCTGTGTGATAGAGAATGTTTTATTTAGAATCAGTGTACACATTTGATAGAACTCCCTCAATTATGAAAGTTAACAAAACAAGTTTACTTAAAATTAATTAGAATTAAATATTACACTACTTAACTACAGCACAGAATTTCTTTTTTTTTTTTTTTTAATTTTTAATTTTTATTTTTCACATAGGAGAGAGATGATTGTTCCATAACAGAGCTCTCAACTAGGATGACAATAACTGTAGGGACTGAAACACAGAGAATTTAGTTTGCTGCATTGCCTTTCTCTTCTAGAGCCATCATATAGTCAGATACTGCAACTGTCGAGAAATGAGACTTTCAAAAAAAGTCTGAACCTCAGCTAAGTTTGCCAGTGACCACATATCTAGAAAAGGGATGCCTGCACATAGGGAAATCTCTGCAGTTGATTGTACGAGGCCAGAGCTAACCAGATATTCCAGCAAGTGTAATTCCACTTAGCAACATAAAAATGAAGGAGAGAGGGACTAAGATATAACCTCTATCTTGCTGCTTTGCCTGCTTACACCTACGTCACTCTCTCCTGCACATGAGGCTGTTATGTAGTTAACATTTTCCAAGAATGTGAGAGATTACTGTTAGATGAAAAACATGGAGTAACGGGCTAGCAGGTAGACTGCCAGCATAGGAAATTCAGCAGGAAGTGCCACAGGAAATCATGTTGACAGGAACTGTATAAACAGGGCATGACTGGCAGCTACACAGCCTCCTGGCATATCTGTGGGCAGGGGCTGCAAGGCAGGCTCATGGCAGCTCCCAGTCTCCTGCACCCTATTCCCAGGGAAGGCTGCACTCTGGAAAACAGCCAGCCTTGCCTCGTCTGCCCTCTCCTTAGCTCACACCGCGCTTCATACCTCACCTCACACCTCACACTTCCATACCTTGCACTTCACACTTCAGCTCACATCTCATTCTTCACCTCACCCCAAAACCTGACCTCATACCTCATACTTAACTCACCTTCATACTTCATACTCACCTCATCTTTCATACCTCACCTAAGCACTCACTCCTTAAACCTTGCCTCACACTTCACACCTCAACTCAGACTTCTTCTCAGCCCTCACCTTATCACTTACACTTCACCTCAACTTTCCTTACCTCACGCTTCACCTCACACATAACCTCACTGCTCACCCCACCTCCCACCTCCAACTTCACCTGTTCACATCCAAATCAGCTTCAGCTACTATGCACAGATATACCGTGCACTAAATACTGAGTGTGTTTACTGCAAAGATGTTGAGCAAAGATTTTTTTCCTGTTAACATTTGCATTAAAAAAAGAAAATAAAATAGCAGTATGCTGGGGCAGAGACGTGTATGTCTAGATAAAGAGGGTGATGAACAAAGTCAGCAGATTCTTCATCTCAAGGCAAAGTACTCTGTGCATACTCAGTGAGGGAGGTGAAAAAAATGTGGTAGTCAGAAAGTCAAATAAGTGTTTTTTTTAAACATACTTGTCCATGAAGAAAAGCCAGATCTTCTGAGGTGTAAATACATTCTGCAGTTGTTTTGTTTTGTTTTGGGAGGGGATACTGGAAAGCATGTAACTAGTCATCCATTAATCAAATGATAATTATTATTAAAATCAAGAGAAAAGGGAAAAAAAAAAAAAGGACTGAATTCTGAACAGCTATTTACCTTTAATGAAAGGGCATGACTGTATATTAGGAATGCTGGGTAGATTATATTTAACTGATACCATTTCCCATAAAAGATTTTAATCTTTTATTTTTGTTCTCTTTTTAGTAAACTGTGGTGAAAAGATGTTCACACAATACTAATAGATAATCTAACTTCTGATTTCAGAAGAGGTATTATGAATTAACCTGAAAGACAGTGAACCACCTTGCAGCCACTTGTTCACTCCTTTAACCTCACAGTGGGATGGGGGAGAAAACTGAAGAAAAAAGTGCAAGAACTCATGGGCTGAGATAAGGACAGTATAAGAAAGAAAGAGACAGAGAGACAGAGAGAGAGAGATGGGTGATGCAGTTAGAAAGTTACATCACTTTTTGCATTTCACTGTTGATGAGGACACAACAAGAAACTGAGGAACTACTTATCACCCGGAAAGGTGGAAAATGGCCAGAGACAGTGGGAACGTGACTGAGAAATCTAGGGTTGTTTAGAGACAATCAAGAAACTTTCCCACCTCATGGCTGTTTCAGAAAGACGATGGAAATGAGCAGCGCCTCATAGGTTATGTGAAGTGGTGGCGTCCTACGCCATCTTCTGTGTCCGTGGTACAAGAAGGGCCAGTTTTTGACTCAGAAGGAGGCTCACGGAAGGGATGGGAAGGAAGGGACCTCTTGAGGTCCTTCCTGAAGGAGCTTCCTTAAGTCCCATCCTAAAGGATGCTGCAGGTTGCAAGGCCCGGTTCCGCAGCTGGCAAGCATTCTCTGCTGCCAGGCTTTTAGGAGACTTTTGCTGTCAGCTTTTTTTCCAGTCGGGCCAGGTCACCTTTGTGGCTGCTCCCATCCCCAACACTTTCCCATTACCATGACAACTCCTCACCCCCCAAATGACTTCTCACCCCCATGTCTCCCTCAGGGACCTGCCACCCACAGCTGCTCCCCATCAGGAGCAGACATCCCCAAACTAATTCATGGCGGGGACAGCAGGAGAGGGCTACATTCAGCCCCCGCTGCCCAGCGATGCGGGAAGAAGTGCAGGCAGAGGCTTTGCAGGGTGGAAGAGTGGTAATTTATTCTTCCTGGGGGAATCGTGGCTGCCACCCCCAGCCCATCCCCAGGCGAGGCCCGGCCGCCTGCTCAGGCGGGGGGCCCGTCCTGCCGGCCCGCGTGGTCCCCGCTTCCCGGCTCCTCCTGCCGCACCCTGTGCAGCCAGGATGTGTCCCCGACTTCGGCGTCCTGCGGGGAGCTTGGCAGTCTGCGCCCGACCTGCCCCGCGTGCCAGGAGAAGCTTCTCTCCAGTCTGCGCCCCGTGGAGGGGCTGCGCGCCCTGCGCCGGGGTGAGACGCTGCGGGAGCGGTAGTTGGAGGGGCTCCTCCCCCGCTGCCCCCTCTGCTGCTGCTGCTGCTGCCGCCGCCCCAGCCGCGCATTCCGCTGGAACCTTCCCCGGGGTCTTCGGGCCAGGCGCACCACTGCTACGATGGGCCCGCGGCACATCGGGCAGGTGTCCCTTCCCTCTGCCCAGAGGTGGATGCACTCCAGGCAAAAGGAGTGCCTGCAGGGGTCCACACGAGCTGCGCTGGACAGCGGGCCCAGGCAGATGGGGCACTCCTCGGGCTGCTCCTGCCGCCAGCTCATGGTTCCTGCAGCTGCCGCAAGGTGCAGATGGTCGTCCTGTGGGGGAGGCTGCCCTGGTGCCGGGCGCTCAGCAGCAGCCCAGGGTCTTCAGCACCTCGATGTCTCGCGGGTCGCCGGCAGGAACTTGACGCCTCACGTGCCACCAGGAGGACAACTGCAGAGAGAAGCAGGAAGAAAATATTGTATAAGCAGCAGACATTCGCTTTCTAGGTTCAACCAAGTTGTCTAGAGCACTGTAGCAGTAACTTTTCTGTGTATGGATTGGAAACATGGCTGTTAGAGCAGCAAATATGCTTATGATCGGTTATACTTGGCAAGACTACGCTGAGGCCAGATGAGGTACATGGATGTCTGTGGATTGGAGAACGTTACCGGAGGCCCTTGATGATGGCTTGCGTACAAAAAGATTGGCTTCGCGAATGCCTCTAGCACCAGTTCCGCCCGTCTCTCTCTTTCCAGCCGTGGAGACTCGAGCTCTCGCCTACCACCAGCTGGACTGGCCGCAGGCGCCCCGCGCAGGGCATTTATAGGCAGCCCCCTTCTGTGAGGCCAGAGGTGACATCAGCAGGGTCTGGGGTGTCCTCACAAAAGGGGGCTGCCTATAAAAGCCCTGCGCGGGGCGCCTGCGGCCAGTCCGGCTGGTGGTAGGCGTGAGCTCGAGTCTCCACGGCCGGAAGGAGAGAGAGAGGCGGAGCTAGTGCTATAGGCATTCGCGAAGCCATTGTTGTTGCACGCGAGCCATCAAGGGCCTTCGGTAATGCTCTCACACCTACAGACATCCATGTACCTCATCTGGCCTAAGCCTAGTCTGTGTTTGCAATCCATGCACAGACTGCTGACAGCTACAGCACTCTAGACAACGTGGTAGAACCTAGAAAGCGAATGTCTGCTTGCTGATACAACATTTTCTTCCTGCTTCTCTCTGCAGTAGTCCTCCTGGTGGCACGTGAGGCGTCAAGTTCCTGCCGGCGACCCGCAAGACATCGAGGTGCTGAAGACCCTGGGCAGCTGCTGAGCACCCAGCACCAGGGCAGCCTCCCCCACAGGACGACCGGTTCCACATCGCGGCAGCTGCAGGAACCATGAGCTGGCGGCAGGAGCAGCCCGAGGAGTGCCCCATCTGCCTGGGCCCGCTTGCCAGCGCAGCTCGCGTGGACCCCTGCAGGCACTCCTTTTGCCTGGAGTGCATCCACCTCTGGGCAGAGGGAAGGGACACCTGCCCGATGTGCCGCGGGCCCATCGTAGCAGTGGTGCGCCTGGCCCGAAGACCCCGTGGAAGGTTCCAACGGAATGAGCGGCTGGGGCGGCGGCAGCAGCAGCAGCAGCAGAGGGGGCAGCGGGGGAGGAGCCCCTCCAACTACCGCTCCCGCAGCGTCTCGCCCCGGCGCAGGGCGCGCAGCCCCTCCACGGGGCGCAGACTGGAGAGAAGCTTCTCCTGGCACGCGGGGCAGGTCGGGCGCAGACTGCCAAGCTCCCCGCAGGACGCCGAAGTCGGGGACACATCCTGGCTGCACAGGGTGCGGCAGGAGGAGCCGGGAAGCGGGGACCACGTGGGCCGGCAGGACGGGCCCCCCGCCTGAGCAGGCGGCCGGGCCTCGCCTGGGGATGGGCTGGGGGTGGCAGCCACGATTCCCCCAGGAAGAATAAATTACCACTCTTCCACCCTGCAAAGCCTCTGCCTGCACTTCTTCCTGCATCGCTCAGCAGGAGAGTGGTTGTTGGGGGGGGAAAGGGGCTGGACACAGCCCTCCCCTGCTGTCCCCGCCATGAATTGGTTTGGGGATGTCTGCTCCTGATGGGGAATGGCTGTGGGTGGCGGGTCCCCAAGGGATACGTGGGGGTGAGAAGTCATTTGGGGGGTGAGGAGTCGTCATGGGAATGGGAAAGTGTTGGGGATGGGAGCAGCCACAAATATTTAAATTGCTTAGAATCAGCCTCACATTATAAGACGATTTATCTCTACCCATCAAATCCAGGCTGAAAAGAACACGGTGCCTAAAGTAGAACTTAATTAAGTTAGCTGAATTTGTATAAGATCGAAAGTGTTGAAGCAGTTAAACCATGACTGAGCATGCGCAAAACAGAAAGAAGTACAAGATGAAGAAGACGATGAACCTGCATCAGAAAGCCCCGAAGTGCAACCACCAGAGGTTACCTGACCTGCAACAGCAGGAGGGACAATATGATAATTAGTTCTGAGAAACCATTAGCATAAATCCTGCCTTTTCTTGTGAACTGCATAAATATGGATATCCCCGTACCATAAATAAGTACTCCTTGTCTTGCTTAGCTGTCCGTGTTGGGTGGAATTATCCCCCACATACCCAGTGTTGTTCATAAAGAATACCTGCTTTTTAATTCTCCCAAAGGAGTCTTGGAAAGTTGCATTGCGTTTTGTGTTTCACCGTTGATGGGGACACAACGAGAAACTGAGGAACAACTTATCAGCTGGGAAAGTGGAAATTGGCCAGGGACAGAGGGAATATGCATGAGAAACCTAGTGTTGTTTAGAGAAAATCAGGAGCATTGCCAACTCTTGGCTGTCTCAGGAGGATGATAGAAATGAGCAGTGCCTCATTGGTTATGTGGTGGTGTCCTACGTCATCTTCTGTGTCAGTGGTATAAAAGGGCCCTGTTTTTTACCCAGAAGGAAGCTCCCAGAAGGGCTGGGGATGGAAGGGACCTCTGGAGGTCATCTGCTCCAAGCCCCTGCTGAAGCAGGGCCACCTAGAGCTGTCCGGCCGCTGGGCACCGCTGACAAGAGCCTGGCTCCGTCTTCTTTGCATCCTCCCTTTGGGGATGTCAAGATGTTGCTAAGATCCCTCCAGCCTTATGTCTTCCCTGATAAAGAGTCGGAGCTCTCTTAGTCCTTCCTTTTTGGCGAAATTCTCCAGGCCTTCCACCAGCTCATCAGCTGTTCACTAGACCCTCTTCAGTATGGCTTTGGATGGGGGAGCTCAGGACTGGACATGGTCCTTCAGGTATTGTCTATCCTAGTCTCAGGAAAGGAGAAGGATCACCTCAAGATGCTGGTAACGTCTTTCCTAATGCAGACTGGGGAAGAGTGATTGCCAGTTAAAACTGAGGCCAAAATGTTGTTGAGTACCTCTGACTTCTCCATGTCTGTTGTCACTAGTTCTCCTGTCTTATTTAGTGGTGGGCTGGGTGTGTGCACTGCCTTTAATCTCACTTTTCTCACCAATTTATCTGTAGAAGCCCTTCTTACCATTCCTCACCTTCCTTGCCAAAGTCACCTCCTAGGGCACTTTGGAGAGCATTGTTGGCCCAGGGCCTTTTGTGCAGAGCTGTTTTCCAGCTGGACACTCCCAGCTTGCCCTGCAGCCTCTGGCTGATCCTTCCCAGGGGCAGGACATTGTGCTTCCCCTTGTTGGACTGCATGAGGTTCCTGTCAGTCTGTAGAGGTGCCAACAGCAGAGCAAGAAGATGTGACCAGAAGGAAGCTGCAGCCTGTGAAGTGGACCCACAGGATCTGATTCTTGGAAGTGCGGCCTATGGAGAGGAGCCCATGCCAGCGCTGTTCTTGAGAAACTGCCGTTTGTGGGAAGCCAGAAAGAATCATGCATTGGAGAAATGCTGCTGAGGGTTAGAACAACTGTAGGTGTCTGCAGATGATCGATAAATTCCAAAACAGAGGAGAAGAAGGAAAGAGGAGCAGTAATTAATTGTAAAGTTGTGGTGGTCAGGGTGTTCCCCCATTCAAGGGCCATGTCAGCCCCTTATCCTGAATATGTCTGAATGGGGAACCCGAGTTTATAGAAAAAGCAAAAAGATGCAAGTCCAGGCAGAGCCTTTCCTGATCAGAAGAGACCTGAGTCTCTTCTAAGCCTCTCTGCCACCAAGTGACCCAGTTTCCAGGTGTCCACCAGACAGGTACACACCTCCAGCCATTCGCTACACACCCCCAGCCAGGTGGAGGGAGGGGACGACCAGGTTTATCTGACTGCGTGGATTTGATGGCCTGGCACATCAGACCCACAGAAGTATAAGGCTCTAGTGGGCACTGGTGTATAGTGTGCCCTGAGGCTACCAAGGGGCAGAACCCACCTCCAGTGTTTATGGAGTGACACGGGGATCCCAACAGCTAATGGTATTGGAGGCCGAAGTGAGCCCAGCTGGGAAGGAGTGTCAAAAGCACCTCACAGTGACTGGCCTGGAGGTTCCGTGCATCCTTGGCACAGATTGCCTCAGGAGACAATATTTCAAAGACCCCAAAAAGGAACCAGTGGGCTTTTGGCATAGCTGCCTTGGAGATGGAGGGCATTAAACAGTTGTCTGCCTTGCCCAGTCTCTCAGTGAAGTCTCCCCTTCTCTTGTGGGGTTGCTGGGGGTCAAAGAACAGCAGGTACCAATTGCTACCATGACGGTGCATCGGTGGCAATATCATACCAAGTGAGATTCCCCAGTTCCCCTCCACAAGCAGATTCACTAACTGGAGAGCCAAGGAGTGATCAGCAGGACTCGCTCGCCCTTTGACAGTCCCATATGGCCAGTGCAAATGTCTAGTAGCAAGTGGATCCTCAGGATCAGTGTCCTGGGGGTATCAGCTCCATCTGCATGAGTGATATGCACTCTGAGGCTTGGTTTGTGTGAGCATTTTTAGCTGATATTCATTGTCCAACATTCAAACGATGTGTGTTTATGTTAATAAACTAACAACCAAAGGAACCAGTGCAGTCCTGAATGTTGGAACTTCTTTTGATAGCCAGTATAATAGGAGAAGGAAATATCCCACTTAAGAGAGAAGTTTTCTATTTGTACTACACTGAATTTGAAGAGTTGCCAGGCTAAGCCTATGCCAAATAAAGGCTATTTCCACATGGGCTGTGTTGTGCTTCCAGCCATCTACGGGAAATGGCTCTTAAAATGTCTCTGCGAGTGATGATTCACTGCTGGCCCTGTCTATAAAGTTAAGTCCTCCACATACCAGTGGAAAATACAGATAGTTAAAGAATCAGGACTGGGTGGAGGTCTGGATGTTCTCAGGAACTCACAAGTCGTACTGTCACAATGCAATGTGGTTTAGGAAACCTTTGGCCTTTTTCTCCGTAATGAGGGGGTGTAAGGTGAGAGTTTTTACAGAGACATAGAGTGATAGGGCAAGGGGTAATGGCTTTAAACTAAAAGAAGGTAGGTTTAGATTAGAGATTAGAAAGAAATTCTTCACTCAGAAGGTGGTGAGGAACTGGAGCAGGCTGCCCAGAGAGATTGTGGATACCCTATCCCTGGAGGTGTTCAAGGCCAGGCTGGATGGGGCTTTGGGCTACCTGATCTGGTGGGAGGTGTCCCTGCCCATGGTAGGGGGTTGAAACGAAGTGAGCCTTAAGGTCCCTTCCAACCCAACCCATTCTCTGATTTTCTGATTCTGTAATACTCAGAAACACAAACATCATGTCAAAAAGTGACAGATAATACATGCTTTATGTGTCCAGATATTTTATATAAGAACTGATGGATATATATATGGCTTCAGACAAAAGAGACTGATTTTCAGTTGTAGGCTTGGTCCACCACAATAACAGAAAACAGTATTACCCATTATTTTATTTAAATAAGAACCATAACTGCCTTCTTGGGACAAAGATGCTGACTTTACTGAAAGTAATATGAAAAGTTTTTCCCCTCCAGGTAAATAAACTAAAAAATTGGTATGTTCACAAAAGCTATTGATTTAATTGACGTCTATGGCAACTGAAAAGAAACTTGAAGGATACAGGGAAGTACTGCTCTCAGAGAGGAAGATACTCAGGAAAAGAGGCTGACAAAGTAGTGCTGTCTGTCTTTACAACTTTGTCTATATGTATTAGATGGGATCCCTCAAACCTCTCACCATAGTTTAAAACTAAAGTGAGAGACCTGCCTTGTCCAACAAACTTCCAGCTTTGTCTTGCCTGTATGCTCAAATCATCAAGCTGAACAACATGACTGCCCCATGTTAAACATTTTCATCATTCATGAAGTTTAGGTGGTAATGTAGATTAGGAAAATGTGTTTCTTTACAACAAGAATCATAGAGCACTAAGTATATTGTTAGCTGCTGTGCCTGGGGCTTCTGTAGGAAATTTGTGATGGAAGACAAGCTTCTATACACATCTGGAGGAAAAGCCACTCCTGTGGTGGCAGGCTGGTACCTTCCAGAGCTGACATCTCTCACTTGGGCATAGAAGGCAGAAAGAAAACAGTTGACACAGTGGTCAACCGTCAAAAAACACTTTCCAGCTCATCCTGAGAAGTAAGTTAATTATTTAAGTTCAAAATCCACCACCATTTAAAATTTTCTCCAGTACTAATTAAGTTTAGATTTGCCTATTATATAAATACTATATATACTATGAAGCAGGAAAAGGAAAAGGAAAAGGAAAAGGAAAAGGAAAAGGAAAAGGAAAAGGAAAAGGAAAAGGAAAAGGAAAAGGAAAAGGAAAAAAGGGAAAAGGGAAAAAGGGAAAGGGAAAAGGAAAAGGAAAAAAGGGAAAAGGAAAAGGAAAAGGAAAAGGAAAAGGAAAAGGAAAAGGAAAAGGAAAAGGAAAAGGAAAAGGAAAAGGAAAAAAGGGAAAAGGAAAAGGAAAATAGGGAAAAGGAAATGGAAACAGAAATGAAAAGGAAAAGGAAAAGGAAAAGGAAAAGGAAAAGGAAAAGGAAAAGGAAAAGGAAAAGGAAAAGGAAAAGGAAAAGGAAAAGAAAAAGAAGAAAAAAAGAATTAAACCCTGTGTTCTTCCTTCATCCCTTACTGTTGGCCTCTCTTACTCCCTTGCACAAGAAACAATAATGAATAATGAATAGTGAATAATATTGCAAGCTTAGAATTACAGGACTTTAAAGTTTTTGTCCACATTATCATTTGGCTTTCACTTTATCCTTTAGGAACTGAGTGCAAAAAAGCACAAGCTGAAAACATCACTAAAAGAGATTTTTACGTATCTGAACTCCTAATTTGAATAACCATAGGAGTTCAGAAAACAATATTTTTGTATTTCATCTTTGATATTTTTGTAGAAGTTCATTGCTTGCTGAATACAACATAGCTCCAATGAAAGTCTGCAATTTCTAGATACATGAGCACTCTAGAGAAGGTTAGATAATCAGTTTCTGTCTCTTGATCTCTAAGCATTAAAAAAAGTTTAAAAAGGTATGCAACCTTTTACAGCATGACTGGGATCCAAAAGATGTTGTGCAGCTCTTTCATGCAGAGATTACCTCATGAATGTTCGTGACTGGGAGATCAAGAATGCTTCAGTGCCTCAACCAGCATGAATTAGCACTGAATTTGTGAAATGACACCCTCTGATCTGCTCTTCACCTTCCTTCTCAGTTCTTGGAGAGCCAAAGGTGACATAAATGTGCCACAGGCTTCAAGAGCAAGATACTGAATTAGGAAGGGCCATGCCAATGCCAAGGGTTGGGCTGGAGAAGGTGAAATGTCACAGACAGCAGAGAAGACAGTTTTCAGTCTTGCGACTTGCAGAGTGAAATTTCATTTTGCAAACAGTTTAACTGAGCTAAATTCAATGGTAGTTGCTAATGATGTCCCTTTTACTGTATGTCACTCCAAAAAATACAACTGCAAGAGTTATATCATGTTTGCAAACAGTTTTTGTATGCTATGGAACCAGTAATGCTAACACCACATACAAATGACCTTAATTGTTGATGTCTCTTCATCATTAGTCTCAGAACACAATGTGAAAGAGAATTAAAGTCAAGTTTAGTTGCCAGTTGGCAGAAATACTTCCCAGTCGTTCTTAAGAAATGTTATGCTATGTTTTATATATTCCCTCCACATTTTTATGCTATGATCTGTCCATGCCAGTAAATGTCCCATTTGATGGAAATGCTACATTCCAGCAATTCTGCAGTTTCTCCCATGCCAACAGCTGTCCTTGCTTGGAGTTGGAGCTGGTGTCCACATCTCAGCCACTCAGGCTTCTGGGAAAACAGCTCAGCTGCAAGGAAGAGCCAAGTAAGAAATGTCTTGGAGAAGCCTTGCCTGGATCTTCTGCCCTTTCCTTCAGGGGGCTGCACTGCAGCATGGTCTCTTGCTCTCAGAGAGCTAGTTCTCAGTCCCTGTCTCCTAAAGCAGATCATTGAAAAAACTGATATTGACCAATCTCTTTAAAATTCATGGCAGTAGTCACTGCCCAGCACCAGCAGAAAATGGGCATCTTTGAGTGCCAAGTACAAAAAGTTTTAGCAAGTGGCTCTGTAGAAGATCTTTGTCAATTCAGATAGCTGAAACGGGGTATTGTGTTTTATGTAACTTGTTATTTGTCTTTTACAGCTATTCCACTCAAGCAGCAAAATTCCAGTGTTTCTCCAGCTTTCTCTGTAGATCTGCTCTTGATTCACAGCATAACTGATAAAGTTGCTTAGGCCAAGCTTACTCTAAGAGTGTTCTTAGTATCAATGAAACCTGTAGTAATAGCTGAAATCATGACTATAAAAAGGGCTTGATTTCCTTTGCTTTCATTCTATCTGACAAGTCATAAATGTTCCATTTATTTCATCTAGAGCAATTAGTTTACTTATTAAATAACTGAATTGAAATTCTCCCACACATAGCAGAAGCGTAGCAACTGCAAGACTTTTAGAAAGAACTTTAAATTTTCTCTTCTGTGAGCTAAGCTAATAATCAAAGTATTCAATAAATAATGTTACTGAAAAACTTCAAAATAATTGTGCACAAGTGGCTAAAAAGTGTAATTAATTAGGAGTGTCTGCCTCTCTCAATGGACACAGAAAGAGCATTAATTCTATTGCTCTTTCAAAAGACTGGTGAAGGAGAAATTCTGTATTACTGAGCAATGTTTTTAGAGACTATGAAAATAAGTATAAAGTTAGTTTTCTTATAAAAGTAGGCTGTTTATAAAACCCTAGTTAATTCTGATGAACAAGGTTTTAATAAAAGTTATGTGAACTTCAGAGGAAAGACACAGAAGCATGCACATGGCACACCACAACAACCTTGTTCAATAACAAACCCACAGAAACCTGCTCTGAGTTGGCAGCAGACAACAAATGAAAAACAGCCCACACAAAGGGAAAAAAAGTTGTCATGGAACAACAGCTGTGTCTCTTGGTCAGGCAGTTGGACTCAATGATCTTTCTAAGTCCCGTCCAACTATCCTATCCTGTCCCATTCTGTCCCGTCCCGTCCTGTCCTGTTTCTTTGTAATTCTATATTTGGGAGTGCCCACGTCCCCTTCCTTGGTTAACCATAAAGGATCACATGTACAGTATTTCTGCACAACCAAGATGAACTTCCCCATAGTTTTTGCATGAGGAATTTCAGAGAGCTGTGGGACTGCATTCAAGATGCTTCTTCCAGTAACAGAGAGGAAGAGAAACAAGAAGCACCACACCAATGCTGCTTTGTGCCCCTGCTGGGACTGGATCCATCTTCCAGGACTGGAGTTAGCAAGCCATCCAGAGAGGTAAAGAAGCTTGGGATTGCTCTTCTGAAGATCACAGCAAGCAGGTAGCTGTTCAAACAAACAAACAAACAAAACACCTAACCCAATATTTCTGAAGCCCTATCAGTCACAAGAGAACACAAGTCTCTATTAGGCATATTCAGGAGGACATGGTCAACATATTGTATTTATTTCACTGCTACTTGTAAGTCTAAGGTTCATTGATCAGTTACATTTCTTTTACACTTTTTTCATTCAACTGTCTTGGAAAGTGGAACTCAAAATTGATTTTCAGGCATTAACACAAATATGTTGATTATATCTTGTTCCTCCCACTCACAGAACTAAATTTTTTCCATTTATCAAATCCAGTTGACTTGGCTTTTAGTTAGATTTTAAATATGTGAATTTCAAGAAAAGGATCACCCAGCATAGTCCTCATGCCTAAGTCTTGACAGTAAACACAATTAATACCAGTAGGAATAATACTGTTAGAGAAGATCAGGTTTAAGACCATCTAAGGAATCTGAAGGTGCACAAGTCCATGGGACCTGATGAGATATGTCCACAGGTCCTGATGGAACTGGCAGATAAAGTTGCTAAGCCACTATCTATCATATTTGAGAAGTCGTGGCAGTCTGGTGAAGTTCCCACTGACAGGAGAGTTAAGAAAACTAAGTCTTATATATCTTAACATATATTTGTGTATACATGCATATATATATTAATGTGTATGCATATATTATAATATGTGAAAAGTATATGCATGACTGAGGTGTTCTGCACAGGATTTTGTTGATTTTGTTGTTGTTGTTGTTGTTGTTTTTTACATTGGGGATACTGGAAAGCATGTAACTAGTCATCCATTAATCAAATGATAATTATTATTAAAATCCAGAGAAAAGGGAAAAAAAAAAAAGACAGAACTGAATTCTGAACAGCTATTTACCTTTAATGAAAGGGCATGACTGTATATTAGGAATGCTGAGTAGATATATTTAACTGATACCATTTCCCATAAAAGATTTTAATCTTTTATTTTTGTTCTCTTTTTAGTAAACTGTGGTGAAAAGATGTTCACACAATACTAATAATAGATAATCTAACTTCTGATTTCAGAAGAGGTATTATGGATTAACCTGAAAGACAGTGAACCACCATGCAGCCACTTGTTCACTCCTTTAACCTCACAGTGGGATGGGGGAGAAAACTGAAGAAAAAAGTGCAAGAACTCATGGGCTGAGATAAGGACAGTATAAGAAAGAAAGAGACAGAGAGACAGAGAGAGAGAGATGGGTGATGCAGTTAGAAAGTTACATCACTTTTTGCATTTCACTGTTGATGAGGACACAACAAGAAACTGAGGAACTACTTATCACCCGGAAAGGTGGAAAATGGCCAGAGACAGTGGGAACGTGACTGAGAAATCTAGGGTTGTTTAGAGACAATCAAGAAACTTTCCCACCTCATGGCTGTTTCAGAAAGACGATGGAAATGAGCAGCGCCTCATAGGTTATGTGAAGTGGTGGCGTCCTACGCCATCTTCTGTGTCCGTAGTACAAGAAGGGCCTGTTTTTGACTCAGAAGGAGGCTCACGGAAGGGATGGGAAGGAAGGGACCTCTTGAGGTCCTTCCTGAAGGAGCTTCCTTAAGTCCCATCCTAAAGGATGCTGCAGGTTGCCAGGCCTGGTTCCGCATCTGGCAGGCATTCTGTGCTGCCAGGCTTTTAGGAGACTTTTGCTGTCAGCCTTTTTTCCAGTCGGGCTAGGTCACCTTTGTGGCTGCTTGCATTTGAGCCATTCCTCATCAGGAGCAGACATCCCCAAACTAATTAGTGGCACAGGTGGTGGGAGAGGGCTGTGTTCAGCTCCCTCCCTCCCTCCCACCCTCGCCCTCCCCCCCAGTTAACCGATGCAGGAAGAAGTGCAGGCAGAGGCTGTGCAGGGTGGAAGAGTGGTAATTTATTCTTCCTGGGGGAATCGTGGCTGCCACCCCCAGCCCGTCCCCAGGTGAGGCCCGGCCGCCTGCTCAGGCGGGGGGCCCGTCCTGCTGGCCCGCGTGGTCCCTGTTTACCAGCTGCCGCCGCCCCAGCCACGCGTTGCGCTGGAACCTTCCGCGGGGTCTTCGGGTCAGGTTCACAATGGCAATGATGTGTCTGCGGCACATCGGGCAGGTGTTTCTTGCCTCCGCCCAGAGGTGGATGCACTCCAGGCAAAAGGAGTGCCTGCAGGGGTCCACGCGAGCTGCGCTGGACAGCGGGCCCAGGCAGATGGGGCACTCCTCGTCCCCGGGGGCCTCCTCGGGCTGCTCCTGCCGCCAGCTCATGGTTCCTGCAGCTGCCGCGATGTGGAACCGGTCGTCCTGTGGGGAAGGCTGCCCTGGTGCCAGGTGCTCAGCAGCAGCCCAGGGTCTTCAGCACCTTCCTCGCCTCGCGGGTTGCCGGCAGCACCTCGACGACTCACATGTCGCTGGCTGGATCTTGACGCCTCGCGGGACACCAGCAGGATGACTGCAAAAAGAATCAGAAAGAAAATCTTCTAGCAGCAAGTAGACATTAGCTCTTTGTGTTCAACCAGTTGTTTGGGGGCACTGTAGCAGTAACTTTCGGTGTATGGATTGCAAACATGGCTGTTAGAATGGCAAATCTGCTTGTGATAGCTTCTACTTGGCAGGGCCACGCTGAGGCCAGATGAGGTACATGGATGTCTGTAGATTGGAGAACATTACAGAAGGCCCTTGATGATGGCTTGTGTACAACAAGATTGGCTTCGCATGTGCCTATAGCACCAGCTCCGCCTGTCGCTCTCCTTCCAACCGTGGAGACTCGAGCTCTCGCCTACCACCAGCCGGACTGGCCACATGTGCCCCGCACAGGGCATTTATAGGTAACCCCCTTCTGTGAGCAAAGTTACATTGTTTTTTGTGTTCCACCACTGACAAGGACACAACAAGAAAATGAAGAACAACTTGTCACTTGGGAAGGCAGAAATTAGCCAGGGACAGTGGGAACATGCATAAAAATGTGATGTCATTTAGAGAAAATCAGGAACATCGCCACCTCTTGGCTGTCTCAGGATGATAGAAATGAGCTGCGCCTCACTGGTTACTTGAAGTGGTGACCAGTCCCAGTCCCAGTCCCAGTCTTCAGCACGACCCCATAGGGTATGGGACATGGCTCTGGCCAGTTTGGGCCAGCTGTCCTGGCTGCGTCCCCTCCCAGCTCCTGGTGCACCCGCAGCCTCCTGGCTGGCAGGGCGGTGTGGGCAGCTGGAACGGCCTTGGCTCTGTGTAAGCAGTGCTCTGTGACAACTAAAAGATCGGTGTGTTGTCAGCATCACTCTCTTCTGAAATCCAGAACCCAGCTCCATACCAGCTACTGGGAAGACAACAAACTCTGTCCCAGCTGAAACCAGGACAGCCTCATGCACATCCCAGTGTTCTTCTACCACCTTCTCAAAAGCATCCCGGAGTGCACGTTTTACAGAATCCCGCTTCTGACAACAACGAAGTTCATGCCGTGACCTTCCAAAGGGTTGAGCCCTTCAGGGATGCCCCCCTGCCTGCGGGTGTGGAGAGACGGCAACTGGGAGTTGGTAGGGTGCTGCAATACACGGAGGCTTTCTTTGCTGTAAAGTTCTCGTTATTACACGTGGCCACAAACCACTCCTGGGCAATATTCTGTGATTCAAGGCAAGCATGGAGAGAGGTGTCGGGCTAATTAAGAAAAGCCATCTTGGAAGAGACCAAACCCAGGAGTGGGCCCGGGGGTGGGCCCCAAGGAATCAAGAACAAAGTGTCACTGCAAAGACGTGAGGCTCCCATCAGAGAGTTCAGAGTCATCCGGGCATCCCCAGCACAGGTTCACTGGATTAAGGATGTCATGTAGGCAAGAACCATTTGTGCAGCACAAGAAGTTCTGAGGGGGAGAGGCGCTCCATTTAGGGTGGAGAAGGAGTCCTTTTTCTATTAAGAGAGACAGAAGAGAGCAGAGGACACCACCTCCTTAGAGCAGCCAAAAGCTGCTGCTAATTTCTGTGTTTCACCTGAGACGAGTGATAGACACCGATGCTTCCTAGTCTCTGGGAACGGCGCCTTTCCCAGAGCCGTTCCTCCTTCTCAGACAGCCCATTGCTCTTGTAGTTCCCTGCTTTTGCCCTTGGTGGTGGCACCTGGAGACAGTCTCTGGTCCTCAGGTACCCTTAGGCTGCACTTGCAGGAGGCCAGCAGCGCCTTCCAGGGATGCTGCAGGTTGCCAGGCCCGCTTCCGCAGATGGCAGGCATTCTCTGCTGCCAGGCTTTTAGGAGACTTGGGCTGCCAGCCTTTTTTGAGTTGGGCTACGTCACCATGCGTCTGCTCCCGTTCCCAACACCTTTGCACTCCCATGTTGACTTCCCATCCCCCAAATGACTTCTCACCCCTAAGTCTCACTCACGGACCCGCCACCCACAGCCATTCCCCATCAGGAGCAGACACCCCCAAACCAATTCATGGTGGGGACAGCAGGGGGGGGCTGTGTCCAGCCCCCTTCCCCCCCCTCAACCCCCCTCCTGCCGAGCGATGCGGGAAGAAGTGCAGGCAGAGGCTGTGCAGGGTGGAAGAGTGGTAATTTATTCTTCCTGGGGGAATCGTGGCTGCCACCCCCAGCCCATCCCCAGGCGAGGCCCGGCCGCCTGCTCAGGCGGGGGGCCCGTCCTGCCGGCCCGCGTGGTCCCCGCTTCCCGGCTCCTCCTGCCGCACCCTGTGCAGCCAGGATGTGTCCCCGACTTCGGCGTCCTGCGGGGAGCTTGGCAGTCTGCGCCCGACCTGCCCCGCGTGCCAGGAGAAGCTTCTCTCCAGTCTGCGCCCCGTGGAGGGGCTGCGCGCCCTGCGCCGGGGCGAGACGCTGCGGGAGCGGTAGTTGGAGGGGCTCCTCCCCCGCGGCCCCCTCTGCTGCTGCTGCTGCTGCCGCCGCCCCAGCCGCTCATTCCGCTGGAACCTTCTGCGGGGTCTTCGGGCCAGGCGCACCACTGCTACGATGGGCCCGCGGCACATCGGGCAGGTGTCTCTTCCCTCTGCCCAGAGGTGGATGCACTCCAGGCAAAAGGAGTGCCTGCAGGGGTCCACGCGAGCTGCGCTGGCAAGCGGGCCCAGGCAGATGGGGCACTCCTCGGGCTGCTCCTGCCGCCAGCTCATGGTTCCTGCAGCTGCCGCAAGGTGCAGATGGTCGTCCTGTGGGGGAGGCTGCCCTGGTGCCGGGCGCTCAGCAGCAGCCCAGGGTCTTCAGCACCTCGATGTCTCGCGGGTCGCCGGCAGGAACTTGACGCCTCACGTGCCACCAGGAGGACAACTGCAGAGAGAAGCAGGAAGAAAATATTGTATAAGCAGCAGACATTCGCTTTCTAGGTTCAACCAAGTTGTCTAGAGTGCTGTAGCAGTAACTGTTCTGTGTATGGATTGCAAACATGGCTGTTAGAGCAGCAAATATGCTTATGATCGGTTATACTTGGCAAGACTACGCTGAGGCCAGATGAGGTACATGGATGTCTGTGGATTGGAGAACATTACCGGAGGCCCTTGATGATGGCTTGCGTACAAAAAGATTGGCTTCGCGAATGCCTCTAGCACCAGCTCCGCCTGTCTATCTCCTTCCAGCCGTGGAGACTCGAGCTCTCGCCTACCACCAGCCGGACTGGCCGCAGGCGCCCCGCGCAGGGCATTTATAGGCAGCCCCCTTCTGTGAGGCCAGAGGTGACATCAGCAGGGTCTGGGGTGTCCTCACAAAAGGGGGCTGCCTATAAATGCCCTGCGCGGGGCGCCTGCGGCCAGTCCGGCTGGTGGTAGGCGAGAGCTCGAGTCTCCACGGCCGGAAGGAGAGAGAGAGGCGGAGCTAGTGCTATAGGCATTCGCGAAGCCATTGTTGTTGCACGCGAGCCATCAAGGGCCTTCGGTAATGCTCTCACACCTACAGACATCCATGTACCTCATCTGGCCTAAGCCTAGTCTGTGTTTGCAATCCATGCACAGACTGCTGACAGCTACAGCACTCTAGACAACTTGGTTGAACCTATAAAGCTAATGTCTGCTTGCTGATTCAATATTTTCTTCCTGCTTTTCTCTGCAGTTGTCCTCCTGGTGGCACGTGAGGCGTCAAGTTCCTGCCGGCGACCCGCGAGACATCGAGGTGCTGAAGACCCTGGGCTGCTGCTGAGCGCCCGGCAGCAGGGCAGCCTCCCCCACAGGACGACCATCTGCACCTTGCGGCAGCTGCAGGAACCATGAGCTGGCGGCAGGAGCAGCCCGAGGAGTGCCCCATCTGCCTGGGCCCGCTTGCCAGCGCAGCTCGCGTGGACCCCTGCAGGCACTCCTTTTGCCTGGAGTGCATCCACCTCTGGGCAGAGGGAAGGGACACCTGCCCGATGTGCCGCGGGCCCATCGTAGCAGTGGTGCGCCTGGCCCGAAGACCCCGCGGAAGGTTCCAGCGGAATGAGCGGCTGGGGCGGCGGCAGCAGCAGCAGCAGCAGAGGGGGCCGCGGGGGAGGAGCCCCTCCAACTACCGCTCCCGCAGCGTCTCGCCCCGGCGCAGGGCGCGCAGCCCCTCCACGGGGCGCAGACTGGAGAGAAGCTTCTCCTGGCACGCGGGGCAGGTCGGGCGCAGACTGCCAAGCTCCCCGCAGGACGCCGAAGTCGGGGACACATCCTGGCTGCACAGGGTGCGGCAGGAGGAGCCGGGAAGCGGGGACCACGTGGGCCGGCAGGACGGGCCCCCCGCCTGAGCAGGCGGCCGGGCCTCGCCTGGGGATGGGCTGGGGGTGGCAGCCACGATTCCCCCAGGAAGAATAAATTACCACTCTTCCACCCTGCAAAGCCTCTGCCTGCACTTCTTCCCGCATCGCTCGGCAGGAGGGGGGTTGAGGGGGGGGAAGGGGGCTGGACACAGCCCTCCCCTGCTGTCCCCGCCATGAATTGGTTTGGGGGTGTCTGCTCCTGATGGGGAATGGCTGTGGGTGGCGGGTCCGTGAGTGAGACTTAGGGGTGAGAAGTCATTTGGGGGATGGGAAGTCAACATGGGAGTGCAAAGGTGTTGGGAACGGGAGCAGCCCAAAAGTTTAAATTGCTCGGTTGTTGTATCGGCCTCACGTGGTAAGAAGATTCAGCTCTATGCACAAAATCCAGGCTGAAGAAGGAACATGGTGCCCAAAGTAGAACTTAATTAAGTTAGCTGAGTTTTTCAAAGACTGAAAGTGCTGAAGCAGTTAAACAATGACTGTACTGGGTCTGGCCGGAATGTTAACTTTCCCGGCAGCAGCCCATACAGTGCCGTACTCTGTACTTGTAGCTGGAACAGCAGTGTTATCACACCAGTGTTGTGTCTACTGCTAAGCAGCAGTGGCACAGCATTGGGCCTTTCTCTAACCCTCCTAGGGGGTGGGCAAAAAGTGAGGAGAGAAACATCACTAGGGCAGCTGACCTAAACCAATCAAAGGGATATTCCATACCATGTGATGTCACACTCAGCAATAAAAGGTGGAAACAGGAAGAAGAGGGGAGGGGTGGGCACTCGTTGAGAAGACGTCGGTCCTCCTCTCGAACACTGGCTGCGTGCGTTGAGGCCCTGCTTCAAGGACGTGGTCAATCATCGCTCATGAGTGGGAAGTAGAGAGTAATTTCTTTCCTCTGCACTTCCATATAGCTTTCATTTATTTTGTTTGTTTGTTTTCCTCCCTTCTTTTTATTTTCCCTTTTCCCCTCCCTTTTCCCCTTTCCCTTTTTATTTCCCCTTAGTTAAATTGTTTAGTTCATGGTAGTCTTTATTTAATTATTATAATTATTTCCCTTTAATTAAATTATCCTTATCTCAACCCATGAGTTGTTCTTTGCTTTACTTCTCCCCCTCCTCATCTAAAGGAGGGGGAGTGAGAGAGCGGTTGTGGGGTTTAGCTGCCCAGCACGGTAAAACCACCACAATGACTGAGCATGCACAAAACAGAAAGAAGTACAAGATGAAGAAGACGATGAGCCTTCATCAGAAAGCCCCGAAGTGCAACCACCAGAGGTTACCTGACCTGCAACAGCAGGAGGGACAATATGATAATTAGTTCTGAGAAACCATTAGCATAAATCCTGCCTTTTCTTGTGAACTGCATAAATATGGATATCCCCGTACCATAAATAAGTACTCCTTGTCTTGCTTAGCTGTACGTGTTGGGTGGAATTATCCCCCACATACCCAGCGTTCTTCATAAAGAATACCTACTTCCTAATTCTCCCAAAGGAGTCTTGGAAAGTGACACTGCTTTTTGCGTTCCACCATTGATGAGGACGCATCAAGAAACTGAGGAACAACTTTCCACCTGGGAAGGTGGAAATTGGCCAGGGACAGTGGGAATATGCATGAGAAACCTAGGATTGTTTAGAGAAAACCAGGAGCACCGCAACCTCTTGGCTGTCTCAGGTGGAAGATAGAATTGAGCAGTACCTCACTTGTTACGTGGTGGCATCCTACGCCATCTTCTGTGTCAGTGGTATAAAAGGGCCCTGTTTTTTACCCAGAAGGAAGCTCCCAGAAGGGCTGGGGATGGAAGGGACCTCTGGAGGTCATCTGCTCCAACCCCCTGCTGAAGCAGGGCCACCTAGAGCTGTCCGGCCGCTGGGCACCGCTGCCAAGAGCCTGGCTCCGTCTTCTTTGCATCCTCCCTTTGGGGATGTCTAGACACTGCTACGATCCCGCCGAGCTTTCTCTCCTCCAGGATGAATGCACGGTGACGCACAATGCAATTGCTCACTGCCCACTGAGTGATGATGCCCAGACAGACCCCGCGCGGCAGTAGCCACACTCTGGCCAACCTGCTCAGTCCCAGTCTTCAGCACGACCCCATAGGGTATGGGACATGGCTCTGGCCAGTTTGGGCCAGCTGTCCTGGCTGCGTCCCCTCCCAGCTCCTGGTGCACCCACAGCCTCCTGGCTGGCAGGGCGGTGTGGGCAGCTGGAACGGCCTTGGCTCTGTGTAAGCAGTGCTCTGTGACAACTAAAAGATCGGTGTGTTGTCAGCATCACTCTCTTCTGAAATCCAGAACCCAGCTCCATACCAGCTACTGGGAAGACAACAAACTCTGTCCCAGCTGAAACCAGGACAGCCTCATGCACCTCCCAGTGGTCTTCTACCACCTCCTCAAAAGCATCCCGGAGTGCACGTTTTACAGAATCCCGCTTCTGACAACAACGAAGTTCATGCCGTGACCTTCCAAAGGGTTGAGCCCTTCAGGGATGCCCCCCTGCCTGCGGGTGTGGAGAGACGGCAACTGGGAGTTGGTAGGGTGCTGCAATACACGGAGGCTTTCTTTGCTGTAAAGTTCTCGTTATTACACGTGGCTACAAACCACCCCTGGGCAATATTCTGTGATTCAAGGCAAGCATGGAGAGAGGTGTCGGGCTAATTAAGAAAAGCCATCTTGGAAGAGACCAAACCCAGGAGTGGGCCCGGGGGTGGGCCCCAAGGAATCAAGAACAAAGTGTCACTGCAAAGACGTGAGGCTCCCATCAGAGAGTTCAGAGTCATCCGGGCATCCCCAGCACAGGTTCACTGGATTAAGGATGTCATGTAGGCAAGAACCATTTGTGCAGCACAAGAAGTTCTGAGGGGGAGAGGCGCTCCATTTAGGGTCGAGAAGGAGTCCTTTTTCTATTAAGAGAGACAGAAGAGAGCAGAGGACACCACCTCCTTAGAGCAGCCAAAAGCTGCTGCTAATTTCTGTGTTTCACCTGAGACGAGTGATAGACACCGATGCTTCCTAGTCTCTGGGAATGGCGCCTTTCCCAGAGCCGTTCCTCCTTCTCAGACAGCCCATTGCTCTTGTAGTTCCCTGCTTTTGCCCTTGGTGGTGGCACCTGGAGACAGTCTCTGGTCCTCAGGTACCCTTAGGCTGCACTTGCAGGAGGCCAGCAGCGCCTTCCAGGGATGCTGCAGGTTGCCAGGCCCGGTTCCGCAGCTGGCAGGCATTTTCTGCTGCCAGGCTTTTAGGAGACTTGGGCTGTCAGCCTTTTTTGCAGTTGGGCTACGTCACCATGCGTCTGCTCCCGTTCCCAACACCTTTGCACTCCCATGTTGACTTCCCATCCCCCAAATGACTTCTCACCCCTAAGTCTCACTCACGGACCCGCCACCCACAGCCATTCCCCATCAGGAGCAGACACCCCCAAACCAATTCATGGTGGGGACAGCAGGGGGGGGCTGTGTCCAGCCCCCTTCCCCCCCCTCAACCCCCCTCCTGCCGAGCGATGCGGGAAGAAGTGCAGGCAGAGGCTGTGCAGGGTGGAAGAGTGGTAATTTATTCTTCCTGGGGGAATCGTGGCTGCCACCCCCAGCCCATCCCCAGGCGAGGCCCGGCCGCCTGCTCAGGCGGGGGGCCCGTCCTGCCGGCCCGCGTGGTCCCCGCTTCCCGGCTCCTCCTGCCGCACCCTGTGCAGCCAGGATGTGTCCCCGACTTCGGCGTCCTGCGGGGAGCTTGGCAGTCTGCGCCCGACCTGCCCCGCGTGCCAGGAGAAGCTTCTCTCCAGTCTGCGCCCCGTGGAGGGGCTGCGCGCCCTGCGCCGGGGCGAGACGCTGCGGGAGCGGTAGTTGGAGGGGCTCCTCCCCCGCTGCCCCCTCTGCTGCTGCTGCTGCTGCCGCCGCCCCAGCCGCTCATTCCGCTGGAACCTTCTGCGGGGTCTTCGGGCCAGGCGCACCACTGCTACGATGGGCCCGCGGCACATCGGGCAGGTGTCTCTTCCCTCTGCCCAGAGGTGGATGCACTCCAGGCAAAAGGAGTGCCTGCAGGGGTCCACGCGAGCTGCGCTGGCAAGCGGGCCCAGGCAGATGGGGCACTCCTCGGGCTGCTCCTGCCGCCAGCTCATGGTTCCTGCAGCTGCCGCAAGGTGCAGATGGTCGTCCTGTGGGGGAGGCTGCCCTGGTGCCGGGCGCTCAGCAGCAGCCCAGGGTCTTCAGCACCTCGATGTCTCGCGGGTCGCCGGCAGGAACTTGACGCCTCACGTGCCACCAGGAGGACAACTGCAGAGAGAAGCAGGAAGAAAATATTGTATAAGCAGCAGACATTCGCTTTCTAGGTTCAACCAAGTTGTCTAGAGTGCTGTAGCTGTCAGCAGTCTGTGCATGGATTGCAAACACAGACTAGGCTTAGGCCAGATGAGGTACATGGATGTCTATAGGTGGGAGAGCCTTACCGAAGGCCCTTGATGGCTCGCGTGCAACAACAATGGCTTCGCGTATGCCTATAGCACTAGCTCCGCCTCTCTCTCGCCTTCCAGCCGTGGAGACTCGAGCTCTCGCCTACCACCAGCTGGACTGGCCGCAGGCGCCCCGTGCAGGGCTTTTATAGGCAGCCCCCTTCTGTGAGGCCAGAGGGGACATCACAAAGGTTTCGGGGTGTCCCTGATGGCAGCACTGACTTGATGGGAGTCTCAGGTATTTCAAGTGACACTTCATTCTTGATACCTCAGGACCCACTCCTTGGCCAGTCCTGGATTCGGTCTCTTCCGAGATGGCTTTTCTTAATTAGCCTGATACCACTCTCCGCTTGGCTCCTGTCAGCGTGGAGCAGCCATCTCAAGTCTCACAATGCTCAGGTCACCTCTGTCAGTGCTGCCATCATCTGCCTGAACATGTGCAAGGATTTCTACACTGTCCCACATGACATACTTGTCTCTAAATTTGGGAGGCTTGAATTTGATGTACGGACCACTTAATGGCTAAGGAATTGGCTGGATGGTCACACTCAAAGAGTTGCAGTCACTAGTTCAATGCCCAGGTAGAGATCAGCAATGAACGCTATTCCTCAGGGGTCATTACTGAGTCCAGTGCTGTTTAACGTCTTTGTTGGTGACGTGGACAGTGGGATTGAGTGCACCCTCTGCAAGTCTGCTGATAACACCAAGCTGTGTTGTGTGGTCGACAGACAGGAGGGAAGGGCTGCCATCCAGAGGGACCTGGGCAGGGCTGAGAGGTGGCCCTGTGCAAACCTCATGAGGTTCAACAAGGCCAAGTGCCAGGTCCTGCATTTGGGTCTGAGCAATCCCAAGCATCCCAAGAAACAGGCTGGGCAAAGAATGGATTGAGAGCAGCCCTGAGGGGATGGACCTAGGGATGGTGGTTGACAAGAAGCTCAACATGAGCCAGAAATGTGCTCTTGCAGCCTGTAGAAAACCAACTGTGTCCTGGGCTGCATCACTAGCAGTGGAGCCAGCAGGGTGAGGGACGGGATTCTTCCTCTCTGTTCTGCTCCCATGAGACCCCACCTGGAGGGAGCACTGTGTTCAGCTCTGGGGGCCCCAGCACGTGAAGGACACAGACCTACTGGAGAGAGTCCAGAGGAGGCCACAAGGATGATCAGAGGGCTGGAGCTCCTCTCCTGTGAGGAGAAGCTGGGGGAGTTGGGCTTATTGAGCCTGGAGAAGAGAAGGCTCAAGGGAGATCTTATAATGGTCTTCCAGTAGCTAAAGGGTCTACGGGAAAGCTGGGGAGGGATTCTTGTTCAGGGAGTAGAGTGAGGGGAATGGGAAAAACAGGAGAAAAATGGCTGATGACGGGCATAATATAAGTCCTCTCCAGAAATGAGAAAGGGCAGAGATGATCTTTGGTCAAGAAATAATGAAAAATAAAAATTAAAATTAAAAATTAATTGGTTGCAAAATATTTGAATTAGAACTTGCTAGCAAGTCCTTGTTATTGTGCAAGTGATTTCTTTGAATCAAAACAAAGAGTACAATTTTAAATGGTAATGTAAAATTTCAGGAGAAGCTGACATTTTTCTGTATTCCGTGTTGGTCATTTTTGTATATAGAATATACGTAATTATTTCATTTTATTTCTTCAGTAGGGCACATTTTGTACACGATTTTTACTGCTGTTTTTTTCCAGTGTATTGTTGCAGGGTGATTTTTTTTTAGTATTATTTTTATTTATTTATTTATTTTCCAAAGAAGCACAAAGGAGCTGCTGCTAGAAGTATTCCTGTCGTTTCTAGTGAAATGAGGTCAAGCCTTCTATTAATCTTTTCAGCATTACTCTTTGAAAGCGAGTTTTCCCAAAGAGAGAATCAGTGCCCTCATTCCTGAAAGTGAAGCAAACTCAAAGCAGCTGTGTTCTTACATGCCCTTTTGTAGATGTCCATGATTAGTTCTTATTTCTTCTCCTCTTCTCCTGGGTAGCATAACACTGGGTGTGGCACTACTCTGCTGTGCAGGCTTACCAGGCTTAACAACACATTGTTATGTAAATGCATCCAATCTCAGGGGAGGCTGACAACCCTTCACTTCTGCCACTGACTCCATGCAGCCAATAACCCAGCATACCCCCTGCAGATTCCTGCTGACTTAAGGGAAAGCTGAGGTTTGTCACGGTGCTAGTGGCATTCCCTCAACAAGCACACACTGAGAGGGCCACACTGCTAAAGTCACAGTTGAAGACTTTGTTTTGTCTGCCAACAAAGTATAAGAGATCCAGGGGAAGAGATTCAGGGAAGGGAGTAGCTCCACGCATCTGCCAGCTAGGCTTCCATCTGCAGCTAAGCTGCCTTCACCCAGGAGTTGTGTGCATGGGGTCAGTCACGTCCCTCCACTGCCATCTCTGAGTTTAGACTGTCACACTGCACTAAAATCTTGCAGCCTCATGGATTTTGTGATGTGTCCGGCTTCTGCCTGTTCAGTTACAGAAAGTCCTGCTACAACCAATTGATTTGGCAATGTGTGCAGAACATTTCTTGAGTGAAGAGGAACCAAGTAATTTGAATTCTTTGCTGGCTGTCATTAAAACTTCTTATTTAACAAGAAATTTATACATTTCTTTTATGGCAGCGAGCTAGTGCCTGCTTAGAGTTGCACACATAGAGTTGCTGCTGGAAGCTTGTTTTCCAGCTGGATTCACTCATGCAATCTGACTGCAGGCAGCAGTCACACACAAAGGTTTACTGTAGCAAAACTAAACTGCTCCCTATGTAGATTTGTGCGTGTGTGGCTTGACTCTCTAACCATGACCTCTGGCATCATCCATAAAGAAGGCGCTTCTTTGTTACTTCTGAGAGATTCGTGTGTTTTCTTTTATACTTTGGGAGGAAAGTGGGATTGAGCAGGTAGAGGTTGTATTCTATTCACACACTTGAGCAGTAGGTACATCTTCAGAAGACTTTAATCCTTAGAGGACAGGATGTTATCTCAGGACAAACAGCCATATCCCAGTACAAATAGTCACACCTCAGTTTTTATTCTGTTAATGGGCAGCTATTCCTATATCAACTATTCTTCTTTAAAATGCTGAGCTTATTAGCATGCACAGAAAGGCCTTAATCTGCAGTGTCTAAACTGCTTTCAGATTGAAGCCAGCTGTAGGTGCAAACATATGGCTTACATATGCAAGCATAGCTGCAGAAAGGCAGCTGGGGAATGGGGGTGGCAGGAAGGCTGATTCCTGACCTAAAATCACCACAAGCAACACAGACCACCAGAGATCCTTGTACAGATCCACTGTTTGCTTACACCATGGCCATTCAAAAGAATGCCAAGGGCTTAAAAATGTAGGTGCTCCATTACCTAGAACAATGTTTTGAAGTTTAAGCACCAAGAACACCAAAAAAAAAAAGAAAGAAAAAAAAAAAAGTCTAAATTCAGACAATGTATGCCATTCAGAATCTAGATTGCTCACAAAAGCTTGTTAAGTGCCTAGAAATAGCACCAGCACTAGAACTAGAACTCATTGCTTTACCGAAACATTTCACCATCTGCTGAACACTGAAACTCATTCCTCAGTGAAATGCAGCAGCCAGAGAATTATGGTCGGTTGCCTAAAGAATAATCCTTTTTATGGTTTATTTGTGTAACTGCTCCAAATTTCTAGAGTATTCCATGTGCTTGAAAAGGGGAAAAAAAATAGTCAGCAAATGCTACTTGCTGGATCATCTGACACAACCAGCAGGATGAGACAGCCATTAGACATCTAAGAAAAAAAAAAAAAATAGGAGGCTTTGAGAATCATTCTTTGAGGAGGGCCAGCTGGTTGGTCTTACCCTGCATTGCTCTGGAAGGAGGTTCATCAACCAGCCTGTCTGATGGAAGACAGCTCGTGCTTCTGTGTGAAGCATGAACAGTTCAGTCCACACAGGCATACACATTTCCTTATCAAGGAGCAAGGATCCTACACACTAAGGCTCTCCCCTTGCTGAAAAAAAAAAAAAAAAAAAAAAAAACAACAAGAAGTTTGAGCCAGCATCAAGACTAACTAGCCCCAGACAGCAAGCAAGAGCCAGCTGAAAGGAAGAGATGGATTGCAAGCAGCTGAGATCCCCCAGGGGACTCCACGTATCCTGGGCCAAAGAGAATGAGAGGTAACAGAAGCAGCCTTTGCTACAAAGAGTAGATGTTTGACTGTTGACTTCTGTCTTCCAAGAAAAGTAATTATTTACTTGCCTGAACAAAAACATTGCTTCTAAATATATTAGGAGTTCAGATTGCCAAACTGTCCTGTATTAGAGGCAGAATTTCCGTCAGTCTCTCATAAAAAAACTGAACCAGCTTTCCAAGCAAGGCGAATTACCTTCCCCACGTACACCTGACTTAAGGAGAGGAAACCATTCATTTTGGAAGAGGAACGAAAGCACTGCCAGCTGGCAGCATATGTAAAGAAATACCCATTACACAGAGGGAGGCAATTTGGATGTCAATTATTAATCACTTCAGAATTAAAACATTGTTCATACTGTGGCAAAAAAAAAAAAAAAAAAAAAAAAGTAAATAGTTTCATCTATTACTCCAAAATTGCTAGACCATCCACTTTAATATCTTTATTGATGATTTGGGTGAGGGAACTCAGTACATCTGCAGATGACACCAAGCTGGGGAGAAGTGTTGATCTGCCGGAGGGTAGGAAGGCCCTGCAGAGGGACCTGGACAGGTTGGGTCGATGGGCAGAGGCCAATGGGATGAGATTCAACATGGCTAAGGGCTGGGTCCTGCACTTTGGCCACAACAACCCCATGCAGTGCTACAGGCTTGGGGCAGGGTGGCTGGAAAGCTGTGCAGAGGAAAAGATCTGTGGGTGCTGGTTGATGATCACTTGAACATGACCCAGAAGTGTGCACATGTGGCCAAGAAGGACAACGGCATCCTGGCTTGTGTCAGGAGTAGTGTCGCTAGCAGGAGCAGGGAGGTGATCCTGCTCCTGTACTCTGCTGTGATTAGGCCACACCTCAAGTACTGTGTTCAGTTTTAGGCCCTTCTCTACAAGGACATCGAGGCCCTGGAGCATGTCCAGAGCAGGGCTACGAAGCTGGTGAAGGGCCTGGAGCACAAGTCCTGTGAGGAGCAGCTGAGGGAACTGGGGTTGTTTAGTCTGGAGAAGAGGAGGCTCAGGGGAGACCTTAGCACTCACTACAACTATCTCTAAGGAGGTTATAGCAGAATGGGGATTGGTCTCTTCCTCCAAGCAACAGTGAGAGAACAAGAGCAAATAGCCTCAAAGTTGTGCAGGGGAGGCTTGGGTTGTATATTAGTAAAAATTCTTCACTGAAGGGATCGTGAGGCACTGGAGTAGGCTGCCCAGGGAAGTAACTGAGTCTTCATCCCTGGAGGTATTCAAAAGATGTGTAGATGTGTTGTATAGGGATGTGGTTTTGTAGTAGACTTGTCACTGCTAGATTAATGGTTGGACTTGATGATCTTAGAGTTCTTTTCCAAACTTTTCAAAGAACCAATGGCAGAAGTGAAATCTTTGAGAAAGAATGACTTTATTTATATGTTGGATTATTCAGGAAAAAAAAAAAAAAAAAGAAAAAGAAGAAAAAAAGCTGAAACTGTTTCAATGGTAGAAAATCCTCCACACCAAAGTGAAGTACATTCTGGTAATTCAGTGACTGCAGAAAAAATTAACTCCATCCCAACCAGACCCAGCAGACTCTTGCTTTTTGGTATTATTCTGTATATAAGGCAAATACAAACAAATTAACTAAAACATTTTGACTTTAGTGTCTCGCATCTAACATAATTTCATCAAAATATCTGAAGAGTTATTTCATTTTATTCATTCAATTTTAAAAGTGCACATTTTTGTGTTTTAGAAGAACACTTACAATACTTTAAACAGTAGGGTGTTGGCTAACAGAAGTTTCTCAGTTCTCAACATCTCAGATCAACAGAGCAATAATTTCAATTTTCTTTTCACTATTAAGTTACTAGATAAGAACTTCTCTAACAAGTATTTTTTTCAGCTGAAATCTGGGGGCTGAAATGCTGTGTAAACCTTTCCCTTCAATGTCTTTTGCTCATCATCTTGATAGTGTAACCAAAGATACAAAGGAATTTAAGTTTCTCTGCACTAAAAAGACTTCATACACAATAATTCACATTCCTTTTGAGTTTTAAATCTGTTTCTGTTGCCTCCACAGCCTCCATACCAGAACCAAGTACACATTTTCTGCTCTTTGTTGTAGTACCACTTCAGATCATAATTCTGACATTCTCCGCTATCTTGAGGCAGGTCGCATGCATCTGGAAAAGGCAAAGAAGAGAGAGTTTTAATGAAAGGTTCCACACTGTCGTTGCAATTTCAGGGAAAATAATGTTCAGCACAAATTAGCAGTTGAGAGAGGTAGTCAGTGCTCAAAGTCTTAAAAGGAGTCGCTAAGTATCCACACACAAACCTTCAGTGTCAGTGTGGCCAGAGGCGCCACTTATGATCAATTTGATAAGAAGGAATGTCTGAAACTCGATTTTCAGAGGCAAAAACAGAAGAACTGCTAGAAGGTGTTTAGTCTTCTGACATGGACAATTACCAACATTGTTGTAATGTAATTATACCCATTCTATAAAGCACGGGCAAACAAAGTTAGCACAAACCACTCTTGAAACTTTTCTGAATGTCCCTCTGCTTTACACCAGTATCCTTCAGTAAAATTTCACAGTTGAACATACGCAGATAGTTAAATTATCCATAAGAGTCCCTTAGCCAAATCATAGAGCAATACAGAGTTGAACTGCATAAATGAGCCAAAAAGTAGATGAAAGTTGCACACTTTGTAGCAATATGGTATTAGGTGAGTACAGATCACTACAAAGCACATTTCTCAAAAAGCAAATTCTCACACTGTGCTACATATTTTTAGAAGTAAATTGTTGGGTCACTAATTACAAATCAGGATTGAGAACTGCAGTTCACACCTCTCCTGTAAGTGACTTATGTCACTGCTCCCATGAGTGCAATGAGCCTGACTGCTTTGTCACAGGAAACACTTCATTTGCAAAGTGAAAACAGTAACATATCTTCATTATTAATGGAGAGCAGTGATCCAGGAATGTAGACAGGTAGTTAGGCCATGGGACCAATTCTGTCTGTGCAGAGCAAGCCAGTCATGCACTGTGGATGTCTGGGATTTCAGAGGTATGTTAGCTCTTCATTCAAAGATCCATTATTTAAAAAGTTTTGCAAAAGCACTAGCCATCTCATTCGGGATGGGGCTACCAGACGTTCTGCAGAATCCTTTTTGACCAGAAAGATGTAAAACAGAGGGATGGGAGCTGTATTAATGAGCAACAACTCCCAAAGTTATGCAGACACCGTTGGATTTTTCCACAGAAATTATTTCCAAGTACAGTCTACACAATAGAAACACTTAAAGGATGTTGTTGCATGTTGTTAAAAGGATGTTGGTAAGAAAACTGATCTCACAATCAGATGCACATACCTGTTGAATCAAATGGCAAATCTAATGGAAAGAAATGTGTAAATAGAAGGCAAAGTAAAAAACATACATATATATACATATATATATATGTATGTATTACACATGTGTGTATATATATATACGTATATATATGTATATATATATCTTGACAGAATACCTCTGGTGAGGAATCCTGTTCTTCCTATGGGAACAGATTGTAGCAGAGACATGTAATTAGTTTTTCCATGTTGAGCTAAGTTAGCAGCATGAAGTAATTTAATATTTAAAGTGCAACTTGGGGATTTAATGTGATAGTTGTTCTAGTAAAGTGGATTATAACTATATATTTTATTATCAATGAAAATTTATAAATCAAAGCTAAAGTTTAAATGACACCTGCAGTTCAGCCTTTAATTACAATCTCTTACTGTACAGATCTGGACCAAATACAGACATGGCAACAAAAAAGTTTGGAAAATGTAATTAATGGAAATGCTTCATACTGAGTAAATATTCAACCAAGTACTTCACAATTTAGGGTCTTTCTACAGAATTCAAAGAGACTTTTGTACTCTAAAATCATACCATAAATGCTATAGTCAGCTCCAGTTTCCAGTGTTGCCTCTAGGTTTTCCTTTTTCTCCTGAGCTCCTCTATACTCTTCTGGGTTTTCTCCTTTAGCTTCTTCCTCTGTGAAATAGTCCATCTCAGAATGATATTCCGTTTCCGGAACCATGTGTACAGGATCTGTGCTAATCTTTCTAACTGTTTCCAGGACTCCACTTTCCTTTGTTTCAATGTCTTTTAAATAGCCACTGTAATCAGTTTCATCAGTTTTGGGAAAAGGCATCCTGTGAAGGAGGGAGGGGAAAAAAAAAAAAAAAAAAAAAGAAAACAAAAAAGAAAAAAAAATGTTTAATCACCAGTACAGCTATTAAAACTACCCATGGCTCATTCCTTCTGAATATTGCAAGATTTTTTTTCTGTCAGTGATGATTTGAATATATCTAGTAATCCAAAGGGAGATTTTATGTTTGGAGATAATTGTAAATATACCATTTTATCCCATACCCATGCAACAGGTTTAATAGGCAGTTCCAAACCTTTCAATGACAGGCACTCGCACTCCAGTGTCACCTCGATCTAATCTTTCACACTCTTCTTGAAGTTCAGGAGGAGGATAAGCGTTAATTTGTTCTGTGGGGAAAGATGTGTCACAGGTAAATTTTAAATTCCTCCAAACCCTAGTAGGCTTAATGGAATGGAATGGAATGGAATGGAATGGAATGGAATGGAATGGAATGGAATGGAAAGGAAATGTTTAGTCTGAAGAAGAGGAGGCTCAGGGGAGACCTCATTGCTGTCTACAACTACCTGAAAGGAAGGTGTGGGGAGCTGGGGGGTGGCCTCTTCTCACAGATAACCAGTGACAGGACTAGAGAGAATGGCCTCAAGTTGTGCCAGGGGAGGTTCAGGTTGGAAATCAGGAGACATTTCTTCTCAGAAAGAGCAGTCAGGCATTGGGATGGGTTGCCCGGGGGGGTGGTGGCGTCACCGTCCCTGGGGGTGTTCAAGGAAAGGTTGGATGTGGTGCTTGGGGACATGGTTTAGTGGGTGACATTGGTGGTAGGGGGATGGTTGGACCAGGTGATCTTGGAGGGCTTCTCCAACCTTAATAATTTTGTGATTCTAGTGTCCAGCATCTGCTGCAAACTATAGATGAAAGAGTTAGATTATGACTAGAAAGAATGATAGTGCATACACTGACTACTTTTTTCTACACAGCATTTTCTCATTCTTTCTGTAACTTATGCAAACACCATTGCATACTACTTACGTTGTAGCTGGTTTAGAAATGCCCGGCTAAACCTCTGCGCATATGCCATCTCAGATGTAGAAACCCTGCCCAATGTCAGTAAGTGCTGATCTGTGGGGAAGCTTGACAGTTCTATCAGCTCATTGTCATTTACATTACTGCCAAGCGCAAGAGTGAACACAGTAAATCCTTTGCACTTGACTCCGAGTGAAATATCTTTCAGCTTCTCTCTGTCCCATGTGCTTGTTTTGCTTCCAATTATTACAAATATGACTCTGTGTCTTCTTTGTCTGGGATTTTTAAAAAATACATTTTCAACTGTCCACTGTAGGGCAGAGGCAATGGCTGATGGCCCTTCCAGTTGGCGAACAGACTCCCGGATATGGTTCTTCATCAAATTTTTATTACTGTAAGTTCCTAGATTGAACTCCAAGGCCACGGGGGTTTTTCTTCTGTCAGGCAGGAAGCCCCTGGGAGCCTGTTGTACCAATGCCACTCTGATGCCTCCACGTGATTCACTTGGCTGTGAGGCAATATCAAACTGATCTAGCATGTCGCTCACAAAGTCTTTGGCTCTCTGAAAGTCTTCACTGGTGATGCTGTGAGAGCTGTCCACAACGTAAGCGATATCCATATCCATCTGAAGAGGTAGAGAAACGGGCACTTCACATGGCGTACTGGGCTTGCATTTATCTAGAGAAGAAGAGCCAATATCCAGCAAACTATTTAGCAACATAGCAAAAACAATAGTTTAGAAAAAGACATTTTTGAGTCCTATTTATCTACTTTTTCTTATATATTTTTTTTTATTAAATAAATCAGTTTAGCAATCAGAAATCTTGTTGTTCTTATTAGAAATAATGGATGAATTTTGTTAAACAAGGTTTTGAGATGCTATGGGAAATTACTCAAGTATGAAATCAAAAAGTGTTCAGGAGGTAAAAACAGATCAGAGTTCCCCTGAGAATTTTTCTATCAAAAACTAAACACGGCAAAGGACACTGGAGCAAAATTCTATTTTTTACATCAGACCACTGTTCAACATTCTGAAACGTTATCATCATTTCGCAATTTCCCCCCACCTCAAAATACAGAATTTATAGTAAATGAACATGTTTTCCTAGAAATATGACATTATTTCAAGTGCATTTCTGTTATAATTAAATAGCAATTGGATAGCAATTAAATAGGTTTTGTGGTATTGAGACTCTAATTCTTACTATTCCTATTGCCCAGAAGAATTATTTTATTCAAAAACATAGGATATGTCATTGAAAGTGTAAAAAGACCAATACAACAGCTGGAATATGTAAAACGTCTTACCAAAGCAAAGTACACAATATATGATGTTGTCCAAATTCTCATTCTGTTGTCTTTCCCAAACAAATAATTGAAATCTTCCAGTATTATCAGTCTAGGTTTTAAAGCAGACATAAAAGTAATGTTAAAATGTATATACAGCAAACACAGATCACGTTTTCTCTTTGTTCTTAATTCTTAGTATCATTACTACAATAGATTTTGTCCCTAACTGGGTGATTTCACGCTATTGTAATACTGAACAGGTACACAGAATACTTCAGTTGCCACCTGGAGCATTGTATCTGCCCTGGAGCATTACAAAAAGGTCTTCATGCTCCTCAAGATTTAGTACCATGCAGTACAGAGATTGCTAAACCTTTGCAACTCCTAAGGACAATCAACTGGTATTAATGCTTTTATTAGCCAGTTTAAGACAGTCATAATAGATCATTCAAAGCTAGCTCAAATATTTCTGAATGGTGTTGAACTTAACTCCTATGTACACATTAATTTTATACTTTGCCTTTCTACTCTTCATAGAATCTAGATTAGGTAGGGATTCAACTTTTATTCTCTGTACGCATAAGGTGACCCATATCTTGATTAGGGTGACTGTGTGCTACTATACTACAAATGAGGGGAAAAATGAGACATCGTGTGATTGCAAGTAAATGAAAGAAAATGAATGAAAGAAAAATTTCAATTCCTGTCATAAAATCTTTTCTGTGCAGGTCACCGTAGCCTCCCCTTGACAATGAAGAGCATATATTCTGGCCTGAGTAACACAGTCTTTCAAAAAATAATGTGGGAGGAAGCATCTTTATAGATGTCAGTGGAAATCTCAGCACAGGTAAAACATACTATCACTTTTTGCCAGTGAAAGACCATAATCTTTTTTCTTTTCTTAGTAGGTTGCTACAGAGAAAAAGACATGATTTTCTGTCTCAGCTCTTTTTGAGAAAGAAAAATCCTCCTTAGGATTGCTTTCTTGGGAGATAAACTTCTAGCATTAGAACAACAAATGTTTTGCCTGTGACCAACTGAAGAAATATATATTCTCCAGCAGAAAAAAAGTTCATCACACAAAGGCTTGAGGAATCCTGAAGAAGCTTCACCAGCATCTTACCATTTCACTGACCATCCAACCCCATCTAGATATGATTCAAGAGAAAATATACTTCCTTGTCGACTAAGCTAAATAAAAATGGCTGTATGATAGCATCTCATTGCAGGAAGCATAACCTTCTATTTATTTCTGGGGGAAGTTTAAAATGCCCAGTCTAACTGTTCTTCCAGCCAATGGGAAATATGGATTAACTGGAAAATGTGGGTGTTCTTTTTCTAATCTTTTCTACTCTTAAAACTGACTTACAGAAAATTGGCACCTTTGTAAGTAACACGTTATATGCATTCAGATTCATAATCTGCTTGTACTAGTAAAACAAAATACTGATGTTTGCTCTTATTTAACCAGTGAAGCAGCCCAGGGAATAATCTTCCTTCTCATATGCCAACTGAATTCTTTCATTCAGATTAATTAACAGTCAAACAAATATGTGAATTGTCTAATAGATAAAAGGCTACATGAGAAAAATTGCAATACAAAATATTAAAGGACTGACTTAGATGCTACTAAATCACAATTTAACCTCCAACTCTTACATTTTTCATTACATGTAACACAATTTCCTTCTATAAGGATGATCCAATTTTTTATAGTCAATCTACTTACTGAAAAGGCACGTTTCACATTTGGCACTTCACTGAAGGCAATAACCACTGGAGTGATATCCAAGGCACTCAACTCCAGTGCAGCTGTGTTGATAACCATATCATTCTGAGATGGACCATTGGCAAAAAATATAGCAATTTTTCTTGTGAGGATACCCTGACGAACCCGTTTGAAGACATTTCTTGCAACAAATCTCATGGCTGCCCCAATATTACGTTTGCCAGTGGATCTCTCCAGTGGTATTTTCTGGACTGCTTGGACCAGCAAGTCATTTCTTTTGAATTCTGAGAAACGGATGAGATAACGCGTGTTGGCATTGTAAGAAACAATGGAGACGCGAGCGCCTGTTGGGCAATTGCTCTCGCTGATCTTAATGCTCTTCAGCAATGACATAGCAATGTTTCTCATTCTTTCAAATGCAGCTGGAGTAACATCTTCAGACATATCAAAGGCAAACACCACCTCAGTTGGATAAGCTGGACATGTGCCTGTATCTTGAGACAAAATATTTGTGTCAAAGTATTTCCACAACTCAAATTTTGTTAGTATTTTTCAAGTCTATGAAGAATGGGCATGCAGACGCCTGATGGGCTTACCTGATGAGCAAGCTGGAATGAAGAGATGGAGAGGAGATTGATTATTTTGGAATCACGTTCATGAAAATAGAGACATATTCACTCACTTTAAGGAGCCCAATCTAAAGCTCAGACAAGTATCAGAAACCATCACACAGGACAACAATTCTCTTCAACAAACACTCAAAACAGTACAATTTGACTGGATTATATTTAAAGAGGTTGTTCTAGGTTCTGCTAAGCAGAGAAGGCTGAGAGAGAACAAATACTTCCAAACAGGAGAACAGATGATATAAAAATATTCTCTTCTCTGAGAAGTCACCAAAGGGGGATTGGCACAATGCCAAATAATTTAATTGTAAATGAAGAGAAATTTGTTACAATTTTTGTAATTACAAGGTAGGAAAAACAAGCAGAAAGTGTAAATCTGCTTTACATACCTGCTGAAAAATTCTGACAATTAAAAGCTACTAGTCAATATCAACCCAAGCCCTGATACAAACAGTTTACAGGGCTTCCAGTGGGGGCTTTTTCTTTTAAGGGTGACTAGGTGGAGTCAGAGTAAAAGAATGTGCTCCCTACTTACGGCAGTTTTTTCGTGAAAAATTCACAAGATCACAAGGCTGCAGGAGCAAAAAGAAAAAGCAATTAACAGCAAATCCTAGACCATCCCAGACCGGGAATCTTACTTCTAGTTTGAGTTGAAGGTCAGATCTAAGCTGCTGAACTTGGACTTGGAGTCCAGATTCATACATTCCAGTTCCTCTCTGTTTCAAATTGTACAGGGACTTTGTCCCTGATGCCTGATGCAGAATTTATTTTTTTTTTCAGACATGCTCTGTTGGCATTTAGCCACAATTTGGAGTATGAAACAACTATTTAGCCATTCTTTATTTTGTGTAATAATCATACCTAGGAGGTCACTGAGCAATGACACTTCCAAAGGAAAATGAGCAGCAACTTGCAGAGGAAGAGGGAGGTCTGTGAAGAAGGAGTGGACTTGTCCTCCCCTCCTTGGAAGGCAGAATATACCTGCAGTAGTATTGCCTGCAGTTACTTGTCCATGCAAGGGTTAGATGAAGCCTTTGCTTAGGAATGTTCATCCTATATGGGTTAGGATTCTGAAGAAATCCTGCCCTGCTATTCCCAGTTAAAATAGCTATTGCTGAGGAAATGTCTTTCTTTACAACAGGGTGAGAAATAACCCTAAACCTGAGCTGGTGTTTAAACTGATGTGAATAGGGTAACAAATAAAGGAATATTACTGGCCCAAAAGTTTGTAAATAGCGTAAATCCATCTGCATATTTTTTCCTTATTTGCCAAACAGAAGGATTGACTGCGCTCACTGTACTCTGACCAGTATTTGAGAAGGATACTGTTTTCTAACAATTAAATGTGCTCATTGCATTCAGTGCATACAAATAGACGATGACTAAAACTTAGTTCCATGTACAATGCAGTTAGCTGTGAGGTAATTACTTACTTCCATAAAAAAGGAGCCTCTTGGTCCCTTCGCGCCCTGAAATAAATTAAATACAGATCCAGAAAATCAGACTCTGATAACATATTTCCATCTGTGACTCTGTAGGCCAAAGAAAATGCAGGCATACAGTGTTTCCCCAATAATCATTTGCTGATTTGAAATATGAGGAGAAAACATTGCTCAGCACAGATTTCTCTGGACCTGTTTATGAAAGACTTGCAGACCACTAGTCTGACATTTCTCAGCACATTTTCCTTCCAGTTCTTTTAAATATTCACTACCTGTTGCTCTTGAGGATCTCCTTTCTTGTGCCCCCAGGCTAATTAAGTATTGTTTATCATATGAAACTATCAAATATTCCATTAATCTAATTGCAAGTTTAAGATCAATCTAAGAGCAATTTATTATTATTATTTTTTAATAAAAGTACATTACCATAGGTCCTGGTGGCCCTCTGTCCCCTGGATCTCCCACGGAACCTGCTCTGCCAGCATTACCCTGTAAATAGAAACAAAAGTTTTATTCTTTATAATCCTACATTCAAGTGTAGAATTTCAGCACAGAAAAACCTCTAAAACTGCACTGTGAGCTGGAAACACTTAGGACATATGGGCTTTACTTACAGAACTCTTCACGGAGTTAACAGATTTATCATTCTTACCCTTCTACCCCTAATTCCTTTGGGTCCTTTAGCTCCTGGAACACCTGGGTTTCCATCTTCTCCCTAAAAATTAATGAAATCTAGAACTTTATATGAAGGGAGAAAACAGACAGATTTCAAATGAGAACAATGTAAAACAAGAAATAATGAGAGCAAGCATGTCCATTTAATCATACCTCTGGACCAGGATACCCTATGAATCCAGGTTCTCCCTGCCAGAAGAAAGAAAATAAGACTTCATTAGAATCTAGAACTTTGTGATCTGCTTAGCATATGATTTCTTTAAACCAAAAAGAATTTCAAAATTATTCTTGGTGTTCCAGCCCATTCAAGTAGCAGCAGCGACTCTCAGATGACTTCTTTTTAGATTAACAACTTTTTCACATAAAGCAAGAGCATTGTAAATCATTCCAACAGTTTCCGAATTTTCAACAGCATCCCATTTCTCAAAAAAAGTGTTTTAACAAAAATTATTTATGACTCCTAGCAAAATACAGCAGAAATCTTATTCAGTGATCATCACTAAAACAAAATATTCAAAGCAGTGTTTAAAAGCAGTTTCGGAATGTTGTACGTTCCATACTGAGCAGTGATAACATATTTTTGGCATATGAGAAGCCACTTCATTAATTGTTTTGGGTTACTTCAGTTCTTGGCATACTCTTTGACTGTGCATCAAAAATGAGAACTCTCAGAAAGACTGATCAGAAGGGAAGCATATCTTTCCTTGACATTAGAGTAACTAGCAGAATTCACACTACTTCTGTATGTCCTTGTTTTAAGAGTTCTTTCCTATGAAACTAGACATGGTTGTCAAACATCACAAAGCAATCAAGGTTTTCCCAGCAGATTTTTATCACATGACTTTATCTTATTATTTCTGGAAAATTACATGCACATAGATCCCCCATTATAAATAAGAGTGTAATTTATCTTGTGTACCTCTGTGATTTATAGCAACATTAAGCCTATGCACTTAGCTATTAGGGGAAAACCCATTCTTTCTGGATCATCATACTGGGCCGAATTATTTTTATTTTATTTTTAGTTTTTTAATCTAAGCCCTGCCAAACCTTGGGCAAAAATATCAGTGTTTAAGAAGGGCTTTAAGTCAATCCTTAAAAACAATTAATAACAACAAGGAGATTTAGCAGAAACCTTTTCTCCTTGCTTGTAACAGGGAGGATCTTCCCTGAAATAAACAAGTACTCCTATTTATTTTATTTGAAGAGATTAAAAGAACTAGTCTTTTATATAACATATGTGTAACCTGTGGAAATCTTCCATTAAAGGAAATTGTTGGGGCTAAGAAGGCAAGAAAACAGATTTTTTTTTTTTTTTTCTGCATAGCAAGAAGTATCGGGAGTTGTTTTTATAATAAGCCATTTGAGAAAAACAAGAGATCATCAGTTGGAGAGCCTCCTGGAAAGCCTTTCATACCTTTTCTGCAGCTTCTGCAGCATTATTTTTCTCCCACAAAAAGATCAGAGAGTGAAACAGATGGACCTCCAGTGAATCCACTGGTTTGCTTCTGTTTCCCAAACAAGAGGAAACAACTCAGTTGAAAACAAGAGTGGCTAGGCAAGCAGACTGGAGCAGGGAGAAAGCACTGTGTACTCCAAAAAAGTTCAACTTACACCTCCATATTCATACACACCAAGGAAAGGGTGAGTGGATCTCAAAAGAGCAGCTCCTTCCCATTCTTTTTCATGTGTTACCATCATAAGTCACCACTTGTTCAGAATGGGAGCATAATTCTCTCTCCAGTCTTCAGTGATCACCAGAGTCAACCTGTGTTTATATCAAACCACATTCCTAAACTCTCATGAAACAGAGTTGGAGGTCACAGCCACATTTGTTTCAGTTTCAGATAACCCTTTTCAGAATTTCTCACAAGGATGGATATGGGAAGGCTAAACCTTTTCCTGAACCTCAGGAGCACATTGTGGCCACATCTTACATCCCCCTTGAATCAACTTTGATGGTCCCATTAAAAGTGACCTTGTGCAATGGAGACTGAGAGACATTCTGACTCCCAACACTTACCTTTGCTCCTTTGCTCCCTACAGGACCAGACACGTGTCTGCCATCCATGCCCTGCAAAGGTTGAATATAATCAGTAAGCTTTTAATAAAGGATTGGATTTATATCCAGTTCCATTTTGGAAAAGAGACCTCCCATTACAGTGCTGTGTCCAGGCTGCTGATACTGACGAAGTAGGACAAGCTATCATGACACCATCTAAATGATGGCAAAATCCATACAGAGAAAAAAGGGATTAAGGCCATTCTCCACTGTGTGACATACCTCTAGCATATTCTCTTTAGTGCATATAGAGAACTTGAGTGAAAAGATATTATCTCTAGACAACAAGGAATCTGGTTTCCATCAGGAAACTGAGAACCAAATGTGAAATTATTTTAACTGTGTCAAACAGTGAAAATAGAATAAACTGAACTGATCCAGCTGAATGAATATTAAATTACAGGGGTCCAGAACTAGGGCAGAAATACTCACTCGTACACCTCTCTGTCCAGTTGGTCCCAGAGGACCTTTCCTTCCAGGATCACCAGGTTCACCCTGTCATAATTGAAATGTAACAAACATTATTTTGGCTCATTCAGGAGAACTTGTTTCTGAAATGTAAACATGTCTGCTAGATTGAAATGTGCTTATACTTTTTACAGGCTACGTGATGCAGATTAAAACACTGTGTTACAGATGATATTTGAGAGAAAGTTTCTTGGGTATGTAACTGGAAAGTACTGGGCATATCAGAAGACAATGAGAAAACCTCATGGGCTTTCCTCAAAAAACCTCCCATTGTTACACAGAACTTCTTATTGGCAAGAGTGTTTTCTAGGAAAAGTTATATTAACGTAGGCGGGACATATCTTGGAATTTTACCAGCATGAAAGTATCTGATGGTAGCAGAGGATATTTCTCAGGAAGGCTGTTTTCTTTTCTTTCATTCCTTTTTTTTTTTTTTTGGTTTTCACTTTCTTATTGAACAAGAACCCCAGATGTAAAGAGCACAGAACCAGACTCTGACTCCAGTGATTCCAGTAAAAAACAGTTAATATGGTGGCTACAGCAAAAGACAGGGTGATTACATCCAGTGTTTCAGTGTTTCTTCCTAACTTTGTCACTGCATCTTTTCACACAGCGACTCTTTTCACAGCAGCACTCTGACATTCTGACACCTCTCTATACTGAACGTAATAATTCTTCAAAAAGACTAAAAAGGCTTTGTTAACTGGTATTCATTATGCCTTCTAGATGCAGAAATACAACAACACCTAACATCACGTATTTTTATTTAATACTCTCCTGTATCAATGCACATTAATTACAGGAAAGCAAGGAATAACATTTATTACAAGTAATTGAGCCATAATATATGTGGACCATGCATTCAGGATAAGCCTTTATGTTGAGAAGAACTAAATTAATTAATTTCTTTATAATAGCCATCCTAACAGTCAGGGGTCTTTGAACTGGCTAGGAATCTTCGGAACAAAAAGGTTAAAATGAACAGCTGTGCTTCATTAACTGGTACTTATTTTCAATAGGTTGGACAGAGTTTAAGAATCTTAAAACAAGCTCAAGGGTCGCCACTGCCATACCCCTACTACAGTTTGTGAGAAGCCAGGTCCCATCAAGAACCATGATCACAACAGCAATTAGAACAGCTGTCATGCTGACTAATAGCTTCGTAGTGTAGCTCTGACACTGGTAAGTGACCTTGAACATATCGCTTGCCTTCCCATGCAATCTAAAAATTCTTACAAAACTTAACAATTTTTACATATTCCACATCAACAACACAAGTATTAGTTCATGCTTTTTCAGTCAGATTCTTGAATGATGCACTCATATTGCTGCAATCACGTGCTTTAAAAATGTTTACCTTTGGTCCTCTTGCACCTAGCCTTCCAGCAGAGCCAGGTAGACCTGCGGGACCTGGACTACCCTGTAATCAGAAATATCAGTAAAATGGTATACGATGAAGAATTCAAGGCTTCATTACACTCAAGGTTCATTCACTGCCACTTTAAATTATTGTAGAATCAATATACACACTAGAACATAAACAGACTTTGCCAAAGCTTTTGAGGACCACAGTAAGTTATGGATCAAGCTATCATTCAAGTTATTTCCTGGTGTCTGTGTGACTACTTTAAAATTTCCAAAATGTTATTAAGTATGATATAAATATTTTCTATCTACATAGCTATTACAAGTATGACAGCGAAAGCACAAGCAATATGAATATATATATATATATATACACACACACATATAAATGGGTACATAAACTTGAACATGACTAAAGTAGATATCCAAAACTGACATAGTCAGATGTTCTAATCCTGAGTTATACTGGTTTAATTCCAGAATAAGAGCCCCAAAATCAACAGCATCACACAAATGCAAGAAAGATCAGCAGTCAGCGCTCAATAGCTAAAACCTCATCATACCTTAGCATTAAATCTTACAGGTCATATTTTAATGAAACCACTGACAAGCTGAATATCTAACTATGCCCTCAACTCATCCAGTGTACATCTGGACCTGTAGGTTCTGCAAGCCATGGTGTTATTCCTGATACTATGGAACTGAGAAAGGAATCTAAAGCTAACTCTGAAGTTCTCTTCCTACTCACCCACCTAAACTTATTTCTCGAGATTTGTAGCTTCATATGACCATCAGTTTGCTCAAGAAATATACTGAAAAATCTTCAGTTTCTTTGCTCTTTTACATTTGTTAAAAACTCTTTAGAAAAATAACACAAACATTGAAAAATGAAAAGCCCTAAGGTGTGCAGCAAGGATATATTATTTATTTAAGGCTAACCTGAAGGCCTGGCATGCCCTGTGGTCCTGGAAGTCCTTTGATCCCTTGTGGTCCGTTTGGGCCCTGACATAAACAGGCATTGAAAGAAAAGTCAGTTCAGCGTTCACAGCCTTTCAACGAAGATTAGATTACTGCAATGAGCAGAATTCAAGGGCCTGTTTTGCAAGCCTCAATGCACAGGTGAAACTTCTGGCTGTTTGTTTGTAGGAATTAGGTGAAGCAGCTGAGAAGGTCACTGCCTGAGGGCTATACTCAGAGAGCCTCTATGGTGTCTATGAAACCAATAAAGCATTACACAACACACTACTAGGCCTGCTTTCTCCAGATGCTGATATTATCAGTGGATGGAGAATATTAAAGCTGGAATCTATAATAAGCATTCTACCACTATGGTTCTCTTTAAAATAACTCCCCAAACACTATTATTATTTTTTTTTTTAACAGAAGGATTTTCTCATTGTTTTTGTCAGTAAGTATATCATTTTCACAATTCCAACACATTTTGGAAATAGAGTACATTCAAAAATGCAATGAAATTATGTACTTATTACTAGCAATTTCTAATAAAAATCTTCATTTTGAAGATCTGCTTGACATTATCCTGGAAGCTGGAGACATCTTGACTAAATTATTTATTCTGGCTACTCGTTTTCCTCTTGATTTCACTAGAAGACTCATTTGCATAAACAGAAAGAGAAACTTGGCCCATTTAATTCCTCAGGGCCACAGAGGAGATCTGCCAAGGATTTTTCCTCATAATATTCACTAGTTGAAGAAAACAAGGCGTTCCAAAAGAAAAACAAAAGATTAAGACTGACAACTCATTTTCTCCACAGCGAACATGTAGACCATCTCTAAAGTTCTTTTAGCTACCTGTGGGCCTTTAAAACCAGGATTTCCTGGGTAACCTGCTTCCCCCAGATCTCCTTCTCCACCCTGCCAGAACAAAAGCAAACATTAAAAACAGAAAGGGGGGAGGGGGTAAGAAAAGAAATTAACACCTGCCATATGCATATCAACAGGTAATCATTTCATGTCTGCACAGAGTATTAGCTGACAGAATGTTTTCCAGAGTTTCCAAGCAGCTTTCAATCTGCTTCAACTTCCAGTTAAAAAAACTCAGTTGAAAAGCAAAAGAATTTAATTTTTTTTTTTTTTTTTTTTTTTTTTTTTTTTTGGTATACGGTGTGTGATGAACACTTGAGGTACAGAGCAAAATGTCAGTTCCATTTGCTTCACATTTTACACCACAATCTCAGAAATATTCCTGCATTTCTGTAGCCTTTCCGTTCATTCCTCATCTTTGGCAAGTCTCTCCTCTACTTGTGTTCCCAAATTTGCCTTAAAAATAAAAGAGACTGTCCTTTTATTTCAACAAAAGCTGTCTTTCTCTTTTCCAGTTCTAAATCTTTCAAGCCAGGAGTGCCCCTAATACATTCACCCGAGGCTGTCTTGGCTTGAAATAGACTTTTTGTTGCTGAATACTTGTGTTTTGGATCACACTGAATTTTTTCCTGTAAAGAGGAACAAATGCTCAGGCTGGACATGTAAACAGGCAGCAGCAGGGTTAGCCACTCACCTTTGGACCTGGAGGGCCTGCATAACCTTTTGCTCCCTAAGAAGGAATGGCATGAGATTACATCCAGAACACCAAGCAATGTGAAACAACAACTTATAATTAAGTAAATACATTCGGCTTACAGAGACCAGAACTTACAGAGACCAGAGACTATTTCCAAAGAAATAAAAATCCCATTTGTTTAAGGCAAAAATGAAAAAAAAAAGAATGGATTTGGGACAGAAATCCTTACCCAAGTATTACCCTCATCAAAGAAAAGGCCCTTAGTGAGTGAAGAGGGAAGATATCTAAACAGAATTCTGGAAAACATCTTCCCAGTCAGCGGCTCCTTGGCTAAAACAAAAAGAGCCATCTCCTCTACCTCTGACCTAAAAGATTTGCACTGCTTCCTTCTGCACACTGTTCATAAGCACTAGTGAACATGATTGTTAAACTTAACACCACTAGCACCCTTCAGAATGCTTCTGCAGCTTGGATGAAAAGCGATCACAATCTTATACATTAGCATTAGGAACCTTTCTAACAGACTAGAAGAGGTGATTTCACAGGTTCCAGTCCCCAGTGGATGAAAAAGAGCAGCAGGCATATGGAACTTACTGTCACAGGGAGGAAGGAGGGATAAAAATATCTATGGCAAAATTACCAGGCTATTAAGCCTCACAGAAAAGTCTGCACTGAATTTAAGGCTTGGAATTTCACATGAATCAGACCTGAAATTAATTTTATAGCAAATTCCTGATTAAAAAACAAACAACAAAAACAAACAAAACAACAACAAAAACCAGTACAATGCATATAAGATAGTAAATTTGAAGCCAAGTATATTAAACTATGAAAATTGTAGAAGATTTATGTTCCCTCTCATTGCAGGAGTTTGACGTGTGGGATAAAAGGAAGAAGAGAAAAATTGGTTGTCTGAATGGGAACCCCACTGCATCTTAGATCAGTTATTTTCAACATGTATTGATTACTATTCTTACAGGAAGGCCTTTATGACCCTGCTCTCCTTGGAGTCCACGTGGTCCTGGTTCTCCCTACAAAACAAAGTAAAGAACAAGCATTTTAAATACTGTTTCTTTTTTCTTGTAATTCCCCTTTTTTCTTTTTCTGATCTTTATTTTATTCTTCTCCTAAGTAATTTCACTTCAATCAGCGAAAACACTAAACGTTGACTTGTTTTCTGCAAACAATTCCTGATCATCAATTATAAATGAGACAGACTACGCTTGTTTTGAATTTCAAACCATCATCCACCATCAACTACAGATACTTCCCTACTACTTATTTTTGTTTATTGTTCTAAGTTAAGTGTGACAGTCAATAGTCTGTGCTCTTGTGTTAGACTTACCTTCTTGCACTATGGCTCAAAAACCTAGTAAAAATTCAGACATCACTTTATCTGCACATAACTAAGTTCTTATGTTCTACAGGTCAAAATGGAATTTATCCATCACCACAAGAAAACAGCAGTTACATAGTAAAGTGGGTACAGCATGGTGATATCCAACACATTTTTCCCAGTAAGATTTTTTTTTTAAATTCCTGCAACTCATAACCAGGAATCTATTTGATGATATAAGATTGAGCTAGAATGATACATTTATACTAAATTCATATCTTCCCTTAGCTCAAGCCCAGTTTGATGGTGTACTCCATGAGAATATTACCACAGTCTTCATTAACTGTTTTTTAAAGCTTTTTTTTTTTAAATAAAAAAAAAATAAAACAAAAACCAACATCATGTGCATTTTAAAGCTTTCTGTGTTGCATACATACACTGAAGGCAAAGTGCAACATGAAAAAAAAAAAGAGCTGCTTTGTCAATGGACAGCCAATACAGCTTGGCAATTATCCAAACTGTTGCTCTTAATGCAGAATTACTTGCTTACCTGCCATGCTGACTTTCCCTTTTCACCCTTAGGACCACGAACATTATTGTTAATCCCAGGATCTCCCTGGAAAAGCAAAGCAGAAAGTTCAGCATATTCAGTGACTATACCTTTGTTACTCTAACTACAGGCACAAGATATGGAAATAAGATTAATGACATTTATCTTTGCAGCCAAAAAGGAATATAAATGTTATTCTGAATGAACACACTTGCAAGAACACTATATAAGCACTTCTGCAAAGTCCACAGGTTTCTTCTGCAAAGAGGTAAAAATAAATATTTCCAATGGGCAACAAAGCAAACCTTGAAAATGTGAAGCTGTTCTGGTTGTTTGGGTATTGTTAACTGAATTAAGATCACACCTAGTCACCAATTCTCATATGGGGTCATACTAGAATGGAGTTTCATTTAGCCACTTAATGCTAGACACATATGAAATCCCAATCCCTCAAAGAGGCCAAGTTACCATGGCACCTGATCTCTTTTAAAAGCGTTAGAAGACAGGAGTCATCACATAATCCTTGACTCTTTAGAACAAAGATCTTTGGAATACGTATAGGACAGTTGTGATACAAGAAGATAACATCTCCACTGAAATTTTAGCCCTCAGAGTCTGCATTTATATAGGGAGCTCTAAAGCATGCATAGAAGAAATGTCAGCATGAAAAAGTAATTTGCCTTTGCATCATTATAAATTTATAACAAAGGGTCAGTTCACTTGGGTTTTAAGTGATAGAGAAATCCCTCTATTAGGTGAGAACCACAAGGTAGGACTAAACAGCTCCAAAAGGAGTTATTTGTCCATGGTAAAAAGAAATAAATAAAACAAAAATGCAAGGAACAAGTTGGAGACCTGAAGCTTAAACATCTACTTCCAAGCAACGCATCAAAACACACAAGTCCATCTGCATCTGAAGAGCAGATGGAATATGCCATACTCTTTGGAAAGTATTGCACCATCTAGGATCATGAAAAACTCTTCAAATAACTTATATCTCAGGCAGCTCCTTCAGAAAATACAGGCACAAATCAGTGCAACCTAACAAAAATGAAGAAATACACTTACATGATCCCCTCTTAGACCAGGTTGTCCTCGTTCACCTGGTTCTCCTCTGGGGCCTTTTCTGCCCTAAAGTTATAAAAAGAGTACAAACAATTCTGGTGTGGGTAGAGACAGTATCTGTGGTAGAGAGAAGCCAGACAAGATAACACATATCTGTTTAAATCAGTGGAGCTACACCAATTTGCAGCAGAGGCCTCATCATGTATGAGAACAGGCAGCTATATATATTAGATATTATTTAGAGAAAAAATCACAAGCATTACACTTCAGAAAGACATTTTTGTAAAATCTTGTTACTATAAATGATACTTCACCCGTATTCCAGGGCTGCCTTTCTCTCCAGAAAGCCCAGGAGGTCCTTTGTCTCCCTAGACTCAGAAAGAGGGAAGAAAGAAATTATAAAAAATAATGAATGTTCTTTCTGATAAATGCAGTTCACAAATTCTGTCTGACAGGATCCAACTTCTATCAGACATGCAACTCCAAACACTAAACTGATTTTCTGTTCAGGTTTAAAGCCCACTCAAAGAGACAGAAATCTGTGCTTTTGAACCTTGAAATGGATTCAAAATAGGTTCAAAATTAGGTTTTTAATTGAACTACATGTTTGAAGCATAGCTTACCTGCTCTCCATCAATGCCATCAAGTCCACTGTCGCCGTGTTCACCCTATAGCAATAAGCAAAAAGCCATCATATTAGCATCAGTCCACTTGTGTCCTTGATTGAGGAAAGAAGTGTTGACCCTGCTTTTGGATACTTGAAAAAGAGTAGTTTTTTTTAATGGCTAGCAGGAATAATTAAGAATAATAACTAGGAACTAATAATTAAGAATTTTAAAAGAATTATTAACTTCTAAAAGAGTTCATAGTTAAGAGCAGTTAATAAGAACAATTGTTAAAACTACAGATCTTATCCAGGATTTAAATTGTGCTTTGCTATATGCTAGTTTTTCACAACTGCAGCACCTTCAAAACCTAGGTATATTCTGAAATACAACTACCTTAGATGTCTGAATTGTTGGTTTGTTTTTAAGACTCATTTTATTACTGTGATTGGTGTAATGAAAAGCTAAAAGGAATAACCATGATAAGAACAATTATAGAAAATATATCTTAGGCTTTGGGACATTTAAAAAAAAATCATTGTTTTGGCAATGCAATGCTTGTTTCCATCAGGATCAGTCCTGACATCTGTGATATAAAATAGTATTATTCAAAACGTTAACACCTCCAAAACTACTGAAGGCACTATTTGCCAAGGTGTTCATGGAATCAATGAAGCAGCTGTACAATTAGCACAAGACTAATTGTAGTCTTGCATAGCAAGCTTGGGAGGACAACACTATAAATACAAGTTAGAGGGCTGCTTCTGGCTGAGCTAAGAAAAGAGTTTAAAGAAAAAGTAGGTCTATCTTGCCTTTTGTGCCGCATAAAGAGCAACCCTGTTCCCATGCAAACAAGCCCTGCTCTTCTCTTCCCTTTGCAGAAATCAATCACCACATTGCAGCCATTTATGGAAGTCATTTTCTCATAAAAATACCTACTCAAACCCGAGGGAGTTAGTGATGTTAACTTGCTCTGGAAATAAAGAATGAAGCTGCTGAATAGAGTTACAGCTGTCAGAACCTCCCTTCATTTATGCATCCTCCACAATGTTTCAGATCTGGCCATGCAATATATTCATTTTTAAAGATATTTTGAAGTGTTTCCCTCTTTCGTTGCTGGATATAAGAAAAGAATTAATTGTAATGTTTTTATTTTTACTAATAAATGAAATTTGCTGAGGCCACAGTCATTTTACTACCTGAGAGCTGAAAAAGTATTCAACAAATCACTGAATGTGACACAACAGCATGTTCTAAATGTCAGTTAAACCAAATGGAGTCTCAGTCTGACAGAGTCTACAGATACAATAGTTTTGTACGTTTTGTTGTTAAATTGAATTTTCAAAACCACCAACGTAAAGTTCCTGAGGAAAAGTGTTATTAATTTTTAACAGTTTTAAATGTACTACAAGGAAAATCAAGTGGCTGTACCTTCTGGCAAAATTAACATCATAAACAAAAATTTATTAAATAAGTATTCAGCAAGCCTTGGCTCTTGAATCCAAGACTCTTGCTCAAGTCTAATTTTCTCTCTCACCCATTTCCTACCTCAGACAGCCTGATCTAAACTTCATTGTACTAAATATTCTGTATTGCCTTTTTTTTTTTTTCAAATAGTTGTACTAAAATGTCTTGCAGACTTCAATAAACATCTTCAGCCTTACTGAGCTAACAGTATTGGATTCATTTTTTTTATATGCTGAAAGTTTAGTATTTTTAGTTGAAATAAAAAGTGGATTTGATGACACGACATACTGAAATATTCACATTTTTATTAGATTTCAGTAGGGTTTTTGCTCCTGGTAAGCCAATTCCCACTGTACAATTCAAGTTGAACAACTCAAAATCATCAGTAAGTACTCTCCCTTCTCTATAATGAGATGCTTCAGATACTTAAAGGAGGACAAATTATTTTGAATATAAATGGAATAGGAAAGAAAAATACGTAGGAGGATTTAAAAAGTCAGTTGAGAGCAGTACTTTAAACAGAGCTGAGGTATCAAAAAACACACTCAGAACTTCCTCACGCGTGCAGATTCTCAGGATGGAAGTAAATGTTTTCCAAGTCTCTGAGGCTCCTAAATCTTTTCTAGGAGTGTTTTTGTCATGAAAGCATGTCATAAAATTTAAATTCCATTTAAACTGCTCTAGCTTGGAACCTAATGCGGCCATTCTGATCACTGTCTTCCAGAATTCACTTTTTATTAACAAATTGGTAACAATCTCTCTTTGATGAACAGGTATATTTGAAAGGTTAAATAAGTAGACTTGCAATATCAGTGAGTGACAAAAATAGCTGAAAAGAAGTTTGGATACTGAAAAAGTGTCAATAATGACTGAAAAATACTGCCTAAATCCGCAATAAATATCAGGCAGTCTTCTCCCCTCCCCTTTATTCTCTGCTTCCTCAGCATTTAGAATATGAAATTCAGCCAATCTGAATTACTCCCTTGACAGATGACTAAAATAAGAAGTAAATTCCTTTCTTGTCAATTAGAGTAAATCAGTTATGACTGCAACCATCCTAAACTCTCAATATAAATAAGACTTAACATCTCATACTTAAATCCACTCTTATACAATCATGTCAATAGTATATTAAATACTCTAAGATTTTTATGCTATTCCTCCCTTGGTTTAGTGTTTATCTTACAAAGTAATAATGAATTAAAATTAAGCAGAGCACAGTTGTCCTGAAAGAAAATTGATTACACATGAAAACACATACCTGACTTCCCCGATAACCTCTGAAGCCCTGAAATTGAAAATAAACATGAATGAAATTTGGTGACAATATTTTATTTTTGTCTTTTAAATCAAGCTTCAGAAGCAGGGCACAATTTTGCTATGCAGAGGCCTGATGGGCTCAGTATTTGTAACCCTTATTGAAAACCATCCCCCTCCTACCACACAGGGGATTGACCCCCTTCCTTTATGAAGATGGTACAGACTTCATTTTCATTCTCTTTCTGTAAAGCTTAGTAGTTTTACCTGCAGCCAATCTGGAGTTTGTGATAGTAAAGACATTGGCAACTATTGAGTCAACAAAATCCCATTCCGTTTGACCAGACTTTGAATACACAAAGAACCTCTCAAAAAGTTCTTTTGAGACAGCAAAAATTGTCTGTTCTTACAGCTGGATGTCTTGCTCTCCATCTGTACCTCAGGAAGACAGCACAGTACAAAAAACAGTTCAGTGGAAAACAAGATTAGGAAATGTTTCCAAGTGGCATACTTGCCTTAAGGCCTCTGGCACCTGTACATCCCCTGTCTCCTCGAGTTCCGTTGATACCAATTGGACCTCTGCTCCCCTTAAGAAGCAAAAGGGAATGTTAAAATTCATCCATACGAAGATTATTACCAGTGATAACATGAAATCATGTATCTTAAATATTTCTGTGGAAATTTTCTGTAGAAATTAGTTACAACCAGTGATTTCCAAAGAAATTGTTAAACCACCATCCCAATGAAGTTTCTGGATAAACTTGGATGACAGCTGCTTTTCTCCATTACTGTCCTCCTCTTAACGGAGGGTTGGCTTAGGTAGTTTCACCAAAGGCAAATTCAGGCTGACTAATCTACTGTGAGAATTGGAACTACTCCAATGCAGACTTTACAATTAGGTGCAGACAGAAATCCTTGGCTTGCAGGCTTCTGACCTGTAGTTAGGAGTGATATTTATGTAATGGGTGCAGTGCTGTAAACCTAGTTCTGTGCTTTTAGTGCTAAGGAAGTTACTTATCCTTCATGGGATTTTTGTTTACTTTTAGACAGTGAAAGAAGAAATACTCCCAGGGGACTGGACTTTGGCATATGCACATTATGCTAAATTCTATGAAAGGAACAGCACACTGCAAAGGATTTAGAATGTCACCAAAACACTACAAAATTTAATTTTGTTACCCAGTTATAAGATACTCAATCATGCTAAGAAGGGAAGAGATGGCTCTGAGATAATCACACAATCTGGGTAGAGTCTGTCACGGAAAATTATCATATAAACTACTCAAAAATATACCGCATATGATGCTGTTGTATGTTTCTTTCTAACTGATTCTGTTCTTACATAAAATGCTATTAGAAAATGCTATTAGTTATTATGGTGAAGTACAGATACATAGAGAATTAAGTCCATACATTTACCTTAAGATACACTTTGCTTAAGTACATTTTAGGTTATTATTGATGATGCTGTGTGAATGAGTAAATGCAGACAGATTTAGGCACCAACAAACATGATTGCAGAAGGAAAGAGTGTTTACTTACCATCCCACCTTCCTCGCCAGGATGACCAGGAATTCCTCTGTAACCTGTACTTCCCTGAAAAAATGGGAACATACGAGATAATAAACTGTTCTCCAAGCACATGGGTTCATTAGTATTGGATTAGTCTGCACATGCAGATAGAAAACATTTATTGGAAACTAGATCTGGTTATGCTGGAGAGGGCAGGCTTCTCCAATTGCAGTTATACTGCCACTCTGCACAATTCCAGAATACTTCACGTGGTTGTGGGAAAAAAAAAAAAAAAAAAAAAAAAAAAAACAAACAGTGCAACAATGTCCAATATAAGAGTTCAGTGTGCCATTTCATGAAACTGCTTAACGAATTAACAAAGCCCAGCGGGTTTTTGGTCAAACTAAGTATCTTTCTTTGTGATTTTGACATGTAAATATTATACAGTAATGAAATTCTAAGGTGAAATGAAAAATATAAGGAAGTATATATATATTGCAACTTTGTATTTGAAGTGATGCAAGCCTCATATCCTCAGGTTAAAAAAAAAAATCTCTCAGGGAAATTAGAACAGACAGAATTTCTAGGAATGAAAATGAACAAGAATGAGACAAATTTGTGCTGCGAGAACGTGCTTTTAAAATTGTAAATTGTGCAACCCAAGGCATCATGCCTGTCTACCTGCAGTACAATTACATGTGCATTCTGAATACTGCTTTGTCTGAGCACTATAATCCAGACATTTCAATAAAGCAGGTGTAAGAACGTCAACAAGACTAATAGAAGAGATCAATAAACTGTTTTATGAATACCTATTGCAAGACTATACCCTTGCTAAGAGATAACCAAAAATGGATTTAACTGAAACCAGATAATTGAAGAGTGTAAACTACAAATACAAGTTATGTAGTGTGTTACTGGAATAAGCTGAAGTAAAGGAATGAAAAGAACACAAGAGAAATGGTAACTACATACATCAAGAGCTTTAATAATGAGGTCTACTATTATGCTGTAGAAGTGGTGAAAAATGCAATATTTAAAACTAACAATAAAGGAGACAATATAAAAGCTTAAAGGAAATACTGTATATTAGTGCAGTATTGATCAGTAGAAACTCACAATAGAGAATATTCAAAATAACCAGAACACACAAAAGGACGAAGTTCACATCTAGTGAAGAAGAATTATTATTTTCTGCTCTTAGCTTGGAAACTGTTTATTATTTAAAAGTTTATTATTCACAGTTAGCTAAAAAGGCTTGGTTAATCAGAAGCCATTTTGAAATCTCTCTCTGTCTTCTGCTGAATTCTGCAAAGAAGAGTGCTTAAAGACTTTTATGTGTCTGAATGATTTTCATTACAAAAATACTTTTGCAATAGGAACATGCAGCAGAGAAATGACCACATTGCATGTTTCTTCTTCATCTATCCTAATAGCAAGGGCTGTGGGCACCTGCATGCATGCTTCAGATTACCACAAAAAAAAACCACAAATAAACCTTGAAATAATAAAGAAATTCTTATGTAGCATCTACTGCAGCTCTCCTACCTTATTTCCAGGAATTCCCCGGGCACCACGTTCACCAGTTTCTCCAGTGCATTTACAAAAAACATCACAGCATTTTCTTTCTGCTATAGTATCCTGAAAAAATGGCAAGTAACGTAGCATTTGTGTAAAGTTGATTATATAAAAAAAAAAAAAGACTGTTTCCCCCTTTTTGTTTATATCAAAAAAGGACTTACAAGGTTTTCCTGCAAGATGCGTGGAATATCCTGAAGTTCAATACTAAGAGGTTCATTGTTTTCAAAACCTCTGCCAAACTCTATTTCTCGAAGTTCATTCAAGTTCTGTGTATTGTCCAGCCCAACTAGTAGAAGTGCATCAAGGCCTTCAACATAAGCATAGATTGAAGTTTGTGAATGCCTGGATTATATTATTTAACCAACAACATGATTGTGAATAATAGTAATTCTCTAAAACTTAAATTTTATAGCATGTTGAAAGAAATCAAGCCATTGAGAACAACATATGAGACAAAAACTAAGATTAGTTGTCTTCCAGTTCTCTCCCAGCTGACAAACTAAACTGCTACTTCTGCTCAAGAGCTAGCCTCAGTGTCCAAAGAGAAGTGTAAAACTGTTCTCTTTTGTAGAAGACAGATTTGGGTCTAACATCTGGCACTACATTTGTCAGTAAGAGGGACTGCTCTAGCTGCTGAAGCTGCCCTCCAGAAAGCAGGATAATCTCAGGCCCTCTGCACCCTTGGAAGTGTTTCTTCAAACATCTATCAACACATGAATGGAATGGTTCATGGGTGTAACAGTGGGAAGAGGGAACTAAAGCTTGCTCAAGCCATTTCTTCAGCCGGAGGCCAGTCTCAGATGATCTGTCTAACTTTACCTACTAAATTATATATTCATATAGATTGATTTCAGGGTTCCTCAGCTTCAATTTATTTGATCTTTCCTGCTGACAAATAAAGTCAGGATTCCTCTTTAGGTCACAAGAGAATTATATTCTATTTTACATCACACATTTTAATCAGTCATTAAAATTTCCTTCTTATTGTAGATACATCTTTGGCCTATCTTACGGTAGAATGAAGTTCAGTTCTTCCCTTCCTCAAAAGCTATTTTTTTTTTTGAGGAAATCTCTATCCTCCTGTCTTCCTCTTAGGTGGAAATATTTTTTCCTCGCTTTCCACTCTTTCTACCACTTGCATTTAAAGTAGTGGGTATCTTGGAACATGCAGTGGTGTGATAGAAAAGGTTCTGACCAACAGGCTCTGTTTGATGGCAAAGCTACAGAAAAGGAACACAGTAAAAGGAAGGTATTTTGTACCGAAAGAGTAATTTTCTGCAGTGGAATTCATCCTGAAGTACTTCCAGAAGCTAAGTGTCTATCCTATGCTTAGAACCAGCCTCTGCATTATTTCTGCTTTAGATCAGTAGTGAAAAAATTTTTTGACATAGATCAAACCCAGAAAAAAAAATATCTGTAGCTTAAAATAATAAATAATAAAAATAATAATGATTAAAACCAGTCTTCATTTACTACATTAAAATATTAGCTCAAGAGTATAACTGAAGATGAAAAACCCCATGCAAATACCCTAGAATGGATAATAATTCTGAACTTCACAAACATTGATGCACATGGAGAAGCAAACACTCTCACAGTGACTTCCAAGGAATACCCTCAATGTGGAGAGTCATGTTATTTAGGAAAGTTGTAGTGGCAGAACAATACATTGGTTCATGTGTCAGTAGGAGCATTGATGTAGTGCTCTCATACCTTTGATGTAAAAGGAATTGGCTGCTTTTCTGAGATCTTCAGGGGAATCGTCCAGTCCATCTGAAAACACTAACACAACCTGTCAGGAAAGGGAATAACACTGAATCACTTAAGAGATATTAAAAGCTGTGCCAGTGTGAAAAGTACAGTTTGCATTGAAAACTGACTACAAGGTAGTTCAAATTCCACTACTTTGTGGTAGACCTAAAACATGCACGGTGGAAAAAGAGCAAGAAGAATAGAACACAAAACTCTCTTTTCTCTGACAGCACTCCTATGTGAGGGATCTGTCTTGCCACCCATTTCCTAGCATTGCTATTACTGTATTATATGTGTCGTTTTCTTAGTATGCTAGCCTGAAGACCAGCTCTGCTGTGACTTAAACAATGAAGAGTTTTCGCTGGTGTCAGAGGAGTTCTCCTATATGTGAATGTGGAAAAAAAGTTTGAAGAAGCAAAGATTTTCTTTTCTGTAAGATCACCTTCAGTTGAATGCCATATGAGCTGCATCTACTGCATCATCTCTGGGTAACAGCTGGGGCAGCTGAGCCTCAACTGGCCAGAGGGATGTCCCATACCACAGAATCACAGAATGTTAGGGATTGGAAGGGACCTTAAAAGACCATCTAGTCCAATCCCCCTGCTGGAGCAGGAACACCTAAATCATGTCATACAGGAATGTGTACAGGTGGGTTTTGAAAGTCTCCAGAGAACCAGACTGCACAACTCCCCTGGGCAGCCTGTTCCAGTGCTCTGTCACCCTCGCTGTAAAAAAGTTTTGTCTCATATTAAAGTGGAACCTCCTATGTTCCAGCTTACACCCCTTGGCCCTTGTGCTATCATTGGATGTCACCGAGAAGAGCCTGGTTCCATCCTCCTGACACTTACCATTTACATATTTATAAACATTAATAAAGTCACCCCTTGGTATCCTGATGTATTTACCCTTACAAGGGCAAACATGTCCTTCCTCAGTAAGGTGTTCCTCAACAGAGACCTTAGCAAGTGAAAGTATTCAAACAGCTACTATACAATGTTCCCAGTGCCTTACTGAGTCAGCACTTTATTAAAGGTAAACTTTCAAGGCAATGATCCTGAAACATTCCAATGAGATATTTTTTTTTCTCACTTAAATGGAATGATTCCTTTCACTTCAGAAGATATTAGGCCAAGCCTTTGAGACCACCAATTTCTGAGCTACCTTTTTGCTTCCCTGCAGTAGTCAGCATCAGAGTCAACAAATTTTACACTACGTATTTTTTCCAACTTGTATATTTACACCATTAAATTACCTTTACTTTAGCAGAGGCTGCACTAAAGAACTTCTCTTGAAATGCCTCTAAGAAGTCCACATTCAGGTACGTGTCCACTGTGGCCTGTGCATCTAAGAACTTCTGGATGATCCCTTCATTATAGCCCTCAAAATCAGACTCAAAGATTATTTTTTTGGCCTGTGTCAATACTTGAAATTTGAACCTAATGTTGACTGGAGTGTCAGCTTTACAACGGACACCTGGCCGTGATTTCATATCTTGTAAAAGTTCAGGGAGGAATGTTTGCAATTTCTGTTTCAGAAGCAGTGAAGATGCTGGCCGTGTATGCCTTGATATATCAATTGCTATAAAAAGGTCGATATCGCAATCTGTGAAGAAAGCAGAGGAAGCAGGAAATTATAAACATACAATGTTTATGAACTTTGTCTCTCACCAGGATCATGGGAGTGGAACAAAAATCAACATCGTAGATTTAAAAACAGAAGTTGTAGTCAGTGAGATGGTGTTTTATATTTCCTGAAAACCTGTCAGACCACCAGCTTCAGTGGGGCTACATAAACTTGCAGCTACTAAGGCCTGATCCTATATTACCGGACACATGTACACACAAAAACTGCAAAACAGTGAAGAAGAGCTTACTGTTCTTCTTCAGCTGCCAAATGACCTCAAAGGTCTTAATTTTGCAAGTATTTCCATATGCTTTGCTACCAACAGAAAATACACAGTACATATTCCAATTGCAATGGTGGCTGACTGTGCTTTATCATTTTGCCACAAGATCAGATACTACATGCAAACGTAGAACAACAGGCCAAAGAAACAAAAGATATAGTGGCAGCATCCTCTACAGACAATATCTGATAGCCACCATGATTAACAGCTGCTGTAAGGTGAGGGCTACCTCAGTTACAGAATTGCTTGCATAGTTCCTGATAATAACAGCAAATGTTGTGATGTGGCCTGTTACTCCTCTTGCCCTAGTTAAGCAGCCCAACTACTTGGCTTATTTCTTCTGTACCTTGATTCTTCATGTGTTATGCCGGATTTTATTGTGTCCCTAGATGCATCACCATCCATCACTCTGCAAGGTAGTCTGTGACATGCAATTTTTCCAAATGACATTCAGACCTTGGAACAGCATAAGAAATCTACACAGCTTTTCTGTGTAGTTCACAGCAAGTAAATATTTTTCTTAAACAGTTAAATATATCTACACACACATACATATAAAAACACAACACGGTCATGCCCCTTAGCCAGAGTTTATGAGGTTGCCCATCTGATTTCAAGATTCACAGAACACCTGTGATGCAAAGGCCACCATCAGCTCAGGAATGGCATTTTTTCTAATTCTGTATGGATTTTCTCATGAGACATTTCCATGGGCATTAAACTTACAAGATGTGTTCCAGTAAACTTTGCAGTATGTGTTCACATCCAGCACACAGAAGATATGTGAATCTCATTTCAAAATGAGATTTTTTATTTTTTTTTTAACCACATCTTTTGGAGGAAACGCAAAGGGCAGTCATGGACTCACCAGTTTAGCCCTGATCATCCACACTGCTTAGCTCTTAGAAGCGTTACCTGCAAACTCCTCATGTACCAGCGACAACAGTACCAAAACAGCAGTAAAGCATCCACTTCTGTTTTGTTGTGTTGCATATGAGAATGCATAAAACAGCTTCCATACTCTGCCAATAGTCCGTTTATTTGCAGGGCTAAGTACTTCTGTGTAGCTAACCTGTTTTCCTAATCACCTGTTCTCCCCACACACATCCACTTTGTTAAACTGGCCTATCTTTGTGCTGCAAAGGTATCTTTTTCCCCTCTGTTGACTTTTCATACCTGGAATACAGTTCTTAAATTAAAAGTCTGTCAGTTTAGAAGATGGTGACTGGAGAAAGGGGAGTTAAGAATTGTTATGGGAAAGAAGATTAGTGAATACAGGAAAACAGATTCCCAGCCAAGATAACAAAGGCTTCATAGGAAATACATCATTGGTTTATGAGACAAGTTGATCTAAATCTTAAAAGCATATAAATCATTAAGATCAGAACCAACATGCTTTCCTTAATTTTGTTCTCTCTAAACTTAAAAAGTATGTCTGTAGATATATACATTGAGTTTACTGTTCCATCTTCCCTTAAATCTCCCTGTTCTCTGGCCATGAGACACCAGGAGATGCTAGTGCCTCACTCATGGTATTCCACATCCGTGCACTCTGCTTCCCCAGCAGCCCTTTGTTTGTTTTCAGGAGCCAGGGGATGCCTTTTCAGGTGGAGGTTTGCTCTGTTTTTGATGGGGAAAAAAGGGCTAGGGCCACGCTATCCTCTCTGAAAACCACCTGAGCAGACAGCATTAACATAGACAGCAGCTTCTGGCTTTGGGAGGGAAGATTCAACACTTTTTTTTGGACCCCACCATTCCAGCAAACATCAGCCAGTTTTGCTGTGTTTAAGATCTCTCAAGCCCAGGGTGCAGCAGAGTTAACTTTATTTGTTCAATGATTTTGTGAAGTTATTTCTATTTGTTTAACCATTGTTACAAAAAGCCTTAGACAAGGAGTGTGGTCATCACAGTGTGCCTTCCTCACAGTGAGTTTCTGATCACTAGGGGAATTAAACGTGGAGAGATAGGTATGATCAGTTTTATGGTATAACAAAGACAATAAACAGCGTGTATCTGACTCTTTTAAGATGTTATCTTTATGGTAAATATGCAGGGAAGAGGGGCTTTAAGGACAGTCACAGTCCCTGTAAAAATGGGATCACAGAAAGAGAACTGCTCCAGCACATTTTCTTCCCGCTGTCCCTAATCAATCTCACCCATTTACACCCCAGCAGGTCCCTTCTTTACATTCAGTGGAAAAAAAATCATCTTTTTGATTTGTCATTTGCCACCTTTTCTATTGCAATTTAAGAAACACCTACAGTATTATCCTTCTGTGTAACTGGAATGAGTACCTAATTTTAAAGAACAATTTTGTGGGTTTTCTGCCTCCATCTTCCCACGACTAGGTGACTGATACTGCAGCACCATATTAGAATAAATTCAGATACAAAAACAGGATCCAACACCTGATAAAAGTTGCTACATTAATCAAAGGCACAACTGAACCTTTTGCTCGATTTAGGGTTGAGAGCTTCTCAGGCTGTGCAGCATCCCTGGAAGGGCATCCAATCTACCCTTGCCACCAATCAGATGTAGTAGGAAATACTGCCTCCTGTTTCTTATGTAGGGAAAGCTTTTGGGTAGCATCTCAGCATTACTGTGAATTTGCTGCTCACACCATGCCAATACTTCCTGCATAACCAAGGCTGGATTTTCCCACACTCCCTTCTCAACAGTGCCAGTGTAGGACTTTTGTCAACAGCTGCTACTGACAGACCCTTTGGAGCAGGATGGTCATGGTCAGCTGTAGACGGAAAAGTTAGTTTTTTTGAAAGGCTCTTTTATAAATATCACCAAACTGTATTTTTTTTCTTTTCTTTTCTTGTGATTAGAATGAGGGCATGTCTTCTCTGTCTCCTTTTAGACACTGAGGAGCTATGAATGTGAATGCTAGATGTGAAGCATTGTCTCACCTCAGAAGCTATCTAGCAAAAAGCATAATAGTTCTTGACTGAAGAAAGTGCACATTTAGAAAGATACAAAACTGAGTAACCTGAGCAGAGTTCTTTGGTAAAACAGCTGCATTGCTTCCTAGATAGTTTTGTTACTTCTGACAGGGTGTGCCTGCAGCCATGTAGATATTTACCATTATATACCCAACAAAACATTTACATTGCTTACCCTCGCTAGGACAGTCTTTGGATTCACAGAGCTTATTGACAACAGTCCTCTTGATGTTTTTCAGGGCATCAAAGTTCTCCACTGTGAACACTCTCCTTGCATCACCAGCTGTTCGAAGCAGATCAAAGGCATTTATAAGCCCTATGCCAACTGCAAAGACATGTACCCCATCACCTCTCAAAGCCACAGCTGCATCCTCCACATCGTCATGAGAGTTCCCGTCTGTAATCACAACGAGGTTCTGTGAAACTCCTCTCTTCTTGCGGCCTCCATGGGCAGGCTCAAAAAGACTATGAACAAACCTCAGTGCTTTCCCAGTGTATGTAGTGGATTGCATTTGTTCGATTCTGTCGATGCGTTCCTTTATGATGATGTTATTGTAGTACTCATTGAGAGAAAATTCTTTCTGGGGTTCAGCACTGTACTGGACTACCCCAACATGCACTCTGTTCTTAGAAATAACAAAACTGTCCAAAACATCTTTCATGAAGGTCTTCATGACAGAAAAGTTACTGTTTGATATGCTTCCTGATCCATCCATCAAGAACATCAGGTCTGCCACTTGTTCGTTGCAAACTTATGGAAAAAGCAGGGAAGGAACACAAAACAACAACAAAATTATTGAGGAACATAATTTTGGCACTGTTTAACCTTTCCTTTTTCTCTTCAGTGTAAGCTTTTACTCACAAAAGCTGTTCACAGAGAGGTCATGCAAAGACATCATCTATCCATCATCTAACTTCAACCCTGTGACCTTCCATGAGATAAAAGCTGGTGAGGGGCCTGGAGAACAAGTCCTATGAGGAGCGGCTGAAGGAGCTGGGCTTGTTCAGCCTGGAGAAGAGGAGGCTCAGGGGCGACCTTATCGCTCTCTACAGATACCTTAAAGGAGGCTGTAGTGAGGTGGGGGTTGGCCTGTTCTCCCATGTGCCTGGTGACAGAACGAGGGGGAATGGGCTAAAGTTGCTCCAGGGGAGTTTTAGGTTAGATGTTAGGAAGAATTTCTTTACTGAAAGGGTTGTTAGACACTGGAACAGGCTGCCCAGGGAGGTGGTGGAGTCACCATCCCTGGAAGTCTTCAAAAGACGTTTAGATGTAGTGCTTAGGGATATGGTTTAGTGGGGACTGTTAGTGTTAGGTTAGAGGTTGGACTCGATGATCTTGAGGTCTCTTCCAACCTAGAGATTCTGTGATTCTGTGATTCTGTGAAAAGTAATTTTTTCCCAGCATTAACTTGCAGAAGGAAACACAGTTCTTTACATAACAACTAAACGACTGCCTGGGGGAGTCATAACAAAACAGAACTTGTAACCACTGTCAACCCCTCAGCTGAGGTATGTCAGATTTTACCTACCAATAAAGTTAAATCAGTATGACTACCTCACTCAAAATATTCATCCTCTCTTGGTACCTGAAAGGCCACTTTGGGGAAAAAGCACTTGAATTGCATGACTTCTGTGGAGAAAGTTTCTCCCTGAAGTGGAGAAATTTCTTGCCTGTCATTTTCATTGCCTAAGCAGAGTTCCAAATATGTTATAAGCAGAGTTGCAAATATGCAAGATTTATTGGCAGCTTCTATTCAAGGTGTCAAAGGTGTATTTCACTGGATCTAATTGCTTGGTAGAGAGAACCTGATACTGTTTGTTGTGCAGCAAGAAAAAAGGATGGACAAGAAGCCATCTTTCCAGCCATCGTGGACAATTATTGAGCTGGTCTGCCTGATTAGCGGGAAGTTTACCCTTCCAGCATAGCCATGGTGCCTGTCTTTACCCTGGAAGCACTGCAATTTGTGTCCTTTACATTTTTTTCCACACAGAATAAAGCAAAAGTTTTATTACAATAGCTTTCCCTTGCTGGGACCTAACAGTGTACCATCTGAATGCTGTATCATATCCATCCTAACACTTGAGGGAATGCATTACTGCACAGAATCTTACTGATTTGGGTGACTACAAGAAAGAAATCAGAAAAGGGAAATGAGTGGAAGGAAGTGGAAACTCTTTGCCTTTAAGAAGTAAATCTATCATCAACTACTTTTCCATGCATAAATCAAAAATAGTTAACTGTGCCCCATAACAGAATAGATGCAGGGATAAACACCATCTCACTTTTAACGAAGCTTTAACAATAAACTAAAGACTCTGACTGTAAACTACCTATCTTCTAGACAGAAAATGAGAGAAAGAAGAGTAGAAGGGATCACAGAGAAACAGGATCCTCAAGAGAGAATGGCCTCAATATATGGGGGAGCCAGGGCACTGCTCAAGTGTAGAGAATTGCATTGTGTTAAAGAAAATTAGTTGCTAGGACTTAGACGAAATCTGCCTCCATTTATCAGTGTAAGAAGCCTCTTGAAAATAGCTGATGGAAGCCCATCAGTAGAAGGTAACTTTTGAGATTGCATTTAATATGTACTGCATTTTAAGGAGAGAACTGTCACCAGACTTTTCCACTTATCCTCCTATTACGTCCACAAAATATATTTAACACCAATCTTTGCTTTTAACAGTCTGCATAAGTGGTAGAAAAAGACCTAGTAGATCTATCCAAAAGTATCTTTACCTGGCTTAGATTTCTCACACACGATTTGAGCAAGGTTTTTATGTATGCTTTCCAGTGCATCATAGTTCTGTGCAAAGTATAATCTTTCTTGATCTTCAGTAATCTCTTTAAGTTCTGCTCTGTCTGCTTTGCTTATTCCAACAGCAATTAAGTTGATTTCATCCTCCTTCAAAGCTCTTATGGCCATAGGAAGGTTGGCTTTATCTGATGGTACAGTTGGTTCATCAGTAATAAGAATAAGGATCCTAGTGACAGCGAGATACGATGGACGTCCACCATGGTTCACATCAAATCTCTGCCGGGCAAAGTTCAAAGCTCTTGCGGTAAAGGGCTTGCCTGGCAGAGGCTTCAAGTTGAATATTTTTTTTCTAATCTGAGACTTGGAGGCATATGAATTCAATGAAAAATACACCTCAGGCGTAGAGCTATAGACCACAACACCAAACTGAACTTTGTCCACCCCAACCACTGAGGTATTAACTACTGCTTCTATCAGATGATGCACATTTTTAAATTGCAGGTCTGTAACACCAGATGATCCATGCACTAGAAAGATGATATCAGCAACTTCTGCTCTCTTGCACACTGGTAGTGGAAACAAAAACAAAACAAAACAAAAAAGTTATAATTCTGTCTCTCTTCCTCAGCCCCTTTCTTGCATACTATTATTGAAAACAGAAGAAACAAAGAAACAAGGTTATAATTCTGTCTCTCTCCCTCACCCCTTTCTCTCTTTCAACCCTTTGTGTAGGGATTTTTGTTTCCATATTCCAGCTGTAATCTTAAAATGCAAAGACACTGCAGAAGCCTGAAAGCAAAAGCTTGGGTGTCTTCCTTAAAGAAGGGGAAATATTTACCTACCTTCTCGTAAGAAAAAGAATGAGATCACACCCTATAAAAAGAACAAGTCTATGTTTTTATACTGCTTTTCATTCCACTGCCACTGTGTATCATTATGGAGAACAGAGCTTTATATCATACCAGGAACAGAAAAAAAAATGTTGCCTTACAAAGAATTAACAGGAAAGAAAAAGAAAAATAAAAAGGAAAAGACAAAAAAAATAACAAAAGAAAAATACAGAGATGGATATCATCACTACTTACAATCCTGTTGATTACAAATTTCAAAGAGAATCTGCTTTTGTATGAAGTGAAAGTCATTCTCAAAGAACACTTTGTCTTGACTGCCGGTAATCTCCAAAAGCTGCGAATTGTTGGCACGGAGCATGTCGATAGCAAATATAGTTACGCCTTTCTTCCGTATGGCCCTGGCTGGTTTTACTACAGAATCGTGGGATTCCCCATCAGTGACCACTATTAGGTATTGTTTCAATTCAGGACGTCCTCCTTTAGGTCGATCAAAGTAAGGGGCAGCAAGGTTCAGTGCTTTCCCAGTCTGTGTTCCTGTTCTAATCTGCTTCATTTTCTGAATGGCTTTCCCCATATCATCTGCAGTGTTATATCTGTCAAGCTGGAACTCTTCTCTCATTTTAGAGCTGAACTGAAGCAAGCCGATTCGAACATTATCAAGCCCAACATCTACGTTGTTCGCAAATGACTGCATGAAATCCTTTACCTTCTGAAAGTCATCTGAACGGACACTCTCTGAGCCATCCACGAGGAAAACAACATCAACTTTCACGTTTTTACAGACTAAGAAAAAAGGAAAAAAGAAAAAAAAAAAAAGAACATTTCAGCAGGATCAAAACCCAAAAGACAGTAAATGATAGAATGGGTGGGTAGATGTCGTCAGTAGATCTGTCAAAAATAACTGACTGCAGAAGGTGAACTGGAGGCTTAACAGCTAACATGTAAACAAAGGCTGGAGAGTGCTCGAGATGCCTTTGTTCATCCCCCAACTTCAAGAGAAAGAATTCTGCTACTTGATACAGCCGCTTTCCTCCAAGCTATTATGTGGTGCAGAAAGAGACATACACAATCCCTGGATAAGAGTAGCTTGCACATGTCGGAAAAACATCCCCCGACTTGGGTATTGAAAAATCAGAATTTATCTCCTTGTGAAAGACAAGTGTTCTGCAGTGCTCAGACTGCTTACCTGTTCAGAACCACAAGTACCCGGTGTTAGACTGCAGGCAATTATCACTGGGTTCTTTGTCTCTTCTCACAAAATGTGGTTGGGTCAAGACAAAGAACAAGTACTTAGACTTTTACTATAGGGCACTTTCCCAGTTGAAGAATTTCAATTTCTGCTACTTAGCTTTATTTTATATTGCTCATTGACTAGTAAAATCTGTACATTGAAAGAAGGTTACCTAGTCTTGAAATGGCAAAGTACGAGATTACCAACACACAAGTCTTTATTTCTGATATGTAGCAATATCATTTTCAGTATTAACAAAACATGTAAGTACATTCTAACACTAGCTGCTTGGAAAGGATCAGGCTTAGGAGATGCTCTTACCATTTGTTGAACAGATATTTTGCACAATTCCTTCTTTAATATTTTTCAGGGAATCAAAGTCATTCACGAAATACACTCTTGTTTCTGCTATTTCCTCCAACTGTTGTTGAACAGCTTCCTTGATGCCGATGGCATAGATAGTGATCCCTTGTTGCCTCAGCTCACCTGCTGCTTGCTTCACCTCATCTTCAGATTTACCGTCTGTAATCACTACCAGGATCTGTGGAACATTTTCCCTAGACGCCATTTGGAACAGACTTTTCATATATATTAATGCATCTCCAGTTCTTGTACCTCCCCCTATTTGTTCAATATTACTAATTGCCTTTATTAAATCATCCATTTGGTTGTGCTGGCCAATCACGAATTCTTTCTTTGGCGCAGATGCATACTGAACCACACCAATACGAACATTGTTGGCACCAACTTGGAACATTCTGGTAGTCTCATTCACAAATGTTTTAATGTCTTCAAAATCATTGCGTTGTATGCTGCCAGAGCCATCGATCAAGAAATAAATGTCAGCTTCCTCTGTGTTCACGCAACCTAATTAGTAAGAAAAAAAGACGGGGGGGGGGGGGGGGGGGGGGGGGGGAGGAGGAGGGTAGGGGATGGAAAGGGGGAGTTACAAAAGTTTTGACACTTCCAAGAGTGAGAAAAATCACTTAACAACTTTGCAATCCTCACAAATAGGTACCTAAACAAAAGTAATTTTATTTGAGAAAAGCCTTTCAGTCCAAAAATCTTGTAAAATCTTGGGTGTTCAATAAATAGGATAAGAGATGTCCAAACTTCTCTACAAAAATAAAATATGTCAAGAAGATAAAATGGAGTAATGAAACCCATTGTTACTGGTACTGTTACTTGTAAAAGGATAGCAAGCAGGATGAAATAGAAGTCAGGACTGCAACAGTTATTAATGTGAGAAAAATAGAATAAAAGTAGATAAGATGAGGTACAGTAACAGTGTGACAGCCTGAAAAGACAAAAAAAAGGAAGTGTATCTAGAAACAAAGCTAATTTGAAAAAGAATGGTAAGAGACTTTACTGGGAGATACTGGGTAGAATTTAGGTGTGAAAATAAAAATATTACTAGGATTTGTATCATGAGACTAGCCTCCTGAACTGGTATTAACAGCATGGCCTAGCTACTCCTAGAGGTGAGAGATGACAATATTTCATCAGTGTCAGAATTCAGAATTACTATAAACTTCACATGGTTTTGACAAGTGCAAAGAACATTAAAGGAGAGATGTCATGGAAAAAATAACCTGGATTCAAGTAACTGAGACGTGACTCAGTCTACCTGTAAATGTTGTTAAGCTGTTGGAACCACTACAACTAACCTGAAGAATCCTGAGCAGAATCATGTTCACCTGAATGTGAGGGAGACTTGGAATTTGCTCAAGTGAAAGCAGCAAAGGCTTCCTGACACTTGCTTCCCCCAAAAGGCAGGAATAAATAGGGGAGGGTTCCAAGCAGGGCAAATCTCAGCTGGAGGACATTCAGGTCCATCAGCAACAGAATTTTATAAACATCTCTAAAATCTGTCTGAATTTTTATTTCCTCTTGAATTAAGTACAGATGGTGTACATATCAGCAACAAGCCTGGCACCACTGAAATGGCATTTTTATGTGTGCTTCTTACCTTCTTTCACATTCTGCGATTGTAATGGGACTACAAATGTACTTTTCACAATATCATTACAAAGCCGTTTATTTATTTTCCATCTGATATTTGACAACTGTAGAAAATTCTTCAGGGTGGTGACATGATTCTTTGGGGGATATGTTGCAATTTTATCAAGCTTGCTGCTCTCTGTGGTATTCTGGATGCCCACAGCATAGACAGTGACACCTTTACGTCTTAGTTTAGATGCTGGTTTAGTATAATCGTCCAAGGACTGACCATCAGTGATAACCACAGCAATTTGTTGCACTCCTTTTCTCTTCCTGCTGCCTGCCTCTCGAGTAAAAACCTTATTCCTTAGAAATTCAATGGCTGCTCCAGTGTATGTTCGTCCACCTCGATATGGTAAATTCTTTAGGTAGTTCAGGATTTCCAGTTTATCCTTGAATGTGTTCAGGGTGAACTCTAGTCTTGGTTCATCACTGTACAGCACTAGCCCAACTCTTACATTCCTTGGACCAATATCCAGGGCATCAACAACTTTTAAGAGAAATGCCCTGATCAGCTGGAAATTTTTTGACCCAACTTTGCTGGATTCATCCACAAGAAATGCAATGTCTGCAATAGTTGCACTGGAACACACTAAAAGTAAAATAAACAAAAGGAAGATAAGATTAACGTAGGTCACACTGTGGGATAGTTGGTGAGACAGTCAGAACACTGTTACAGATGAGACTCAAGGTAATATGCAAGATGCTGCTACAATAGCACATTAAATCCAAATCCTAAAAGTGCTGAAGAGCAGAGATTTATGTATTGATTTTCAGTCAAGAGATCATGTTTATTTCAGTGATTTCTTTAACTGCCCCCTTTTGCCCACTACAGCAAACTTTGCAAGACAGGTGGCTTTCCTCACTGTACTGTAGAGTGACTGCAAATCAGGAAAACTTGGGATATTAGGGAAGTTATTCTGTGGTTAAATTCAAACTCTCCTATGGCCATTTTTTGGAAACAAAACCCAAGGAAAATCCAAGGAAAATTGTTCCCTCAGTCAGAAAAGGCAACTCCAGTGCAGCCAACCCTTCAAGACTACCAAAGTTTTGCTCTTTTGATGCACCATACCTGCTGGCACCGTTTGATCAAGTTCATAAAGATTCTGGACTGAGGCTTCCACACCAGTAACAATTCTCTGTTGCACAAACTCAATGTTGTTTGCTCCATAAACGTAAGTTGCATTAGAGGGGTAGATTTCCATTGTTTCTACCCTGTCAAAGTCTTCAACTTCAACTGTGAAATTTTTCACTCCCATCTCCTCTAACATCCGGATTGCCCCCATGATATTTTTACTGGATCCAGAGGACGTGAAGATCACTACAGTCTGTGGAGTGCCTTCGTTGATCCGGCTTCCAAAAGTATCCGTAAACAAGGTTTCCAGCAAAGACTCCAAGGCAATTCCATCCTGTGATGAGTCTCCAGTGAGAACGATGCGCTGAATGTGGTCAAGGATCTCTTCTTTCTTTTCATAAGAGTTCAGCGCAAACCCCACCTCTCCCACACCATTAAACTGGGCTAGGCCAATCCTATACTTGTCAGTCCCAACATCTAGCTGTTCGACTATTTGGGAGATGAAATGTTTTACTCTGTCAGATGCTGAATGCTTCGTGGTCGCAGTGGAGTCAATGAGGAAAATAATATCAGCATATTGTTTTGCAAATGCTGCAGAGAGGAAAAAAAAATGTAATAAATGAGTTGCTGAAATACTGTCAACGTATATCCAGACCTGGCTTTGAATGCAATCTAAACAAGAACCTTTTCATTGATCTTCACAGTTTTAAATTTGGACTTAAGCTCTACATCTACAACATACCATGAATCATGCTATTCAATTACTGTTGAATTATATTTTGAAAAATTAAACAAAGAATTCTAAAGAAAGCAGCCATCTAAAAAATGGCTTTAAAATGTCTTGAGAAACCTTTACACCTGACAGTATTTATACAGATAGAAGTTTCATCTGCCTCCAACCGAATCTTCTACTTACTACTTTGGGAGTGAGATTGTATGTTTTATCATTCCATTCTAGTGATATTCCATTAAACAAGGTCCTCTATATCAGCTGGAATCTAGGTTGCGTTTAAGACTTTAACCCAACTGAACACTTCAGAATAAACTCACCTTCCTAACAATCCCATGAGGAATTGTTCCAAAAGGCAGACAGACCCTTTAAATATCAGAGGAGGCACCAGAACATTAATAAAATTATTCTAACTTCACTTACAGTCATTGGAAAGAGACACACATTTCAGGAGGGCAAGTCAGGTGGAAGTCAGATGACACTGGGCCTAAACGCACCCTTCGGTATAACAGTTTATGATGGAAAAGGGGATTAAAACCAACTGCCTAAATACCAGCACAGCCTCTAATCCCTAACTTTTCTCATTGAGAGAACCACATTGACCTCTGCAAAACTAAGAAACAATATAATGTATTTACAAATTAAATTTTATATTTTAAATATTTATAAGTGATATAAACACCATTTTTTGTTTTGATTTTAGTTTTGCTACCATGCCTCTTTATATATATACATATAAATTCCTTCAAAGTACATTTTCTGTGAATTCTGCTGTTCAGCAAGTATACTGAAAGGATGGGAAAATATGGCTCCCCTTCATTTCTGAACATTCTAGGAGTGACAATCTCTTAACTAGGTTTTTGGAAGAATTAAGATAGTTACAAAAAACATAGCTTGACTGAGAAATAATTCAGATAAACTGTTCAATGACATCAAAACAAAACATTTTCTATAAAAGTCTCTACCAGCTCTAAAAACATCAAATTGAATGCATTTCAAAGAATCTGTGAATCTGACCCTGGTTTTCTTTGCAATACATTAAGGCTCTGCTTACAGAGAGCACCAAGTATAAGATTAATTTCCTTTGTTAATAATTAAACCTCAATGACTTCAACACAGGCACTGAAACATGTTAAAAAGAACAGGGATGTCCATCCTGAACAGTGACCTAATTAAAATTATCCCCATTATTTTCAAGTGTATTATATGACAGTATCGCTGGTGTAAAATAACATCAAAACCACATCCACTTTTCTACACCTTTTCTCACAATTACACAGTATGAACAACTGAAATGGTACCACTATAAGGACAAATGCTTACCTTCAACCTGGCTTTCAATTGTAAAGCAGAAGTTTTTCAAAAGCTTTGTGGAGAGAGCAGGAAGGTCATCGAAACTTTTGATGTTATACAGATATTTATCGAAAGGTTTGCTGGCTATTTGCTGAAGCTCAGATGTATTCCGGACACCAACTCCGACAACATAAATGGAAATGCCTCTGTGTCTCAGTTTCTTGGCAGGCAATTCTACTTCATCACTGGATTCTCCACTGGTGATAAGAATCATTAACTGTGGGACATAAACCTTAGCTCTGCTACCAGCAGATTCATTGAAATATGTTGTGCTGACAAAATCCAGAGCTTTCCCTGTGTACGGTTCTCCACCGTTATATGGTAAATCCCCAATCTGCTCCAAAACACGAGTTTTTGATAAATACTGATTCAGCAAGAACACTTGGTAAGTTTCATCACTGTATTGTGCCAGCCCAACTTGGATTGCATCATGGCCGATGTCAAGATCTGAGACCAGTGAGGAGAGGAATTCAATCACCTTCTGAATGTTTTCCTGGGCAACATTTGTTGAAGTATCCACTAAAAAGACAACATCTGCCAACGTGGCTTTTCTGCAAGCTGCTCAAGGAAGATGACAAAAAAGAATGAATTATTATAGTTTCTTTAGCTTTGTTCATGAGCAAGGAAGAACCAAATGTACATTTTATTTTTCATGAAATAAATTCTGTGTTTTGTGTTTCTGCCTTTCCATTCTTCCCCTCACCTCTTCCCTTCTCTCCACCCCTCACCCCCATTATTTTAAATATTTTATAGGTAGACGTGTTCAAAATTCATCAGTTAAGAGTTGGTATTATTGACAACTAGTTAACAACATATGGAAGACACAGGAAGTTAAAACCTATATTTTGGCAACATAATGCAATTCTATATGCTTTATCTAATATCTTCCCTATGATATTTTAAGATTTATCTAAGATTTATCTAACATATTCCCAAATATCTTCCCTAATATCAAACCCATTGACCATTGTGCACAAAAAGCCTTGCAAAATCTTGGAGTTCTTTGTCCCTATACTCCAAGATCCACCTGCCAGGAAGATAACGTCTGCTATAGAAGCTTTCCTACAGACTGAAGAAACATTGTTTAATTTCCCTGTTTTCCTACAGAATGTGTAATCGAATAAAATTGCAATATTGCTTCCTGTTTGCTTTTCAGAATCTGACACCTTTTGGTCTTTTGCAGAAAAATCTTCCATCTATCCTAGTAAATTTTCAGCATTCATTAACTCCTTCTTTTCCCCTGTTCTTCATATAGAGTGTCTGAGGCTAAAAACAAATTTTAATGAGCTATTGCACATTATTTTTCTGTTTTTCAGACAATTCTCCTAACCTAGTATAAATATGTGCTTCATAAAAATATATCATATCATCCCTAGTTAAACAAAGAATAAACTGTCACCAATTCTTCATCTTTCTCTTCAGAACTGGATGCACCTGGGAAAAAGAATTGCTATGAGTTTGAAGAGACTTTTCTTTCATGTATTACCAGTCTGCTGTGCATCCATAGAGCAGAAGGTGGATACAAAGAGAAGAACAAGAAGAGGTTTCCAGTTATCCATTTTGAACGTCTCCCTAGAAAAACAAACACAGTAAGAAATACAGAGCATTATTTCCTCAGAAGAAGTTTATTAATTGTGGGGAAAATGTAAAAGCACATTTTATTAACATCATGGAGGCTTTCTAGCTGTATACATTCAAAGCAACACTTCAAATTCATGTTTTCTTCCCTCAGGTTGTAACAAACATGTTTTGAACACAGAGCTGTTAGTTTGGACACTGATGTACAGGATATAACTGAAATGAACCGTTCACAGACATACCGTGTTCTGATTTATACAGCCATATTTACCGCAATCCCAAATTCAAGTGAAAGCAAGTTATTCACAAGGCAAGATTAATGGGAATTAAGCTTCCAAGATTCCCTGCTAGCCTTGGAAATCCCCACCCACACATTATTTAAAAGAAAATTTTGGTGGCTGCCTCTGTATAAGATAGACTTAGATAAGAACAAGCATTCATTTACAAATTAAACATGCCAGTTGACCGGTAATGAAGACACATGGCGTATAATAGAGCAAAAACTCAATGCTAATGGAAATGGGAATGAAAAATCTCAGCAAGAAAGTACAAAATTAAGCCACACTAAGCTTAAGAATATTAAACAATGAAGAACACAGTTTTGAAAGGCTTTCAATTGTAGAACACATGTATACTAAATAGTTTAAAGAATAAAATAAAATAAGCCAGGGCATAATGATGGTCTCTGTTTCATTTCTTATGTCTTTCTTTATAAAAGCTAACACTTGCTTGTATTTTTTTAATGTTACTTAGCTGACACGTTCATGGGAATACCCACCCTAATCCTCAGGTTTTTCTTCTGGGAAGAGGTCTTACATCCTATCTGTCAACTGACATAACTCAGATATCATGATCAAGCATGTGTTTGAAAAAGACATTCCATTAAATAACTGAATTGACTGAAAAAGGCATTCCAGGCATTGGGGTTTCACTAAGAATCTCATACTTAATATACAGCTTGCACTAGAGGCATATTTGAAAAATGCATGGCTACTTATCTTCACGTTCTACTGTTCTACCATATGTATAGAACAAATTTTATACCAAGCACTGCTGAACTACTAGAAGTATAGAATGATCCAAACTCTGCTTTGTCTCAGGCTATTGTTTGAATACCTTGGCTCATCCTGGCAGACACTCAGAACAAAGAGATAGCTTGAGCTACTTATATTTGAGGCTCAAGTTTGACACAGAGTATAACTTCAGTAGACTCTGGATCCTGCCTTTTTTTTCTTTTTTTTTTCTTTAAAAAAAGAAAATCAGGACTTCTGGAACTCTGATGAGAACAAGTCATCTATGATCTAATTTCAGAGTTGACTTGAACACAAATTTCTCCAGCATCTGTCTCTCTGACATTGCTTTAAGGCCTAATATCTATGCTGGATTGGATACTGCCTAGACTTATTAGTAGCAGAGACAAAAATGTATGAGAAATTACACAAAAGCAATCAGACAGCAGGCAAAAAAACAAGCCAGATCATCCTCCCAGCAGCTGGAGGGATTCCTAGGCACACTCGTTGGAATCAAAAAGCATCTTTCTCAGAAGCAACCCCTCTCAGTCATGGGTAAATTCCTGTGGTGAAATGATGAGGAACTGAATCTATAAAGAGGGAGAGGATATCCAAGATATTGCTACAGTATAAGCTGTTATGGATATCCAAGATATGGCTACAGCATAACAGCTTAATCCACACATTAGATTTCTCAATATCTTCAGGGTATGTGCTGGGGGCAGGATATGTACATTCCCACGCATATTGTTTCTCTTTATTTCTGTCACTTTTGTTTGATGAACATCTGCTTGCCACTAGTGTCCAAAAAGTCATATCAGAACAAAGATCCATTTTGACCAATCCCTTATCTTTGACAATGGCTACTACTAGATTAAGGAAAGTATAAAAAGAAAGTTAAGCGATGCAGGGATATTCTCCCTTCTCCACAGACCGTTTCAAATGTTTTCAGGTTACGTTTGGGTGAAGAACACACTTTCCACAAGTTCTTCTAATTTCTTTTGAAACCAGCTGCAGTTTTGTATTGCTGAGCCAATTTGATTGTTTATCATATTCTCAACATCAACATCAGTTATGTTCTACTGGAAAAGCAAGTCAAGTATTTGTGAAGATAAAGTTAATGACCAAATTCTGCTGTTAACACTTCATTACACTGGGCTTTAAATTATATCTTGGATCTGCAAACACAGTTCGTTGGAAAAACCGCAGCTGGTCTTACATCATAGCATGAGATTAAGTTCCAAGTTCCTAAATTAATGGCATGCAGTACTATTGTAAGTCTTGTAAATAACAAAAAGCAATGAATACAAATAATCTGCTTGAGTTTGTGTTCTACCCTTAGGCAAGGACAGAACATCATTTCCAAGTATCATGACATTAAGCCACGTTCTAGTTCTTGGAGGGTTCTTTGGAATGTCTTGGAGGAGGAAAAAGCCACATCTGCTGTATTTCAAGGAAGATATCACATAGGGACACTTTACCTCTTACTAGTACTGCAGTACTACACCAGCAGGTGTTCCAGGTACCATACGGTCCTTAAAAAGGACAAGGGGAAAGCAAAACTTGATTTTGCACTTTGTGGAAAACTTCATCAATGTCTCTGCACATTGCAGTTTTCTTTAATAAGCACTTCTAAGAAAAGGGAAAACTGTGATATATACTGTCATATACAAAACCATACCAAATAAAAATGTTTTGCCATCAAAAAGCCATCTTCATATTTAAATTTTACTTAAATTTTCTATATATATCCCTAATAGTTACAGACCCTCTTGAGTTCTCCCTGATCACTTTGACAGACTTTATTACTGGTTATCTATGTTCACTACTTTTCATCATTACATCAGCCTTTTTTACATGTTAATCAGCAAAAATCTTAAATGGAGGTAGATAAATATTTTAATGACTTCCAAAATAAAAAGAATTGGTATTCATTAGTGTATTGTGTATACCTCCTTTTATAGCAAAGTAAATGCACCAAAGCAGTAAGCATCTAGAACTATATGATTTCAACAAAGCGTAAACGTGTCTCTCAACACAGCCAGAAAATACCTATTCAAGGGCAGAAAATTAAAATGCTGCCACTAATTCCAAAGTTTTAGTTTCCTGTAACAACAATGGTAGAAATTTTTAGAGCAAAATACTGAGTTTGTGAAAAACTCAAGGGCACTAATATCACTGTGTTTTGGGTGTGTAAGACTGCCTGCAGTCATATATGCAAAACAGAGTTGATGTTTTAGCAAGGGGCTTGACTTTCCACAGTAATGTAACTATTTAACCATTCAAATTTTGTACCAAAGTCTAGCCCTTGCTGTTACACAGTAAGATACACAGTAATTGGTGGCTATTGAGCTATGCAACTATTTCTACACTTCCTAGCAGCTTTAGACTCTGTTGAAATCCTCCAGCTTCTTCCAACTTTGTGACTCACAATCTTCCCTGCTCTTACAGTCAGATACCCTGTCAGTAACCCATTCTGAGATCAGTCCACTACAGGCAACTTCTTTAAATACACAGAGAAACTGCAATTTTAAAATACATGCAGACTGATTTCCCTACTTGCACTGTTTATTTGGCTTTATCTTCATAAAACCACATGAACTTCCAGTCATAGGCTACATGCTGCATAAACAGAAGTATTTTTTGCCTCTTATGTGCATTCTTCAATATTCGCTAAACAAAAATGAAATTAATGTAATGGAAACCAAGTCATACAGCTCAGACACTGCAGTTCAAACCTTAAATTACTCAGAGACATGCAGTGCCACAGAGCATTACCAATTCTACATATTAAGCTAGCAAAATGTTAAGATGAAAACGTATTTGAACATAACACTGCGTATCTTTGGCTACCTAAACACATATATCAGTAGTTAATTATATAAATACATATAGGTATAATCTATATACGATATTAAGACAGCAATTACCACTTTAATGTTATTTTGTGAAAAGGCAAGGTGACAATTATTAAAATCCCTTAGAAACCAGCATAAAAAGTTACATATTTTACAGCATAATTTAATGTCATCATTTTTCCTTGTTTGTTCTCAGACACCCACCCATACATATACAATAAATCTCAGAGGAAGAAACAGATCAACAGTGCTTCTAAATTCTTTAAAGTCTTCATGAGGATTAAAAAAAAAAAAAAAAAAAAAAGAAGAAAAACAAAATATAATATAATCAGCTACTGTCCCAGTTTAATCTTCAGTTGCTTCAATGTTTTAATGTTTTATGCACTTAAAGAAAACCATTCTCTAGATTATTGCTGCCAGAGAGAAATGCACAGTTGGATGTAAAGATACACCTGAAGCACATTATCATAGATATTTTGAGGCAACATGTCTTTCACCTATGATTTATAATAACCATGCTGCATGCATGATCTCGCTGAACAACCTGATGTAGGGGTATTTTCCCTCTTCTGTTTGCATATATTAAGAGAAAGAACACAATTTTCTTGTGACATCTTCAAATCCCACCTCTATCAATGCAAATTAATATGATCATGTAGCTTTTTCTTACCTACTGAAGCACCCCTGTTAGATTTCTCCAGATTTTCACTCTGGTTTCATTTCTTCTGAAGTCTTTTGGGAAAAAATAAAAAAAAAAAGAGAGTCCTGGAGTAGAGCAGACAGACAGCTTTGCCTCACACACCCCTTGGTTATTCCTTTCTTCCTAACCCTTTTCTCTCACTGAAGAGAATTTAAAGCCTACTGATCTGTATGAGTTCCCAGTATCACCAAACAGCAAAGCCAAGGGAAATTCATCCCGCCCCCGCACCTGACTACTCTCCTCATATATCCACATACTGAATGAACTTTAACCATTAAGACACAGTAATACCAGAAGAAAGATAAATGTGGTTGTAGGAGTTATGTAAAATATTTACAGTGAGCTGGCATTTGGAAAACAAATAAATCTTATCAGTTTATCAGTTATTTCCTCTCTACACATCTTTTTTTTTTTTCTCCTAGATCTTTTTGTTAGCATTGAAATGTCTCAGGAAAGATGCAGCTTCACCTATTCTAGATTTTTCATAGGAAAGCTGGGTTTTCTAATGATTCCAGCTACAGTCCCATGGCTAGACACTGATTCAAGCACAGAGTCCCAGGGTGACTTACCTGACTTTGGAGGTTAGTGTGATCAGCACAAAGTTCAAGATGTTCCAAAAGGTGCTTTCATTCAGGGCTTAGAAGCCACAGCTGTAAAAGATGTGGCTATAAGAATTGAATACCTCCCATGTACACACACACAGGGTGCTAATTTATGGTTGTAATCAATAACATCCATATATATATGTACATGTATTTCATAGCAAGGTGGATTTGTCTCCTACTCCAGGATTTATTAAGAGAGAGTAAAGGAGGTCACAATAAAAAAGCATTAAATTGACCAATAAAAAAGCATTAAAGCAGGAAACTAAATTTGTCAGGTCTTGTAAAACATGCCAGCTAAACTCCAGGGATGATACAAATAATTTGTAATATCTTTGCCAGTTCCTTTGACTGGAAGGTAGACAAAGGTGAACAGCATAAGGACTAAAAATATCAACGCTTTACCTGCACATGCTTCACTAACTCATTTAGTAAAGGATATTAAGCGATCTAAACACAAACCTTTCATTCATAAAAGCAGCTTTGCAAAGCCAAAAGTGCTTAAGAGACCTAGCAGATGTGACTCTTGCTCCCAAGAATACTGAGTGGGAAAGTACATGGGACTAAATACATGGGACTAAATACTCAAACCCAGTCTCAGCTGGAAAAAATTACTTTTATAAAAAGTCTTGCTTTGGAATAGCAATAACATAAGTCACCTCACGTCAAACTACCACAGAGTGGGGAGTTCAAAATCAAGGGCAACACTTGATTTCAGTTCAGAATGCTAGAACACTAGCTCAGTTCACAATGAATGCTACAGAAGTCTTTGAGCCACCAATACATTACCCACTAACATGCGTACCTTTGAAACAGGACCCTACAATAGCAGGATGCAGATCCTTATTTTAAAAAAGCTTTAAGCAAGAAAACTGTGACCTTACAACAGGCATAGATGTAAAACTTACGTATATATCACATGGCTTTAAAAAAAAAAAAAAAAAAAAAAAGTCCAGAAGTCCTTTCATTTCTAATTATGGAAATCATGTTGTTTTTACCAGAATCTACCACTTTTGATAGGAGGAAAACACAAAGCTAGAGAGAATCAAGACTTGTATCTTCACAAGATCTGCCCTGAAAGCAACTGAAAAACTGTTGTTTTGTAGCTAAAGATGTGAAACGTATCTCATCTTTCTCGACTGTTCTAGGCATTGATTTTAAAGTAAATAAAATGTAAGTAAAACTTTCACCAAGATGCAAAAAATGCATACGCTGAAATAGGAAACAAAGTAGAATGCTGTTAATTTTAATAGCTCCTCTGCAACTTTTCAGTGTTTTTCTCATTGTAACAACTCTGGAAAGCTGAGAAAGCAACACTCCTATTTTTCCTTAGTGCAAACCACCAAAGCTACCACATCATCTGTAATTAGTTCAAAACTCATCGTGTCTTGCCAAATGAAATGTCTTTCTGATAGCAACAGAGATTTTAGCCCAAAGATATTACAAATGCATTGTCCACTTTTTTTTTTTTAAACATTTGTTATACTGCAAAGCCAAGCTTTTAAATGCTGAAATAAGCTAAAAACAAACAAAAACATTACTTCAAAGAGATAAAAATATATATCAGTGTTCTCTAAAAAAACATATAAATGTTCTCATTCTCTTAAAAAAAAAAAAAGGAAAAAAATAATTACTTGAAGCATTTTTATTTAAATGGAAGATGGCATTCTGACAGCATATAATCCTGCCATGCTTCTTCCAATCTAGTCTAACTGATATTGTCTCCAAGAGTAATATAACGAAGACAACACAGTCTTAGGTCTCCCTTTCTTAGAGAAAGGTCAGTACGGTGAGTCAGGGAAACAGAGAAAGCTCACGTGCTCCCAAGTTATCCGAATGAGGAAGAACAGCTCTTTTACCTAAAAGTGAAAATCCTTGGCCCAGAGCATACTCCACATCTACCTGCGTGACTTCACAGCGGCTCGTAGCTGCTAGGTGATTAAGTTAGAAACCAGAAGAAAGAGCAGACCCTGCCACAGACTTTAAGAGAAAAGATGTGCTCTGTTAAAGTTTGTTCCAATGATACATACTTGGCAGGCTGACCGTAGCATAGGATCTGACTCCAAATGCCTTGTAAACAATTAGGGAAAGTAGAGTAACTCAAAGGCAGGAAGTTGCTGATAGTCAGCACGAGCCACAGAGGGTGGCTTAAAGCAAAGAAGCGCGCCACAATTTGGGCTACTTGGAACGTCTTCCTGCTCCCTTTTAAAGTCCACAGGAGTTTTAAAATTTGTTTCAAACTGTAAATACAGAATCAATATAGTATAACACTATAGGGTTTGAATACAAGAACTCAAAATTACTCTGATCTCTGAACCTTACATAAGAAACCCGATCCAATAACCTGCCAGGGCAATTAATGTGTTGTTCTAATATGTTGTAGTATAAAAGTGCCTGATTACTTGACATGCATCTCCCTGCTGTTTTGTTTAGAATCTAATGACTCTGTACTAAACATTTTCACCCAAATATTTAGACTTCCATATAACACAGCACTTATTTGCCTGGAAAACTACCTAAACAGTGTATCTGATACCTATCGTATCTAAACTACCTAAACAGTGTATCTGATAATTCTCCTTAGCTGCAGGTTATGAACTTCATTCCAGAACTCTGAAGTCTTCCCTGCACTGTAATTCAGGTACAGCCTGCTCTAAGGTCAAATCCTTTGGAAAGTCAATTGCATGACCACTTTAGAGTTTTGTTACCACTGAGCCACACATCTAGATATTGCTGTTCTTGTTCCATTCCAGAAGGGTTCTTCTGCATGGCTTAGACTTAAAATATATAAATTAAAATGTATACAAGCACTAGCCAGCCCATGTTATACTTTTTGCATAGATTGCCAAGGTTATTACACATGATCCTATACACGAATTTTCCTAGTTGGAAGATAAAATATAATATTGAAGGACAGATGCGAAATCTTTTCTTGCAAGTACTTTACAGTACCAACCTGAACTACTAACCAAAGACTGCCTCATCTTATGCCCACTGACACCAACTAGAGTTTCAGTCCTATATAGCAGAAAGTCAGTCTTAAATAACAGAAAAGTCCTGAACACTTCTCAACGAATAAAAGCTGTCTTTATGCCAGCCCCATTTCAACTGCAAATAGGCCCAATTCCGTATTTCCAACATTGTAACACTTTGGCATTGTTGTGAATATGTAATATTACATTAAAGTGTATTTTCTTCTTCCCTTTATAGGAAAAGTTCTGCAGCAGTGCCTTACAAAAGCAGTATCCACAAGTACCCTAGAGGTTCAATTCCTGGAGATTTGTTCTAAAGATATAACTAATAGCTGTGAAACATGCCATTTCTTTTTTCCAAAGAATGATAGAGGAAGTGTGCTATGGTTGAGAGTTGTGACATTACCCAATACTGAAAGTTGCAAACATGCACAATTCAAAGCTTACTTTTTCATGGTCCTTCTCTTAGGTAATATCATTTTAGAGTCTTCTTTTTTTTTTCTTTTTTCTTTTTTCTTTTTTCTTTTTTCTTTTTTCTTTTTTCTTTTTCCTTTTTTTTTTTCTTTTTCTTTTTTTTTTTTTTCTTTTAAATCTAATCTGCATATCTATAGGGCTTTTAAAGCATCATTCTGTGAATAAAGCAGATGTAAGCATCCTCTGGAATCACTAATTTGTAATAAATGGCAGTTACTAAATTTCCACGTTCATTCAGAAACAACAGAGCTGCTGCTCTCTCCTTTGTTGAAAAAGAGCTTTGAGTTTTTCACAAGTTCAAGCAGAGATGGATGTGTGCTTAAATGGAATGATCAAAATGATCAAAGGAGGTTGCTTCAGTTGATTTTTGGAGGTAAAAATAGGTATTTGTTACTGAAGAACTCGTGTGAAGGGGCAAGTGTTTTCTCTTCAGAGCACTTATTTAACTCAAGAAAGCTTACATAGCTTATGCAGAATTGTCCAGCATGAAATTAAATTAGTGGATCATTTCCATTTATGCCAGTTTTGAAGTTTCCCCGTGCAATGTTTCCAAGAGTCTCTCTTTGAAACAATATTATGTAAGTGGGATCGTAACTGCTATAGCGATGTCATAGATTTCAGTATGGTAACTCTTAGGAAGCAATATTCTCTAGAGTCCAACTTAACTAGAGTAAACATTATTCAATGATTATGATACATCAATTATAAATGTGTGTATGTTTGTATTGCAGGGAATCCAGGGAGAAAGGGAACTGTATTCTACAGTATTCAATAGTCAACCACCAGCGATAATGGTGTTTTCTCTGCATGTCTTCTTGCAGCCAAATCATTAGTGTTATTAATGAAACTAATAAACTGAGAACATTGTTTTAGTCCCATAGTTTTAATCAGCATTTAATGATAATATAGAAAGTACCTAAAGGTGATCGTGTCTGTGGCCAGTTTCACATGCATCTCTAGAAGGAGTTAAGTGGATAAATCATTCCTGTGGATGAAAAAGAAGTCAGACTAGACTAAACACAAGCCAAGATGCAGCTATATTGGAGGAAAAAAAAAAAAAAAAAAAAAAGGAACAGACTGGGACATGAAAACATTTGACTGTGCACTGCATGAGAAAAGTGTAAGCCTCCAGGATACAGAGGATGGAGCGGATAGCAAGAATTTATGAATAAAATACAGTGAAAAAGTAGATTAGGGCTAAGTGAACAAGGGAGAAAGACACAGACAAGGAACAAAATCTACTGAAACCAGTGGGACACCTAACTGTGGACTGGAGAGCTGTGGTGGTAGGGAGAATATGCTGACAGGGATTTAACTTATGGAGTGAGAACTGGAATTGACTGGGCAAAGAGAAGGACACAGACAAAATGGGAGAAGAATGAAAACCAGAAGAAACTGCATTTAGGAGCTAATAGTGAAGAAATATTTAGCTAGGACTAGAAGAATGAGGTGAGAAGGGGAATTTGGACAAGCTGGATAAGGAGGTTGAGATAATCAGAGAGGTGGGGAGACGGCTAAATCTGGTAGCTGCAGGGACAACCCAGAACACAGAGATCTCAGTAGGCACAGAACAAGAAAAAAGGGTTTAGAATACAAAACCATAAAAGAAGAAACTATATCTAGGTGAAGAAAGATAAATTAGGCTGGTTAGGTAGGTAGAGGCAGGAGAACAACTCAAGAAACACTTCTCATTGTATACTTACAAGAAGCAAAGCCTGATTCCTGAGCAGTTGTTTAAAAAATTGTCTCTGTTGTTCAATGAGTGATTTTAGGCCTTTTTCACTTCTTTACTTTTATTTAAAGTTACATTCTGCCCTGAATACTACATTATTTACGCTTCTAGAAGCTTTACTGCAGCAGTGCTTTACAACAGGAATTCGTAACCATCCCTTTGTCTTGCCACATCACTTGCGAAATGCTTTTTGTTTCATTTTATAGATGGGAGCCAAAGAACCAAGTTGTTAAAGACAAAAATATCTGGCATTATGGTGCACCCAACTTCAATTGTGACATTTCAGAATACCTAGCACTCAAAGCACAGCTCTTACTGACCTCAGTTACAGTCAGACTCCAGGGTACAAAACCAGGCATGCAGAGAAGAATAAACAAAAAAATACCCAGAACACACAATTGATGACTATCTGCAAAGTCTGTCATATATGATTTGTCAGGATTATTCAGGAATGCCTTGGCATATACCAGAACATCATTGGAGTCTCTAAAGTAGCACCTAAGATGCTGAACTCTCCTCTTTTAGAGCCCCGTTTCATTTGCAGATATAAATGAAGCAAAAATCGTGCACATAACCTCATTTTCTACATTTTTTGTGTTAATCTTCAAAGCAAGTTCTTCATGCACACTGAAATTTCTGTACAAAAAACATGTTGAGATAATGCACAGTTATACACTCACTGCATATGTAATTCATACTGCATATGCACATGGAGTCAATCATGGAAATTTGGCCTCTACAACACCACAGACAAAAAGAACAAACCGTTGCCTTAGGATCACACAAAATAAAACAATAAATTTAGCAATGTTGTTTTTCCTCCCAAGTTTTATTAAGATTTCTCAGCCAAAGATTCAATTCAAGCTTACCATATGCCTTTGTTTATTGTCCATGTAAGAATTCTAATCAGTAAATTATGTTTCTACATTTTGATTTTGCTTTGGAAGGCTGTAGGTTCAGTTCAGTTGCAAAATGCCTTCTAAATAAATACCTCTATTACTTCTCATGCCAGAAAAGCTTGAAAAAAAAACCACCATGTGAAGTCACTCTCTGTATTGCCCCAACACCTTGACATACAATGTCTGCAATCCAGCCCCTTTTCACAGAATGCTAATTACCTCCAAACACTGAATGTTGAGGTAACGGGATTCTCTGAAAGCTGAGCATGAAAGTGGATCCCAGGACAACTTGGTCTCAACAGGTAGTGAATATCCCTTCAACAAAAGACAGAAGTAATCATGTAGCCAAATCTACTGGAGTTGTTCTGGGTAAGAAAAATGCTCGCACATGCTGTGAAAATGTTTGAGATGTCTCAAAATCAAAGAATCATAGAAGATCCAAAGTTGGAAGGACCTCACAAGGATCATCAAGTCTAGATGCTGGCTCCGCACAGGACCACCTGAAAATTAAACCATACTATGAAAGCGCTGTTGAAATGTTTCTTGAACTCTGACAAGCTTGGTGCTGTGATCGTTTGCCTGGGGAGCACACACAAATTTTTCTCCTACAATGGTGAATGGCATCCCTGTAGCCCCTCTGTGTCATCTAATCTTGCTTCCAACATCCAGACACTTTCTTTTTCCACCTAAGCTTTAGGAGATCCCTGTTCAGCTAAGCCGAGTTTCTGCCCCACCTGACTTTGGAATTGCCTACTCCTGCACTCTTAAGAGGTAACCAGCACCGATGGACCCCAATATCTGCAAAAAGTTTCCCAGGGGACCTTACTAACCAGTTCCCTGAGCAGCCTGAAGTCTGCTCTCTCCATAGCCAAGGTCAAAGTTTTGCTGCCAGTTTTTCTCCCATCACCAAAAATTTTAAACTCAGCTACTAAATGGTAGCAAAGACAGCCACCAATCACCACTGAACTCACTGCTCACATCCAACATATCTATGGGGACACAACACCTAATCAGCCCCCTTAGTACCTGTACCAAGAAGTCATCTTCAACGCACTTTAGGAATTCCCTAGACCTATTTGTATCACTTGTATAGCATTCCCAGTTAACACCTGGAAACTCAAGTCACCCATAAGGACAGGACAGCTGACAGAGCTTACACCCATCCACCACAGCACAGTCACAGGACTCTTCCCAACAAGTCAGATTTAAATTGGAAGGAAAATGCTGAAAGTTCACTTGCCCAGATCGGAGATACTGACTTAAGACAAAAATCCCTGAGAATAACCAAAGGAGAGGGAGCACAAGCCTAGATCTTCAAGAGGAAAAAATACATTTAAATTGGAAAAAAATAAAATAAAAAAATGCTTCGCCTTGTATAGTATCAAAAATAACTTTCTTCCTATGCATCTTATCACTTAGTTGCACAATACCCCAAACTTATGCTCATCAGGTATATACAGTACATAGGACTTCTCTTTCTGATTCTTTAGTTAATGGATTTGGGATGGAAAATAACAACCCTTACATTGTTTCCATTTGGGTTTTATTTTCCCTTATCACCTTTTTACAATGTGCTCATAAAATGGAACATTTAAAAGGAAAGAAGTCCTGGATTCCCACTCCCTTCTAATCATTCTAGTCCCAGGATACAAAGTGTTTTGAGTGTTTTATGAAGGAATTCAAGGTTCATTTGCTTGTTTTTTTTTTTTTTTTTTTAAATTACTTGGAAAACCTTAAACAGATTGACCAGCAGAATGGCAGCAGGCAGTGTCTATAACTTTATGCACATCTGTTATAATAGGCATGAGTTAGCAAAGAACAGTCCAACCTCACTGCATTCTTCTCCTTCATGCTCCCAGACTGCCCCCCTCTCATTACATCTAAAAATTTAGCAAGTTTACGGCTTTCATAACAGCTAAGAGATATCCTTCCAGGATATGTCCTCTGGACTCCTCTGCTTTTTACAGTTCCAAGAACAACACACAAGTAAGAAACAAATCAACTGTGCCAGCTAAGCTATTGACATTTTTTCCTGAGCATTTAAGATACCACTAACTCAAGATCAGTCATATGCCTGATCATTGGGACCAAAAGAATACAAAGATGTTTCATGCATTGTCCTGAGCCTCACATCACCATATCCTTATCTTGGGGTACCTAGGATTAGGCTCAATTTTGGAAACTGTAATCATAAATAGAAAGAGTTGGGAGGGAACCTTCAGTCTCAAATCTTCATTTCGTACTGTAAACACTGAGCGTAGTCTAACACTGCCCTATAAATACACTTAGGGGATTCTAATGAATGTAATACATCTACTCTGCTATGATGCAGTGATATGTTTATTATAACAACTATGCAAATACTTGCACTATTTACTCCTAAGCTAAATTGTAGTCAAAATAGAGTGCAGATGTCTAACATGCAACACTAAAACAATCAAGCCTATCCATATTGTTTTTTCAGTGCAATTCACGGTCAGTTTTTCTCTAGTATCCGTGAAGATCAGCAAGATAAGGGACATCTTCAGTTTTCACTTCTCTTGTACCAGTATTGACATTCCAGAGGATTACAAATCCTTACAAGAATATCTCTGAAATCTTAAGTTCAGGTAAGTATCATTTCAAAACTCACGGTCTCCCCCACTCCAGTGATGTTCTTTCCTCAGCTAACTAAAAAGAGCAAGCTATGACAATGCTCTACAGGACTGCTTGACCTTAGGCCCACCAAGTTCAACTTGAAAGGGTGGGAGTGGGGAGCTGTACTATAGAAGTAGCCTTGCAGTCAAAAATCACCTTTTTTTTTTTTTTTTTTTTCTTGTGTGGGTATTTCTCAGCTTGATCACTTCCTTAAGCCAGTTCATCACAGAGCTGCGAGATAATGAGACAAAGAAGAGAGGAACTGTGGGTACCTGTGAGGAAAGGGAAGCTTTTATTTTTTTTTTAAATCACAATTATGCCAAAAGTATCTCTCTAAAGTAAAACCTTCTGCGACACAAACTATCAAAGCTTTACTTATGTGACACATTCTACACATCGCCATAGGAATAAAAGAGAACACATCTCTTAAAAAAAATACTGTAAAATGTTACAACAGCTTGATAACAAGGTTAATTACACACTGGACCTCTTCAGAAGGCAGTGGCCCTACCATATGATAGCCTGCCATATTTTCTACTCCCTGAACAAATCCACATCTCAAGCAGCCTGTGGTGCGACTTCTGGAATCTAACAAAAGCTTGTTTTCAATCACCAAATGTTTTGAAGGATGCAATTCTTTCTACAGTGAAAGATAAAGCTATTGATACTTCATAAATAAGTTTAAGAAATTTATATGGTTGCCTTATACAGCACTCTAATTTTGAAATTGTGCCAAGAATCCAAGCATGCTGTCTGAATACAGCATTTATACAGTGCATAGAAGAAGGATGGAAAACCCCTGACTTTCTCTCTTCAGTTTTTCATTTTATTTTCAACTTGCTTTAACCTACAGCTGTGTCATCTTTTTTTCCAGGAATCATCTTCTGGGTCTCAAAGCTCCCACACATTTTGTTCTCTTTCCTTTTATAGCAATCAGCTGTCTCAGGGAGGATCATTAGCAGCTTTTTTTTTCTTTTTCTCCACAATTATTTCCGATCCAACATATCCCTGGGGATATGAATCGGCAAAGCACCACTGACTTTAATGCCACAGTTTACAGTAGATGAGGATCTGGCCTTCAGATGAGGCTTTTATCTCAACTTTTGCAGTAATCTTTCCTTGGAAAGAGAAAAAAAAACTATTGGAAAGGAAAAAAAAAAAAAAGAAAGGACTGCCTGGCTGCTGATAATGAGTAAGTACTGTACAACAAACTCTACTGCTCACATGATTTCAAGGAAATAGAGAGATCTTTTAGTCCAGTTCCAGTGGAATAAATATTTAATAGAAAAGTCCATCCTTCCTGAATGCAGTTTCTGAAAAAGGTTTAAGAAACAGGGCTAGATGCAGCCATGAGGTGGATGAGATGGCAATTCCACTACAACCAATGCTAATGCTGAAATAAAAAATCTGTGACAAGTTAAGTTTTAAAAAAAAAAAGAGCCACTAAATTTATAATCCTGAGGGCTGGTCATGAGAAAAACTAGCTGATCTACTTGAAAATTTTAAGAATGCAGTGAAAGGTGACTGAATGACAGCACATAGACAATGTCTCTGACTGAAACATCCTCCTCATGGCTGCACATGGCTCACATAGGTGCACTTTTGCAAGTCTAGTATTTTTGTACTCTCCTGACACCATACTGTGAGTTTTTTTCCCCACTAGTCTGAGCAGCTCTTAGATGAAAATTGCTTTCAAGGTAGATGCACAAACACTTGCACACATACACAAAGAAGTACACTTTAGCATTTTTTTTGTGCATTCTGCAGGTATTTTGCAACAACAAACAGGTCTCAACAAACAAGGTACAGTCCTGCTAAGAAATTAAATATTAGACTTAGGGATTCTGCAGTTATCCAACAAGATCTGTTCAAGATCCGTGTGAAAAACTTTGTTGCCTTTAAATGCATAAACACTTTCTTTTTTTAATCAATGTGCAAGATAAAAACGCATCAACACAACAGATGGAAGCAATAAATCACGTAACTTTGAAGTTCAACAGAAATTGTTTGATTATCTGATAAAAAACACAGATGTAAACAGGCTTACAGTAAAAACTTCTGTTAACTACTACATTTGCCTGTGATGGCAGCTTTTGCTTACAGACAGAAATACTATGTATTTCGCAAGTGGATGTGAAGACTGCCAAAAGTGTTTTGATTTAGACAGCTCATTTTAATTCATGTTCAGATTATCTCCCTGAGCATCCATTTATTAGTCAGATTTGCATCATTAAGCTCACCTAAGAAACTCTGTGTGCCTCAGCTCCCAGTATAGTTTCATGTCATTTCATAAGCCCTATTTATGGAAGAAATGAAATCAATGGTAAACTAAAGGATAACTGAAAAACTCCCCACCCCTCTCCATCCCTTTGCTCGCCTTTAAAGTAGCTACTGGTCTGTCAGAGGTGGGGAAGCAAACCTCTATGCCATTCACTAAATGTCAGTTTCCGACAAAGGAGTAAAATCCCCAATGAAGATTTGAACCGGCAACACTGCAGCAAGCTACAAAGTTTTCTAAAATAAATTTGACAGGTTTGCTGTAAGGCAAGCTTCTCACCTGAAAGGGTAAGGACGTTTAGTTTCATGAGTTTGATGCATCCTTGTTTGCAGTCCATTGTGCTAAAAGATAAATAAAGACTCGCCTACTATCCTTTTCCTTACAAACGAACATCTTAACCTATCATTGCAAGTATTAATTAAATTGTTAAAAGGTTAAATTGTTACTGCTGGACAACTTCTACTTATCGTGTCTTTCACTGAACAACTGATTTCAGGTATCAAAATACCGTAGTGGTTGGCTAATCCCTCCCATACTGGGGCAGGGTGGAAGGGGCTCACTGCTCAGTGTATAGGACTGACACTGCTGAATGTTTGCACTTCCCAAAGGATCATTCCAGCAGTATCTATTTGCAGCATATCCGAAGAAGTTTCTAGAACACCATGTTCCTGTGACAGAATCACTGAAACACTTAGGTTGGAAAAGACATCGGAGACATCAAGTCCAACTGCTAACACAGCAGTGCCAAGTCATGGCATGACAATACACAGTTCGTGCCTCAATCCTACACAGTAGGATTACAAAGAAATCCTCAATCCTCAGGAAAATGGCATTTGATGAGTCAGCAAAGGAAAGTGAAAATTTTTCATTAAAAAAAAAAAAAAAAAAAACATTTGTAAGAACTTGTCAGTTTTCTAAAATATCACTGAATCATTTTTAAACCCTGCAGTGACATCTCATGGCTCCATGGTACTACCAGCAGTGAATACATCAAAAAACAGGGAGAAAATGGGAACATATGGAGATGTAGAACACCAGGTAGCTGGTATTGATGTGATCTAACCTCTTTAGTTACTTACACCCAACTCAATTATCCTCCCAAATGAAGTTAGTACAATACAAAATTCCTGTTATAAGGCAGATAAGGCTGTTTGTGCACATAGACTCATCACATGTCAAGAAAACTAGTTTTAAATAAAAGGAAAGTATCCATGGGGAAAATGAAATTAAATTCATGAAACCTTGTCTAGTTTCTTTCAAGGAGCAAGGCCAGAGGATTGAAACCATCACATGAATATCATTACAGGAAGCTTTATATCTGCTTTGCAAAAGCCAACAAGAAGTGAATTAATCTTTTTTATTAATAAAGTTAACATGTTCTCTCAAAACAGCTTATCTAAATGCTCAGTCAAAAGAGATCTAGGACTAAAACCATTCCAGTCTAAGAACTCACTGCACCCTTACATTCTTCCACAATTAAATGCAAGATCAGATTTCATTCTTTAATTAACTCAAACCACAATATCCTTTTATAGGTCAGAAGAAAACCAGCATATAATTGATTTTCTATGCTGAACAGCAAAGCTTCTAACTAACTACTTCTCTTGGGAGTCTGGTTTTTTTCTTGCTTATGTTGCTGCAAATGTTAAGGCACCTCAAGGATAGAAACAAACCAGGAAGAAAAACGATAAGCATGTTACTTTGCTGTTGTTGTTGAGATTGGGTTTTGAGCCCAATAGAACTCTGGTGTGATTATTTGGATGATCAAACTCAAGCTCTGGGTGAAAACTCAACTACTCCTACCCGTGCACTACCATACCACCTCCGAGTCATTACATTTCACTGTAGCAAATTCTGTAGGAAATAAATAAATAAATAAAAATTGGAAACACAGTTTATTAGCTCATTTGACTAATTTTGTGTCCCACTACAAATATTGAAAAGTGATTATGCCAAAGCAGGAAATGTAATAAGTAAAACCTCTAAAGCCATAATGAAGAGAAAAAATCTAAACTGGAAGACTAGACACCATTTTATCTCTAAACACTTGGCTTTTAGTGAAGTTCATTACTGAAGCCAAATTTCGCAATGGCAATTTTTGATATTTAGTGAATATGATAGCGGTTTTAACTAGAGGACATAAAGACAATCCTCAGAGAAACCCCCCATCTTCTATAGAAACATTTTTTCCTCGTTTGGTAACCACTGGTCCTAGTACAAAAGGAAGGAAAATAGAACATCTGGAAAAGTGACCTCTGCAACGTTCCTGAGAATAGATGGTTTACTGAGCTCCCTTATATAAACTGCAATTCTTTGCACTTGATTGCCACATGAAGACGATATTAGATCAAGTTAATACAACTTTCAGAGTTGCACATCCTTTTTTTCTTTTTTTCCTTTAGTGTTTCGTAACCCATATCACCTTCACTTAAAAATTGATTTTTCTTGCTCTTTATGTCTGTTCTTGTGTCATATGTTGGTTTGGGAGATTTTTGACCTATCCTAAAGAATTTTATCACAGAGTGTCATACAAAAGAAACAGAAGCAGCAATGTTTGCACAACTGCCTCTAATTGCAGGAGAACTTGACAGCTCAGACATGTCAATCCCATGCTTTTTGTTGTTGTTGTTTTTAATATTCTTCCCTCCCATGTGATCAAAACCCCATACCCCCAGTGCAGTAAAGTAACAGTCATTTAGAAATACACCAGCAATAATTCAGCAGATTCAGTCAAGCACAGAGCAAGGCAAAAGGGCTAATCACAGGTATGGAAAGACTTCTAAGTGAAAAATAACTGAGGAAAGATATGACAGATGTTTATGAAGCTGTGAGCAATTTGGAGACAATGTCTCGTTAACAAAAGGGTAGGAAGTCAACTAAATGCAGATGCTGGCAGATTCAGAGTAAGGAAAATGTGCATATATTATGTACTTAAGTTATAGAACATTTCACACCATGATCTCGTGATTGCTAAGAGTTCAGATCAGCAGAGGGTGTGAAAGTAACATATATCAGAGGTCATTACATATAAAGATGCCACCTTTTAGCTTTAATAGACCCCAATCCCTGAGCTGTTGGAGGATGGGAAAAATCTGGAAGTATTACCAGGTTTCTGCTTTGTTCTCTGCTTTTTATACAGCTGCATATGTCCATTATCAGACAGGATAGCAGCTTAGAGGGACATTGGTTGGATCAACTGTTGCCATTCAGGCTTTTATGGCTAGTTATCCAAATGCCAAAAGTGAAGTGATATAAAAACAGAAGCAAGCAATTAAGCCCTACAGATCAAGTGCAAGCCTGTTGCAGCATTGTTTAATTTACTGCCTCAGAGAAGCAAAAGATTATGCCTATTAAAGAACAACTCTGATTTTCATACTTAAGGACTGGCTTAAGGACAAGAGCTCTTGTAGCAGCATTTATCCCACACTGACTTTCAGGGACAAGGGAAAATAATTTGAAAAGTTTCTGCTCGACCAAGGATCTGACAATTTATCATTATACAGAACACAAGGAAAGAAGATTGCTACATAGAGCCTGAAGTCAAGCTCTCTCTAGCAGTAGGATGAACTTAATAAAAGAATGTACACAAGTCACTTATTAAGTGGAGCAGAAAGACAATTTCCTGTAATGGACACAAGGGATTTTGTCCTGAACAGTTACAGCTTCCAGACTGCTCTGCTTCCAGCTCTAAATTGCTCCTTTGTATGTCTCTAGGAAGAAAAACAGGTGAAATATTCAGCTACTAGTACTGATGGAGGTTCAACTTCCAACTTCCAGAACACAGTCAGTACCACCTTCCTTGCCCTCAGTACCTAAAAATAAATTATAGAAATTGTCTTAGTTTAGAAGGACATTTTCAGATCATCCTTTTGTTCACTGTTTTCTGATGGATACTTACCCTACTGAAAACCAAACAAGTACCCTATTTGTTTCAAACTTTAAAGCATTCAATACACACACACAAAAAAAAAAAAAGCTGTCCTGAGACTGTCATTTGTAAAGCCACCTCCAGATGAAAACATAGGATGATGATAGCCAGGTTGGAAGTGACATTTCCACCTGATGTTTTTCTGTCCTTGACTCCTTCAGATTGTATTCATCCGTTTCACGTTAAAGAGACTGATGTCTATAATTCAAGAGTCAGTGTGAACTCATTTTTGGAAGTTTGTAGTAGATATCCTGTAAGGATGAGGGAGCTAGAACTCCATACTATATTCTACTTGGTGTTATTTTATCCCGCAGTTAAACACTGCACAGTGGTCCCACAGGACTAAAGGGAGATTCTGGTTACTTACTGAAATGAAAAAATAGCTAGCTTTTCATTTGAAGAACCAAGAGTTGTTTGTTTTTTGTTTTTCCACACTTGTTTTGATAATAGCTGAAGAATTATGGTTAGATTAAAGGGACTCAAACATGGTGTACACAATTTCTTTTGTTCCAGCTGTGTAAACACTTATGCATGTGACCAAATTTAAGCCTGAAAATGTCACCAGCATTAATTATAAGTTTAGTACATGCAAAAACGGAATCAAATCTATCAGTGCATACATATTTGTGTCACAAACACTGGATTGACTTTACCTATTCTGACACATTCTTAAGCAGCGCAAGTGGCATTATTTATGCATACATTGGGAGGTCTGCCTGCTGTCTGCCTGTTTATATGACAATAATACTGCATCTGGCCTCCTACAAAATAATAATAAAAAAATAATCACATCATTTTCTGATATTTAAAAATAGAGATAATCTATAGGTAAAAATGGCTCAACTGAACACAAACATATTTGTACACAACAGGAAAGACTGGGGAAGTTTAAGATGCAGCCTAAATCTTTACTCAGAATACTATGAAATTTGTTTTCTGCATCAGTTGATGAGGACAAACTTTCTCACTAGAGTGACACTTACCATGATCAAGAAAAATAGTCTTGAAGGAGTTCTTCAGTATCCTAGTGCCCTCCCATTACAGGTGTTTTTTTTTCCCCTTTTCCTCATTCCCTCACATACGTTTGTTCTTCCCACCTAGATCTTATGGCATAAGGACATGAGAACACTTTTACTATAAAGGTTCCTCCATAATTATTAAAGTCCAATGTCATTAGTATAGTAATGAAGTTCATTTGTGAAAGAAAAACAACTTTGACAATCCAAAAATCTTGCTAGCCCCAAAATGTCCCCAAAAATGGACATAATAGACACAATACCAGTCTTGCCACTGGGTATATACAGCACAGACTTGAATTCCACCTGCCCAGATTCAGCTGCAAGGTTAGGAAGCACTAAATAATCTCACCTTACATGTAAGTGTTTCTAAAGACAGTTACAGATGCAATTCAGAAATGGATGTTTGACTGAATTTCTTTGTGCCACGGAGTTTCCAGGAAGCAGAAGCTCCAAAAACATCTGCTCCAGATGTTTGAGCACATCATACTACATGCTTTGCTCCAACCTAGAGCTATGAATTTCAGCCTCAGATGTTGCTCTACAGAAAAGACCACCCTTGCCAAGCGTCTCCAAATGACTTGGAATTGATAAACAACTCTGATGAACCTACCATCTAATTAGACACGTGTTTCAGAAGAATCAGACAAAAAGGGGTCAAAGCCCTGTAATTCATCTGAAGGACTCTGTCAATTAAGATATGCAAATAAAATTACTGTTTGGGAAGATCCAGTGTAAACTAAATCAGCAGCTGCCCCACACATGACATTCCTGAGTACAGTATGCACAAACTAGTTTCGTTCTCACTGATCTCACGCTTACTATTTCATATTGCAGGGTGAAAGCATTTACATGGTACGTGGCACAGAGCAGCAGATACTCCTCAAGGTCACGCCATGTGGTGAAAACACATGAACACCCTTACAATATGAGAAATCAACACTTAATATCCAAATGTTCACAGGACCAGCAGCCGCAGGAGGGTACAAAGCACTTGGAGGTGTCAGTGGTTCTAACTTTTGTCCCTTTGATAAACAACATGTTACAACTGGGTCTTCGACAATGGCTATCCCTGTGTGATTTCAACATCAAGTTAGGCAGACCCTGTTGCCTAACTTCCTTCTGCAGTTGTGGCTGTAGTTTAATCAACAAACTTCACTTTGGGGTACACCTGTTACCAATTGCACAAGGCAACCCCAGAAAGGGAACCTGAACTGCTTGTACCATAAGATCAATTAGCAACTAACCCAGCCCAACTGACTACTGCAGCAGTAGTTTCTCTCATTTTCCATACAAATTTTATCAGCCCAATGCATGACTGATTATATATATCTATATATGCATAAATACTATGTGCAGACCTCTTAATGCAATTGTTCATTCAGTGGAAGTCATTGGTACCTTCCACTCTAACATTAATTTTATATAAAGCTTTATTTAATAAAACTTCCTTTTGTTAATCTCATTTTCCCAGTCAACACAGTCAGATGAAAGGATCTGCAGATGCAATTCTAAAAGGAAGTGCGCTTACTAAAGTGAAGAATAATCTTTCTAACAAAATACACTTTTCACTTTCTTCCTTTATTTCATAGTTAGGATCACAGTCCCTATCATCATAACTGTTTACTTCCAAACAGATGCCAAAAATTACAGCCTCTAAAAAAGCTGAGAGACAGCATTTTAACTGTATAAAGAGGGATTCCTTACTTTCAGTGATCAAAGTACTTTTTCTAAGAAACTAATCTAAAGCATTTTCGGAGGAATCCAATCTCTGGTGAAACAGCTCTATTTAATCAAAAATTATCTACAGAATGACAGTAGCGTGATTTTATATGAACCAAAGCAACTTAAGACACATCTGTAACTAAACCAGAGCCAAAATAAACTTCTGCCTTTCTCACCATGCAAAAACTTCTAGTGCTAGTTCTATCTAACAGTAGATGGACATCTAGTGGTGCAATGTAATTGACTCCTTTTATTAAGTAGCTTCATACATTAAAAGCCCCATCAACAGAAGTGCTTCCTAACATACTAATAATTGCAATAGTATATGACCTCTTAAAGGTTTTATTTGTTCTTTAGCTGCCTTTCAATAATCCTTGGGATAGTGTTCTCTGGAACTTTTCCAGGGACTGACGTTAAACTAACAGGTCTGTAGCTTCTGGGGCCTTTTCTTGTGTCTTTTCTGTAAATGGGTGTAACATGGCAGGGGGTTGGAACTCGATGATCTTTAAGGTCCCTTCCAACCCAAGTCGTTCTGTGGTTCTATGGGCTAACCTCCAGCTGGTAGACACCTCCCCAGACTCCCAAGGCCTTCAGTAAATTGTTGATAGGGAACTAGTTAGCTGTAGCTAGCAAACTGTAACATCCACTAACTCCCTCAGTACTCTGGGGTGAACTCCATCAGGCCCCATGGACTTGTGAACGTTTAGCCTATACAACAGGTCCCTTACAAGTCCAGTGACCACAGGCAGAAAGTCACTGTTCCCTCAGTCAGGGTCCTCCAAATCTGAGGACCAGGCAGATGATGAGAAGCAAGTCATCTTTTACATAGAATATTACTGCATTTTATATCACTGCAGTCTATAAAGTTTAAAAAGCATAAGGCAGAAAAGAAGATAGAATGAGAACAGTATCTCTATACGTATGAAATTTGGAGGTGAAAAATAATAGATTTTAGTATTTCAGTACTTAGTATTCCAACATTTATCTGCACCTCTTATTAAGTCTATTCAGAATCAAAGAATGGGTTGGGTTGGAAGGGACCTTAAAGATCACCCCAATCCATCTCCCTGCCATGGGCAGGGACACCTCCCACCATGCTAGGTTGCCCAAAGCCCCATCCAGCCTGGCCTTGAACACCTCCAGGGCTGGGGCATCCACAGCTTCTCTGGGCAACCTGTTCCTGTACCTCACGACCATCACAGTAAAAAATTTCTTCCTTATATATAATCGAAATCTACTCTCTTTTAGTCTAAAACTGTTCCCTGTTGCACTATCATTATCTGCCTGAGCAAAAAGTTGCTCTCTATCTTTTTTATAAGCCCCCTTTAAGTATTGAAAAGCTGCAATAAGGTCTCCCCAGAGCCTTCTCTTCTCTAGGCTGAACATCCCCAGCTCTCTCAGACTTTCTGCATAGGAGAGGTGCTCCAAAAGCCTCCAGATACATTTCCAGGGCATATTTTCATATCTCCTGAAATATGACATATTTTCATATCTCCTGAGATATGACAGGAGACTGTCACAAGTCCATGGAGCCACATGGGATCCACTCGACGGTGCTGAGGGAGTTGGTGGATGTGATTGCTGGGTCACTTTCCATCATCAATCAGTAGTCATGGTCATCTGGAGAGGTCCCAGATGACTGGAGACTTGCTAATGTGATGCCCATCTATAAGAAGGGCTGTGAGGAGGACCTAGGGAACTACAGGTCTGTCAGCCTGACCTTGGTACCAGGAAAGGTGATGGTACAGGTCATCTTGAATGCAATCATGCAGCATATGTGGGACAACCATGGGATCAGGCCCAGTCTGCACAGATTCATTAAAGGCAAGTGCTGCCTGACCAACCTCATCTCCTTCTATGACTGGGTGACCCACCTGGAGGATGAGGGACAGCCTGTTGAAATAGGTTACCTAGACTTCAGCAAAGCCTTTGATACAGTCTCCCACAGTATTCTCCTAGAGAAGTGGGCAGCCTATGGTTTGGACAGGTACACTTTTTGCTGGGTTAACAACTGGCTGGATGGCTGGGCTCAGGGTTTAGTGGTGAATGGAGTGAAATCCCCCTGGCAACCAGTCACCAGTGGAGTTCCCCAGGGGTCGGTGTTGGGGATCATCCTCTTTAATATCTTTATTGATGATTTGGACACTCAGTGCACACTCAGTAAGTCTGCAGATGACACCAAGCTGGGGGGAAGCACTGATCTGCTGGAGGGTAGGAAGGCCCTGCAGAGGGTCGACGGGGAGAGGACAAAGGGATGAGATTCAACATGGCTAAGTGCTGGGTCCTGCACTTTGGCCTCAACAACCCCATGCAGTGCTACAGGCTTGGGGCACAGTGGCTGGAAAGCTGTGCAGAGGAAGAGATCTGGGGGTGCTGGCTGATGCTCGCCTGAACACGATCCAGCAGTGTGCCCAGGTGGCCAAGAAGGGCAACAGCATCCTGGCTTGTATCAGGAACAGTGCAGCCAGCAGGACCAGGGAGGTGATCGTGTCCCTGTACTCTGCTCTGCTGAGGTCGCACCTCGAGTGCCGTGTTCAGCCTTGGGCCCCTTGCTACAAGAAGGACATCGAGGCCCTGGAGAGTATCCAGAGAAGGACTATAAAGATGGTGAAGGGCCTGGAGCACAAGTCCTGTGAGGAGTGGCTGAGGGAACTGGGGTTGTTTAGCCTGGAGAAGAGAAGGCTCAGGGGAGACCTTATTGATCTCTACAACTGCCTGAAAGGAAGGTGAGGGGAGCTGGGGTTGCCCTCTTCTCACAGATAACTAGTGATAGGACCAGAGGGAATGACCTCAAGTTGCGCCAGGAGAGGTTCAGATTGGAAATAAGGAGACATTTCTTCTCAGAAAGATCAGTCGGGCATTGGGATGGGTTGCCCAGGGAGGTGGTAAAGTCATTGTCTCTGGGGGTGTTTAATGTGGTTGGATGAGGTGCTTGGGGACATGGTTTAGTGGGTGACATTGGTGGTAGGGGGGTGTTTGGACCAGGTGATCTTGGAGGTCTCTTCCAACCTTCATGATTCTGTGAGCGCATGATTCTGTGAACTAAAAGAGCCACCTGCACAGCACAGGGCTTTGCAGTACCTACTGCACTGAACACCTCCATTAAAAAAGAATAAAAATAAAAAGCAGAAAACAAACAAACAAACAAACCGGGAGCGCACTCCCCACCGCCACACCGCAGGCGGGCGCCATCTCAAGCACCCTCCCCGGGGCGCGCATGCGCCGCCCGGCTTCCGCGTCAGGGCGGGGAGGGGAAGGGAAGGGAAAGGAAGGGAAGGGAAGGGACAGGGTGAGAGGGGCCGGGGAGGGGGCGGCAGGGCCCGGCCATGGACGCCAGCACCTTGGAGCTGGACGCGGTGAAGTTCGCGCAGCTGGCGGTGCAGCGGGACCAGAGCGGGCGCTACCAGGAGGCCGTCTTCTACTACAGGGTATGGGGCGGGGGGGGGAAGCGCCGGGGGGCGGTGGGGTCCCAGCCCCGGGGCTCTGAAGTGGGTGAGCGCAGTGTTGGGGTGCCTGCGGGCACCAGAGGTGTGGAAAAGGTCTTAAATAGTTAATGTGGGGTGAGCTGAGTGTGTTTGTGGGAAGTGGGTGCTGTTGTGCGACGTTGTTGGTCGTAAATGCCAGCTCTGAACTGTGCTTCCGTCATGTAAACAGCCGGTGTGCTGGCTCTGCAGGCATTTGGAGGCTTAATGTGTGGAAATTTATTGTCACTCTGCCTCTTCAAGCCAGGTAGAACAGTTGTGCTTGAAACAAACCGCAGGAGAAGCATCAATTATGCATGTTTTTTTGACATATTGGGTTGAAGAGCCACATTTGTTTTGTGCGTCATACACAGACAGGTTACAAGGGGATACGAGATCTGTCTGATCTATCTGTACTTCTGGTACGCCACAGACGTGCGTATGGTCCTTCAGCAGGTATCTGTAGAATGTTTTTTCTCCCAAATAGCTGTATGCCACACCTTAGCAGTAGTTAATTGCTACGCATAAAAGGAACAGCACTTCTCTTTTCCTTTGTAATGTGGTGATGGATGTTAACCATGAGCATGAAGCTCTTGGTTCTGCGATGCCCATCGCTAAAATATTTATCCTGATAAGTACAGGCTGTATTTAAGCTTGGGCAAACTAGGCAGGTGCCTATGGGAATAAACTGATAAGCTTGACAACATCATAGCCACAAGAGCAAAAGATGCCAGCTGTGACTGCTTGCCCCACAAGGAGCAGCCTTTCTGGAGACCATCTTTGTGGAGCAGCTCTCAGGGAGTTACTGCTCTGCTTCCTACTAACACAGCCTGCTATGTGACTGCCACCTTCTCATCTGCTGCTGCTAGGAAGAAAAGCACTGCTGCAGAAGTCTGTCTGTTCTTTGCTTTTCCCCCTGTGACAATAATGAGGACAAAGTAAGGTTTTTATCTTCGTTTTTAGGAGTGACAAATTTCAGTTTTCTGTATGCTTGTGAGACTGCGTCAGCTGTGGCTGTTGATTACCACCCTACCAAACCTTAATGTGTTTTTCATAAATGTAGTGAATAGATAGGCAGCTTATGCAACTGAAGGCATTTTTTCTACATAGATTTGTGCGGTATAGAAATAGCCTTAATGTGGATAAACACGCTCTGCATCTGAGCTGGAGACCTACACTCAGTCCTTGATGTACTTTGATTAATATCCAGTGTTTTATGTGCTTACAAACATTTAAAGATCAAAGTTTGAGGAGCTAGGAAACTTTAATTTTATAGAATTTTGAGATTTGATAGCATTATATGAGTAACACTAATAGAAAAGACTTCATAAACCAAAATTCTATGGGTTTGATTTCGAAAAGTTTTTGTATTGGTTTTCTTCTCATTATTATCAAATTCAATGTGAATAAGTTCAGTAGCATTTTCTTTTTTTGTTTGTTTGTTTAAACCATAAATCTGAAGCTTTAAAAATAAAAGACAGCTTGCAACCTGTGAGCTTTACTTAAATGATTTTGGTGCATGCTTGAGAAAGTTTATTTAACGTTTCTGAGTTTGTGGATTAAACTATATGTGCAGATCTAAGATCAGGCCTTAAAGAACTTCAGAAGGTTTATTATAGTTTTATGGGTTGTCCCATGTGTGAGAAATTGAGTGTAGGAGATTGGATTTCATTTATAACTTCCTTGCAACAGATCTTTCCCTCTAGCCACTGAGTCATTATGTAGATGTCAGGTCCTGTTTTCATGCAACTTATGGCAGTTAGAGGCCCTCTGTTCATTGAGAATAATTTTCCAGGCAGGAAATATTATCTTTGTTTCAAATTCTTTTCCTTTCAGGAAGCTGCACAAGCCTTGATTTATGCTGGGATGGCAGGGTCAAGCTTGGAAAACATTCAAGAAAAAATAAATGAGTACTTGGAGAGAGTTCAAGCTCTCCATTCAGCAGGTGGGTAAGGAGCTTTCTAATTAAGCCTTTGTTTCAATTGAGTAGAACGCCTTTCAGTGCTGTGAAATATTTATCTGTGATGTTCGCTCTGCTTTTCATGTTTCTATTATTATTTTTTTTGCACCGTGTAACAGACCATAAATACAATAAGCACATCAGTATTTTGAGTTCTGTAATACCTCAGAAGTGAAGCACTTATTTCCTAAGCACTTGAGTGTGGATATTCTTTCCTTTTAAGTATTCCTAGGAACCATATCTGCACAGCAAACCTGATAAAATAATTAAGCATAGCAACAACAACAACAAAAAACAATCAGGAACTAATCAAAACTTCCATCTAAGCCTCAGCACCATGATGGGTTCAAAGCAGGTGTGTTTGGATATTTATGTAGAATTATTAACTTCAAGAGGGTGAAATAACACAAGAAGTGTTTGGACATAAATCAAAATCCCCAGTTATTGTACACCTGTAATTCTCCTTTAGAATCTCAGCCCAAGTGGGATGGTGGGAGGTCTATAGACCAGTCTCGTGCTCAAATCAGGGTAGATGCTGATTTTTGGATTAGGTTGCTTGGGTCTGGCCAAGTCCAGGAAATCACTACAGACAGAAATTCCCCAATGTATCTGGGCCTGTGTTCCAGGGTGCAATTATCTTTCTTGTACGATTATTATTTTGTGTCTAGTTGAACTTTCCGTTTCAGTCTGTAGGCAGTTCTCTCACTCCCTTGCTTTGCACCACGCTGAAGAGGCTGAATCCATTTCCTTGTTAAACTGATGATTACCAGCAGATTGCTATTAGGTAGCAGGACAAATTCTCCTGCTCCTGACCATGATTAGGGACCCTGGTGATTGAACACAGTATTCCAGATACAGCCTACCGGGCACTGAGTAGGGAAGTACTCAGGGACTCCCATGCCCTTTTCTGCAGAGCTGTTCCCCAGCTGGGCAATCCCAGTCCGTCTGGTGTTGGTCTGTCCCAGGTGTGGGGCATGGCACATCTCCTGGTAGAACTTTCTGTGGTTTCTGTCACCCTGTTACTTTAGTTTGTCTGTGTCCTTTTGAATACAGCTGTGCCCTGGAGTAAATTGGTTTGGTGGGGTCTGCAGTCTTGATGAAAATGCACAAATTCTCCTTCAGGTCATTAATAAAAATATTCAATGAGAGGGACACCTAAGGAACATATATATTGCAGCAGGTGATACATTTTCACAAAGGATACAATATTTCATATAATGAAACAATCTTGTCTTTAGTGTAATATGAAAGATTCTGTGTACCTTACTTGGCATGTGAAATATCCTGAGAGCATGTCCCTGCTTTTGGGGAGAGTGTTTGTTTTTCATCGTTGCAGAGATGTCTGTAGCGAAGTTTTTGTTTCCAGTCAAAAAGTAGATAATGCTCATCTGGTAGAACTGCTAGGGCTTCAGTACTGTGTTAAGGATGCTTTGACGTGTCTGCTACTGTCGAATGCTAAATACTCTTTTTCATTTAGTTCAGTCACAGAAAACAGATCCTCTGAAGTCAAAGCAACAGTTGGACTTGGAGCGTGCTCACTTCCTCGTTACGCAGGCTTTTGATGAAGATGACAAAGGCAACGCAGAAGAAGCTATAGAGTTGTACACAGAAGCGGTGGAACTCTGTTTGAAAACAGTATGTTAAGCTACAAGTTAACTTGGTGGAATTATGTGATGGTAAGAAATTCTTCCACTTACACAAGTGACTGACCCCTAAAGACTGGCTTAAAAATGGAGTACCTGTATTTCTAAAAACTGCTTTTGGATCTTTCTTCCATTGGATGTTTTTGTAATGTTTCTTCCCATTGTTACGTTGTTCAACACAAAATTCATGGGGACTTGTGATTTGTGTATTTTTCTCTGAACCAGATTATACTAAAAACTAGAAATATTCTGGAATTTTTTTCTTGTTAATTTCTGCACTAGAGTGAATGCAATGTTAAAGCAGAAATTAAGAACAGTTAAGATTGAAGATGACTTGCCAGTATGTCAGCTGTATTACTTTCTGAGTTTATTAAAGGAAGTAATTTTTGAGAAATTTTTCATGTAACACTTCCTGAAAACGTAAGTCCCCAATGCCAAAACTAGTAAGAAAAAAAAGTATCACTTGATTACTCAGTGCTCAACATTAAAACTGTTATGAGTGAATTTGATTCATGTTGAAGTTAATGGTAGGGATAAATTGGCTGTAATATAAGAAGAATGTAATTACAGGTACTGCTTTTTTCTCTTAAGTCCAGTTGTCATAACTAACTCATTATAGGAAGAGCTCACCATCATAATGTAACTCCACCAAGTCTGTTTTTCTTTTCTCCTCTTCTCTTCCCTTTTTATAGTGTGAATATATGTGGGTTGTTGGGAGGGAGACATTACTATTGCTGCATACTAGAGTAAAACCTTTGTTCTGCTTTTTGCAAACCAGTTTTAGGTAGCCTGAAAAACCTTGGCGATACAACATAATCAGACCAAGAGCTCTAGTAGAACTGCTCTGTTTTGTTTTTGTTTTTTTCCATTTGAGCTGTTGCATCAGAACTTCTTCAGTCTATTATATAAAACTTACTGCAGCAGCATACTTTTTTCCTCTGCTGCATTCCTCTTTCTGTTCTGTTAGTGCATGCAAATATTACTTACCTATGTAGAAGTTACTCTGAAATTATCTCATGTTAACAACTGATGTTACCTGATCTTTTGTTGTGTGCAGATACTACTGAACTTTCCTTTGGTCTTGATTAGCATATTGTTTTATTAAGGTGACTGTAGGCTTTATCCCTCGAGGGGATCAAAAAGTGTCTTCCTAGGATGAAAGACGATTGAAGGAACTCTATCTTGAAGCAGTACTATTTTGTTTTCTGCTCTGTGTATTCAGGTGGAGAGTTTCACTTTCTTACCCTTGAAGCAGTCAGAGATCAGCCATTCCTTTTCTTCTGTGGCTGTCTCCTGGATGGGTCTGTAGGAGTACCACATCCACTGCTTACCTTCATGGATCTTTCGAAGTCTTTTCCAACCAGGAACTCTTAAGAGTAATTTATTACCAGATAAAAGTAGTTCCTTATAAAGAGTGCTTCTAGTTTCATTTCTTAGGGTGAAAGTAGCTTGCTTTTTGTTTCCTCAATTGACCTAGAATCAGTCAAGGTACGAAGCCAAACCCTGAAACCTGCTTGTGGGTGTCACAGAAAGAGCCACACCTCATGCTGTGTCTCTTGCAGATTACCTAGTTCCACTAATCATGCTTCACTTGGAAGCAAAAAAAAGTGTAAACTGGTTGTACGAGTAATCTATTATGGCCTACCTCCCAACTGGGAATAGAAGTTAGCACACTTGATAACTGTTTTGGTGCCGTGATGTGGATAATTTTATGCTTCACATCTGCAAGAACAAGATTTTTAACTTTCAAGTAGACTCTTTCAACAAAAGCGAACATTCAAATCTATCTTTTCCGAAGTTACTATGGTTATTTTTGACTTGGTTATAGGAGGAAAAAAAAAAAGAACACATCTACGTTCAGTAGTGTACATAACATTTGCTTTTTAATATTTTTTCCTGTTCAGAATTTTAGTATGGTTAATCCTTCTGGCAGTTTTTTGCGTATAGTATTTCCCACACTGAAGAATTTTAAATAACGCTTTCATTCTACAAGCATTTGCTAGGATTGCAAAATGATATTCACTTAGTACACTTTTTATGCTGAGATTTTTAAAAAACACATCTGCTCGTTTCAAAGGAAAATTGGAAAAAATGGGTAGTTACTGTTGGCTGTAATTTAAAAGTGTGGAATTGTACCAACTGAGCTTATAAAACGTGTGTTTTCTTTGGATGTGTAGCTTTTCTGTTTTGTTTTGAATTTAAGGCTACTGAAACTTCAGAAGCAGGCCTGCAGTCAAAACTGAAACAGCTGGCTCGGCAAGCACTGGATAGGTGAGTATAATACTTAGCTCAAGGCAGCAATTTAATTGTATGGGTAAATCTAGTGCATGGGAGTCTATGTCTAAAACAAGTTACGTGAGTGTGAGTTCAATGTAAGTCCTTTTTCCAACAGTACGATGGAAAAAAATGGACTGTACTGGGCTTTTTCAGTATAAGCTGTTTTCCAGCACTTTTTCAGTCTGTGTTTTTAAAAAAAAGTACTGATTTGAATGTGTAGCAAGCCAGCAGTTCAATGCAACAACAAAAAATATGTCTCTTGAATACACAGTCTTCAAGCAGTTGAAATGCTGGGTTATGGTAAAGGTAGTAGGTTTTTCTGTTATGGTAGTTTTTAGACAAATTAAATCCTGAATTTCTGAGAGAAGGCAAAGCAGTAGGTGGTGCTGAAGCCAATGTTGGTGATCCTATGATCACCATGTAGGGTCGGTCTGATCCTACTGTGTCCTGTCAGTGAATTACTCTTAAGAGGGAATTTTTTCTCTCAGAGTTTGTGGTCTTTTTCTGAGGTTCCAGATAATGAATGTTTACCCAAATTCTCCTACTAGCATAGTCTTAAAGGTGACAAAATCTGATGAGTTCTGCTGAAAGTAGTTCATATTTGAGTTGCAAATGGTGGATTTTCATTTATTCTAGAATGGGAAAGTTAAGAAGTACTGGCATCAGTACTGAACGTTTTCTAAAACACCTATTATCTATTGATGTTATTTGTGAATTGATTTTTCATAGGAAAAGTGGTATCGGTCAATTTAAGCATTTGTTCATCCCATTTAACAAATATGGGAGCATGAACAAGGAAATAAATGACTGAAACATAACTTTATATTTTTATTACAATTGTAAATAGAATGCATTTTTATTTGCTTTAGAGCAGAGGCACTGAAGGTATCGATGTCAAAGTCATCTCAGAAGGAGAAGTCAAATGCAGCTAAACCAAATCATCCGGTCAGAACGTTTTTTCCATTGGGACCTGATTTTTCTTTAAATGATAAACCACAGACAATCAGAGCGGTACAAGCTAGTGAATCTCAAGGTCAGAGATACACCGCAGAGGAGATTGAAGTACTCAGGTAAGTTGAGGCCAAGCTTTTCCAAAGTTTTAAAATTTGTGCACGCATTCTTAGTGTATCTTAGACAGTAAATTATTATACACAGAACAGTCTTGGAAAAACACTACTTATTAACTCTGTTGTTGTCATTATATAGATGTTAAATTGTTTTCTCTGTGGTCATGCAATCAGTAGCTTTTATTCACGGAGCATACTACCTGGAGTGTATTTAGAAGACAATTTTTTATAATTGACTGCCAGAATTATTTTTTTATAGCTTTATTTTTGTATATACCTGATTGAATTTATGAAAGATCCAACTCTGAGATGCCAAGGTACAAAGTTGTTTTTACAGATGATACAATTAATATTTCATTGGAAATTGAGGAAGCATAATATATTTCAGGATTATGCCTTTTATTATATCTTGTTCTTTTTGCATTGATTTTTGTTATTATAGGAGTCATAATATACGAATAGTAAGGAATCCATAAACTCTTTAGGCTAAATTGTGAATTTTGAAAAATATTAATTATATGCAAAAATGCGTTGTTTGATAGGTGTTTCAGCATTCTTCCTTCTACCTTCATGGTCAATAAGACCATTGTGTTCAGGATGATGTTCAACGCTGTCCAGGATTTGATCTTAAAATATTTTGTCTGTTACTTTAGTTTCAGGGACTTAAATGGACTAAGGATGTAGTCCTAAAGATGGAAGTGTATGTGCATCTGAAAAGTTGCAGACCATGTAGAATTGCCTTATTAAAATTGCATTTGTTTGTGCAGATATATTTCTGTTCTGTGGATTTTGGGGGGAGTGTTAAGTCTTGCCAGATAAATTAGTTGTGTCTTATCTTTCATTATAATATGATTTTAAAATATTTCACGTATCTTTTTCAGCTAAATTCTTGATTACAACTTAATTGCATTCACATTTAAGTATGATTCTCTTTTTTTAAAAAAACATTCTATGTACTTCAATCAAAAATGTACTAATTAACATATGCAGTGTGTTTATTGGTTTTTGTTTGACAAAGCATTCCAAAATACTACCAATTAGATGAAATTTCATGTCCCTAAGTGTTAATTGTTGTCAATTTACCCTAAAATTCTCTTCAACGAGTTGCTGAAGGGACTTGAGAAATTCTGTTTAGAATAAGGTATTTTTTACATGTTACTTCTAGACCTAGAACAGGTTTGTGGCTTAGTCATTTCTCTCTGGCATGGTGACTTGCCCACAGGTACGTACCTGTTGGATTAGTGACTAAGCCACCAAATGCTGCACATCTCAAAATCAAATGAATGACAGTGCTTATTACATTTGCAAGAGGTGGTCATCTTGTCTTCAAAGGCACCGTTTGTTTTTTTTGTTTGTTTGCTTGTTTGTTTTAAAAACTAATTTGATGAACTTTTATGAATTTAGTCTTGAAAAGATGATAGATAAGTTTGTAACTGTATTTTTCTCTTACGATTTACAGAAAGACTTCAAAAATTAATGGTATTGAATATGTCCCTTTCATGAGTGTTGATCTGAGGGAACGTTTTGCCTTTCCTATGCCATTTTCGTAAGTGCTATTCAATTACTGATCTTGTTCTGTTTTTATTTCCAAAGCTTTCCCATATTATTGCTGTGTTTTTCTTCCTCAGAATTTAAAACTGCTTAAGTAGGATTTTAAGCATAATTCAGACTGAGTTATTTCAATACTGTGGCCTCCTTTATCCAGCCTGGTCTTTGAACTTTAATGTAAGCAGATCCTGCAGTTGTTTCTTCAGGCCTACCAGCAGAACATTTTATTTGGCTTTTTGGAGTATTGAACTAAGATGGAAGTTTGGGTCCACTTCCTGACTGCTGTGTATATTACTTTGCCTCAGTTATCCCACCTGTAAAATGAAGGTGATAGCTGTTTCTTCTCTAAAGAACTATTCAGAGGAAGAGTGATATATAAACCTCTAGATGTTTATTCATGGGCCATGGTATAGGTTCAGATTACATAGTCATAATAGACAAGACATCTGGTTGGTAGTTGTTTTTTTTTTTCAGTTTTCTACTGAAGGCTTGACAATCAGATAAAGCTTGATATTTTCTGAACTAAAGAAACTTTTCAGTATTAGTTCATCCTGTTGAAGTAAAGGAAGTAATTTGGGTTTCTGCTAGTATAGATGGCTTTTTGCAATTCCTTTTTCCTGTTCAGTCTTGTGAAGGAACCTCCTGGGTTTTATTTCACATTTTCAATATTTTTGCTTTTTTTGCCCCAAATCAACTATGGAGTACTGTTCTTTGAAGTTGTCTTACAGCTGTGTACCTGTTCTGTGCATATTTTGTACCATCTGTCAGAAGTACAAGATCTGGATATACCATGAGAAGTTTTTCTAAGCTGTTGACTTATTTCTACTTCCTTCCTCTCTCAAATCTAGCGATAAATGTGGGAAGTTACCGTTATCCCCCAAACAGAAAGCAATGTTTGCCAAGTGGGTACGGCCAGATGACATAACAAATAACCCTACGATGATTTATACCGTATCAAGTTTCAGCATAAAACAGGTAAGTTGTTCCCAAAGAGAAATGTATGCTGTTAGAGTTGATTGCAGGGAATGTGAGACCTTATAAAGGAGAAAAAGCACATTTTTTCAGAAATGAACCTCTAAATGTGAGAGAACTTTCCTTAACTCTCTCGAGACTAAGTAAACAAATCAAGAAATAGTACCACCTCAGATTCCATGCGTTTTCTAGCCATGAAAATGAAGAGGTATGTCATCAATGGAAATGAAAACCAGAATTTGAATTCCAGCTGAAAATCCTTTCTTCCAAAAACAGTAGTAAAGTTCGCATGAAAAAAGGCAAGGTGTACTCTGTGGCAAACAGTTTATTTCATGCAAAAAGTAACGGGCAAGATTTTAATTTTTGTATTTAAAGCACAAGTGGCCCACTGAGAATAGTGGAAATGTTTTTGTGTAGTGTTAAGTTGCAGATGGGCTAAGCTATTTTGAAATCGGCAACAGATTTTGCCATTGAGTATAGTTTACACTACGGAGTGTGTTTTGGGCAAAAAAAGAGGTTAAGTGTGAGTGAATGATGAAGTAGCTGCACTTGTCTCTCATCACATTTAAAAGATTTAATAAAGGTAGTTTGCTCAGTATAGGAAGCAACATGTTTCCTGCCTTTTTGTAGTAACTCTTGTTTCTCTCGGTGTAAGTCCTTTCCCTTTTGAAGGGCATAACCAACGATAACATTTTTCACCTTTCCACACACCCTGTTTGTTTTTTTTCCAGTATCTAAGTATTAGTAAATCACATCGTTGTTCTCTTTTCTTTATAGACAATAGTGTCAGACTGTTCTTTTGTGGCATCACTAGCTATCAGTGCAGCATATGAAAGAAGATATAACAAAAAGTTGATTACAAGGTAAATAGCTACTATTTTCTATGATTTTGTCAGATTTAATAGTGCTGAGCTTTGGCAGTATGTCTGCAGTGGTGGTATGTAAATTGATACCTGTTAAGTTGTATAGTTATATGACTAACGGAAAAATATTTGGATTAGTATTCTCTACTTTCATCAACTTTAGCTGAGATTCTATATTTGTATGACTATACACAGTAAAAGTTAGTGTTTGTTTCACCTTCATCTCCGTGGGACTTGTGTGGCTTTAGCATTTCCAAAAATGAAAACAATTTGAGGTAGATGAGTATAAAGACATTGGAGTCTAATTTCAGATGTGCTTTGAGAAGAACAAATAGTTTGGAAGGCTTGCTTTGTTTTTAATAGAAATGTTACTTAAAACGTTTTATAGGTTTGTTTTCTTCATTTGCTGTACTAAAGGCTGCCAGATGGTCTATCTTCAATCTCACTGCAGAGTTAATGTTAACAACACTATCTCAATTCAGTTTAGCATACTACGATAAATTTAGCATGGGTTTGGCTGTCTGTCTGTCAGGAGCCCATTGCCAGACCAGTGTGTGAATGTTGTGCTTGGAATTTTGTTTCAGCCTGTACTTCTTGAAGTGAAGATGCATTCTTTTCATCAACATTGAGTCCTGTAGCATTGCAGTCTTCAAACCTTTGACTATCCTTCAGGCACTTACTGTATTTAAATGGTATTTGCATATCTTCAGTATGTGTAACAGTAAGATAAAGGTGTTTGCATTGCTTCTGTTAGAGAAACGATTAGGTTACTTGTGTACTTTTTCTTAGTCTATTAAGGGAGGAACCGCAGCAAGAGTAAGGTATGAAAATAAAGCCTACTTAAACACTATTATCACTTTTACTAAATTTGAGTGACTCTTTCATATAAAAATTTCACATTTATCCTTAGCGTGAATTCTAGAAACAGACCATATTAATCCCACTTCTCGTGTTATCAGTGTATCTACAGCCATGTACTTTGTCACAATTTCTTATTCTTTTTTTTTTTTAACAGTATCATTTACCCTCAGAATAAGAAAGGGGAACCAGAGTACAATCCATGTGGCAAATACATGGTGAAACTTCATATCAATGGTGTACCTAGAAAGGTAAATGATTAGGGGGGAAACTTAATACTGTTACTGTTTAAACCATATATTTTGAAGGATTGGTCTGCTTTACTGTGAAGCTGTGCTTTCAAAGCAAAAAATTTAGGAACATTTTGACGGAAAGTGATTTTTAATTGTTAAACTTTTTGGGATTCACTTTGGTAGTGAAATATGTAACGGTAGAGATTTTATCTGCAGATGATCATGAGAATAGCTTTACTCCCATTCAATTCAAAAAAATAAGTTTACATTGCATAAAGGAATTATGAAAACCATACAGAAAAAAAACGCATCCCATATTCATGAATGAGTATTCCTTTTCTCAACCCCATCTCAGAAAAGAAGTTGCAGAACTAGAAAAGTACAAAGAAGAACTTCCAAGGAAGGCTATAGGCCTGGAATGGTCAAAGGACTAAAGTGGATGACCAAAGATTTTTAGTAAAGAGAGGAGATGCCTGAAGATAAATAATACAGCTTTATGACTTCACAAGTGTAATTATCTTAGTGCATATAAATAAGGACATAAATTAAAATTGTGTAGCAGTCACTATTGCAGATCATTGTGGATGATGAATGTTTATGGGAGTTCAAAAATCAAGTGGTTCTATTTAGAGAGAACGGGCTGCGGGGGTGAGTCTTCAAATGCTATTAAATGCTAAGATATAGCCTCTCGGTCAGGAAGTCTGTTGGCAACCCAACAGATACTTCATGGAAGTATCATTTATGTACTTGACAAGCTCTTCATACTCTTTCCAAAAGATCTCGTAATAGCTGCTTTCTGTTAGGATGAATGACTGCGTTTTGTGAAAAAGATTGTCTGTTCTTAAATGAATAGGATTTGACCAGAAAATGTACTGTGTTGGTAGTAGACTAATGTCAATTTGAGACTGAAACATCCATACTGGGGAACTGTTTCGGACCATGACAAGTACTGCATTAATGATCTATACTTATGCAAAGTATATTCCACATGATTTAAAGGAGAAACATTAGTATTTTCACAAGTGTTGCTTTGACATTATTTTCCTTTCTAGAGAGAAGAAATTTAAACCTGGAACTAGAGACTGTGAAAGTAATACGACACATTTTGTTTTGCTGTAGATATGTAACTTTATTTTCCTGCTGGCTACTGAACATAGTATACGTTCTTTTTCCTAATTAGATGAGGGATATTGGTGGCTTTTTTTTTCTTTCTTCTACTGCTGGTAATTACCGAGCTTTTCTGTAGCTGCCTTCAATAAATGTTAAACGCTTTGTGAGTACTGTCAACATCTCCATTTTATATAGGGGAAACTGAGGCAGGTGTTTACTGGTCACCTGGTGGACCAGCATATGCAACACCTGGCAAGACAATTTCTTGTTCACAAGGGCAAATCACTGCAGGATTGATATGGGTGTCCACATCTAAGAGTGGTCAGGTCTGTCTGTGTCTCAGAAGATACATATTGCTGAGAGTTTTTTTTTTTTTTTTTTTTTTTTTATAGTTCTTGAAGTATTTCCAGAATACTGCATTAGCTTTAGGATGACTTTTTCATTTGTTTATTTTACACAGGTAATCATAGATGACCAGTTACCTGTTGATCATAGCGGGGAACTCCTCTGCTCTTATTCTAACAATAAGAATGAATTGTGGGTATCACTAATAGAAAAGGCCTACATGAAGGTCATGGGAGGATATGATTTTCCTGGATCAAATTCTGTAAGTAGTAAATTATTTCTAACAAGCAAAAAAAATCCAGTTAGATAACCTGTCAAATAACTTTCCTTCTAGTGAGATCAAAATTAATTATTTGTGGAGGCAAGTCTTTGATTCCTTCTATTTGTTGCTCTTTTTTGTTGTTGTTTCTTCATTCCACAAGTGTACTTAACCATGCTTGATGAGATCTCTGCCGAAGAAGGTGTCTTACTCATTCTGGTTTGATGGAGTTAATCTTGGTACTGCAACTGTAGGACTGGAATGTATGGTTGGAAAGTATTTGTGTTCTTATTGAGTCTAGGTGAAAATTTTGGGCAAAGTTATTATTGATGCAGGCAAAAGAAGTTATGCTGATTTGTGATTCAACTGTTATTCTATCAATAGGGCAGTTTTTCCTTTTTAGGTTAAAGAGTCAGATAGGAAAGGAACATACTGAAGTATTCCATGTATATGGAGGGAGCAAGTACTTCTGGTCTGTGAAAGTTTACCATATTGTTCCATGTGTTTATATGTTTCAGGTTCCTATAGTGTAGCTACTGAAGAAGCATTAATAATGCTTCCGCTAACTTGACATGCAAGCTATTCTTTCAAAGAGGCTAGTTGACTCAAATGAGTTGCCCAAATAATCTTCATTCATGACTTAAAAAGCATTTCTGATTTTTTTTTTCATTCAAACTTCTTAAGAATGTTGATAGTGTATTTTTGATTCCATGGTGCTGTTTGTGTTCTAGTTGGTGTCTTGATAATTACATTCTTTGTGGGTATGACAGGTAATCATCACCTTTGGAAATATACAAAGCCACGTTTGTCTTGATAAGCAAAAGGAGTAAATGTAGCATGCTTTTGTATGCTATAAAAACATGTATGTTTATGTCAGTGGTGGGCTGATGTTTTGCAGAGCAAAAAATCATGAGACAACAGCTGTGTTATCCACATTGTCCTCCTTTAACTTGTTATCTGGAAAAACAGCTTGACTCATGACATTTAATCTCCACCCATCCCACGTCTTTTGACTATATTATAGCTTCCTTGTCTGTTCAGGTTTACTTATTGTCCATGTTGTATTTGTAATTCCTGAAATTCCCACCCATCAGTGCTGTTTATTGACCCTTCAAGCATTTATAGTTCCTGCTTTTCCTTTGAGGAGTACAAAGCAAAAGAAGCAGTATTTTAAGGAGATGAAATGGAGAGATTAAAGCATCTTTTAACAGGAAAACATGAAAGGCCTTACCAAAAAGAATAAAAAACCTAAACCCTGAGCCTTAGAAATAAAAGTTAAATAATTAAAAATGCATTTATAATATCAAGGTTCAAAATATTTCTTCTGAGATTGTGCTTTAAAAGTGTATGAATCAAAGAAGTAAATGCAACACATCATAGAACTGCGCATGATTGATCACTTTTTAATGCTTATGTAGCTTTGAAATTCTGGTTCTTCATCAGTTCATTTTCTAATTTTATATAGTCTAAATCTTGAGCCTTTTATGTGTGGAACTATACTGTAGCACATATACTTGGTTTCTTTCAAGGCACTTATAATTTATGTGCAGGGCATTGTAAGCTTATAGATGGGTTATCTGTTATGATTTCTTTTGAATGTTTGTATTTCAGAATATTGATCTCCATGCACTGACTGGTTGGATACCGGAAAGAATTGCCATGCACTCTGACAATCAAGCTTTTGATAAAGACAGCACTTTCAGAATGCTCTATCAGAGGTAGATATTCTTTCTTAGCTAATTAAAATGATTAGTATTTGAGCAACTATGCAGCAAAGAGCAGGTTGGAACCACTGTATAAGTTCAGTCTTTAATAGGTAGAAGGAAGTATAGGAAGCGTATCCCCTGGAACTTGATCTGCTGTCCCTAGCAAGTGGATAGAGTATGGTGTTAATCATATCACAAGATCTTGGTTATGTTCCACTAGTAAATCTGGAGGAGCAGCAGAAAGCTGGTCAAAACTGTGATACTGATCTTCAGGCTTACTGTAACAATTCTACTTACAGTGCAAGATACAGCTGTCAGCTGTATTAAACATCAACTAGCAGGTACTTTGATTTATTTCAAAACTTTCTGTGCAACCAGTTTCTTATGCATTTCACAGCAGTGGAAGGGGGATATTCTGTTGACTGAAACAACTCCATGATGAGAGTGTGTGACTGTTTCTGCAGTGCTTTTTCAGTAGGTTAGGAAGTCACACTTAATTGCTAATAGCTTTTCAGATATTCTGGCATTGCAGTTTGGAGATGTGGCTGCAATTAGGATGAGATTATAGCTTCACTGTTGTTTTTGATCTGTGCTAGACTGACAATCTGTAGTGCAGTGACCCTGTAAACCATGTAGGAACCCTGAATGCATACTTGCTTTTTAGCATGTGCTAGAAAGCATGCTAGTAGGTCTTCACAGTCGTACTTGCTGTGAAGTTAATGACTGCAATTCAAAACAATTGCAGAGCTGAGTTGTTGATGTTCAGACCCTATAGGCCTGTGCTGAATAACACAAAACCTTAGCGTAAACATTTGCAAAAGCCTAGAAGGATTAATTTTTCTTTCATATTTGAAAAACATGGAAAAACAAGGAAAGCCACCTCAAAACCCTGGGGTCAGTGGAGTTGTTGATTTACTCTATGTAGTGATTTAGCTAAGTGTTGATGAAACCATGTTTGTGTTCAGCTGAAGATCTGTGAAGAGTCACTTTAATAAGTGCTACAGATTGAACTTCAGGTTGACAGATGATGTTTTTTTGTTTGGAACAAAAATAATATTTTTTTATGTGCAGCCTGTACTTAGATACTGTAAGAAAATAGTTCCACTGTGATTTCTGATTACAAAAAATGTATTCCTTTTTTTTTTTTTTTTTTTTTTTGAAATCATGGTCACACAAATAGTATACAAGCATACCATTGCAGTGTCTGTCAAATGTGAGTTTGCAACTGGTAATGTGTTATTTTTCACCTCTTTTTGAACAGATTTCACAAGGGGGATGTCCTTATCACAACAGCAACAGGTGTGATGTCTGAAGAGGAAGGAGAAAAATGGGGTTTAGTTCCAACCCATGCCTATGCAGTCTTGGATATAAGAGAATATAAGGTACCGAGTGAAAAAGAAAGGTTTTTCAGATACCTGCTTGAAACTTGTGTCTGAGATAGGTATCTACTGATTTTTGTTCTAATGGCTTATATAGTTTATTTTGTCTGAGCTTCACTGGGAAATTCCAGAAGCCTTAATGATGATGTATTTCCTTAAGATATTGGTCTGTATTCATATATTTAAAAAAGGAATCTTGACAAGATGAATCCAGCAATTTTATTTTGTATTTCTTTAGGGACTTAGATTCCTTCAGTTGAAAAATCCCTGGAGCCACTTACGTTGGAAGGGAAGATACAGTGAAAATGACACAAGAAATTGGACCCCAGATTTACAAAAATATTTGAACTTTGATCCAAGAACAGCTCAGAAAATAGACAATGGTAATAAAGCATAAAAAGTAGCTATATAATTAAATAATGTAGATCTTTGTGGTTTATCCCTGAAGAAAGGTAGAAAGAAATACAGAAAAAAATAGCAGTCCTGTTTTTTTCTGATAGTTATGAATGATTAGCTCATTATTTACTTGGTGATTCATTTAGTAAGGAATTGTGTATCTGCAGAATCTAATAGTTAAAATTATTCATGTAATTTTATATAAATTTTAAGGGAGCTAATTTTTCAGACTGTATTGACATACTGGTTTTGTTTTCTAAGTGTAGCTATTCTCTCTATATTTTTTTTTAGTGCTGCAAGATATGCAGCTGCCAATATCAGGGACTTGCATTATGATGGTGTTACTTTTTTTGAGTTCACTTCATCAGGAATCTGTCAGTTTGCAGGTGGTGTTGGTTGGAGTTGTAATTAAGCAAGCTATAGAGAATTCAAATAAATCCATGAGAATTGTAAAGACGAAGCAGATTGGGGGTGCCAAAACAATCCCATGGGTATTGGATGAAGTATCTTAGAAATACATTTAAACATACTCAAGTTTATTGAATGTTTTACTGAGCTACTAAACTAGGTCTCTGAACTAGAGGAGCCTATTTGACTATGTTTTTTTTTTTCTCAGAAACTTAGGAAATAGGCAGTTCAGAATCAATAAGTGATGTATTTTTTTTGGCTACAACAAATATTTTCTCATGCTCCTGATTAGTGCTTGAGAATGAAAAATGCCCCGACAGCTTCAGGTTGAGAATTTGGAGATGTGCAGTTATTCTTTGCTTTTCTTGTTTCAACTTGTTTGTTTTGGGGATTAAGTTTAAATTTAGGAACATGGGCAATGCAAAATTATGACTTTTTACAGAAATGTGGGTTTATATAACCTCTATTATTTGCCTAGAAAGAGACTTCTGAAAAAAAGAGTAAAAGCAAGGTGTCTGGTAAGCAAACAGTAACAGCAGTCCCTTTTTAGGGATCTTCTGGATTGCCTGGGAGGACCTGTGCCAGTACTATGATGTTGTCTATTTGAGTTGGAACCCAAGTCTTTTTAAAGAGTCTACATGTATTCACAGGTTGGTCCAAGATAATTTTTTTGTCAATATAGCATTAAAATTTTTTGAGGTGTTTACTTCCGTCCATTCTTCTCAATTACAGCTGAAGAGCCTGGACTCTGACCATGGTCCCAAGCCTGCCTTTATATTTCTAAATTCAAAACTCAGGCTTGGAGCGTTTCTGTCATGTTGTTACAACTCCTGTGACCTTTATGATGCTGCTGTGGACATAAGGTTGTGTAAGCAGCTTCTGACCTCAGTCCTTTATCTCTGTATGGGAACAGAAATCAGATTTTTGTGCACTCCGTGTTTGTTTAATCAGTCACTAGGCTATGCTTGAGTAACCTAGCTTTTATTTGAAATTGTTTTTCCTGGACAGTTGCAAGTCATTTGTGCAGTGCCTGTTGTCTTTACAAGGTGTGTTCACTCACATCAGAACAGTCAAACTCCATTTTTCACCAGTTGTCTTGTGTTAACTTCCTTGGCCGTTGATTTTTCTGAACACAATACCTGTCTCCCACCTAGTATCCATCACATTCAGCCTTTCTGTTACCCATTTTGAGGAGAAATGCCTCAGTTTCTGGTAGTGAGGGTTCCTCTCTCTTCCCACTCCAGTGTGCTGTACCACACCCCCATATTCTCTTCAGGGCTACTCTCATCCATTCTCTGAGGCAGAAGGATAGTAATAATTTGAAGCTCAGCTGAAAATGCAGCCAGCCATTCACACTGGCTGCCCAGTTAAAAAGGGTGAGAGGGTCAATGGAACTTAAGAATACCTTCATCCATTTTTGTTCCTAGTTTGCCACATTTTGCATCGTCGCCAATACTTTGTGGTTTTCCCCACTGTATTTTTCTTGTCTGGACAGTTCATGAGGCAGGTTTTGTAACAGGGTAGCTAAAGGATTTAAGACTTCATGCAGGCACCTTTCCAAACATGAAAGAGATTAATTTTAATTTTAAAGTTTACCTGAATAAAAAACGATGGGGAAAAAATTGGCAATAGTGACAATATTTGGCTAGCTCATAATCCATGAATTGTTCACCTTTTCCTGTGCTTTGTGTGGTTGCAGTCACCATACCAAACAAGCTGTTTGCATTTAGCATTGCTGATAACCATGCTTGTATTGTAGCAAAGTCGTTTATAAAAACAAATATAAGATAAAGCTTCTGACATGGCAATTACAAATAAAGTAGTTGTAGATACCAGTAGAAAATTAGCCTTTGGTAATTTTGTTACTGATAATAGATAGCTCTGTATGCATGTAGGATTTTCAGTTGGTTTTCAAAATGCAAATCAATATCCTACTGATCTAACGAAGTGTCTGCATTGCTTCTAGTACTTGGGATGCAAAACAAGGTCCAGTGAAGGATGCTTACAGCCTGGCTAATAATCCTCAGTACAAACTGGAGGTCCATTGTCCACAAGGTGGTGCTGCAGTCTGGGTGCTGCTCAGCAGACACATCACAGATAAGGTGCCAAGTTCTTTCTAGATTGAATTCTGTGATGTCTTCTCTAAATTTTTCGATACTGCTGTCTCTAGTATGAGCTTATATTTTCACGTTCAGGTATGTGTGCATGCGTGTGTATATATATAGATTTTAAATTCAGTGGGTATAGATACCTGCATAGAAGATTGTCGAAATGGACCCAAAGTGAAAAATTGAGAGTACACCATAAGGGTACTGAAGTAATTCTAAATCCTGAGGGCCTGAACTTTTTTTCTGTGAGATTGTTCAAAGTTTATATCAGATGTTTTAAAAGGAATTGGTCGGGTATTTCAGTAAATACAGCTATGAGACCATACCATGTGATGATTGAAGGGTTTGAGATAATGTTATACTTGATTTAACGTTAGTTACATTCCACAGAAATATATATCTCTACTTAATTTGTGTTTTTATAGGATGACTTTGCACACAATCGGGAATTCATTACAATGGTTGTATACAAGACTGATGGCAAAAAAGTTTACTATCCAGGTTAGTATACTGTGATTGTCAAAAAGATGATGTTTAAAAGTAAATGAATTCTTGCAAAGGGTTTTGTAGGAAAGAGAGGCACAGTTTGTGTTAAAACTGGATGCCTCATTCTAAGACGTTAGTCTTTCGAAATAGTTGTTTGAGCATTTGACCATCTTTGATAGACTACACTGAAGGAATAAACCAAACTGCAAGCATTAGAAGCGCTGAGCCCTATTTAGAACTTTACCATAGCGCTGCTAACACTTGATTTTGCCACAGCATTTTCTTTATTGACCTGTTTATTTTGCAGTGGCAGTAATGTTTAAAGAGACACTGCTTCTGTTTATCAGATAACATGGTTATTTCCCACATTGGTGAAATGATTTTGGTTTACAGCTTCTCCTAAATGATCAATGTTAACTGTTCTGTGAGCATGGCTTTGCAAAGTATCTAAAGTAAGTTCATGAGATACTCTAAAATATTTTGAAGTGTTCAGCTGCATTGGGTATGTAATGTTTAAGAAAATATTTAGATGTTTAATTTTATCCAAGCGTTACATTACTCTTGGTCATTATAGGTCAGATTCTGCTTACCCTAAGAAGAAGGGGATTGATTTTTGGAGCTTTGTTGTAGCTGCAGGAAAGCCATGCATGTTTTATTTCGAGACAAATAGCAGATCTGAGACACAGGAAGTAAAGGTAATGGCTAGGTAGACTGCAACCTTAAGGTAGAACTGGTAACGTCATGGTTTTATTTGTTCTCTATGTCACCATATAGGTCTTGGCATTTAAACAACAAACAACAACAGCAACAAAAAGCCTCCTTGAATTAATTCAGTGAAAATGCATCCTGTCATAAGCAGGAGTTGGTTTGTTTCTTTTACAGTTAGGGAACCCCTTCAGAACTAGGGTTGTGTTCAGATAGCTCTTCACACAACAGGTAATAGCAGGAGTTAATCAGAGAGCAGCTTCTAAAACTCTTCTGAACAAAGAGAGTGGAATTTGTGCTTGTTTATTATTATTTTCTGTGCATTTTTTTTATTTCTCCTACTGGAATGGCTGATAAGGGTTATAGTGTTCTCTGGTCTTGTTTCAGTTAACTATGCCAACCAGTTTGCCTAAAATCCAAATGCTCTTTGAACAGAAAGCATCCACTGAGACCTTACCAAATAATCATCACTTGTTGCAAGAGCTGATCTTGTTAAAGAATTTGCTCTACCTTACTGCCCAAGACATGCTTGTGATTTTGCAGGTTTTTGTAGCAGTGCTTTTGCATGTGTGTTATACTGAAAACATTCTCAAGTGGGCAAATGAAACGTATTTGTACAGTGAAGGAACTGTTCGGTTGTGCTTGAAACGGTCTTCCAGCAAGACTATTAACAAGAGCTGGATAATTCATCTGCTTTCTCTTGCTACCCAAACTCTTTTATAAACTTTTAATCTCACGAGCTCAAACTCATTTAAAACCCTTTTCCATGGAAATAAATTTGTCAAGCTGCAGTATTATTTTTACCATCTGTTGAAATGAGATCAGAACAAAGCAGGTTAATCCTTTGGCACAGAGGCAGGGCTTTCCCATTCCTAAGCTTCTCATTGTTTTATATTAATCCTTTCCCCTCTCCCATGTTGCTTTGTAGAACAAAGGACCTGATCCTGGGTCTGTTGAAGTAATTGGCTAGGTTTGTTCTTGCTTCACTAAAATTAAAAGAAGTCTGGAAATAACCAATTAGAGACTGAATAACGAACTGTATTGTCTAATTGTAAAAGAAAATGTTTGGGATGTTTATAACAAATGCTGCATTTGCATTGCTACTGGGACGCAACTACATGTATGTGTGCAGTGATACCAAGGGGGAGGGAAAAAGATGGAGATAGTGGGTTTTTTGTTGCTTTTTTGTTGTCTCCTGAAGACATTAAGATCGTTGCAGAATCTTGTTTACCAACTAGAACTGTCCTATCAATAGAGAAGGGAGCATCTCTAGAAGATGCTTCATAGATTTATTTGTATAGAATACTCAAACATTCTTCATTCTTTTCTTTAAACTTCAACATAATCCCAGTAGGTTTCCTCTGGATAGAGACACTGGTAGGAGATGGGCAAGCATTTCTTGTAAGTCATGGGATCTAAGCTCAACTTTTAAGAGCAGAATTTGTCCTGACATGTGATGTACCTCTCCTGAAAATGATAGTTGCTCTTAATATTATTTGTCCTTTATGAGCAAATCTTGAGGCTTTCTTTTGAGAGCACTGAAGTCTGCTTATAGTCTGACCTTAGTACCAACAATCTGACTTTCTGGGTAAAATTTGCTGATTATAAAGTGGCTAAGAAGTTTACCAAGCTGGAGGATTTTTTGATGTGCAAGAAGTCCTTTTCCTTTTCAGCTGATCCTCCTCCATATATTGATGGTATTCGGATCAACAGCCCCCATTATCTGACCAAGATAAAGTTGACCTCTCCGGGGACCCATACGTTTACCTTAGTGGTGTCCCAGTACGAGAAACAAAACACTATCCATTACACCATCAGGGTATGTACTGTTGGCTTCAAATGTAATGTAATGTAAGCAGTTATAGCATAAAATGTGCTTTATTTGTTAATTTGATGAACAAGAATGCTTTTGGGTTGATATTGTTACTTTGAGGGAGGCTATGAATGATGGAGCAGAACCACTGAATAATGTGCTCGATAATGTTCTCCCCTGGAGTTAAGACAATGTATTGTGTCTATACAATACAGTTGGGGCGATAGGAACAGGACTCACCTGCTTTGGCAGTCAGCCACTACTTGAGATCTTTTCGGAGCAGAGATGGGCTCCAATGACCTCCATCCTTCTTACCCAAGTATTAAAGCTGCATTTCCTTGGTGGGGATTTTTTAAAACATGTAAAGTGAACAACTATCTAAAAACTGTGTGTATAGGCAATTTTCCTTTTTTTTTCTTTTCTAGTATGTTATGATTTCATGTGAAAAGTGCCAGATGAATACATAACCAACTTCTGCTTTTACAACACAGGTGTATTCCTTGTGCAAGTTTACCTTTTCCAAGATTCCTACACCTTACACCGTTTCCAAACGGGTAAAGAAATATTTTCTTTTATGGGTCGCTGTATAATAATTTGGTTTTGGCTTTTCCATATGTGAGATATGTAAGGTTTCTAAATACATTTTTACGCTAATGCCCAGACATGCCAGCTTAGGCTATTGTCTCACAAACAAAACTTCTTAGCGAGGTCAACTGAAGCTTAATCTAAGTAATCTGAGCATACCTAGCGTAACACCAATCCTGTACTTTTGTTATATATAACATGCCAAAGCTGCTCTTTAGGTATTGTTCGTACCAACATAAAAGCCTTGGGTGGTTGACTCACTCTGTTCACACCACTCTGTAAGAACAGTTGCTTAACTTTTATTGGCATAAAAATCCTATTTGGTACGTAAACTCCATCTTTGTAGTAGTGTTACAGCTGTACCAGTGCAGATAGTACTACAAAACCTTTGTAGAATAGACAGACCTTTGGAGTAACAGCCTGTACCCTAATATGCAATTATTGTGTGGAGATCAGATTGTGCCAGTGCTACTGTAGAGTAAAAACTCAGCCAAGAATGTCACTCGTTTTCCTTTGTTAGAAGTTTTCTTGAAAAATTCTTGGCATGACGGGGCAAAATCAGCAATGGCAAAGTAAAAGCACCAATACCAAGACTGTGACAAATGGACTTAGCATGGCAATATCATGATACTTCACTGGTCTTCAATTTTGCTAAGGCATCTCGAAAGTCTGTAATCACTGGGATAAGCACTTGCACTGCAAAATAGGAATAAGGTGATGTATGGATGGTACGTTTCATATAGAAATGGTCCCTAAGAGTAGAGCAGCGGGGGCAAGAGCAAAAAACTTGACTAAAACTAGCGAGAAGCCCAGGCGGTTTGGGGGCTGGCTGCTGTTAGTATTTCAGATGTTAACATGAGCTGCAGTTATGCGTTCAGCTGAGGTATAAATATAGATAGGCGATCACAGGATGATGTTTATTTTCAGAGCTATACCTGGTATTAGCAATTTCATCCTCAAGAAAGAATGAATTACCAGCTGTTAACTTTCATCTCTCTACTTGATGTGTACATACCCTGGGAAATCCTAATATAGACAGAAGTTTTCTGTCCAAAGAAGCAATGTCTTCAGGAAAAGAGAAACGGGGCTGCGCTGAGCCACAGTGGAATGGTCCATTTTCTAGGATGCTTGTGCCTGAAGTTGAGGATTATGTTGCTTCACGTAGCCAAGGCACCATACCATCTTGCAGCTAGGCTCTTAAGTTTGGAAAGTGTTTTGTAACAGCCCCTTGAATCTAGCTTGTTTGGGAGAATAGTAGGTGGCTCGAGAGATTCCTGGGAACAATGTGAACACTCAATGCAGAAAATCGTCACTTCTAGCTCTTAAAAACTGAGCTGGGAGAATGGCTTAAGAAGGCAAAAACACACTGAAGGTGACACAGCTGTTTGAGGCAGGTCATTTGTTTGATGTTGTAACATGTTTAAAGAGAGAATTAAGTATGTGGAAACCTGTTAATTATTTGAAGCTGTGTCTAGCCTTCAACCAAAAGGCATGTTCTATCTGTATCATTACATACAAAAAGCAAGTTGCCTTTCTTCAATGCTTACCTGGTATTTGTTTAGTAGTTACTGCAGTTAAAAACAAGCAGATAACTAATTCACAGTTTGCCAGCAAAAGAAAGCTCTGTTAGATATCTCATACTAAAATTGAGAGGTCAACCTCTGGCACTAGCCTAGCTGTAGTGGGGCTCCTGGAGCAAAGTCCAGCTGAGCTGGTTTTTGGACACTGAGCAGAGAAACTAAATCACAAGAAAAAAATCTTGATCCCTGCTGGTTTGACGGAAAGGGGAGGGAAGTAACATCCAAGGAATGTATCTCGGCCATAAATTTGTGCGAATGCCTGGCATGTCTTGCAAGTCTAAGCTTTCACTTTAATGACTAGCAGGGGGAACTCGCAAACAGATGGCCTGTTTCTCCACGTCTGAGCAGCATGCTTTTTCTTGTATTTCTTTGTCCCTTTGGAATCTGTCCTCACGGATACCTTTCTTGTCCCTGCAATGCTGTTTCTCAGAGTGCAGAGATGTGAATGGACCAGTGGTGGGAGGAGTGATTTCAAAAGCCAAGGCTATAACACAGGCAGTGTTGTAACTCTTGTGCTGTTTGTGCTTCTCATTTGGTACAACAGAGGAGATTTTGGGAGAGGAGGGAAACACAACAACAAAAACACGACAAACTAAACACAACAAAAAATCTTGAAGAAGACACAGGATAGATGGGAAGACGGATTCTTCCTTAGATACAATTGCTCATAGTCAGAAACATTCACTGGGTACTGTTACTAAATATAAGCTGAAATAGCCTACCTTTACAAGGGACTGAAGGCTTTGAGTGAGGTAGGTGGAGGACTGCAGTGAAACTTTCTGAATACGAACACATTCTGCATTTCACTTACACTTAAAAAAAATTCAGAGTCCATCAATCAGTGACATCTGAACTGAGAGGATTTTCTAGTCTTATATTGCTTTTCTATACACACAAACCCTCAGGATATAAACATTTCTGTATTTCTCATTTTTTAGGTTAATGGACAATGGAAAGGTCACAGTGCTGGAGGATGTGGAAACTTCAGAGACAGCTACAAAAATAACCCCATTTATCAGTTCCAGATGGACAAGAGTGGGCCATTACTAATTGAACTACGTGGACCAAGGTTTGTAGAATAAGCATGTACCTACACAGTGGGAGTATCATGTGCTATGGACAAGTGTGGTCAGTATTTTCCAAGGAGAGGGCGGGAAGCACCCTGAAAACCCAGAAGATGAGATACAGGAGGCAGCTCAGATAAATAATACTATTTGTTTCTAGCTTTGCCATCAGTAGCAATTTAAACTTCCATTTTTTGCTACTAAGGAAATCCTTGATGTACAGGGAAGGCAGGAGTCTTCTTTCGTTTTAATTCTGGGGTCTGAGCAGAGCTAGGTCTTGCAGAGCAGGGAAGAGGGTACAAAGGACTTGTTTCCTCATATAATTATCTTATGGTCATACTTCCTTTTCTTTTATAGCGGAGCTAATATGCGGGATACTAAACAGTAACTTAAGGGGTTCTTAAATAATGGTCTGGGCAGTAGCTTGAGCTCTGAAAGTGCATTAACTCTGTGACCTGCAGATCAGGAGGAAAAAATGGATGTCAGTGCCCTGTGGAGTATCTTTCACATTAAAAGCTTCTCCCTGGTATTGCAAGTGGTATTTATGAGTTTATGGGCACTCAGCTGTTGCTCTGATAGAATATACCTGTATCAACTACTGCAGCCCATTCCTGGAAAGGCTTAAGAGGACTGAGAGTTGGAGGGGAGATTTGAGACAGCAGAACATAAAATAGGTTTAACTTAAAACATAGCTCAAAGCTTTTGACCCTCACAGCCCCATTTGCACACAAAGTAGTGTCAGTATGCTTTTTTTAAAAAAATAATGTTTTCTCACAACTGGTAGTCTGACTGCTGAGGTTATGCAGGTCAAATTCCTACAGCAAAATTCATTCTCTACCTCAAAATGCCAGCATACGGAGCTTCTAAATAGCAATGTATCTCTTAACATGCAGTCAAGTGTTGTGATGGTTCTTCCGTCTTTTTTTTTTTTTTTTCGCAAAGCTGTACACTATAAAATAGCAGCACATCTTTTTCCTCCCCTTTTGAGGAAACTCCTCTTGTGAAATGAAGATGAGTACAGATGTGCTTCCATGAAGGTGTGGCTCTCCTGCTCCACTAATGAAACATTACTTTTTCTGAACGCATTTTCTGCATTTTTAGCTTGTTCTTGGGCACTCTGAATGACAGGGCCAGCTGTGCCTGTTGCATGTATTAAGATGTAGCAGACAAATTGTCCCAAGTTGTAACGCAACATGAGAAGTTCTGCTGAGATGACCAACATTCCCATTCCTCTGACAGTGATCAGATCACAGCCCAGGATCTGTGCCACTCAGCACAGAAATATGTCACCACAAGCTTAACCACTTGAAGGCTGTTTTGGTGCAGAGACAAAACTAGCAGTAATTTTCCATGGAGTACAGCTCTGAAATGGATGTGTGTGTCTTCCTCCAAACTGTGCAGTCATGCTGTGGTCATTTTCATTAGCAGTTCTGTCACAAATGTTACAAAACTTTTAGATGTGTTCCAGCTGTACTATAGAGTTTTGTTTTTTTAACAAAAATTGCTCTCCTTATGGTAGTCCTGGTGACCCAAATGACTAAAATGTCTGTCACTTTACTTGCAGGCAATACAGCGTTGGCTTTGAACTTGTCACAGTCTCAACAGTAGGAGATCCCGGTTCCTATGGCTTTCAGAAGAAGAGCAGTGGTGACTACAGGTAATAATAGTTCATTCAATGAAGTCTTAGCAGTCTGAAACACTTCAGATCTTATAACGGGTCACTTCTTTTATCATAGGTGTGGATTTTGCTACTTGGAAGTGGAAAACATACCTGCTGGAGTTTACAACATTATCCCCACCACATTCTTGCCTCAACAAGAGGGTCCTTTTTTCTTAGATTTCAACAGTACTACTCCTCTTAAAGTATCACAGCTCCAGTAAGGAGACAGACTTGTGCACTACTCTTAAAAGAAGTCATTTTGTCCTGTCCTACAGCCTGAGAAGAGGTGAATAACTCTTACTACACAAAGAACGCAATTTTATTTTATGCATAAGTCATAGCCAAAAGCATGGAGTCACCCATTTGCTGATTAATTGTGGTAGACAGCTGTGGTTTTTGCTGCTATGGTATGAGAGTGAGCACTGTTCAATAGGCCTGTGAGCAGGCTAAAATGTTTATTTTCAAATGAACTGGCAGGACATAATTTACTGGAATTTTTCTACGTTTCAAATCAAAATATAGTGGGTTTATGTAAGAGAAAAATTAACACTGAAATTCACTTCTCCTGAAATATAGGGCCTATGGGTTTAGGATTTCATTCTTAAAACTAAACATCTAAGAAAATGTTACTGTGCATTCTGCTTATTCAGCCTCAGGACCAAATATGTATTGATTGCTATTTGTACTGAATGTCTTGAATGTTTTCAGCACTGAAGTAGCTCTCACATTTAAATGTGAACTTACTACTGCTGAGCATGTCAACCAGGCTGCCTCTAACATGTTCAGCTTATCTAGAGTGTGTACATAGAAGTAAAAGATAAGGAAGATTCCAGCTTCAGCTATTTCTAGAAGAGGAGCAATGGATTCACCCATATGACATGTGCTTTAAGAGCTGTTATTTTGTATTAGTATTACTTTAATACATATTCTAACACAAGGTACTGTATGGTTTTCTTCCTACTAGCTGCAAAACCTAGCCTGATCACAATCAGCACTAAAATCAAAAGTTAACCAACAGTCACGTACAGAGAGTAGAGCATGCCATTCACTTACTAGATGTGAAATGTTTTCAGCTGAAGGTGCACTGTAAGATTCTCTGTATCTACTAAAGTAGTCTCACTGGTGCTAGGGGGTAGTTCACTCCCTCCCATCAGCATCCTAACAAAAATAACAAGGATAAAGCACTTCTTTCCAAGTACTTGGCCTGTATAGGAAGGGTCATTTTTAAATTGAAACTGATGAATAAAGGTAGCACTTAACCCATGCCATCAGTAGAAATAAGGTTCGAGTTCTTAAGAAAATAGTGGAAGTGGAATTACTCCAAGGGAGGAAAGAAAAAGTAAAGTCTACTGTATCTGCTCTATCTCTAGCTTTTAAGATACATATAAAAATATAAAGATCCGAAAAGGATTTAAAGGTTAACTTTTTTTTTTTTAAACAAATGACAAAAAAAAAACTCTATGTGAAAGGAGGAGAGGGTACTTTTAAAACAGCCATAGGAAGTTCTGTGCCATTCAGGTTTACCTGGCATTTTTTTGACCAAAAAGGTATTACTTATTTAAATAATATCTTAAATAGTACCTGTATCTTAAATAGTACCTGTGCTCTACACAATAAGATTTGTTCATTAGGAAAGTAAGCATGCAGTACAGGAGAACAAGAAATACCTGTGGCCTCAAGTCACTTTCCTGGAAGTCTGCTATTTACATTCTCCATAAAGTACAAGTCCCTTTTTGTTTCATCTCCTTCATCAGACAGCTTTTTAACAACTGCCTAGTTTTCAAAGGACACTGAAAACATGTCTTTAGACTGCACTTTTCTCAAAGACCCTATCTGGGCTTTGTGACAAGTTTGTCATAGTTTGATTTACCTTCTTTTGCAGGGAAGTTTCTGATGATTATTGCAATAAACCAACATAGGGAATTGCATGGGCACAAGATGAGCAAAAAGCAAGTTCCTTTATGGTTATCTTTGGCTTTTGGGAGTAGGCAGTTGTGCCAAGGACTGCTTCCTCTCTACAAAATTAAGATTTCACTTAGCACAGATTTATAGAGGAAAATATAAATCTTAGCACAGGCTAAACCAGAATATATTGCATCTATTTTTAACACCTATGAAGTTAGAGGTAGTTATGAAGTCTAAACAGTGTATTCTTGACCGTATGCAAGGCAGATGCCAGAACTAAGTGTTTGGATGTCCTCTGCTGTTTGAGATCAAGCTCATATACTTGTCTGCAGTAAAACCTGATTTTCTTTTGTAGTCTGTTTCTGCTCTGTAGGAAGTTGTCCCCTCCCCTTTTTTGTTTCTCTCTCCAAGCACAAGCTAGTGCCAAAGCTTATGTTGGATGAAATTCACATGTAAGGCTCAGCTTCCATGCTGTACTAAAGCAAAAGCAAGGAATACTAGACAAAGCTGTCTCTACCCAGACACAGTAACAGTTTGTACGTACACAGTACAGTCAGTGGATTGGGTTTAGGCCCATAAATACACAGGATTTAAGTTCAGTATCACTGTCCTTTTTAAGACAAGTCCTGTTCGAATACTGTACCTGCAGAGTTGGTAGAATCCCATCACCATACATTTCCTTTCACAGGTAGGACAAAACATTCATGTGGAGCATCTCAAAAGAAATACACAAGCTATTCTTGTAAAGTTTGGTCTCTGCCAGTTCTGGTTGTGGCAAATCACTTCTACAATATTATTTGTTTGCCTTTTTTATTAGGAAATCAGTCACAATTACTTCTGATATTTTCTGTCAAATGCATACTTTATCACTTTTTTTTTTTCTGCAAATCTAGAAAAATAATCAGAGATTAAACTGCTCCTTAAGTTTTAGTGCAGCCTCAGCTCAAGATGAAAGTTAAGCTTTTCTTTCCCCTACATCAGTTGTTATTTTTGATCTATAATGACAATATTAGACTGAGTCAAGCTGGGAAATGCTGCACAGAAAATACTTCTAGAAAAGAGTGAGGCCTGTGTGGGGAAAAACTGAAATAGCTGCACAACAGCTTAGATTGTAACAAGGGTACATTGGTCATGTTACTTTACTCGCTCATGCAATTCTTGACCATTAAGTGTTCTCTGCCTGTAAACATTCATTTAAAGCCTTTAAACATTAAACTACAAAGCCTTAGAAAGTTGACCAACAAGCAGACTGTATTGCTAAGTTGTCACATACTGTACAGTTGTAAACTGTCTAAGCTGCAGCTAAATGACAACGAAAGCCAGTTGTTGTAAGGGGCTTTAAGAGGATTTATAATTTCTTTGATTTACTTAGGCTACTATAAAGAAACGATTTTTTAATTAATATATAATAATATCATAATATCATTGGTGCTGAGGGATAACTGGACATACTCTTTTAAAAAGTTTGGATGTTCTCCTTGCTTATGTGCTGAAACACCTTTTCTGAGTTTTTTTGTTTTGTTTTTTTAAATCCTACCTTAGAGCTCCATACACAACACCATATGCTGCTGTTTATAGCTCAGGGTGAGATGCCCCCCCCCCCATGCACACACATCTGTTTGTTTTGTTAGGAAGAAATGGGGTTAGTCCTTCATTAATCTAATCCATCAATTTTCAAATACTTACCAAGAGTTAGAAACTTGATATCATTCATCCATGTACTATGTCATCTGTCCCAAGTCTGAGGTTCAGTCCTAGTTTCCTGATGCAAGTTTCATGAAACTATTTGTACAGTAATTTTTATGCACTTGACCATGTGAACTATAAGGTGTTTGAACAAGCAGCTGCTTAGAATTAAGTTTGTGTACATATAACAGAGGTTTTTATCACTTAGTGAAAAAAGTGACATTGAAGTTGTGTGATAATACCAAAGAGTAGAATTCCTAGATTAAAATTTGCTTTATACATTCTCACTGATCACGTATACTTTGATACACCAGAGGCTTATTTTTATACCCATAAAGGTGGCTGCCATCATGTTACACTTCAGAATACATCAAGAATTCCTACAAACAGTAACCAGAGAAAGCTTGTTCATTTGCCTGTACTCCACAGTGATGTATGTTCATTTAAGTTTGTCATATTTATAATTATGCCTTTTATGGAGTTTCAAATAAAATGAGTTTTCCATTAATTTATTAGACACGCTGTTGTGCCTGTTTGCTTGCACAATTCGAGTGTAGTTTACCTGCTGAGCATTGGGGTTGCTGAAGAAGGCGTCTGTAGCAAGATCTTTGAATAATTACTGGAGAAACACAGTGTAACAGGAAGGGTTGGTTGGGTCCCACACCCTGCCACACTTCTGATCAATGGCTTTCATCTGCTGGGAACTGAACCCCACCATGACATACGCCAGGCAGCACATGCAACATTCTTGCATCCTGCTGAACATAAGGTTATTCATTACACAAGCGCAGGGTCTTTGGGTTTCCAGTCAGACTTGGCTCTGGGAGGAAATTTGATAGCAAGAAGCTTAGAAAAAAAACTCAAGTGTATTAGAGGTTGACTGGCAGGTGTACAAAAATAGATATTCAGCCTCAAGTTCCTCCGTTGGTTTCTCTATCTGTATGCAATACAGGCAGTAGCTTAGTTATGAAATTTTAAGTGAGACATTCAATAGTGTGACACTGCGCTACTGCTTTTCATCTCATATTTAACGCTGGCAGTCCCAGCTTTTCCCCAAGCAATGCTCACAGCAGAAGCTGGAACCAGTCTTCTTTTTCCTAACCACGTATTGGGCTGGGAAATGCTGCCAATGGTCTTTGGACCATGTAAATGCTCATATTCACTGCCACTGTGAGTTTAACAGCTACAATGTGTAGAATCTAATTTTTATGGAAACGGGGTTCTTTACCTGTGGTTCTGCACATCCTTTAAAGACTAAGCTTGCTGTGGGAAAAGATTCGGTTGAGATACACTTAGCTTGCACAAACTCGAAATGAAATGTGGAAAACAAAAATGTTTACTGTAGTGTGAAGAATTTTACATTAACTTGGAGAATAGATACACAAGCTGTGGCAAGGACAAAATACAACAGGACTGCAAAAACATAGAATAGAAAATACTTTGGGCAATACTAAAATTCCCATCAAATTAACAATAGAAACGGACATTTTAGATAAAATGGTGCTTTCAGAAATGCTTAGCCACCAAAACTGAAGAGTCCTAGGATTTTTTACTACCACTTATTAGCATAATTACCAGACACTACTACTGCCTAACAGCTGCTGGCAAAACATGCCCGTGCCCTTTCTAGTTTTATTGAACACTTTTCTCTAGGGCATACTAAAACCTCAAGTCCTTTTAACAGTTATAAAACCCCACACAGTACAACCTACGGAGCAATTTAAGAACACATTGTCAATCTACACTGGCAACTCTTTTTTTCTTCATGCATATTTGAAGGATGAACCCCTTGTCGGAACTGTCCCGAAAACATCTATCACTCCCATTTCCGAGCAATAACACTTAAAGTGCTGAAAAATAATACTTCACTTCGCAGGGGAGGGGGAGGGCGAGGGGCCAATCAACTCTTTTGGTCACTGGATCACCCTCAGAGTCCCTGCCAGACTCAGGAAGGTGGCTAGAAAGGGCCCATCGCTGCTGAGCATTACCATCCCGTTCCTGTCTCTTACGCCGGTTTTTATAGGGCACGACTGATCTTTATCCTTTCTGTGAGCACCAAGGGAAGAGTGAAGGCTTTTAGACCCACACATGCAGCTTTCCTGTACACAAAATATCTCTACAGCTTCAGCATAATACAGACAAATACAGATGTTTAAAGAATATGCCACTGATACTCAAGAGATCCGCTGTATCTAAAGAGCATTTCATTCTACAAAACTGAAGCCAAACTGCTCTCTGCAAACGTCTGGCTTGAATTTCAGACCCCCTACTGGCACGAATTTACACGGGAACATTGCTAGTTATTGCTTCAGCCAGGCTGCTACAAAACAATTTTACAAAGTCAGTGAAATAGGGGCGCAGCTTACCATTTGATAACTTGTCTGGCCTACAAAGGATTTACTGAATAAAAACTTCAGCCCTCCACATCCATTAGACTTCTTAGTGCAGTTTCAAATTCTCAGAGTAAACGCTTAAGATTTGGCATATATTATTGGCACAATGTTCTTCAAACACTTAGAAGTTCATGTATAAATATTTATACTCCCATTAAACCAGGACAGGGCACAAGGAGGACTCAGCCAATCTGGGCAGCTTTTCTGCCCGCGCATATTCCCTCTTTGATTTTCATGCACTGAAGGGAGAGCTGCTTCATTCGGTTATCCAAAGCCAGCCCCTCAGCGGAGCTGCTCCTGTTGCTGCTCCTATTCTTGTTCACTCTGTCGCTTGTCTTGTTCTCAGCCCCTTCTGCCCTATCCCCTGCAAAGAAAGGATTAAACTCCATGTTAAATCCCGATTTCATTCTGAGCAACTTAAAGGCTCAAGCGGGTCCCTCCGCAGCTTCCTTTGCCAAAGCACGCAAAAATATAGGAGCAGGAGCAAGATGCCTTAAAACTGGAGTTGGCCTTCCAAGCCATGCTCATCTTGTGCACTGCATCAGTAAGTTACAGCATGAACAGGTTTAGGTTGGAGCACACAAGAGCAGCCGTAATCCTCTAGTCTGAATAAGTCAGCAAGGGCTTGCAAAGCCTGCAGGTGGTTCCTTTTGACACCTTATTTGATATTTTTTTCCCCCCCTCTGAAAAGCAGGGATTTCAGCAAGCAGGACAGGAATTAAAAACTAAACTCGGATTTTCCTTAAAATAAGTGTACCATCAGAATCCCACTGCTCACTGATTTTCTGAGGAACCTCGAGCCCCTCTGCTGCACTGAGGCAAACCTGGGGAAGCTGCGCAGCCAGCAGGAGAACAGTGAGAGCATTTAGGTGTCACTTAACTGGGATGCAGGGCCTTCAGGAACTGCCTTCCCCAAGGAAGCAGCCAGAGGGTCAGAGCTCAGCGAGCTTGCGACACGCCTAGGGGAGCTGAGAGGGTTTTCCTGCTCCCTTTATAAAGCTGAAAAGCATCGGCCCAGGCCGTATCCAGCTGTGCGTACCTCTTTCGGCTTCACATTCGGGGGACGATGCGCCGCTGCACTCGCTTCGGGGGCCGAGGACGGGGAAGATCATCCCGAACTCGGAGAGGGAGACGGGGCTGGGCAGATCCAGGCTCCCAGGTCGCGTGGCGGGAGGAAACTGAGTGGGCACCTCACAGGGGCTCGTGGGGCCGGAGCTGAAGCTGGACACCGACTGAGTTTCTGAGTCTTCTTCGGATACAAAGCTGCTGCCGTTGTCATCCTCAAACACTTCGGAAGCCACTGCAACAGTGAAGGAAACATTCTCATTAGCAAACCTACTCCCTAATTAGAAGGCACATAGCTCTAGGGGCAGACTGCCTTCACCTTATCTTCCCACTTTTGCAGTTAAAAATCCAACATAAGCTCTTAATATTTCTTTTTGGATGGAGCACTACACAACAACAAATTAAAAAACAACAACAAACCTCACCTGCATCATTCTCCCAGATCATGTTTGCTCCTACCTGGACTCTACCTAAAGCAAAGCAACTCCAAACCGACTAGATTAAGCTGCTCGCAACAGGAGGAGGAATTGACTAATGAAAACTCTGTTTTGTACTAGATACAGGGTGCAGATTTTGCTAAAAAAACAACATTTTTCAGTCTCGGCTCACTGCGGGATGGGGACCTGCAAACCAAAGGCTTTCTGCACTCCAGGAGTCTCACTGGGGTCAGAAGGTTTCTTATGTGCATCAGCCTCAAAACGTGTGCTGGAATCACACCGGCCTGAAGAAATCCCAGAAATAGCAAGACATTTAAGATGCCCTGAGGTTATTTTCAGTTACATCTCCTCACCACTCCTGCTGTCAGAGAGGCTCAGACCCAACTCGAGAGAAGAGCAGGAGCAAAGGAAATCTTCCCAAGCAGTCCCCCTGTTATCCCTGCACACCCCTCAGACACAAAGGGTGCAGATGGGGTTACTTCGGAGATATGCAGCCTCTTTCCGCCGCACGTTCAGATTGCAGGGCTGCATTTACACATTGCAGAACTGACCAACAAGGCTTCAAAAGCACAAAGCTGATGACCAGCGTTCTCCACCTTCCTGAGCCCCCTTCCGTGGCATTTTATTCTCAGAGACAGTTTGCTGTGGTTTGGATTTTGTTGTTTTTGTTGTTTTAGACGTCAAATCCAAGACCGCAACGTGGCCTCTCTTGTCACTTGCTGTGTACTGCTTCCTACATGTTGATAAAACAGATAACTGCAGAAGGTGGAGGCAAAGGTAGAGTAAAAGAGATGTTTCCCATTACAGGAGTCCTCTGCTTGGCCAGGAGCACTGACACCAGCTAGTCTACAGCAAGCAGAAGTGTAACTACAGCTTATTTATTACCATCTGAGCTTACTGTGCCCCACAGGAGCATCTGCTAGGGCAGAAAATCCTTGCTGATGCTGCTTTATTTAACTCCAGCAGACAGAAACCATACGTAAAACATATAAAAGGGCCTCGGTGGAAACTTGCCACGTTGCAATATGAGAGCTTAACCTTTCGTGGCTATTTTGGTTATTGTGCCTAGCAGGCTGCTAGCCCTGCCCTGCCATACCCTGGTTTTATGCTGGCACTGGACACAGCCTGGAGTCCTTCCACCTGTACCACGCTGCCCCTGAAAGGAAACCCTGACTCTGTTACACCTACATCTCTGGGGAGGCCTTCTGCATGCTGAAGGCACACCTGTGGGCATCCCAAGAGCCAATCCCTGTCTCACTTATGGGGACACAACCTAAGGATTTCAGGGAATTCAGAAGTCGTGCTGAAACCACATCGCTCCAGCTGGCCCAGACACCAAAGTTGTTTGCTGTGCCAGGAAGGTCCCAGCTCCAAAGTACATGGTGGGGGGGCTCTGGGGTCGTGAAATTTTGAACTCCTGCAGTCCTGACTTCGACTTTTCCCTGCAGAAATAGAGCTGAAACGCAGATCAAACTGGGATTGGTGGGACAGGGTAGCAAAAAAAAAAAAAAGGACTTTCTGCACCAAGAAGGGGAGGAAGTGTCCAGGAGGGAAGAAAAAATGGGGCTACATGTAGTATCAATCTTATCCACTTCTACCCAGAGCCAGGACAAAAGCAAACCAAACACGTTCAGCTCATACACCTTCCCCTTGACAACTGGCTGTTGAAGAATACAAACTCCTGCAGTAACTGGTACTGTAAGTTCACCAGTCCCACAACAGCCAACCAATTTCGACATTTCTTACAGTGCCCACGGGATATTCCCAGGCACAGGAGCGCTCTGTACTCACTTGAGACGCTGTCTGACTCCAGTTTACTTGCTGACAGGTCTTCCACAGAGGTATTGCTTCCTTCAGCACCCACACCACATCCTCGGGGCCCCATGGCAGTGGACCGTCTCCTCTCATGAATCTCATCTGAGATCATCTCCAGGTTTTTCAAGGCAGTCTTATACTCCCCCTTTGCCAGGGAGAGTTTCGCCTGCAGGTCATCCACTGTTTTCTTCAGTTGCTAACAAGGAAGACAGGTATTAGACGTGCTTTTGCCATGATCAACGTGGACACACAGCATGCAGCTCCACCTCACAAGCCTGGCACCCCCTGGAGCCCATCCAGCTCCATGTCCCAGGCCATGGGCTTGACATCCCACTTCTTCCAGAACCTGAAATTCACCCCTGAGTAACGTCTGAGTACTATCAGCAGCCCAGTGCATGAAACACGGGGCGGGGGAAATCCAGAGAGGAGAAGCAAAGGCAGTCAAACAGTGTTTTTGTTCAGCTCTGAAGATGAGCAGCAGGGCTCAAACAGAGTTGGAGCGCTTTTACTGCACACGAGGAAACAAAATGTCTTTTATCTTTAAAATGTGCGTAGCAAATTGTTGAAGATAAGGGGTTTGGAATAGAATTGGTCGTGTACAGACATGCAACACAGTTGTTCCTGTAGCACTCTGTATGCACTTTCAATATTTACCACACGCAGGAAATAGGCTCAGGTGGATCTGAACGATGCACGTACCTCTAGCTGGACGTAGTACTTCGCCTTGAGTTCAAAATAAGGTCTGTGGAAAGACAAAGAGCATTTGTTTACAACCACTGGGACAAAAGGACAAGAATACTAGAGTGGGAGTTGCTCTCCTCACAGCACTAACAGAGCTATGCTGTGGTTCAGTGTAATCCTGAGAGGATTCCTATCTTATGTAGGTGATAAAACACCTACAGGTGCTCTCAGCTATTTTTTTTCCTCCCCAACACATCTATTTCTTGTGGGTCTTTAACCTAAAGCCAAAGAGCAAAATTCCAATGTTTGGAGCTGACAACGTAATTCCCTCAGGCCTAGATTCTGCAATGTTTAAACACAACGTCCAGCTTCAGGCATAGACATCCTGTCTGTAACCAACAGCAACCTCTTCTGAGCAAATAGCACTTCCCTGAGCAAACAGCACTTGCCTCGGCTGTAAATCCTACTGCAGCTGCATCGTGGACTGTGCACCACGACTCAAGAACTTGAAACTCTGGCTTTCCAATCCATATATGCTTTTTTGGGTTGAATTCAATACACGGTCATACACGAAATAACCTGTTCTCATTCCTCTGTGGTTAGGTTATTTCATAGCTCCTATTTTTTAAAGCACAAGAAGAGTGAAAGGCACTTTGCCCAAGTTACCGGAGCAGAAAGGGACTTCCAAAAACTGGCTAACACAGACAAGTTCATCGTCCTACAGCTCAGTGGCGCTGAGCCATAGATCTGGTGGATGTTAATACGCAGCTGTGTGCGCATTCAGAGCTCGCAAGCAAGGACCCAGAAACAAAATTAAAAGCAAAACCAAACCAAAGCAATCCAGTAATCATCCACACATCGATTTGACAGGGCAAATCACCTAAATGATTTTCCTCCAGGCTGTCCTGGTCCTACTTTAGAACAGTAATGCTTTAAGCATCTTAATTCAAACCGAAGCGTGGAGCAAACACAGATCACTTCTTGCAGGGGAAGCAGCAATTCTTTCACCAGGTCTGCCCAGGGGTTTAGGGAGAGAGAGGCTGGACAACGTGATCCCAAAACGTTCTGCAAGACAAGCAGCTCCAAATTCAACAGCCTCAAGTCCCAGTTTATGTAGCCACTTGACACCACTGATGTTTTCTGCTCAGTTTCAGCTTTCCTTTGTGTGAAACTTGCAGTGCTGTGAGCCAGGTCACCCTTCCAACATCGCTAGGTAGCATGACTTCAGTACACCCATTTTAACACACCTGCTCACCCCATTCAACATTTTCCATTTTAATGTGAGGCTACAATAATTGGCGTTTCTCCTTTTTGGAGAGAAACTCCAAAACATCCTACCTAGGTGGCTCATGCTGTCAGCCCTGCTGTGAAACCAAAGGGAACACACTGGGATCCCTCCACACACAAGTGAAAATCTCCTTATTCTGAGGAAAACAACACAACAACATCCCTACAAGGGTAGTTTCAGCAAGGAAATGGAGACAAATCACACAAGAGGCAATTGGTGCATCAAGCTCAGCACCACAACCATTATAAAAAGGTATATAAGAGCCCGCTGACAACTCACCGGGGTCTTTATTTTAAATCTTACTGTAAGAAAGAAACTCCTGGTAGCCAAACCTCTTCTCAGATATTGCTCTTATCTACAAGAAACTGTCATTTCGTGATCTGGTGATATTTTTGCACAGTCCCTGTGCAGTGCCAGACAAACAGCATGCAACTCATTCGAGGAAGGCACACTGCTATACTGTTTTAGCAAACATGCCTGGATCTTCTTTGAGAAGTGCTAACCCTGTCTTGAATTGAGCAAACACCAATCAAAATAGACTTTTGGTTGACCAATTTCATGAAAAAATCATTTTTAGATAGAGGGATTAAAAGCTGAACACAGCAAGCAGATTGTTTAGACAAGCTACAGTCTGGAACTATAAAGAAAGACTGCGAAATACAAAGAGGATTAAGATTTGGTTGTAAACAGGGCCAAAATTTTAAATGGATTCTGAGCAAAAAGCTGTTTTATTTCTCTGCAACAGAGCAAAACTGCTCATCAAACGCACACACGTTTATTCGTGACATTCACTGTTTAGCTATGCTCTCTGAAGTCTGTTTCTTTCTCCAGGAACAATTCTCACACAGCTTTGCTACGGCAGCGTTAGGAAGTAAACAAGTCTGATGTACAGCATGCTACTCTGATGCAGTCTCACACCTTTCAGGTTTCTGTCACTTGCCTGGTTGCCTTCCTAACTAAAAATAAGAACTGAAAAAAAAATAAAAATAAAAATCCTAAACTGCAAAACATCCCCGCACAGAGCTCTGCGGCTCCGTAGGCAGCATCTATGTGAAATCCCATATGCCTGTTTCTCTAGTCACGTGCCATGAAAGGGTTCAATGCACAAGAACACAACTAAGGACGTGCCCAGGAAACTTTTCTTACCCCACTTAATTCACCAATCTATCAAGTCAGGTGCTTCAAAATGACACTGAGGATGACAGCAAATGCAAGGACAAATATTCTCCTACCAATTGTCTTACAGAAGGCAACACACTCACAAGTTTCAAAAACCCCACGGAATCAGCATCTCCTACAAGCAGACTTGATCATTAAGCTCATCTTGGAATATGAAACCTACTTGGATTTATTGATGGCTCTTTTCAGCTTCTTCTCCAGCTGTTTCATCCTTCCCATGGCGGCGTTGTACTTGGCTGCAGTCTCCTTGTGAACCAGTTCGCTTCTCGTTTTGGTTTGTTCCGCCTCCATGACCTTCAAGGGGGAAAAGACAAGGTTCAAGAGGTTGAGTAGCAAGACCCACTGACCATTTTGATTAACAGTATCTTCGTAATAAATCCAACCAGGAGAGGGCTGAACCCCAACCACAGGAGTGAGAGAACTGAAACGCAGTTCAGGCTGTCCCCTCACCATAACCACCAGCACGCCCAACGAGACAGCCTGCTTGCAGGAGGCTAGAAAGCTGACTTTTCTCCTTAAAGAGTTGGCCAGCCTCAAATCATGCTTTCAACACCGCAAACACAAAGATGTTTGGACCACGAGCTAACGCAGGGGGGTGATGCTATGCTGATGAGCAGCCCCATAACACCCATCAAGCCCAGAGTGTCAGCCACTTTCCGTGGTGAGCAACGGGAAATGTCCTTCCATTCGCTGCTCTGCTGGCCTCTCAGAGCCATGCCTTCTCTCTCCAGGGTACTTTCAGTTTGCAAATTTGAGCTGCAAGTCAGAAAATGCTTTTTCCTTACATGCACTAGCGGACAGGATCCAGAATGGTTTGTTTAAATTAAACTGGTGACACCTCTCCACAGGTCTGGCAGTAAGGAGGAAGCAGGCGATTTTCACACTCCCCCTCCTTCAACTCTGAAGGCATTTGTACAGAACAGAAAGACAGGACCTATTTTCTCCAGCATTAAGTTTTCAAATATTTCAGCCGTAAGACTAACTACTTGAAGCACATTTGTTCCAGCAGGCTTCCACTGCCAGAACATGTCATCTATGCTCCTAGATGCACAGAGAGAGGAAAAAAAAAAAAATCAAAGTGTCTTCATCTCGAAAAACCTCACTCACCGCTCTATGTTCTTGAAAGTGTCAGCCCTCAGGGTAAACTAAGTAGGGAAAAAGAGCACAGTCAACTTTCACCTGCCTGGTGTGCCAGCCTGCTCGGAGATACGGTGTTTTGTCCCTTCTGATACCTAAATGGAAGTGTGAAACTGCCACAGGGCAAAGCTGGGCTGCATCAGCTGGAAGCTCCTGCTGCCATGACTGCAGGCTACAGATGCTCACCTGCACACACTACTTACCATTAAACAAAAGTTGCTGCAGAACTAGAAGAAAGAAAGGTTTCCAGATGCTCTTCTGATTACTTAAAGTAACCTACTCAGCTATAACACCCTTCAACACCCTGCCTCACATATAAATAAGGCAAATGCTTTGAAAGAAAGGTCAAAAAAAAAAAAATCCAGACTCCTAGCGTGCTCGCCTGCATCCATAAAACAAGCTGCAGCCTCATCTCGAAACGTTAGAAAGCTGGGCTGATGTGAAGACTTTCCCTGGTGAAATGTGTCAGACGAGGCTGGTTTTAGCATCTAAATGTCTGAAATGAAAACGCCGTCTCCAAAGGCTGCAGAGAAGCTGGTTTGCCTTCTTTGTAGCATGGTAAAGAAAGTGCAATTTAAAAGCGCTGGAAGCTACAAAATAATGGAGCGGCTGAAATTTGCCCATTTTTAATTAGATGTTGATCCTTTCCATCCATTCTTGGGGCAAAATGAGCACTGGCTTGGAGACCTGGGATCAATCACCTAAGTACTACCAGCACCAGGGACTTAGAACAGGTGAGGTGCTGAGCACCGTGCTTGACTTTGCGCATCTTTCATCTCAAACATCCCAGAAACACAGAACTGGGATTTGAGGATGACAGACTGTAAACACCTCAAACTCGCTGACAAAACACGGAGCTCGCTGCCAGCCACACACACCCACGCTCATTACCCTTTTGGGAAAGGAAAACAGGTTGCATACCTCATCCTTTTGAAGAAATCGGGGATGTGAGGAACGCCATCCCCCCCTGCTCCCCGGTTTTCCTATGGGTGTTCTGCTCTTGTGCTCACCTTACCCACACAATCCTGGTCGGAGGGCAGGGACACTGCATGCCCTGCCCAAGGGAGAGCTGCTCAAGGTGCCAGGCTGAGGGCAAAGACGCAGTTCTGCAATACTTGAAGGCTGTCCCACAGAGGTATCTCCATGGAGATCCCTCTGCTGCCAAGAGGCTTTTTAAGCCTTTCATTCAGACAAGGAGAAGCCACGAGATGATCCACTCCTCCACCAAAGCCAAGCAGCCTCTAAATACAGAAACTGTCAGGGCACGTGGATAGGAAGAGACTTGCAAACCATGCAGCCAGCTCTATATCCAGGAGGTTCAATGGAAGATAAGCTAGGGAAAAGCCTTACCTTTTAAGAGGGTCTTAAGAGAAGACCAGCAAGGCTTGTGTAGGAAAGCAGCATGTTTTATTATACCCAGCAGTACTGCTGGGGGGAAAACATGTTTAGGAGTCCATATAAGAACATGTTTTTGGTCACACTTTCTGAATAAGCTGCTTTGTTTAGTAATGTTACCGTGCTTCCACCAACAAACCTTGCTGAAGCCATCACAGATGCAATAATGTCACTTCAAAAAGGTATCAATCGATGCCTCTTCCCTCTTCTGCCCTCTATTTCCAGCCCAGACTTCTAGGAAAGGAAGGTCAGCACAGAACGTGTGTTATTAGTGAATAGGTCTGCATAAGCAGCTTTGTTGCTCCCCGCCAAGAAATGTGCATGAGCTGAAGTCAAAGATGGACTCCAGGAAAATTGCAGTAACAACAACAGCTGCAAAAGCAACATTTATCAGGGAAATTGAGCAAAGCTGACCATCTGAGCCAGAGAATTATTCTGGACATCTGGTTCTTCCTCCAAAATTTAAATTGATGACTTTTCTAGAAGAACTAGAAATAGAAGAGGTAAGCCAATGCAGGATCAGTAAACCAGAAGGAGGGAATCGATGATACAGGGGATAAAGATATTAGAGGGAGGAACAGAAACCAAACTGCATTTGACTTCCAGCGTGAAGGGATGGAGAGATTAGGGCAGGGAAGGCTGTGGGTATTTTTGTTGTTTCTTTCATCGCCTTTTTTCCCCAAGTAGTTCTCTCTTCTCTCCACATCACGACGTACCCACGCATTTTACACTGACAGATGGTACTGCACGGTGTAATATCAAAGGGAGCTTCACAAGCCAAGTTAAACCAAGAGGGAGCATGCCTCCTCCCTCTTCGCTCTCCCCTCACCCCTTCCTTTTAAAAACGTTTCATGATCCAGAGCCAAAACATTTCTTCTCCCTGCCAGAATTTCTGAAGTGAACATATCCCAGGAAAGACTGTAAAAGCAGAGCATTTTGCAGATTGCATCAGCAATCAGGAATTAGCAGTTCCTCTTGAAATTCATGCAGGATCTTCCTTTCTGCTCCAACTGGTCTCAAACTTCAGGTGACGCTCTGTTAATCTGGCCACGCAGATTGCTCTCCAGACACCATCAGCTTGATGAGCGGACCCCCTCTGATTACAGGGGGATCTTAAATATGCCTAAAAATAGCCAAATCAGAAGTACAAAGTAATGTTCTGGACACCTAAAACTGATGAGCTAAGTCCCAGCCTATGTGTCATTACAGCCACCTCAGATCTGTTGAGAAATGGACTTTTAGAAAAAAAAAAAAAAAAAACACAGGAATTTATCCCAAAACATACACCTGCTTGAGAGCCATAGTGGGAAAAGAAGCTGCCTGACTCGCAGGATCGCTTCACAGCCCTGCACTTCTCTGTGGTCAGCACATAGCTCAAGCACAGACACTTGCAGGGATCAGTTGCATCTTCACAGGCAGGCTGGCATCTATTTAAACACAGCTTCCTTTGCTTTTTTGGAAACCTAGCTCAAAATGCAAGGTAAAAAAAATTACTGACTCCCTGTACCTACTCATGCTGGACATCTGCTCCGCAAATAAAAGCGTCTTCCACACGTTCTGCTTCCAACCCATCCAGGAGAGGCAACGTCTCTGCCACACTTCCATTTCTAATCAGTTTACACAGATGACTTTTCTATTTCAGAGGATACAAAAGGCTTGTTTACCGAATCCTCTTAGACTGCTGAATTAAAAATAGCAGCATTAGCAGCTTCTCGATCCATGAAGAAATCAAAAAGCAGTTACACCGTGCGGCCCTCAGCTCTGCTTCCTTCCAGCAAGGGTCTGCAAATAGCATTTCCTGCTCAGTGCCCTGGAATACAAGTCTTTGTCCACATCCATTAGGTCAAGTGCAAAAGCAACCTGGCAGTATTTCCATAAACATTTATATTTAAAAAAAAAGAAAAGAAAAGAGTCTCATTTGTTCTCTTGCTTACCCTTTTCCCTTATGTTCTTGCACCGTTTGTCAGCTACCAAGCTGTTGTAGGGCTCGGATTTGTTCCAACTTTGGGATTAATTCAATAGGGCCCGCTACCTCTGCCTTAAAATAGCAAATAAAAACACTTTACTCTTGCCTGACATCTCTACCAATATAAAAACAAGTGAATTACTAACCCACTTCTGACATTTGGCCCAGAGACGCTTTTTTGCGCTTGATTCATTGCGGTACAAAGCACAGCACAGGATTTTTCTGTCCAATATATCTGTCACCTACAAGTACAGGCAGAAAACCTAGCAAATCCAAAAAAAAAGTTTAGTGCAACTAGAGTTCAAGAACTTTCTCCAAGAGTGATTCTTCTATGTGGAAGCGGAGGAATTCTTTTTTAAAGCCCAGCCTTCACCCTTAGTAACATTACTCAGCATTAGTAATTTCTAATGTAATTAAGAGCTAATGATCCGAGTATACAAGAACACCAACAGCCAAGAACCTTTGTTCTACGAGATCTCATCTGCCAACTTGTTTTCATTCATGGCTTGGTAGGGACTGCTGATGTTTTCTGCTCCTTCAGCCCCCAGCTATTTTGTTTACCTCGCTGAACCCTAAGCACTCCGCTAATTGCATGCGCTGAAACCAAGAAAGCGTTCACTCTGCTCCTAAAAGGAGATACAAAACTCAGCCAGCGCTCCAAAAAAACAATGCCAGATCTGTTCAGTCAACACTTCCAACAGTATTTGTTTTTATTTTATTTTTCCCCTTGTTGGCTCTGCCCCTAGCCTTGAGATCCCCAGCGTGGCTAATGAAAATCAGGAGACAAACTTCCATGTAATTCTCTTGAAACCTGCTGTATCCTGGAAAGGCACAGATACAACGTTCTGGGAACTGAGGTTACCCAGGCTATTTTAAGCGCCAGAAAGAGTAGGATAACACGGTTTCCATCCAGGGAGCACTCAGCTGCTCTATACAATCCAGCCCGTGCCTAGGAGATTGTACATCTGCCGTGAATAAACACAGGGTTCCTATTGACTGTTCAGCTGCAGCCATCAGAGACATCACGGTTTGAATCTGCTCTCTAACAAGTCCATGTTCTGCACTCGGTGCTGATAAACGTGAACACCACCAGCTCCACATAACACTGAAAAATCACCTTCTGCTCTATGTCACTGGGTCTGCAAACCTCAGGTGCAGTCCTCTTGGCTGCAGGCTGTCAGGGAAGCACTAAGGGTCATACAAGGAGACTGGGATCCCCTAGAAATATCCCAGGAAAAGAGGAATCCATTTGCACTCTTGAGATGCCCAGCACTTGTTCCCTTGTGAATCAAAAAGTGTGTATGCATTTCTGGACTTTGCTCACATCAACCAAGGATAACAACGAGGGAAAAATGACAGCTGCTGGCATCTTGGCACGCGCACACAGAGCACGAAGTTGGGTCTCACTTCAAAAATGCACAGAGGTACCAGATCTGCAAATACTTCGTGACAACAGGGACAGTAACACAAACAATACCCTGGATGATTTCTGTGTGGTTTATTTATTTATTTACTTATACGCCAGGTTTTTCCATCTCTCCCCTACACAGCCAACATCCTTTTTGTTCCCTGTTTTGTCTTCTGGCAGCTGTTTTTTACAATTCACTCTGAAATAGAGGCTTTTTTATAGCTGAGAAGCTTCTGCAACAGAACAGAGCTAACACATTGAGGACTGCAAGACAATGTGAGCATTGTATGGCACGCTCACTACATTTGGAATAGCAAGCTCAGCTTCACTGCCATATCAGGGAAACTCTGACAGAACAACAGTTTTTAACTTAGATTTTTGTTTCTTTCATGTTAAAAAAACCTTTCTTCATTTTTTTTTTAAACAGACAAGCAAAAAAAAGAGGCAAGGCAAATGACAGGAAAGATCATCTTGACAGCTGCTGAAATGAATACTGCCTTTCATTGTTAGTGCATATCTTCTGTAGATTCAAAAAGACCATACAAAGAAGGTAAGACCTTGTTTAAATTTAAGAGCTAATTCGTGATAAAACAGTGTGCAAGCTTAAAATGCAACACACATTCTTGAGTGATTCCACATGCAGACACACACTCCAGAGGAACAGTGTCTTGTTGAAATCTATTCCACGCTGAGAACAGGTTAAACTAAAATTGGAACATAACCCTGGTACTCCACGGTCAGGGCTTCCATGACAAATGCATTTAGGAATATCCAACCCTAGGCAATTAGTTTGGCATAGCTCCAAACACAGATATGCCTGAAGACTTTGTTTATTACTATTATATAGATGGGAATTTTAATTTTTTGTATTTTGAGAGCCACTCCTCTAGCTACCAGTAAAGTCAGAGAGAGAATGACAGAGAACTATAGTTTGTCCCAGTAGCAGCCCAAAGCTCTCAGCTTCATTTCCTACATGTCACGCATCTGGACCAACAGAAAAATATGGTCTTTCACAAACAAGCACCGTGTCCCAAAGGAGAAAAAAAACATGTGGAAAAGAAAGATGCTGTGGCAAGCAACTTTGCTTTTGTATTACCCTCTGAGTAGCATGGTTGAGCATCTCTTGCCAGGCAGAGTCAAACTGTCGCTTGTCATCCTCCAGCAGCCTCTGCTCAGCCAGTGAAATGGTCTCCTTTGCAGCACGCAGCACTTCAGTAGCCCTCTGAAAATCCTGAGTTGCCCTCTGAGCTTCCAGCTGTGCCTAGGGAAGGAGAAATTGGGATTACAGACAAAGTCAGTCAGTCATGTTTAAAGATCTACCATGGCAATCACTGAGAAACGAAAGAAAAAAATGCAATTGCAAACTGGGAGCATGTCAAGAATACACTGAGAAAGGCACTCCCTCAGTTTGGTCAGGGGAGATTTTTATCTGGCAGACCATTAATCATGCTGGGGAAATGTTTTGCAAGTATTACATTGCTATAAAGCATAAACAGCTTTTCCAAGAAGGTAGCAGTAAGTTCTTCGGATGTTCTTTGCTGTCACTGGGACACAAGTGGTACAGCAAGCCCCCAGGACACAGACCCGAGGGTAACCAAGGGAATTTGTAACGCAAGTAAAGCACTGATAAAGGCCCTGAGGTTTCCTTTGGAAACTGCTGTTATTTCAGCAAAACAGCAGCGAGTTTGAGCTTGAAGGAAGTGCTTTTGAGCATAAAAGCAGGGGAGAACAGACTCTTCTGGTGAGGAAGAGTTGCTGTGAGAGCAAACACTGCTCCACAACAACATACAACGCACCCAACAAAGCAAGCACAGCTTAGCAGTCATCCCATCGATGAGCTGGGATCTCTCTTATTCTGAACCAAAACGTAAAACAAAACAACATTCACCAGAGATTGCATTTACAGACCACCAGCATCTCTCCTGCAAGCTTTAGAGGAGCTCTCACAGTCTCTGAGCCCCGCTCCAAGCAGCCCTCAGGATGCTCACACCCCATCTCCCAGGCTGGAGCCACCTCCGCTTCCCACAGCCAAGTGCCAGCCCCCCAGGGTCACTAACACAGCACTGAGCCCTCGCCCATTCAACCCGAAAAGGGAGAGGAGCCAAGAAAGCAGCAATAACGCCAGACACGCCGCAGGCTTCGATAGCATCGCGGTGACAAGAGTTGTAACGGAGTCTACAGGGTTCAGCAGCCTGCAGTGTTGCACTCGAGCATCAGCAACGTGTCCTAAATGTCCAAAATCGGTGACTTTGTGATGAACAGACAAAGAATCTCCACGAACAAATGGCCAGTGTTGAGTGCGTGCTGGTTTTGTTGTTTTTTCTTTTTGTCTGGCTTTAAATAAGATAGAGATGTTGTCTCTTTTTAGGGTTATCACTGAATTGACAGCAATTTTCACATTCAGGCTTTCAAACATGCACATTTCACGTTGCTTTCCTGCATCGGGTCATTTTTTATTCAAAGTTGTGTGGTCATTTTTTAATCTTTCAACTCTACCAGCAGTTTACTGCACCTCAAGTCCTTTTAAGATTGACAGACAAATGCCTCGTTTAGCTGAAAATTAAAATCTTTACCTGAGGTTTTCTACACTATACTTATAAATTTATGAAACATATAAAATAGTGGGTTTGAGCTGTTTTGCACTGACATAAAGCCCTCCAAACATAAGCTTCACAATCGATTAACTGAACGCTGAGCACAGTGAAGGCTGTTTTCATTTACACTTCAATGATTTTTTTTATTTTTATTTTTTTTAAATAGACTGGAAATTACTGAGCTTATACCTATGGGAGATGTCTCTGAGCGGACATGACTGACAGAACAAGATAATTAATAAACCTTTGCATGTCATGATCCACAGAGAAGGAGGCTGAGGCTGAAGCAGAGGGAAGGATTCACATACAGAATGCAAAGCTGAGGAAGATGAAGTCTCTCACGAATAAAGGAAGTTTTGGTGTAAAGGAATTGGGAAGCAGCTAAAAATTCCTGACACAAAGTGGGAAATAAAAAAAAAATATCAATACATTTCTCCAGCTAACAGCTGGCTACACATCCTCAGCACCAGCTGCAGCAAATACCTTCACACTTCAGACACCATCATTACTGGTAAAGGTAATGGAAAGAAAAACCTTCCCTCCCTGCCCCATGGCAGGGCAGAGACGAAAACCTAATTCAAACACAAGTCTCAAAAGGAAATAAAGCAGGCTAAGTCTCCCTTCTGATGTCCTGAAATAGCAGCAAGCTCTGCTTAACTTCCTTCCCTTACCACACAGAAAGGTATTTCGCCCCAAAGTGGCTGTGGAAAAATGAGTTCCGTGTCAGAGGTCTTTCAGCTCTTAGGAGTCAAGGGGGGGAAATCAAAGTTGTCACAGTCGGAGCAATGATTTCCTTTCAGCCTCGGTCCTTGATGCAATTCCTTCTGAAGCGGCTGTTGTTTTCCACAGAGGAGAAGTTCACCCAGCTGTGCCCTTTGCTGCTTTCAGGCAGCTTGCACATCTCCATCTTATCTGAAGTTCTCATTAGGAGCCGGAACACTGAAGCATGAATTTCTGTGCAGGTCTGCACACCCCAAAGTGGCACAGTGCTTCGGGCCACTTAATATTAGCCTAGTGCAAATCCATTAATATGGTCTTTTAGAAATTCTAACAACAAAAAAAGACTCATACCCGAGATTTCCCTACCACTCCAGTCACCAGGTGTCTGTTTCCAACCTGTTAATGCAGTTTACAAATTCAGAATATACCTAAATAAAGAATATTTTGATTTAACCATGAACATTAACCCTGGTACCCTCCAAGCTTTCTGAGGATCTTTAAACAAGGCTCAACCTAAGCTTTTAACAAAGGACACAGAAGAAGCCTAAATCCTGAATCCCCAAAATATCCTCTGCTGAACACTGAAAATTCACAACTCTCTTCTCTCCCAGCAAGTTCAATCCATGCTAGTAAAGGCATCAAATAAAGGTCAGAAGCTTTCCATAAAAATAGTTTGAGCCAGGATTTTAGAAGCAAAATGAAATGCGAGACTCCAGTGACAGCCTGCATTGAGTGCTGGGGAAGCACTGCACCAGAAGAGGACAGATTTCCATGGAAGATCATCCCAGAGGGAGCCAGGTCCCAGCAAGGAGGCCACCAAAGCCCAGTCCCAGAGGAGGCTTCAGCTCCACGGCTCTCCCAGCGCAGGCGAGGGCCTGCCCGTGCAAGGAGCTCCTTGCAAACGCTGGCGACCCATTCCCAGTGCAGGCAGAACTGCACCAGCAAGTCTGTTTTCGAAACTCGAGTAAAACCAGATCCCAGGGGCAAGAGGAGCCCAGGAGAAGTGCAGTTTTCTCACCGTTACTGCATCAGCACTGGAAAGTTTCTGTTGGCACAGACAGCCGGGTCAGGGATCAACACATCGAAGCCAGCAGAGGCTGCAGAGCATTAGGAGCTGAGTTTCCAAATCCCCAAGGAAAACAACGCCTAATGGCAGCTTGCAGTACTAGCAGCTCTTTTGATGAAGCCTCTAAAGCACTGCAAGAAAATGTTCTTTGTGATGAGAAAACCAGAAGCTAAATCTACAGTTCAGCTGGACTTTTCGTTGTTTGGTATCTCTAGCACCTGGACTTGTAGGACGTGTAAGAGCCAAAGCTGAAAACAGGCAGGCCAAACTTCTAGCCACATTCAGTTTCAGGTCCTGTAACGTGTGGGCAAATGGAAAAGTTAAACAAAAACACACCTAAGTACTCTCAGCTCTATTTGTTGAATGCTAGTCAATGAGGCGGGTTTGAAAACACTGCTTGGGAACACAAAATGTTTTTTTGATTTAAGCAAAAAGAATTAGTCCAAATAATTTCACCTCGACAGTTATCTGAAATCAGTCTGCAGTCTCACTCTAAACAGCTTGTTGAGAGCCTGGCAAAGAGAAGAGCTAAATGGTAGGGTACAGAAAGACACGTTAGTCATTAGAGAAACATCAACAGGTCTGTGGTTTTGCCGATCTGAAAAAAGATACTCAAACGCTTGTTGGTTAGTACAGTTACTCAATAATTAGCCTTCATTTAAAATTCCCTCCAGCACGTACGAGTTTTTTTCTGCACCACTACCAACAGACTGCTCCCACAGTCCCAGTCTCAGCTTGATGGAAGAGGTCACAGCCATGCTCTCCCTGTCCTTTGAAAACCAAAGAAAGCAGGAGCTGGCATCTCCAGCCAGCCTCTTACCATTGTTCCAGTACAGTGGTTATTCCCTCTCAAAGCCCAGAACTCAAAATTCAAACAAATGGCTGAAAAAACAGGTGATTGTGCTTTAAAACATGAACTGGTATTTGAGAAGGGAGATGCTTAGCCTTGAGATAGCACAAGTGAAAACGTACCAGGAATCAGGACAAGAAGCTCCTAGGAAGGCTGGGGGCAAGTGGGATGTCAGCTTGCTGCCCGTTACCTGTATCGGTGCTGCTTGATAGAAATTCATCAGCATAAAGGCAAGCATCTCTTTCAGAAGTCACGAGCTCGACCAGCAAAACCCTTTACTGAAGAGGACAAAACTTGATGCCTTGGGAATTGGGGAACCTGTGCGTCAGCTCTCAACCCCACAGTGACCAGGAGCTCATCGTGCCAGATCACCAGAACCTTGTGCTAGAAAATGTAAGTGAATGGTTTGACCACTGCAGACCCTTCCCCTATTAGTGTAAAACACAGGACCCCTTGAAAAATGCAATTAAGCAACCACCCAGACCTCAGCTAAGGAAAATCCCACTGTCACAGCAGCCTCCTGCACTCGTCCACACCAGCGACCTCCTCTCACCAGCTCATCTCCTTCACAGAGCCTCAGACTTGCCAGCTCCCAGATACTCAGAAGCTACACACAGTAGTAGCAGCACTCGCAGAAGCCAGTGTGATAAAAAATGCACCAGCTTTTAATATAAATAACAATATAAAATTAAAGGGACACCAACAGGGGTTCATAATTACAAGCTATTGATTTATTACCGTAACGAGGTCCCTTTGGGGAGATATGATGAGCTCTCCTTTTTGGGAGATGCATCCTCATGGGCAATTCTCCTCTGAGTCTGCACAGGGCCCTGCAGAGAAGGCAGCCAGGCCCAACTGCTGGATTGTGCTTTTAGCTAAAGATAGCGATGAAAACAGACGAGGTAGGCTGTGGCGAGCACGTAGAAGAAAACAGAAACACCACCTTTTAAATAGGGTCATTCTTCTGGAACTGGCAGCAGCACACCTTCAGGCCAGCACAGGCACATCAGCTTGTCCGTTCTCAAAGCAGAAAACCCTGCGCTCTTTAATTATGAAATACAATCTTCCCTTCAGTCCACTTGGCTTTTATTGCCCCAATCCCCATCTGCAGTCCAGCTGACCTAATAGAGGATTTTTCCACCCTACAACACACAGCTTGAATTCTCTGTTTTAACATCAATCAGGACGCACACTACTCTTCCTCTTTTTCACCTATCCTCCCAATTTTTGTTGCTGCCTACCTAGTTGTGCAAGACTGAAGTTTCCCTTTCACAATGGTGTTCAACGAAGGTGAGTTTCTTCCAAGTTTGTGCAAAAATGGCTTTTCATTTTGAAGAGGTTCACCTGCCTTACCTCATCACTTGCTGCCAAGGTCACGACAACTGCTTTATCTCAGCATTTCTGTGCGTTGCCAATAAAAGACAGGACAAATCTCTTCTGTGAAATGATTATAAGCTGGAGCATGAAGGGAACATTCACTGCTCAGAACAAGGCAGCAGCAAGCCACGCGCTGGCCTAAGGCCTTTGCTCTGTAAGAGTCTTTGTGAATGTGAAACCAGTGTCTCCCTCATTCATTACTCTTTAAAACAATAGCTTAATTGCCACCAGCAAAACTTACTTGCTTACTACAAACCAGATAATGACTTCACTGGCTTCCAGTCATGCTCTTCAGGAGCAAGTTAAGTTTCAGATGCTTCCATTCTGGCTCGCTCTCCTTCATTTAACAACATCCCATGGATAATTCACTGAGTAAAACACAACATGCTTTAAAATGGGAACTTTTCTCCATCAGTTGCCTACCAGAAGTTACCACTGCCCCCTACTCAGTGCGGAGGTTCCACAGTGTGGAATATCCAGTTTTGGGGCCCTCAGTTCAAGAGGGATGTCAAGGCACCGTTCAGGGTCCAGTGAAGATTTATGAGAAGGGTCAGAGCCTATCATGGCTCCTGCAAGGAGTGCTGAGGGATAGGGGCTGGTCCTTCCCTCACTAGACTAAACTGAGTGATCGGATTAGGTGTCAGATACAATCTGAAGAGGAGCTGCCAAGATTGTTGTGTCAAATGACCACTTCTCAGCAGCAGCGTTAAGGTGTAACATGAAGCAACAGCCACAGCTTGGAGGTTCGGGTTGCACGCTGAAAAAAAATCTTTTCTACACGAGGGACAGGGTGACCCTCGGGCAGGTTACCCAGAGAGGCTGTAAATCTGTCTCTGGAGGTTTTCAAAACTTGGCACAGCCACAGCGGATGTAATCCAGCGACAGTGACAGCGCAGCTTTGAGCAGGGGGTTGGATCAGATGACCTCCAGAGGTCCTGTACAACCTGCACTTCTGTCAAATACCTTTGCTTTGTTCTGTTTTTCTGTCAAGCAGTGGGAAATCAGCAGCACAAAGAGCACAGTTACAACAAAGACCCTACGCTGATGCTGAATGTTTTCCTGGATTCTCAGACCCACGCACACAATTTCTTGAATAATTGGAATAGTGATTGTGCTGGGACACTTTAAAGAAAAAAAAAAAAAAGACCATGACCTTCCTTTCCCCTCTCCCTACAGACTAAAAACCCCAAGCCAAACCAGAACTGTGAGTTTGTCAAAAGACAGAAACCCCTTCTTGCTGTAGGCTACGTACAGATGCTTATAAACAACTTATAAAAATCCAAAGCCTCTGGAGTGACCTCATTTTGGCAGATCTGAGACTTTTTGTGATCTATACTAAGCTGTGATGATTGTCTGCATTACTGACAGAAAATGCAGTCTCTCACGAGTCTGAAACACCCTTGTATTCTTTAAGCTGATTATTGAAAAGCTATGAAACCACACGGGTTAGAATTTGCTTTTTTAAGAGTAGATTTGAAGATTTTTGTTCGTGTGGAGGAAGGGAAGAGGCGAGGGGAGGGGGAAAAATAAGTCTTGCTACAGCTTTTTGAAGCACAAACCATTTCCTTCCTGCTGCATAACCAATGAAAAGCCTGTGGAATACAATGACCAGATGTCTCGTAGTTTCTGCTTTCCATTAGGTGTCTTTCTGATGCTGTTCGTGCATCTACCTCTCTTCTTCTAACAGCTAAATTGTTCCACATCCCACCTGATTCCTGGTTCTGAGTCAGTTTTGTTTTCCCTGTAAACCTGAGCTACAGAAAGGCCCAGGAGATAAGAGCAGGCCTACGAAACACGTTGCTAAAGTTAGTGGATGTGCGTAGCTCCCCTAAGACAGGCTAACAAGCCGTATTATTCCAAGAGATAAAAGGCTCGGGGCGTCACCAGCAGCTCACTTCATTAACTGTTCTGTTACCAGCATGCAGGCAGACGGCCTCAAGGACAGAATCCCACCTCCCTGCATTAGGAGCTATGGAAGGAAACAAGAAAGAACATATCTAAGTTTACAATACCAAGCCTTTTAGACTTCCACCCTTTTTTTCAAGAGGTTGCTGGTGTGTCTGGAGCTACCCAGCCTAGTTAACGGGTCTACAGCACCAGAATATCCCAAATTGTTCACGCTAACACCATCCAGACCCAGCTTTCTTGGGCACTCGTTGCCATCTGCCTGCTTGTTGTACAAAATTACAAAGCCGCTGCCTGCTGGAAGAAGGGATCACAGAACACATCCAGGTTTTTCTCTCCAAGGTATAATCACCTTATTAAGAAAAATATCAAGACAAGCCCTCAGAACGAGGGTTGGGAGGAGGGTTAGGCAGTGACTCAGTGAGTCCAGGGCTTACAGCTGGTTTCTAGGTTTACAGACGCTCTGCATGCTCCTCTGCACCTGGCAGCAGCCTTCCCGGCTGAAATTAAATATAGAAGCAAGGAACAAACTCCCACAAATACACGCTCTGCTAGTTTTACACCGCCTGCTTTAATGGATCTTGCTAATTAACCAAGATAATAAATACTTAGTGGACATGGCAGAAATATGCAGGAGAAACACTGGGTTGGTGTCTCACCTCGTTGCCTCCAAAGCAGCAATGGGTTTTCTGGACTTGTTCTCCCCATCCCTAGAAAGCCTCACACCTATCAGCAACAGCCCAACAGCAGGGACACTCTCTAGAAGAAAGGCCCAGGCTGACCTTGTGCATCTCTGGCAGATGTACAGGATGCTCAGACAGCTCCTGAGGGGTCCTAGCTTAAAGGACAAAGTTGTGCATGGTGAGCTGGGTACATGAAGGGCCAAGACCATTGCTTGAAGGAGAAAGTCTAGGTAGTAGCAGGGACAGAACTTCATTTCCCCTTCTTAAATCCTCCTGTAAGAAGAACAGGCTATCAGCACCCTTTACTAAGTGAAAAAGGAACATCAGAAGCAGATGCTGCTAAATTAGATGGCCATTTCTTCCACACCTTACCAGTGACATTTGGCTTCTAACAGAAAGACTGCAAGTTTGCTGCAACTAAGAGATTTTTTCTTACAGAAACTGAGTCAATTCAGAGCCATTCTCACGCGTGCTATAGAGAAACTACACTCTTCCGATAATCTTCTTCAGCAAGAATAGGCAAGAGTTCATAAATTCTTACTGTTTTACTAGAAGTCATAACGAAACGCCCCCAGAAGGCAGCAACCAACATCCATATTGGATTTGTTTTGGCAGCAGCCCGTAGCACAAGCATTCTTCATTACACAATAAACTCCCACCCATTTAGACCACTGTACAGAACAAAGGTTGGGGTGGTTGAACAACTTCCCAGAAGTTGCGAGGCTCCTGCTGCCTTCCAACACTCATCGCTGAGCTGTTGCCACACACAACAGGTACACAGTATACTACCCTGACCTCGTGTCACCCAGTCTCAAATGTTGGCTACTATTTTTAACAGAAGCATGTCTGTGGCTTACAATCTCTTGAAATATTAGTATCAGCCAGAAGAAACTGGGAGGGGAAAAGCTGAGAGAGAACAAAGCAAGGGAGTCTTTCCTTTAAATTATAATTATTTTTTTTTAATGCTGTAGAGTTGTGTTCTGAGGATGGCAATGCAAAAGATGTGGCTATGCCAAGGAACCCACTATCTTAAACTCTCTGGGTTTTCCAGATTGAAGAGGATGTGAAATAATCAACTCCTCAGACAACAGCAGAAGGAAAAGGGATACACCTCTGTTTTCACATCCCAGCACCTTTTGAGGAGAGCTACTTACACCTTCCTGCCAGTTCCAGCGTTTGCCATCGCGTCTGTGGCTAAGCTTGGAAGCCAGATCGCCTGCATTGCTTCTTCCTGCTGAAGGCAGCAGATATCTGACAGTGAAACAAATCTTTCCTGCCCTAGCTCCCTCCCTGCTACTCCAAAGAAGGGAGGACATTTCCACACCAGCTTACACACCCCAGCATTCCCATACCCCAGACCTACTTGCACAATACTTGCAATATTTCACAATGGAAAAATGCAAGAAAAGGCGTTCTTAAAGAGCAGGAAAATAATTAGCTCGTTGTATCATCGTCAATTACTGAAGGGGAGGTTGAACCGCTAGCTGGCTTTGTGTTGCTGCCATCCAGAATAGCTAAGGATTTGGGGAGGGGGTTCGAAAAAGTAGATAAAATATCTCTTCTGGAGAAGCTCTTCAATATGTTTTGATGATAATCAGCATTTTCTTCTATGTCTGGAAAGAAAAGCAGAAGAAGAAAGAGACTAATTTACAGTGCACAACTAACCAATTTAAATAACGGAGCCCTCCAAGGCATGTCTTCTATCAATGATGATAAAACCAATCACAGTTTTCGCATCAGCAGCTTACACAAATTAGTCATCTATCAACAGAACAGTATGCTCGCATAAAGCAAAGATGTGGGGTGTATAAATATCAACCCAGAAAGTAACTAGACCCCCTCAATGAGGCACAGAAAGTACAAACAGATGCAGGAGGTCCAACCTAATCAACACAGGTATTTCAACAGAGTGGCTAAACATTAGTTCCTACTTTCCACAGGTGGTAAGAACATGTTATTTCAAGATGGGTTTGCTACAGGTGCCATCTAGGCTGTAGGAAACACAAGTAACAGCAATATGGATCAGGTAAGGATTCTTGGAGGTTTTTTTTTAGTTAGTTTGTGAAGTAGCAGCTGCTGATGTTCCCAAACACAGGGCAGATTTCCAGCTGCTGGGGATTAAGATGGCAGAAAGCTGCCTGGCCCTGTGACCTACTATCCTGCATTAGCAGGGCAGAAAGGAAGGCAAATGCTTTGAGGAGCTTTCCTTCACAGATCTGATCTTTGCTATAACCTTCCAAATCCTACCAGGCAGCATCTGCTACCTTCTCAGCAATTTAAGGGCACTGTTTGAGACACTCGAACACCACAATGCTCAAGCAGCCAACCGAGGCAGAACACAGCCGTAAAACTGAAGTCTTAAAATAAATAAATAACAGCACTATAATAAATAATAATAATATGACAGATGTCAGATTCCCTTGCTTGGCTCACTTCCTCTTCAGATGGGTGCCTGGTCCCACAGCCAGGCACACACGATGCAAGAAGGAGGGTGAATATACTGGAAGTGCCCCTGGGGATCACAGCAATGGGAACTCCACGTTGCACAAGAGGACTAACGTCACACTGACACAGTTTCCCTAAGCCATGCCTTCCGCAACAAAAATGAAATAGTGGGAAGAAAGGGTTCAGGTCTAGAGCAGGCCCACAGGGAACAGAAAGCGAAACAGGCCACACACAACTTCTTAGGCCACCAGGTACAACCCACAGCCTCCACATGTCGTCCTTCAAAGCCCTACTTCTCACATATCTCACCTCTATGTTTCTTCTCCTTACCATTTCTTTACCACATGGCAAGTCCATTTTTCCTTTCCCTCCAGAGCACCCCAGCCACAGCTTTCCAGGCAGGGCCTGTGCTACCTCCCTCCCATGTCTGGCCTCCCATAGCACTGAGGCCACTGCTTGAGCTCACACCCCAAAGGTAGGCAATGATGTTTGAGAAATTTAAGTCCCAGGTCAAGAAGGGAGCTGTTGTCCCCCGTCTCGGTGGCCTCTCCACCCCACCAACCTCACAAAATAATCCAGAGCCTAATAGATAATACCAGTACCTACAGGCCTACAAGAAAGCTGGAGAGGAGCTCTTCATCAGGGAGTGTAGTTATAGCACAAAGGGGAATGGCTTTAATCGAAAAGAAGGTAGGTTTAGACTAGACATAAGGAAGAAATTCTTCACTCTGAGGGTGGTGCTCAAGAGGCTGTAGGAGAGAGACCAGAATTAACAGCCCGTTAATTGCGATGCTGCACAGATGATCATTACTTACCAATGATAATGCAGCACTACAGCTGTAGAAAGCAGTCATGTGCTTTAAGTGTTTTTTAACTTAAGGAATTTGGAAGGATTTTCTAAGGATTGGGAAGGATTTGTAGAAGGTTTGTCATAGTCAATTTTCAAGTCTCTGTATCCTTGGTTCACAAACGGGAGTCCACCAGGCAGTTTTTTGGTTTCCAAACAGTTAACCAGAAACGCTCCTTCAGCCAGGAGGGGTCAGCTGGCTGTCCCCCTGTAACTGTGCCAATAATTTTGCTTTTTTTACTAACTCCGTGGCACGCTGCCAAGCAGGAATTCAAGTTTGTCACAGTTCTGCTGACATTTAATTTTTGCTTCTCAAATTCCCCCTCCCTCCACCTTTTTATTTTGCCAAGATAAGCTTACTAGATAATACGAATCAATCTTAACTCCTTGCTGCCTTAAATGCAAGCATCAGGACTTCAGCTCACAAAAGCAGCCGTGTCACAAGGAACCTCTTTTCCATCCTACCTCCAAAATACCATTGATAGCACACCTAGGAACCAGAGGGGAGGACCTGGATATCCTGCGGTTGGATTTGGACCCAGGAGCTGTCGCTCACCCTCAGAGCTGCCCCCCTGCCTGCAGCCCAGCCAGCTGGTGCTGTGATCCAATTAGTTCTCAGTCACTGAGCGGATTTGGATGGGGAACTAGGGTGCTGTAGGAAGCAACACTGGCAAGACAACACTTTCCAGTTCCTAATTAATTTTTTTAAGAGTGATTGGCAAGTTATGTTGATGGAAAAAGCCTTCGTTTCTTGAGCTAAGCAAGTTACCATCTGCAGAGCCATACTGCTTGCAGACATCTCAAGCTGAGCACCTAGAATCCAAGATGCGATGGCCACCGTGAAAAGTTTCGTTGAACTACAGGTGCTGCAATCTTCTGCACAGAATGGTTACCAGCCTCAGCAGCTGAGGAGGAGTCTTCCAACTAGGTAAATGTGCTCCTGTCTGCTTACACCCTTCCCACCTTCACCATCAAGCAGCTAAATTACTCCTCAGCTCCTGTTGTGCAAGGAGTTCCTCTGCATTTAAGGAAGAGGGATGCATTTTAGAAGGCTTTTCACATGCACCTGCCTCTCACCACTGACCACAGACAGTGATTAAGGGCCTGAATGATTACTTTAGACTCTAAATCCTTCCGTAGATAAAGCTAATCAAGTTAAATCCTACACACTCACTCAGTCTACTATAACCTTCTGATCCTGCTGGTCAAATCCAACCAAAATCCACATTTGAAAGAGGAACTAATTGCTCGGTGGTAACCGGCTTCCCCTACATTTTGTGAAGACAACCAGATTAGAGACCCAGGGTCCAAATATCTGAAAGCTCACCCTTAATTCTTTACCTTGTCAGCTGACTTCTTTAAACAGATGTATCGATCCAATATAAAATATGACAGGAGAGAAAGATTATTGGTGAAGCGAGGGGAAGGAGCTGTACTATATACAAAGTGGTAGAGAGCACAGTGGCTGTCCCTGATGGACCAAATCTACTTGTCCACCAGCTGTGTTTAATCCCAGGTACACCCAGACATCAGCAGCAAAGACACTGTTGCACAGCCATGCCTTCATGTTTTTCCAAGCTTTTTGTGACAAAAGGGTCCTTTTAGGTTAAGTACGCCAACAAAATGAAAGGCAGAATTCGTCGTAAAGCTAAATCAGGGAAAGTCACCCAAGGGGAAGGAAGATGAGTGCACCCTTTCAGTGTGTTGCTCTCTGAGCACTTGTTACAGATGGGTCCCTCAGTGAGTGACACACATACATATGACCTAGCATAGATCTTTCCTCTCTTTTTGCCTCAGGCAAGCTTTTCAATGCTCTTTTGTAAAAGCTAGACAGGGCAGGGGGTGGAGGGGAATACCACAAAGCAAAAACATGTTCCTCCCAAAACAGGCTCAGCACTCAAGCTGAGCAAAGCATCCACACCTACTCCCACTCTGAGCCAGTACTAGGGACTGAAACATCACTTCTCACTCTGCAAAAAGAGCTCAGTAACGGGAGAGAAGGCTTCGTTAAGAGCAACACCCCCAGGGCTTTTATTCTGGTAAGGGTCACTACAGATGCATAGGTTTTTGTACTTGTAGGGATGGGGAATACTTTTTTATCTGACTTTTTTTTTTTCCATCAGAAGCAAAGCAGGGAAGTCAAGTTCTCCTCTTCAGTCTGTCCCTGGGCTCCCAAGTGATGATGTATGGGTAACAGTGTTTTAATGGCACCTTTCACCCTAAAGTGCTTTTACTGCCCTTAATGAACTCAGCCTCACAGCAGTTTGACAGCTCTATTTTATACAGAAAACGAGATAAAAATGAAGTAACATATTTAAGCCATGCAGCAACACAAGATCAACTCTGAACAGCCCGGTGACTTACACAATAGACCACACTTGTTTTAGCACAGCATCCTGCCCCAGTGCACGATACCACTAGTGAGGTAACACACTCCTCAAGCTCTTACCACACGCTCAGACACTATTGCATAGGAGCTTTCCAGACCCAACCCTGCAAAATGCTAAGTCAACCGTGGCTTAAGACACTCCTTACCTCAGAGGCTCAAGACGTACACTTGTTTACATTATTAACGTTTGCTGGCAATGTCACCCTTCTCCCCCATTACATTTGGGGAAAAAAAGAGGCCAATTTTCAGACTAGTCACATAGGGAAGCAGGACCTTATAGGTCCCTTCCAACTCGGGATATTCTGTGATGCCATTACAGCGTAAGTCAAAGAACAACCTTAAAAAGAAAATATGCCAAATGCAAAAAAGTCCTTGCAGTAGAACAATAAAATCTGATTAAACAACTAATTTGGATCAAAATGCTCTGAAACAGTAGGGTACCCCTGTAGTCAACATGAGAGACCCACTCTGAGACCCAACAAGGAACCACAAAGTCGTCTTTGGAGAAGTTGCACGAAATCTTCATGGTCAAGAGCAGCAGCTCGCTCTTGCTTCAGCCTCAGCAGAAGCTGAATATTACTGCTTTTGTGCCAACAGACAGCATCCTGATTCCCCGTGCCACCGCTTCGGAGGACAAAGCACTGCAACGGCAACACCAAGGGCCCATTGTTCTGCCAGAGCAAAGTTCCACCCTGAGACAGACCACGCTGAAATTCTCTTGGCACATGTTACACAAGCAAGATGCTACAGGACTCTTGCATGGGAGAATTCATTTGTTTTGAATTCCCCACCTCCTGCCAACACAGGATTGCACAAGATGGGGATAAGGGTGAAGAGACGAAAGGACTCACGATCCTGAAGCTTCTCCAGGGAGTACTTGACTCGAGGACGTGTTGTTTTTTTTTTTTTTCCTGGCCCCACATCAGTGCCCTTGTACCATTTTAATGTGTTTTATTTTAATAGCTTAAATAATATTTCCAGAAGAGAATCACGTTGGTGCCATGAGAAAGCAACCTCCTTGGTTTCACTAAATACAGCTTTTATCAGATAACTTGCCCTACAACTGGCATCTTAAATGCAAGCAACTCTGGACAACTCCTGCATTTCTGCCAAACTAGGTTTCTCTAATTATGCAGTTCTTTGTTCCCAGAAGACTTCAATTTACAGGCCTTATTTTTTACTTCCCTTTACTGAGAACAACAAACAAAAATTTACACTTCCCTTTCTCTTACAAGCACAGCAGTGCAATTTTATCCCTCATTGTTTAATTAAAGCTCTTTCAGCTACACAGAACCTTTTGTCTGGGCTTTCAGAAGCAGGCTAATGGCTCTGAAATAGCTGTAAAGACAGCAGGTAGGAAAGCAACTTCATAAGCTACGTGTTTTTCTAAACTTGAATGGAAAGATATCGAGCTGTTCCCATGATTTCTTCACAATTTTAGGAATCAAAGTGTTACAGAAAGCTGTCAGGCTTACATCTAAACACACTAATATTCTGGTACTTCCATTTCATATCCCCACCCAATTTGCTCCCAAATAAACTGAACTTTCCTAGACTAAAGAAAGACTACAAAAACTCTTTGGGCAGATGCCTTACTAACAACTGATACCAATCTTTCCAATCTCCCCATTTCCAGAAAAATCCTCTGTTCACTGTCCTTCAACACCAACACTCTTTGCCCTCATATTTTGTATTTCAAGGTTTTATTAGTCAAGGAGCCAAAGGGAAATCAGAGGTGATCTTTCAGCTCTTTCTCCTGAGCGGGTACAAAGAAAGAGCTCTGTTCCACGACTGGCTCCATAACACAAAATGCAAAAAAGTCAAATGAATGGTAGGAAGGGGAAATCAGGGATAAGTAGCATTTAAACTTAGCTAATGACAAAACGAATTGGGAGAAAAATAGGAGAAAAATATGGTATTCTATAACAAGCCCAAGGCAAGTGTAGTGATTTTGCCAGTCTCAGGACTCGAAGCTGTTTCAGTTTTTTAGTGCTCTCATAAAGCACCTTTGAATTAGTATGACCAAATCGATCTCAGAAGCAGCAGAGATATAGGAACAAGAAATTTCACTTTTAGGACATAATCTCCTGCCAGCTTCAGGACAGATGACAACGTTCACTGCTCACACTGCCTGATGTTACAAACCTCAAAGTCATCCCATTTTTTGGTACTGCAGAGTATGGATTTCTACCATTGACTTTTCCAAGTATAACTCCTGAAGTCCTGTGCGTTCTGTACCTTCCACAGCTATTTATAGTAAAAGTAAAAAAGTATGAGATCATATGTGAGGCAGGGTCAGTTTTGTTTTGTCATTGTACATACTAATTAACACAATATAAACAATCAACTCCTTGTTCTTACATCGTTACCAACTTACTCTCTTCCTCCAGATCACTACTACTGGTTTATCTCTACCCCAGGCACTAGGCCCTGTGAGCAAGGACTGCTTTCAGGACAGTTACAGATGAGCAGTAGATACCACACTTTGCTTGGAAGCAGACTTTACTTTTTACCATGCTTTTACTAGTCTCAAGGATTAAGTCTAATAACCCCCACACATCATCTTCACTGCTTGAGACAACAGCTCCAAATAAATGCTGTGCAATTTAAAGGACAAGCAAAGTCCCTATTTTCTTGTGGGACACACCTCATCAGCCCAATTCCTGCTTCATCAGCTTTCAAAGCATAAAGCTTGCATTCACACCTCACTTTTCTGCACCCTGCTCCAAGGATGTATTCTTTTCCCTCCCCCTTCTTCTATTACTTGGTGAGTTTACTTTCTGCCTCCTGGCATACACCAACGCTCACCCCCCTACATATTTTTATAAGCAAAATCCTCCTCCTGTCTTTTTTTTTTTTTTCTTCTCAACACCTTTCACATGTTGCCCCACCTCTCTTTCACTTTTCCCATGAACACAATCACATCCTGGTTACCCAGCTACCGATTACAACACACACATTTCCAGCTCAGCACAGAAGCAGCAACCCCAAGCAACACTTCCCCCTCCTTCTGCCCTCCCTGCCATGAGAGAAAATAGCAACAGTACTCGAGGACAGCCTCTCCCTGGAAGAAATAAATCATGAAAAAGCCTCAGACACCAGCAGAACCCATCAGAGATGCCAAGCAGAAGCACTCCCCAAGCTATCACGTATTCAACTCTCAGCTACTTTGTCCTTTAGGTGAGGAGCTCCTTGACATCTCACAAGCTTCCAGTTGCAGCTTTTTATCCGCTCAGCGTTTTGCTTTAAGGAAAAGTAGCCACACAAGGCCTACACTATATTTCCAAACAATTATAGCTGTTGATAGGACAGAGCGAGGCTCTGAAAGGCCATTCGTAATGAGGAGAGAAGAGCACGAGCTTGCTGCTATTCATAGTTCACGTCTGCTGTAGCTGTCCGTGGCCTGAAGAATATGTGCAGCTGTGGCTGTGAAGAAACACACTTTGCCATCAATTCACACGGCCAACGTGCAACTCAAGACACAGACGGTGTCAGCCGAGTACATACACTTAGGACGTTATTAATAGCAGGGGAGCGCTGCAATCACTGTGTGCTCTCCAGCAGAAGCTTATAAGGCAGAAAGTTCTCACCTGCCTGGCCACCCTCCGAGCTTCCCAGTAAGGTTTAGAGTCTTCTACAGCTTTCCCAATCTTCTTCACCAGCTCATCCAGTTTTACCGTTGCTTCCACCAGCACAGAGCGGAACTTCTGGCGTGCATCCTTTGAAACGTTGCAGAGCAGGGAAAAGGGAAGAAAGGACAAAGATTAGAACTTTAAACTTTAGTTCTGCCCATTTGTTCCTACCTTCAGGATGTTCTTCAGAGAGACAGCTTCTATACAAAGCCCACAATAGCCTGTGCTAGTCGTCACCTCTGGTAGGATTTCTCAGGGAGGAATAGCTAGTAAATGACTTGGTGGGGGAGCAAATCAGGGTGTTACAACTTCTGAGAGAGAGTTAAGTGGCAAAGACATCTCATTTACTGCACCATCTCATAGTTCAGGGTTGCTCAGGAACATGCATTACCTTCACAGAAATGAGAGTCTGTCCTCACGCTTTCCAGAGGACACGTACTAGAAGTCTCCCTGAAACTGCTTTACAAATTTTGAAGCTAGATATTTACTAAGGATTTTCAACACAATTTCCAGAATCCTTCTCGCTGAGCCTCTCCTTTCAGTAAACAGAACTGGGCCTAACCCCACTGAGCAAGCTGGCACTCGGATGGGACCGGCATCTCTTCAACCTTAGCCTGTGTCCCAGCTCCAGCAGCATCCCCCAGCAGAGACACCACTTCACAACGTGGATGAGGATGGACAGGACCTGCTTTCTGCAGGAGGAAGAACCAGACCCATCCCACGTGGCAGTGGGATGTTTTCAAGTGGGCTCCTCTTTCTGTTTCATAAATGCACCCTACTTACTTCAAGAGCAGCAGCAGCTTTCAGCTTTTCATTGCAGAAAGATTTTCCAGCATCAAAGCCCATCTTTTCAGCTATACTTTGTATCAATGGATAAGGACTTCTACTTTCCATTTGATTATTATTTATTATATTTAAGTGAATTCCAGCTACTTCCAAACTAGATGAGTTGCCCTTTTTATGTAATTATCTTTTCAGCTTATCTGCAGCAACTTCCATACCCTCAAGCAGAGCGATCCTGATTTCCATCTCAGCATCCAGCACAAACTAAATCAATGGGATTGTTGCAGAGGGATGCAAATACAGGCTGGGACACGGCCCAGAATTTAAGGAGACCAAGATGAAGGGCCATGTGAGCTCTTGACAAGCTTCGTAATTCTAATTAGAGAGCAGGATTTAGGCAGACTGCTGGAGTGACACGTTGATAAATCAGGAAGCAGCTGGCTTGAAGAAGTGCTCTAATTCAGGAGGCTTTTGTCATTACTGCTGAGGATTTCTAGAATGCACAACTGTTTATTCATTGGAAGAACTAAAATACATCGGAGCCTACTACTTTGCTCACAGAAGCAGAAAAATCTGCAACAATACATTAGTTTTACAGAAAAAGAAACATACTTCAGTAAAAGCTGCTCTCATTCCATTTTAGTCTTCTCTAAAACCTTAATCAGCATCAGTCGTATTTTTTTTTTTTAGTGTAAATTGCTTTGGTTTCTTAAAGTGCTCCAAATTATTCTAAGAAAATACTTAAATGGGTAGCAGGGCCAAAATGGAGAATTAAACGCACATTAACTTACTATTGACTGGATTGGAGTTCTTAAAATGAAATAGTTTCTCAGTGATAGTATGAAGCGTATCTTTCAAACAACATCTACCAAGTCAATGAGTTTCTTAATGAGAACAAGTTAGATACTTCCAATTAAAGTAGTGGATGATACACGGTTCACTGCTCAGTATGAACTTCACGAGAAACTGAAACAGGACTGCACGCATGATGACGATATTGCAAGAAAAATGCTAAGTACTGAAGTATATTTCACAAGAAAACATTTTCCTATAAATGCCTAAATAACATTTAAAAATTCACTTCTAGATTAATGTACCTAAAGCTTTGGTTTTCAGTTTGTGAAAGCTGTGTGGTTGGATACTAGTTGTGGAAAGTGAATAATTAGAGAGAAACAGAGAGATACGCAGCGATTTACCAAAAAAAGCAGTTTGCACGTCCAAAGAAAAGCACTTGGAACAAAGAGATCTGTCAACAGCAACTGTGTATTATCGCTAACAAATCTGTGCTTAGAGACCTGCCCCAAAATTATTCATGTAATTACATCTACACTTAACCAACGTGAAAAAGACTTATCCAAAAGGAAGAGAGAAGAGGCAATAAAACCCCAAGAATACCACGCAGAGAGCAGTCCCACAGGAACATCTGGATCCACGGACCTCCCACCAACTGGGATGAGGTGCATACAAATCACAAAGCTGTAACTAATCCTCTAACAGGCACAGGTCTTGTAAACACTTAAGCAGGAGTTAAACCACGGACACAGCCCCACTGAACAGGATAGTTACACAGGATGGGGAGTTTCAGCTGAGGGACACACAGGAGTGAAGCCGCAGTCCTTACTTCCCCCCAGATGATGCCAGTTTCCTATTTTGAAGCTTCACACGGGGTCTCCCATCCTCATTTTTCCTATGGAGAGGAATAATGAGTAACAAAACGCCCCAGGAACTTTACACCCGTGTCATCTGCTACGTGATGTATTTAAAATGACATCTTTATTCCCAGGCTCCCGATTGCCACGAGCTCAAGCCTGCAGGCTCCGCTACCTTCTGCATGAGAGAAAAAAACAGATGCTGACACTCTGCTTGGATCAGCCCTGAAGCCAAAGGCTCCCAGCCACCTCCTTCAGACACAGCAACTGGGAGCAGAGCTCTCTGAGAAGCAGCGACACCAAACCCAAGAGCTGCCCTTAACTTCAGCCCTCGCTACACCACAAGAGCAAGCGGTTCCCATCACAAACCCACACAGCACAGCAGCCCCGCCACGTGCTGCCACAACACCTGCAGAAGTCAGGTCCCTCGGGACAGCACAAAACTCCTCCGGTGGGCACCACCAGGGAGGTTTAAGTAAGAAATACAGGTGCAGCAGCTATTTTTACTCCTGGTTTGAAACCAGGGGGGTGAGAAGTACCAAGGCTTCTGCACCACGTGCAGCAGGAGCGTTGGGCTTGCTGCACCTGCCTCTGGCATCGCAGTCTTACTAACCAGGCTCTGACACAGGTGTTTGTCATGCACATGCTCCAGCGGGCACAGAGCTTCGTGCATCATGTGCACAACTGCAATTTACTTCTCCACATCTTCTTTTAGTGGCCGCAAGAGCTCCGCTTCCTCCCTGGAAATCCTTCGCCTTTTTCTCCCACGTGGTTGATTTTACAAGGGCAGTTTTAGGGAGCGTGCCAGACCTCCGTCCCTTAAACACTTTTGTTGCAAAAAAAGGTGGAAAGAAACAAAACTAAAGTTCTGCACTTCACACGCACCTGCTGAAGGATAAAGTGTGCTTGTTTTGCTTTCTGATGAATGACGGCAATGAGCTAGTGTTAGATGCCAGGTGACAGGCAAATCACCATCTCTGCCCATCAAAGGAAATGGGTATCCTCAAACCCTTTTCTTTCTCTCTCCAGCTATTAATTTGCCATTTAAGAACAATATAAATCGATATTTGGAAGTTGTTTTAACCTCCTGCTTGCGGACAGGTAGAGACTACAAATACAACCTGATTTTTTTTTTGCCTTTTAGTCCTCTTAGAAAAAGGCCAAGTGAGGTGGGCAGGGAGAGGAACCGGGTGCTCCTTCCAAAGCAGATTTTCTCTGCTGAACTCCTCCTCCCTTCAGATAGAAGCCCTTTTCTGCTTCAAGGCTGTGAATCAAGCAAAGCCCTTTGACTCACTCAGGTGACAAAATCTTTCCAGAGTCAGAGCGGAGGAAGAAGCCTTGCCTTACTCACCCACAGACGAAAAGCAAAAGGCAAAACAACAAAAGCAATGCACAGTCCACGTGCAGGAGCCATTTCCTAAGGAAACAAGCAAATTATAGACGTGGAAAGAGCTGCTAGTGCTGCACAAAAATCCATCACACATGTATATCACACTCTGAAAGACAGCAGCAAAAACGGCTACGGAGCTGCTCCTCCCTTTTCTTCTCTGGGACACTGGAAAATGCTGCACGGGGCTGCTGATAAGGCGGCGGATGTTTCTACAGATAAGCTTCCCCAGCCCGAGCAGGCGTGGTCAGAATGAGATTCCTGCAGCTGACAGGCCATTCTTCTAAAACTTGGAAGGCTGGGGTTTTAAAAAAAAAAATACTTAAAATTCTTATGTGGAACACGGTCAAAATCTCGAGCTTTACCCTGAGAAAAGAAGTATATTGAGGAGGAATTTGATAAAAGGACCCTTCCCCTTTTGAGAGGAGTTTAAATGCTGACAAGGCTCGCAGGGGAAGGAGCAGCACGGCAGATACAACCCTGTCCTGTGACTCTGTACAACACCAACCCAGAGTAACCTTTAGGGTAAACCCAGGCCTAAAATTAGCACAAAGCCTTGCAGATCAGGACCAGAGGATCTAGGCAAGCATAGAAGCAGGATCCTAACCAAGCCCTACCTCCAACAAGCGTGGCTGAATCGAGTTTTCGTGTGCAACCACCACCCCTCAACAAACATTGGCAAGCTCACAGCTCCAGCTGCACAAAAGCTCCCTCTGACATAAACCACACTCTGAGATTGCTGGGATTCCAGCGGTCATGTTAGTGCTACGGGCAGGATTCCTCTCCCCACGATGCTGCCAGAGGGTCCCTCGATGAATCTGCTGCATCTGAACTGCACTTTGGAGAGGTGGTCGAAGGCACGGATGAGTTCACAAAAGTGCATGATTCATGTTATGAGTACATTTGCAACTTCTGATCTGAGCGCTGATGGAGACATTTCCAGCAGGCAGGAAAAAAGCCCCAGTAGTAAAGTGCAGCTCTAACATGCATTTAGTCAAAACGTACTCACATCTCCACTGCAAGATGTTTCCTGCATCTGCTCACAGAGGCTTCAAACAGACAGGAACGCTAGGAAAGCCAAGTGTTAAATCCCCTGGAGGACCTTCATCACCATTTTGCTGTGTCAGTAATGCTCGGCGTTGCACTTAGCGTGAGCAGCGTTAAGGATTTTAAATGAAGGCTAATCAAAGATTCATTAACAGGCAATACATTAATGCAACATGTAACTACCAGCCGCTCAGTGCCCTTTATCAGGGCCACGTGTCCTGAAGAGGCTGCGAGCATCGTCAGGTCAGGATATTTCTCCAGGGTTTAGTGGGATAGGTCAAAAGAGTGAAAAACGAGTAATTATATCAACTAAAAGAAGAGATACAGCCAGCTTCAGCATATCCTCAACACATTCCACACATGTAAAATTTTACAAACATTTCATACCTACAGCTCTTTTGCTGTTAATGGCAACTGGAGAGAGTGGGCACGTGCAGCAGGCCAGCTCAGAGCAACTCGTGCAAGCCTACAGAAGTCCAGGACAGTCTCACAGAAAGCAGATGCCACAAGGCTCCTCTTCCTGCTGATCAGGGAGTACACCAAATCACAAAAATCATAGTTGGTTGGTTTTATTTTCCTAAACTTCCTTCAAAGACATACACCTTCCACTCAAATGCTCCAGTTGCTTTTTCAGATTATTCAGGAAATACTCAGCAGTGGGAATGAATGGACCTCGAAGTAACACCACAAGACGTCGGATGCCGGCTTCCTGTAATATAAATAGCCTAATGATATTGCATTCCCATTAAAGTCAGCTATGACCAGGTATTATTTGTTTCGTATTTTCAATAATGGGATGGAATAGGATAGATAGAACTCCTTTGTTTGGAAGAAGAAAAATAAGCACTACTTCTAATAAAACATCTTGCAATGGCAACACCACCACAAACTAGGAATGGGCAACAAGAGGGGTCTAAAGCAGCTCGTAGCAGTCAAAACAGCAAACCTTCAAAGCCAAATTGGTGTGGCTCTCCCCAAAGCCCACGTTCTTAAGCAGCATTCAAGGACTTGTCTTTGAAACAGAGCAATCCCCATTCTGAATGCCCCCTTCCAAGCTCTGGATTTATCCTACAGAGCTGCTTGGCAGAGCTCTCTTTTTCTGTCTGGAATGAAAATGTGGAATTTTTTTATTGTTATATTGTAGGGGGAGGGGTAAAATATCTTTCCTCCAGAAATGTTCAAGCCCATTTAAAATGCATTTATCAAGATGTATATAAACTTAGGCCTTACATCACCCAACTGCATTTGTCCTCAAGATCAGAGCAGATCAAAAGCAACACAAATCTTCCTGGATTAAAAATGATGCAGTTGCACGATGCTACAAGCTGGCTTCAATCCAGTAAGACTTCAGATGAAAAGTGAAAGGGAAACTTTCATGAAAACATACTGTTGATGGTATCTTAAATTTAATCCATCAAACGTTGCTTACATTGAGTACAATTCAGATCTGCAGTCAACATTTAATAACACGGAGGTAGAAAGCATCGTGTAATTGTTCTCTGTGCTGACACCTAGTATTTCTTAGACTAAGTAAGGTAAACAACAACATAAAACCAAGCTGATGTGGAAATGCTGCTATTTCATTTACAGTGATATATCCAAGGGCCTTTCAGCCTTTTAGAGCTCAGCATGTGTCTCTCGCGTAGTAGCTACAAATCTCCAGACTCTACAAACACTTGAACACATGAATAATTTCAATCAAGCAGTAAAATCCCATCTTCAAGTCATTGGGATTTACTTCATGAGGATGCATTTGCATTATTATTACTATTCTATCTGCTTCATAATATGTCCTCAGCACAAGGTTACGACAAGATTAATGAAATCCAGGCAACTATCCATGGCACCATCTTTCAATTTCAGTACCTCAGCATGAAATAAGGAGATTGCAAAGACTTATCTATATATAGATATATAGATATAAATATAGCTAGCACTGCTCCCGAGGAGACTCGGGGCCAATTTAATTGGGACTGTTGTAACTAAACAGATCCGCTAGCATGCTGTGTGTTTTTTTGTTGTTTTTTGTGTGTTTTTTTTTTTTTTTAAGTTCACTCCTAAAATTTAAATCAACGTAGTGACACAGAACAGTTTTCACAGCTGAAATATAGTTTAATTTCGCATAACAAATAGTCCTCCGTTCTGCTAAGCTTATTTGTCAATAAATTCGCGATCTACATGCCAGAAAGCACAGAAAATGGAAAGAGGTAGGAAGAAGAAGACAGCCACGTGACGAGTTCAGGGACCGCTGCATCCTGCCTGGTCAAACAGAACAGTTCAGTTGGATGCGACCTGCAGAGATCATCGAGTCCAACCGCCTGACCACTTCAGGGCTAACCAAGAGTTAAAGCATGCTGTTGAGGGCATTGTCCAAATGCCTCTTGAACACAGACTGGCTTGGGACATCAACCGCCTGGCCAGGCAGCCTGTTCCAGCGTTTGATCACCCTCACAGTGCAGAAATTTTTCCTCATGTCCAGTCCAAACCTCCCCTGGAACAGCTTTGTGCCATTCCTTCACGTCCTGTCCTCAGTGACCAGGGAACAGAGACTGGCACCTCCCTCTCTGCTTCGCCTCTTGGCCTCCTCTTCTCCAGACTGAACAACCCAAGCGTCCACAGGACGTGCCTTCCAGCCCATTTACCAGCTTTGTTGCCATCCTCCAGATACTTTCAAGCACCTTGACATCCTTTTTATACTGTGAAGCCCAGAACTGCATACAATATTCAAGGTGAGGCCACACCAGTGAGCTGTCACACCACCAGCTTCCTAACTATTATCTAGTTGCTGCTCTGCTTGGTGCGTACAGTGGCATTACTCCAATAACTTCAAAATACTCCAGGTACCCATCCCATGCTTCCCATCTCATGAAAATACACATATAAAGAAAAAAAAAAAAAAAAAACACACAACCAAGACCTTGACATTTTTTAGATAGAGAATATATATATATATATAAAGGTGTACTTTTAGAGTATATGCAATCTTGGTGTGCTTTGATACAGCATTCAAAATATTATGTTATCAAAATTATTTAGGATCTAAAGTAGCATTTCAAGCCAGTTCTCCTTTAACAACATATTCACCTTATACTTCCACAGGTTTTATCTTTTGTTTTGCAGTTAACAAGAAAACGTAGACACTCAAGTATGGCAGTTAATGCTGAGTTGGTATTAGATCAACACCACCAAGCCTTCCAGAATAACGACCAAGTGGCTGAAACTCAAACTTAGAAACAACCACTCAAGAACTTACTATTGGATTTTTAAATGTCAAAAAAATAAAAAAATAAAAAAAAACAAAAGGCAAAACTGACAAGCTTAAACAAACAAACAAGTCAGGAGATCCTGGCAGGTACTTGCATGCCAAAGATCTTTCAAACAAACACACTTTCACTGTCCATAATCAGAAGAACACAAACCTAAAACAGTTACTTGTAAAAACAGAACTTGTCTAAGTTTAGTTTCAAAACCTAAAAATAGGGTTTGGCCGTGGTGGAGGTTGTGTGCTCCGCTCACTGTCAGCATCCCTCTACCTCTCTCTCTCTCTCTCTCTCTCTTTCTGTTCCAGCTGTTATCTCAGTTTACAGCTTTGAAAATTAGCAACAGTTCCTTGTAGCCAAATAACCAATCCAGATGACACAAGTCAGGAGGGAACCTACACAAAAATACTGTTCTATTGCTCACAAAACCCAACGTGCAGAGAAGGAAAATGCAAGGATGAATTCCTTACCTCCAGTTCTGTCTCCCTCCGATTGATATCATCTGTAGATTGATTCAACTTTTCCAGCTCGCCCTGGAAAGAAAGACAGAAAATGTTAAATGTGTATTAAGAAACCTGGGGGGAAAAATGTTTCTGAGAAAGGTCATTCAGCATCCCAACAGAAAGTTCACAAGGGCTGTGGCTTACATGCTTAATGAAAACAGGAAAACTTGAGACACTTAGAATAACTTTGTCTTCTATTCTGCAGCTTACAAGAAAAATAATCAGAGAAGCTCTACAGTTTTATTTTAAGGTAGTGCGTTTCCTGTTCTGGGCTATTCCTCGCTAGAAAAAATAAACATAAGGTACAATAATGTCTGTCCTGTTGATCAACATAGTGAGCATCTGCTAATTTCCAGTGAGATACAACCCCCCCAAAAAAAAAAAAAAATAGCATAACCTTTTTACTGTCACAGTAAGTCCAGCTAAAGCACAGCATTCATAAGAAACACATGAAAAGCGTTTTACTCTGTGTTTTGGCAAACCTTTCTGTAATAAAACCAGTCAATGGGACGTATGATTGTGTTTACTTAGCCTGCCTCCATGCCAACATTTTGATCTCTAGCAGCAAAAACCAGAGGTGCTAAATCCTTTGAATAAATATTTACTAGGGGTGGCGTTGGCATGAACGAAGTTACCGTAAAAACAGAGCTCGCTGTTAATGACTTTCTTACCACAACAAGCAACCCTGGGGAGCAGCTTCCAGTAGCTTTAATTATTTGAGCAACACGTTATGTTTTGAAGCAGGTAGCAGATCCTACCCGCTTCAGCAGGGCTGTCTCTATAACTAAAGGCTTACTCGATTTGCAAACAGCAAAACCGATGGGCACCCGAGCTGGCGAACCCCTGCAAGGTTGCAGCGATGTCTCCGGCTATGATCAGAGGGGGATTAACCCAACAACCCTCCTGTTTTTGGAGGTCAGATCTCACCCCCAGCCCCCAGGATTTGGGAGGCACAGCCCCGCACACCCACGTTTGCTGAAGCAGAAGCGACCTGAACCGCCTCCCGCTGCCGGGCTAGGAAAAGTTCCCGTGCTCATAGCAAGCACTGCACCCTATTTTTTATTATTATTATTTATTTTTAGTCAAAACCAGCAAAAAAAAAAAAAAAAATGAGGCCGGCAGCAGCTGAGGCAGCTCGGCCGCGGGCCTGGCTCCTCCGCCAGGCAGCCGCGGGTGAACCCCGCAAGCCAGGCTGACGGGGGAGGGAAGGGACACGGGGTGGCTGTCAGTCTGTCCGTCTGTCTGTCTGTCGGGGATTTGGGATTTAGGATTTGGGGTCCGGCCGCTCAGGACGCGGGGCTGAGCAAAACGGCGCCTGGGCAGGCAGGCACGGAGGGCAGCCGCCGCCTGCTAAACGGCGAGAGGAGCCCGCAGCGTGCTCATTCCCCCTCCTCTCTCCCCGCACCGCCGAGGGGACGAGCTGCCCTCCCTCACCTGGATGCGGGGGTCCACCTCTTCTTCCTCCTCCTCCTCCTCCTCTTCCTCCTCTTCTTCCTCCTCTTTGGGCCGCGGGCCCTCCTCGGCGGCGGCGCCGCCGCGACCGCGCCTGGACCCCGGCTCCATGGCGGCGGCAACCGGCGGCGACACCGACACCAACAGCGACAACGACACCGGCGACAGCGACAGGGACACGGACACGGCCACCACCGCCGGGGACACCTCGATCCCGGCCCCGCCTCCGGGAAACCCCTCCCCGGCCGCAGCCCCCGGCTCTTTGTGCGAGGAGGAACTGCGGGCTGGCTTCCTTCCTTCTTCCCTTCCCTCCCTCCTCCCTCCTTCCTTCCCCCTCCTCTCTTCTTCCTTCCCCCTCCCTCCTTCCTTCCTTTCTTCCCCCTCCTCTCCTCTTCTCTTCCTTTATTTTTTATTTTTTACCTCCCCTCCCCTTAGCCCAAACCCTCCCAAGCCAAAGTGTTGGGAGCGCAGGTGTGAGGGAACGCCGCCTGCACCTTGCAGGTCCTTTCTCTTCCTAATTATTATTTTACTTGCAAAAATAGGAGGCTTTCGGCAAGCTGGGAAACAGGAATGAAAGCCAGGTTCCCATTGTGTGGCAGCTGGTGCACCTATGCTGGATGCGGCAGAAAAAGGCATCCCAAAGCCATGTCCTCGTCGTGTGGGTGGGAAGGAGCTCGGTTCCTTTTTAGCCCCAGCCTTCCTCGCTTTCCTCACCTCACTTTCCTCAGGCACAGCTGAAAGCCCTTCTGTGGGCAGCAGCAAAGAAATACAAAATTTAAATCAACCCCAAAGAGAGATTCACACCGCATTCCCTCCTCATTCCAAAGGAAAACCACCTGATTTTGTCTTTTCCCTCCCAGCAGGACACGCAGACCATGCTACCCATATGGGAAAAATCAGGCAAAAAGGGTCAACTGGCTCAGCTGAGGCCCTTCAAATCACACCAACTGTGCTGCACCGCTTCCTCACTGCCTTTGGGCAGGTAGAAAGTCATTTCCAACAGGTGAGGAACACATCTCCACCTCAAAAGTGTCACTTTTTAATTTAACCCCATTTTTGTTAAAAGACTCTGCAAACAATACCAACAAAATAAAAATAAGCAAGTAGTTCTTATACTCGGTGGAGAAGCTTGCTTTGAGACTGAAAATCAAAAGAAGATTTCAGCAAAGCATAAGAAGAGAAAAATTCACGTTTCTTGAGGTGAAAAAGGAGGGAAACACAAGTATTCAAGCTCTTCCAAACAATATAAAGTAACTGGGAAAGAAAAAAAAAAAAAAAAGGAAAAAGAGAGTGGCACAAACATTTGAAAATAGTATAAACATGGAAAGTGACACCAACAAACTAAAAGAAATCAAGGAACAGAGGAGGTGTTGCAAAAATGCAGATGGGTTGTTTGCAACATCTTCATTTCTTGCAGCAAAAGAAATCATGTAAAGAACAGGAAAACATCACCAACCCCAAGTGGTTTATTCTTACTCATTTCCAACAAGGGAATTAAACTTGTGCAAACAGCCCAGAGCTTTCAGGGCCTTGGGGTGTCTCATCCCCACTGTGCTGTGGCTCATGCCAAGACGGTGATGGTCCGACACCCTAAAAGGGGCAGAGAAAACACAAAGCAGCATATGGAAGAGTTAATGTTGGCAATCCCACCATCACTGCTTACATTTCTAGAAAACATGGCAGTATAGAACAGCTACAGTATCTTCACCATATTTCCCCAAAAATCCACACAAACTGACCCACAGCAGTGACACACAAAGCCCTGCCTGCTGCTTGGGGTACCCCAGTGCTCCCATACAGACCGTGCTCTCCCCATGGGTTTTGTAATGTTTGAGCGAGGACCCTGTTGTTCCATTGCCACCGTAACGGTCCCAGTGATTGTCACAGCTCAAATAAAACCAAGCCAAATTCATCAATCTGCCACCATCGTGTCAGAGCAAGCTGTTTCTATCCGCATTCGTACTTGGAACAAGTGTGCTGGGGGAGCTGCCTGCACAGCTCAGCCCTGTGCGAGAGATGGTATGAATACACAGCCCCCTCTTCCCACATCTCTGAAAGCTCACACGCAGGCCCCTGGCCACTGAGACCATTTTATATCAAATCAACACATCAGGAAGGTTTATTTTTAAGGACCTGTTGAAGAACACACAGATCGTGAGTTTGCCATCACAAAGGTGCAAACAGAAAAGCAGCCTTGAGGGAGAGGTTTGAAGGAAACAAGAGAGACCGCTCAGTATGCATGAAAATCAATAAAAGACTCAAGAATATTATTTGCATGGTCAGTTTTCTCTCTTCCCCATGAAACAGCTCTGTCTGAAACCGCTGTCACATGCAAAGGGCAGCAGCAGAGCCCCAGGAGCTGCGAGCAGCCGTCCTGCATGGCACACAGGTGGGCTTCATGCTCTGCTTACGCCAATGCAGCACGAGAAGTGAACAGCAGATGATGGCGTTTGGATATTACTTTCATGAAGTCGTGAGTAATATCATCCCAGCAAATGTCCTATGCAACGTGTTAAAAGTCAGCAGCCTCCCCCAAAAAAAGAAAGCCAGTCATGCTGACCTTTTCACTTCCACCCCAGGTCCCATATGCACAAAAGGCGGCTGAGTCAAGCCTGCACAAGGATGGACCGAGACAATCTGTGTGCTTTCTCTTGCATCAATATTTCAAAACCTCGGTCCGAAGCAATGTTTGCATATCAACCGCTGTGCAGTTAAGGCAGGGAGAAACAGCACTCCCTTTCACTAAGGGGATTCCAGGGCGGTCACAGCAGAGAATTAGCGCCGACTCATTGGGTCGGGATGCATCTCGACAAAAGTTAGGCTGGAGATGGTACAGCTCATCTGAAAAAGCACTGGGAGATGTACTGATGCAGGGAGAGTCATGAATGAAGCTACAACGACCTTTTTTATCACACCAGGCAATGCATGGCTGCATTGCACGACACAGCAGCAGCCATTTGGGGTGCAGTCCTTGTCATCAGTGCCAGATCCTGGAGCACAGAAACCTCTGGGCAGGGTGATGCTCAGGCCCAACAGCAGTCTTATCTTTAGGGGAAGGTGCTAGATAACCCCATTTTCTGGTCCCACAGAAATTTTCTATGTACAGGCAGCATGTGGCATGAAAAACAGAGAAACTTCTGTGAGGGAGGCGTACAGGGAGGAATTTTCTCCCTTGTTCTGGAGGATGTTTTGTAGATTAGGTATTACATCTTCTGAATAGGCATTGGGGAAATACAAGTTGCATTTTAAATAAAATCAGCTGGGCAGTACTATGTATCAGTGAAGAACTGCCTGGGGAAACATACTAATGACTGTTAATAATTTAGAGGGGAGGGGGAATTAAAGCAAATGGTTAGCATAAGTTAATGTATACTTGATGATGGTAGATTTTGAATGGATTTTAAGGAAGGAGCTTTTTGTTTTTGTTTAAGTCTAGTCTTACATTCAAATTTCAGCTCATACATGCCCTCAAAGCTTGCTTCTGCCAAGCACTAGAGGCAAGAACATAAAATACAAATCAACGCTACATCTCCTTCCTCAGAAACAAGACCTACTATCTCCTCTTTTTGAACATTGATACCATTTAAGTAGAGTTTGGGATTAATTAACACACACTCGATTACTGAAGACACATTTGCAGTTCATGGGAAACTTTGTGGAGGAAACTGATTGAGACTGCCTTGCTTCCATAATCCCACCTCTCTTTTCTCAAAGGGATTTGAAAAAAATTTTGCCCTGAAAAATTCTGCTTTTGTTGATTATGGTGCTAGAGGCTAATTTCCAACTCACCTCAAATATTGAAGCACTATTGTAATTTGTTTTAAATAACTTACTATCAAATAAACACAGAAGTAGTATAAACAATCCAATTCGAAGAAAAAAAGAAGTGTGTAAATCATGGCTCCCAAAACAAGTTTATGGGCATAAAATCACCTAAGTAATTGCTATAACTAAAGTAATCCTGAAGACCATACTACTTTACCATACTAACTTTGACAATAATAAACCAGAAATTAGCTTAGGCTGGGGAAATTCTCATTTAAAAACAAAGTCACCATCTCTCTCTTCCAAACTGCAGCAAAGATATTGCTCTATCAACATTCAAACCCCATATGCTTCGCTGTTTTTCAGAAGTATATTGCACATGTTCGAAACACTTTTAAGCACTAAGCAGGATCTCGCCCACAATCCCAGTACATTCGAAGATCTGGTTCTCCAAGTCTTAATCTCACTGATAAGAGGCTAAGCCTATTTATTTATTTATTTGTTTGTTTGTTTATTTATTTATTTATTTTGGAAGGTACAGACTGCATTTACAGAACATTTTAAATTCCCTGGATACACACACAGGGTGTTAAACACTTCAGAAAGTGGTCAGAATCAAAACTTCTGGCTTATTTCTCAATCAAATTTTCACTCTTCCTTACTCACAATGCTTGCAGCATGCTTGCACTCTGCATTTTAAGATATGTTAAGAATCAATTATTCTTTTTTACACCTTTTGTTAAGATGCAATCACCTTTTGAACTTGCATACAAATGAAGCACACAAAGATGCATTAATGGGGCCTGAGCATCTATGGTACAAACAATCAAATGTCCCCACACACAAGGAATGTATTTAAAGAAAATGCTACATCCCAAAATACCCTTTAGTTTCACTTCTTTTTTAACAGGAACCATTTAAGGATTATTAAAAAAGTACCCTCTGGGCTTTCCAAGGCTACAATGAAAGTAGGTTCATTTAAAGAGGTACAACCTATTTTCTAGCCACACTGATCTTAGTGTATTTCAGAAAAACTAAATATAAGAATTATTAGCAAAATTACTAGCTTGGCTGATTTCTACTGGATATACATTTGTTCCCCATGAGCTACTGTTCTTATTATTCTGAAACCTGATCTTCTTGATGATGCTTTATACAGATAGTGTGAGTGCAATATATGTATTTTACATAAAATTTTACAAAAATCATACTATATATGGTACATGACTAACAGCTTGATGGGTTCCCTTGCTTGTTGCTGTTTCACTGGGAGAGAACCACCACCACCACCACCACCACAGGACTTTCTCCTCCCCCATGCTGTCCAGGCCAGGGTGGGCAGTGTGGAATTTCTTACTGGAAGTCAGCGGTACAAGGACACTGTGTCTACAGAGAAGCAGAGCAGGCCCACTGCCCACCTGCACAAAATACAAAGTCTGCCTCTGCAGATTTAGGAAATACCACAGTAACATGAGAGAGTCTTCCTTGTATCTGCTGCTGAGCGATAAGGAAGATCCCCTTTACAATGCCTGACACTTGAACAGGGAAAACCCTATACTGCATCCTTTTAAGTTGAATGTATTCACGCAGGCTCACCGTCCTGCCATCTGCTTTCCTCGATAAGTAGTCTCCCATCAGTTTCGATGGGAGCAGGATCAAGTGCAAAGGTGTTAGTCTGTACTCAGAATAAGGCCTTAGACAAGAAGTGGTGCCTCGTGAGGGCCAAAATGAGATGCAAGAGCCATTCTCCTCCACCCAGCCTGATAATTCAGTAATGCTTCTGCAGTGATCCAGATACATCATTGCTATTCAGTACAAAAACACCCACCTTCATCTTTTATTCTTTGTTCTTATGCTAACCACTTTTAATACATTTATTTAAAGAAAAACCTATACTGTCCAAATAACATTAGCCATATGCAAGAACGTATCTCGTTTTGCAGTCCTTTGTTTGCTTACTGTTCAGGTGGGCCTGGTTCAGAGTATTCACTTGACCGATGTAGTCCAGCGAGAGTCACAGTTGCTCAAAGCTGGCAGATTTGTCACACAGGATCCCCACTCGTGCTTTCAGCACAGAGTTTCCCAGCTCAGGAGGAAGGGACTCTCACACACCCCCACTGCACACAACGCTCCTCCTAAGTGTTTTGGGGCACTGCCCCATGCTTCTCCCTTTGACCAAGGAGGCATCGTCCGTGGAGCGAGGCTACCTTGTGTGTGCAGGTAGCACAGCCCTGCACGAGAGCGACCTCGTGGCTGCTAAAAGCTCTCTGACCACAGACTTTGCTTCTCAGTAATCTTGTCACCAGACAGGAAATTCACTGATCTCTCATTTTAAGCTGGTGAGCGTACAGCACTAACAACGTGAGCCTCCAGAGCACCTTTCATCAGAGGACCTCAAAGCACTCCAGCACCAGCTATTCGGGGAAGCGTTCCCTTTGTTTTCCTGTGCAAATCCCACATCATAGAGGTACTAATTGATTAAGTAGAGGGAAGCAGCAGAGATATTTCAAGTACAAGATGGCCCTGAGAAACACAGAAAGAGACTAAAAGTAAATTTTCAAACAGGAGGCTGAGTAGCCCAGATAGCTATAGAAAGGCAGAGGGATTTGGGACCTCATTATCGTCGTGGCCAATTAATGTGCAAAGAGAAAAGGCAGAACCCACTGTCTATAATAAAATAAAAGACAGGGGCTGGCAACCACTCAGGGGAACTCCTGCCTCGGAGTTGTGGAGAAAAAATAGCAGCCAGGGGGGAAGCCCAGAGGTGGGGACAGGCCCTTCCACAGCCAAGCCCAATTAGCAAGGTATTCACCAAGGTCTTTGCACAGTCTCTGTGCTTCCTAACTGTGTCTGACTGAGCCGTAAGTCATGATAGGAGAAATGGGAAATGTTTCTCTACCCTCCTCTTTAGTATCCTTCTGAGGCTTGTTACAGCCTAATTTACCTTGTGCCAGAAAATATGAGCTTTTGCAGCATCTAGACACAGAAACACTCGTCAGTGTAACTAATCTGAGTTTCATGCCTGCAGGATGGGTCCACGCTTTGAGTGTCTCCTAAGTAAGGAAATCCAAAAGCCATTCAAACACTCAGATGTAAAAATCCGTATCAGCTTCATAGAGGTGAGATGCTTCCTGTGTACCAAGAACCTTTGCCCCCTCTCCCACCATTAATAGCAAGGTTTTCTGCCCCCCACCCACCACCTGGCAGAATCGCAGTCTTCAGTGCTTCCCATTACATAAAGCCCAAGCGACTGAGCACATTGTGTGTGGGAGTGAAGCAGAGTCTGCTTTAGCACTCAACATCGTACTTCAGGAGGAGAAGCAGTGCCTGTCTGCACTCCCTCTCATGCCTGCCCTGCATGCCACAGGCTCCGGGAGCCACTGCAGAGCGGCCTACGTGTCCTCTGGGGTCAACAACAGCAGACTGGCCCCCATAGGGTTGAGGTTTTTCCTCTCATATCCCTCTTTCACCCTATCTCTCACCCACTTCCTCACACCCCAACTTTCCACCACCACAACGCAGTCTCAGTGGCGCTCTCGGAGCCTTGCAGCCCAGACCACATGCCAAGTTGTGGGCTGCCATTCGCCCATCCCACCCCTCATCAGCCCTTCCCCATGGGTCCCTCAGCCACACAACTGCTGCCTCCCTAAACCAGAGGCTGGGCGTACATCTGAGCCACCCAGCAAGGAACGGAGGCAGCAGCACCCAGACATGGTATAGGCTCTGCAAAAAATGAAAGCAAAGTTGCCCGCTGCTTTGGGGGCTTCTGAGGATGAGGGAATATCCCTACCGCCTCTGCAACGTGGCATTATGTTTGGAAAGTACAGCACAGATAGGGAAAAAGCTGTCTGCAGAGTTTTGTGACAGTGAGTGGTCCAGATCTCCATCAGCTGAGGAGCGCTATAGACACAATATCAGATCTTTAAGTTACCAGATCACAGGCACCTGCTTCTGGTCTCAGGATAAGCTGAACTGCTTCACATTTTTTTTCTTTTACTAGTTCCAGACCTAGGGTTAAGAATATTAACTCAACACCACTAAAAGTCTCTTTCCAAGGCCAGGCTAGCTCTGGTCTCTCCCAGATGGCAAAAGCAAGCACTGTAACAGAGAATGCTAACAGAAGTAGCTTTGGGTAAGAGACCAAGAGAAGACCTCTTATACTATTATTGTTATATTTGCTTTCCAAACAAACCTGTGAAAATACAAAGAGGCTAAATGACTGCAAAAAGGCCACACATAAGAAACTCCTGGCAAAATTCAAAGTCAGACCTCTGGTCACTTTAATTCTAGCTTCACCTCTCCTCTAGACTTTCCTTTTTAGCATGCTTCACCCTTGCTCCATTCCTCTAGTTCTGCAAAAGGTCTTCTCTCATTTTGAACTAGAATTGCATATTTAGCACCCATGCCTTGCTGTATAGTTCTTGAAAAACTTACTAAAATTTCCATAGCAGAAGTTACACAGCAAAACAAATTCCCCCCAAAAAGTAAGCCTTGGTATGGCAATAAATTCTGTTGTTGTCAAAAAAACTGTTGCATTGTTCTTACTGTTCGATATGGTTCAACACAAGTGTTTGTGCAAACGATGCAGCTACAGCATTTTGACTCCCACTTTGGGGATGTGTTTCCTTGCCTGTTGCAGACACCGGAGCCTGCAGTACTGTCTGGAGTACACTTATCCTCACTAGACCAGCCTCTTTTACCACAAAAAGCACACTTAACCCTAGGAAAGAATAAAGTATGATGCTACAACTTCATCTCTGCTGAAATCTCTCCCATATGAGGGCAGTTTTACAAGCCCGCTTGATAAGATTTGTAGGGTCAGAAGTGAAGCATTTCACCTTGGGAGTACCCGCAGCCCACCCATTGGTCAGAAAACTCATTTTCCATCTCTTTTTCTTTTTTTGAGACATGCTCTAGAGGGGGAGATACATAGGGTTGCTACGTGCCAGGCAACAGTGGCTTCAAAGAGCTGGCTTCAAAAGCTTCTCCCTTCCCTGTCCCAGAAGACCATTCATTGTTCTGTTTCCCTTGCTCCGTTGGCACAAGGAGGAAAGGTGGCATTTCCCTCATTCTCAGCCACCGACTGCGTCAGAACAGCACTTTTCCAGCTCATATGTGCAGACAGGCCATGTCCTGGCTGTAACAGGCGGTGTATATCTCAGGAGCAAGCTCCACAACAGCAGGAAGAGATAAGGGAGCATGCTTCAGTCCTCCGGAAAATCCTGCCCAAGAGGACCCTGGGGAGCCAGACAGAATGTGCTTCATTAACGTAGAGATGAACACAGATCATATTCACGAGGACCTTGTTTCTCTGATCTAAAACGTGACCCTTGAGCTTCCCTTTTAGCTCCTTTGGCCTTTCCTCCAGTTGGCTTCTTTCATTTCCTCCAGTCCCACAGGGTAACTCCTTGCAAGTGAGCTGCTGACAAAAGATGCTGTGCACCCCTGCACCACACATTTCCAACAAGCTGCCGAGGCACAAGCAACTCTCACATGGCCAAGTATCTGAATGCCCTGGATATGGTAGGCATGATAAATACCTGGGGCAGGTTCTGGCAGGACAGTGGGATTTGACATGTCCAAAAGTTGATTTGAAAGGGTGCCTTCAAAGCTTTTCACATTGCTTTTTGTAAAAAGGAGTATTCAGGAACTGTGTCTAGCAAAGGAAAGGATGTGTGGGTGCTTTGCTGACAGGACCATTTCAGCTAATGGACTGAACAGCTCAGGAAATCAGCAAGGTCACCAGCCAAACATGCAGATGAGGAGGAAAGTAGTTGAAAGTCTTTGCATTTGGTGGGTGTGTGAGGATCATCCAGCCCTTGTTTGGAGAGGGATACATGTATCACAAAATATTCTGAGACGCATTTGACATGCAGGTCTTCTCAGGAGCAAGCCAACCAGAAAGAAAATGGATCTTCCTCCTTGGTCATGATCACAGGAAAGGGCTCAGTGTACTCAACTCCCTGGAGATCCAGAAGGTTTTTCTCTCAGATCTCCCAAACAAAACTGCTGCCAAGAGTGTAAATGCAAGGGGGTGAAAATTGCTCTCACTCAGTCTGGCATCCGTGCTGCTCCCCAGCCCCAGCAAGCAGAACTGAGGAGCCCCGGTGTAACAGCAGCTGCAGCAGTGCAATCAGCCCTCCAGCTGCCACTGCAGAGTGCCGGAGATCTGCAGTGGGATGCAAGGACAGGAACCCTCTCCAAACAGCAGGAAATACCATTGATTTTCAGATGCAGGCATTTTGCAGAGAGAGCAAAAGGAACAAAGCAGATGTTGGGCAGCCTGCAGCACAGCTCTCCCCTCACAGGCATCCCTTTAGAGCAATAATTCCTTCAAGGGGGGCACAGGAGAAAAAAAAACAACACCCAGCAGTGTACAGATCTTCACAGACTGAGCAGCTTTAATGCTGTGTAATCCTCCAGAGGGAGGAAACAGCATTTCCTTTGTGCTAAAGACATCAAAATGGTTGAAGGTGGCAATCCCCACTGACATTACCTTTATTAAAGGAGGGATATTCCCACAAGCCCTGAGAAGGCTGGGTCAAGAGCCAGCATCTACTTGTAGTGACAGAAAATAGCAGGCAGTCGGGACCTCTTGAAAGAACATATAGGCAAATGTGCACACAGACTAGAGGCTGCATATCACAGCAGCGCACATCAATTATACAGCTATCAAACAGTAGCGTAGCAGCAGCGATACGAGCGATGTGAGCAGCTCAATAATTGCCTTTTATTCTTCTCGAATTTGGCACCTGTGTTATTTTGCAGCAGGTATATAATTAGCTCGTATTCTGAAGGGGGGAAGCGGTGCCCTAGGGTTGTTGTTACACGAGTGCCAAGCCTTCTTGAGCCACTTCCTCAGCAGAGAAACATTTTTCCATGTAAATTGGATAGAGAAGCGAAAGAAGGGAGATAGGCATTCTCAGTAAAAATCTGAGTACGATGAGCCTGCTTTTAATTAAACCTTACTTTGAATAACAGTAGGATTCATGTTATTCTCACAGACACTCCCCTGCATCTAAATATCAAACAACTGTCAATTCGTAGTGGCACTGAATATAAAATCAGACCCTGAGCACCTTAAGGCAACATGCAAGCCTTGCCTCCTTCTTGCTCAAAATGGGAAGATAAAATTCTGAATAGAGGATCTGAAATACAAAACTATATTATATCGGGAGCAGAAAAAATGCCAATGCATTCACCTCCCCTTCCTTGCGAACTGTTCGGTTATAATCATGTCCCCAAGCACATTCCGCACTGAATCACTGTGACATCTGTTAGGGAAATGAACACAAATCTATATCTGCATGCAGCAAATATATTGGCAAGGTTGCAGCGGGGGGAAGGGAGATTAGGTGTCACTTTTCACACAAACTAGAAAATGACAGCTTGTCACTTCCATGAGTAAATACCAGGAGAAGCGAGAGTAGGCAAGATGCTTCTTCACCTTTTTACCCCACCATAGCATCAGAGAGATGCGGATTAAGGACAAAACCGTGGCTTCGTGTCCCCTGCCTGCAGCAATAGCATCTGGATGTGGATCGCCCCCCCGGGAACACTAACTATAATGGATTGTATCCACCACTCACATATGTCAGCAGAGCTCCCCTGAGTGGAAGGGAGCTGTGCCCCTTCTCCAGCTGAAGAGCCAGACCAACATGCCAGTTATGGGGACAGGCCAGAAGGGACACAGGGGGTGAGGGCACCAAGTAACCTCCTTTGGGTCACTTACAAAAGCAGGAGGAATTGTTCATAGCTTCAACAGCAGCAGGGGCAATGTTACAGTACAGAAGCAAGGGGTTTAGTCATGAGTTGCCTTCATGCAAAAATCACGACATAGTACAGTACAACCCTCTTCCTATGGATGCAGACAGCTACAAGAAGGCAAAGTTAGCTCAAATCCCCATGTATTTCCCCAGGGACAGGTGTCTACCCACAAACAATTGCTGCAGAGCCACTCACACCATAGCTTGCTTGCTCACCTGAGCTGAACCATAATGCTATGGCCTCTTGTCCACCCCTGCCACACAAGGCTGGGGATAAAGGTAACATAACAAAGCATGCTCAAGACACGTATTGCTCCTTCCTCTACAAGAAATGCATTGCATTAACAATTAGCAGTATATCATAGCTGGTGCAGAGCAGCACAGCGCCCTTTCATTGATTATGGGTTGTTTTTAGGAGCATCTTCCCCACACCCAAAAGCCTGTGTTCAAGGCATTGTGCATTCTGTGATTCATGTGGTGAGACTAACATGACGGTAGAAATGATTTTATTTCAATTCCCTTCTAAAGGGATGCACAGCCTCCCACCCACTCTTCCTTGTGCTTTTACAGTGAGAATTTGTTCCTAATTGGTATCCAGGCGTGCATAGTGAAATCGATTCCTCTTCAAAAAAGAGTGCTGCTTTTTATCCTGATGAGAACACACAACACTGACTTCACTTAGAGGATCTGATTTTTCAAATCACTGTGAACAGGTTTTGATGGAACCATTCTTGATAACAGATGTGTAGTTAAAATGTTTCCCGGTTTTATGATAATTTGACTACAACAAAGTAAATAAGTGGCTTGAAAATAAGCAAACCTTTAGGAACTTCGACATTGGAGATGAATACAAAATTCAGAGCTCAGAATTCTCCTTAGGACTGTTATTAGTCCGTAACCTCCTGCTCTTCCACAATCCTAACCTGAAGCTTTAAAGATAAATGTACATAGAGAAAACTTTGACATTTGGACTACTGACGTGCATTTGTTTTCGCATGCAAGAGATAAACTTTAAGCCTTCAGGAGTTACATATTTACAGTGTGATTTCACAACAAAGAACATGGATTCTTCTATTTGGTAGAAAAATAGTAACACTTTCTCTGAGAAAGCTGTGCTTTATAGTTTACAGCGAGAAACCGCTTGGAAAAAAAAGCAGAACAGAAAGAGGAAGGTGTTTTTTTTAAGCTCCTTGAAGGACGATTATTCTTACAACTGTAAGAAATCTTCGCATTGAAATGATTTAGTCAGCACACTGAAATACTTTTCTCCTAACTCATACTTTTCCACCAAGCTTTTTAAATTTGTGTTTTCACAAATCCACACGGTCTGATGGGAGTGCTGTTGGCTACAGCCATCCCACTGCCATTTCGAAGCAGAGGTGGAGGAGAATTATGTGAGCTGCCAGGCGCCTGCTCCTGTGCTTGCCGCAGCCTGAGCGAGAGCCACGCCGCCTCTGCTGCTGCCACCCCCGCCTCCAGCACTGGAGTGGGAGATTGCAATATGAGCGTGCACAGAGACTGCAAAGAAACACCTGGATGCCCTGTAGGGGAAAAGTAAATGCAGAGAAAGAAACAAAATGTTCATTTTAAAATGACTTTTCCGTCAAATATGTAGCAAAAAGGTCTCATCACTGTTTTACACGTAGACTGACAAGCAATAAAAAGTCCGAACGAAGTTCAAAAGACTCTGCTTTTGTCTGCCACGCAATTTGTTTTGGAGTCTGCAGTCCCGTGTGGTTTCTCAGATGAGCAGATCTCTCTTCTAGGTGTTTCTAACACACCTACAGACTTAGATCCCTATCCTGCAAACACTAACGCGCACATTCTCATCTGCAGTACCCAGGATATATTTTATGTGCAGTGTATCTAGGACACCTTCAAATACTATGAGCACCAAAGTCAGACATTACACATGGCACAGTTTGGTGAAATGTTACTATTAAAATAAAACGAAAAGGCCCAGGTTTTTAAGTCAAGGAATCTTAGCCAGCTTTAAGTTAGTCAAGAGTTAATAGAGCACAGCCAGCAGTAGAGCTGAAGTTATCTTGCACTGCATGTTGACTTATGTCCATATTCAAGTTATAGTAGGGATCCTGACCTGAAGCAACTCTCCAAACAATCATTAGCTTTACCGCACTTTTCTGGTGGTCACAAGATCTCACAACTTTTGTTGTTTGGAACCAAAGCAGAAGCCCTTCAGCTTGTGTGCCTCTTCTCAGATACGCAGGAGCCACTCTTTCAGACAGGCTTCTCCTCTCTTTTCCCTCCCAGATGAAGATCATCCTAGTGAGGAGGCAGATCTCTCTTCCTCTCACCATTAGTTTCAGAAGGGAACATGACCCAGAACTGGGAAATAGGCACTGGCCTTGGCTCTACAGAGAACCACGCTATCTTTGCACAGACGTCCACAAGCAGCCCTTGGATGAAAAAATTTAGAACATGAAATTATAAAGAATTAGGTGGTTTTGTTTTTGTTTTTGTTTTTTTGTCTTTTTGTGCAGCCTTGCAAGCCAGGCTGCATTATATGCAGGCTCGCAGATCAATTAATGCAATATAGGGTCTTTAGTAGCCTGAGAGTTTGCTGAGGTGGGAACAAACAGATGAAGGGAAGAGGTTGGATGACACAGTCTGTGTATCTGCACATGAAGAGTGGTGTGCAACTGTTTGAACTCACTAGTCAGAGCAACAACAGGCCAGAGAGGGCTGTTACTGCCCATATATATAAAAATAATAATAAACTGGATTGTCAATATTTCGCTTGTGCTTAATAGAAAAATGAGTAATTAAAAGAAAAATCAAAAAGAAATTGAATAAGGATATAATGAGTAATTAACCCCATTTTGGGTGTACAGCAATTTCCTCCAGCACATCCCCTTTGCAAATGAGGAACAGCTGGAATTTGGACCAATGGAGGCAGCACTTTTGCCACAACACATACCAATAGAGGCTGTTTTTCACAAATTATGAGGAAGAACAGGGGTGACTAAATCACAGTAAAGTCAGCCCAAATTTGCATTCCACTGTTTTAAGTACCACTTACATGCAGGAACTCAAACCTGCCCCCAAACAATTGTAGTCTAAAGACAATAAAACCAGAGGAGGAAGGAAATGTTTAGCACATACAAATAGTAAATGCTAGTTATCTGATAGCTTATATGGCTGAAGGAAAGAATGAAGTCAGGCATGTCATGCTACTGGAAGGAAGGAGAATTAGAAAGAAGGACATTATGGAAAAGGGGGAAAAAGGGCCGGATAGAAGGTGATGTACTTATGGGCTCAGTTTCCTGGTTCAGAAATCACTCAGAGCCAAGCAGGCACGGCAGTGTGCCTTGTGCAGTCTGTGCTACGACCTGAGAAGGCAATGCCCCAGGAATGCAGGAGGTTTAAATACACACAGGCACTGTTTTTAGGCAAGGTGTGTCTTACAGAACTCTGCTGGTGCAACAAAGTAAAGAAATATTTGACATCTTCAAACATTTTTCTTATAGGGCACAGAAAAATGCTCCCATTTAAATTCTTATTAAATTCTTTGGGGTTCATATATGAAGTGGATGATTTGGGGTTCTGCCTTCTCCCACAATAATGAGCAAGTGGGTATCTGTTCTGTTAGAACAGATTGATTTTGTGATTCCCAAGCATAATGAATCTGCCTGTCCCTCCCCAGACATCAGCTCTAGGGTAAGGAGATGTTTACTAAGGGTGTAAATTCAGTAACAGACTGGCTCTGCTTGGTGCACTGTTACAAATATTTCTGATCTGTGAACATATTCCCATGTTCTTTTATCACTTTGGTTTTTCTCCCCATCTCTCTAGTGAGCACAGAGGACCTCCACATGAGGAGGTCAACATCTAGGTAAGTCCCACACTCCCATAACTATTACTGCCCTGCTCCATCCCCATCCCACCCCCCAGCAAACTGTCATAGTCTCAACAGTTTATCAAGATGTTCACTTCATGTCTTACTATTATCACTTAGGACTTATCCATTTCTCTTCAGAGTTATCAACACAGTATTTTATGTTGATATTCCTGTTTCTGATATTATGTTGGTAACCTCACTGCTAACGTGTGCTATTTGCTTTAGGGAGATTAGTCTATACAGCTTTGGCTGCAGCATTATCCTCTTTTCCTTCCTTCCTGAGGCTCACCATTCTTCGATCTGTGCTGCACACACTGCTGGCACCAGCAAACAATACAACCCACAGGTGTTCTCCTGTCCTTCTTTCAGAGCTGCATTGTCTCGGCTCACAATGTTCACCAGCCTGTGCATTGCCAAATTTTGTTCCTTGAGAACCCAGCTTTGAGATCCGGCATGCCCTTCTGCATGAGATCTCTGTACTTGTGGTACTTTAGTTTTCATTCTCTACTACATCCACAGTATTGTAGGCTTGTTCAGCCTCCATAAATTTCATAAACTGCTCTGGGTGTTCTTCTCCACGTTGCAAAGTACAATTGATCTACATAACTGGTCAGTTGTGTGTTCTCCAGTAATCTTTGTCTGATTGCTTCATCTCAGATCCCAATCAGCGTATGGCAATTCATCAGGGCCTATGTTAACTCCCCCAGTTGGAAAAACTGGTTCCTCACTTTCCATCTTCATTTCGTGTTCCCATACTGAAGCCACGAATCTCCCTTCCTTGTATCTTTATTTGGTTCCTATTACGGAGGGTGAAGCGTGCCTCAAAATTCTGGGACACGTCAACTGATTTAGAACATCCTATTGCCAGAAAATAAATAAATAAATAAATAAATAAATAAAAGTATCTTGTGAGTGTCTTTGCTTTTCCTGGTACCCACTGTCTGCATAAAAGGCCTCTGCTTTTCCAGAGGACGCCAGCAGTGGTGGCATTTTCAACTGTGACATTTCCCCCACTCAGAACATTTTCCTAGTCCATTATGCTCCGGGTACCATCTGCTCTACAATCCATACACGGCCAAGAAGCCTGGCCACAGTTATTTATTTATTCGGCGGATAAGCCCTAATTGCTTAGCCTGGAACAACACGAGCCACTGCGCCGCACGGCGTCCTGTTCCAGTCGCTTGTGCCGCGGTTTCTCAGGGGTACAATGCCCCAGCCCTATTTTGGAGGCAGCTGTGACCAGCGATTAGTTCCAACACGGAGCAGTTGTGCCTCCATTCAGCTCCTATGAAGAGAGGAGGGAGCAACCACTCTGTAGGCCTGCAGAAGGCTTTTGTTCCCGGTTTCACGCTAGGAATGAAGCCATGAGGCTGGGAGCCGAGCAAGGCACCAATTGTCAGAAAAGGACATCTGGGATACAAATTGTCAGTCATCCCGCCACCCTGCCCGGTGCTAGGGAGGGCTGGAGGGGTCTGTAGCTGGAAGGCTGGGGTTATGGTGTTGTCCCAAGCTGTGTTTTGGATGCAGACTCAATGAGTATGTGCCAAGATGGTCAAACCTGTTGAACAAAGGGCAGATGACAGCTTTAGTACCCCTCTTGCAGGCTGTACAGCTGCTGGCTCTTAGTATCTGGCTTGGTGCAAGCCCTGTGGAAAGAAGGCTTCCAGGCTCATCCTTAGCCCACGTGGGTTGGTCCTGGCACCTCTGAGCTGCAGGCAGTGACAAAGACCAACCTGCCAACAGGAACATTGCGGTCCAAGGTACCGCTCATCCCACTCACTTGTGCAGAAAACAAAGATAGGTTAGTCCTAAACAAAGAGAAAAGCAAATGAAAGACAGGCACACAGACAAGCTGCCTTCATTTTTTTTTTTTTTTCTTAAAAAGATAGGTTTCTGCAGCGACTGATGATTAGCATTTACAATAATTCAAATACTAAATATCCAGAAGAATTACTGCTGCATTAAATGTGATTGAGGCAGTTTTACATCGTGGCTTATTAGTAATCAGTTACCAGGCAGCATACTAAACACGCAGTGTTTGAAATGAGATATAAAGCCAGCAAGAGGTAAATGCAATTTTGTTCTATTTTTCCTCTTTCCCTTTAAGCGAGGAGGGCATGCTGGAGACAAAATGGGGATTACTACAGTAGAAAAAAATGCAAAATGGCAAACTAAACTACAGCTGAGTTCAACGCTGTAATTAATGAAAAAGATACAGCCTCTCTGGTCACGTGCATCTTATGCAGTTCTGATGCTGCTCAACCGGAGAGCAGCTCACCTATGAAACAAAAGAAGTAGGAAGAAGATGGAAATGGTTCATATAAACAGAGTTTGGTCTCGTATTTTTGAGGGATTAAGAAAATACTGTATTAAGGAAGAGTGCACTTCGAAGCTTTGAAAACTGTATCTTAAATCACTGCAGTTTCTAGGGTAACAGTTCAGGGGGAATCCCATTACACAGAAACAACCTGCAAATCAGCAATGCAACCAATTATTACCTCAGGGGTAGAGGATCCCAGCTGCTGTTACCTGTTAATGGTATTTCACTTCTGTCTCCTTCACATTATTCCAACAACATTGTCTAAATAACAAATACCTCTGCAATACAACTATATTTTCTTTAAATACCTTTTGTGGCCCTTCTCCAAGATCCAAGAGCTATTATAGTAAACAAAAAAGGACTTAATAGCATTAAAGAAAAGACTGTAGTTGTCCTGTCTATAGATTACCATTACCAGCTCCTCCTACCACCGTGTTAAAAGTTAAGACAGCAGCTCAGGCTGGGGTTAGAAGGAAGGCAGCTCTGTGGTTAGCAGCTGCTGCCACCTTGTGAACAAAGTTCCAAACACCTTCCCTCCACCCTTTTTAGTCTACTTAACGAAGCAGGGTGTGAAGGGGAAAAAAATCCAATTTTTGCACAAATAAGTAACTTCGTGATAACATCTCCACATTTAGGCACAAACCATAAGACCAGGTCTTAACAAAACAGAGACATCTTGCAGAGAAGGAAGCTATTTTACTGGTGGTACAAGAATTCCTTTTCCACTGAATTGCAAACAATACCTAATGTTACCCTTACTCAAAAGATACGCATCATACCAGCTGCATACTTTGCTAGCCAGTACTGACAGGCAAACTTTCCTTCCTTTCCTAGGTCAGATTCTTTTTTGAAACCTATGTTCCTTCTGTGCCTGCACTTCAAAGAGCAGTGCAAGACATGTTGCTCTAAAACTATCAAATATAAATGGATTTAAAGCTATAAATCCATCAGGCTTCCAAGCACAGGGATCACCAGCTCTCCATCCTCCCTACAGACACAGTAAGGTTGGAATTGCTGTAGTTCTGACCAGGAGCAGACTGGGAAGACCAGGAGAGTTCGGGTGAAGAACAAAATATGTAGATTTTCAATCTGGAGAAGTACTTTCCAGTGTTGCCCTTTTACCCAACCCTTTTCTTTTCTGTGTAGCTTTGTAGGGTTACCTCTTCAAGCTCTAGACTCTGAAAAAGTTGATGTAGTAGTAGGAAAAATAGGAAGACAGAACCGAGACAAAAACAGCTACCGGTTTCCTAAGCACCATTTTTTCATACCAAGATCATTCTCTCCTCCCTACACAGGGCAAGAAGTGAGAGGCAAATCTTAGAGATCAATGAAACCAACAGCAGAATTGTCTGTGCTCATCTTTCCAACTCATAGGATCACAAATAGGTTGGGTTGGAAGGGATCTTGAAGATCACCTCATTCCAAACCCCTGCTATGGGCAGCAACACCTCCCACTAGACCAGCTTGCTTGAAGCCTCGTCCAGTGTGGCTAGGGGTGGGGCTAACATTTCTAGGGATGGGGCATCCACAGCTTCTCTCACCCTAATAGTGAAGAATTTCTTTCCTGAAATCTTCTTTGGAAGAAGCCATGTGTTAAACTTAATATTTGGGCTCCATTCACTCCAGTTCCAGGGACTCTCCTGTAGCCCTGTACAATCCAATTTTTCAACACTTTATATTTCTTTCTACCTCCTGTAATATTCAACACATTCACCATAAAAATCAATGGCAATAAAAGCACAGCTAAACTAAGGATATACAATGTTAAAGGCTCCAGGAAATGTCAAGGCAAGCCACAAAAGCGAATTTCACAGTGAGACTCACAATTCATTCATATTTATGAATGTAGTCAACAGCAGCAGATTTCCAACCAGCCACAAGACTTTATGAAAGAAAACTGTATCGTCACAGCAACAGACAGTTATACGGCTGCTACCTGTGCTGCAAAACCATTTATTTGAGTGCCCCTGGAGCAAAGTCTGGCGCTGCACATCTTCAGCTTTATTTGGTACGTAAACATGAGTAATGCCACTGTTGCAGCTACAGTTTCACTTGCAAGCTTTTCAAGCTTGCCAGACACATTCTAGCTCTTTTTCATTAAATTTTTGAAAGTTACTACTTTTTTTTTTTTTTAAAGATATTAATCTTTGGACTTTTATTGCAGTACTAAATAATGCTGCCTGACATCACATTTACTGCCAACAGATAGGCAGCCCTGGCATGTGAATAAATCACATTGCTGCTAGCACAGACAAAGAAGTCTTGTTCCTTCAGTTTGTCGGTGAAATTGCAGAAATAAATATTCAGTCATTCACAAGACACCTTTCTTTTTAAAAAAGTACTCACACATCTCAAGATCTGTTGTAACTAGCAGTCATTCTCTCTCACTGATCTATTATAGCTGGCCAAATTAGTCAGAGATCTCACATAAGTTTGTATAGATGAAGTACAAAGCATGCATTATGAAATCAAGGTAATAACTCAGTATTAATTAAGAAACTCACCCTGTCTTCAGTGAGCCTTTGAGAACAACATTACTCTGTTTTAAGGAATATTTGTAATTTCTGTTGTAAAGTCTGCTTGTGATATTTTCTTTTCCTTAAGGTTATGGGTTTTGGGTTGGTTTGTTTGTTTTTAACCCTTTAGTTAGTGGCTTGGAAGGGTCCCTCAAGTAAAAGGAAAGGCTAATATTTGTGTATAGAGGAAAGGCTGTTTGAAAGAGGAAGATTTTTCAGTATTTCTAAGATTTTTCAGTATTTCTAAAATACACTCTGGCTCTGCAGCAGCTTGATTGTTTCAGTTTACTTTAAAGAAGGTTCTTCTCTCTTCTGAGTTTTACTCTTATTTTTAATAGGCATTCTCTTGGCCATGGTGTCTCAGACAAGATCAAGAAGATCCTGATGGTTGCTGGAGGTATGCTACTGTAACAGGTTGAGACACTAGAACATCTTCATGTTCAGCTTACAACTAGTAATTCACATCTGTCCAGACAAAAGGTGACAAATAAACTTCATGTTCCCTGGGGCCAGGTCCTAATGAATACGACAGAGCAGTCCAGAAGGCAAATTGAGTGTTTAGATACTGAAGCCAGCTGGTCACTGCTAAGAGTTTCAAAACAATGTTCCTGAAGGTAGTTCAGAAAGGGATAGTTGTAGTGGTTTTGTGGCTTCTTCACGGTATTTTACATTCCTGTGAAGTTGGTTTCACTAATAAAACAAGTGGAATAGAGCATTTATTGTATTCATGCAGAAAACAACCCTGTTTTCCTCCCAACCACATGCCTTTCCTCTCTCCTTTGAACGCTAGGGTTTTAGCATAACAGCAACAGGTCTGGTATGTTTAAAAGGCTTCCTTTTGATGATAAAATATTCCAGTGAAGTATCACCTTTCATATAAAGCTTGAAGCCAAATCTAGGGAAACAAAAATAAAGAAGGATAATGAATGAAAAGTAGCATCAAAATCTTTAAATGTCAGATGTGTAACAATCCCATATGTGTGAAGATATTACCTCACTGAAGAGTAGCTTTTCAGGTATTTAAAGTCTACTACAGGGAGTAGGGGTCCAGAGAAGCTGACTATAGACAAATACTCAGTGGAGCCCAGGCAATAGGCAGGCTGTGGCTTGTTTGCTCTCTGAATTTTCCTATGAGTACCCTCAGTTATTCCAGTTGCGGGTTCAGTGGATACTACAGATGTTGCAAATGTGAGCTGGAGTTGATAGGGCTTTCAAAATCAATCAAAATTTTCCTAAGATGAGCTTTGAGAGTTGCTGGAAAAGAGGGTAAATGTTCCTAACCTAGGATTAATAAGTAGGGGTACACAAAATCGCTTGTCTTGGAAAAATCACACAGGCTTTTCTTCATGCCCTTGACTTCCCCGATTTCACTGCAGCAGTATTTTCTCTCCAGTGCAAACACCATGAATGGTGCACATCAGCTTGGGAAGAAAGAATGAAAAACAGTTCTCTAATGAAACATTTTACCTGGCTAATAGCTTTTATTTTTGCAAGCAATGCCTCTGTGTGCCTCCCCGTGGTAAAGACTCACCATCTGCCTTTGCTCTAATAAACGAACTCATATTACAAATATGGAGTGCAAACATACTCATATCCTGAATCAACTGCACCCCAGAGTCAGATCTTTTTGCAGAATGTATAACTGGTAAATATTTGCTCCCAAATGTTCAAAATAGCTCGCAATGTTTCCTAATAATAACAAGCATAACCAGCAAAAAAATCATTATTGCTACACTATGGAAGGTAAAAATCCATAAACAAAGACTTACCTATTTTCAATAGCCATATCTTCACACACATCTTTCCAGTATAAAATTCTGCTTCCCAGAATATCCTGAGTGTATTGCTAATATGGTACACAATTAGATGTTGCCCTTCTGTCTTCCTGTACTGTTAGTCTAGTTTTGGAAGCTGCAGGCTTTCATTCCCAAAATTTTACCTTTTAGGTGAGCGACTCATTTAATTGTATATCGCTCCTGGCCTATAAGACTCAGAAAACTTGTTTTGCCTCCTATAACCTTAAACATAATCTTACCTTTTTCCTCTGCCACATACTGGTTCTCACCGCTGATTTCTTCTTCAAACACAGGTCTTTCACAGAACTCTTCCAGAAACTAAAAACAATACAAAATAAACGAGCAAACAAAGCCCAGGAACACCAGTTAGGCCTACACGTGACCTTTCAGTTCCATATACCAGTTTCTTCCACGCAACCCAGGCTGTATGTTTTACAATTCACTGCTCATGCTTACAGATGCTAGATTTTCAGGTCCCGAATTTATAGCACTTTGTTTCATAGGAATGATGCACGTTCAACCATGGGGCTAATATTGTATTAACTGCTTAAACATCATGTCTTTGGAACCGCAGGAACATTCAGATACATGAAAGATGCACAGAAATAGTGTTTTAGCTTTCAGATGAACCACACACTACTTTAAAGTTCAAGTGAATTTGTCTCAGCTGCCCGTATTCCTAAGGAAACAAAGCTTACCCATGCATACAATACCCATGTATTGTATGCCCAATATACGTGTGGATTTCTGTCTAGTCTTAGCCTGTCTTCAAACACATTGGCCAATATCAACCAAATTTGACAGAATAGTAAAGGTCACAGAATGACAGAAGACACAAAAGACATTATATTTCTGTAAATTTGATGAAAATAGCCAAAAGGATCATGTCCTTACTGAGAATGGCACATTAACATTCTCTTAATATACGCTCTTCAATTCCAGTAGAAGACATTGGAGTATCCCACAGAAGAGAGAGACTTTAGGATTCCCTGACTGCAGGAAAAGCTTTAACCAGAGTTCACACTTTAATAAACATCAGATAATGTCATCACAGCACACCAAATCTTAAATGCACACACACACAAAATCAGGCTTTCTTAGTCCCACTGTTTAGATAATTATTTCTAAGTATTGCTCAGAACAGGGTGGTAGCATGAAGTATCTTGCTGATTATACTTGCTGGATCAGCAGCTAGCTCAGCTTAGGAAGGTTTTCTGCAGACAATTAATTCAGTCTCAGCAGCCCCCACTGATTGAAGGCAACTCAAATCAAAGAACGATCAATACTTTCATTACAGCGATGGCATAGTAGCTTGTTTGTGCAAGGTGAGCACAATTCGGTGCACGGTGTTTTTTTTTCCAAGTCCTTTTGAGACTATTAACCCTGATTAACTTGCCTCCCTAAGAAGAGTTCTTCAGGTGAGGGTTCCAGGTAGAGCTGTCCTTAGCACGTTGTGCCTCTGGTGAGCTTACATGGGCTTGCAAAGGCTGAAGGGGTGGGGGTGAGTACAGACGCTTTATTCAGCACCACAACAGCCACATGCATCCCTTCGGTTATCACGTCTCACAGGATGATGCAAGGACTTCTTCAAGCTCCTTCAGCTTCCTCCAGCTTTACCACAGTTGAAAAAGCTTGCCATGATTTGGGGTTCACGGAAGCAGAGGTATAAAGACTTAATAAAGCTTTCTGACCACTCATCTCAAACTAACCTCTGCTTTATGACAACTACAGCTGGCAGACTTTCTTGTGAGTAGCTGGGTACTTTCTTTTCCAGGTCTGACTGGAAATGAGAATGAATGAGAAGAAAACCAAATTCTACTACTGCTTACCTTTGAGTGTGTCCTATACAAAAAGTGACAGCAGTTCCTTCAGCAGAACCACACAGAAACACTGAAGCTACAGCCACTGAAAGGTGTATTCTTGTTCAAAAAAACATTTAGTCCAGTGTAAAAAAGGAAGTCAATTGCATTCTGCTATTAAGTCTAGCAAGTTGACTCAAACCTTTTTTTTTTTTTTTTTTTTTAATAGTTGCCTACATTTCAGTTCCTTTTTTGGGATGTTCACTTCAGTGCACTTGCCGTTGCAAATGCTGAGTCACATGCCAAAGTGATAAAGAGGGCTGGTCTCATTTACGTGCTGTGTACTCTAAATGACCAAACATCCAGGCCTGTAGGACATTGATGTTGCAGGATCCAGACTGCACTAAAATCAAGAGATCTCAGGCTACCTCCAGCCATTGCAGAACTGCTGTACTAAAGATGAACATTTGCTAAGGGAAGCTACAAAATGATGATTGCTCAGATTATAATAAAGCTATCACTGTTATACCCCTCTTCTTAATATATTTTTCCATTTACTATAAATGTTACTAGACACTTATTACTCATATGGCAGAAAGTGCTAATGGGTTGCACAGTAGGGGTCAGTAATACATAAATCCCCAGGATGATACTCTCCATAAACTAAGGAGATGTCATGTAATAACCATCCTCAAAGAATCATTAGGAGAATTGCATGGTTTAATCGCTTTTTCCTCTGAGGCCCAAGTTTGATGACACAATAAATCCAGCTTTGCGGCTCATGGTATCATTAAAAAAAAAAAAATGATTTGCTGCAAATTTATTTACAAACATCTAAACTGCATAAGACCTCTGGCAGCTTCCATTTGTTAAAAATAAAATAAAATAAAAAAATCTGGCTGGTTAACTTTGTAACAGTAGGCTTTATGCTGGAAAATTATTACTTCTTTCTCTCCGTACACAGAGCCAGTGTAAGTGCTGAAAAAAATACAGTATCACATTACAGCCAGCTTGTCACAAGCACAGGCAAACGCCTCTGATCCGTATCAGAGGAATATGACTAGGTCATCTAGCTACACACAAGCCCAGTGGAACAACAGCCTGAGTCATACGATCACACAGCAATTTCTAGTGCAAGAGATCAGCTCCCTGCTCAGACCACGGCCACTCAAACAGGTTGTTCAAGGCCTTGCCCACTCAGTTGCTCAGTATTTCCCAGGACAGAGGTTCCACAACCTCTCTGGCCCTGTCCCAGTGCCTGCCCTCCCCCTCCCCCCAAAATCCTAGTGTTTCACTGAAATCTCCCCTGTTGCAACTTGTGTGCATTACACAAGAGCAGCACTGCCCATTGCACAAATCACCAGATACTTCTGAGCTTTCTCTGCTGCAGAGCAGCTGCTCAAAATGCAGGTGAAAGATCCAGATGTGTTTGTGAGATTTTTATCATCCAAGAACAAACAAGAGGTTCTGCAGTGCAAACAGATGGGGATGTCAAAGGGAAAGGATGAATTTTCTTCATGCAGTCAAGTCTGTGAGAGCCTGAGGCAGAGCATCAGTACGACACCTTTTGGTGGTAGGAACAGCAAAGACCAACACCTTGCCTGATAGTGACAGCAAAGAGTTAAGACTTCTGCTCAGGAAAGGAGAAGCAGAATACAATTCATATAAAATAAAGTACTTCTGGCCTACAAATTTCAGTTTCAAACGGGAAACTGACTTGGAAAACCTCAACTGTTTCTGTTCAGCAAATGAAGAACATCTGAAATTAATTAGGGATGAAGACAAACTGATCTTTTAACAACTTCCTTCAAGCATGAAATCAGATAAATTAGGAACATATTTAAAATAAACATGTGTAAACATATCAAAATGCTGAGAACATTAAGAAGATTATTATTAAAATACTGAAGCAGCTTTAAAAAAAAACACTAGTGACTGAGCCTGTTTCATTCCCATATCTAAGAAGTTACACTCAAAAGCCCTATGAGTGCTGAAAGCACATGAAATACCGGAACATGAACAAGGCAACAATAAAAATAAATTATAGGAAACAAAAGATACTTATTTTAAAATCGTTTTTAATAAAAATGGAAATAAGAACAATTATACCAGTAAATAATGAAAACAAGAGCTTAAAGTTAAAAAATATTTAGTCTGTTTTACCTGATCCTCCAACAATGCTGCATAGGTTTTACTTTAAAACAAGATGCAGATACTCAGCAGGGTCCTGCTTTGCAAAACCTCTTAAATTTTAATTAGAATTAACATCCGTATTTCATATCTGAGGGCAAAATCCACCAAGAGTTACTGGATGGAGTTATTTCTGGTTTACCGAACAGATGAGCATGTACAAGGAAAAACTACATGCTATTGGCAACGCTATTGCTAATCAGCAAGACTTATGTCTTACTGAAAGGCTTTTGAAATTTGCTTTGAAGAAATACTCTTGGAACACGCAAGTCTTCTTTCCTGTTCACAGTTTCTCGGTGCACATATTCATTGACCACTTGCTCATATCCCTCAGACTTGAAGAGCTGAGACAAGAACTCTAAAAGACAAAAAAAAAAAAAAAAGATTAAAAACCCTGTTTAAGCAACTTTTAAAACACTACTCAGCATTTATATAAGCATATGTTCTTATGTGTTAGAGCATGAAAGATCACACGTGCCTTGGGATTTCAAGCTGTTCTATGCAAGCAGACTGCTGCACTTGTACTGAATAAAATCAATACAGGACTCCTCTGGAAACATCTACTTAAGCAAAACAGCTTGCAAAAGTGGGATGGAAGCTCAGGAAAGGAACTAAACCCAGTTTAGTTTCCAAAACTTGCCACATCTGTTATTTTTTATTGTGCCTCCTCATTCTCCCTGTGACCAACAGGAGTATATTTTTGCTTTGTGCAGCTGGCCTTCACTAGCTGAATACATCACCTACTCCAAATATTCCAGGGGTGATCCAGCCTTACAAATGCATCTCTGCTCGAGAAAGAATATCACCCAAGGTTACCAGACCTTCACACGCCATTGCTCCATAGAAAGAGGAACAAAATGGCAAAGTGGGTTTGGTGGTACCAAGCCTCCACTAGGTTGAACTGAAAGTATTTCTCATAAACAAAAGAATCTCACTCAAAGCATATCTTCATTTGGAAAGGCAGAATTGCCTCACAAACAAGGTGACCCAAACAGCAGAGAGGGCCTCCCATGCTATTGACTTGTCATGTTAACTGCAATTCATTACCCTTCCTTTCCCACAGCTTGTTTCGTTTATTTCAGGCATGATTCCAAAGAAATTTAAGCCATGCTAAACTTGTGCTACTTTGTAGAAAATGAAAGCACACCCATTTTTTCAGTACACAGGTGGAGGAGTGTGATGAAATGGCTGATCAGGTAGGCATAGGCAGCCCAGCACTAGAAGACATGGTGTGTTGAGGGGGAAAAGGAGAACACCCACTTTGGCAGTAATGCAGGATTTTATCAACTTAAACCCATCATGGAAGCACGTGAACTGGCTGTAAACAGTGTGTGTTTAAAATGGGAGATCCACATCAATGAAATAAAAATAAACAGCTGTTAATTGTGCATCAATTGAAATCTCATTATAGGACATGTTCAATTTCTTCATAAAACAGAATTACAATCACACACTCCTCCAGAAATTTAAGATTATTTCAAACAGTGGAAGAATGGATTTGCTGCCATGGAAGATCAGTGGTGTTATCTGAGGCCAGATACGTTGCAAATGTATCATTCAAATCATCCTATGCAGTAATTAGCTGGTGTACCAGCGTAGCACCTCTGCTAAATAAAAGAAAAAAGCACTGGTTCCAAACTGTGCAAGAATGATGGAGTCACATTCCCTGTGACCAAAGAATTCTCAGGCATTAAGCAAAATGTGTATGAAAAGCAGTGAGATGAATGAGATCATAAGGGATTAGAAGCAGGAGCAGAAGTGGTCCATGAGAGAATCACAGCCCAGCCCACGGCAAAACAATTGCTAACAGATCAGTTCTCTTTCTTCTTCCTTCCTTCCTCTTCCCCCTCCCTACCATAATTCTTCCCTCAAAGCACATATTCATACTAGCAAGGAATTTCTCATTCAGAAACAAATCCTAACACATAATGAGTTTTAAAATTCCACTGATAGGTCGTTTTCTTTTTAATTTGGTCCCTTTAGCATCCATTCTTTTTTAAGAGCTAATTGTTTAAGTAGAACTAAAAATCACTCAGTAAATAATAGTTCTAGAAATGCTTCAATGAAGCTGGAGAACAGCCTGCATTATCTTAGATTTCATCATTGTCCCGTAAAGAATAGAAAGAGCCCAGACATGATTAATGGTTTTTATATATCAGAAGCAATTAGGTAATACATTATGTCATAAAATATGAACAACATTTGCTTGGCTTCAAATTGGTCTCTTCAGTAGCTGTATTTTGCTTTAGACTAAAAGAACAAAGAGCCCAGAGAAATAAACACACAGCTCTTATGACACAATGCCCTATATTTGATATGGGGAAGTAACGGTTCAGTAAAGTTTAGCACGAGAATTGTGAGTTAGGAGGCGAGCTATAATCTCAATTCATTTTGAGAGTCTAAGCAAATTCCTTCATGTCTCTGTGCTTCCATTTACCCACCAGTAAACTGCAACAATTACTACTCTTCCTAAAGCATTCAGAGCAATGACAGAACAAAAAGACTGTTTAAATACTGTACCAAATGGAAACGCTTTTTGCATCATTTTTATGAAGAAACAGAGGGCAGAGTGACCACAGCTATCTCAACAGGATGTCTGCACAAACTTCTCAGCACTGTAGATATGATTCAGAGAAAAGAAAACACTCTACAATATGCCTTACCTTCAGTAAAAAAATATGCTCTTGTCCCATCTTGTCTAACATAGAAGTTTTCTCCAAGTTTGCTGCCAGATTTAAACCTGAGCATTGCATGATCATACAGTCCGTAGTCTCTGAACAGGACACATTTGCCTGGTTTCAATACCTGTCATGTAATACATACATGCTTTAATAAGACAGATTGATTTAGCCATATATATATATATGTATGTATATAACATACGTATGTTTATTTACACATATAGACACACACATAACTAAGTCAAGGTATCCTAACGTGTTAAATACACAAGCAATATATATTTTGAATTCATTCCCTGTGCAACAAAAATGTTATATAAAACTGGATTGTTAGCTCTTACAAAATTATTTTTTCCCCATGAACGCTAGGGTATGAAGTATTTTAAGATACCTGTTTGGATGCTGATCAGCTAAATAAGCTTTTTGCAATGCTCTTCAAAAGCAAAGAAATAAATGTACAGTTCAACAATAACAGTGAAGTCATAACAGGGCATTTTCTTTGCTGGCTAGCATACAGTCTAGCACACAATGTTGCCACATAAAATTTAGAATACAATAACATGCTTTCAATGTGAGAAGGAAAAAAAGTTGCAACATAATAAGAAATAAAAAAGGAACAATTTCAGGGAAATGGTATTGCAATATAATAAGAAATAAAAAAGGAACAATTTCAGGAAAATGGTCTGCAGGTGAGATTGTTTTTTTGTTTTGTTTTGGTTTGGTTTTTAATAGCTCTTCAATAAAGAAATCAAGCTATAAAGAGTATTTAGAAATACACAGCCATTAGCCATTCTGACTTTAGACTTTTGATGCATGCAACTTTCCTACCTCAACAAATGCCAGCTATAGGAATATTTACCACTTGCAACTTTGTGCAGAAACCTACAAATGAGCCAGATAACTCCACAAAGAAACAATAATTGTCCTTTTCATGTACATGAGCTATGAACCCACCTTTAGAAAATGTCTGGAGTTGCATGAAAAAAAAAATCTAACATTCCTTTTTCAAACTACTGATGATAAAATGAACAGGACATCTGATAACATAAAAAAAATATACACACGTAAAAAAATAAGTTGGCTATGTCCCTCTGCAGTCAATATATAACTCAAGCTCACCTCAGAGAAATTAAAACATTTGAATTGTGATTGTTCTGAAACTGCCCTCTGTGCGGGCCTATCGTAGCCCATCAACCAACAAAGGCAGTCCAGAGAGCTAAATCTCTCTAGATTAACTTTAATCTCTGAGCATGCCATTTCTGAATGACCACAGGTCAAGCGTGTTTAATAATAACAATAATGTTCCAACTGCAAGTCACTGTATCTTCTGGAAGTCAATTATGGTTCGCTGTCATCCGTTCCTTATCAACAGACATTTCAGCAACCCATAAACATTATTTGTATCATACAACGCTGAAGCCCAAGTCCCAGGTTCGAGATACCGTTTTCTTGTGTTCATAACATACATTAGATTAGAATTCAGACCAATTCACAATACCATGAGAAGAAAAAACATAGCAAAACAAAGTTTAGCCCTTATACAAGGCAAAATAACTAAATACTTTCCATGAATACAATGTTAATTACAAATCACCATTACAAGTGGGGCTATTTTCACAGAATAGAATTGTACTTTCAAGATAAAAAGCATGTAAGTTCTTTAAAGGCTGTAAAATAAGATGTTAAAATACTTACCTTGTAAATGTTCTTCAAGACAAGATGCATTTTGTCAGGATGAATGGCAGAAAGAACAAATATAAGAGTGACAACATCCACGGAATCTGCTGGTATATTTTCTAGAAGGTCATCTTTGGTAAGATCACACTGGAACACTTTGCATCTTTCAGTGCTGTATAAGGAATTTTTCTGGGAGAATGGAAAGAGCATGCTTTCACTTAAAATTAGCAGCATTTGTTACTTCAAAAAAAAAAATAATTAGTAGAACAACACAAAAGATGGTGGCAAAAGAACATAAACATCCACTAAGTGACTAATACAACATGAAGTTCATTGCTGGATACTGCAAGTGAAACTACAACTTCTAGAAGAGACTGTTCTCAGGAAGTCGAGAAGGAATGTGTGTTATGACAATTCAGAAAACATACCATTTCTCTTTTACTGCTGCTTCTATTTTTAAAAAATATAGAAATACTGTTAAAAGAAGGCTTTCATGACAGCCCTAGGAATAGCTGATGGCATTTGTGCTTGCGAGGGGGCTGTGGTGCCCGGGTACGGGGGCACTCTGCAGGGCTGTGCTGGTCAGGCTGGGGGCAGAGGCAACTGATGGGGGCCCTGCCACTGACTGCCTCCCATAGCAGCTCTTCTGTGGCCATGGAGTGCTCAGAGGTGCCTGGCCTTATTTCCAGTGCTGTGAGATGGGTTTGGGTGCTACACTGAACCCATTTGAGGAAGTTTAACTAAGGGTCAAAATCACTCGCCAGACTCTCCTCCGCCTCTGGGGAAGCACAGCTTTCGTTTGCCTGTTCACACCAGACTTAGGACTTTATTACTGGTCATTCAGGGTAGGTTCAGGTTGGAAATCAGGAGAAATTTCTTGTCAGATAGAGTGGTTAAGATTGGAACGGGTTGCCCAGGGAGGTGGTGGAGTCACTGTCCCTGGGGGTGTTTAAGGAAAGTTTGGTCTTAGAGATGTGGCTCAGTGGGCGACATTGGTGGTAGGAGGGTGCTTGGACCAGATGATCTTGGAGGTCGTTTCCAACATTAATCATTCCATGATTCTATGAAACAGATCAATCTAAATTTTTTGACAGATCTAGTCTACTCTTCATACATAAAGAAAGGCAAGAGAAGTCTGTCACTCCAGTCATTTGTAATTTCATAAGCTTCTAAGGACACTATAGAAGAGGTTCCAAACATTACACCAACCTTCACATACTCCACAGCTCTGGGAGAGAAATCACAGGCATACACAAAAATGTTCAGATCTTCTTCCAAGAGTGGAAACAAGCAGTTCCCAACCCCACAGCCAGCTTCCAGAATGGTCAGTTTCTGATCTGCAAACTGGGGAGGAAGACATCCAAAACAAAGCACATCATTTTTGTTTTCCTCATAATAGCAGCAGAGTCACTGTTCAATCAGCATATTAAAAGCTATCATCAAGTTTAATTACCATTGATTCAGAAACTGAAGTAGCCATCCATTGGATAATCTTGACACTACAGAAGAAGAATCCTGATTTTTGCAAAATTACAAATCCTTTTAGAATGTATTAATGTTTCTTAATTACTTACTTAAGGGGTAGATGACTAAACAGATTGCTGTACCATTTCTGTCATGTCTCATTCAGATAATAAAGAACAACAGATGCATCTGACTATTCCCCTTAATGATGTTTTGCAATTAGCCTGTAATTCTGGGTGCTCTTCTTTAAAGCTGTGTTCCGAAGTGCTCCAACTTGCAGCTTTAAACATCGTATTACCAAATAGACATGTGTCCTAAATAGACTCTCTGTGTTCTAGATTCCATTCTTAGTATCCACATGGGTCAACTTTAAACCGACCTGATGCACCTGATTCTGAGAAGGTATCTTTGATATGAAGAGAGGCTACGCAGGTCACTGCATACTTAATGTGTGAGAGCTCCTGCCTTAAGGGCTTAATTAGAAGTATTATTAAATCATTTGAAAACAATCGATCTGTCTCTTACAGAGAAAGTGTACAAGACTCACCTCCCGACATGCTTTTAACTCTTCAAACTCTCTGGTTGTCCAATGTCTGTCTTTAAAGAAGTTGGTGCTGTTTCTTTTGTAAAACAGATCCCAATTCTTCTGTGCCTCTTTTTCCAGTTTCAGTTGCTTGAACTCAGACACCAAAACCTGATCTTTTGCCAATCTCTCAATCTCTTCTGGGCTAAGAATTCTTGTACTATGGCCTTTTCTTTGGAAAGCCCCATCTTCAGTACCTGTTGTTACTGTGTCTAAGCAATCAGCCGATGTGTTTTCATGGAGCATCCTTGAATCTTTCACACAGATATGAATAGCAAAGACCCAAGGGTGATTTTCATTTCTTTAACATCTATTTCCATCACTTAACTTGGGTAAAATAACCAAGGATCTAGAAGCAGAAGAAAAAAAAAAAAGGGAGGAAGAGTTACAGCGTGCACTTATTTGGGCTTTATGGTGGTATCTCAAACATGATGGACTGCAAAACCATCTGACTTCTTGTAATTTCAATATTCCACCCAAACTAACAGCAATCACACTGATTTCAAAGTTAAAGAGGATACTTAAAAGTCTGCTGGTCTACTTTCCGCATTGTAAAAAAAAAAAAAAAAAAGAAAAGAAAAAAGGAGAGAGAGAGAAAGATGTGGCAGCTCTAAACTTCTTTCATTAAAATGACTTTAAAAGGAGAGGAAGGGCTTTGTTTCTTGTGAACTCCAGTTAGCAACACCTCAGAAAAAAACAGTAACCGAAAAACAGATGACATGGAGTGCCACTAGATTGGTAAAACAAGCTGCTGTACTCGTGTCAGCATTTCTCCTTCCTGTTCTCACCTCAGAGAGAAAACACTGGTGAAACCATCAGCATTCGTAACACCGCGTCACTTGGGCAACAGAGCAAAACCTGCACGGTGGCAAGGCCGGTGGCCAGCCCTCGTCAGCACTCCTTCCCCTGCCTCTTCCTGAGGATCTGCACCCGTTTGGACAATCGCAGGTGGTTGTTTTTTTTCTAGGGGATAAGAAAAATGGAGCAATGAAAGAGCTCTTCAAAGGCTGTGATCCCAATCTTCTGGCTGATGTTAAGCTAGTTCTGAACTCTGCTTTGCCATAAAAAAAAAAAAAAAGAATAAATAAAAAGAATAAATAAAAGAAAAAAATATAGTAAAAACAGTACTTCAACTTACCAATGGAAAATTGGAAATGGGAAGAAAATGGAAATGAGTAAAAAGTGGAAATGGGAAAAAAAATGGAAATGAGGAAAAACCAACAAAACTTAAAGCAAAAAAAAAAACAGTACTTCGTTTAGATGTATTGCCATAAATGATACAAACAATGCTGCAAACAAAGCCATCAAATACAGATGTGCTAATGAGATAGAGAGTTGTCAAAGTGATGTCTGGATTCCCGGGTGTCAGAGCACATCCCCTGCTCCAGCAAGGATGGAGAAGGTTGCAGAGAGGGGCTCCTCGTGGGTACACCCCAAAAATAACCCTAACCAGCAAAGCTCCCGCTATCTACCCGGCATGCTAAACAGGCTCAAGGTCCATGCTTCACAGAAGGAGCTGCAAACCAAGCCCAGCCGGTCTCCCTGCTCACCGACCCGTCCCCAGCACCCCCAGCCCCCTGCAGCCTGCCCTGCGCGCATCCCCGGGGCGGGGGGGGGACCGATCCCCGCGCACCCCATGCGGGGAAAGCCGCCGCCCCCCCGGCTGCCCCTCCTCGCCCCTCCTCGCCCCTCCTCGTCCCTCCTCGCCCCTCTCTCCCTGCCTGCCTGCCGAGGGCGGGGAGCTGCGGGGGCCGCCCCTGCAGGCCCCGCGCCCCCTCGGCCGCCGGCGCCACCGCCCCGGAGCGCTTTCCCGGCTGCACCGGGAGCCCGGAAGGGCGCGGGGCGGCGGCGCACGCAGCGGGGCGGAGGAGAGGAAGGGAGGAGAGCGGCGGGGCCATGAACGGCTCGGCGAACCCGCTGCTGGACAAGGAGGAGCACCCGCTGCAGCTGGGAGAGAGCTTCGAGCGCCGGCCCAAGGCCTCCTTCCACACCATCCGCTGTGAGCGCCGCTCCCCGTCCTTCCCTTCCCTTCCCTTCCCTTCCCTTCCCTTCCCTTCCCTTCCCTTCCCTTCCCTTCCCTTCCCTTCCCTTCCCTTCCCTTCCCTTCCCTTCCCTTCCCTTCCCTTCCCTTCCCTTCCCTTCCCTTCCCTTCCCTTCCCTTCCCTTCCCTTCCCTTCCCTTCCCTTCCCTTCCCTTCCCTTCCCTTCCCTTCCCTTCCCTTCCCTTCCCTTCCCTTCCCTTCCCTTCCCTTCCCTTCCCTTCCCTTCCCTTCCCTTCCCTTCCCTTCCCTTCCCTTCCCTTCCCTTCCCTTCCCCTTGTAGGACAGCTCACCCCTGCCTCATCCTGCCTGGCAGGAGCACCTGAAGAGGATCCAGGCTCACAGTTTGAAACCCAGGGGTTGTGCTCCTGCCAAGGCAACATGTAACCCTGCGACCTCCTAGCGATCTAGATACTAAGGCACTTTCCAGGAAAGCGAGGAGAAATGACTCAGAGCCAGACAGTATTGCCACACGCCTGGTGATGCTGAAGGGGAGAGATGAAGCGTGAGGCGAGGTCTTAAGCAGTAAGAGAGTTTGGGGATAATCATCTGGTTTTGCTGGTGTTCTCTTTGAAGACACCAGGTGTCATTCCAGCTGCTTGTTCCTAGCACTGGGTGCGTTTTATTTCATAATTAGGAAATGGTTCTGAAGGGGAGCTCACAACATTTCTGTACTTGAGTTCAGCATTTAAAATAAATAGTTAATCACCAGCAGTACGTGAAAACAATACCAAAGTCATATTTCAGTAGCCTTGTGTTAAGGTGGGAAACTCGTACAGTCGGTAATAGGATATTTTGTTGTATGATGCGTGATCCTAGGCACAGTGTCATGGCCTGTTTTCATGCAGTGTGAGTACGTAGTTCCAGTGAGGTCATTCATCTGAGTGAGACTTGGAAGAGAAACTTCCTAGATCGAGCTTTTATTCGAGAAGATGATCAGTGTTTGAAGCAAAGCTACTTCCCTAAACAGTGAGCCTCCATCTAAAGCATCAACACCTAAATTTGTGTGGTTCACCCCTCTAATATGCATAATTACAGCATGTTAAGGGATACCATGCTATATGTATGGTGTATTTAACTGTTTATGCATAATACTGAAGGCTTCTAGCCAGCACTAACACACTAGCAAATCTTCATTTATAAATTAGTTTTCAAATAGCCCGACCATCAGATGAATGAGGTTGCAGTCTGGTACTTTCTGAATTAAGCCCAAGCTGTATCCAGATAGAAATCCAGTGTATTTCTAGTATTGACAGTGCTTTCAGGTTCTGATCAAGTTCTTAAGGGGTTGCAAAGCCAAGGCACTCCAGACTACAAGTGAAAGAGTGCAGTTTTATTGCAAAGAATTTTTTGTGAGCTGTGTTTTCAGTGAGTGACACTCAAGTGAGATCTCTCTTGATTTTCTGGTGAAAACTTTATTTTTCTAGACATAGATCTGGAATGATTTATCTGGGATCTAAGTGTGATATTATTCCTGTAATCCTCTTCACGCAAACTACAGTAAGAGGATTTTGCAGGCTAAATTTGTCTGTGCCTTCTTAAAATGCTTTATTATTTTCTGTAATGTTTATGACATTCCATGCTGAAAAACTGGGATACCATTGGAAAACATCTGAAACCATATGACTTTTGGAAAAAAGGGTTGTGATTACATTTGGATAGAAATGTGTGTTCCGTCTCAACAAAATTAGCCATGCACACCTAATAAGCTTTCTAAATGAAAGCAATTAGTTGCTCTTAGCAAATATGCAACATTGTTTTACTGATACCTAAGAAAGAAGCATGATACGATGAGCTTTTTCATTTAGTGACTGCTCTGTTGAAACTCTAGATCCCTTTTTGGCAACGCCACTTACTCTTCTACAGCTGGTTTGTTTTGTTTAGCAAGCTTGCACATAAAATAGGTGGGTGACAATAGCTAGAAATAGGCTGCGCAGATGAAAATGAGGGATGTGATTTGGTCTGGCAGTTAAGGCATGAGGATTAAGTCAAGTGTGGCCAATTCTGCTTGTTGTGCTGTCAAAGTAAAACTCAATTAGACATTAACGTCCCCTTAATGAGAATTTTTTACAAGCTGTTTTTTTTTTTTTCCCCTGTAAATATGCTTTTCAAAGTGGAATTACTTTTTTTTTTCTGAGATACGAATGTCTTAACTAATGCAGTAATTAAATGTCTTGGTGGCGACCATAGTTGCACTGCTTCATATCCAGAGATGCTAGAATTTTATATATATATATTTGTATATATGTGCTAGAATATATATAATCTTATTTCACTTTGTCTATATCCTGTCAAAATGTTACATGTTTTTTTATGGCTCATCAGCATGTCAGAATTATTGAGAGGAACATACTGAAGTTAAACATACTTAAGTAAAAATGTTCTTGGTTCAAATAAATATACTAAACAGAAGCCCATTATTTGGGGGACACAGCATTCTCTACAGTGCAGCAATTTTTTTGAGACTAGGGCTAATTTAGAGCTTTAACTCTCTCAACTTAGTCATGCTCTCCATCCACAGCAGCTTTGGCCTTGTGTGGAGCTCCTCCAAGGTCTCCTCTAACCTTAAGGAGGTGTTATGAAGGCAAGATGCCTCTTAGTAGTCAGAAATATCAGTGAGGCTAAATGAGCTGATTTCACTAAATTAATCTTCGCCACAGATGCAGTCCTCAGGTTTGAAACTGGCAGGAGCCACCCAGAGCCCTGGGTCTCAAAGTTGTTACCCCTTTGGGATGCTTGGCACAGTTTTGCACCTGTGTGTCAGGTCACCAAAAGCCTGGGCTTTGGAGAAGCCTTCTTTTGGTTTTCCAGACACTGTCTAGAAACTGGCTCATTTTAAAAAGCAAATGTAGAGTCTGGTATCATCACGTGGCTGGGGCTCTGAGCACAGACGCTTTGTACCGGTGCGTTATTACACCCTTGCTGTAAACTACCGTGTGTTTTAGCATTCCCTGTAATCACAGCGAATGTGCAGTGACTTTTTACGGGGCAGCATTCTGATGGCTTCAGGACTCTTGGAAACATAATCACCATTATTTTCCTCTTTAGATGATTTTAAGCCGGCCTCGATCGATACATCCTGTGAAGGGGAGCTCCGAGTTGGTAAAGGAGACGATGTAACCATCACTTTGCCACATATCCCAGTAAGTGTGCTACTTGTTGCCCTGTTTACTCCAAGAACTTTGCAACATAGATCTTCTACTGTACATGTTCTTTTTCCCTTTCTTTGTAAAAACAGGTGGGCTTAGTATTTGAGCAGCCAGACTGGCAGCACAGTACATGGGGGAAGGACTATACTATTGACTCTTTGTTAAGGGTTTTATTTGTAAGGTTCCAGTTTGAGCATTTGTTTTGATTCCCTCCTTCTGTTATTACTTGATTAACGAGAAGACTTTGCCTACTAGCTGAAGCTCTAGGATGGTTTCCATCCCTTTTAGTGCTTCAGCTTAAAGGCAGAATAACTTTGGGTTTAGTCAACGTGTGATATTCAGAAGCCACAGGTAGGCCCGTGAGCTTGCTCATTGCAATAACGTGTACAGATAGCACAGACCATTCCCTTCCTTGAGCTTTATCAATGGAAGTGAGAGGGAATTTTCTACTGAGTGACAATGCAGTGGTTTCCCATCCGCTTCCTCCTCAAATTATGCCATAAAGATCTATAGCGTGAGGATGATGGTCAAACAGCAATAAAACAAGTGCTCAAACTCTTTTTATAGATGCAGTTGTTTTGTAATTGAGGGCTCGGTGGCTGCCTTCCCAAAACAAAAGAAAGTGCTTACATGCTGGAACCGAATTTGTTTATTAGCTGAAGCTAATGCTACATGTCAAACCAATAAACCAGCGTGCACAGATGCAGATAGGTTTGGTGGTTGCAGGGGAGCACCCAGCAGTTTGGAAGCCATGTGTCAGATCCTCGTGGTGGTGTTTTTTCTAGCACGTTGGTGTTTTTAATTGACAGGTGATGGTTCTGTGGTAATTCCCACTGAATGAGGCTTTAACCTGCTTCCCCTGCTCCTGTTTTTTATATGGCTTTGGTCACGTTTAGTGCTGCAGAAGGCTGTGTGCTTTTGTTTGGCTATAAAAGTGAAGAGCTCAGTAGTGCTATTAGGGAGCAGGCAACAATGCTTAATAGCAATGCCATTCATCTTTGACTGGGATCTGTGTTGTTCATTCATCTTTTGTGGTGAACAACATCACTTGTAACGTCCCTTTCCAAATCTCTCTACCGACAAGTTTAATTTGTTTGTCTTCCCATGAGTACGAGTGGCTTTCAGCCTGTGCTGTGCTCCAGAGGGGTAAGAGCTAGCTGCACTAAGTGCAGCCCCTGGGTGTATGTTGTTCCATGGAAGTGGTGTGTATGTTCAGCAGAAAGAGCTGGGAAACACGGGGTATGATGAAGCAGAGTGAAAAGTTCTGGGGCCACTTCATCCTTACAAGGTTTACCAAATTTCTTGTAGCCCAGTTTGCTTCTGAGCTCCATAACAACAAGCAAGATTCAGATTCTGGCTTGTTTTGTTTGTTTGTTTGTTTGTTTTGTTTTGTTTTGTTTTTTGAAATTGCCTGATCCCTGTGGATATCTTTGATGATTTGTTCAGTGGAGATGTTTTTGTGTCCCTTGCCACTTGGGTAACTTGAAACACTATTTCTACTCATGGCTTTTGCATTTGATAAACAGTCTTAGTTGGGGAAATGAAGGATTTGTTTGTTTTAAAAAGAAACTATACTTGAAGGGTTAAATCTGTTTTAACAAACCTGGTTAAATGCCACCTGTTCCATCTGCTGCCTTCTGTCCTGTAATCATCAGAATCTGTAACCAGTGTTGTTTAGGCACTAACATAAACTAACATAAACTACCCTCCAGCAGATCGACACACGCACCTCCAACTGGACTGGAGCCAAGTCCAGTTGGAGGCCAGTCACTAGTGGCGTCCCCCAGGGCTCGGTGCTGGGGCCGGTCCTCTTTAACATCTTCATCAATGATCTGGATGACGGCATTGAGTGCACCCTCAGTAAGTTTGCAGATGACACCAAGCTAGGTGCGTGTGTCGATCTGCTGGAGGGTAGGAAGGCTCTGCAGGAGGATCTGGATAGGCTGCACCGATGGGCTGAGGTCAACTGTATGAAGTTCAACAAGGCCAAGTGCCGGGTCCTGCACCTGGGGCGCAATAACCCCAAGCAGAGCTACAGGCTGGGAGAGGAATGGTTGGAGAGCTGCCAGGCAGAGAAGGACCTGGGAGTGATGGTGGACAGTCGGCTGAATATGAGCCAGCAGTGTGCTCAGGTGGCCAAGAAGGCCAACGGCATCCTGGCTTGTATCAGAAACAGTGTGACCAGCAGGGCTAGGGAGGTGATCGTCCCCCTGTACTCGGCTCTGGTGAGGCCGCACCTCGAGTACTGTGTTCAGTTTTGGGCCCCTCGCTACAAGAAGGACATCGAGGTGCTTGAGCGGGTCCAAAGAAGGGCGACGAAGCTGGTGAGGGGCTTGGAGAACAAGTCCTATGAGGAGCGGCTGAAGGAGCTGGGCTTGTTCAGCCTGGAGAAGAGGAGGCTCAGGGGTGACCTTATTGCTCTGTATAAGTACATTAAAGGAGGCTGTAGAGAGGTGGGGGTTGGCCTGTTCTCCCATGTGCCTGGTGACAGGACGAGGGGGAATGGGCTAAAGTTATGCCAGGGGAGTTTTAGGTTAGATGTTAGGAAGAATTTCTTTACTGAAAGGGTTGTGAGGCATTGGAACAGGCTGCCCAGGGGGGTGGTGGAGTCACCATCCCTGGAAGTCTTCAAAAGACGTTTAGATGTAGAGCTTAGGGATATGGTTTAGTGGGGACTGTTAGTGTTAGGTTAGAGGTTGGACTCGATGATCTTGAGGTCTCTTCCAACCTAGAAATTCTGTGAAATATTTAATTTTAAGTAATGGATGGGACTATTGATTTGTTTAGGTAGGACTTCCATTTCTGCTTATTTTTTTAGCCAAAATTGCAGTCTTTTCTGACTTAAGAGGTCTCTAGGTAGCAGAATGATGGCCAACAAACTTTGATCATTTTTCATTAAATTTCTGTTTTATGTTTCCTGACTTACTTGTCAACAGGGAGCTGGCTTTGACTTTCAGCTTGCTTTTTATTCTCTTAAATGTTATTTTCCTCTCTTAAATGTAGGAATGATAAAAATGTAAAATGCCTTTGAAGACTAGACTTTCATGAGACTGATGTTTTCTGAATCGCATCTGTATATCTTACGCTTTCTTTGTTGGGAATTCAAATATTTTGCCCTTGCTATTCTGAAGCCATTTCAGAGTAAAACATATTCTACTTATTAGCAGTATTGAGAAGAGGGATTTCATTCTGAGTGGATAAAATTTGATTGTTTGTTCTGCTACTCTGAATAAAATGTATTGCTCTTGTCCCTGATTTCAGTTGCTTTCCTGCTGCATGTGTGAAGAAGCATATGAAGAAACATTTTTAAAAATGTCTTTTGTAGAATAGCGTTATGTTACAGATAAATTTGAGAAGGACTCAAAGCTGAGAACTTATTTCAGTATGTTTCATAGAGCAACATGTCCTGTTTTGATACAGTCAGATGTGTGTTCGTGCTGCCGTGTGCAGGTAGACCATAACTGAATCTGCCTCCTGTAACCCCAAAACCAGGTGTATGAGCCTGCCTTTGTGCAAATAAACTACAGTGTAGCTTAACCTCAGCAATATCTGTTAGCCAGTGTAGAAGACCACATGAATTTGTCTTTATTGCTTCTTGGTCTAATCTGTTAGATTTATACAGCTCTATGCAGTGTTATGTGGACTTGAGGACTTCCTGGAAGGAGTCAGATACCCCATTTGCTTTTGAAAAAACATTTTGGTGTAATTGCTCAGCTTCTACGTGCGAATCCGAGTTTGAAGAAGGCAGCTGTTCTTACATAGTTTGTGAAGTTGCTTGTAAAACTTGTCTTCTTAAATATTGTCTTCTTTTTTCACTTCATAGAATAAATGCAAAGCATTTAAAATTATTTTTTCAGTTGACCACATATTTCTTTAGGCAGAGTAATTAGAGTTTTATTTCTTATCCAAACCCAAGATTTCTTGAGCAGAAATTTCTGACATTCGTCAGAATCAGCTATGCAAATTCAGCTATATTGCCATTTTGGGAAGGAGAACTGTAAGTAATGGCAACTAAGGAGAAGATGTTTTGTCACTGCAGAGACACTTAAAATGATGAAAGGCACCAATATTGCTGTGAGAAAATGTCTGTTTCTGCTGCGTTAACTGTATTTTTCCCTTTTCATGAATGAATATTTTCTGAAAGAACTAAATATTAGCTACTTAGTCTCCTAATTAGAAGAGTACGTGCATACATTTGTTTTAGTGTTTATAAACTTGTGGACAGGGGAATATAACCAAATAAATATGTGCTCTTTCTTTGATACCAGGGTTCAACTCCTCCAAGGACTGTGTTTAAAGGAAATAAAAGGCCGTATCAGAAGGACTGTGTGCTTATTATCAATCATGACACTGGGGAATATGTACTGGAAAAACTTAGTAGCAGCATTCAAGTCAAGAAAACAAGGTAAAGCTGGTGACAGGGCTAAGTAAAGAGGACAAATTTTTGCTGGTTTTCTGCTCAGTCCGTCTTTCAAACCTGAACCCCGTTTTCTTTTATTTTGTAGTTATGTTTGCTTACTAAACTTTATCAGCTCTACATGGCCGTTATCTTGCCAGAAATGCAAACAGCTATTGGGAATGTGAATCCAAGAGTAAAGAATTTGTAAATTCTCAGCTGCTGAAAGGACGTAATTATAGTTTGCAATGAAACACCTCTGATGATTTGGAGGTTTGGAAGCTGGCTGAAAGATGGGATGTGTTTCAGGAATCTCTGGTTAGTTGAAATAGAAGATGGAAATATTAGGCTGTCAAAAGGATTGTTGGACTTTATAGGTTTGTTCCCTCCAGCTTCCTGTGGGAGTCATGGTGCTTTAATAATATGCTATTAAGGTGTAAGAAACACTCATCATCGTTTTGGATCAATGCTATACAGAGCAGAGCAAAAGTCCAAAGCCTCCAGTTGAGGAGAGGAGAAGAAAACTGAGGGAATTATGGTTGTGAGGTTTTGCCTGGAATTGCTGAGGCCAGAAATCCTTTCTGACCCAATATTCTGACTTCACTGCACAAATGCTACAAAGTGAGCAGTCAAAACATTTTTAGTAATCTTGCTGTTCTGCAGCTGCCTGAAGCTTCTGCGCCACGTTCTTCCAGCACCACTGAGCCACAGGTTTTTTAGATCTAAAGAGAAAGAGGTTATTCAAATGTCTCACAAAGAAGAAGCTCTTAAACAATTTTACAAATATGACACATTAAAAAAAAAAAATTACTGCAGTGTTGAGCTTTTAGCTGCTAAAGCTAATAGAAACGTGGGTTGCAGGTTGTCAAGAGTTGGCTGGAAGTTTGCCAAAAGCCACCTTGAATTAAAGGTAAATGGATTGTAACACTCTGATGAGTCACTGATGTGTAAACTCATCCATGTGGCATTCAGAGGCAAGGCATCTTGTCCAGTGGATATGAGCACATTATAAATGAGATGTGGAATGCCAACAATTTAAGTTCTGCTGGCTTTGTCTGGGTGAAGCTTAAGTCAGAAAGAAGCACAGAAATGCAAGGAGAACTTGGGCTCAATGGGGTATTTAGGATCCATTGAGTTTTGGCTCTGTCAAGGTTTAAAGTATTTCAACTTTTCTTAAGCAGAGGTAGGGTAGAAAAAAATGGAGACTTGTGTTTTGAGAAATGGTTATTTTTTTTAAACTGTTCGGTATTCTAGCTCAGAAGTGGCATTTTTTCATGGCTACTTTGATCTTTAACGACCTGTGGACACCCTGTGGGAGAAGAGTTATTAGTGTTAACATCCTGATTACATTCCCAGGGAAGTAATTGCACTTTTTCTACATAAAGGCTTCTGTAGTTCCAAGAGCATGATTAATACTGGAAACAATCTTTTGCTTTTATCTTTTTATCTTTCACAGGAGACAGTATATCCCCAGATCTCCACTTCTACTGTAAATGACTATGTAAAGCGTAGTAATGTGGTATCTAAAGGCAGCATTTCAATGATGAGGGAAGAGGTGGCTCTGTTTTTTGAGGTTGCATCTATCATTCAATGTGGCATGGAGAAAGAATCACAGAATCCTGAGAGATGCCTTAGTTAACACTAAATGTACTAGCTCAGGTAACCAGTAGTGGTTTAGCTGAAGTCCAAGAAGTTCCACATAGGCTAGTTTAACTTTTTTCTTGGCGAGATTATCTCACAGGCACAAAATTTCATATTACTGATCTGGGACCATCCTAGAAGCAAAACTGAGCTCTTAATGTCCAGCTGGTTCTGCACTATGCTATGTACAGACATATTCCCAAAGGCTTTATGACAAATACACTACATACTTTAAACCTCATTATGGTGTATCATAGAGGGACCTGAATACATTTTGTTTTGTTTTTCTTGCAAGGATAATTGACTGTTCTACAATCTGAATCACATCATTGATTCAGAAAAATGAAGAAGCACTTGAGTTGGATTGAACGGCTAGGCTAGACATTTTTCTGTGGAAGATTTTCCACTAAGGAAATATCTTAAACTGTTTTTTATCACTTTTATTCACTTGCAAGTGAATGAAAAATGGAGTAAATGCTTGCAAACTGATTGCTCCAGTCAGGTTGACCTCTAAGAGAGTTCAGTTTGAGACTGTACAATTGCAAGTGAGAAAATAGTTTCTTTTGCTAGGATAGTTTTAAGCAGGATTTTGTTTTGAGTGGATTTTTTTTATATATAGGTTGCTCATTGTTTTTTAACAATACAACTATTAATTGCTAAATTAAAGCCTTCATTGTCCTTCAGCTAGCGAGTTTGGCAACACTGAAAAACATCTGGGTTTGAAAATATATTTTGTAAGGATGCAGTATGTAGATTTGCTGTTGAGAACATGTTTTGCATACAGAAACCTGTCATTCACTGTTCAGCTTTATAAAGCAATGTTCAAAAGGAAGTCACACATCATGCATTAGCACGAGGATACTGAAAAAGCTGAACACGGTTGCACAGCCCTGCTGAATGTCTCTGGTTCTTGTTTCAGAGCAGAGGGTAGCAGTAAGATCCAAGCCCGAATAGAACAACAATCTGCCCGAGCCTCTCAACCTCCTTCACAGTTCAGAGCCCCAACCAAGCCAGCAACTGGACCTAAAACTTCTCCTTTGAAAGATAACCCTTCACCTGAGCCTCAACTGGATGACATTAAGAGAGGTAAAGAAGGGTTTGTAGTTTTCTGGGTTTTGGTCATCTTCCTTTCTTCTTTTTTTTTTTTTTTTTTTTTTTTTCAATAAAAACTAGGGCTTAGAATTTATACAAACACATTAGAACATTCAGGGATTCAAAGCTGGTACTTGGCAGCTGGTTTGTTGTCTTTATATCTCATTTTAAGTTATCTTAATGAATTATTTATTCTCTTCTGCCAGCATAGGTTTTTATGCTGCAATCTTCTCTGGCATGAGAGAGCTTCTTCCTTCCAGGTTATTGTCTCTCTTCTAAACTATCTGTTCTGAGAAGAAGACAATAGGTGTGGATTCAAAAGGTAGAAGCTAGGGCAGCTGAATGCTAAAAGGCTGAAAGGGTGTCTTAGGTAACAACAACAACAAATGCTGATCCAAGATCTCATCGGAGACCTGGAGTCTGTGTCATGCCAAGTAGTGCTAATAGGGGAGGGATGAGAGAGAAAACAACTGCACAGCTTCCATTACCACAACCACTCCTCTTTGGCTTTTATCACACCTGCCATTTAATTGTCCTTAAGAGCCTTGAAGAACTTCAAGGGATTATTGGCCCAACTCTGTCTCCTGCTCAAGCAATGCTTTGTTTCAGTGCTGTGCTGTGGGCAGGGCTCGCTTTCTTGGCCCAAGTCCTTCCTTTCCTGCTGGTGTGATACCTGGTTTTGCCGTGGTTAATACAGTCAGAATGGGGATAATTTTAAATTTAAGTTTTTATTTGGTTCTCTTGGATTTCTTGTCTGGTATCAGACAATTATTTTTTCTCAAGATTGTTCTTTCTGTCTAGTATTTTCTTTCTGGGTCTCTTCCCTTGTCCCATATAGCTATTTTTGCCTGCAGACTTAACCTATATTCATTTCCTATCCTATGGTAAGAGCTTAGGAGGTTTTGATGTTGTTTTTGTTTTGTTTTCAGTTCTTGGTAATCACTGGGTGACGCTTTTACAGCTAAGCTGTCTGTGTGTCTGTATAGGTGCTGACTGGTCTCACGCTTTCACAGCAGTAGTATTTGCAGTACCTGGATCTGGTCAGCAGACAGAATCGAAGTCAGAGACTTTGTTAGCTACAGTTACCTTAGCTACATTGCCATTTTTATTTTCCTTGCAATAGGTAAGGAGAAAGATATCAGGTTATATATCAACTTAAGAATTCAGTCAGTTGTGAATTTTAAATGTCTGTACTTGTGATGTATAATAAGCTACTTAACCATGTGGGCACTCTTTCACATACTTACAGCAATTTATAGAGGTCATGTTGTCACAACAGAATTTCTATATTTGTCTGGTGCAACGTCTGTTCTGCAATGACCATTTTCTAGTGGTCTAAAATAATAAGTCACGTTGTTTAAAACTGTTCTAGTGATTTTTTTTTCCACATGATTGTTTTTTATTGGGAAGTACTTCCAAATAACCTGTAGAGTTTGATTTCCAAAATCAAGCCAAACAACACCTGACTCATACTAAAAATAGGATGTTGAGTTGGCATTTCATAGAGAGTTCTTCAAGGTCCAAAAAGGAAGAAAGCAAAAATACCCAGGCAGTTTTCTTTCTGCTTATGGTATATATTATTTTTAACTTCTTAAGCACTCCTCAATTCTAAGCAATCCTCAAGCTTTTGGTACTCTTGAAAATAATCATTGATTATCCACAGTGTCAGCATTACTAAACAATTTATGTCGTGAGAAACTACTTGGGAAAGGTAGAACTAAAATGGCACCATTGTACAATGAAAATAATAAAACTTAAATTTAAAGCTGTGAGATAGTCTCTTCAGAACTTGAAAGTCTTTGGCAATAAAGCTGCACACTAAAGGAAAATTAGCAGGAGTGAAGACTATATTTTTTCCAACCAAGCAGTGGTTTTCCTTTTGGGTGAATTAGCTCCTTTCTATTAAAAATAAATAAACATATAGCTGAAATTCTCTGTTGTTTCTTCAATGGACACAGCACAGAACTTACAGTCCTCAGAGGAGGTGGTTAAAGGCATCTCTGTAGCACTATGGCACTCTTTTTGTTCCCAGTATGCCCTACTCAAGGATGTGGTAAGATGCATAGCCCTTGTGATGTTTAACAATGGTTTAAGCAAAACTCAGCTCAGGCTTTTGCTTACCTCCACTACCCTCAGCTGTGCGTTCCCACAGCTCCCCTTACAGATGAGCTGGGAAATGAACTTCCAGGTAGGTCAGTCCTCTCATCCATCCCGTTACACAGCTGTCCAAACAGCAGTGCTTGAGGAGGGAAGCAGAGCACGTGGGAGTTGAGCCAGTACTTTCCTCCGTGCAGGAGACCTTTGGGAGGCTGTCTCCAGGGTCCCACACTAGAAGAGTCTTTTCCTGTGCAAGCTTTTATATTGTCCTCCTGCTTGAAGGGAACAACAGAGAGGGTAAGAGCTTGTTTGTTCAAATACTTGGCTGCATATGATCAAGTTTCATTAAGTAGTGAATGTTTAGACACACACACCACAATACAGTCATTTATGTTCATGAAATTACTGGCATTTATCAGATATACTTGACCACAACAGAAATGTTTTTAATAACATTGACGTAATTTAAGTGTGCGGTACCTGAAACAACACCAAAATGTATTTCTGGTTTGGAAACTATAAATTCAGTGCTTAAAAACCTGAGCAGATCTTTTTTATTTAAAATGCAGCTGTAGTCCTGGAAGTATTATTCCACAGAACTGTATTTGTCTCTCAAGGACTTCTCAATCAAATTTGCACTTCACTGTAAAATACTGCATCTTCTAGCTGCCATCTCTGCATACTCAAAACGCCAGTATCGAGTTGATTTCTATCCACCCTGCATACCATTATTAACAGTGATTATTCTGCTATGAATGTACGGCCTCATTCTTCATAAAGCTGAGTGACTTTATTTCCAAAAGCCCTTGGTGTTCTTGCAGCCCAAGGTTAGGACTTCAGTTAAAAATCCTGCAGAGCCTTTTGGAGTTGAGAGAAGAGGCAAGAACACTTAGCCATGATTACTGAAAGAGATTAGGACATTTGATACAAAATACATAGAAAAAAGAGCCCTGTTGAGAAAGGCTGTTTTGTGTTTCTATGATGATTTCTGACCTTGAATTTTTTTCTTACTCTAAAACTGCACGGACTGCCAGTATAAGACAGTAAGCTGTTTTCTTTTCCTGAAAGAAAGCCTACAGTGCTATCATGAAATATGCAAAAGTTAAGGTTCCCGTGGCAATGTCAGGCTTTTCAGATTATGTAGACTCATTTAAAGTAAATGTACAAAAACAGACTGTATGAAAAGCTTTCTTCAAACTAACTATGGCACATCCTGAATCTTGTCATCTTTTAAGCCTTAAAGGTTCATCAACAAGGTGTTTGATCTTGCAGAGCGAAAAGTGATGTGAGTTTTTCATTGTTCAGCTTAGTTGTGCGTGTATGTGTATGTACATATACCCTATTTTAATTGGAGGCACCACAAGAAAGCATTTAGCCAAGGCTTCGATATCTGTAACTGCACTAAGTGTAACAGGCAAATTGGAAATGCAAAATCTGACAGTTTTAAAGTAATGTGTTCTTCCTGTAACGCTTTGGTGTCATTGTTGGCTTAACCATTGTCTTTGGCAGGGTGACACAAGGGATTTGAACAAACTTTCTTAGTGGTCCTGCTGGAGTTGTGCCTGAAACTTTCAATGATGCAGTAACTACCATAACACTTGTGGAAAGAATTATATTTTTCTCATCTGCCCATAGATTAGACATTCACAATTCTAGACTCAATGAGGCTTTTGACACGGTTTCCCATAGGATCCTACTGGACAAAATGTCCACCATACAGCTAAATAAAAACATCATATGATGGGTGAGCAGTTGGCTAAGGGGCAGGGCCCAAAGGGTTATGGTAAATGGGGCTGCATCAGGCTGGCGGGTGGTCACCAGTGGGGTCCCTCAAGGCTCCATTTTAGGGCCGGTACTTTTCAATATTTTTATAAACGATCTGGATGTAGGAATAGAAGGTATTTTGAGCAAGTTTGCTGATGACACCAAACTTGGAGGAGTTGTGGACTTGAATGAGGGTGGAAAGGCCTTGCAGAGGGATCTGGATAGGTTGGAGAGCTGGGCGATCACCAACCGCATGAAGTTCAATAAGAGCAAGTGCCGGGTCCTGCACCTGGGACGGGGAAACCCGGGCTGCACGTACAGACTGGGCAATGAGACGCTGGAGAGCAGCCTAGAAGAGAGGGATCTGGGGGTCGTGGTAGACAACAAGTTGAATATGAGCCAGCAGTGTGCCCTGGCAGCCAGGAGGGCCAACCGTGTCCTGGGGTGCATCAAGCACGGCATCGCTAGTAGGTCAAGGGAGGTGATTGTCCCGCTCTACTCTGCGCTGGTGCGGCCTCACCTCGAGTACTGTGTGCAGTTCTGGGCACCACAGTATAAAAAGGACATGAAACTGTTGGGGAGTGTCCAGAGGAGGGCTACGAAGATGGTGAAAGGCCTGGAGGGGAAGACGTACGAGGAACGGCTGAGGGCACTGGGCCTGTTCAGCCTGGAGAAGAGGAGGCTGAGGGGAGACCTCATCGCAGTCTACAACTTCGTCGTAAGGGGGTGTCGAGAGGCAGGAGACCTTTTCTCTATTAACACCAGTGACGCAGGAATGAGGTTAAGCTGAGGCAGGGGAAGTTTAGGCTTGACATCAGGAGGGGGTTCTTCACAGAGAGGGGGGTTGCACACTGGAACAGGCTCCCCAGGGAAGTGGTCACTGCACCGAGCCTGTCTGAATTTAAGAAGAGATTGGACTGTGCACTTAGTCACATGGTCTGAACTTTTGGGTAGACCTGTGCGGTGTCAGGAGTTGGACTTGATGATCCTTAAGGGTCCCTTCCAACTCAGGATATTCTATGATTCTATGATTCTATTTAAGAGACAAGACACCTGAAAGGAAGCGAAGGAACAGCCTCTGTGAGGTGAAAGTTGATTAGAAAATGGTGTCAGAACTGAGTTTTCATCCCTAACCACTGTCATGGACAACACCCTTGTGTACATATATATTACAAGGGAAAGAGCTATTTTTTCCCCATTTTCTTCTGTGACTTTCTTAGTCCTGAACTCAGAGAACGTTTATAATTTGAAATCTTAGCTATGGTTAGGCTGAGAGCAGTGCCTTACAAGTGCTCATTTGTATGTGTATCAGATTCCAGCCATGAAATGGATTTTTTAAGGCCTGCAAGGCTGTGTTGGGAGGGACAGAGGGAGAAAGGCATTACAGTACAAAATCGTATCTTCTGTTGGCCTAATCATATATTCTTCATCCCTCTTCCAGTAGTCTCTTATGTTATGTCTTAAGAGATGAAAGAGTAAGCTTTGCTTGGCATACTAATAAAGCACAAAAAACACAGGTGGCCTAGTCAGGGATCCAGCTTCAGGAAGTTAAGCTGGGGGAACAGCCCCACTATCCCTAAATACCCAGCCAGAGTTAGTCACATGGTTGTTCCTTTTCAATATGCCTCTAATTCAATATGCCTATAACATTTGAAATTGAGCTCTGAACTTTGAAATTGAAAAGTTGGAGGTTTAAAATTGGCAACTCTGAATAACTCACAAGCCTGATCGAAGGTGAATTTTGCCTGGTATCAGTTCCCCATTTGTTGGGTAGAGATGATAGTACATGTTTTGTCTTTCACTTCTTCCATTCTTGTCTCTTTGGGCTGTGGGTTCTCCAGGGCAAGCACTGAGTTCTCACAACGTGGATTTAGAGCTACTACCACAACGATGGGCTGGCTACGTTTTGTGTTTCTCATACTTTGTATGGCATGCGTGTGGATATGGTTCCCTCTTGGAAACCTGCCTAGGTGAACTGAGTCATTAGATACTTGACTTTTTGGGTGGATACAAAAAATGTCTTCTAATAGTATTTAGGACACTTGTAATGATGACAAGTTTAACAATGTGGATTGGTTTGGGGTGACTTACCTTAATGGCTGTTTGGTAACTGGTTGTTCAGCCAGCATCAACTCTTGCCGATGAGGCTGTCATGGTATTCCCCTATTTCTTTGCACTGGCAACCCTAAAGTGAGGTGTGGCTGACTTGAATGACTTCCCAGTTTCAGAATAGTCTGTTTTTCCTGGCTACTTGCAAGCTCTGTAGCAGGTTAGGGTACTGTTACTAGTCCAACATGTGAATATTCTCATGTATTCTCATCTGCTGCACTGCAGAGTTTATCTGGTGTTTTTTATCTGTTTCTCAGGTTTGATTAGAGTGAGTTGTGTGCCTTTGTGCTGGAGCAGTTTCATACATTATCTTAAGGCAGTTTCCGTTGTGGCCTCTCTCTCTCATTGCATTTTCCAAAAGCCTAAATGTCAGTGATGTCTAACAGAATTTAAATTCCTGCATGTTTAAAAGTTTGTTTGTTTTGTTTTGTTTTGTTTTTTAATAAAAGAAGGGCTTGCTGTTGGCCTGTAAAATTTGATCAGAAAATTTATTTACTTTGTATGTAGAGCATATAACTTGTGGAAAATAATGAAGCAGGAAGCACTTTCATAAGTGTAAAGTGTATAGATATTAAGTGAAGGTGTTTATAATACTATCTTTGCTGCTCTTTAAATTCAGCTGCAACAATTAGGTTGAAAAGTTGTCAGGATTTCTTGTTTTTCCTTCCTGACTCTCTCTTTCATGTGAGGTATTTTGATGTGATAAATTATGCTCAAGAAAACTCTTGCATTTTCACATTCTTTGCCCAGATTCCATGGGGCCCTATTCATGGTTTCAACCAGATGAATGTCCTTTTCTTTCAGAGCTGAGAGCAGAGGTTGAAATTATCGAGCAGATGAGCAGCAGCAGTGGAAGCAGCTCATCGGATTCAGAAAGCTCATCGGGGAGCGAAGATGAAAGCTCCAGCAGTGAGGGGGAAGAGCCAGCACATGTTTCCCCTTCCCAGCCACCTCACCAGCAGTATAACAACAGGAATGCTGTTGCTAACGGCACCAGCAGGCCACAAGGAAGCAATCAGCTCATGAACACGCTCCGTAAGTAAATCCTTGCATCCTATCGCTGCTGAAGCTGCTTGAGAGCACTCATTTTCTTAGCACGTTAAGCGAACTCTGTGAAGTACAGCTGGTTGAACAGTAGTCCCATGGAGGTGTGCTGGCCAAAATAGGTGGACAGATTTTTTGAACAGAAGGCTGAGACCTATCTGAAGGTGTGGAGATTGCTTCAGTCTGGTTTAGAGCCCGTGGGCATCAATGTGATGGCCCACATCGGCCATGCTGAGCCTTGATTTAGGCCTCCAGCTGGAAAGAGTGGGTAGCAGAGCATCAGTGCAGGGGATATCCAGAGTAAGAGGCTGCAGGAGCCTTGAGTCACTTGCTGCACAGGCTTTGTATCCAACATCCAGAATGCATATGGGGCTCTGGAGGATGGGAATCACTTTAGTGTGAAAACACAGATTAGGTATAAATAGTGGGATTGCCACATGTGTCAGTGAAAGGCCTGTGGAGAATTGTGAATGACACAGGGCTATCCTGTGATCACAAATGCACGGTCTCTTTGTCTTTGCTATTAGCAGTGTTGCTTTGTCAGAGGATTTGCTCTATACTGTGCTGGTTTCAGTTGTGTTTTCATGAATACCACGTTTTGGATATTTTGAATGTTTGCCAAGTACTCACTTAAAAACATCACAGCTCTAATGTTTGAAGGCACTGAATCACTACAAACTCACTCCATCATTTAAAAAGTATTTCTGTCATATTGGACTCTCCCTGGGCAGATGGTATACATCTGTGTTGCTCTTCCCTTCTGCTAGATCAGGTTCAGTGCATTTATATGAAACTAGAGCTTAGTTATCATAAATTTTTCTTAATTCCTCCTGAGGCATTTCTGAGTACATCTCTTGGCATCCACACACAGTGAACTGGTGGAGTTTAAATGCAGATAAATACAGGGTTTCCAGCTTCAAGAAGACAAGTTTGATGTTATATAGACAATACTGAAAAGGCCTGCTGGAAAACTGGAGAGGCCAGTCAGTGTTTCTGTCAGTACTGTATGCTAGAGGAGACCCTTGGGTGAATTACAAAGTTCAGCAGTGTCAGTGGGACTCTTTTCATGTCCCTGTTTCTGAGTGTGAGCTGCCCCTGCCCTGCTTCTTTTGGCCATGACTACAATACTGCATAGGTCACTAAATTTCGAGAAACCTTTGACCGCAGGAGGATTTGGGAGCTGTTGAGGTAGCTACTTTTCTTTTCAGGCAGTGATTTCTGCCTGACCTTGAGTATTCAAGTCACTGGTAACCTTAAACCAAATTTCCCCAAGAGGGGAAAGGAGATCAAGAAATCCAAGGCACAGCTGTTGCATACCTGCTCTGTGTTTGAGGCAGGGTCAGGGGAGAGCACTCAAGGGGCTAGGTTTGGTTACCAGCATACAAACGTGATTATTGCACCCTTTTACCTCCTCTTCGTCCCCAAATCACAGATGCTCTGCAGGATGGGCTCTGAGACTGGAGGTTTGCTCCACATCAGTCCTCTCTGCACTTTGGAGGGGTGCCCTTGGCCTTCCTTCACCTTCACACCCTGTGTCAGCTCAGTTCAGCCAGCAGCCTTGAGTTGCAATAGCTTTAACATTCCTGCTGCCTTATTGACACACGGAGGCCTTGCCTTGGCTACCCAATCCTCCTTAAAACAACAACAGCAACAAAATCTATTTTAATTGGGTCGAGAAGGCCAGGGAATTCCCCAGTGCCTCGTCCTGGAGCCATGCACAGGAGCTTGGCCGGGTGGAGGCTGTGAACTCCTCCTGCAGCTGCTAGTGAGGGGAGCTCTGCCCTCCCGTGGGGAGCAGCCTTGGTGGCTGTGGAGCCAAGGAGGCTCCGTCTGGCCTGGATCAGGCCATGATGCAGCTCTTGGTGCTCTTGGGCATGGAGAGCAATTCCATTAGACTGAGATGATGCTAGCATTCAGTTCTTGTGTTCTTACTTAAATCTTCCAGCGTGCATGTTGACTGTTCTTTGGTTTCATTGCAGTGAAATGTGAATTAACGCCTACCTGCGCCTTGTGTTTTGTTGTTTTCTTGTTTTCCAAAGGAAATGACTTGCAGTTGAGCGAGTCTGGGAGCGACAGCGATGACTAGAGGCTGAGCTTTTGCTGTTTTATACATGGAAGAACTAATTTACCTTGAAGTGATCAAATTGCTTACGAGCGGATCTGGCACAGGAACAGTTCCACGTGTGGAATTTGAGTAGAAGGAATGTATAACCCTGCAAAATATTGGATGTCGAGGGCTGTTTTACTTTGTGAATCAAGTGTATATTTTGTCCATATTCTTATTCTTTAAAAGCTTTAAATAGCTATGTACAATAGGTAAGCCAATATATGGCGCTATGTTCTGGTCTGTTCATCATCTGTAAGCTTTAATGTGTAACTTCATCATGTCATCTAAAAATTTCTTGTCTGTAGAAGATATTCAGAAGATAATCAGCCCAGTGTGTCTTCAGGGATAGGGGAGGGGGGCGAGGGGGTTGTATATAGGGTGAGCATGAGTCAACAGTGAGATTTAAGAAAATAATGATAAGAATTCAGGAGCTATAGTGTGCACTGAAGTGGGACTGTTATAAATTATGTTTCAACACTAAGTTGATTTGTTTGATTTGGGACTTTTCTAATGTGTTTTTATTGCTATTTATGATTGATTTAATGGACATGCTTTTAAACAGTTGGAAAGGAGAAATCACAAAACCATGTTTGTCACAAACCTTGCTGCACCAGTGCCTTATAAGCAGTTTTTTTAAACAGAGCTTCAATTCCTGCCATCTTTTGTATGGGGAGCAATACTGAAGCCCCTTCAGATTGCTTTTTCAGAGAAGAGCTATATTTCATGTACAGGCCAACTGCACTCTGAGGGCAGTTACTCCAGTAAGATAAAGGATCTACATCACTCACCTGAACACACCGAACAGGAACCAAATCAGCATTTTCTCATGCAACTGAAGCATCTCATTTAATCCAGACCTTCAGACCTACATCTTCAGAAATACATAGGAGCCTGTTTTGCCCGTGAAATTGCAAGGTCACAGATACAAGATATTGGACTTAATGAAATTGTAGGACCACGGCCATGTTTGCAGTTTCCTAGAGGATGCAGAAAGAAGAGATGCCTAAGCAACTGTGCAACGGCAGAAGTCTCTCTCCCACCACAGTTGTCCAGGTAGACTTTAGTCCGTATCGTTTGTTGGATGTGATCTCCGTGCTTGGCAGGATTACACAGAACAAGAAATATTTGCCTACGATGAAATTCACCCCTGTTTAAGGGGGTTTAAAGGGTGCTTAGCTGGATTATCATTAACTTATTTTTTTGCTCCAATGGAAAATGAGTGCCACGGGCAGCCTCTTAAGGTTGAACACAAGGCTGACTTTTCAAGCCCAAATTAAGTAACATAGGCCAAGTGACGCCACAGTTGTGGTGTAATCCGGGGGAACGTGAAGCTGAATTGGATGCCTCTCCATTCTTATGTGTCTGCTTTGCACTGCTTTTGTCCGTCTGATCATTTGCGTTTTAACTCCTGTTTCTTTAATGAGGAAAAGAAATGGGAAACTTTCGTTTTTTTTTAAGGTATTGAAGAGCAGGGGGACATTGGAAGGGAGATTTTATTAAATGGTTTATTTTTTTTGCATTCGATACATATTTAGGCATATTTTTGCATTATTGTACATACAGTTAAAAATACTTCTTTTTTTAAAGTGTTTTATGATGTGGGTACATATTTTAACATACAATTACGAAATATACTTGATGTAAAACCACAATTGATCTCTTTTGAGTTTTATTTTTTGTTGTTGTGCTGTTTTTTTCCCCGTTCCTTCTCTGAGAGTAAAAGTGCTGTGCTCTGACAAGCTTGTACCACTCTGGGATTTTACACTTCGGTGCAGGACATGTGCATGGTAGTTGGCGGCCTAATTAATGCTATTACTGCTCCTGACTTCCCAGCTTAAGATTTGAATGAGCAGGGAGGCGTTTCTGTTACCATTTCCCCATTACTGAAGCTTATTGCTGAGTTCTGCTGACGTTATTACTTGTGGCTAAATGGAAAAGCAGCAGCGTAACGTTTTCATTGCTTCCTTCACTGGCTTCACATGCACTCTGATTGCCAGGACACGTCATAGGAAGTTCACTAATTCTGTGTAAATAAAATATATGGAATATTCTTAAGAGAATAAGACAACACTAGGCTACATTGATTCAAGTCACCACATGAGTTATGGTTTAAATCAGCAAGTGGGCAAGCTTTATTCACACAGGAAGTTTCTGCCTTGTTTGTACTTGAGGTCATGTTTCCCTGCTCTCCCACCCCAAAAGATTTCTTCCTTTCCACATCTGTTGGTCACCAAATGAACCAATTTGTGTGAGACTGCGTACTGCTTCTAAAGGGCATTTGGTCATCTTTCGTGCTCCCTGGAGAGGCATCATGTCAGGGGGTGGCCAACCTCTGGTTTGTGAGCTCTTCAGACACATGTTGCTCACCCGGGCTCTGACATGGGGCTGGTGAGTAATGTGGTGTCCTGCAGCCTGTTTGTGGGCGTAAGCAAGCCAGTCCTTGTGTGTGACCAGCCCGTCCTTTCCTTGCCACTCTGGTACGAGTGCCTCCTGGCATCTCCTCCCCGAGAAGCTTTCTGGGATCTCTGCCCTTCTCACAGGTACGTGGTGTGTGTTTGGTGAAGGCCAGCCATGTGGAGACCAGAAGGCAACTCATAGAGACACAAAGTCTGGCTACCTCAGTTATGTTTTTCTTAACAAATATAAGTGTGGAATAAAGCCATTGCCAGCCTGAAGTTTTGACTGGGGGCTCCTGAAGTTTGATGTTTTGTATGCTGAGAAATTGTAAATGTTACTTTGTTATTCGTGATTTGCAGCGAGTTCTATTCAGATGGAAATGGGAATTGAAATAACTTGCAGAAAAGCAGTTATTTGGCATTCTTTTAATTAGTTGACTGGCAGTATCTTTAACGTGCTGGAGAAATAAATTGACTAAAATATGTTTTGATAAAAACCTCTTAATGAAACAAGGTGTTCCTGAGTTTCTGGTACCTTCTAGTCCTGCAGGATTTTAGCACTAGCAGATCTTAACCACCTTAGGCTAATTTTTTTTTTTACACACAAAGTAGGAACACTTTTTATATGCCAATTAGCTTAAATGGGAATAAACAGTGCATATGGAATGCAATTATCAGAATGAACTGAAACTAAGTAAATATTTCACATTGAAGGGAAAGCTGCCTGCTGGCTGCGGTGAGGTTAGTGGCTCAGGACAGCTTCGGTTTCTGATGGTTTCTTCTTCAGAGACTTGACTTCCCTTAAAGCTTCACCAGCAAACACAGCTTGCTGATGATTTCTCCCATAATTAGAATTGCTTTTGTATTAATAGTCAATAATGACTTAAAGTGGTTCAATTAGACTGTCATAATTTACAATATAATTACTATTTTTCTTTAGTATTAAAGGTTGGCTTCCAAGGGGGCAACTTCAGTCATGTCATCCATCTCAGATGCCCTAAAATATGATCATACCAGCACCCAACCTCATGCTTGAAGCTTCAGGCATGGGCAGAAAGACAAAACATGTCCCAGGCCCCAGCTGAGAGCCATGAGTTTGCAAGAACATGCAGCATCACCCTTGCTCCTTCCACCAGAGCATTTGGCTGTGCCGATTTTGTTGAGGAGGCAGACTGATGGGAGAAGGTCAGTTTTGCTGAGTGTTGGTTAGAATAGCTCTAAGCTTCACAAATGGGTGATACACCTAATCTGAAGATATTTTGCCCAGCTTGATTTGCACAATTTGCTTTATCACAGACTGGCCATGTGCCTGTTTATAGTTATGTATAAAATTACTTTGCTCTGCAAAGCTTTATAATCATTTTTTCCCCCTCCTTCAAAGTCCATTTATTTGAATAAAAATGAAGTTCAACAATCCATGCGCGCTTTTATTTTATTTTATTTTTAATTTGGAAGCTAAAAAGAAATGTAGCCTGGAATTACTTGTAATGGAGAACACTTATTTTCAGTAATTGCCTGTGCTTCATTGTTCAGCGTGTTGTGCGTTTCCTGCTAGCAGCTGAGTCATGGAGTTCGCAAGGATAACGCAGCTGCCGAGTTGCCATCTTGATGGGATGAAGGCTTGTGCTAGCAACTTTGAGGGTCTCGTGTTCAGCTCGTAACAATGAATGATTAACATTAAACCTGGCTATTTAGTTTTTTTTTACACACACAAATGCATAAATAGGAAAGGAAAAAGGGAAGTGTTGTTGCTTGCCTTAAAAACAGAAGCTGAGATGTTGGGGAGCCATTGGGATGGGCATAGAAATGTAAAGTAGCTGAACGTCAGTGCACATTGTACACCCAGATCCTGTTCTCAGGAGATAAGCTGACTGAATCCTAGCTGTGGTTTACGTGAGAAGGGTGGGCATATAAATTGAAAGGCATCTGTTTAGCTGTTTCTTCCTATTCCAGCTGCTTATACTCCCTTTCCTTGTTTTGTAATTCCATTATTTCTAGCACGTGTGCTTTCTGCAGCCAAAGTCCAGCAGGAATTTTACAGGAAAAGTTGAAGGATGTTGAAGTGTTACCAATGCATTTAGCTGCATTTACCCTTGCTCTAAATTAAATGTGCATGACCAAGACCTCATGAATGGACCCATCTTCCTTTCCTGTGTTGGCTTTGCCCTTATGAGGACTAAACGCTGTTACGCTGGACAACCACCAAAAAAGTGACAAAGTATGAGGGGGAAATACCTAAAGATGCTGTTGCTTATTATAGAGGGTGCTCTCTAGCTGAGCATCATGGTTGAAAATAAAACTCATTACTAATACTGTGCTGTGGCTGGGAGGAGAGAAGTTTGGAAAAAGTCATTAAAAATACCTTGCTAAGGGCATTTGCACTTCGTAGTAGCTTTGAGGGTAGTACTCAGGAGCCTGCATCTCCTGGCCTCGTGGCATCATGAGCAAAGCCTGGGTACGATTTGGAAACAGCAGGTTAGGAGCATATTGACACTCACAGAAACATGGGTTTCCAATTCGCTTGGACACTCCTGAACATCTCACTCCGTGTCTCTTGAGAAATGTTTCCATTCGGAAAATTGATTTGGATGTATTTCCTCTGTGATTTAATTCTCCTGAACTTCCGCAAAAACAGGGCTTTCTGAAGGGTGGAGTGTAGAAATGCACTAAATATAATGTTGATTCATGCGTGAACCTTGCATGAAAATTTTGACCTGAATTTCTTTCCAGACCAGCTAGCTTTGTGGTAGGTCTCTACATGAAAACCTTTGAGGCACTGCTGTACAGGACCTGGGCTGAAGGAAAGCTTTCCCTGTACACTGCAAATATAATATAACATCCACTTCTGTGCAGCCCCAGCCAGCCTCTGAACTCTGCCATTGCCCCTTTGTAACTTGGGGCTTGGCTTTTTCCTCCACAGCTCCAATACTTCCTTAGCATTTTCCTACTGCCGCACTTTATAATCATTAACAAAAACAACCAAATATATGCTCAGAAAACAGCTACCAAATACCATCGCGAGCAGCACATTCGGGTCAGTCAGGGGATTGTCATGGTCTGTTGTCCTGGCTTCTGTCAGGCTCTGGCCATACAAGACCTGGGCACTCATCATGCCTAAAAAACCACCACAGGTGGCCAAAATTTTGTAAGCATATAGGTAAAGCATCTTTGTCTTTTGCATAAATCTGAAAGAATTAATCTGTGCAGTAAACCAGAGTTACCACAGAGCTGGTTTTTGGAAGGGACTGCTCTGAGGGTCAGGTTCAATCGGTATCTTTTCCCACAGCAGAAACTGGTGCTCTCCTTTGCCTTAAGACAAGACACAGATTGAACCTGACCTGCTACTGAGGCTGGAAGCAGGATCACATATAAACTGGTGTCAACAAGACTAAAAAGCCCCTAATTAAACATTAGCCAGTCAAGATAGCAGGTTTGGTGGTTGGTTAATCCAGCCCGTCCACTCGCTTCCCAAATGCCCAAAGAGATTTTGAGGTGCAGTAAATATCCCATAGCTGTGCCTGCGTTAGCAAGTCTCACTGCCCGGGAGTGGAACCATAATGCAGAAGGGTGCTGAGTTTACACTGCTCACACCGAGAGGAATCACACCTTTCACCTGAGAGGAATCCACTTCGTGTGCCCTCTCCGTGATGCAAACCAAAGCACGGCAAGTGGGGATGATTGGGGCATTCACTGGGTGAGAGCTCTGCTGACCTGAGCTGAACACTAATGTGGAGGCACCCTCTGTGAGCTGGCCCCCTTCCAGCTTCTCTGCAAAAATACCAGAATAAGGAGCACGTTAAGAAATACTGCTTAATCCCAGGAGCATAACGTTAAGCTTTATAGCTAGGGCATTAGTATATGAATCATGCTGAATAATAGCACACCATCAACGAGCTGAGAAGCTCATATTTCCATGAATGTTAAGGCATGAACAGCGTTCCTATGTTGAACCCACAAATAAATCTCCAGCTGACGGTTAAGTAAGGCGTGAAGTGACCGTGGCAAATCAAAAGGCAGAGCTAGGACCAGGCTGCAGGTTTTCTCACCCAACGCCAGCCTCATGCGCCTTGCCATCAGCACAGGGCTGGCCCACACAGGACAGTTTCCAAACAGAGTTAAGTTCCCAAACATGCCCGACTCAGAGAAGAGCTTTCAATTGCAGATAAATTATGGATGGTTTTTGCTTTTAGCAGCTGAGGCTACGTTGTGGGGGGACACAACTTCCTTTTCCATGGGGTGTGATGTCTTCATTTGGCTAAATTTAACGGCAGTCACTGCTGGTACTCAGTTTTCCATCGTTCTTCCCCTAAAGCAAGTGACCGTGCCCCCGATGTTATTTCTAGCATCGCTGTGACCCTGCTGGCAGAGCAACAGCAACCCAAGTTTGGACAAGGTCTGGGCCAGCATCTGTGCTTGGGAGGAGACCCTCAGGGTACAACGTGCCAGATCCTGCTGTATCTGTGTCAGTTCACACCAGTGCTCATATCGGTATCTTTTTTTTTTTTTCCCTCCGTAGACAATGCAGCCGATTTTCCTCTGCTTCTGCCAGCCTTTACAAGGAAAATAAATCTCTGTAGTTAAAATCACAAGTCCTCGTAAAAAACTGCTTGTGCCCAGAAAGCTAAGTGTCGGAGCTTGCCTGAAGCTTAGGAAGAAGTGGCATCTTTTTCAATAAATTTACATCTCTAAATAGATGATAAGTGTTGAATCAATTTCCATATGTTTAAAATAGCAGAGCATTAAGTATTCTGGCACTTCAAGCAATCAACTAATTTGGGACTATTATGAGAATATCTTTTATACTAGTGGAGCAATTCATCTGAAAAACAGGGACAGCATGCATCTCTGTGCCCTTTTGATATCATAAAGGACAGCAAATCGACAAGAAATCCTATTTGTTTGCCTGAGGAGGTTACAGTGTCTTATGACATTCGGGTCTTTGCAAAATCAACTTCCAGCTCTTCACAAAGTGAGAGAGAGCAAGACAAGATGCAAGGACAGAGGCTGTCCAGGGCTCTCCGCCTGGTTTCTCCCATCCCTGCCTCCAGGCTGGGACGGATCTCTGGCCACATCCAGCTGGCTGTGTGCTGACCCTCAGCCTGAAACAAAGCTCAGCACTTTGTTCCTACTGTCACGTTCATGTATGAGATGACAGTCATAGTGTCACGAGCATTAAATGCATAAAGCCAGTGCTTCGGAAAGTTTCAAGGAAAATGAATGCCTTTAAAATCGGCTGGTGTTTTTTACCACGGTGCTGCTGGTCTGGATGTCAAGGGCAGCAGAGCCTTGAAAACTGCCTGCCTGCAGGGCTAGGAAGATAACAGTGCATCACATTGCATTCTCCCTCACACTTAGCACACCATCTTTCTAGTCCCAAAAAACAGGGGCTTGGATGAGGACAGATTTGGGGTTGTTTGATGACTTTTTTCATTTAAGTTCTTGTCCTGGAAAAGGCGATCCCACGGGGGAGAGCTGCTAACTAGCAAGTGGATTGTTCTTGCCCAGATCTTCTTCACTATTTACGTGTTGATTTCTTACTGCCAAAGCAATAAGAAGTTCAGCCACTGACTTCAAAAGGGGGATGTCCAGACTCACGGGAGCAGCAGGATCTTAATTCTTACAGCTTTTTAGCTAACGTTTTTGGGTAGTTTAAAACTTAATTGGGAAACCGTGCATTTCTAATTCACCTTCCCTCCACAACAGCTTCTTGGCTTGGATCACTCTTCACAGTTTTCTTGCTCTTTCCTCGACTCCATTTACCATGGTGATGGGATAAGGAAAGAAAATCACAAATCCCTGTCTAGATGCTCTGGAAAGCTGGGCATCCTCAGGAGCAGGAAAACCAGGTGGGAAAAAAAATCACAAGGCACCATCCAGGGATTTTTCACTTTCTGCCTCAATGTTGGCTGTCGCTGCTAGGTGCTCACCATCTAAAAATCAGTCTCTTGGGCAATACTCAGCTTGAGGCCCTGGAAGACCCATTGCACTGCTGTGGTGAGACATTTAATGCTCTTACAAACGTGTGTTTGTGATGGTGGATGAGACTCTGGACATAGAAAAACCATGTTGAGAATGAGCTTGTAGCAGCAACAGTAAGAAACTTTTTGTTTTTCAAGCTCCGTGGCGTGAACAAAGTCTGTGAGGGGTTGGCCATGAGCCCTAATGGGACCAGCCTCCCTTACCAACTTTTTTTCCCCAAGGGATTTTCTTTTTTGGAGTTAGGGCAGCAGTCTTTCCTTAAGAGACCAATCTGCAGAGGCAGCGTAAAGATGTACGAGAACGATCTGACACAGCACAGCAATTACGGGTCCCATCTCTAATAATTTACTGGAGCTCGCCCTACTGCCCTTTCTGCATTTAGACCGGCAGAAGGGTGCATAATGAGGGACACAGGAGGACAATCGGGTTCTTAGAGCTGGTCAAGCGAATTAAAGTGAATTACTTGGCAGTTCACCAAAAGCAGACCAAAGAGGGCTCTTCAGGAGGGAAAAAAAAAAATGAGAGAGAGAGAGAGAGAAAGAAAAATACTCTTGAAAGTGGCCAGTCCACAGGCTGCATTTGTCAGATTTAAGACCTGTCGTAGAGGGGGACAGTGGCTCAGTGTTTTGTAGAGACACCAAACCTGTGTATTACCAGAATTCACCTGTAAAATGCAAGTATTTATAGTTCTGATCCAACTGGCATGGCTATAGCAGTCCCATGCTCTTTGTTCCTAATAGTCTCCACACACAGTTGAAGGGTGAGATGCCATTTCCAGCAGGAGGTGGTTACTGGTGAGCAGCATCCTTTTAGGACAACCTCACAGCATTGCCCTGACCTCATGAAGGCCTGGCTCAGGGTGATGGAAAGCCCTGGGGCTGCTGCATCCTAGAGGGAGGTGGAAGCAGCCGTGCATCCCTATAGTGTGGGGGGAAATACTTTCCACAAGACTTTTTCCACCACTCCACAGCCCAGCACCTTCTCAGGCCTCCTCCTAGCATCACCAGCATCACTATTTGTACAGCCTGCTGCTGGGGTACAGGTGGGAAGGGCAGCGAGGGCTGTCACACGTGCATAAATAAATAAGCAAGGCTGCTGGATTTGAGTGGCTACGCTGCCAGACGTGACAAAGGCTGCTGCAGCGTGTGCTGCAAGAAGATCCTTAAAGCCTCATTCGAAACCTGCCCGCTTCCCTACCCCACAGAAGGGAGATAACGCACAATGCATTCTTCAAAGTGGCACTTCAAGGGCTAAAAAGATGTTCATAGCACCCCACAGCATCCTCGTGAGAGTGCCAGTGGTGGGTTTTGCTGCCCTGCTTGGCATCACCGGTTGCTTTTGCAGCGGTTATGTGATTTATTTGTCACCTAGCTGATGTGTGCGGTGTGTGACACTGACCCCGTTGGCTCGGCGTTGGGTGCCCACTACGGAAAGCAGTTAAACACCTCTCTGGGGACGAGCAGCAGCTGCTGGGTGGTATTTTGGTGGCGTTGCCTTCACCGGTGCAGCCACGTCTACCTGGTCACCTCCCCGAGCCCCAAACCCACCCAGTGCTGCGGGGATTCCTTCTTCCTCGCGATGCAAACCCAAGGCCGCTGTGCAACACACAGCTCAGCTCTCGCACCCCGTACGCCTTGCCAGACGTGCAGACTGCCACTTGGGACCGGCGAGAGGTTGGTGAGGGGACCCCAACCTCATCGCCCAGGCTGCGAGGCTTCCCCACGTCACGGGACACGGGACGGGGACGGCCGGCGTGGCGTTGCAGCCACCAGCAACTCGCAGCCAGGAGCTCGCAGAGCAGCTGGGCGCGCAGGGGGGGGACCCCTTGAAAAGGCTTTCTCTTTAAAACACAGAAAGGGGAAGGAAAAAAAAATAAATAATTAAAAATCTGGAAAGACAGAAAGAAAAAAAAGGAAAAGAGCGAGGAAGCGGCTTGCTGGGCGCCCTCCTCCTCCAGGCAGCGCTGCTTTTTGGGGGTACCCCCTTCCCTCCCCGAGGGTCTCGCTGCCTCCGGGGGCCACCCCGGTCCCCTCGGCCGGGGCGGGGGCGCGGCGGGGGCGGGGGCGGGGGCGCGGGGCGGGGGCGCGGCTGTGGTCGGCGGCGCTGCCGCTGCCGGGGGCTCGCCGGCGATGGCTTTCGAGGCGCTGGCGGAGGCTGCGGAGCGGTGGTGCGCCCGCACGCCTTTCCAGCTCATCGCCGCCGAGGAGACGGAGAGGCGCATGGACTTCTACGCCGAGCCCGGGGTCTCTTTCTACGTCCTCTGCCCGGAGGCCGCCTGCGGCGACAATTTCGTGAGTGACCCGCGGGGGACGCGGGGAAGGGGGGCTCGGAGGAGCGAGGTGGCACGGAGGGGGGAGTGGGGAGCCCTCCCCCAAGTCCTGCCGGCTTCGGGACGGGGATGTGCCGGGGGGTGGGGGTGGCCCCCGGAGGGCTGCGGGGCCCGGAGCCTCCCCTGCGCGCAGGGAGAGCCGCAAAATGGAGTCCGCGGCCGGTGCGGGGCGGCCCCGCGGGCAGGGACCAGCCATCGACCCCCCCTCCCCATCCCCGGACCCCTTTCTCTATCCCCGGAGTCCCCTCTCCATCCTCGGCCCCCCCTTTTTCTCCTGCCCCCCATCCCCCGGGGGCGCGATGCTCCCCGCCTGGCCGCCGCTGCTGCTGCCTCCCCCCCCCCGGCCTCCCCCCCCGGGGGCTGGGGGCTTGCAGGGCTGTCACGGCAAATGGAGAATGGGCAGGGATAAAATGGAGTCGGGATGACAGCAGGGCCCCCCCCCCCTCCCCGCAGCTCCACACAGGGGCAAAAGGAAGGGGGGACCCGGCTGTCGCCCCCCCCAGTGACAAGGGGCAGCGGGCAGGTGGCGGTGCCCTCCCCGCCGGGCTCCCGGAGGAGTTGAGCAGCAAGTTTGTGCCGAAGGAAGCAAGGGGGGGGCTCTCCTCCTTGTCCCCGTGGGCAGCAGGAGGGCAGCGGGTCCCAAAGTGGCCCCTCGCCACGGGGGCTGCAGGAGCAGGGCGCTGGTGAAGCGCTGCTGAAGGCTTTTCGTCCTCGGTGATGGTTGGGGCGTCGTGGCTCGCACCCTGCCTGCGGTGACTTCCATCCCTGGGCCCGCTCGAAATGTGCCTCGTAATCCCCTTCGTGGCAGGTGAGAGGATAGAGGTTCGACAGCTGGGCTAACGGGAACAAAGAGCAGCAAAGGGACGACCCCGAGACCTCAAATCCCAGTGAGCGGGGACGTTCGTTTGTGTCGGGCTGAGTTACGAAGGAAGGGATCCGCAGCTGCCTTACACATCTGCCCAGGGATGTGCAAGACCTTCAACCACAGGCCTGGATGTGCCAAGGCGACACCTCAGGGCATGGGGGACAGCCCAGCACCCGCATCCCTGCACCAAACCCCATGCTCATTCCCTTCTGGAGATGCCCCTGCCCAGACAGGGCCATGCCCACTGGACCCTCAGGAAGGGATGCACGTGAAGCCAGCTGCAGGGCATGGCTGAAGTTGTTGTTGGCTGCTAATGGTGTTGGAAATTGCAAAGCAAGCTCGTTATTTTTCTTAGACGTGCCTTGTTTCATCCTATACTGCTCGGTAATCGAGAGAACCCTCTCAAAACAAAACCTAGTCAGCTAAAAAAAAAACAAAACCCAAAGCTCAAGCAGTTTCAGACCCTGCTCCCCTGCTTCCATCACAGGCCAATTTCTGTGGGTTTGCAACCATGTTTTCCCCTTTTTTTGTTTGGCAAATATTTTCATTCCAGGGTTGCTGTGGGAAGGACTCCCCACCCAAAGCCACCAGTAATAAAACTGAGTAGAAGGGCCAAATTCTGCCATTTTGGGCATTATTATTTGAGGCACTTTTCTCTAGTGATTAGACTTTGAAGATAGGCAGGTAGGTGTCGTTCTCAATTCTTTTCCTCTTGATGGTGTCTCTAATGTGATTAAGAACCACTAATGAACTGGTTCACCAGCATCATCTTTTCTGCTCCTGGTGCACTGTGAGGCTTCATTTATGGTCCCAGCTCGGCCGTCTTGCTTTATGCAGTCATTTTCTTTCTCTTTTTTATTTTTTATTTCCTTAGAAGGTAAGTTTACTTTCTCTACATGCAATTACAGGCTAAAGTTTATTTTAAGGAGACTTAATGCAAGCCAAGGGACTGATTCTCCTTTGCACTTGAGCCTTGTTTTGTGGCCCTGGTAACATGGAGGAGAGTGAAGGTAAAAGGAAATGTAACTACAATTCACAGTGGCACACTTTATGGTCTTTTTGCACCCTGTAACTCTTATAAAGGAGCCTCACATTTAATAAGCATCTGGTGCCTGGTACCCTTGTTCTCTTTCTTTATGTCCTATTTCATAATAATGTGACTTAAAAAAACTATGTAGGAGGTGCCAGAGAAGTCCATGATAACTCCCTCGTAAGGAGGAAATGATGAGCATGGTGAGTTTAAAAGGGAGGAGGAGAAAGACCGAGAAAGCTTGCCAAGAAGTAACCTGGGAGATAAAAACTGATTTTTGTATAATACCAGAGATTCCAGATCACAACAGCCATAATATTAATTTCCTGAGAAGGTGTCTTTGGGCCAGGTCTTTTAACATGTAGAAGACCCGTCTAGATGCCTACTGCCATTTTCAGCACCACCTGGACACTAAAACTCAGTATTTTGGATAGCTGAATTATGTACAGGTTAGATCCTGAGGTTCATGGAGGTTCATAATCCCAAAGGATTAATCGGATTTGTATAGCCATAGCCAGCGAGGGTTGAGGTGCTATTCCTTACAGCCCATCATTTGTTTTGTCACCTTGTTATTGTTGGTATTCAAAGTGAGCAATAAAGCAAATAAAAATACTATGCCACCTTGTTGCAAGATTATCTGCAAAATAGTTTCTAACAGAGGTCGTGAATCTGAATACTCACCATTAAAAAAAAATAATAATAAAAAATAAAGCTTTGCTGGCATGTTCCACAGGCTAGAACAAGGTGGTCCAGCATCACCGAATCATCCAAGGACACGAGGGGAAACAAGCCCCTCGAGCTGCAGCCCTGTGGATAGCCTCAGCTCTGCGCTGTGCACGGCTGCTGAACGGAGGAACTCAGCCACAACCCTGGGTCAGCCGAGGTGGATGCTGGTGGCTGGGTGTGCTTTTGTAGTGACACAAAGCAACCGTGAGCAAAACAGGGCAAGCTTGGAAAACGCATACTCTAGTGATGAGGTTAATATGTTTTTTTTTAATTGCACAGCCATGGACAAGTGCTGTGGTCCACCAGAGTGCCAGCAGCCTGCTGCAAAGAGGTTCTCAGGCGCCAGGGTTTTTCCAGGAAAAGCATCTCCGTACGTGCAGTCTCACTGCCTGCTCTGGCTTTCTAAGCAGGAGCTGAATCCCCAAATTGTTTTCCTCGTTTGATTTCGAGCAGCCAAAATTCCTTTTGCAGCTCCTGTGCTGCCTCGGGGCAGCACTGAACGTCCACGGAGATCTGAAGATGCAGCTGAATTTATAGGTGTTATAACACCAGTCATTATTGCGGGTGAGGTGTTTCCTTGGGGGGAGGAGATGTGGTCAAGCCATTCAGGGGCTGATTTTCATTTGTAAGGAAGCCCCCCCCCCTGTGTATAGCTCTGATAGTCGAAGGAGGCCACAATTTACACAAGAATCAGGATGTTAACACTCGTGGTCATTTCATACACATAAACAATTAAAGCAGGATTAGCATGAGTCATGAATTGCCAATCTGGAACATCCAGCCCTTAAGTTTGGCACGAGGATTAGAAGTAATAAAAAGGTTATTGCTAACCCTGCTTATTAAGAGATCATGGGCCAGACCTCCACAATTCTGAGGCTGTTCTTACAACACTGCGATTTTGAAGAGAGTTCGTCTGGTATTTTAAAGAGGGTTCATCTGAGTCCATTTGATGTATCTTCTGCCTTTTTAGGCCATAAAAATCATGAAACCAGATTTATTTATTTTTTTAAAAGAGAAACTGAGATTTGGTTATCTATTTATAGGATTCTGAGGTCCATGGCTTTAAGATGGCATGAAATACCATGAGACTTGTGGTATGTGTCTTTCAGAGCTGGCAAGGCTGTAAAGAACCCGATTGATTGCCAGACTGGTAAGAGATACATGGGTACATGGAAAGAGCAGGAACCTACTCGGTAAGACAGGGCTTTTTCTGAGCAAAACATTTTGCTATGGTTATGCTTGCAAATACAACAAGCAGCAAAGAAAATGCAGGTTCAGTGAGGTGAGTAGTGCATCAGTGACAGTTTTTTGTCTTAAAGACACAACTTAGGTGATATTGAGTAGTGTTTCCTTTAGCCAGATGTAAAACTGCACCCCTGGCAGGTGTTCACCATGGAGCAGGCAGGCAACGTGGAAGCCTTCTGTTGGGGATGGAAACGTCTGTTATTCTTGCTCTTTCCCTGATTGTTAGTTAAGCTGCAGGGTAACCCTCCCCTGTCCCCGCTGAAGCATAACTTGCTGTTTATAGCACAGTAAAAAGCTGCACAGCACTTTGGGGAAAAGAATTGCCGTGCAAAAATAGAGGTATAAGAGTCTCTAACCATTCTTGCAGCATTAGGCTTCCCTGTTTAGCAGGCTGTCTGAGACAGTCCTGTGCACCACGTCTCCAAAAAGAAGGTCTTTAAAAGTGCATGTTAAATTGTGCTGCACGAAGCAGTGTTATCTGAGTGCTTCCTCCATTGCTCACCAGCTCCCTGTTTCAAACAACATCATACCAGCAGAAGAAGCATCATTTTGGGAGAGGCTTCCCAGAGCCAGGCTGGGGAAATGGCCTCTCTCAAGCAAGAGCAAGATGAGAGGAAATATCCCAAATGGGTTTACTTGTGGCTGCCAAGGTCTAGGAGGAGCAAACCTCAAAACAGAGAGAGGAAGGGAGGGAAGTGTGAAGTGTCCGGATGTTGTGGGTGCACAAATGTCTCTCCTTGGCTTTGTGTCCGGTCCATGGTTTTATTTTGCATCTTGTTTTCTTCTGCATCATCGACAAAGTTAGACACCAAATTCCACCTCCAGGGTCACATAGTGCTTGCACCAACACCTGGAGGACAAAGAGCTGCTTTAGCTCTTCCTGAGGGCTTTATGGCAGCAGATGATGAAGAAGGAAAGAAAACCCAGTGTGACTTCCAGGTCTAAGCAGGGCTAGTATCAAACAAAAACACCTCTACTTGTAAAACGTGCGTGTGATTTCCCTCCCTGCCTTCTGTTTCGTGGTGTCAGTAACATCAAAGTTCCTCCTCAGAAGCTTGGCCTCTGAAACAGCCCACAGTGCGAGTCCGAACCAAGGGGGGCGCAGTGCACTTTGGCAGATGTTTACAGCCTGTCACCTTATAAAACCATGTGGAGAGGTCAGCGTGGGTTCCTGTTAACACCTTCTCTTTCTTGTGTTGCTGTTGGCTTCCAGCACGTGTGGAGCGAAAGTGAGGACTGCTTACCTTTCCTGCAGCTCGCGCAGGACTACATCTCCTCCTGTGGGAAAAAGACACTCCATGAAATACTGGAAAAAGTCTTCAAGTCCTTCAGACCCGTAAGTGCTTCTTATTTACTTCTAAATTTCAGTTGTCTGTGACTGTCGGTACAGTAGTAGTGGATGGGGCAAAGCAGTTCTGCTCCTTACTTCTCCAGTCAGTGCCCATGTGCAGGGGTGTTAGCACATCAGTCTCTATCAGGCATTTGCAGATTGCTTCTCAGAAGCCATCTGCCTTCTTATTTCCAGCAATGAATGTGAGAGAATGAGATGCCTGCCTGGGGTGGGAAGCCAACTGGTGCTGCAGCCAGTGGCATGCAGTCTTTGCCTCCCAGGAACAGGGCACAAGTCAGGACTTTGCACCAGAGTGATTTCCCGGTGCTGTAAGTTGGGGATTTTGCAAGGACCCCAGTGGTGGTTGAGCTTTTGCTCTTAGGATGGCTGCCACCTGATGCTTGCTAACGCCATTTTAGTCAAAGCTTGGGAAGAGGCCGGAGCCAGAGCTGGGTTTGGTGGGGAGGGGGACTTATATTCTTGTCTTTCACTGGTGTGTAGCTGCTCAGCTTTCTCTGTCCTTGTTTGACACTAAGATTTGGGTGGAAGCCTGTTTTTTGTCAGGGTGAGGTGACTGTTGGGCTGGCCATTGTGCTCCATCTGGTTTGCCAAACCCTCCTCTTACACAGCCTCTCCTTTGGAAAGGACGACTCAAATGCGATAATTACAGTAAATGCAGCAGTCAAATACAATAACTGAAGCTTGACTGCTGGTAACTCACTGATTTTGACATGACCTGGGCTGAACGGACAGGCTGGTGCAGAGGAGAGAGGAGCTTCATTGCTAGGCCCATGCTTCATCCCTGCATCTCCCTTGGTGTCTGTGGCAAAGCTGACCAAAAAATTAAGTGAACATGCAGACAGCTTCCCCTCCTCTGTTTTTCTGGCTGACTAATCACGAAGACTGAAAATTTATCCCAAGTATTTGGAGCGAAAGGGAGTGGTGATATGAAAACACTGGGCCTCCCCACGTTGCACCCTTGCGTTGCCGTGGAAAGCCACAGCTGGTCGACATGAAAGAGCATAATTTTAAAAAATCCTCTGAGAGACTGGAAATAAATAGAACAGATGCACACTTTTCTTAGAAAAATCTGGAAATCTGATCCTTCAGAACAGCTGCTTGTAATTGTGAAAACATACAAAAATATAAATATGTTTCCCAGAACAATATTCGGCTCATGGATCTTCATAGCTGTTTTCTCCCCCTCCGAAAAGCTGTGTCTTTGAGGAGAGACTTCCATTGGTCTAAGCAAAGAGGACTTCAAAAAGACTTAATTAAATTGGTACAGATCACTTACTTCATTTTAAACCGCATTTATTTCAGTGTAGCTTATGTTGCTGAGAAATTGGCTTCAGTCAAACCAAGTTAAGCTACTTCAGGATAAAAGGGTTCAAAGCCAGGGGAGCCATTATGCTAATTCAGTCTGGGCGCTTCGTTAACATGTCAGATTTCACCCGATGACTCCTGTAACCAAGCACACAGGCTGTGGTTGAGCTGGAACATATCTTTACCAAAGACATCCAGTCTGGATGTGAAGGCCTCAGATGACTTCAAGGGTACAATACTACTGGGTACAAATCATTAGTTACACTCTTCTGAAAAAAAAAATCTTTTATTTATAATTTTATTTATAATTTTTCTAGTTTTGCTTTTAGTCTGTTGAATTTCGTTGTGTTTTTGTCTGCTCAAGAATAGCATCCTCAGTTATCAGAGCCCTCCTGCAGACTGTGAAGTCCTTCTTCATTTTCTCTTCGAGGTACCACAAAGATAGTGTAGGAGATTCTCCTTTGACTTAGTACCGAGGGGTTTGCATTGGTTGTAACAAAGCTGGTTTTATAATTCAGTGTATGGTTGTGTGTTGACAAGTCTAATGAGAAATGTATTGACATTTTCCCTGTATTGTAATTATTAAAAACAGCACACACATGGTAAAATAGAATTTAAGAAGTGAGGAATAGTACAGTAGATATATGGAAACTGTTATTTTACACCATTTTTCAGTTTTATTTTTTTACACCATTTTTTTCAGTTTTTTTCAGGTTTATTTTTCAGTGTGGTTGTATGTCAGCTTTTGGTAAGAGGCATTGCCACACTGGTTTCACGAGTGTGTGACTTTAAAAGTACTAGGTTATTTGTATCAGGGCACTTTGAAAGAGTTAAGAAAGACATAAAAATAAAAAAATGCCTGAGGGAAATGGCACTAACCTGAAGAGTTTGCGGAGAACCAGAAAGTGAGTCATAAAACGTAGCAGGATTCCTGCACTGAGCTTACCGCTGGTCTAAAAGCCTGCGTCCAAAGTGGGGAGTCTGCAGCATAAAAGCCTTTTACCCCAAGTTTGTTGGATTCGTATATGTCTCATTGGCCTCCCTGTACTTCCAAAAAATACCTAGCAGATGGGTAGTTTGGCCAGCAGGAATAAGGAGATGTAGTTCACGCTGTACAGCTGCTGGTTGTCCTTCTTCCCTCCTCACCACCCTCCTGTTGTCCTTCTCCTCATGTCCCCACCTGCCAGTTTTGTTCTCTTTGCCTATTTGGCTAATGGATCAGCTCTCTCTTTTCCACACCTTTTTTTTTTTTTATTTTTTCTTTCAATTAAAGTCCTTCCCAGTCTGCCATAGAGATGATACTTTAGTGAACGAAGTAGATATGGACTAGAAGTAGACATGAGAGTTGGTCTGGGGTCAGCTCACACCTTCATCATCGTATTTTGTCCCCAACTTTTATCTTTCCTCCTCCTGTGTTGACCCAAGTGTTTGTAGAGCTCTCTTCACCTGATCCTTCTACCTTGGGGTCAAGATCTTTGCCACTGAAGTCCAGAGACCAGTAAGTGTTTAAGGGTGGTGAGGGACAGCAGAGGTGCCAGGTGTCTTGGAAAATCCTACCTCGAAAGCATCCATGAGAGAGCAAAACTGTGCCTCCCTTGGAGGAGCATCCCATCCTGTCCCCATCCTTCCTACCCTCAGTAAAACTTAACTGAGGTGGGTGGTGGCTTTGATCCTGATGTTCACCATGCCAGGGAGAGGAGAGCTGGGTGTCCTGAGGGTGAAAGTAAGGGGGATGTGTGATAAACAGAGACCTGTAGGCTTGAGAGCCTTTTTGGTTCTTGAGATGTATGTTGTGGATTTTATTATTTTTTTGTGCTAGTTTTGCACATAAAAGGCTTCCAGCATCCCGTAAAATGAAAATGGGGCTCTCAATCCTGTGGCTCATTTCCCTGCAAATCAGGGAGGAATTATTAGTGGAGCTGGGCAAAAAAAAATGTGATCAAAGCTCTTTCTGCCAGTTGATGTAAACGGAGCAGTACGACACACGAATCTAATTTGAATACACCAAATCAGTTGAGCAACGATAATACTGAGGGGAAAAAAGAGAGAAGTCTAGAGGCCTTGCTTTTACATTTTAAAAACTGTTTTAATTTTAGCTTAAAAATGAAAGAAAGCCCCCACATCCTGAAAATGAACCGTGTCATTTCGCGTTCACATTCTGCAGTTCAACATAGGATTTGAAAAATACGTATGCATGGGAGTATTTTTTTCTGTTTGTTCTGCTCAGAAGACAAGAACACTTCAGCTGGGGTCTCTCTGTAAGTATTTTTAAAATGCGAAGGAGGGATGTAGTCAGCAAATTCTCCTTCCATTTTGCTGCTGAGAAACCCTGCAACTAAAAAAATGTTTTTCTCACAGTGACGGTGAAGAATACATGGACCTGGAAGCTAATTCTCTGTAATCGTCCACCAAATCATTTTGAAGGTTAATCGTGGACTAAATTAGTGTAGATCCCTAGAAATCTGCCTCGTCACAACTGTCTGATTTTTATACTACCACCGAGCAAGCATCACTCGTGATTTTTCTGGTTTTGTCTCCTTTGAGAGATAGCAGCTGTGTCGCACTCCAAACAGGGTGTTGCACACACGTGTCTGTGCTGCTCCTCCAGCCCTGGCAAGCTAAATCCATAGTATTCCCAGTAATGACTGGCATGTGGTTTTGCTTTGCGGATATTAACAGCTGGTAGTACAGGATTCTAATATGAGATTTCCAGAGCAGATCCGTTATTTTGGTTATCATTTGGTTTATCTGTCTTCTTGACTTCTGTTGGCTTGGCAGCCTTTTGGAGGAGATGGGAAAAGTTCAAGCACTGTTATTTGCTCCTTCTCCTGTGGCAAGCAAATGCCATGGCAGTGATCTGAGCCGTCAGATGGAGGCATCCAAACATCCTCCAAGGAAAATGAACTGGCAGTTCTTCAGAAGCCCAAATCTAATTTGCAGAAATTTAAAGGGATTTGGGCAACTTTCAGTTGAGCACACAGTGTTTGTTATGGAGATTGCTTCACCCAGCAAGCAAGCAAGTCTTCATCTGGTGTGGTGGAGTGAAGAGTTCAGGAAAAAGCAGTTAACATAGTGGGATCTTTGGGGCTTTAGGGACACCGCCTACTCCCCACTAGCCAGTTCTGCATGAGGATGCTTTAATTTTTGGCCTGTGGATGGTTACAGAACACAATCTTACATCAAATTAACTACTGCTACACTATAATCATGGTTTGTTCTGAAGTGAAACCACTGCCAGGTCTAAACACTCAAAAAATTGTGATATGACCTCAGGGACAAAGGCAGAGCTTTTTGAAAGCGCTTTGCTTTGGTTTTATTTATCTTCTGGTCTCTGAGCACTTAATTTGGTGTGAGGATGCATTTTCAAACCTTTCTCTATCACATGAGGGAGAGAAAGGGAGTCGAGATTGTTATGTAATGCTGTTATTCTAGGATTTGAGGTTTCCAAGAAGTGACATCTAGGTATTGTGGGAAGATTTAAAGCGAAACTGCACGAGTGGGTAACTCACTGTTACATGGTCTTTTCTCTTCTTTGTAGCTTCTTGGGCTTCCAGATGTTGACGATGATGCATTTGAAGAATATAACGCAGATGTGGAAGAAGAGGAACCAGAAGCCGATCACCAACAAATGGGTGTCAGTCAGCAGTAATTTTCAGAGAAGCTGAAAAATGGGGAATCTTTTGGTACCAGGTGGGATCAGGTGGTCCCACACTAGCCTGTTCGATTTAGCACATTACATGGGGATATCTGGCTCCCAGGATAAAAGTTTTCCTTTTTTTTTTTTTTTTTTTTTTTTTTTAAAGAAATAATAATAATCTGTGATGAGCTTTGCTAAGAAGCAACCTGAATTTTGCTCCTGCTTCAGTGGGGTTTCTATGGAGTTGTCTTGGTAGCATTCTGCCATTGCCAGTCTAGAAGTAGTTTCGTTGCTGACTGTCTCCTTGATTTGTGTTCGAGAGTAACATTCACTGACACGAATGTAGGGTACTTTGAATGTAGGAACCATGGGGCTGGGGTACTGAGTACTCACACGTAACCTCTCGGGGGAAGTCTGTGCAGAGAGTAGTTGCAAGCCGCACTTTTAGTTTGACAGCTTTGGTTTTTGACTCTACTACCAGACAGAATGCCAAATTTTGAGAGGTTTCTCCTGGAAAAAGCACACATTTGTTTAATAGTGGTCAGTACTGCAGAAGTGCTCGTGAAGGCTCAACAAAAATGATGGGAAGTGGGAAATCCAAGAGAGTATTTGTGTCAGACGTGTTAATGTCATTTTACTGACACCTGAGTTTACAAGAGATTGGATTAATAACTGGGAGTAATTAGAGCTGTGGTATCAACAGTACACATCATAATGAACCTGGGTAGTCTCACACCATATAACCCAAAGCCAAATACTGTTTTTGTACAAATTCAGTCAATTAAATCAGCCATTGCATATCCCACTTCTGCATGAAAACCAACTCTAAGCTTCATTGTTTTTAAAACACCGGTAAATTATTACGTCAATCTTGCAGCATTGCCAATTGAAGTGCAACTTAACTTGGAAGCCATAAGGGTATAAACCAGCATCTGGCTCTTAACGTTATGCTGGACTTTTTCCTCACGCTGGGCCTTTGAGCTGATCTGGGCATTTCCACCTCTGCGGAGGGGAGCTAAAATACTACCCAAGCAGGAAGGCCCCTCGTATTTTGTACCTACTTTGCATGGGTTTAAGTGGCTCCAATGAGTGCCAGACTGTGAAGATGCAGGGTCTCTTATTTACATGCCTTTTGTACTGAAAATATAAGAAGCAAAGCGATTCTGTTGTAAGACAGATATTTTCCGTAACAGATCAAAATGTTTCTAAATTAATTCCTTCTTTTTTTTTTTCCATTTTTTAATGGCAAAATGAAGGCCACACGGTTCAAGAGCCGTTTTATACAGAATTAGCTTTATAAAAAACAAAAAGTGAGTGAAGAGCAATTGCTTGGACAACTCCCAGGAACAACTCATGCCATTTTGAAAGCCCTGTTGGTAGCAACATTTCCTTGTCCACAGACTTTTTAAGGACATTTCTTTTTTTTTTTTTCAAAGTTACTTAAGAGAGTAAGTTTTCTTGGGGGTTTACATTTCTGATGATGGGTTGAGAGATGCATAGCTCTTGATTTTTCCAATCTGGGGCAAAGACCTTCCATAGCCAGGATGGTGTGCGGTACCTGATTACACACAGAAGTGTCTGCAATGCTTTAAAAGTCCAAGTTTAAAAATATTATATAAAAAAAAAAAAAAAAAAGTGGAAGAGAAACAGAGCTTAATGAAACTTTGTACATTCTTTCGGCATGCAGGCATAAACATGATAGTTGCAACACGTTTTCTATGGACTAGTGACGTGAGAACTGTGGCAGTTCATTGTATAGCACTGTACAGCAGCAATAGGCTTTTCGCTTACGGAAATAAAGTGCAAGAACAGTGGTTTCCATCCCTGCTTTAAATCCCTACGTTTCTGTTCCTCTCCATCTCAAAAAGATGCCATAACCTTAAGAACCTTGCTTCGGGAGAAGCTTTCTCTTTGTAGCATCCAGTCCTCCAGCTGTGGCTCGTGCAAATGGAAGCAAATGGGGCCGGCTTTCCCCTGCTGCAATGCCAAGCAAGAAATAATTTACAGTAGCACAAGCTATCAATTGAATTGTTAATGAGCGGTTGAGCATTAATATGGTTGTATGCAAACATAAAGCTGTAAATTATGTAGATACATTATTTCCTGCATCCACTAACTCACTTTTTTTGTTGGAATGCCATATGCCGTTGGAGTGACCTCTGCACCAGAATGCAAGCGTGTGGGGTAGCTGGGGACCCTCCTGCAGCTCCCAGCCCTGCAAAATCCCCACTGCAGCCAGCAAGATTTCATTGAAGCAAAACTCCAGAGGGTGCACGAGGCTTGGTCCTGCAGAGAGCTGCACGCTCGTGTCCCCTGTCACGCTGCTGGGAGCCGAATGCGTGGGACCCCCACCGCCGAACTGAAGCACTACCAGGCAGCACTAACAATAAACTGGAATTTTATACGTAGAAAACGTAATTGACGTGTGTATTAAATGTGAATGAGCATTAATATAGAATGTATTTTATCAAAAAATATTGATTGCTTACTTTGACCAAATACATTTCTGTATTATCATGTTACTTGTTCCATACTTAACCAAACGACACAGGAGATGCGGAGCTGGCTTCATTGTATCACAAAGTGTTTATATATTTTATTTGTATTTTATTTTTTCCTCACTGCCCCCTGTATTTTGAGGTTAGTAGCCTTTCGATAATTAACCAAGGGCAGCATGACTCCTGGCTGGGCTGCCAGACCGAGGTACTGGATTTGTGAACACATGCGTGAATGCTCGTGCATCTGGGGGCTTGGTGAGAAAATGTGGGCAGCTCTGCCACTGCCTTGCTCTGAGCTTCGGGCACATCTCAGCAGCTGGGCCTCCGTGAAATCCAGGAGGAGCAGAGGAGCTTCTTTGAAAGTCCCACCAGCAGGGCAGCCTTTTGTAAAAGGAGCTGTTAGTATTATTTGCCCACCAGTGAATACATCACTTTTAGATCTGTGGGTGAGAAGAGGTACACTGAGCACAGCCAGCAGAGTGCTTGCTTCCTGGGGACTCAAAAAAACGAGGGATGCCAGGGGGAAGAGCAGACCTCTGAGATGTGACAGCTGGCCTGGGTAGCAGGGGAAAGCATGGAAAAGTGCCCTTTCAGGGAGGTGCTGGGATTTCTGAGAGCACCCCGACCACTCTGCCAAGTATCCACTTATTGAACCTCTGCAGTGTGTGAGAAAGCTGCTCTGGACGTTTCAAGTAGTGTTTTTACATTAGCATCCTGCCTGAGGAATGCATTGGGATGGTGATGGAGGAAGGGGTGGAGAAAAGGCAAAATGAAAAGCCTCCTCCTCTCTTCCCTAGTGTTATTATTTATGATACCGTGTGGGTAGGTGGGAGCAACAGGCAGGGAGCAGAAAGCTGCTTCATAAAATGCACAGTAAAAAAAAAAAACTCAGAAGGACTTGCTCATGATGCAGGCAGCCAAATTAAGAGAAAATGTTGGCAAAATGTCTCCTGACAGAGATGCAAGGAATAAGGCACCCCTGAGCATGATGGCCTGAACCCGACTAGGCTTCTCCAGCCCCAGCTCCTGCTGTGGGCTGTTTTCCTCTGCACAGTGCCTGCCTTTGGAAGATACGTGCCTCTGGAAATGCCACTCGGGATGGGAACAGGCAAAGATAGTTCTCCTACATCGGCAACCTGACCACGCCAGCTGCTGCGTTTCGGTGCTGTGCCACCCATAAGGTGTGCTGAGCGAGACTTGGTTGCGTGGTTGGTATCTGATGTGGAAGGAGACCTGTTCGCTCACCTACAGCCACCCCTTCAGTGTGCCGAGTGATCATTTACAGGCTGTATGTTTGGCTTTTTTTCTCATCTCTAGGTTGTTTTACGGAAGGAAATCCCTAAAGGTGCATCCGTGTTATTACAAAGCCCAGTTTCCACAGGGCCATGTAACACTGCTCAGTCTGTACGAGCCTGGTCAGAAAAGCACAGATCAACAAAGAGGGAGTTCATTTGTCCGAAGAAACCTTTTTGAATGAATTAACTAGACTACTATAAAGCTCTCTGGTTTCATGTGAAATACATTGAACTTTGAAATTCCCTTTCCATGCTGACCTGCTGCTGCTTATGTGGGCAAAGATCTGTGGCAGCACTGCATGTACAGGATGGATGCTTGTGTTTTCGGGGGTGGCGGTGGAAACATCAGCTCTGGATTTCAGTCAATATTATTTTTTCTGTTGTCAAGATTTCCTTTACTGATGCTGGAATCAGTCAGAGCTCAGCCCGTCGAGCAGAAATGGTGTTGTGCCACACCAGGCAAAGGCTGCCCTTTGTGTGCTTTCCACCGTTTGTTTTCTGGCTGGAAGATCTCTGTCTCTCTGGGACTACAAAGCTGTGAAACGGGTTGCCAAAGGATGTTGCCCTTTTGTTCAACGCTTTAAAAGGTGTAAGCCTCCAGTGGAGCCCTGCATATTTTTCTGTTCCTCCTCCCGCTCCCACCACCGAGGCACCAAATCCAACAGTGTAGTTATACCAGAAGCTTGCCATTAAAGAGCTTACCAAATGCTGATGACTGATGGAGTCTTTTCTCTGTGAGCAAAATGAATTAAACAGGGGCTCTGGCAGGATAAAGTGTAGCTAAAATGTCTGTGGTGAAGGGAGCGAGAGGCTTATATTCCACAAGCAGTGTCAGAGCAGGGTGGGATAAACCCAGTGTTTGCGGGTGTAAGGAGGAGGAAACGATTCCATCTGAGCTTTGGGTACAGCAGAATAATCCATGCTTTGCAGGGCAGGATCCAGAAGCGCCAGGTTTTCCATTCAGTGCAGTCTGATGTAGTGGATTTGCTGTTGGAACAGGGGAATTAGCAGTAATATTGGTGGATAAGCAAGTATTTCAGATCTCCCAGGCCCTGTTTCTGTTTTGCACAGATTAGGGAGACATCTGTTCTAATTAAGAGACACGTAACAAAGTTGAAATGAAAATTGGTGGTTCTGTTCAATTCATTTGTCTCTTTTGCTTAAACACCACACTTTTAATTGTCACCATGACATCTCCTCACTCTGATTTAGTTGAAGGAACACTGCCAGTCGCTGCCTTTTGTCATGAACCTCTGTCGGTGGGTTGAAGAACATTTTCCAACCCGTGGAAGAGTGAATTCTTTAACTGAGCACTTCATGTTTCATTTTTTGGCACTTTAAATGGCATGAACATGCTGTAGGAGGACCGTGGTGGTGATACACCCTGTGGTGGCTCTGTGCCTTCAGTGACAGCTCAGAAGCCATTCTTGATGGGGTGCCTGCCAGGACTAACCCCCTTCTGTTGGTAAACGGTCCCGGCAGCACAAGCCCCACAACCTTTTGAGGGACACCTGGGGACAGTGGAAGCCACTGTGGAAATTGGGCTTTGACTACTGCCCTCCTGCAGATAGAGCTCTCTCATGGAAGAGGCGATGGAGCCAGCCTGTCTTCGGCTGTGTGGAGCCCCCTGCTCAGGCCTGCTGGATGGACTTCTCCCTGCTTCAGAAGTTCAAGCGAACTTAGCAGTTTGGACAGCTGATCTCTGCTGAAATAGGCCCCAGCTGCCCTGCTCCGGGGGCTAGGGAGGCCCACACAAGGCAGTGGCTGCAGCTGGGGGCACTCTGCTCCATGCCACGGCCCGGGACTGTCCGCACTCCACCTCTCCAGAGTTGCATCACTCGTTCCCCTATTTGAGAAATCAGCCTGTCCCAGGGCTTCGATGGATTTTGGCTTTGTACCAAGGAAAACAGAGCCACTGGAGGTCTGCACTTTGTGTTGTCTCTGTGAGCTCCTGCCTAACGCAGTGTTTCTCCCACCACAGCTGCCACTGAGCAGAATAGGCTGAGAAATGCAGTTACACCCCCTTTAGCAGGTCCACGTGCTGTTTTAAGGGGCACATCAGAATCAATGCTTTCTTTCTCCAAATCCTCATGTTCTTTTTTTCCCTGAAAAAAAAAAAAAAAAAAGATTCATGCTCCCACTACGTGCTTAGTGAGTGCTGAAAGGCAATGTAAGTTTAACTTCACTTCCCGTGCCTAGGTGTACGCATCTGTGCTTTTCACTGAGTAGTGCTCCTGTTGTGCAAATAAAACCGAGGCAAGATTTGTAGAAAATAGTATAGTACCTTTTATTACCCAAACTAATGCAGTGGGGGGAGAAAGCAAACAAGCGTTGAAGCTCCCAGGTGCTTCTCCAAGCTGAAATAAAAGTAGAAATGATGTGGGGCAGTCTGGTAGCAGGTAATCTCTCTCTGTAACGAACTAACCTTGCTTGTACACTTTTCTCAAGATACTTCAGCTGTAATGGTGTGGTGGAAGAGGGAGTGTTTGGGACAGGTTTTATTTACAGCCTGTAGTAGTGCTGGAGTGCCCAGAGGTGGATGTCAGCGCTGTTACACCCACCGCAGGGCTCCTTGACAGAGCGTGTGAATGTGCTGTAGTATACGGCCAGCTTTCAAGGCTTTATGCTTTGGGGTTTTATGGTAGTCCCCTAGAGGTCAGCAGAGCCTAAATTTTCAAACGAGCGCTGAAGGGATGATAAACACAACTTCTCTGCCAGCCTGCAAGACTCTGCTTTTGCTTTCCTGTGACCTCAATTTGTGCTGGAGAAAAGGTCAGCACCTGGGATGGAAAGCCCTGCTTTGGAGATGGATGGCCTGAGAGCTTGTCATGGAGAAAAAACACACGGAGGAGGCTGGAGCAGCCTGAAGATGGGTGCTGGTGTTGTCAAAGTTGCACAGTGGGAGCTGGTGCCCCCCATCCTGCCTGGGACTGCAGCTGGAGTACACCCTGGCCACATCCATGGAGAAGACCTGTCTCACACCATGCGCAGGGCTGGTGCTTCACACAAAGCAGCCAGGAAGGCAGGAGAGCTTGCTCTTACACACCTTGAAAAAGCATTGAGCCAAAGTGTTTCACCGGTTTTTAAATAGAGAGCAATAAAAGCCCCCTTGCTGTTCATTAGGATATCATCACCTCAGCATAGGGGAGAAATATGCTTTAAAAACAAGCCTCATTCACCAAAGGGTGCAAGCAAAAGGTTAAGCTGATGCTTAAAGGCCAGTGTTTGATGAACTGGGGCTACTGCAGATTAAAGCCTTGCCTGACTCAGTCCCTCTACATACACACGGCGAGGTCTCTGAGCTGTGTGGTTGGGTGGCTTTGGGTTGAAGTGGCCGTGGAAGGGAGCCAGAGGGTGCCACATTCATTGCCAACGTGAGGCTGACACGCTAGTCACAAACACGTCCTACCTTATCCCAGTCACCTTTCCATGGTGCCAGGAGAGGCACAAGATCTTGGCACAAGGCACCCAGGCTAGAGGGCATTGAGGAGACCATGAGTGATGAGTCCCAACCCTGTGTGTGCCAGAAATACCAGAGCTGGGACAGGTCCCAGATCAAACCCTCAACCTGGAAACATTTGGCCTTGCCAGCAGCCTTGGAGGGGAGAGCAGATATCAGCTCTATATTCACCTGCAGGACACTGCCCTTGCATCCATGGTTTTGGTGCTGGGACTACATGTCTCAGCAATCAGTGGCATTATCTTGAGGTGGATGTCAGCTTGCATTCACCCTATGTCCTGCTCGCCCCCTCCCAGCTCCAGCTGCATGCTAGATAATTGTGAGCACAGTTACCAAAAATGGCCTTTTTCTCCCCAGTTTTTCTCCTGGTCAATGTGCCCAGGACTGTGGCTGCTTTTTTCCCCCATTGTTTTGCTGGCCACCCTCCAAGCACGGGGCTCCATTTTCTCTGCCTCTTTACAGACAATATGCTCAGCTCCAGCAAAGGCGTTTGTGGAGAACTGAGCCTCGTGTGCTTTGTTAGGCAGGACATATTGTGCTTGAAACGCAGAGGACTCACACAGAAAAAGCAGTGCCAGCTTTTATGCCACCACACCGTCTCTTCAGGTTAATAGCAGTCAGGAAATGTTTATATTGGCTCCTTGTGAAGGGTTTTATCCTTCTATCGCTTCTTGTTTGCTGTCTTCCTCTTTGTCTTTGCAAAGCCTTTATCGGGGAAGGTTTCGAGCTGGCTGTGAGTCATGCAGCAGCAATGGGGAGTGGCAGCACCGGGCTGTGCCTGCCAAGCCTGCCAGTTTGGGCCCCGCTCAGGGCTCACCACAAAGGATGCTGGCAGGTCATCCTGCTCCGAATGGGCTTCCCAGCTGCACAGCCTGAGGTGGACACATCTCTCCTGAAGATTTGTATTGTTTCTGTAGCAGAACATACCAGGATAATTTATGTAAAGGATGAATTGCAAAGCACAGACCCCTGGGCCCTTTCTCACCTCCATGAGATGCCTGAACCTGAGTGCAAAGCAGCTTCATGGGTGAGCTGGAGATGTACAATGGGATAGGGAAGTGTTTGCTGTGGCCCCTCCAGGACCTGCTGCAGCAGGACGTCCTTCTTCTGGTCCCAGAGCAGGGGTGCATGTTTTTCCAGCTCTGCCAGATAGCAGGAGGCACCTTCTGGGAAATACCACCATATGGCTCTTGCTAAATTCCTTTAGGCTTTGTAAATGTGTAGTTTCTTGGTTGCGTCATACAAAAAAAAAGGGAGGGAAGACATTACCTGCAGAACCAGTAATGCAATCACCAGCCAGGATTCATCAGCACTCGCCAAACCATCCCCAGCACATGTGAGCAGTTAATTAGATAACTGGCCCCATGCAGCACCCCTTGGAATAGGTTGCAGATCAGCAAAGGCACGTGCCATGAGCCTGGGTTTGTGCATCAGCACACAAAAGAGCTCAAGAGAGCAAGTAGGGATAGGCTGACCATCCCCAGGGGCTTCAGAAACTCCTATGAGGTGGTGGAGCTAGCATCTCAAAACTGGGAGGGGGTGTTTTTGAAAAAGGTACCCTCTCTGTTACGTTTGGAACCAAGCAATGAAACACTTCAGTTCCTTCTCTTGCTTTATAGGGGTGGCTCTGGAGGAGCAGCCACATCGACCTCTGGCCCACAGACTGCAGCTTGAGGTGGAGGGAAGGAGCCAAGGAGGAGGCACCTGGAAGGTCACAGGGCCCACCTCAGTGTGGGCTGTGGATCAGGAGCTGGCACTGCACCTGAGATGAAGGGAATGGAATGGGAAAGAGGAGAATCAGAGGGACTGGCACACCATCGTGTCACAGGACTGAGGGAGAAGGGGGTCAGTTTGACCTGAGATGGGACGTAAGAAAGCTTTGTGGCCTTGTGAAGAAGGCTTGGCCAGAAGTGGACATGGAGACAGAGCAGTCACTGATGGAGAGACATGCAGGCAAACGAGGCTGTAGCAAGTACCTCAGAGCAGCAGGCACTCTCCTGCACCTCTTCTTCCTCCTCCCCTCTCCACGCCTGGTCCTGCACAGGCGTTGCTGCAGCCCTGTGGCTGAAGTTCCCCATATCTTCGTTCACCTTCTCACCTCATCTGTTTGCATGGTTCATGAACTTACACGTGTTATTGCACTGCTGGTGCTTTCACCACCACCTCTTCTTCCCAAACAATAAAATCATGTTTTCCTTCCCATTAAAGTTTCTTTCCTGCCACTGGCCCTGTGGCATGGCTGTTTGTATGATGTATGGCAAGCCTTGCCTATGGACGTGGGACCTGCCCAGGCCTGCAGCTCCTGGTGCTCACCCAGGCTGAGACCTGGGAGTTAGTGGGACAACAATGCTGAGAGTTACTGCAATCAAAGCAAAAGTAACAAATGCTGCTGTTCGGTCACCTGCAGTGACTTGACACATGCTGTTGCCCTGAACGTTTAGACAAGCAAGGGAATTACACAAGAGGTATTACAGCCTCGAGTCCCCAGTCGCCATGTAGAAATGCTTTTCTTCTCATAAAAGTGGAAGGGCTACTGGATAACACGTTTCTGAGCACTGCCACTGAAGCCAGGATGTCCAACAGGTGGCTCATAAAGACTTTAGTGTCCTTGAACCTCTGCCTCAATAAGCTGCTCTCCGACTTGGCCTGCCGCATGTGCAACGTGGGCCCTCCTGGCTATTTTCTCTTTCGTATCCTTTTGGTACCATATGAGAGGCTCCATGTGAATCAGTTCTGACTCACCCCTTGCAGGAAAACCCTACATGTGGAGGAAACAACAATCCACTGACTGTTTCTGCGTGGAAGCAGCAAAAGCCTCGTATAATATCCCTCCTGTGCTGTGACTGCATTCCTTCAGCACCACGTGAGGTGCTCTTGCGTGAGGGTTGCCTCGGGAATGGAAGTGCTTTCTTTGCTTCCCAAAGGGAGGAAATTCGTGCTTTGTGGGGGAGTGCAGGGAGTGGAAGCACCCCAGGCTAGGCTGTTCCTGGGGAAGCCCACTGGCACGCTGGGTTTTTGTCAGCTGAGGGTGCACTGAGCTCAGCTCCTCCGCAGTGGCTCTGTCCCCTTGGCAAGCTAGTGCTCAGGGTATTAAGCATGCCACTGCTTTTATTTACTGGTAAACATGCTGAGATGTGAAATCTGTGTAAGAAGAGAGTATGTGGTTAAAGCTGATTTTACCGACATAGCTCAGCAGTTACAAGAGCCTCGAAGTATGGGGAACAAAACCCCAGCCTCCTCTTTAGCGTAACCAGTGAATCTAAGAGCTGGTTTTCGGCCAGTTCCTGCTCTTTTTGGCTGTCTAACCAACTTGTGCTGCTGCACAGAAAACTCCTGAAGATGTTCTGGTGAAGCCTTTTCTTTCTGCAGGTGGGAGTCAGGGGTTCATAGGGTCCTGTGCCCTGGTCCTCTCTGCAAGCACATGTGTGTGACTGCCAGAGGTGCCCTAGGCAGGGATGCTCCTACAGGTGTGCCACCTTCAGAAGGCTGTTTTAACCCTCCATGGTTTCAGGAGCTCATTTACCAATGGGACACTTCAACGTGGGGAGCAGGGGACTGCAGCCCAAGGGACCAGGGATAGGGGTCCATGGGTGGGAGCATCTTTGGTGGGCTTTGCTGCCAAAGCTGGCAGAGCATCATCCCTGAGGATCATCCCTGCCAGGAGCTCCCTCCACCCTTCTCAAGCTCCCATTGCTTTGCTGTCAGATTCCTACATTGCTTGAAGGAGTCGCATTTCCCTTTAGGGAGCGAGTGGTTCACATAGTTTGGTATTTATTCTGTCACGGCATTCGAGGGACTATCACTAACATTAAGAGGAAACACACATATCCATCCAGCAGAGAATAATCTGCTTAATGGCTAAATAGGAAAGCTGTATGTGTAAAATGGCAGGGAGCTAGTCGGCTCCACGGGGCAATTCTCCCTTTGATAAAATTGAGAATCATTTCAAAACAGGAAATGAACTTTCCCTCTCTTTATTCAATGAGTCCCATAAACATAAGCACGCCCCTTGACATCCATAGAAGTTTCCACTGTAAATGATGTATTTATAGGAACGGACGTGCCATGGATGCCTTAATGTAACTCCAGCTTCCAGCTTTGTTAGAGACAGACCCTGAAGTGACAGATAGCCTGAGACAAAATTTATCTCAGCTCACACCCTGTGCCAAACCACGAACAGAACAGCTTTACAGGAGAAACTTCAGCATTCAAAGTTTCTATACTGGAAAGCAGGAGAGCAGGGTGATTTGAAAGGAGGATGAAAAAATTCAGGTGGATGATAGCTACTCGATTTGTAGTAGCGGTTCTCCAGAAGAGATTGAAATCTGGGTGCATTTCATCAGAAAAAAAAAAAAATCAGATCATTTATTCTTAAACCCATGCTACTCTTTCAGTAATTAAAGTTGTGGCTACACACTTGCATGAATAAGGTAGAAATTCTTTGTTATATGGTTTAATAAGTGAAATGGAAGTAAAATGAGAGAAAACTGGAACTAGGGAAAAGAACCAGTGGGTTGTTTCTAACCCAGGCTGGTCTCCAGGCTGGTTCTCCCTTTGGCCCCAAACCAGGAGCTGGTGGAACAACGGGGGATGTTTCTAAAGGGCAATGCAGAGAAAGGGAGGGAGCCACTGCTGAAAGAAATGCAAGCCAAATCACTGCCTGCAACGATGGTCTGCCAGGCCTCCTGTACCTGCTTCACTGGTGTCTGTCTATGGTCTCAAGGTCACAGAAGGACCTGGAGAAAATAGGAGAAAGTGTGTTTCTTTGCCTCTCCCTACAACTTCCCACATTGCCATCCCCATCACTCACACCAGTAAGCTTTTCTCTCGCTGTCAGTCATCAAGCAGCTCTTGGATGATAAAAAAAAGCCATTCAGGCCGAATGTGTGGGACTTAGGTCTGACTTAAAATAAGCCCCTCAGCCTGAGCAGCTCACCTGGAGCCTGGGGATGGAGAGAACCAGCTCTCCTTGTCCCCACTAAAGTCCCAGAAGTCCTGGGGTCCAGGCTTTGGGTGACTGGCAGAGTACCAGGCTCATGCTAACATCCAGGCAAACTGCAAGACAAAGGAATATCATCCCTGATATTTTGTTTAAATAACAGTTTCCCATATAAGCCACGTAAGCTACAGCTGTATATGTTTCAGCCCTATAATTAACAGCCTGTTGATTATGCCTGGGATATATAATAAATACGTTGTGGCCTGCCTTTTCCTCTCCCTGTCCCAAATAAGGACTTACTGTGAACATCTTCCAGGGGAGTGAGGGATGATGCTAACTCCCACCATGGGCTATCTCCAGCACATGTTACTACAGAAGCTGGGTAACAAATCCCCACCAGCACGTCCTGCCCCTACCCCATTGCCTCCATCCACCTTTGCAGTTTCTGACCTCCCATGGGGAGAGGAGATGTTGTGTGACCCTTCCCTCTTCCCCCAGCCTGGCTGTTTGGGGTAAGACAGAGCCCATGTGGTCCCCCTGGCCTCTCCTCACCTTGCCCTTGGGCAAAGAGGAGAAATCGGTGCCCTGCAAGAGTTTGTGTTAGTATGCAACCTGGCTTCTGTGATTTCCTGAAAATGTCATCTCAGACAGTAACTCCTCTTTCATCTGCTTTTGAAAGCAAGTAATTCTCCTGGAAAGCACTTTTCTGTCTGGTGTCAGGACAGCGAAGCTCACCCTCAAAATGGAGGCTTGTTCAAGCTGCACAGTAGGAGCAGTGGCTGCTCTTCACTCAAGTAAGAGGCAGTGCTCATGAAAAAGCTTAGCGTGGGGCAAGGGTCAAAAAAAACAACATGAATATTCTGCTGTTTCAGGAGTGCCAGCCTGGTGCAGACTATTCGTAGCTTTTGTGCCTGCCCAATGTTATCTGAAGAGATAAAGGGGGAAGGTCTGGTGAGGAAGGCTGGCTGGTGGAGACGGGATGCAAGAAAGCTTAGCAAATGCTGCTGCTTGTTCTTAGAGAAGGAGCCCAGGGCTGTGGCTGGCTTTGGGCAGTTTGCAAATGTGGGGGATCATATTTTATTTCTTGCTCGCGGCCAAGCCAGCTGCTGCATTAAAACATGACCATGGGCAAAATCAGCGCTGGATGCAGCCGTGACATGGGGTAGAGGAACCGTGCAGCAGTGCATCTGCGTCCCTGGCACGCAGCCCAGCACACAAACTGGCAGCACAGAGAAAGGGGGGGAAGAGCTGCAGCCTCCAGAGCCTCCCACGCTCTGGTGGCCATTCCTTCTTGGGCTAAATCTTCCTGAGCAGCAACCTCTCATTGCCATGGGGAAGCGGGACCCAGCAGGCTGCCTCCGCTCTCCAGGCTCCACATCATCCCACTTGCCCTGTCAACTGTGGTGGCAGCCAGGACAATCCCAAAAGCAGCAATTTGGGGTCAGGAGCTTCCCCTAAAGCTGTGCCAGCTCCTCCAGATGGGAGCAGCCCCCAGGGGACATTAATTCCAGGGTGGATCAGGGTCTCATGGTGTCAGTGCTCTGGGAGCTGTTCCTCTGCCTGGCTTTCACTGCTGCTGCCAGAGAGGGGCACGGATCTGTGCTGAGAGCTCTGTGTGCACTCACTGTGTCAATATTTAATAATGGTAATTAGTAACAGGCTGGGTGGCTCAGGAATTCACAGCTCAGCATTTACCCCATTCACCTCTCCCATCTTTCGGGTGCGTAAGGGAGATGTCTGCAGCAAAGAGAAGCAGGGGCTCAAAGGTTGAGCTCTCCTCGGGGACATTGTCAAATGGGTCCCAGGCCTCCTGCTTTGAAGTGGCTTGACATCAGAAAACACTCTCTCCTGTCATGTATGTGAGCTAAGTTTCTGATTCTTCAGCTCTGAAGGTTCAAGTTAACAGCTGCAGTAAAGTGAAAGCCAAACTCAAAGAGTTGCAGAGGGAATGGGCAATAAAACAGCAGCTAAAACTTAATGCTGATAAATGTTTCTGGGACTCCTTTTCTCTCTGCAAAAGAGGAAACACATGGGGGGATACTGAAGGCCTATAAAGTCTTGATGATATTGAGGAGGTGAATGGGAAAGGTTTTCATTTTCTCCTCCAATAAAAGAGATACAGGCCAATAAATGAAACTAGCAAGAGGCAGGTTCAAATAAATTTCACTTTATTTTAATATAAAAAAAAATATTCTAATAAAACACAATCAAGTGGTGGAATACCTCACCTAACACATGTGGATGTGGGTGCCCACAGTGTAGCTCAATTAGCCAAATCTGTAGAAGAACAGATTTATCGAGGGACCAGAAATGGTTGCAGTGCCCATGTTAGTTCTCATTTTAGTGAGAGAGGAGAAGCTGTCTGCAGCCATCAGGAGCTGCTTCGAACCATAACCTGTGGAGACTATAGTCCCAGGGAGCAATAGTCACTGTTCATATAACAAAAGAGTGATGGATTCACAATACACCTCTCCATCACATCTTGAAGGCTCTGCTGTCAGCACTTACTGCCCAACACAAGACAATTACTGGGTCCATGCCCCCTCCTCGTTCAAAATGTTGTGCCATGTCTAGCAGGGCAGTGGCTGCACCACATCGTGCATCTGGGATACTGGGGTGTTAGGATGTAAAGATTTGGGTTGGACACACCTCTCACCAGTCCCAGTTCCCCCCCAGAAGGCAAAGTACTGGTAGCAGCGCTCCAAGACCCATGGTGAAAGGAGTGAGCTCCTTCCCATGTCTTCTCTGCAGAGAAGCCTACACCTCCTGCTTTTTTTTTTTTTTTTTTTTAAACATGAACACTGCAAAAAAAATACAGGCTGATTGCTCTCTCCTGCACCCTGCCCCAAAGTGCTGGCACCTGGGAGCAGGTGGGGATCACTGTTGTGGTCTTTTTTTTTCCCCAGAGGAAGCAATTAGGTGGTCTACCTATTTTAATGAGGGTGGTGTCCCATCCTCTTGGTGTGCAGGGAGAGCGATGTGCCACAATGGCCATGTGGTACGGGAGGCAAGCTTTTGGCTTCATCATTTTTCAGTGCAACCCGGTCTCTGTGGCACGTTCATAAATAATTACCCTGCTGGGGCTTTGGGAGTCGGCTCACTGCTGCAGATGGACCCTGCGGGGACGAAAAGAGATGGGAAGACAAAACCCAAACCAAGACCCAAAGCTTGTCTAATTAGTGCTGGGAAGCTTCCTACTGAACCCAGCTCAAAGCGGAGCTCCTTGTTCATGCAAGGGAGCAATTTGCCGGAGCTGACAGGGCACGGCATTAGCATTCCCAGCGGCTCCCCAGCGACAAGCAGAGGGAGGAGGAAATATCTCGCTCCCTGATGAGAGCAGGAGGTGCATGAGCAGGGAGCATCACTGCGAGCCTGACAGCTGCAGGGCTCCACGTCCCCTCCGCTGCTGACAGCGGTGCCTCCCGCTGCTTTGTGTCCCCGCCGCCGGGATGACAGCCCGCCGGGGTACGCCTTCCTCCCAGACGTGGATGCTGCGCACGTGGGAGCAGGCTTTGTTAGAGCCTGGCAAACAATAGGGAAAAAAAAAATAAAAAAGGAGAAAAAAAAAAAAAAAGAAGGTGGCTTTCTTCAAACCCAGACTTTCTCACTTGGAACTGATTTGGTTTTCAAGGAGACGGTGAGAGCAGCTTGCCTAACCAGACCTCTTCTTGGAGAGGGAAACAGATGGGGAATATGCCCCGTGTTGGAAGAGATTAGAAAAAAAAAAAGGCTGCCTTTTAAATATAAGTGGAAATTGGTAACAAAGGAGCATTATGCTCAGAGGTATCAGGGCCCTGAATGCTCATCCCCCTTCTGCCACCCTCTTCTGGACACTGCTCCAGCACAGGCTGGACAAAACCACCCGTGGTGGACTCCAGGTATGCCTTCGAGTGAGGTCCTGATTTAGGGTGGTGCTGTACGGCCTTCATCACCTAGTGGGCTTCTGAAGGATGCAAATGCTTGAACAGTTTGCTTTGGTTTTGCAAGGAGCAGGCAATGAAAGCTCCTGGTTGGGATGGGATGCTGGGAGATGGTTTGGAAACTGGCTGCAGCTCTGACACTGAGAAACCCTACAATTAGCCCACAGGCTTTTCTCTTCATCCCCATTGCTTGCATCCTTGCCTCTTTTCCCTGCTATTCACACAGAAAGGAAAATGGGAGACAGAGATAAATTAGGACTACAACCTTCAGCCACGTTTCTGTGGAGCAGTGACCTTCACTTGCAGCAAGCAAGGCTTAGACCCGAAAGTAGGTAAAATTTGCTAACTCCAGGCACTGTGAGACACTGAATGGGACTGCCTGGGGTGCTTATTGAACCCCTGTCACTGGAGGTTTCCAGGAGCAGACAAGGCAGACATCTGTTACAAATGGTTTACATCTAATTGATACTGCCTTGGAGCAGGAGGACAGACTAGATGGCTACTAAAGGCCCGAGGCAGTCCGATTTCCTGAGGTGCTTTTAGATGTGCTAATGATCTAAGCTGTTCATAAGAGCTAGGTATTTGCTTTTAGTACCAAATTGGCACATTTGGCGTGCTCTTAACCAAGCAGCACATTCATCATGGTGCTGGGAGAGCAGGAACTGGCCTGGCTTGGCCTACAGTGCTCACCACAAACATACATATCCAGATGAGGCAGCACGCCAAAACCCACTGCTAGCCTGACATCCATGGGAAAATGATACCTGCACCTGAGGATGGAGCATGTCACAAGCTGAGGTGGTGTCCCCAGCTGTGGGTGACAGGCGAGCATCCTCACAGAGTGGTTTTGCAACACCTATCAACCAGTTTTTGACAGAATCAGGAAGGAGGAGGAGATGGGCAGGCCTTCTCCTGAGGGACAGCCCCATAGCAGGCTCAAGCACAGTGCACAGTCTACGCTCCTCATCCCAGCCATGGGCCTTGCTCCCAGAGTCTCCTCAGGGGGCTGCAAGAGAAATAAGTACATGTGGTGTGCTGCAAAGCCAGACATCTGCTTGTGGGGCCAGCCTGCTCCCCCAGAGTGTGTGGACCCCACAGAAATGGGAGGAAGAGAAGCAAACACAACTGTAGTGGGAATTACTTGCCATGCTTCTGAAGGAAGCCTGTCTCCAAAGCCATGGGGTAAGAAGATGCTAAGCTCTGCCCTAAGTCTCCTTTTGTGTGGAGCACCCTGGCAGGATCCGGATCAGGCGTTCTGTGGGAACCCAATTTAAATATGAAAACGCACGGAATCACCATGAAAATTATTACACAATTCAGAGCCCTCAGTCCTGGTCTAAGGCTCACTTCTGACAAGCTTACACTAAGAAGCAATTAACTTTGAAAACGACCCTATTGGATCAAGAAAGCAAGGCAAAATGTTTTTTGTCTGACAGCCATTTCAATTCTGTTATGCTTTCAATGTATTCCCATATTTCATCTGCTATTATTGTGTTTTTCCCCCAAACTGAGCACAACCTTGAAGTCCCCAGGCTGTGGGGATCTGTGTGGCTTGGGAGGATGCAGGTTAAGATGAGTTCCCTGATGCTGTTACGGATTCGCCAGCCACTGATAGCAACTGGAGTGGACATGGCTTTGAAGAGCCTCTTGGATGATCTATTCTGGTACCTTTATCTCAGTAATAAACTACAGTTCCTGAACAGGTGTATAGAGTATTTTAAGTGGATAGAACAATGCACGATACCTGTACCTATGATTAAAAACTTATTTAATACATGTACATTAGAGTCATAGAGTCAGAAAATGGTTTGGATTGGAAGGGACCTTAAAGATGACCTTGTTCCAACCCCTGCCATGGGCAGGGACACCTCCCACCAGCCCAGGTTGCCCTTGAACACCTCCAGGGATGGGGCACCCACAGCTTCTCTGGGCAGCCTGTGCCAGTGCCTCACCACCCCCTGAGTGAAGAGTTTCTTCCTTACATCTAATATAAATCTACCCTCTTTTAGTTTAAAACCATTACTCCTTGTCCTATTGATCATTATGTGCATTACGTGCACTTTAATTATACTGTTAAATATATAGCATATTACAGTATATTATACTCAGGGTTAGAATTAGATGATCTCTAGGGTCCCTTCTGACCCAAACCATTCTGTGAACCAATCTATGGATCAGATACACCTTGATTAAATGGCAGTCTCACAGTACCCGTGACATGGGGGCATACCCCTGGGCATGCACGGTGCTGCACCATCGCTGGCTGGCCATGGGTTACGCAGCCTGCACCTGCACACATGTGAGGGCTCAAAGTGTGCAGGCTGCTCCTCATGCAATAATTGTACCCTACTGAAGTGACTTTTGGCTCCCCCACTACACACAGAAATAGCTAAGCAAGCAGTCGTTTCTCTATACGAGATGAAAAGACATTAAGGAAAAATAAAAATACAGCGGTGGCACTTGTAAAACTTCACACGCTCAAGGACGCGGGTGTCAGGCAGGGCTGGCAGCTCTGCTGAACCGAAGGGCTTTCTTGCCACTTAATGTGTACGTGTGAGCTGCACCCCCACGGACTGCTCACTTGTGCTTTACGAGTGCGTTAGACGAGTAAGATCATAAAATGAGAGCTGGTGCCCCTTTGAAGCGCTGCCTTGCTTTTGTGCTCTTCTGCCTGTACGTTATCACAGTGTCTTTTGTGAAGCTTTATTATCACTGATAATGAAGAACTAAGAGGGAAAAAATTATATTCAAGTATTGAGTAGTCAAAAAAAAAAACAAATACTTCACAGGATACTGGAAAATCAAATAGAAGACTCCAGGGCAGAAGGGCTAATTAAAAAAAAAAAAAGGAAAAAAACAACCACAAAAGCCTGCCTTACTATGAAAACCCTTGAGGGGAGATAAAAGCTGAAGGGAGGTGCATGCTTGAATAATAAGGCCTTAATGGGTCTGGGTCCGTGTCTAATACAAAGCATTGATTTTGGCTGCTTGATGAAGTTAGTTATTCGATTAGAAAAATCTAATTTAAAGGGACGCTGCCCACTAAAGATCACTCTGTTAGAGAAATATGTATTGAAGTCGTAATTAACTATTAATTTTTATGAAAAACAACAAAAAAGGAAGATTAAAAAAAAAAAGTCTTTGGGTACTCAGTTTATTTATTTCATACAGCTGGCAGAATTTGTGTTGCATCTTAGCTTCTCTCTTTGGTGTGTCCAGTCCTTTGGTTTCCCATTGGCTCTTTGAGAGTACAAGAAGGAAGGAGAAATATATCTATTTTTTAAAATAGCAAGATGTGAGTCTAGAAATGCAATGAAAGAAGATAAAAGCCAGGGTCAGAAGGCATTTCTGTAAGATATTTTAAACAATTTATTTGAAACTCAGCTGTTTCCAGTTTGAAAGTGCTCAGTTAAGTAGGGATCAGCAGGAGATAATGACCGAGGTGTTTGGAAGGAGCCCAGGTTATGCAGGGAGGAGAGGAGAGAAAAAATTGAGGGAAAGGGCAGTTTGGCCACCAAAATACCGTGCTTTGACTCTGCTTCTTAAATGCAAGCTCAAGCCCCGTCTCTACAGCTTCTGCTTTCTAGGAGCCCAGAAGCAGCAATGAGGGATTTGCCTACGCGCAATAAAAACCAACACTGGAGTCCCAGTCTTCTTACCCAGTCTCAAGTCTGGACTTGTGAGGCAGTGTCCTCTCTTTAATGCCACATCCCCATGCTGACCCCAGAGAACTCATTCCAGATCTCTGTATTCACAGGGGCGGAAGCAGGTGGGGATTAGACGTGTCATTCTCAGGGCACATGTATTGTTTTATTTAGAAATGACAGATCAGGGGTGAGACAGGGCCAGTGACACACCTCAAATTATTAAGAAAAGCACTCATCTAACCTTAGACATGTCAGTATTAAATGTCTTTGCCAGTTGGACTCCTTTTGTAGTCATTGTGAGGCATATGAGTCATCTCACCCCGATGCAGACATCCAAAAGAAGGCAGATGACTCACATCTTACAAGTACCTACTTCTCTTCTCTGATTATAAAGGCCAGCTCAGACGGAGACATCTGATGCCAGGTGAGATGACTCCCATCTTGACGGGCTAGACCGCTGCAAGATGCAAAATATGAACGTAGACAAAGAACAACACATGCAGGCTGCTCAGCACCCATCTGATATCCTACCCTAGTGGGTGACTTGATGAGAAATATTGTGTCTGATTCCTTTCTTGAATCAATATAGATCAGCTGGAGAAGAAAGACACCAGGAGAAGAAAGTAGCCAGCTGGATAAATAAGTCACAAATGGTGACATGGCTCATCCATAACTGGTGTGATCAAACTGCAAGGGTCACTGAAGAGCTCACCCAGAAACTCCCATTTTTTGGTGACTTGTAGCACTGTTGCATGCTCAGGAGGCAATCTTTGTAGCATCACCAGGAGCCCAGCCTAACCGCTAATATTGAAAAAGCGTGTTATGCCCCTGGCAGTGTTACAATCTCCCTGAGAGGACATCTAACTAGCAGTTGGCGAGTTTATTGATCCTGGTACCCTTCCTTCAAATCAGCAGTAATTTCCACATTTCAGAAGCAAACGTGTCATTTAGTCATCTACAGAGTTGTCTTTGGAATGAATGAAGGATTCAGGGCTCAAACAAGATGACTGCATGTCTGACTCTTGCAATCTCTGCTCTCCTCCCAGGATGTTAATCCTGGACTCTGTGTAGCTGCCTAACCCAGCTCCTGCAAATGCTGCCAGGACTGGATTCTGGGTATGTGCCGCATGGACTTGTCATTAACACTGAGACAGTCTTGCAACAGTTTCTTCAGTGTCACAACCTGATTATTAAGATCTCAGCAGCACTGGGACATGCATTCAGTGACAATGGACAGCCCTGGGATTCTTGAGCAGTACTTTTACAGCTAATTAATTAGGGGCAAAAAGCAGCTAGAGTCCGATATCATGCTTTCAGGTTATTCTGAAATCATGCTGTAGAGCTAGCCAGTCAAAATTAACAACTGGAAGTGGAAAACTTTGGACACAGACATTTAGAGACAAATCGTGACCATAGCTTTTGAGGCAGAGGGTACAGCCAGCCTGGAGGACAGAAGAGAGAAGATGATGCTTAAAGAGAAGTAGTTAGCCACTTTTACAGACATTTCAAAGTCTCTTCTACAAGCTCAGCACATTCTTTATAGGCATGTGTATTTTCATGTGAATGCACGAAGAGTTGGTGCATTGGTTAAAATTAGCTACAATACATTTAGGAAATGGGCATGATGACAGCACCCATTAATAATAATAATACTCGTCATACTTCTTTGGAACAAAAAACACCCATTGAAATGTTGCAGGAAGAAAAATCAGCTGTTACCACTCTCCATCACTACAAGGCAGAACCTAGTGCTGCAGCTCATTACAAGCGTCGTCCCAGGTAATCACATTGCTCTATGAGCAGCAAAACAAATGAGTATTGAGTTCCTACGGATTTGTGTCCTATTTCCCCTCATCTGCCTCCAGCTATGCCCTCTGCTGTACTCCCAGCTTCCATGTAGGTCATCTGATAAAATACCAATGTCTTCGATGCTGTTCCTTCTGTCTCCTGCACTGAAGGAAACTAGGATTACAGAGGTCTGATCTCTAGATCACTCTTTATCCATACAGGTTGAAATTTCACCAGCTGTGGAAGGGCAGGACAAAGTGAAGGGAAATGACATGGGATTTTGCTCTACAGCAAAATCTGATATGGTGGTCTAGGACTGCAGGTACAAAGGCTTTGCCTCAGAGACCAGAGGGGCAGTAGTTGGTCAAGCTGTCAGTCCTGATGTCACTAGCAAGTGTTTTGAACTCCTCTCTATGGCAAATCTGAACCAATTTGCCATACTTGTTTCATCTCTCTCAGTTTTGTCGGGGATGTTCAGTTTTGAACCCAATTCTCAGCTTCCTCTGTCCCTGGCAACTACCGAGTCCCACCTGTGTTCCAGCTTCTGCACCTGCTATGGGCAAAAGGCTCAGAAACTGACCTCGCCAAGTCCTACATTGCTTCAGTTCAGGGGCTATAAATTTTTACACGCGCTCACAGCCAGATTGTTTGGATCGGTTTTCTTGACTACGCAAGTTCCCGAACAGCAATATTATTATTTATATCTGTCAAGTCTCTCATTAATCCTAATCATAAATCCTGCCCTCTAACAAAAAACATTTTATGCCTCCTAAGGGAGGAGGTTCCTTCTGAGTCACTGGCAGAACAGCGTGTTCTCTGGTCTCATGGGCTCTCCAGCATGTCTGGCTTTTATTTCTCCCTCTTTCTAGTTTTACGAGTCCTCTCTTGGATTGCAATCATCCATCAGAGCCCTGCAAGGTGGCAAGAAATGAACAGGAATGTCTGGGCGTTTCTCCTACGGCTGCCAATCAGTATCAGTGTTGACTAAACGAGTTGGCACTCGTTCACACAGCCAAGTAGCATTGAACATGAGTTTTGGGTATGTTTTGGCAAAGAACATTAAAGATGTGTGATCTGTCCTTATTTTGGTAATTGGCTATTGGTCAGAACTGATTAGGCACTGAAGTTTGCATGTTATCACATGGCATGACAACTTGGCTAGCAATTCAAAGGCCTAGTTAATGAGGAAAGATGATCTCAGTCTGCTTACAGGAAACAAAGTCCTTCCAGCAGTGTCCAAACGGCAAAAACAAGCGAGTGTGTGGTAGCATTTCACTTCCGCGTGTCCAGACATGTGTATGAACCAACAATGTTGGGCCTGGGTCCTGGAAATGGTCCCAAAAGTGCTACAATATCAGCACAAGGGCAGTGCTGTTGGGGCCAAGAGCGTAGCTCTGGCTACTCCTTCAAATGTTGTAGCCAAGCTCATGACTGCCTACAACGGCAGGTTGTATTGAAGCTGTGCTTGCTGCTGGAAAAGAAGGACCATCGTGGGTCATTGCTGTTGTGAAGGTGTGAAGGCTTGCCGTTCTCTTGTGACTGTGATGAATGTTGGTAATGAACATTAGAGCTGCTCCCTCCCCTTCAGATGAAGGCAAAGAGCACGCCTGACCAGAAACATTAGCATCACTGCTCGCTTTCTGGCGAGCAGGCCATTAACTCATTGTGACAATAAGAAAATAAGGCCGGGCTTGTGTTTTTTCCTTGTTTGTTTTATTGTTTAAGTTGAGAGAACTGTAACAAGATAAAGTGCCCTCTGGAAAAAAGTTTATTGGATTTGAATAGCTTAATTGATGGAGATAGGCACCTCCGTGAAACCATTTTTTCTTTCCTTTTTTCCTTTAGTCTACGGATTTTCTGCTTCTGTTTCTCACAATCTGTGCAAAATGTGAGCATGAAGTTACACTTTTTTGCTGAAGAAAGGTTTTGTGCTAATTTGGAAAGGCATAAATTATAATCTGCAAGACTAGAAAGAGTCAAACAGCACGTGTTCTGTGATACAGCGCTCAGATACTGGTTAACTCTACAATTATTAATGGTTGATCAGGAACTGGGCATAGTTCCTCTGTTAAGGCTGTTATCGTTCAGTCAGACTGTAAGTACATTCAAGTGTCATGAGCCATATAGCAAAACATTTACCACTAAGGCCAAGAGAACTAATTTTCTGGTGTTTTCTTTCTTTCTTTCTTTTTTTTCCTCCTTCAAAAATTATAACTTGGTTATAACAGAATGACCAAAAAAATATAAAAATATATGACAAAATGAACAATCAAATGATATTAACATTTACGGTTTACTGTCATCAGAAGAAAAAACATTTCTTAATGAACCTATGGAAATTATTCTTGCAATTACTGTTAGCATTGGTTGAGCTGATGAATTTACAGTTGTAGTGTTCTTGGCTGCAGTTTAGAAACACAGCACAACAGCGAAAGAACATTTGTGTCACATTCCTGCTGCCTGTTAGAGCAGGAAAAAGATCTAGTCTCATGGGAGGAGAGGCATGGCTGCCCTCTAAACTCCCACCTCCCATAGCCTCCAGGAATTACCCGAACTGCGTAATGCTTAGCCAAGAGTAAATTTGATAAAAGTCTTTCTCAGAATATCTCGGGAGTTCACAAAGCAGTAGCAGAATTTGCCCTCCCTGGGACTCCACAGGAAACGGGTACTGGAGGAGAAAGATTACTGCTTTGGAGGGTTGGGTCAGACTGGTTGGGGCGGACTTGAGAGATGCAGAGAGAAATGCCACAAGATATGTCTTAATGGAAGCTGTAGGCCTTCCAGGATTTCCTTTCAGACAGTTTCTTATCTGTGCACTGCCAGACAGGCACTGGGACAGACAAAGGGGCAGAGTTAAGGTTACTACGCTGACATTTCTAGTGCTTGGTCACGATGCTCTGTAATATTCTCTTAACGTTAGGTGGGACCTTCCTGTGAAACACAGCTGTTCCTTTAAGTTTCAGCAGGGTCTTCCTTAAAAAGGAGGCCCATGCTCCTAATTTTAACATCTCATTGAACCTACTCCTTCAGTACCTTCTGAACTCCCTGCTGGAGTCAAAGGAGCTTCAGGCTGCTGAGCCAGCTGTAAAGCTCCTGAGAAGTTTCTGACTATGTCTGAAACCTCCTAAAAAGTTTCTGGCCATGTCTGTGGTGAGGGGTTGCTCAGCAGAATGGAAACAGACTCTTGTTTTGGCACTTACACATCGATAGCGGTGGTGCTGACAGACTAGCTCTATCATAATGTTGTGAAATTAGACATCATCTTAATTGTCTTGCAGGGTTTAGATTTTTTAAGTGCTCAGGGCTTATCTCCTCTGCATTGGTCTCTTTGGGGATCAGGTTTATCTGGAAGATCAAGATCTCCTCTTTCAAGTGAGAAGTACAAAAACAAGCTACCATGCAACAATAACAGGGCATCTCCTCCCATTCTTTCCACTTGGACCAGGAGACAAAGGAATAAATGTCTGAATTTCTGCCACTTGCTGATTGTCTTTTTAGCTCTCCTGGTAAGCAGGACACTGTACTTAGATTTTCTTCTTCTTTCAGTCATCATGGGCTAGTAGCTCTTGAATCTGTTTGTTCAGGGTATCTCCAGATAACATAAAAATGCTTTGTGAAAAGTGACATTGAACTGACGAGGTGTAACCAAGGTGTTTTAATGTCACTCTAATGTTTCAGACCTCTGCAAGTCTGTTGAAATTTTATCCTCTTTCAGACAAGCTCAGAATCTCTTCAACCAACTTTACAGCTGTTTGAGACAACAGACACAGCTTCTTACATATGTGTAATCTAACCTTGACTCTTAATTGTTTTATTTTTTTTTTCAAATATCCTTATTCATTTTACCAGAACCACCTGAACATTTAATGCATTGATCTTGAATATCCTTATCAGAGAAAATATGTTAAATGTGTTGTGCTCTTGAAGAACCTATCACAAAGAGATTTTCCTTGAAATATAAATGGCACCTTCAAATTTGTCTTCTTTCCATAAATAAATCTATTCTAATGAGGTCGTTCGTGCCAAGAGCATTTTCTGTTCTCCAGTGTTAATCCCCTGGCAAGTCTCTTCAGGCCTTCGGAGTAATCAGCCACATCATTCTCAGTAATCAGTCACAGCTCTCCTGAACAAACACAGGCTGTGGTGGCACACGGTCCCACACACCAGTGCCAGGCTAATGAGACGGCACGAGCAGGGCTCGTCTGATTGAACTCCAGGAATGTGAATTCCCCTCTCGCCATCCTTGAGCAATTCGGGTTTTGACGGAGATGGCAGAGAACTTCTGTCCCAGAGGTACAGCTCACTATGAAATAGTACCCGTACTTAAATCACTGTATCATGAACATTTGCCTGCCAGAACATCCAGTTTCTCTATTGTATTATGAAAGTATAAAAATGGATAATCCACAATGGGGCAAGAAACCCAATTGTACAGAAAGGCACTCAAGCACCCTATTAAGTATAGATGAATTGCCAAGAGGTAAGTGTATCGTAACTCATGATCTTGATAGGAATAGATGTAAATTATCTGGGGCTGAGTATGCTTTTCCTGTAAAAAACATATTTTACAAAAGATTTTGTTTCCTGTGCCCTTTGGGAAAAGAACAAAAGTTGCCACAAATGCTAAATATTTCTGCCTACCTCATTCTGACCTAACCTATTATAAAGTATATAAAAAAAAGGTACTGAGCTGCCATGAGTTGTGCTTAATAGATTACTTAAGCCTACTGTTGGTGTTGCTAGATGTGAAAACAAAGAGAAATAATAAACTACACCCATATGAATGATGCCACTAGCCTGAATAATTAGAATTGCATTGTGCAGAAGATTTTTGTTAATGGTTCATCAGAGAAGACAATTTCACAGAGCTTCTTAAACCTTGCACGTGTCTAATGAACTACAGCTCCATGGCACCAAAATGCAGAATCCAGTTTCTCTTTCTTTCCTTTATTTCATTAACACAAGGTTCTCCTGCAATGAGTGGCTGAAAACATCATTATCACACCTGGCAATCACACTGGCAATGGGGATAAAGGGATTTAAGAGATAAGTAGAGCCTGAAGGGGACAGACAGCTAACCGGGAATTGTAGAGAGCATTCCCAGCAGATGTCTGCTTCCCAGACAAAACAGAAAACCTTGGAAAGCAGAAGATAGCACAGACTTGAAGCTCCTCTGTCTTGCCCTAGAGGGCTGGAAAGTGCAAAAGTAGAGCTTTTCCCTCAGCCTCAGGCCTGGGAGCGGATTCAGTAAGAACGGAGCCCAGGTTTTACTTATGTTAAGCCTGATCAACGAATGCACATAATTATTTTGCAAAATTTATAGTCACAGAAATTAACACGACCTAAAGGGTGACAAAAGTATGCAAATCAAACTCTTCCTCAGCAAGCATAAAAGCTACTGCTTTTCAAATGAAAAATGTAGGAGTACATACTTGACTATGTTTAAGTATATACAAAAATAGGTGCCGTGTCTGCAAAATGTGCATTTGCATAAAAGCCAGCTCCTCTTCCGAGGACTGTTATACCAGGAACAAACTACTAAAATAAAACACAAAGTAAATGAATAATTTAGAGATCTCGTTTGTATAAATCCTCTTCAAAAATACATGTATGTGTGAAGGGGGAGCCAAGTGACCATTAGATAAAGTACAAATCAGTGAGCTCACCGTGGAAGGAAAGCTATTTTTAGTCAATTTTTCTTAAAACATTTTCTGAATATGGCTTCATATCATGCTGTATTAAATTATAAGAGTGAAAACTGGTTCTGATTTAAGAAGAGATAGCATAGCAAGATGTAATGTGTCAGAAATGTAATTGTATGTTGCACGCTGATGCTCTGCTTGTCTTCTATTTTTTGGAGGCTGACCAAATTGGGAAGCTCATTTTTGCCAGGAGAATCTTAACCCTCAAGAGCCCAACCTGCAGCTCTCATATGCAGCAGTAATATTTTTCCCTTGTGTCAGCAATAAGACAATTAATGCTAAGAATTTACAGGGAGTAAATTCCCAAAGTATAGTTACAGCCACTGGGGCTGGAGGAGAGAGCCCTCTGAAAATTAGGCCATAAAGATCAAACCTTCAAATAATATGGGCTGTTGTAGTTTTTAGGATGGGCAAAAATCATCTGTTGAGGGTCCTCCCCTCTGTGAAGGGTCTCTCTCAATGGCAAATGGAGCCTGGGTGTCTTGCAGTTAAGTATTTATTGCAAATCTGGCTCTGACGCTGGTAACATCCATTTCCACTTCACCATACCAATGTTCCAGCACAATTACTGGCCCTGGTTCATTAAAACACTTTCCTGCCTCCGAAGAGCTTGATTTGTCCCTAAGATGCTCCTCACTTCTCATGTGAGACATTAGCCTCTTCCATTCCCTGCCCTACCAGCTTCTTTTGTGTCTTGGTGGCCAAAACCTGCCCTCAAGGCTACTGAGGCAAAGAAATGTATGTATAAATAAGAAATGAAAGCTGTGCAGCAAATCAATTTAAACGCTATCCCAGACATGAAGTTTGACAGTTCTTGTGTTTGAAGGGAGGAAAGAGAGGCAGGTTTTGACTGCTGTGATCCAGAACTTCCAGCTTCTGGCAGTCCATGTCCATACAAAAATGCAGTGCCTGAGAAGCAGAGGCTGTGACACCAAAGGGGAGGTTACAGTGGCCAAGCTGGATGTAGCCTCTGGTGATTACGTGTAAACTTCTAAGAAAATTGAGTCATGTAGGAAGGCATTCATTTTACCAGGACTTGAACATGTTTGTATGCATAAGCTGTACTGCTTTAACCATTCCAACATGAACACAAACCAGTATTGCTAGGATAGAGAGGACACCCAGGATAGGCACCTATGCTGAACTAAAGAACACAGAAAAAAAAAAAACATGGCTTTATAGGTTGTCCCCATGTCTCTTTTCATTGTCAAGTCAGAAAAATAACTCATTAGTGCCCTTCCTACAGAAACAAGTGACTTATGATTGAAGAACAGATGCCTGGTGAGCTCATATCTTAAAGGTCTGAGAGGGTCAAAGAAAAATGTTGAGAAACCAGCAAGTCCTCTGTATTCATGATCCTATATCCAGAGAGAGGAAGACCTGAGAGAGATTCTCACCCTGCCAAAAAAATAAAAAAATAAAAAAAATTAACTATCTACATTGTTCAGAAATTAGGATATCTATCTAGAGAGGAGTTGCATAATGGACTCAAAGCTTTAACTCTCAGTGCCTTGCTACTGAATTTTAATGGTCAAGGAACTGTTCAGGAAGTCACCAAGAAAAGCCAGTTCTTGTCTCCAAAGTAGTCCTATTTACTGAAAGAGGAATGAATGGGTGACAAACCCAAAGGCAACATGTCACTCAGCAAACATCTCAGGAGGCATACCTGAGACCAGCTGATGAATACATGAGCTGTTTGGTGCTGTACTTACTTCAACCCCTACCTTTTCCTCCAGGCTCTTCCTCTTAATCCATAATTTGACTGTCAGATTTATGTGATGTTGTCTACCGGGCTAAAGGCCATTTGATGGTGGATAAAAAATTGAGAGAAATACTTGAGAGATGCCAGATACAATCTGAGAGGAGAAATAACAGAGTGACTGCCCTTGAGACCAGTGAACTTTCCAAGCCACTACAAGATGCCCTCTGTCCATTTACCTGGAGGTCTGATGTAGCTGGTCATGGCTACTAAACCTCGACTGTGAAGGTTTTCTGACTTGCAGAGATCCAGGACAATGATTCGGAGGCAAAGGCAAATTAGCTGGTATATTCTTCTCTTGAATTCATGCTGCCAATGGAAAACGTGAAAGAAACATGCAAAACCTCATAGGAGTTCGCTGGTTCCCTACAAATGGCTTTGTGCTTTGCAGTGTTGTTCTGCAAGTCATCTGCTGTATGTGTATATTGGTTCATACATTATGTATGCTACAGAATACAATTTTTAGATCCCTTGAATTTCTCTCTTGTCAAAGGCTTCATCATTCCTCTGAAATTGCTCACAGGCTTTGAATGCACACAGTGCCCTGCACTGCTGCATTGGACATAGGGCAGTCCTAGGGACATAATGGGACTGTAATGGGCCGGCAGATTAGCCAGAATGCACACACATTTACAATTGCTCGTTCCTGCCTCCTCTGGAAACAGCGGAGGAACAGAAGCAGCTGGTATGCAGAGGAGATGAGGTGCAATATCTGCCTAGGAGTGCTGGTTGCCCAAGCACCTCTGGTGCATGCTGGGGAGCACAGGCAAGCCCCGATGGCTCTTTTCGAGGCTGCAGCCTATTGATGACTGTTTGCCCTTTGCTAGCATCTCCCAGCACAGGCAGTTTGTCTCGGTCCATGGTGTGCTGTTGGCTGCTCACTGCAGCGCTTCTCCACATGTCAGCTCGGAGCGTGATGGCAAGGATGCTGAAATGGGCGGCATTAGAAACGTGTTGGCAACACGGGGAGCCACATGTGGCCTTTAAACAGTGTGTTATGGGCGGAAAACAGCATGGAAAGCACCAAAGTACTGCTTACACAGGCAGGCTTCATAAAGAAGCATCTTCCTCCAAGTCCTCAGCTGGACTTGCTGTCCTCATTGACTTTATGGTGGAGTTATCCCAGCCTACACCAGCTGAAATACAGCCCACTAGGCTGCACATTGCCGTGCGAAGTTCCTGTGAGTGGTACAGTTTATTTTCTCATTTGTTGGCGCTGCCATCTGGCACAGCCCTCGTATATCGTTCTCCATTCGCTGTCCTCTGAAAACATCTTTTGTGTTGTCTATAGACATTTCACTTTTCCCTCGCCAAATATTAGCTTTATGACTGAATACATCCTTTGACTCCTTTTGAAATATCTTCAACGCATTACTTTTTTCCTCATACATCGCCCTCAGGTTTCTATTATGCAGTGTTGTATTGTGCGTGCAGGTGTAGCATGGGTTAAAAGAATACAAGCCTAGCTTTGCAAACATTTGTGCAGCTTCACAGCTTTAATGGGTTCCAGTGGTTATAAATAATAAAGGAAAACTAAATAATACACTCCTTCCTGTGAGTCACATGTAGGCTGGCTACATTTCGGAATTCACCTCCTGAAAAAAGGACTTTGCCTTTGTTACAGGACAAACACGTGTCATCCTATGATGGCACCTCAGGATCAGACTGTAGCCTGCAGAAAATCATGGATGGACCAGAATGATGTACTCAAACTCAAACCCTGGTGACTGATACAGAGAGCAGCCTCCCAATGATGCCTGTAGTCCAGTCCATCCCATGAAGGCCTGTGCTGCTCTAACGAGGGATGAAATTAGCTCGTTTGACTGGGTAGCTACAGGAGGTTGTTCCTGAAGACCGAGATGCAGAACTCAAGGAAACCTCCTGGGCTCCCTCTCCACCCTCACTTCTCCCTGACTTCAGAGACACTTAGGGCTGCTCACCTTGCTCACCTTCAAGACTTGGTGGGTTTGGACTGTGAACTTTCAGGCTTTGGACTTTTGGGGTTGATAAAACGCTAGGTTATAGCCTTCCACCCTCAGAATGAATGGCAACCTGCTCCACAGGTGGTCCCACTGATGCCCGTGGGAGTACCTAAAAACTAATATTTGCCATGATAGAGGGCATTGGATTCTGATGGGAAATTACACCAGGTTTCCTTCCTTCCTTTCTGATAGGCAACAACTAGCTCTTCCTTCTCACTTGTGCTCTGTGGTCTAAGGAACATGACAAAGCTTTTCTAACATATAAAAACCATCTACCTCAACTAGTTAAGCATAGGGTACCCATCCCACTGAAAACATATCCAAATTTTTACAAGCCTGCACTAGTTGGCCTTCATGACATTGTTCTCATGGCCCCTGGGATGCTGCACATGACTCTGGAAAGACAGGACAGAAGGAAAGATGCAACAAGGACCTGGTTTTGGCTAGACAGAGCTTGGCTTTCATCAGAGATAAGATATCTGCTGAGGAAAAACTTGCCAACTAATGATTTCCAGCGTGAGAGGAAGGTGATCTAAGACAGGGCCTTGAAAGCTGGTCTCTTCTGCTAGTGACCTTTTTTTGTTCCTGCAACACACAGCCATCGGGAAGGAAGACAATTTTACCAGTGTGGCTATGCCATGTTCCACCTCAGGTACAGCAGCTTTTTGGAAAGAGGTCACTGAGAATTTCAATCAGCTCTGTTTGCAGCTCCGTGCCTGACTTTGCCCTCTTATTTTGGCTAACTTTTGACCCCTGGGAAGAGGATGGAAACAATCACAGCTCCTTCTCCAGGCTCAGAGTGCCACCATACAGAGCAGTGAATGGCAGGCAATTTTTAAAAGGCTCACACATCACGTAGCACTGCAGGAGCAGGTTTGCTTTTTCCTATAGCTACTGCCGAGTGAACAGAGAATATATTAACAAGTGCTACGTACCAAAACCTGCTGCTGAACATTTCTCACTTTGAGACATCTGAAGAAACGTATTGCTCTGGTGTGTGTCTATAAACTGATGGTCAGCAAACAGAAACGGTGAGAAGCAGATGCACCAGGGCAAAGCTTCTCGGTGCTGCTCTGACCAGGGAAGTTAAAGCACAGCACAGGGAGTTACTTTGAAATAAATCAAAAATATTCAACAATAAATGGTGAATGTGATGTGCAGGGCAGGTGACCTCTAACAGCAAACAAAGCAGAACTTTTGATCTTAAGACAAGTTGTTTCTCCCCTGGAGGGTGTCATTTGACTCAGTCTGCTCTTGTACAGTTATTAGAGATAGTGTGATGTATTGCAAAAGATCAGGAGCTACAAGAGCCAAGCACAAAAGAAAACATTTAAACGCAAAAGCAGGGGTGGCAGTGGGAGAGAGCTCTCATACAGAAAGAGCTCTTCTCCATTTTGCTCCTGCTTCTCTCTTGCTTGTAAACACATTGCTTGTAGATTAACCGAATGGGGAGAAAAAAAAAGGGTGTCATGCAGAAAGAGCTGTGATTGATTTCGGTGACTCCCTTGTCACTGACTGGCAAGCTGGCATAGCTGGTCACTAGATGCCATGAATCATCCGCAGACCAAAATCAGAGAGTAAAGAGGACATAGTTCACCCAGCTCAGCATACGTGCGGGGCTTTGAATGCCTGAAGCCTTCAGAAAACCATTATTTTTTCCTCTTTTCACCTGTTTCCTTCCAGACTCTGCCACTTACTTCCTACTCTATCATCTTGTGTAGTTCTCACTTACTTCATAATGTTAGTCAAGGAGAATTTCAGCTAGTTCCTTTTTTTTTTCTCTCTCTCTCTCTCTCTCTTTTTTTTTTCTTTTTTTTTTTTTTTCCCCAGAGAAAATAAATTCTAAGGATTTCTGATACTCTTTGTTCCCTTCCTTCCAAGTGCTGAACCTTGTACTGGGTGAAATAGGAAAAATGTGCCTTTGGGAAAAATAAGTATTGGCTGGTCCTGTGCCTTGATCCTATTTCATATTTTGCCTCCATCTGAATATAGTGTCTTGTAATTGGAAGACCTGTGAAACTGGCAATCAAATTATTCTACTGTATATGTAGTTCAGATCCAAATAGCCATCTATGGGCATCCCATAAAAGTAAATCAAATAAATATGTACAGTGGGAGAAATTTATCTTACTCTGAAGATATCCAGAGCTGACAAAATATGTCTGAGACCTCTACTAAAATTAATGTATGGTGCACAGCAAAGAGCTTGGAGAAACAGCAGCAAGCAATACATTGAAGACAAGAAATCCAAAACAGAGCTGTAAATTTAAGCGTCCCTAATGCCACAATACTTCTGAAGGAAGTTTGACAGACTTATGGTGCTTTTATGGATACATCAAAGTCATGACTGGGATTCTCAAAATCCCAAAAGCTGCAGTTTGGTAAGAGTTTAAGCTGATCTCAGTTGCTGCTACCTCTGGACTACCTGCCTCACTGCACTGCTGGCTGGACTTTCCTGCTCTCCCTCACATTGGTGTTACTTCTAATCCTGCAGTGAATTCGTTCAGAGAACAAAATTGCAAGGAAATGTCTCTTTATTTTTCCATAAAATTAGTTGCTAAGTTTCTCTCCCTTAACTGGCTCATTGTAAGATCAGGTAAATGCCAATAAGAATGGGGGAGAGTGAATCTAAAGAAAGGAGGATGGCACCCTTACATTAGATCTTAATAAATTTGCTGTGGACTTGCAGCCTTAAGCACACAGCCCCACTCCCAGTCATGCATGTGGATGTTTCAGAAGACCTACACTTTAGCTGCACCATAGTTGCATATGTTTTCTTTGATGCATAATCCTTGAAACACGGGGTTCACTTGTTTTATGAGTTAACTACATGGATCCACCATACTCTTTGGAATTTACATATCCATTTTAAAAAGAAAAAAAAAAAAAAAGGCACCTATCCATCATGGTTGTTCAGAAAATCATCCCAGTAGGACCCAGCCGTGTGGTGTTTCCTTACTTGTGTCTGAAAACAGCCTTAAACGATAGTGGTGAGAGAGGTAAACTGTTCAAACTGCTTGTTTCCATTCAGGTTTTGACTCAAAACCTTATTGACACCATTATAAATGTCAACATTTGATACATAATACATGAATACATTTTAGCAGATGGAGTGGAATAGAAATGAAGCCAATATGCAGTTGAGGCTGGGTTTTGAATTGCTGGAAGGAGGAGAATGGAGAGAGGAAAGATGCCAAGGAGGAAGTGGAGCAGAAACAGAGATAGGAAGATGGGGAGGGAAGAGAAATCACTCCCACTGAGTTCTGTTGAATTGAACACTAACAGAGTGAAAGAACAATAAACAACACATTACCTGCTGCAGCAAAAGATGATATTTTGCCTTTTCACATTGTATAAAGCTCTCTTGGAGACTAGCAGGAGTTGCGGTATGGACAGAAGGCAATATGCTTGCTTAGACCCATGCCACAGCCCATCCTCCACATCCAGGCACATGCAGTTTGCTCTCTCCACAGGATGCACAGGATACCCCTAATATCAGAAACAGTTTAACTAAAACAACCTATTAACCAGCTGCTTCAGATTAACAAGAGCAACTCACAACATAAACCCCATAGCTGTAGCATCAGAGCTACAAAATTGCACTAAACTTCTGAAAGGGTTTTGTCGTAACTAATAGTTATGGGAAGCGACCACACATCACTCTGCAAATAAATGAGTACCTTTAGGAAAAAACAAACAAACAAACAAAAAAAAACACCTCATAATTACACTGAAGAAACACATACAGTATGAATGAGATGTTAGCAAAATAACCCTTCCAACCTGCAAATGATAACTATATTTCTAGAGTCTAATAAAATAATGCCAGAACACAGAGAAGAGCATAAATGTATAAACAAAAGGTAAACTTAAGATTTTGCACTCGAATGACCAGGTTACCAAAAACTATTATAGTTTACCATGTATCAAACAGGCCCAGAGAATGATTTTCACAAACTCCTTTACGTTTCCTAAGGAGGAGCTTGTATGAATTTTTTCCTTTCCCTATGTTGTTTATGCACTGAATACTTGCACTTCTTTTCTTAGAGACAGAGGTGATTAGTCACAAAGTCTCTGCATTTAGAAGATCACTGTATTAATCCATGATATTTGCTTTTCTTGTGCTTCTCTTTCTCAAAATATAAAAGAAAAACCAACATTCAATACTCAAATTTCTCTAGGAAAGCATGGGATCTTCTCTGTACCAGAGCTGTGATAGCTCCATTTTTATAGAGCAGATCAGTTTATCTGCTTTTGGTCTCAGATTTGCTTATTTAGCCTTCAGCAAGTGCTATGCACAAGCATAAGTCTGACAAACTTAATTTATGTTAAGAAATAATTTTTCTGTTGTCATAGAAACTGCTGCAAGACGATCCAGGCATGAGTAAAAAGTAACAAAGGTAAGCCGGCTGGTGTTTCTGCTAGTGAAATTCCCCTCATTGTTTATGTCCCACCAGTAATTTCCCTGTACCCTAAGGCATAAAGGGCCAAAAGATCGCATCTGGCAGGATCGCTGAGAGGAAAAATTTGCCTAGGGGGTGACTGCAGTGTCATAAGGCATCCACATTTCTCCGTCCTAAGTCCTAAAGAGGGTGTGCAGCCGGCACAACTGCTCCTGCAAGGTTGCACCATGGGGATCAAAGAAAAGGTTTTATTTAAACTATGGAGCAAAAATGGACTAGAAATCCCCAAAGCCAGTTACAGAGATCTCCCTGACACCATAGGGAGAGAGGGAATAACTTGCTTCCGTTATGCCAGGGGTTTGCTTCCATGCACAGGAATGAATCGTGCCCACATTTTAATGTTTGCGCAGCTCTCGTCATGCATTGACAATTTCTGCTTCAGACAGAGGGAACTTCCACTTGGGCAGAACATTAATAGGAGGCAAATCAATGAACATTGGTCATCGTGGCATGTTTGTTTCCAGTTGCCTTCACCCACCCCCAGCACACCCTGCCCAAGAGCTCGGTGCCACGGCGTAGGCAGTGACACCCTACCCAATGTAGGTGATCACTCAGCAACATTTTTATGAGATGAGAGCATGGGAACACAGCCTGTGCTACAACACTCACACTTCTCAACCTCAGCCATCAGTCGGTGACATCTTAGGGCCATTTATACCCAAGACTGGCAGTGGCAATGAATGTCACTCATCCTTGCCACTGCTGCTGTTGGGCTGTCTTCATGTTCTCTCCTGAAGGAAATCGCTCTGTGCATCTGCTACCATTGGTTCAGCTAGCAACAGGCATTCAGCTAAAGGGTCATTGCTGTGGATACATGGCCTTGCAAAAAGGCAGAAGGACAAAATATTACTACAAAAAGGCAGAAAACCTGTAATGCTTTGTGCACACTTCAAGTTCCTCTAAGCAATAACTGGAAAAGGAGGAGAATTCCCGCCCGGAACCCTCCTCTGGTGCAATTAGTACTGGAAACGCTCCAAAAAGACAAGGACATTACAGCTTCTTCTTGCCTCTCATGCTGATTAGTTGCAATATGTCAATAAGTAGAAGAGAGTTTAGTAAACAAATGTTGCCTCTTTTTCTGCTGGTGCACTGTCCAGAGAGTTTTATTTTTCCCCTATTTTTTATCATTTGGAAATGTTTGCCAAACGATGTCTCCAAATCCTTTCTGATCTGAAGCTTGCTTGCATTCATTTTGCAAGTGTTGGAAATAGAGGCAGGTCTGGCATTGCTTCTGATTCCTGATAAGGTGAATGCAGTTTTCAGTACTGGGTGTGCCAGTGAATTCCAAATTGATAATTTCCAAAATTCTCTGTAAAATGCACCCTTGTAGGCTTTCCATGCAGCTTTGTCTTTGCTAATAAGGAAAAAAAAAAAAAAAAAAAAAAAAAAAAAGCAGAACACAAGGGGCAGGAAGTCAGTTAAAGTATAATTGTCTCGTGATTTATATGGATCTTAGTAGACGTTTTTAACAGAGCTTACTGGAGTCTAGTTACAAGAATCTGAATAGAAAGTTTACCTTTTGCTTATGCATTTCTGGCATTGTGTATTTTTCAACAGCCACAGAGGTGAGCAAGGGATGGAAAATGAAAACAAAACTTAATTATTATTGTGATTGTTGTTGCTAGATTATAAGAAAATGTCTATCTGCCACTTCCTCCCTGTGAGCACATGTACACTTCTCTTTTTATGTTCACTGCCTGTCCACAGCTTGTCTCATACATGCATCTCGTTATGTCTCATTATCACATCTCATTCCCATGATCTTTATAGTGCAAAACAAGGTGTGTATTTGGTTATGAAAATGCTGGAGGGGGTGAGTGCATTTTGCATGGGAGATGCTGTATTACCATGTCAATCATTGCTCCTTCTTTTTTCTTAGTCTTTGCAGATTAATCCTGGATGAGCCCCAGCTGGAATGCTTCTGGCACTGGGGAAGCTCAGATTCAGACACCAAATTCTCAGCCCAGGTCCACTGGCATGCGAATCACATCCTGTTATCAAACTGGCACCAAGGGGCCTGAAGCTTTCCTCCCACCGTGCTGAAAATCTGGTTTAGAGTGAAGCATATCTTATGGGCTGCTGGGGGAAGATTGTCTTTGCCAGTTGGACTTTTACTCTGAGATCTGTATTTATTATTATTATTTATTTTTCCCATAAGAAAGGCTGCTGTCTATCAGTCTAGCTACTAAAAGAGGAGCAGAGGAGGAAGACTACAGGGGCCTGGTCCATAGCACCCACTGACACAGGCTGTTTCTACACGTTGCCCAGGCTCCTGCAGCAGTTTGTCCTCTGTGAGTGTGAATGCTGATGAACTTTTCTGCTGTTGGAGCCTGCTGCTGAGATGCTTCTCTGTTTCTTTTATGAGGTGAGCTGAGAGTTTTGACACACCTTCAGCTAAACACGGGGACCTGAAGGCTACCAGGGTCTCCTGGAGGAAGCAGAGCTTTTCAACAGTGCAACCTACACTGCCACAAAGGCAGTGATCCCTGAAAACAAGTGCTTAGGTCACCTACATGCTCAGAAAGCACTGCCTGGACTGCTGCTTCCCAGGGTGATTGCAGATCCAGCCTATTTATCTGCTGGTGGAGGCTCTGTGGTGGGTTAAAGAGGGAGAGGTAGGACAGGGGCACGGCTGTGGGATTAGGAGGAAGGAGGAGAAAAGTCACAGAGGCAGCAGGTCCGTGGGAGAGAAGGGATGTTGTACTGCCTTGGATATGAATATAAACCTTGTCTTGCTGCCAAATGAAGCGGTTCCATGTGTTTGTTTCCTTTCTTTCCTATTTTTTTTTTTTTTTAACAGATAACACTGACTTAAAGACGGAAAAATATAACAGTGTGCCCTCGTTTATATTCTATAGCTTGGCCCTTCTCCCTGCTGCTTGGCGCCTTGCCCATCTCCAGCAGGCACTTTCAGATGCAGATTTCTCCCTGAATAGGTAGGGAGGGTCTCTTTGTCCTCAGCCTCCCTCTGCTCCCCAGGGGCTGTGGGCCTTACTGGGCCACCCCAGGGAGCAGGACTGGCTAGGGAGCTGGCAGAAAGGGCCCCCGGTTGGGGTGTATTACCGTAAGATGAAAGAACATCCCAGCCATGCAGCTCCAGGCAGGGGCGGTATCTTTCAAAAACATCCATAAATACCACGCAGAACAATGATTGCAGGTTGCTTACACGCCAGTTAAAATTCATACTGGGCAGGCTGGATAACGCATATCCCCGTACACTAAAATGGATACATTCAGTATCTGAAAATGGTTTATAGATTTCGCCCGAGATCGGGGCATTGCCTGGGGCATGGCAGACGTATTTGCAGGGTGGGATATCAGCAAGCAGCTCAGTTGTGACAAGAAGACAGATTACAACAGGGGACTGAAGATGACCCCCCATTTGTCTGCCATTTGTGTGACTCAAAGGCCAGCCTTCCCTGAGGAGTCGCTCATGCTCTTAGCTAGGTGCTATGCCCATATCTCTGTCCACAAATTTGGACCACCTCATCTGAGCATTTCCTTCATGCTGGCGTGGGCTGGGTTATAACCTGAAATCCTTGTGCTATTTGCAGTCCCAGTGGTAAGCTATAGAGAACTATTCTGCAGGATAATCACTTAGAGTGGTGGGCCCTCCTAGGTATGGGCCTGTGGTTTAGTGGAAAGGGATCACAGAGCAGATTGGATTAGTATGATGTCGAAATCTGTGGGCTATAAATAAATAAATATGCATACATACATATATATATATATATATAGGGTTAACAGTTTTCCAAAAACAACCCAAATTCTTCTACCTCCATTCATCACTGCTCTCTCTTGGGAAGCGGCTGGGATGGCGATGGATGGTGACACCAGGATACAGCTCCACAGTGACTGCACCTTTTTGGGCAGGGAAGACACATCCTGAGGGGCAAACATGAAGAGTGGCTGTCTTTGGCTTTGTAAAACTTGGTTAGTAAGTTCCCACTCATTTCTTGCTACGATGGGGAAGTTTTCTGGAAGTATTATGCAATGTCTGCCTACACAAATGGCCACATAACATGTTGGGTTTACTGCTGTATAATTACACCTTCCAAAATACATATTGTAACCCTCTAAACGCCTGAAGAGGTAGCTAACAGGTACTTTGATGACAAGTACTCTAGAAGGACTTCGGAAATGCTGCCTGCTGTGGAGAAGAAGAGGAGCTAACCACCTCTTTTCAATCCTCTTTGGTTTGTGGCAACAAAAACCTTCACTTTTCTTCAAAAATCAATATAAGGCAATATTGTTTACCAAAGTCTGTTGTCTATCCTTACAGGTTCTCACTTCTGAAATACATCCATTTGCTGGTATGTAAAACATATCCAAGCCTTGCATCATCAGCTGTGCTTTCAGACCTTTATTAACCAGTAGAACTGGGAGGTTGGTATATCCCAGATCTGGAAGAGGAGGATGGCGAAAAGATTTTATATGCTCTGTAATAACCAAAATTTGAGATATAATTCAGAAAATGTCGACCAATTGACCTGCCCATTAGACATGTGCTAGGCTGCAGTCTCATTAAGAGATTCCGGATTAATTATATGCCTCTTAGAAAGGTGTCTCACTGAGGTTTTTCTGCAAAGACTATTGGTGTGCTTCCAGGTATGCTGGACTCTGGTAAATATACTGGCAGGATTTTTAGCATGTATGTTACAGAAGAGGTGAAGAGGTATTTCAGGCTTTTTTAAACACAATTTCAGCACCAGTCTGACTAAATCTGTTTCTCCATCAATCTATTTCTGCTGCTTCCATGATCAAACCATGCGTAGAAAGGCCTTAAGAACAGAAATAATAAAACCCCAAGGAAGAGCAGTTTATAATAAAAACAACAGGGCTGATAATTAAACTTCCACCAACAGTGTGAGCTGGCAATCAACTCAGTTAACGGAGAGAGAGAGAGAAAAAAAATTCTTTGCTGTCTGCCTTTGGGACTGATCAACCCTAAAAAATATCCCACCCTACCTCTTAAAAATGGGGTGAAAGGCTCTATTCTGGCAGCAGGCAAAGATGTTTCCATTTGGCATACTTCTCCTTTCTTGTGAGTATCCCTCAATTGATTTTTAAGAAGCTGTTCTACATAAAAGCCCCCCGTTTGCCTCTGGGCTCCCAGCTTATTCCTGTCTCATTACCTCAGTTTTAATGCCTGCAAGACATTTTAATAAGAATTCGTTCCCTACCTGAGAAAGCCCTAATATGCACCGCGCAGTGATGTTAATGAAAAACAGTAGGTGCTGTAGTATCTGATTCCTGAGATCTCGTGATTAATTGTGACAGCAGCATTAGCAGTCAAACATATTTACTTTATGTCAGCTGCTGATTGACAAAATATTTATCTATTGTACTCAAGCATAGGTCATAACTATAAATCCCCAGGTGAACTCAAAAGAGGCTTCTTTAACCACTGCAATCCCTACATAATGAAGTATTTCTGGGACTCATTTTTTAAGATATATCCTGCTGTATCTGAACTTATGGGGTATTTTTGCAGAAATGCTTATTGCATGCTGTGGGCTTCATGGTTCTGATTATCAGCCTAGCATCAATAACGTGTGTATGTGTGTGTGTGTGTGTGTAAATGGCATTTGCTTGGATAACTTCTGTAAGGGTTCTGTACTTCCAAAACTCTTCTTATCATCGGGATCCAGTATAAAACGTATTGACCTTCCATGCTTATTAAGGTCCTTTTAACTTGCCCGTTGAGCTTCTTACAATTCATAATGTGTTTTAACCTGACAAGATGATAAAGAGGTAGGAGGTGGAAAGGGAGGAACTGAATCAACAAGAAACAAAGTGACTTATAAGTTGCCCAAACAATCAAACCAGATAGCTGAAAAGCAAGGACACGCTTCTTCATGATCTATGTTGTTTCTCTCCAAGCACTGTACCCTCTTTCCAGTTTCTTCCACTGGGAAAGAATTCTTGATGTGAATATTTTTGGATTCAACAACACTTTTTTTTTTTTTTTTTTTAGCATTCTTATTCAGTTTTACTTTTTCAACTGCTTTTGCATAAAGCCTTTTATAAAACCAGAAGTGCATTAAGATCTTTCCTTCAATCTCCATTGCAAATAGGAACCTGAGTCAAAGACACAGAGTGAGTGCTAGCAGCAGAGGCACTTCAGTTCAGGTGAGTTACCGTTTATGACAACCGTACTGGGATTTTGATGGACAGAGCAAACTATCAGACAATATAGCACGATTTTAATTGAAATATGAAGCCCAAAAGGATTCTGGAAATAGTCGTTTTCAGATAAAAGAAAGGACAATTATTCAAAATATAAGGATGAAGTTGCCAAAGGAAGGAAGGAAAGAAAGAAAGAAAGAGGAAGGAAGGAAGGAAGGAAGGAAGGAAGGAAGGAAGGAAGGAAGGAAGGAAGGAAGGAAGGAAGGAAGGAAGGAAGGAAGGAAGGAAGGAAGGAAAGACAAAAAAAAAAAAGGTTCTTCCATTCAAGGTTTTTTTGTTTTGTTTTGTGAATTTTCTAAAGCATTATTTTCCTTCACTATCACAGACTAAAGCACTGCTCTCCATAACTGCCCTCCTGCATTTACATTTTCCTTTGTCTCTGAGGACGGCCAGCTGGAGCTGGGAGCTGTTGGTAGCCAAATCTGAAGAACAGGATGCGAGCACGCAGGCGGCACTGGATGAAAGCAAGCAGGGCTGCTCACATTTTTTGAGCTTTCCATATCCTTCTGGCAGCTCCAGGCAAGGGTGCCAGCCCCTAGGACAAGGGCAGCATGACCCGGCAGGGCTGGTGGCTGTGTCAGCCTCCTCGGCTTAAGCTGCTACCGCAGGAGGCCGTACGCTGCCAAAATCCTGTCAGTCCCCACTCACGGGTAGCAACTGTTTGTAAAACAGCCTACACGAGCACCGACTCTACAAGGGCTGTTCCTGCACCCCAGGCAGGGGATTTGTGAGAGCCCTGAGCCACTGAGTAAATAAGAGGCCATGGACGGGCGCTGTGCCTCGGTGGTGGTCCCACAGGCCTCCCTGAACGGCAGCCGGCGCTCACGCTGGTGAACCAGGCCTGTAATGAATTTAATATTAATTACTCCACGCTGAATTACTGCTATTCAGCCTAACTCACTGCTCCCCTAAATGTAACTCAGATTTCATACACGTAGCCCAAAGCAAGTCCATGCTCCTAGTTGGGATTACATCCATCATTGCTCGGTCTCGTACCGTAAAAGGCATTGCTTTTGTTACACACTGCAATGTTCCCAAAAGCTTAGGGACTGATGGCAGCCGAATATATTTATTCTGGATGTTCTGCCACTGCACCAAATATAATCTGCAACCTGGTCACCTTTAACCTGTTAATTTCCTTTTGGCCATCCTGAAAGTTGGAAGGAGAAGGATGGATAAGACATGATATGATGACATCAATGTTGAAGTGTTTTAATTCAGTGTTACTACTGTAGATATTTTTTTTTGTGCATGTTTTTAAATTTCATCGATTTTCTTAAATACCTATGTTTTTTCTTTTCCTTTCCCTTTCCTTTTCCCTCTTTCCTTCTCCTTCTCGTTCTTTTCCTTTTTCTCCTTCCTCTACCCCTTCTTCTCCAGCTCCTTCTTCCTCTCCCTCTGGTGTTACTTCTTGCTACAAGAAGATACTCAACATGTGATGCAGTTTCACATGCTTTTGCTTCTAATAATAAATACGGGCCAAGTTTTGCACCCTATAAATTTGGGTGTATGAATTTGGCCTGATTCCACTGATATTAATGGAATTTAAACTGACATCAGACTAACCCTACTTTTTTAATGCTTGATTTGCATGGTCTCAGCTGTGAGACAATTCGTCTATAGACTACTCTAAGCCCCCATTAAATCAGAAAAAGAACGTTTCTGACTGAGCATGCCAATCATTACAGCTTATCTAGTGAGAGATGCCACATGCTTTCTCCTGCTCTATCCTTATTTTTGACAGCTACTTATGCTACTCATTGTCTAATTGGGCCTGCCAATCCTCCCTGCTCATCCCAATCTGTCCATCCCAGACACGAGAATCTGAATCGTTTTTTTAAAATCTGCATATGGTTGTTGATTACAAGAGATGGGAAAAAATGCAGCCTAGATGTTGCAATATGCTTATTTCTTTGTGATTATCATTCAAGAAAAAATAAAGAACTGCAAAGTTAAAAGAGGAAATTGCACTTTAATACTTGACTCTAAGGATGGGAAGAGTACTAATGACAAGATAAATGCCATATTTCTTCTCGAGGCTTGCACACTCACAAAGCAGTCAGGGCTAAATCCTGACATTTGCTGCTTGCTGTGCTGTGAGGAGGAGGTAAAAGCTATTCTCAGGTGGCACCAAACGGCAGGAGATAGCTTGCCAATGCACCACAGAGCCCAGCACAGGGCTTCTGGAGGATGAGGATGTCATCACGAGCAGCAGGGCCTGGTAGGTCAGGACCCACTTTGCCTCCATGCAGAGAAACAAGAAGCGCACTGTGCTGGGTCCCGCTGGGAAATACAGTTTATGAACAAGAGGATTCCCTCTGTGGAGCATGCATCTGCCAGCCGCTGCTGAACCTTGCTGCTGGGGCTTGCCAAGCAGCACACCGGCATTTGGACAGCAGCGTCTCAGTGGGGCTGGCAGAGCTCTGACATTCCCCTGGGACCTGATCCAAAGCTCATGGGATTCAATGGGGGACGAAAAAAAAAAAAGTCCATTGATCTCAGCGGTTTTGTATCTGTCCTTTCTGCTCTTCTCCTTTGATGATTTATCCAACGCTGACATGCATATATCACTTCTGAAGCACACAGAGCACTTGGTTTTAATCTCACAATTTCCCTGGTGACAGGAGAAGAAGTATGCTGGCAGCTGACATTGAAAAATACTCATTATTCTGTACATTATTATTGCTTTTTACCTCCCTACGGTAGATAGAAATCACAATGAAAAATCACAAATATTTTGTTTTTCAGCCTCTGCCTGCCCTTAAAGGCACAGCAAAATATTACAAAGGGCAATTTTGTATGCATGTGGGAAAGCAACGAGAATGTTTTGTGTTGAAATAGGAGGTAAGAGAACATTAACGACTAAAAGCCACTGTTAAGCAAATGATGCCTTTCTCTAGAAAAAGCTTAGAGAGGGAGATACGCTTTCTGATTTACCAGGGAATTGAATCCTCTTCTTGGATTGGGAAGTAAGAACATTTTATACCTGTGAAAGCTTCATTTGAAAAAATAGAGATTACTGGGCCATTGGCAGCACTGCTCTGCTGAGTCCCACAGTGCCAGTGGCTGCAAAACAGACTCACGATTCCTCGCGTCCTGAAGAGAGGTTTGCAGGGACACCAAGGGGTTGCCACATGGAGTATCTGGCTGTGTGCTTCTCCAAAGGATGCTTCTCCAAGGGGTGCCTCCAAAGCACCCAGGTTCACAGAGCCATGACAACTCCTTCCCACTGGGAGGGCCACTCACTGGCAGTCACTTTCCTAAAGCAGGAGGGTTGCTTTGCTCTATTTTTTAATTTTTCATTCCAGTCCAACACCTTTTTGCCTTTGTTTCCCCACTGGCTAGTGCAGTTTTTTCAGCACTAGATGTCAGTGTGGACATATGATACCAGACTGCTCTGCATTTTTTCCATTCACAAGAGAGGAAGAATTGCTATTCAGAGTGAAACCGAGTCTCTCCCCAGCCTCGTGATGTGCTTCCAACCAAACAGGTCTTTCCTTTCCTGTTTGACCTTCATAAGAAATGTGTAGAGCTGTCTGTCCTTGGTATGGGTTCGTATAGCTGTAAAGGGGCCCTCTTCATTTTGTGATCACATCGCGTGTGAGTTTAAGAGGAGCTACCATGACTCTGGAGGAAAAGCTTTGCTTAGGAAGTAATGGGGACAAAGAAAAGGTTCTGAATTATCGTGATGAATTGTGACCCTGCTAAAGGGGTACAGGTACTCTACAGAAGTGGCTAATCCTTTAACTAGCAGTACTCATCCCAATGAGAACCTCCTGATGAGGCTGAGTTCATGCAGTCCCATTGTCTAGAACATTTCATCATCTAGAAATGTTTTGCTACAACAAACTCTTACAAGCACTGTTCTAACTTGAACCTGATTTGTTATTTGCCTGGCATTTTCTCAATGCAGAAACGAAACCAGCTAAGAGCAGAGCAACCAACCAGGAAGTGTATGCTGGGTTCCCCAAGTGGTAAAATGACTCTTGTTTTTCTTTCACTCTTCAGAAAACATTTTGCTTCTTTAAGAAATGTAAACCTCTGAATCCAGACCATGAATGGTGCCTGGGCTCTTACCGAAGGGCAGAGCAAGAGGCATGAAGCACCCCAACTCCCCTATTTTATTTTTTTTTTAAGGAAACAAGAGCAAGGACTCTGCTCCTCCTGCTCCCAGTCAATATACCAGGAACAGATAGAGCGGGGAGAGGAGGAAATGGGTTCACAATTCCCTTTCCTCATCTCTTATTTTCATGGGTTCTGTCTTCTGCCAAGTGGATCGGAGCCAGCACAACAGATGGAGCCTTTTACACCGCCCTCGTGCCTGGTTTACACCAGGCATGGTGCACAGAAGCCTAGGCAAAAAACGCTTCTGGCAGATAATGGGAAGTGGAGCTCTCTGACATTCCTCCCGAGTCAGTACGGCCTTCAGAAAAATCCAGTTACAAGCTTTTATATTCTTCATTGTCCACTCATTAATGAAGTATTACCTTGATACATTTACTACTGCACCTTGCTTTTATTGTACTTAGAAGTCCTTACTGTCCTTTTGACTTGTTGCAAGTCCCGGCAGCACAAGCATGACTGCCCAAGCAGCTGTGCTTAAAGGCCCTTTGAATAGCTACCTGGTATGTTTTTGTTTCTTGTTATTAGGCTTATCAGTAGCAGACTGTAAGTAGGAGGATATAATATATTAAAAGAACAATACTTACAACTATCAATTGAAAATATTACCACATACCATGCAAAAATTAAGACAAAGGTATTTTTTTTCTCTTGGATTCTGAGAATTTAAGGTAATATTTGGCAGAAAACAAAGAACCTGAGAGAATACAAATTGTACTTGGCAAATCTAATGTCACATGGCTCTACCACCTGCTGTCATTCCTACATTTTGTTATTGTTTCTGTAACTCTGTTTTCCTTTTACTCATCTCTTTCAGTAGATGTCTAGCATTCAAGCAATTAGTACTGCTAATGAAAGATCTATCCTGTGAAAGAACTTGTCTGCAATCAGCTTCTGAAGACTGCTTTACCTGTGTAATATTCAGTGTGTCAGGACTCGAAGTGCTTTCTCTATTAACCCTCATGAATTGTTCAGACCAAGCTTTTTGTAAAGACTATGCCTCTCTAGGTGCAGAAGGGATTCATGGTCTAGCACTCTGAACTGCAAGACAAAACAATGTCATTCAGGAATAAACTTTGAAAGATTCGTATTATTTCCCTCTGCAGAAAAAAAGAGGGCTGAAGCCATCAACACTCCTCCCCCCCAACTCCACATTCAGCTGGCATCGCTGGGCGCTGATATAGGAGATCTGAAAACAAGAGAGAGTAAACACACTTCCCATCTGTTAGTTTGTCCTCCACCCCCTCTTCTTAGAAATCACAGAAACAGAAAAATCAGCTGGATGGGACCTTTATAGGTCAACTAATCCACCCCCACACTCCCATACCCACAGATCTGTGTATTAACGCCTTGCCCAAATAAACATAGATTGATGTCACTTCATTTATGAATTGGTGCAAACGCCTGTAGTGTAGGGATGAGCATGGTCTAAGCTGCTACTTGTCTTCAGTTATTCCTTGAGAACATAACAAAAGAGGTCTGTGCTGTAGCTTTTGAAGAAATACAGCATTGGGGGGGCTCTAGATGCATGAAAGGTCAGGAAGTATATACAATGGGATACTGCATGCAAAGATGATAACAAAACAAAACAAAACAACAAAAACAAACAAACAAACAAACAAACAAACAAACAACAAACTAACAAGTAGAACTAATGCAGTTTATTAAAGAACCAGTTACTGCCTGATTATGCACTCAAATGGCAAATTCAAGTGAATGGCATTTGGCCTTGGTGAGTACTGTGGTGCTCACTGGCTACAATAATCCAACTCTGAATGGAGAACAGTTTAGAAATTATTATGGTGAATATACGTGCCCATTAGAATTGTTAGACTAAAGCGCATTTCTTATCATACTACTTTATAGCAGATGTAGTGGAATGCACAGCACAAATTGCCATTTCTTCAAGTAGATTATTTCCACATACTTCTTCCTGTACAAAATGGTCAATCTATAAGACAAGGAAAAATGTTCATTTATTTTTAAGGCTAGGTTATCTTTTTTTTGGTGAACATTATCTTTCCACATGGGTGACTCCAGTGTACAAAATACAGTTGTTTATGGTGTGACAGAAACTTCAGAAAAGCATAAACTTCAAACAAAAGGCAGAAGGTTCTAAACACAATCTCTATAAAAACAAGAATAAACTTCCTCACATTAAAAGCATAAGTAACTGCATATTTCCAGAATAATTTTAGGACCCAAACCTGGAAAGACTTTCAGAGTTGCTTAGTTTTTTTATTATTATTTGGTGAAGACTGATGACAGCATAGTGCAGGACTGTTTTTACTGCACCAGTGTAAGCATATGCATAAATCTTCACAGGATTAAAACCAACATGAGTAAAGGGTTACTCAGTGCAAATTAAAACCTAAGATATTGAATAGTAAGGTCTGCTACGTATTTCAGGAGATCAGCTACCAGCTGGAGATACACTAATACCAATACAGGGCCTTTATCTTTTAGCATAGAGATGTGAACATACCTGAAGACAGTTTGGTCAGCCAGATGGCTTAAACGACCTGCAGATGCAAGGCATGTGTATTTTATAAAACTCGTATTTTACAAGGATGAAACAGTTCTGTTTTGCTTTCTGTTTGAGCAACTGAACACTGCTTTCAGCATCTGTGGAGAGGTGTTGTGCAGTGTGATTTGTTTTAAACACCTGCAATGTACAGTAATGTAAAAACCTCGCTGATCTTTTCCAACCACAGCATGCACCCCTAGTTTGGCATCTGAACAGAAAATCTTGTTTCCCCATGCCCTACTAGGAGCCCATCTTAGTTACCAGAAAATTAAACTCTATGTTATGAGTGTTTTCTATTGTTTTTTCAGCCACCGTCCTTCAGAAAGGACTACCTTTTTGAAGTAAACCTTCCTTCAAACATTGTTGTAGTCACCCTATAAAAGACACCAAAGTGAGTAGGAGGGGAGAGGGAGGATGATCCATCAGCACAGCTCACCGTTAACCAAAATTCAGACCCGGTTCCATTTATACAGCACATGGTTTCCAAGATGTGCAATGTTATGAACTTATAGCCAATTTTGTGTTCTTAGGGCACACCTGCCACTTGGTATTTTTAAGGAAACTGGTGAAGAAACAAGCTTATTATTTTCAGTTGCTGATAGACAAGGTAGTGCAACCAGAACTAAAATGGAGGTATACAGCTTACAACAAAGAACAGCAAGTGTATCTGCCTGTCTAAACCAGTAATTTTTCCAGTATCCTGGACAAGGAACAAGAAGGCTAGTGCCTACTTCGTGCTTATTTAATTACGAATAAGATTCCCTAGATATGTTTCTACAGGAATAATAAGAGCATTCATCCACGTAGGCCCGTGGAAGTTAATTTTCATACAGCTATGTACTTTCCGCCGAGTCCCAGAGATCTATGGAAATTTGGTCAGCAGCAATATGTTCTGCTTTCTCTTTGCACTGTTTCCTCTTGCCAATGATTATTTTCTGTGCTGGGTAGGAAATTGAATATTTTATGCAAACTGCTTCTGGAGCATATTAATGAACAAATGGGTGGAAGCTACAGTGCCAGGTACTTGCCTCTACAGGACTTGGTGCTTGTGGAGTCATTTGTTAGAAGAAACATTAGTTTGAAAACCTAACTGTACTACTGGCTATAGAGAGCAAATTTCCATACACAGAAGAAATTCTATTCAATCATTTAAAAGAGGGACCAGGAAGGATGGAGGGGAGAAAGCTGGCTCAGAAACATGCAACATCGCTTTTCTGAAGATGTAGGCATTCTCTGAGGTATGGGTCCTGTTTAGATTCACACTTGATAGTGAGAGATCTGCAAATATTATATTTAAATGCCCGAAATGCATGGAAGCCAAAGAAAGAAAAGAAAGAAAATCACATCTGAGTGCTCTCTGAATGCTCTCTGAGAAGGAGACAGGGCTGTCCTGTTGTTGTGACTTGCTTTCTGCAGCTGACTTCCCTTCTGTAAAATATTCTGTGCTGTTAAAGGTAATTTGCTGACTGTAACACTGAATAACTCTTTGGATGTCTTGAGGGCTTTTTTTCCCCCATAGGCTTTACTATTTAATTCTATACTGAATAAAAGGTTAGTCATAGCCAAATAAAATCTGTATTTAATACCTGCTCAACCCTTAGAATCACTGTAGGGAAATTACAGACGGTACCGTGTAGCAATGCAGCATTTTCAAAATGCTGCTTATCCTACCAGCCAGCCAGCTCCACTACTACTCACTAGTGGGAATTTTAAGAACTCCATAACCCTATTAACACATTGTCCTCTAAACCTTCTATGATAGGGCTGAACATGCAATGAGTGTTAATTGGGGGGCAGAAATTATCAGTCATGTCTGCAACATCCTTTGCCCAACTGGATTCTTGGGATCAAGCAAGAGAGGAACTCCTACTGTAGCTTTTCCTTCTGTGGGAACATTAATAGGACCTCTGTCGTGTAGAAGGTAGCTTCTGCATGACTGCTTGCTTTCTGTACTGTTGGCATCTCTGAGAGATTTGGCTCAAGCTGTCCAAGGGTTTCAAAAGGAGCTGGTGGTATAGCAGATAGCATGATCACACTTTCTTTAGGAAACTGAGTTAGAAAATGACCATGCTTGGTCTACCTTGGGGTATCTCCCCCTGCTAGCAGAGACTGCAGCTCATCATTCACAAGTGGGGATGGCATAGCATGGGACAGCACATTATTGACCCCAGCTGTCTGCTCAGCCCCACAAACAACCTGTCCATGAGACAGCTGCGGAATCGCTGCCTCGTACTGAAACCAGCAACAGTTTACAGCAGGATCCTCTGAATGGGGTTTGGATTACTCGCAAAGCGGCTCAGCCACTCAGAAAAACGGTGTGGGAATGAGTAGTTAGTGTTGGTAACCTCCTCCACCATCCAAAGTGGTGGTACCTGTTCTGGCAAACTGCACTGTGAGCCGCACTGACACCAAAAAATAGATAAATCATGGAAGCACGGAATCATGAAGGTTGGAAAAGCCCTCCAAGACCATCTGGTCCCACTACCAGTGTCACCACGTCCCCAGGCGCCAGCTCCAGCTGCACGCAGCTGTAACGGAGATGGGGAAAGGAGGGGGAAAAGGGAGGCCTGTGTGCTTGTTCACGTCTGAGCGAGCATCCTCAGGTGCACCAGAGCGGTGCTTTGTGTCTGGATTAAGGTGCTGTTTTATTTTACTGTGGTAACTGTAGAACAGATGGGTGCTGCCCAGACTGCAGGGCCGAGTTTTGGGGCGGTGTGTAGCACCTGGCGGCAGGCAGCACCCCACAAGCACCAGCCGCTCGCTGGCGGTGTGAGGAGGGCCGGCAGCGGTGCCGCCCCCAGCATGGCGACAGGGAGCGGAGGAGCGGCTGCGCCGCCCTGCCCGCCCCGGCCCGGCCCGGCCCGTCCCGCCTCCCTCGCCACAGCCACAGGGCGCTGGGCGGGCGGCCTCGGGGCCGGCGCTGCTGCCGCCGCCGGTGCCGTGTTCAGAGCCGGGCGACGGAGCATGGCGGTGGCAGCGGCGGGGACGGTAGCGGCAGCGGCAGCAGCGGGTCGGTGCCGCCGCTCTGGGGCAGCCAGCGCCGTGCCGAGCAGCTCATGGTGGCGCCGCCGAGTCCGCGCCGGGGCCGCCCGCTGAGCCGGATCGCGGCGGGCGGCTCTCGCCTCCCCGCAGCCAGCAGCAGCCGCCGCCGCCGCCGAGCTCGCCTTCTCCCCTCCCCGCTCCTCGCAGCGCCCCCGCCGGGGCCGGACTCCCAGCGCCGCCGGGAAGGAGGAGGAGGAGGAGGAGGAGGCAGCGGAGAAGGGCAGCGGAGGGACCATGGGGGCGAAGCAGAGCAGCCCGACCGCCGCCAACGGCCGCACCCGGGCGTACTCGGGCGGGGACCTGCCCTCCTCCTCCTCCTCCTCCAGCACTAACGGGAGGGCGGCGGGCGGCAGCGGGCGGCCGGCTCACTTGGCGGCGGCTCCGGCTCCTCACGCCGCTCCCGGCGGCTCGGCAGCGGCAGCCGCAGCCCCGGGGGGAGCCGCGGGGTCGGCGCCCCGCAGCAGGTCCCTGGGAGCCGCCGCCGCCGCTGCCGCTTCCAGCACCGCCGGGAGCCGCGCGGCGCAGCCCGCCTTCAGCATCCCCCACAGCAGCGGCCCCTACGGCTCGCAGGACTCGGTCAGCAGCACCCCGGAGGAAGGCGGCCGGGACAGAGCCCCCGGGGGAGGTGGAGGCTCCGCTGCTGGCTCCGGGGGTGGTGGAGGTGGAGGTGGTGGTGGAGGCTCCGGGGGACCCCGGCTCGTCATCGGCTCGCTGCCCGCGCACCTCTCGCCGCACCTGTTCGGAGGTAAGGGAAAAGGGTTTTTTTTTTTGGGGGGGGGGGGTTTGGGGGGAGCGCAGAGCCGGTGGCTGTGTAAATGCTCTCGCCGGCTGCTTACATAATTAGGGTTTAATTGGATCATGTGCCTGCCTCCGCCGCTCGGGCACAGAGCGGCCCCCGACCCGCTGCAGTTCCCCTATAGGAGCTGCCCGTGCCGCTTGCGCTCGGGCCCTGGGGAAGGCGAGGGAAAGCAGAAGCTCAAAGAGTTTCTCTATTTATTTCCCTTCCCCTAACAGAGCAGAGCAGCAGCTCTGTGCCTCTCTGCCTCTCAGGGCACAGCGCTGTCCACGGCTCCAAAGAGCAGCCTTGCAGAGACAGGAGCGAGGTGTCGAGGCAGGAGGCGAAGCCACCCCAAATTCACCAAGAAGCAGAGGCCCTCTAAACACTCACACTAACCCAGAGCGGTCTTTTTGTCTTTCCTGCGATGTTTAGATGAATAGTGGTGGGTTTGCATTTCACCACCTGGGTTCTTTACCTTGAAGTCAAAAACAGTCAGCACGGAAGTTGCAGAGTGCTTCGGGTGCTGCTTATTTAAAGGTCATTGTTCCTACAAGTCAAACATTAAGGTCCAAGGTGACCTTTTCTTTTTTTTTTTTTTTTTAAATGGATTCACTCTTTCCATAAATCTAACGCATATCAGAGAAGATACATGTTGTAACTACCAACCAGCCTCCAAAAAAAAAAAAAGCTTTATTTTTGGAAGGTGGAGGGTTAATGTGAAATTTCCCCATTGCTGTATTTCGATAAATGGGTTTGTGAATGCCGTCTGCAGCCGACTGGGCTTTTTTCTTCTCTGTAAGGCGACCTGTTGGTAGCCAAGGCAGGAGTGCCTTCGGTCCGAGCCTTGCGGGGAGCGCAGGGCTGCTGTCACGTGCCAGCCCCCATCCATCGCTGCTGTGCTGACCTGGAGGCATCAGAGCTGTTCCTGCCTGGGTCTGAAACTGTCTCCTCCCAGCGCACTGGTTGGACACAACAGAGAGCTGTCAAGCCCTATCATAATAAAGGAGTATTTGCCCTTAAGAGATAAAACAACTGTTCTCATAGTACCAAGCTGCCGAATAGTAGTGCTTTGTTGCAGGGGTACTCGCTATAGCATCGCAGTAGCTTGCGGGAAGAAGGTACATGCGTTCCTTTCAGTGATGAAAGGATGCCCTATCGCTGGCTTGTGCGGTTCGTACGAAGCACAAGGGAATCATTAAAACGTGTAGGCAGTTCTTGCTCAGAGGAAGAACTTATTTCTTCTCCCTGCTTTACTGTTGTCTCACAACCCGACTTGCTGCAAGGAGGGACTGGATTAAATGTGAGCGCGCTGACAAGGAGCAGCAATCTAGGAAAGTGTTCAGATGCAGGAGGGTCTCTTCAGGGTAACTCTGATTATGCTTTTCTATGACAGGTCATAATGTGTTAGTTGCTGTACTACAGCATATTTTGTCTTTCACAAATCTCTGAAATTGGAATATTAAAGAGGATAGGGGCTGAGATGATGCAGAGCTTGTTGCTTCTGCTGGTGCAGGAGGAAAAGCACCAGGAGAGGCGCATGCTCTTCATCTACTCGCTAATAAATAAGGAATGCCATATGTTGAGGTTTTGGGTAGCAAGTGTTAAAATGCACTGTCCTTTGGTGGTCATGAGATGATCATAAATGCTCTATTTTTTCATGTTGTAAAAATCTTAGTATTTCCTATCAGGATGAGTAGCTGTTTAATCATAATACTGCAATACTTGTGGAAAAAAGCCTTACTTGAAACACTTTTTTTTTTCCCCCTCAATTTAAATATTCTGTGATATCAGTGATACAACTCCACGTCACATTGAATGTAGGCATCCTGATCTAGTTGCATGCTTTGTGTTTGTCTTTCTGATTCCTCCTAACAAGTAGTGCTTGGAATGAGTAGCCCCACTGAAGATCACAAATTGGTAGCATCAGCATGGTGAAAAATAACTTGAAGGATTGTTTTTGTCCTGATGGTAACTAGCTCAAGCTTGTCTAGGTGTGGTATCTGGCATTTAACTTGTGTATTAAATGCATGCTTGAAGTTCCCTCCCTTGTGTTGTAACTTGCAAATTGACTGAATTGTTCCTTTTTGTCTTGAAAACTGCCTCAATTAATTTTGAGAATCAGCACAGCAATTCTATTCAAATTAAAGAAGAGCAGGAGTAACTTCAACAAGTTGCACTGAATCTTTGGCTCTTTGTGTTTTCAGGCATACTGCTTGGCTTCATCAATCAGCGGTGCGTGGGCGTTACATTAGTTAGATTACTGTAATTAATTTGCCATTAATGAATTACAGTCCATTGTCACTTTTACTGAGCAGCTTTGCATACAGAAGTAATGTATAAATATTAATTCTGTAGCGTAGCACACTGAAGCCTATACAGTGCTTATTAATATGCCATTAATGTGCTAGAAAATAGAAGGTATTATGATGTGGGACGTTAACGTATGGGAAAGTATGATGAGTTAGCTGCTCTGTTCCTTCAGTAGGAGTCTACCTACTTGTAGTAGTCTGTCTAGTCGTAGTTAGAGCAACCTCTCCTGTCTCTGAGGGCCTCGTGGTCCTGGCAGGCCTTAGGATCAGAGTGTAATGGAGGAAATATGGCCATGCACCGTACGTGTTAGCTCATAGTTGGGTTTGCTGACAACTTGAGGCCTTGGTCCTACAGAATAAAAACAGAAGAAACCCATGCAACATAGCTGAATCTGTGACAAGCACTCCTGAGGGAAGCTGAGGGCAGAAAGCAGAGTGAGGGCCAAATTTCCTAAGACCTTATGGTGCTCCCAGGCATAGGGGCCAGGCCTGCGCGTGATGTCCAAGCGCTGTCTTGGGACGCGGCGCCTGTAGGGTGGTAACTGTGGAGCTGTGACCAGTAGCTTCCTGCTCTGGTCCTCCACAGATAGGACTTCCCCTCTCTCCCTGCCCCAAAGTAAACATGCTTACTTCTCTAAGAGCAGCCTGTAAAAGAGCTGGCCTCGGGATCCACGGTTAATTTCGTTTTTCCACTCTGTTTCGAGGCAGTATTTCTTCATCGACTGTCACCACTACAGCGAAGCTACTGCTGTAGTTGTAATGTAGCCTCTTTTTGTCAACGACACGTGCCACAATTAGCTCAAACTGGACCATCTCTCAGAATTTTCTTTGTTTTGGGTAACTGCTGGTGTGCTACTTCTGTCACTTGAGATGCTGACAGCTCCTTAGAGCCCCCTTTATGTTCGTGATCCTATTTCTGGGTGGTCACAACAGGGAGAATTCCTGGTGAAATCACCTGCTAGAAATACACTTAGAGTGTTCAGATTTAAATTGCTTCTTGAGGACATTGAGAGAAGGCAAGAATAAAGACCTACTTCTTTGTCATTTCTCTTAGAAACAAATATGTAAGAATCCAGCTGTAGAAAACAAATGTTTTTAAAAATTTGCCACATCAGTTCTTCATTAAGGTTGATTGAGCAGTGAAGTGTTATACAAAATCTCATATTATCTTCATTCATGTCAATATCATACACAATGTTATATGATGTGCATATATAGACAGGTTTTAAATATATAATGTCAGATACAACTGTTGACATCTTTCAGGCCTGCTTCAAGACTTGGAGTAGTAATTCAGAGATTAGGTTGCTTCTCTCCAACTTTATTAGGGGAAGGAAGTTTGTTGCATTCTTCCCAAGCCAAATAATTATCAGACTATTTCATGAAGTATCTTACAGTGCAGGATTTATTGCCAGCCACTGAATATATGTAATGCTGTATGGGTAGTATCTTGTATGCGTTTTATAGTAGCGTTTGACTGCAACAATAGCTGGAGGACACGATGAATGACTTCTTGCTATGGAAGAAGTTTCCTTTCATCTTTCTCACACCTTTTTTGGGGCATCAAATATCTTCTGGTCACTTCCTTGCCCTTCTCTCCCAGTGTCACGCAAGTTCTGTTGCTTTGCGAAACCACGAGTGTGAAACTCTTAAACACTTCAGATTTCAGTGCTGTTCCTGTTTTGCCAGCCAAAGCTGTAGCTCTGATGTCTTTGCCACCCCCTAACTTGGGAAAAGTGTTGGGAAGCATGCTTTGCTATGAGACTATTGGGGATATCCTCCTCCATCTCTGCGCGTGTGTGTGTAGCATTTTAGAAGCAGTGAGACTTGCTGTTGAAGCTTCACCCTGTTTTTTAATGTTTGAGGAAGGCCAGCAGATATTCAGTACAAGATATACTTCTCTAAATTACTTCCCAACCATTCAGAATGAGGAAGGATTGTAAGGTTTTTGTCTAATAAGTTATTGCTTTTCCATACAAACTCTGCCTTTCTTTAGAGATATGGTAACACTGCTGTTTGCTGTTGTAAACACACACAAAAATCCCATGTGTGTTTTCAGATAGTCTTGCTGTTGCTGTTCATAGGTCTTCCAAGATGCAGTACGGAGAAAACTAAGGGGCTGTTTTGATTTCTTCCTCTTCACTTGGCTGCAGCAGTGAAACACAATCACATCCATGTTTGTCCTCTTTGGGAAATGAGAGCAATACCTATGAAAGGCTGACTGATTTCTGCTGATTGTAGAAGAAGGCTAAAATTGAGACAGGTTTGCAAGTTGGGAGAAATACAGACGTGTCTGTACAGATGCATCCACCTTCACAACAACCACAGATTGTGAGGGAGATAGATGTGTGCCTCATTTTCTCTTCAGTTATACCTACGAGTTGACTCCAAAGTGAAAGAGAAGAGTCTTGTTAGCAGTTGTTGAAGATGTTTCCATCAGATGAAGGGTTTTGGAAACATATTAGCATCCCATTAACTACAGTGCAGTGTTAAAAAATATATATATAATAATAAATCATTGTGCTAGGAAAGCAGTCCAAGGATAAATCTAATGATAAGGAGCTCCAGAATAATTCTTATGACAGATGGGTTTGGGGAATCTGATCCCTTTTCAGGGTCTTGCTCTTCTGTATTTAGTGGGCTCTGCTGTTGTTCCTGCTGCTTACATATAGTGAGCAGCAGGGGCACAAACGCTCCTGAGGAGCAGATGGGGGACAAGAAAAAAGAAGTAGAAGGTCTGCCACCACTTGCCCCAGCTCAGAGAGTGGTTTTAGTCTCAAATGTTACGTGTCCAGACAAATGAGCTAAAAGAACTAAAGGAGCGCTGTCTGGATCTGCCAGCAGCTCTAGTGAAGCCCTTGGGACCTGTTTTTGGTTCCTTCAGATGGAGCCAGGTCTCTGCGATGATGAGAGATCTCCTGCCTGGTAAACAAAAGGTGTTAGGGAGAAGCCAAATAATAAGAATGGCAGTACTGCGTTTAGGGAAGAAACTTAAATAGTTAATGATCTGAAGAAAGGGAAGCTGGCTTAATTGTAATGCCATATATAAATATTTCTTTTGGCTATCAAGATGGTGCTAACACCTGACCGAGCCTTTGGAGTGCCAGTTCAAACAAGGCCTTCCTCTTTAATTTCTTCTAATCCAGCCGTGATATCCTGACAGCGTGTCTCTCCTTGCGTTCTCTCACGTAATTGCAGACTCCACTCCAACAACCTTCCAAGGCATTTCTTTGTCTTGTGAAGAAAGCCTTTTGTCACTGCTAAAAATTCAAACCTATTTTTAAAACACGTTGCCTACCCATCTGCTTGAGTACATTCTCTCCTCTTCTTGCCAGCTGTTCACGGAGAAGTTCATCATGTAAATGTTCTTGATTTGCTGTTTTAGTCTTGCTCAAAACTTTCAGGTTTGGAACAATATCACCGAGTTTTTTGGGTAGGTTCTCCCTGCTATTTGCAGATGCATGAACCAAATTTATATTATTTTCAAGATTTTTCTGTGGTGTGTCTACTGCTCATTAATGTTTTAATTAGTTTCAGGAGAGACCTGTGTTCATTTTTACAGACTGTGTCCGTTTACTGTGGTAAAGGAACGTGTTGTCCTTGAACCTGTGCAAAGGAGGAGCGAGAAACCTCTGATTGCTAAGGGTTTTTATTTTTGGAATATCTTTAAAAGCATGCACCTTGGAAATCAAAAACAAATGATTTGTGCTTTAAAAAAAAAAATAACCTGAGTAAAACCAGAACAGCATTTCATATGCATACAAGAAATTATTTTTGCTTTCTACTCTCTTCTTAATTATCTCGTAAGCAAATGCCTGAGTTCCCAAGGCCACCTTTCTTTGTAAATGATCGTCATCGTGACTCTCTCAAGGATGTCTCAGCATGCATCCAGAGCTCTCTGGTGCCTGTTATTTGATAGGCTTCAGATTCCTGACACCTGCAAAAATGGGAGGCTAAGCCACAGTAGGAATGAGGCTTGTTCAGCCTGGGTGCACGCTTCTGTGCCCTGCGTGTAAATTGCATCGTATTGACCTGGAGAGATCAGGAAGCACGCAGGGAAGTCTTGTAGGGCTTGGGATGTTTGAGTGCCTGCCGAACAGAATTAATAGTGTTGTATGTGAATCACCTCCATTACTCGTATACTTCTCCAGGAATTGACCTACCTGGGTGTTTTCTTCGTCCTTGTGTGCTCTGTCTAAAAATCAGACCACCGCAGACTGAGCAGTCCCCAAAGAGCGGGTGTGCTGCATACCAGTGTGGATATTTTTAGGAAATTCTGTTTGCTGACTGACTTAGCGTGCTATAAATACAGAGTTCTCATCTGGCATGCACTTTGCATGTCTTCTAGTAACTTATAATAAATTCACCTAAGAATAATGGCAAGAAAAAATGAGCTGTTACAATTTATTTGGCTTTCCATACCGAGTGTCACTTATATAAAGCAATTATTTAGCCGCACCAGCTCTAAATGTTTTTTGAAACTAGTGGTGTTCCAAAACGCTTCCTAGTTGGGCTGCCATAATTAGTCCCTGTGTCAGGTTGATTTATACTGTGATTTCATTACTGTTTTAAGAATTGAAGGTGGAGTTGCTGGATGTGAGAGGTTAGCTGAGCATCTGGAGCATTATCAATGCTAGGTGATTACATTCTTTGCTATGTCAGTGCTAGCACATTGCCTGAACATGCACAATGGCTATTCTCTGGAGACAAATGAAGCTTTAGTTATGATTCTCTTGGATTTATTTTTTTTCCTGAATTATAGGTGTATATACATTTGCTTAAGTTGAAATATAGCTAAGGCATTTCTAACATTTTTTTGAAATTATTAAGACTCAGTGCAGGACGAGGGGAGAGCTGTGGTTCGTTAAAATATAGATGCATCTGTCTTAGGATATTGAATTTGACACCAAAATGAAGGATGGATTTGTGCTGAATTTTGCCAAGCGTAACCTAAATGCAGTTCTTCTGTACTCCTAAAATAAAAACTGTGTCATAGTGCACGCTAATAGCTGTGGCCCTCATGAAAGGAATTTAAAACTGGTAAAGTTTTCCATGTGCAGCCAAAGAGAAGTCAGCCCTGACGTGCTTTGTGCACGCTCCTAGAACACACAGACAGTATTTTGAGAATCTGAAAATACTTTATTTTTTAATGAAAACTGGACTAATCTGGTGATAGTCTTTCCGAAAACTTACAAAATCAACTGTCTCCCTGCCAAGAATCTCTGCAGGGCACTGTACAGCGCCCTGAAAATCACGCCACTGTTGAATCCTGATTTCTGCGGCTATCTTGAGTTTTACTTCTTGTGGACTGAAACAGCATCGCTCCTACCTGAGTCCTGAGCATGGGCATGGAAGGGAATCCTGCCTGACTTCAGAAGACCCTGTGGCCCTACCAGATAGGGCAGTGCACTGTCAGTTAAGTAAATTTCAGAGGTAATGGTGGAGGATCTCCAGAGTATAAAGACTGGCGGCAGTAACAAAACACAGCGCTCTGGTCATTTAACTGCTTTCACCAGGAGGCCGTCTTCTTTCTTCTCAGTCTTAATTGCACCATCAAGGATGACTGAAGTAGCATAAGATGCCATACTTGAGGATTTGCTGGCCATTTTCTTGGGAGTTTTGCTATTCTTTGCCAAGAATGAGTGTAAAAATCACACATCTGCATTGTTGGATACAAAGCCTGTGCAGCAAGTGACTCAAGGCTCCTGCAGCCTCTTACTCTGGATAACCATGATTCATCTTCAGAGGTTATTTTTGAAGAAGGGTGCTGAAAGACGGTATTACTGGGCTTAGGTGTGAACTGTCCAAAGATAGGGTTGTGCATTACACCTTTCCTTTCGTTTCTCAGCATTGTGATTTTGCAACCTCAGTGGTTGATTAGGGTTAGCTTTCCTATCCCTGCTATTTGCATATGGGTCTAGTTGTTAGAGGCAGTCAGATCAGTGTGGATAGATGCTAGTTTGCTTTCGATATTCAGGTCAGTATTAAATGTATGCCAAGTAGATTGCTTGTCCGACTTTAAAAACAAACCAAAACCCAACAAAAGCCCTAACCCTTTTGTTAAAGCTCAGGATTTATTAATATATTACAGTTCCAAAATAATAAAATGCAATTGTAAAACTACTTCTATATTTTTAATGCGTCATGTATGTATTCCACCATCGCAATAAAGCCATAAAGCTGTTGCTGGTTGATGAGAAAATGATTCCTGGATCCACATGCCAATGAAAACGGCTTGAAATTCACGTATGTAAAGGGCTGCATGCTATCAAAGAAATTCCCTTTGAATGTTTAATTCAGCTGTCCTAACATTTAGATACTAGATGACAAGTGTACAGCAATTGCTTGACTTTTTAAGTACCAAACTGTATTGCTCTTCAGTGAGATTTGTGTTTCTCCGTCAGTTCAGCCTTGGATTAGTTTATATCCAAATGTCTCATACTCATGAATTTGTCTGTTTTGTGACTGATAACATTTCAAAGACCGATGAAACTGGGCTGCTTTGTAATCATGGATGTGAAAAGCCAAAGCGTTTAAAATGTTTTTGAAGGAAACTATAATGCTGAAATGGCTTTCAGTTTAGAGGAAATACAGATTATATTGCTAGCATAATAAAGCACGTGCTAAAATAAACTGGCTTTTGTGCGCTCGATAAGTCCAAGATCCAGTGACTGCATGCAGCGAAGGAGTGGAGGAAGTGTTCATCTCAAATGTGGGGCTGGTTCTGCTGCAAACAAAGAAATAAGATGGCTAAAGCAAATACTGGGGTTTGTGTTGCGCAAGTGCGGGAGGTGACGTGTTCGGCTCTCCTTTGTCTCCCCGCTGTGCCTCTCCACTTGTGAGGCACGCAGTTGCATTCAGCTGATGGAGTCAAAAGGAAATGATCAACACGTTTGGAGCCGGAGGGCAAGCCTTCTCATTTTGGCTTTCTAGTGGGCTTGGTGGCTATATTGTGACTTTTCGTCTACAGGTGTCTGTCGTGCTAGCAATCAACCTTCTAAATGTCTTTAATGATTGAACATTTTGCTTTCAGAAATGTTCAAAAGAGTTTTAAGCTTGCGTTACACCATTCTTGACATTAAACAGTTTAATGTGTTCGTGACAGCTGTTGATCTGTGAAAAGTGGACTAGGAACTAGGCTTTATGAAGACCACTTGGACTGACAGCACTGTTGAGATTGCCTTATCCGTGTGGATAGGATCAAGCTTATGCTGTCATGAAACCTAAGGTCTTGGAGTGGTTGTCTGTCAAAAGCACTCTAGTTTTTAAACTCTGCCCCCTATTGACTCTCTTTAAGGATCTGGCCATCTTTAATCTTTAGGCAAGGTAACTTTGACTACTGGCTGAATTGTTTATAAAACTCACCAAGTATTTGACTGTTTTTTCTATTAAGTGACAGAACAAAACATTTCCAGTGGCTCTGCTGCAGTCCTTGCTTTTAGTAGAAAAGTCCGTGGGAATGAATTTCTCTAAGTTCTTTCCTAAGGATTCTTCTCAATGCTCGGAAAAAATTATACTCTGAACAGTCTTTATAAATGTTCAGTATGGCTTGCCTTGTGTTTTTTGTCACAGACGTGGCAGTCTTTCTCTGCAAAATACTTGCTTATGTGTTGTTGTTGCTTGATCTTTTTTTTTAATAGTGGTTTAATGATATTGACCTTAATTTTAGCTGAATTTTAACATACTGATGAAAATAGTGGCATCAAATTTTATATTTTATCATGGTGTTTTGCTGGTGCAAAACATGCACTCCACAACAAAGCTAGGAGTAGCCAAAAGTATCCAAAAAGTGTGCTAGAGAGGTGTTTTTCACGTTTTACTATCCACAGATAATTTAATTTTCCCATCTCCTCAATTGTGACAATAGCTCATAATTTAACTAATGAAAGTGGCAGGTGTAAGCATGGTTTTGAATGACAGCATAGCATGTGGCATTGAATGCTGTTGGCTTTTCAAGTCTGAAAAGCTCCATGGCCATGTTGTCGGTTTGGTGGTGCTTCTGGCTTCCTAACTATGCTGAGAAACAAGGTGCTGGGCTAAAGTAGCTGCATTTTAATACTGGAAATTACTCTAGCTGCAGCTCTGATACAAAGAGCTGGGAATGGGAAACCTGAAGGTATTCTGGTCCATGTGAGATGGTATAAATTTAGGGATATTCAGGTTCTTCTCTTTGCTTACAGGTTAGACAAGCAAAAGCAATGCATGATTTGTCAACATGAGGAAGACTCTTAATTGCCTGCAAGTAGTAAAATGTCTGTACTTGATTTAACTGTGATGTTTGTAAAATATTCTGAGAATAAGTGCTACAAAACTATACTAATTTTATAAGATTCATCGCTAAGATCTCTTATTTTTCGTCCTTGTCCTGTCATGGATTTGGACTTGCTCAGCTGTTTAACAGCTGTGTCCTGCAGTAGCCTGTTCTTAATTCTAAAACTTGGTTAGCCATAGCATGCAAACAGTCTTTGAAATATGTTAACATCAAATGTTTGTATCAAATGTGGCTGGCCTGACTCTATCCACAAAGATTAAGAATGAAATTGAGTGAAAAACGTAAGCACCCCAGAAAATGTTAGCTTCAAAGGAAATCCTGTAAAAGTACACCAAATTTGTAAGCAAGAAAGGGGAGGAGGAAAAGGCCTGTATGGAATGGTGGTGTTTGTTATATTACTGTTTTTTAGGGGGAATCAGGGTGCACAGCTGTGAGTGTGCTAATACAAATGTTTTCCAATTTCTTAAACTGTGGTCCTTAACACACAAAAGCCATGTGTGTATAGCTTATTGAGAGCCTCCCCTTTTTTATTTCCCTTTTTTCTGCCCTATTGAAGTTTTCTGTGCGGATGAGTCATTTAGCTTAAACACCAATACGGAAGTGCTGTTGGGAACAAAAATATAAATCTGCAGAAATACTAATTTAGCCAGATTTTAAATTGTTCTTTTGTTTAAAATTAAAAAAAAAAAAAAAAAAAAAAAGGAAAGTGTATTAGTTCAGAACTTTTTTTTCCCCTGTGGAAAGAAATAATTTTGGGTATTATATATATATATATGTAATTGTTCTCTTTTATCTGTACCCCTAGTTTTAATGGGGGAGGGATGCTGGAGAGAAATACACTAAAATCCTTAATTTGTACATCAAGAAGAAAAGAGGTCATTTTGATGAAATTCTTTATTTTAGGGTATCATTTTTTGGGTATTTTCTTATCTTCAGTTTTTCTAACTTGCATTTCCCCTAGCTTAAAAATTGCTGTGTAACATTTCCTTTTTGTTAGCAATATTTTGAAATGCACACAATTAAATATTATTTTGATTAAACTTGCTTCCTCAGAGATCAAACTTGGGTACGTGTGTGTACATACAGCACCAGTCATGAAGGCCTGGAATTCAAATGTCAACACATGAAATCCTAATCCTATCAGTTTTCTGTTTATGCTTTCCAAATGTACAAATTTACCAAATGACACAGTTGTAAGTCAATTTCAGTCATGTTAAATTTGACGCACAATTAGGAGGGGAAGGAAAGCATCAAGTCAATACTTTGTTTTTCTTGCATTTTCCCTATTGTTTTTTATCTCTAAAATATTTACCTTTGTTTTCTTTCAGTCAGTGATAAATATACTAGGCATAATGCTTTTAAGACACTTGAACAGGTAAAACACTGTGAGGATAGCTGTAATTAAGTCTGTGAGTCTTGCACATGCAAAATTTTGTGTGTACTTGCAAATCTGCCTTGAAGAGCGTAATCCCATTTGTCAGGAATTGTGATATGTCACTGACAAGAATTCTTTCTTCTGCTTACATGAAAGGAACTATTTTGTAATCTCGGCATTCACCCTTGAAATTAAGACATTTCTAGTCCCTTTCCAGGAAGTTCTAAATTGTAAGCTAATTTTAGTGGTGCCTTTCTAACTCTGAAAGCCAACAAACTGTATAAAAAATGGACCCTCCAAGTAAGGTTTAGGAATATCCCCATAAGAACTTGTCCATGGAGGGATGAGAAGAGAGGATAGATACTTTGTCAGCTCTACAGTCTGCTCCTGTCGTATACAGTACTTAAACACCACGTTTTCCTTTTTCATGGTGTACTGGAAAGCAACAGGCCTTTCTCTCAATGTTGTAGATGAATTTTCATGATTGTTTTTAGGTTAGTAGGCATATAATGTCTTTTTCCCTAAAACTTTACACGAAAGGGGTTACAGGAATAGATTTAAGTAATGATAATGTGTGGATGAAGGTCTCTGTGATGGTTAGAGCACTTGAAGACACCTTGAGGTTAACTGTTGCTTCCCAGTACTGCAGTGCAGGATCAGCTAGGTTTAGTCTGTTCTGAGCAGATGATGATCATCTATTCTTTGCTCATGTCTTAATGGAAAGCCACCTCATTACTTCTGAGTTTCAGTTTGACAATTAATGTTACCACTGGAAAACTTTCCCTAATAAGCAAGTTCCTCCTACTGTTTCACTACCGGTTCCCAATTTTGAATGCATCACTTGCAAATTGGTGCATTTTTATTAACATAGTTCTCTTCATTACAAATGTCAAGGGCTCTTTTTTCCTCTGTAATTATACTTGACTCTTTCTAGTTATTAGATATAATTTAAACAGCGTGTAGACTCTTGAAATGTAGCTGAAAGCTGGTAGGGCTTAGTATCTCATTTTTATTTTTAAATTAAATTTCTTTGTAATAAGCTTGTAGAAAGCTCTCATTTGCTAGATGTCTGACAAAGGAGGACCGGGATGGTAATGAGGCAGACAACATTTAACAACCAAGTAACTGTGTTGAAACACTTGAGCTGCAGTTTTTGTCACCGACTGACTGTCTGCCTAGAAAGATTCAGGAGGATTGATGGATAACAGAATTTGTTAAAAATAAACGTGCTTAGGGAGTTGTGTGGCATTACTGTTTGTGCTAGCTGGTAAACTCGAAGCCGTTTCTTCCTGTACGAACATGGGAGCTGGCTGTGGTTGGGTTGTAAAACTGAAAGCGTCTGATGGGGCTGCGAGGACTTCCCGTGACACAGACCGAAGTATGGCTGTGACATCCTATGCACATGGCCCTGGAAGTGGAGGCGGTTTGCAGTGGTTTTATGCCCCTATATGTCTCGTCGTCCTTTGCACAAACAGAAAGTAACATCTTTGCTTCTTTAAGTGATGAGCATTGCCTAAACACCAAGTGTAAAGCCCACTGAAAGGGCTTGGTTCTGGAAGGACCTGCAGAAGACGTTCTTCAGTGTCCCTACAGCCATCGGTTTCCTCGCTGTGGGGCTGTGCTTAGTGTCTGGGGGCTGTCATGGAGAGCTCACCCAGGGCCTTGGGCCCTTGAGGGCCTCAGGACAGGGCCGGTGCCGGTGTCTGGTGTCCATTCAGCACCCACACACGAACAGCTCAGAGGGACCCCACCAGCAAGAGGCTGCTGGGGGGCCCTCACCTCAGCGGCGGCCATTTGCTGAGCACGGGGGCAGCCGAAGGGGTTTTGAGGACCGCCAACCGCATACATTGGGAGTTAGGGTTAGGGAGAAGGCTTGGGCAGCAGGAGGCTCGCCAGAGGTTAGCCTTTGGAAATAACGTTAGTTTTTCTTGACGAGAGGTGAAAACCTACAAGCTGGGGTTCTGAAATATTTACTTGTGAAAAAAAAATACAGTTTTGCGTCCGGTGGTGCTGAGGTAACAAGATAAGATCCATCTTTTGCGTAGGGGGGAAGAGAACAAAACATGTAAATATTTAATTTCACTTAATAGCTTTCAAGGCCGCGATGGAAAACACAGTAATACTCTGATTCATGTGTGAAAACGGGGTTTGTAAATACTTCAGTGACCTTTTTCCTTTCTCTTTATGCCCCTGCTTGCAGAGAGCTATGTGGATTGAATGTTTTTTGCCCTATTGTTAAGTGCAGTTTATTTAAGATAATACGTGCTTTTTTTCCTCCTGCTTACTGTTATCTTTATACAAACGTCTTGCTGGATTTTCCTTAGGGGTGGGAATCCTAAAGTAAATATTATTTCCTTTTTATGCTGCAGAGCTTTCGGTATATTACCGAAACCATTCCACTAGCTTCTGTAAGAACTTTGGCACCTTCACTCAGTTTACTAGCAAACAAATAAATGAGGAAACCACGTGCATTTCTTACTCACTCTTTTCCCATGAGAAAAAATAGTGTATTTCAGGGGGAGAAGAAAACCCTGTTTTTGCTCTTTCGATCATTGGAATAGACATTTATACGTTATATACAATATACATGAATTTCAACTTGTAAATGAAACATGGAAATACCATCGTTAAACAAAATTAGTATTAGAGTTTCCTCATTGTCCTGGTAAAGCTGTGTTTCCAAATCAGTTGTCTCTAACTTATGGCTAACTCTGCTTTATTTAGGTTGGGTCTCTGCCATATGTCTGGGAATTGAGGCAAGGTATTGTACAGTTGCTGGAGGTGCCTTCCACTTGTGGGATTATTATTTTTTTCCCTTAAACTAACTTCATTGGAGGGATCATATATAACATGATTTTATTTTTAAGTTCATGGTTTTTAATGAAGTCCCATTCTAAAATTTATATCCCTGGTATTGTGATTCCTTAGGTTTGGTAAAAGAAACTCTGTTTGTTCCTGAGTAGCTAAAGAAATGTATGAAGATTGAATAGGGAATGAAACACTGCTAATACTTGCTTGGATGGGGAGGGAGAATGACACATATGGAACCCACCATCTACATTTACATTTTAATAAATTTAAAACTTGCTTTAACAGACTAGCCAGTGCAAGACAAAGACTAGTAGTTTTATAGGAGGCTTTTTTTCCTGGCTTTGTTTTTCAAGTTCTTTCTGTAAAACCGTCCCCGAGGGAACAGAGATTGATAATAAATGTTATCATAATCGGTACTTTTATAAATTGTTTGTGTACAAACAGTTTGTCTTTTAAAAAAAAGAAAAAAGCTTTGTAGCTTCATATTAATGCATTTTAGATCAGAATTTTTGTGTAAATTGATCTAAAAGAGTCAGACTTGTGTGTACATGCTCTTGCCAGAATATTAATAGATTAGAGGACTGTATTGTTCTTTTAGTACTTTGAATTTATTCCAAAAAGCTTGCTATTTTATTTTGCTGGATTGTACTACCATCAGCTTTATGAGATACCTAGCTGGGTCAAGAGCAATAACAACATACTTCAGGATTTATGATCCCACCTATGTTGAAGGTAATGTGCTGAATTGACATAAACGCATTTGAAAGGTTTGTTGTTCTTTTTTCTGAAGGGCTTAAATGAACTTTTTTTTTACTCTTGAAATGTTGCCGTTGCATGTTTCTAGAGTAACTAAATGATAGTCTACCAGGATTAGTCTGTTTCAAGATATATATATAGTGCAACTTGTACGAGTTTTGTTGCACGTAGAAGCTGGATGGATGAGTTGAAGTTTTTATTTTACTTTCTGAAGGTCACTGTATAGATGTTAAGTGCTGTGAACTCCCTTCCTTAACTTGACTTCTACCCAAAAACATATGCTTGTGTGTAAATATTTATATTCCCACGTGTGTGATACAGCCCTTCCAACTGCATCTGTTTTTTTCTGGGCAGCTTTCATACAGTTTTAGCTAAGGACTGGTTTTACACCAAGAGCAGAATTTCAATCTGTCCTACCACGTTCTGCGGAAAGTACCAGACAGACAGCATGTCGGACTAAGGCCTTTTGTTAGCAGAACAAGTCTAGCATTCACTTACTCTTCAGCCTTGAGCTGGAGGATCTCCCTAAAAGATTAGGCAGCTGTTAGTCTTCTGTAGCCTGCATACTGCCCTGGGGAGATGTCTTCCAAAACAGAAACTGCTGTTGTAGATTATGGGATTAATAGAATGAATGGTACAATGTCTGCACAGTTCTAGAAAGCAAAGAAACAAGTTTAAAGGGTATTCTTACCACACAGTGCCAGGAATTGTACTCAATATTGCTTCTTCTCAAGGATAAATAAATAAATAAATAAATAAAAGAAAACAGAATAGAAGTAGGTTTCTTTTGTTGGCAGATCTCCTGGTTTACTGATTTTTGATTTGGTACAACTGCTGTAAAGGACAGGTACAGCAAGACCTTCGTTGGAGACTGTCTGCTTTTGTAATGATTGACAGGAATGTTAGGCTTCTTGCAGGAGCCTTTGGGAGGTGTTCCTCAAAATGCTAGTTAAAAGCAAAATAAATTAAAAACAACAAACAAGATTCTTTATAAAACAACAGCAACAACAATAAAAACCAACCTGGAGGCACCAACTGTGTTTTACACGCCTGTGCCTAAACGCAGAAAGAGTTTACTGTGGAAGAACTGGAAGAAGTCTGTTTTGTTACCAGAGTTAAATAGCTGATGGTTGGCTAAATTTATTGGTGGCCACGCTGTGAAACTTCTCAAAGTTGCTGTTATTGTACTCACCGATGTACAGTGGGCTTGCCTTATGGGGGCTTCTGCCAGGTAAGGAGTGGATTCAGGCAGATGTCCATGTGGGAAAACAGTTACTTTGACCTCTCCTCCTAAAGCCCAGGGTAAGAACACCTCTTGGAAAACTGGCAACAGGGTTTAAGAGTGAGGTAGTTATCTATCAAGGGCATCGTGGAGGTTTTTGTATTATAAGCTGCTGAAATTATGTCTTCTGTCTGCTGAACGAGAAGTCTCTCTAAGAGACTAATGGGCCCCTTAGTTGAAGGAGGCAATCTAATCTGAAATGGAAAAATGCCTACAAATAATGTTAATTCTTCGCAGTTCTCAAAACCTGTTCTGTAGCCAAATATTTAAGGGTACAAATTCTTTTTGGCTTGGAGGACTTTTTTTTTTTTTTTTAACTGAAAGCATTTTTGAGAACTGTTGTTTGTTTCACAGATGATTTTGGGAAGTTGTATTTTTTTTTTTTTTTTTTCAACCTAGAGCAAAAGGCTACAGTGAAAAAATGGAAGTAAATCTGCCTCTCTAGTTGTTTTGGCATCAGGTTATTGGTAGTGTTTCTTACTTCCAGACTTCAGATGTCTAAGTAGTGATGGAAGATTCATAAATTATTTTTAATGAGTGCCTTACCCTTTATAAAAGCAGGAATTGGAAGAAAATGAAATCCTAGTTGTTTGAGCAGGAGTATATATACTGGGTTAGGTAGTGTGCATTATGATTTTTTTTTCTTTAAAATCATTTGCTGCTGAAGTATGTATATAGCACACCTTTAGGGTGCTTTCTTCATTCTCTGGCCTTTTGTGCCAGAAGCCGCCAGTCTTTTTATTTTGATTTTGTTCTTGTTGTCATTTTGGTTTTGTTCTATGTAAAGAAGGTAATCTGATGTGGGGAGACAGCACTGATTTATGCCATGAGTTACTCTTTCTGCTACCCTTGCCTCAATGTCATTGTGGGCAACTAGGCATTTTTACATAAGGTAATGCCTAGAGATTTAGGAGAATTGCCTGGCCTTCTGTATAAGCTGGGGCAAGTTTTACTGCCTTTCTGGAGAGTATAATGAAGGCATTGCCCCCTTTGTACCATTACTTTTCCTCCTCTTTTTAGAGGAGTCTCTCTGAAGAGGAGAGACTAACACACACATGCAAACAAACATACTTGCAGAACTTGGCACGCCATGACCCTGCTCTTACAAGGGCTTTCCAGGAATATGAATACTAATTGTGACTGGTCTTTATTCAGTTGTTTTAAAATAGAAAAAAAAAAAAAGGCTTTTTTACATAAAAATGTAACTTCTTGACATGTTGTAGTTTCATGTCACCTCAGTATTCAAACAAACTCAAGACAGTGTCTTTTTTAATATACAGTGCTTATATGTATCAGCTGATAGATCGTGATTTTGCATGAATGGTGAAGACCAAGCCATACTAGTTAGTTACAACTGCTCTTAGCTTCAGTAGTGTTACAGATAAATAAAGCACTGAAAGCATGTACTGTAATAAATAGAAGCCATAATTGGATAAGTAAAAGCATTTTAGTTAACATGTCATTATTTAAACGGCTGAAAAGTCAAAACATCTGTCATCTGAATTAATTTGTTCCAATTACAGTCTAGTGTGTGTGTGTGTGCATGAATATGTGCATCACCTTAGCATGATCCGGTTAATGTAAACGAGATGTTTCTGCTCTAAGGGTTTGACTGATAGACCAATGCAGCAGTTAACTCAAGAAAAACAGAAAATAATCAGTAGCATTCTCTACAATGATTATTTGAAGTTCAAGTAGTGAACAAAATATTTCCTAAGAGCTTGTTCGAACAGCGGTATCTTCCACGTGAAAAGAGCGAGAATTACATTGCTGACTTGGTTGCTGAGGTAGGAGTGATGTGACATGGGATTTTAAGGTTGGCTTGCAATCCGTGGATGTTTTGTGAGTCAGATTTTGCAGAATATTGCAGTTATGTGCTCTCTTGAAGGCAAAAGGCTGGAAATGGAGTCAGATCTGTCATGACTGGCATGTTTACAGCACGCAAGTCACCAGCTTGATTTTCCTTAGCTTTTACAGGCAACAGCTGAGAAATCTTGGTTAGGGGAGTTACTTGTTTATGGGTTCAGTTCTACCTTTTTCTGAAGCAGTTGTGTATCCTCTCTACTGCTGCTCCTATCAGTCATTTCGCATGCTTTCCTCACTTTGCTATTTCCCCAGATATTATTAATCGGTCCTGCCTTAGAAATAAGAGCTTTTACAGAACTAGGAATTATAAAACTTAAATATCATTCCAACTTAAGAACCTGCTCTCATTTTATTAAAATCTGTACAGAATTCCTGTTTAACAGTTAAATGATGTTAATCCTGACAGATTTAACAATCTAATTCCAATATACATTTCTGAAGTTACAGCTTTTTCTAACCCTTGGTCTTCTCCCTATTTTGAAAGGTTCTCTTTAATGATTCTGTTAAAAATCTAGCTTCTTATAAACCTATATCCTAGTTTCTGTAACTGTCTGTATACTAAGGTACGCGTTTTCTAAGTTGGAAGACTAGAGCAGTCACTGGAGAGTGAACTTAGTTAAATTTTCCAATTACAACCAAGAAGGCAGCTTTATGAGAAGTGAAGATAATCAATAATATTTACAAGCTGTTCCTAAAGCAAAATTCCTTTGTGCTGAAGGTGAATGATTTTTTTCAGCCCAGGCCTTGCCACTGAGTTCAGTCCTCGTTAGTAAATCATACTTTTATTCTGTTTGGGGAAAAAAAAAAACAAAACATGCTTGACTTTCACTGGTTTCAAGTGAATGAATATCCATAGGTTAGTTTCCCTGCAGATTTAAGAAAATGGTGTGGAGGACTGCTATTTTGAGAGCTCAAGAGGGGAAATATGAATATAATAATGTAGGAAAGTCTGCTGTTGTGCTAGTTATTAAAAACGTTTGTATGTATAATTAAAAATGGGATGAAAAAAATGAGAAAACAAGTATGCTGTGAAACGATTATCCTTGACTCTCTTGAAACTGAACTTTTATTACGTGTAATTCTGTTACATTGAATGATAAATGTAACCGTAACTACTTTCAATATATAATTTAATGATGCTGTTAAAATAAGACATCTTTATCAAAGTTAATATTGAAACTCCTGAGAACATCCCATATAATAATTAAACTTCTTATTTACATGTATTCTTCCCAGTTGTACTCTTTGATATTTTGTAATGACTTTTTTTGTCATTGATTGGTTTTCCCCTTTTTTCTTTGTCACTGCTACCTCTATTTCTGCAGGAACAAGTAGGTTACTGGTAAGTATTTCAACTAAACCAGACCTTACAAAGTTTTGCCTTAGTGAGGACGTTTTTTTTTCTTTTCCTTTTACCCTCACTTACTTTGGTAAAAACTTTGTAGACAGCAGACCAGTTGTCTGTAAATGCTGTGCTTCCTCAGGTCTCCATTACCGCCTTGTTTGTGTAGTAGAATACTAGTTCTGAGATTCTCCAAGAGACTTTGTCTTCTGCATGCTGTCGAGCAGCATCCATATCTGTGCTGTCTTCGAAGATGCTGCCTTCTCCTGGGGCTTGCTCCCTTGTTCCCGTCTGCTGCGTTTCAAGTGCAGTGTTTACTTTGTCTCTCCCATTTCTTTCTTTTTTTTTTTTCCATAAGACCTTCTATGCATTTTGGCTAGTTTGCTCAGAAGACTTCTCTGCGTCTGACAAGGTGCTCTGTCTTCACGTGTTGGGTTTAGTCATCCTCGTCAACCATTACTCAGCCATTTTCCCATCACACCTCTTTCCTTTTAGCTCTCATTAAATACACTCTCAGCATGATACAGCCACCCTCCCCTCTCTTACTATCATGCTTTGTGTAATTTTAATCAGATTTGTTGCGTTATGCAGTGCGAGTTTTCAAGATATTTATGTCCGTGCATTTTCAAAAAGTAGGACTTCATTCTTTTCTTCTCATCTTGGAGCAGCTCTTCCTATACTTACGGGATTTCTGTTAAAAGCATTTTCTTTAATCCTACTGGATTTGTGAAAGTCCTGACATTATGGGCACTGTGGAGAAGGATGGTGGTGGTGTAAAAAAAACAAAACAAAACAAAAAAAAAAAACTGGTTCCCTCTACATAAGAATAAGGAGCTGTCTTGCCAAATTACTCAGTCACTCCAGAAGAGCCTACTTCAGCAGAACAGTGGGACACTGTTATCCTGCCTGTCTTCTCCACCTCCCATTGTGAAGCGATGAATGGGAAGAGACCTTCTTTTTCGGGTGTTGGAGGAAAATGTGGCTCTGGAGAATGCGAGAAAAGTGAGGGCGTAGGAAAATTAATGAAGAAAAACAAAAAACCCAAACACCTAGGTTTAGGGGAGAATAAGAGTGAGAAAAAAAGAATATTCTGCACTTAAACTGCGGTAGGTGAGGTAGGAAAAAATGATAGGAATATGTAATGTCTACCGAGTAAGAGTTTGAAGTCATTTCATTTGCATGAAGTTTTCAGACCTCCAAGCTGACTTGCACTGAGATATTTGGCATCATTTGGTAACGGAAAAACTAAACTTGTTTGCCAAGTTAATCCTGCCTACAACGTGCAAATGAAATACACTTGTGCCCAGAATCACTGACCATGCTTTCTGGCATGATTTCTATGATTTCCAGCATTCATCATACACAGGAGGCTAATTTTTTTTTTTTTTAATCATTTGGATCTAGAGTCCATGTGGAGCCTTTTTTTTGTACAAGACAGCTGAGGCTTGTTCTTACCTTCAAACCTACTGAAAGCAACTTCCAACACAAGTTTATGCTCCTTTACAAATTTGTCTTGTTACCGTGCTTGTGAATTTGAAAATGTGTAGACTCAGGAGGAGTTCAGACGAAGGAGGTTTGAACAGTCTGTCGTCTGCGTTGACTACAGATCCCTACAGATGGTGGGCTGGGGGGATAACACCCGACCACACACCCCCTACACACGAGTGGAGCTAAGAAGGTCTTTTCTACTTGTGCTCAGTGCTAGCTTTGATCTAAAATAGCGCTCCCGAAAAGCTGTCACTCTAGTAACAGCTGTTCTTATTCTTGTATTAAGAGACAAAATCACCCTTCCCACAAATCTTTCCCACCTACAGTCTTATCTTCTGGTTTTCAAAGTATTTTAGCACGGGGCTTTCCCCCCACCTCTACTTTCGTGGCTGTATTTATTGCTCTTCAGTTTCTAAAAACGCACAGCTGTCGATTATAGTCATTATCATGTGTTTTACATTGGTGTTAGACACCTGGAGCTGTGCAGTTGATAAAGGCTTTACTCGTGAATAAGAAAATGTCTTGTTCAATTCCTGCTCTTCATTCTGTACTGCGTTATTTTTCAGTGATCGCTATTGAAGATAACAATTAGCAAGACCCAATTAACAAGATGAAGGGAGTTAAAGAAGTTACATAGTGAGGTGTTCCTTCTTCAGCTTTTGCTTAGGAGGTGAAGGAAGTATTATCCAAACACATCTTCTCAAACTATTCCATGTCTCCTGTGAGTTTATCCTTAACTGAAATAAATTTCAGTCTTGTTGTTGTTTTGTTTTGTTTTTTTCTCCCCATTTCATTTGTTCTTCTCTCTCCTGTGAGTGCTGTGCGAGCTTTAAATAAATAAAAAAAATACAGGAGAAAGTCCCTTATTCTCATCAGGGAATTCACAAGTGTATTTATTTCAGTTTTATGGCACAAGACGGGTGAAGAAACCACTATAGTTTAGGAGCGCAAAATCACAAGTGTTGAGAAGAAGAAAATACTTGTGCTTAATCTGGTCGAGTTTTGTAAAATGACAGAGTTTGGTATTTTTGTGTTGTTGTCTTTGCTAGTATATGATTTCCTACTCTCTCTCAAACCGAGGGAGGTACATCCTTATTTCTTTTCATCTCCAGAGGTCTTTCCGGATGGGTTCTCTCAGCTTAGGCCACTGGCAGTGTAAGGAAGGATGAAAGCCAAACAAATAGATGTACATGTATCTTTTCTCCCGTAATTAAACTCTTTTGTGTCTCTACATAAAATGACAAATTTTCTCCAAGTAGCCACTTGTATTGGGAGTTACAGAATTTAGAAATTTTCATTTAGAGGGTTCCTTGGGAACTGGTAATACTTTTTCTTCTTCTCCTCTTTATTTTATAAACCTTCAGACTTCTTAAAGACAGTTTAAAAATGCCAGTTCTCTGTTCTTAAATTAGTGTGAATTAATCTTACTCTCTTTGATGGTAAGGGTAAAGTTGCCAGGTAAGATGTTAGCTTTGGTAAAGCAATGTGCTTTCATGTACAAAGCTTCATGGTTTTTGTTTAAGGAATTACTCATTCTGTCTTTCCATTTCAGCTGGCTGAGGAGAAGAGAAGAGGGATTTCTGTGGCCAAATAACTCTGACATGTGGTCTTGACTGGAGCTCTTTTTTTTTTTTTCTTTAAGCATTACAAATTAGATTACAAAAGAAGAGTGTGACAAAAATTTGACTTCACCAGAAGTGTTACTTCAGCAAGAATCTGAATTCTTTCCATCTATTTTTCTGCTGCTCTTACGATCTCACGTCATAGTCCTTTACGGAGTTGAATGTAAAAGGAGAAGTGGAAGAAGTAGATGTATTGTACAGAAACATAAAATGTTGATGCTATTTGTTTGATATTCACATCGGTAGACTTAAAGAATATAGTCTAGATTAAAAAATAAGTAGGTGAATGCAGAAATAGTTTAGAAAAATCCTGACTCTGTTCTAAGAGAGCAATTCAAGTGGAGTATTGCAGTGGTCCATGCTGGGTTCATTTTTAATCCTCTTGGGAGACACTTTAAAAATGGAATCTAGAGCCAGACTTGTAAGGTCTGGAAGCAAAACTGACATTCATGATGAGTTTTGACATATTAGAAAAATGTTCAGAACTGATTGAAAAGGAGAAATTAAAAGTACTAAACGTGTAGGGGTGGTTGTGAGTGGAATGGGACAGCAGTCCAGTGGTTTGTGTACAGGGTGAGTGTGTGTACACCTATAAAGGATAAATCCTTCTTTCAACACCTGGTGTAACAGAAAAAAGTGGTAAGTAATCATGCATTTCTGCTTAGGACTTCTGGAGGTTTGGCCTGCAAGCTCTGCCCAATTTTTGGCAATCCAATATTTAAATGTCAGACAGAGCCCAGAAGAGAGCTACAGGAATAAAAGTGTTAGATACCAGAGCCTGTAAGGAAAGATTAGAGTAACTGTTTTTTTTGCAGGCTAGTGGAAAAAGATGAAGGGTGCATTTCCTAGTGTGAGAAATAAACCTTTTTTTGTAAGTGAAAGCTGCCAAATGAGAGAGAAGGGAAGATTTTTCTCTCTAGGAGTGGCTGATCAGCATTGCGGGTCGGCTAGGATGGTTGTAAAGTCTTTCACTAGTTGATTTTTAAGGGCAGATTAAATCCTCTAAGTGCATTTACCCAGTTGCCCTGTGTGGGATGAACTCAGTTACCTCTGGACATCCTTTCTAACCACGTTTCTCTGTAAGGTCTTTCCTGTTTATTGGGGAAGGGATTTTGTTTGCTAGGTCTGTTTTAGCATCATTATGCAGGCATTATTTGTGACAATATTCTTGCATACCACCCTGCATACCGTCATATTTACTGGATGCTGTGCTTCCAGACTGTACTTATTTCTCTGAATGCTGAAGAACAAGTGCAAGCATGTAAGTAACTTTTGTCAGCCTTCTTAATTGCCAAATACATTTTGCAAAAGTGTGTATGTAAAGCTTCGCTTACAACTTGCTTAAATGTAAACTGAGATGGATTTATCTGTCTTCGCTGAAAACACAAGCATACAAAAACTTGACTGCATTCGATATTTATTTGTGAAGGACAGTTAGTTTCATTATACTTCTATTGTGTTTTTGGTGATGTTCTTGTCATCAATGGCATTAACATTGACCAAAAGGACCACCCCCAAAGGTATTCCAGAATAATACCAAAATATTTTTGCAAAAAAAAATGTCCAGGAGTTTGTATTATTTGTTGGATTTGAGATTTTGTTTTGTGGGATGTGGGAAACAATAGGATTTCTTGGATAACTGTAGGCCCTTTAGCAAAAGATGACAGTCTGAACAAAGTGATACATTCAAGAGAGAATGAGACAGAGAATTCACTTCTGAATACTGAATTCCTCCTCCCTACACAGGTTTAGTTATTTCAAACTCTCTGTGCCATCTTGGAATTTTCTAGTTGCTTTGCTGTAACTTTCTGTTTCTTTCTGTCCTGCCTCTTTTCTTGTAACTGCACTTCTTTCCAGGATTGTGGGTTTGGTTTAAGTAACCTGTTACTTTCGGTATTGTACTCGGGATTGTGAAACTAGGTGATGGAGTCTGAAAGAATTTGCCTCTGGTGTCTCTTAAGCCTGCACTTGCAGAAGTCAGCGAGGTGTCTGTGCGTGCTCAGTTCTTTCCTGCTCTGCAGCTTGGGATTGAGAGGTGACTGAGGTTGGGATGAGAGGTGGCTCGTGCTTTTTTATCATGGGCAATGTGCTCTCTGCAATGTGAGAAGGAAGGAGAGCCTTGCAACTATGTGGTGACCCTAATGCAAAGGTGATGGTTGCTTATCTTGGATGAGGATAAGGGATGCCGAGAAACCAGCAACTCCATAACAGTTGCATTTTTGTCTAGAACTATAGGTCATCTGTTACGCTATCTTTTTGTAGATAGCATTTGACAATTTTTACAGGACACTTAACCTGATGCCACCTCATCCAAGGACTACTTCTACTTTGTCACCCACGTGTCTGCAAATGCAGTGTTTATCTGCGAAACCCAGGGAAACAAGTCAAGTAGAGAACAAGATATTTTTGACCTGTTGCTGATTGTTGAAGTCATGTGGAACTTTCTTAAAGTTTATCAGAATTGTTCCTTGAAACTGGTGGTAAAAACAAACATGGGCTATCGACGTTGTTAGCCTGCTGGACAGTGGTACAATAGGGTCTTTGTTCCTGCAGAGCGCTTAATTGTGAACTGGGTCATGAAACTATTGGCTTCTGATTTGAGGTAAGGAAAACACCAAGTTGGTGACAGTGTTGGAAGCTCACTTATCTTTGAAAATACACTTAAAAATAGTGTCTACATTCAAGATAATTTGTTCTTCGGGGCTGCTAAAGGAGTTGGAAATGTTAACATCCTTCACTCAAAACACGCACTGTGCATCTGTTGAGGGAGATGGCTAAGTCCAGGAGCTGGTTATTGCAGCACAACTCTGGGAAGGAATGAGAAGTGAGATTTCTCTTGCCTTTGCAAAACGTTTCAGTAGATATAGAGAGTTCAAGGCACTTTTTCTGCTGTAACACTGGTCTCTGGCACTCAGCTGATGCTGGTCAGTGGAAAAACATCTTTTTCCACAAAGAAACCTTTACCACTGGCTGCTAAATTGGTCCGTAAGTCTTAGTTAAGTGTAAGTGGGGTGTTGTTCTGCATGTTGAATACAGCTACAGCAGTCATCTTCCAGGCCTGCAGTGTCAGGAGGATATTTGTATGTGCTTACCTGTTACCTCAGCTCCTCCTTGACACTGGATACGTCACGAGGTACTCTATTGTCAAAATCTGGGCTGTTTACAAGACTTAAGGACAGGCACATGGTCGAATGAGTACATCCAGCTGAGTACTCCAGTGGAATAATCAATAAAGATTTTTCACAGCTGTCTATCCTTGGGCATGGTTTTAAGGAAAACCCTTTTCTTGCTTGCACTGATAAGGGCTGCTGCTATTATTACCATATACACCATTTCTCCCTACTGTTTTATTTGGATTCAGGGCTTCTCTCCCCACGTTCCTGGGATAGGTACCTTTTTAATACCACTGTTAACTTCAGAAGTGGTTGTAGAGACCTAGTGGTGGTTTTCCCTGCCCCCGTCACTCCCAATTAGACGTGTTGGTGACCCTGGGGAATAGCGTGAAGAGTTCTGTCCAGAAAGCAGAGGCGACTTGTTAATGACTGCCCCAGCGCTCAACTAGCCATGAACATAATTGCTAACTTGCTGTAACACAAACGCTCCCTTCTGGCATGGTCTGCAGCGTGTAAGGAAGTTATGTGCCTTTTTACATCAAAATATGTTGTCAGTTGTGCCTGGCAGGAGCTTATAAATGAGAATCAGGCACGGGTATTAGTAGGTTTTTTGACTGTGACTAGACTTGAGAGTAATCAGCTGCATTTGACTGATAATGGCTGAGAGAGAACTTCCCCCTAGGTCAGTTTTTGGAGAAAACCATAACGAAACGGCTTCGCGTGGTTTGGGGTGTTTGGAGGACTGAGATACTAATTTAGATTTTAGTCATGTTGAGATGCAGCCTGGGGGAAAGAGGTTACGCGGTGGCTGAAGGGTCACTGACAGAGCCTCCTCCAAGTAAATGAATCCTCCCAACCTGTTCTTCAAAATACGTGTTTGGTTGTTTTGTGCTTATTAATCCGTGGGTGTAACTGTGACTTGTAACCATGTGGGTTTGGGAGGGATGTCAAAAAACGAGAGAGGAGCAATATTTAAAATAAAGTGCAAGACTGGAACAAGAGCAAGCAGATATGAAGCACTCGTAGCTAAAATGGGAAGAATCAGAGCTGTACTTTATCTCAGGAAGTGGTTTCCAGTGTACACATTCAGTTGCTGCTCCGAGTTCCCCATGTGTGCTACCAGCTGTCTGGTTTCACTTGCTTCCTATTAGCTGTAGAGAAAAAAAACAACTGTTGCCTCCACAAATTCAGTGCGTTTCTTCAAGTGCTAATGCTTTGGGCTGGTTGCTTGATCTACCTCTGGATAATAATTACCAGGAAAGATCAAAATTCTCAGGCATCAGTAACTTGAAAGTGCAACATCGAGTCACTCGATACCCTTGGCTGACTCGGTTCTTTGTGGGCTCCTGAGGTTGGAGGTACAAAAGCAAGGGACAGCGAAGTAAAGACTGTGGGAGCAGGCTGGGATGTGGATACTGGAGGTGCAGTGTCCACTTACACACGCCTGTGTCATTCCTTTCCTACGGTGCCAATGAAAGAGTTGGCATTGAGCACGGATTTTGAATATTTTTAAGTAGATATTTATGCTCTGTGTTGTCCTGTAGGCATACGTCTTAACAGCTCTTTTGCATCAAGATCCCTGTTGGGTGGCTTTTTGTCTCTCACTTGCACGTTAATTACTCAGCAGATCCAAATCAGCCTACCACTCAGACTTTTCTGTGGATCCTAAAACTTGTCCAACCAATCTTGTCCTCTTAACTGGAAGACATGGTAATGACATAAATTAAAGCATTAAGTAGTTTTGTCATAGACTATTATGCAGTTGCATCACAATCCAGACTGTCTTAATTATTCTTTATCCTGCGTTGCCTCAGGCTGTGACCTCACAAGCTAAACAAGGTCAAGCTTGGCTAGGATGAGAGAAGTCAAACAATTTCGGCGCTACAGGAAATATCAGTGATTCAGTAGGTGAGGCGACACCCCTGAGTTAATGTTGTGCCCCAGACTGGCGTAGGATGCTGCAGCTTGCCTGATGAGATGTAAAACTGAGATCCTTTGTTAAATTTTCAACGCTCTTCCTGGGAAAAGCGATGCTGTTAATTCAGAGCTCCTGCCCAGGTTCAGATTTTAATGATTATGTGCTCCCTACATTTCTAATTTCCGTTTTGGTAGAGCTGTGTTATCCTCTCTCTCCTGTCTTAAACTGCTCTTGAGGTTGTTGTGAAACTTTACATTCCAGAGGTGGTGACATGTTCACACTTGGCAACAGATCCAACTGCAGAAACAATGGTCCATTCTGAGGTCTTTTGAAATCAAGAGAATTATATTCATGGAAGAAAAGTCAGGTCAACACTGAAAAGCTGCCAGATTTATTTTTTTTAATTATTATTATTTTTTTTTTTTTTGCTTTGAATGTGTGGAGAATAGTGTTTTGGCTTAAATGTGGATATTGGCTACGTGGTCAAGTGTACTCACGCTTACATGTTTTTGTTTTTCATAGGATTCAAGTGCCCTGTATGTTCAAAATTTGTATCTTCTGATGAAATGGATTTACACCTTGTGATGTGTTTGACAAAACCAAGGATAACCTACAATGGTAAGAAAGAAGTAAGCTGATAATTTCTTCATTTTAAACGTTAGAGTGATAATAATTATTTATTTAGTAAGATACTCAGGTAACTAACCCAATGGACTCAGAAGTTGTGTGGGTTTTTTTGGCTTGTAGTAAACTTTTGTAAACTTTTTCAAAGTAATTTCTAAGAACCTGGTCTTTTTTTTTTTTTAATGTTGTATGCCAGTATAATTTATGCTGTTGACTCATACTACAAATGTAAAATTATCCTAATCTGAGTATGTTTTATTCCGTTTTTGATCACAAGGTCATACGCTAGTCATTGTCCAGTTAGGGTCCAACTGAGACAGGTGTAGCTTAAACAACCTCTCATCTAATGGCATTGAGTGATCAGAAAGATCAAGCCAGGCTCCTACTGGGGCCATTGCTAAGAACTGTTATTGATGCACCATGTACTTATAACTTAGTCAGAAAAGGGGCTTTCTTGAAGGAGCTGAGGAACTGCCTATTGTTTATGTGATAGGCATAAGGACTGGTAGATATACAGGTCTTCAAACCTTCAGTTTTTGCGGGTTTAGTGAGACTTTTCTCATTGTCAAATGAATCAAATGTGGTAGCTCTGTTCTCATACCACTAAGCTCTTCTTGTAAGCAGCCTGTGATGCAAGACAAACAGAACTTTTGCCACTTTGGGGATCAAACCCTTATGTCACTGTGGTTTAGGCTAACACTCAGCTCTATGTGAGAGGTTAGAAGGAAACTGAGAGGGAGTCAGACTCATTTTGGAGGTGCACAGCAAAAAGTTGAGAGGCAATGGTCACAAGTTACAGCAAGGATAATTCAGCTTTGATGTAAGGTAGAAAGTCCTCGTAATGAGGATGGTCCAACACAGTAGCAAGTGCCCAGAGAGGCTGTGCAACCTCATCAGAAAGTGACTGGGTAAGGCCCTAAGCAACTTAGACTAAGTCAGTCCAGTTTTGAATGAGGGACCAGAAGACCTCCAGTGGTCCCTTCCAACTTAAGTTAATGTCTAAGTAACTGGTAGTGTTATGGACTCTTTGTGGTCTCCCTTCTGTTATGGTATTCCATGCTGAATTTTATCTTGGAAGGAGTCTTGAAGGACGGTAGGGCCTATCTTATTCTTTGTCTGGATAGTAATAAGGCATCAGGGTTACAGGAATAGCGTTAATTGCAAAAATAATTTGAAATCATATACCAGCAGTTGTGAAATCCATTTCAAAGCACAGTACTCAGGTAAAATAAATATTTTTTTTTTCCTCTGGTGTTGCACCATATATTTGAGAAGGTTGACTTTACCTAGCAGAGGATTTTTTTTTTCTTTTTGTTCTGGTATTTTTGTTTTGTTTTTGTCTTTTAAATTAGGACTAAGCAGTTTCCAAGGTGGGCCTTTAGGGTTCTGTGTACTGTGAGCTGCTGAGCATAAGAGAGAAGTGGGCTAGTCAGCCCAGTCAGGGAGAAGTAAAGCACTTGGGATCAGTTTGGGTGGAGCAGAAGGTGGCAAGCTGGCAGAGAGCAAGCTCTGGCTGTAATCCAGCTGGTGGGATGTGCACAAATTACAAGCTGACAGACTGAGATCCTATGCTCCTGCTGCTTCCTATATGTATGTACGAGCACATTCAGCTGACTTACTTTTTTTCAAGGAAATAGCAATCACATAACACAACCTCTCAGTGGTGTTTGTGACGTTCATTTGTATCGCAGCGGTGCCATAGTCAAACTTTTTTTTTTCCCCTGCATTGTCTCTCCCAGCTGGTACGTTGTTAATTGGAGCTCTTTTGGGCCATCTCATTACTTTTGTACAGTCCCTTTAGCAAAAAAAAACCAACAACTTCCCTGTAAATGAGCACAAATAAAAACCCCTGTGTGGCCCATGAAGCCACTCTCTTGATAATTTGCAACACAACAAAAGCAGTTGTGGACAATGCAGTGTAAGGTATTACCTGAATCATGTAATTTGTCAAATTAGGAGCGTGTCTACAGCGTACAGAGCCTCAGATGCTCGTTCTAGGAAAGTGGTTATAGAAGCTTGAAAGGAGAAAACTACTAAATTGCAGAAATTGGTTTGAGAGAGACACTTACCTGGAATTACGGTCTCATTCTCATAAAACCTTAATAGAAGTGTGCATTAATCCTTTTGACGGCAGCTGGTTAGCTCCTGGAGTTGTGGACTGAATCTTAAATTAGAGAATATAGTTGGTTACTTAAGGTACTGCAGCACAGAGAAATTGAGGATATGGCTTCAGCATTGTGCACCACTCAGTAGTTACTTTGTAGTATGACTGTGATACATTTAATGAGGCTAATGAAAGAGGATTAACTAGCAGATCGATAACTTGACTGAATGTTGCTGTAATTACAGGCCCAGAATTGCACACGGGTGTCTAGATGCATACATTTCTCCTGTATTTTTGCTGTTTGCTAGGACGAAGAAGGTATAAGAAGGGCATCTCAAGTTTTGCTTTAGAGAAAAAAAAAAGATGCTGCTATCAACTCTTGATCTTCTTTTACCTCCTTTTTCTCTCTATGTTTACGTTGCAAGTAGTTGAAGGGAACCTTACACTTGCAAGCGGTGAGATGTTTAAAAGTTAGGTGGTTGGGCTGAACTGTGCATATATCGGATTCTGTTTTGGATGTTTCCTCGTGATACTGTGACTGTTTGAAGATTAGCTCTTTCTAGGAAATGTCAGGGAGCAAATTGTACCTATTGTGGGATTCTGAAAGACGAGCGTTCTTTCTTTTCAATGGGAGTCTAAGGCTTTCTGAAAAATGGTGTAAGACTGTTGTGATTAGAAAGTTTTGTTTGTTTATTTACGAAAATCCTCCCAGGCAATGTCTAACTGCTTTCTGAACTACCTTTGTGCATTGCCTTTGGGCAGAAGGAAGGGCCAGTGCACTGCAGGCTGTGGCAGCTGCCTGATTTACACGTGTTTCCTGAAAGGGACTGGTCACAAACTTGTCCCAGTTGTGTGCTGCAAGTTGTGCTGATTTTCATAGAAGTAAATCAGTATGTTTTATTAGCCTTATTCTTTTTAAAATCATGTGATATGCCTCCAACAGAGATCTCATTGCTTACTCAGTTGGGCCTGTAAAAAGGGCTCTTTCTTTTTTCTATGGAACTTTGTTCCAAGTATCTTCAACTACTTGTGGTGCGCAGCCATGAACCAGTATATAGTCATTTTGATACAAAAGCTGTTTAAATGAACTGGATTGTGCAAATTCTGTGGTGTTTGCTGTTACTGTCTTACATAGTCTTGCTTTTTTTAGCCATTAAGGACACCATTCATACCGTTACTTGTTGAGTCGCCAAGGAGCCCGAATAGGTCCTGTGCACTTGCTAGCCATGGGCTGCTGAAAGCCAATTTTGTGGAGAAAGTGTGTTTCTTGGTAGTCAGCCTGTTTTTTTGGTTGTTTTTTGAAAACAACTGCTAAACTAAATACTCTACAGACATGCCAATTTCGTTCATCATCTTCAGCGTGTTCAGTAGGCCCCTGGCACCAGGTCTTTCCAATTTGCAATGGTGAGTGGCACACAGGGCCCACTGGGGGCCAACTCTCCCAAAGATGCTGCTCACGGAGCCGTGGTGTGTTTTGGCCAGGCAGAGCCCTTCTCTCAAGCAAGGCTCGGTGCTTTGGAAGCAACTTGCCTTGGCCTCTTTGCTGTTGGGTCAGTCTACGTAAATACCAACTGCTGAACAGCAGAAGATCAGGCTTACGTGGCGAACTTCGAATGCAATTATTGTTCAGTTTGTGTTTTTACAGTATTGATGCATTTTTTCATTGGAAGATGTTTAAAAAGACCCGAGAAGACACAATTGAGAGAGCTGCTTGGGACTCGAGGCAAACTACTTTTAGAGGGCCTGCAACTAATGCACCAGTTCCTTCTGAAGAAACCTCGCAGCTGGTTGTGTCTGAAGTAATTCTGTTTGTCTTCTCGCCATGCCTTTGTTTGCCTCTCGGAACACTTTGTAAGACTTTATTATTATTGTTGAAGGGCCTCTCTGACAGCAGGGCCCAGCAGCCTGGCTGCCGGCCAGCTGGGGAAGCCAGTGACCCCGTGGAGCCGGGAAGAGCCAGTCGGCTCGCTGCACTGCTTGGCTGGCTCGGCGAGCCGGCCTCTCCTCTCTCCAAAGTTTTTGATTGAAGTAGCACATTCCTGCGGAATATTTTGGGTTTCAGCAAGTCAGCACTTCGCGTCGGAGCGTCGTCCTGCTGGAAGCTTTCTGAACGGGCCTCCGGGAAGCTTTGACATCGGGGCTGCTCTCGCTCAGGCCGCCCTGCCTTCAATTCAAATACGGCAGTGGGTCTGGTTAGTGGCCAACATACTGAGCGAGGCAAGTTTCCTGGAGAAAAACTTTTGCTTGTCTAATTTCAGAGAGTTAATATTACATCTTGCAGCCAGTGTGTGAGCTGTTAGAGGAGTTTTCCTTCCTCAAGGTAACCACTTTGCAATTTTTTTTTAATTACAGTAAGTGAAATTTTGAGCCCTCACACCAAAAAAGAGCAGGGGATCAAACATCATATACAGCACTGATTACATATATGGTTTACTTTTAAAGTTTATTCAGCTCTGTTTTGAGTGGAAGATTAGTACGTGGCAAAACTGTTGCAGACAGAACATTGAAAATGAAGGTAGGTGTACTGGAAGGAAGACAAGAGTGAAACTCGACGTGCTTTTCTTGTTCAGCAACATACTTTGTCTTTAAGGGTGTTTGAATCCAGTACCAGGCACAGCCAGCCAAATATTTCGGTGCCGACTAACTGAACTCAAGGTGACTTGAACCGCAGCAGTGCTCAAGCTCCAGCAGTGCTCTGATGTAGATTAGCAAGGAAACAAAGCAGGGTTTTGTCACAAGGGTGTAAATACTCTGTTAATTCTAAATCAGTTCAAAAAGAGAAGTGGTCGCACTGCATGTTTGGTGACACCGAGTCCTGCGTGCGAGTTTCAGAGTCAGGAAATGGCATCTGTCTGAGCAATGATCCTGCTGTAGAAGTTCTCAAAATCTAAGTGACAACTACAGCATGTGCATTTCAATGCATAAAGGACCCAAAGGACTGCACAAAAATATTTTTGAGACATGCTTTGTGAATGGGACTGACCTGTTTTTTTCCAGCACAAGTTGTAAGCTTAGTCGATTGGTGGCTGTTTTGAAATCTTTGGGCCAAGCTACTTTTGTCAGAACTTAGTTTATATTGCTCAGTGGAAGGGAAGTGCACCACAGCCTGGCATCTGGACCGCTGAGATCTGTGATGCTGGTAGTTATCTCCACTGCAGTGACTTAATTTCCTTGATCACTTCTGTTCACTAAAAAGGGGAGAGTGGTGTTTTACTCAGAAGGGCTGATGCCATCACCTGTCTTGACTGAGGTACTCAAAACTTAATTTTCTTCAGACTGAAGAGAATTACTAATTTCAAGTTCACTTCTCTGCCAGGATTCCTGAGACCGTACCCTAAAAGACCTTGCAAAAGGGCATCTTGCCAGTCTGCCAGGAAAAGCTTAAGCCTTCCTCCTTGTCCTCATCCTTTAATAGGACTAGACTTTCAGCAAAGCAGTACAAAATAATACCAAGGCAAAGCAGTTCTTTGGTTCCGCTTCATATGAGATACAGGATTCTCCTTAGAAATTTTCAGTTCTCCTGTTTTGGAGTTTAACAAGGTTATTGACCAAGAGTTTCTAGCTTCTTGCTCTACCCTGGGTGGTTCTGCACTCTGTCCTCAGGGGTGCTGTGTGACAGGGGAAGAGCATACCCTGCAGGATAATTTAACACGTAAACAGACACTTAGCCTTGGCGTGCAGTTATATAGTGACATTTCCTCCTGTTTTGATCTTGTGTACCTATGAAAACCCTCCAGATTATGTAGGAGGTTCATTCAGTTTCCCTAATGCTTTAAAACTGTTTTCCAATGTATTTCTTAAAAATAACTTGCACTGCTGAACATCTGTTGGACTTGGAGATTTTGTTTAATGTGCCAGTAGAGGAGCATTACTATTGTAAATAAAAGTTTAATCTCAGACATTTGCACAGCTGTTACTCTCTGAGTTGGTATAACATCAACTTGGACATTTCATAGCTTGTCGTGCAAATCATTGTCACAATTTCAGGGAGGGAAACTGTTTGAAGAGCTTGATTGAAGTATATTGACTAGTTTGCCCTTCATCCCTTTAGGAACTGTTTAATGTTTCAGCAAGGAGAAAACTTCCACTGATTTTCACCAGCGTAGGCTGTGGGTAGCTACTCATTCAAACCAGACTGCCAAGAAGAAGAGGCAACTCTAGCTCTTCTTCCCTTTTATTCAGTAAAACTGTATTTCCTTACAACCATACCAAATCTCTTTCAACAGGTTTTGGTGGCCCATGCAAAACCAGCCTGTTACAGTTAGGGTTTGCTGGGGGGAAGGTTGTCCATTTTAAAGAGTAGTGGTGAGAAATGTTTCTAAATAAAGCCATGCTCAAGCAGCAATGTGGACCTGGCTCCTAAAGGAGGTGGGACGTGCTTCTGTGACCCCATTTGAGCCTCAGTCAGTGGATGAAGTGGGTCAGTCTGTGATAGTGTGGAGCTGGAGCATTTTCAGAGGCCGCAGTCTCTAATCTTTCCTCCACACCCACAAACTGTCAACCCTTTGCTACCAGGAAAAAAAGTAAGTTGTGTATCTCTCATGGCGTGGCTGTGAAGGAGGCTCCTGAAATGGGAACACAGTGTAACTGAGAGAAAAGGGCCTCAAATGTCTGGAGCAGTTCTCAGAGCTGCAAACTGGCCCCATTTATCTTGGTAAGATACAATCTTGGAGGCTTAATGGTGGTGGCGGTGGCTTAGATACCAGCATTGCTCATTACCTTATGCTTCCCTTTCTCTTACACAAAGAATAGGTTCATAAAGCAGCTATGACAGCTCATTTTCCTGGTGCAGTTTGGGGACGCTCAACAGATTCTGCTAAATTTTCTTGCTATGATGAATTTGAGTCAACGTGTTCGTATCCTACCAAGGAGTATAAAACTTTGGGACATTGGACATCACGTCCATTCTTCTTTTAAACTTTTCTCTGGTTTGTTGTGAACGGGACTGGCTCTTTTTAATGAACCTTTGGAGAGCAGGGTATTTTGGTGGGTGATTCTCTGCATACTTGCCCTTGAGCCAGGCCTAAATCCGCCAGACAGTTCTTCCTGCGACGGAGCCATCACAAATCACTCTTGGCCAACCTAGCTGTAATGTCACCTCATACTTCAGCTCCTGAGGGTGAGACAACAATTTTTTTCTCAGTACATTGGAATCACCATTACATAAATGCCCACATGTGCCATGGGAATATTTTCTATGCAGCACTGGATAAATACAGTAAAGCTTTTGACAACTGTAGAACAAGCCTGATTGTTTTCTGAAAGAAGGAGGGAAAACAGGATCATTCATATTCTGAATAGCTCAAGTTGTTTCTTTTCCTTACTTCTAATCTGAGATGCTGCTCTTGTCTTGCTTTGGTACCGACAGCGCTGCTGAAGTCAAATGACAATGGTTCTTGTCCTAGAAAATCATAGATACACCTGTGAACTGGTGCCGCAGAGGAGAGCTGCAGGTGAAGAAAGGAGCGATTCAGCTCAGGTTAGGACTCACTCTGTTCTTCTGCATGTCATTGTGCTGCTGTTATATAATGGCAGTGCGGTGCTGCGTGCCGCAGAGAGCCGAGCAGCAGTTTGGTTCGCTCCGTAGCAAACGCTCACGGTGCTGTGACTCTGCACCATGTGATCCGGGCAGATAGGAGCTACCTTCCGTGTCTTACGCTTAATCAGTCTTTAGCTTTGAGAGGTCATTCGGAGGATGTCATAAATCGTGTCTGCAACTGCTGCAGTCTTGTGACTGCTGGGAATTTAGCTTCGGGGAAAATAATGTTCCTAGTTTTGAATAGTAATTCTGCTGCCTTTAAGTCTGATGCCTCTAAAGCCTTGAGATTTTACTTGTTTGTTAGTAGCAAACCGACTTATGTTCTGTAGCTGCGCTGCAGAAACCATACCCTTGAAAACACACATCTTTTCCTGACCTTAGAGAGTATGTTTCATTGGCTGGATTTTGAAATAAAATGTACTTTAAGTCTTAGGTTTTTAAAAAAATAAATGCCAAACAGCATTGCACTGAGTGGTCTTTGTAGGAATTTCACGGTGTTTCCTTCCCAAATTTCCATTCTCTTTTGCAGGAACTAGGACAGATGACTTGCAGATCAGGATTTTTTTTTTTTTCCTAAGGAAATGCAAAGCAATAAGCAGCATTCCCTCCTTGCTCAGAAGCTGCCCCGAGGGCAGATCAATTGAAAATATAGCCTGAAATACCATTTGTAAGGTTTCTTTGGTTTTGTTTGGTTTTTGTTTGTTTTGTTTTGTCATTGTTGTTATTTTTGTTTTTCCTTCAGAGTAAAATCTTGCTTTAAAACTTGCTACCCTTTAGTTATTTAAATAGTTTTGCGCTTCTGACTTGCAGACTCAAAGTGATAAAGGAATTTTGTACAATTTTTGCAGGGGGGTTCAGTGGTAGAGCAAGCTTAGCTCTTCCAAAACAAGCTGAATGAAAACACAGTGTGGTAGAGTACTCTCACGTCTAACTTGGGGATGATTGTCACTGCTTACTTAACAGAGAAAAATTTACCAGAGTCAGGTATTTGTAGCAAAATCCAGTGATTCTAGACCAGCTTGTAAGTTGTCTGTTGACAGTGACTGATCATATATTGACAGAGCTACTGAGCTGCAAAGGCTACAGCACGTCCTCCCTGGAGGAACCTCCTCGCTCTCTGAAGTTTCTGTCACCATCTCTTCTGTGGCCACAGATTTTTGCAGCTGCAAAGTAACCCTAAATTTTACCACACAGGAAAAACTTCACTTAGGTTTGGTGGTGAGCTACGTTAACAGTTATGAAACCTTGTTAAAATTTCTTCATAAACACCTTAGGTGGCTTCCATTTTAACCCCGTGCCAATGCCTGTCTGAAACTCAAAGCCACGTCAAACTTTAATCAATTTTACCACTTTCCTCATCCCCTATTTTCTTGTGCAAAGTCTAGGTAGCCTTTGTGTATAGTGCTAGGTAATGGATAACCTTCATGTGACTAAGCAATAATGTAGGATTCAGTGATAAGTTCTTAGCCCATAAACAATGCTCATTTGCTTGGGGGCGGGGAGATGGGGTGAAGGAATCGTTTGATTAACGTCTTTATCTTTTTCCCTCCTGTTCTAAGCAATCTGTTTTGATCTATGGCTTTATTAGCCGAAACACCGTGTTGTCATAACGGTGCCCAATGGCTTTGATAGGCTGGAGATTTAAAAATGAGGAGAGAAATAAAACTTTAATACAGCCATGGAAGTACACTGCCAGATTGTCTGTGGAAAGCTGAACAAATGTTGGGGAATTGTCTTCAGGGACTTCTTTTTTTTTTAAATTCATCTCCTGGGTTAATCATCTTGTGTTATTATTAGGAATGATCGTGACTGATGAACGCTGAAATTATGTTTCTTTTATTTGACTTAATTACCAGGATCTAGAAGTTGATGCTGTTTGCTTTAGAAAGTAAAGGAAGGTTATTGGAGCTAAACACCCCCACACTCTGTACCTTACTGGGACAGTAAAATCCTGTAGGTACTTGCTAGCACCAGAAACACCATATTCTCTGTGCTTGCTGGAATAAATTGTTATACTGGATTATGGGTTAGTGTAGAGCAGAAAAATTGAGATAACTTTGAAAACTGACTCAGTATTTGATGTTATCGGAAGTTTTTGCATTCAGATGTGTTCTGGGATCCATCTCTGTAGCAAAGCTAATTGCATTTATAATAGGAATAGCTCATAAAAAGCAGTCTGTCTGCTGTGATCAGGAAAGGAAAACAAGTGAAAATTATGCAGTGATTACATCCCTGTCCTGAGTGTGCACATTGACACCAGACATGCAATTTTTGCTTGGAGGAGACTGATCTAGACCCTGCTGGGCACGGCACCCTGTCGACCTAGCACCTGGCACTAGGGTTAATAAACCAGAATTTATGCACGCTGAGTTTTGGCACCAGCATTCTCATCGTGTGGAGCTCAGTAAAGCATCGTATCCTCCCTAAGAATAGCATCTTAGTCAGACGTGCCTGGTTTTTCTCCTCTCTTCTTGTTTTGATCTTTGGCTCACGGCTTCATCCTTCGTGCCATCTTCCTGAGTGCTCCCTGTGCATTCATTTCGCATCAGATCAAACCAACCCCCATCCCAAGCTTGCAAAGAAATGAGCCAGTTGTTTGGCCACCGTGAAAGGACTGGAGAAAAGAGCTGGGAAAATTCAGTGTGATCAGGGCATCTGTAGGAAGACTGGAATAAGAACCAGAGAAAGAACAAAGCGAACGAGACACTGAATCAAATCCTACAGCCAGCTTCAAAACAAGTCACCATTAAGGTAACCCATGCTGCCCAGAGTAAAAGGACAGCTCACTACAGCTGGGCTTCATTCTCTCTGCTCTCCAGAGAAACTGTTCTCATACCCTTTCCTTCTACAAAGGTTTCTAATCTGCCTGCTTTACCTATGTTGTGGTAAATGAGAATTCTCATAGGTACCTTTCATTAAGCCAGCAGGTCCCCATCAACGCTCTCATTTTCTTACAGATCATTACTAGAATGAAACTTCCAAGTTGCTTTGTAATGATTTTCTTTTTTTTTTCTTTCTTTCTTTTTTGTCTGGCTTCTGACCATAGTTTCATTGACAATGAATGGCTGGAACCTCACTGTTTGGAAAAAAATCACTTCTGTAGTCGTTTTAGTCTCCTTTCATGCTGGGGAAAAATAAGCTTAAAGTCACTTTTAAAAGCTGCCAAGACAAGAGGGATTTCCCAGCCTTAGTGGGGATCCTTTTGTACCGTCACAGCAACGGCTTGCATTTGCCAGATCTTTGCCAGTTCAGACCTTTCCTTCAGTTTGATCAGAGACAGTCAACTTCTGTAGTACCTATTTTGCCATATCCACACTCTGTTTCCCTCTCCCAGTCTTTGTGAGCCTTCTTGGCAATAGCATCCGTTCTTGATTTGGCAAAATTGCTTGCTTTAACAGACTCCAGCATCATAGTTAAGTCTTCCTTCTGACCATTAAGCTATTTGCAGAGAACTGTCTCTGCATGACAGGAATTATTTCCCCCTCCTCCTGACCACAGCAGTATCTTTTCCTTGTTGTATCTAATTTCCCCATGACTTCCTACAAGAAGATGCTTCTGTAGATGCTTCTCTACTGCTCTGGGTTTTATGCCTGGTTGGTTGTGGTGGGTTTTTGTTTGTTTATTTTTATTAACTTTACTAAAGAAGTTATCTTTGCAGAAAGCAAACTACACTACAGAATTCTCTCATTTCTTGCCTCTTGCTCTAGCAGGAACCATACAGTTCAGCCACTTTTGGACTGGATCTCTGGATTGCAATCCCTACTTCTCAACAGACCTGAATTCATTTTGCACCTGTCAGCAGTTTCTTAGTGCTGGTACAAATAGTCAAGGATGTATAAGTAGCCCTTAAATATTTTTCTTTGATTTATTCCTCAAAGATAAGCAGCATTGTGCACCAAAGAATAAAAATGATAAAAGATCTGCATGCGCGGATTTCGCGGTGATGCTCTTTCTTGCCCACATCTGTAAGTTTAATTCATCCCAAGTAACTCCCAGCTATATAAGAATCCTTTCTAACTGCTGCAGACTCGTTGTCTGTCAGCAGTATGTGCTGGTTGCCTCTGGCCACTTACTCAACCACTCCTTTTTGTAGCATATTTGTGGTATATGATCCTCTTTGATGGTAAACTCAGCCTTGAGAAGTGTAAATCATTCTTATGCAGTGGAGCCAGGGAGAGGGGAATACTCCAGTGATAGCTCTTCACGCTGTTTCCTAAGGAGTCTCATTTTTGCTGCTGTTTCATTTCTTGTGGGTTTGCCCCTTTACATGCTACTTTTGATTTAACTCCTGACAAGACCGATACAAGATTAATAACTTCTAGCTGAAGAGATCATGTGGTTTAAAAAACAAAAACAACAAAACAGCCTAAAGGCAGCTTCCCTGTTCCATGAGCTGCCATAAAGAAGTTTTTGTTTCAAAATGGTGAGTGCCTGGACACAGCATTCATGATGAAGTCGTACCGTGGGGCACTAGTTTAGTACTGCTATGTTCAAGGCTTTTTCACTCAATCCCCTACTGGTGAGAAATATTTAGAATTATTTTTTATCTCTCAAGAATAGCTTTTCTGAAGGGAGGGGGAAGCTCTGGGACAAACACGGCATGCCAAGGAAGACTGTTCAAGAAGTTACCCCTTGAGGCAGTCGAAACATAAGGATGCATCAGTTCAGTTGTAATGGAGATGGTGTAGGATGGGTATGTTTGGCACAAAGCCTTTTTACGTCATTCTGAAAGACAAGGCTGTTTATGGTTCTACCGTGAAACAGGTACCTGTATCTAGACAAAAATTTGGAAGTATGAAGACAGTACTTACAAATGTGGTGAACAGAACTTGTCATTAGAAGTCAGCACAAGAGGAGAAGGCTGTTTAGCTATCCTGAGATGATTTAATGTTCAAGGACATCAAACTGTGAGCAGACTGATTACGTACAAGTTGGAAAGTCTATAGATTAAGCAGATCTTTCAGAGTCAATCAGATAATTGTCTCCACTGTCTCCAGAGCAAATCTTGAATCACTGTGGAAACGCAGAGTCACTCTGGCAATAAATCTCAAGACAGGAGCACAAGGCATTTCATGGCCAATCAGGCTAATAAAATTTAACCTGTGTGAGTATCTATTTCACCATAATATTCTCTGCCAAAAGCATAAATATGGTTTGAGAAAGCTGGTACACTGATCATCATAGCTTAGGAGTAAGTGGTTACGGTGTAGTTGTTTGGGGTTGAGGAGCTTTATTTCCCAGACGACTTGGCCTTTTTTCAAAGCCTAGCTCTGCATCATGAGTCCTGGGGTGCAAACATGTTAATTTGATGTTGTCTGAAAGCTGTCTCACTTGTGACTTGAAGGGTTGTTTTTTTTGTGGTACGGTAGCTTGTATTGAGACCACATCTCTTGAAGTTGTAGATAGATTTCCATTGTGGCCACTGAGGTAAACTACTTCACCAAAGAACTGCTTCTCTCAGTGCACAAATACATCTCTTTTTTTTTTTCTTTAGTTCACCTGCTTAGAATTGTATCAAGGTAGCCAGAACTATATAGACTTTTTTGGGGGGGAATAGGACGAATAGAAATGATGTCTATCACTGCTATTCCTGTTTTCATCTTTATTCGATACGAAGTGAAGATTTTTTCATTACCAGACACACCCGATCCTTATCTGACCCAACAGGAAACATCTAGTTATTTCTGAGAAGTGGCTGCTGAAGGCTGAGACTGTTGCACTAAAATCTAAATGCAGTTCTTAAAATTTGGGCTGCAGCTGAGAAGCGATGAAACTTCTACAGCCGCTTCTCTCTAGGTGTTTGTGACGCAGGTGTCACAAACTAGGCCGTATCCCACTGCAAATATTTTTCTTATGACTTCCTTCGTTTTTTGTGGTGCCTTGGTTCTATGCTTGTGTTTAAGGAGAGGGGAAAGCCAAAGACTATAGGCAGTATTGGTGCAGGAAGCCTTTCGTGATGGGTATTTATTCCTGTACAGATATCTCCATCTTGGACCAGCATTGAGAACATGAGAGGGAAGGGGAGAACAAGGGTAACGTTTAGACTTTCTAACTACCATGTGCTCAGTTTTCTGCTGTTGTAAATGTTGCAAACCACTTAGCTGAGGCTCCAGTAAAAGCACTAGACTAACTAGACCAGACTAATAGTGTGTTAACCACATATACCTACTTGCTGGCTACCAAATGGTTCCCTGTGTAAAGTGTAGGTTCAGCTGGGCTGCTCGTTTTTGTAACTGGATAAGGAAATACTTCGGATCTTCCCAGAAGGCAATATTAGTAGAAGTATAGAATGAATTCTGCAATGTGAATGAACTAATGCCATTTGTGCGAAGAGATGTTGGATTCTAGATGTCTAGAGCTTGATGTAGTGTTTACCTCCATTAAAAAAGCAAAAAAAAAAAAAAAAAAAAGAAAAGAGAAAACAACTGAGTTTCAGTGATCAGTAACAAAAATGAATGAATGTGTAACATATGATAATATGCTGTTTATTGGAGTTTCATCAAGGTTTTTAAACCTCTTAAGGCTCTTATTTTGCCAGTTTTAGTGCTGTTAAGATACTGTTCAGAAGGTGTATTCCAGTTTCAGTCACGTTCATGGTAGGGTGTGCTTTAGTGTTCTCCTCACTGTTAAGCTACCTGTGGTGGCAACTTCCACATAAATTTAAAATTATAAGTGTTTGGAAAAAAAAAGTTGATATTTAAAAAATAAAATCATACTTAGATCAAAGGTCTTTCTAATTTGTGTTCCACTCAATGTTTAGAGAGAAATAACATACTGCAGCTGCAAGGTGCTATCTCCCCAAGTGCAGCCTTCATGATTTGACTAAGGGTTTCCTGAGTCTAGGGCTACCTCTATCTGCATTTCCAAAAGAGAAACAGAAAGCAGTAGCACACATTTAAATGATTTCATGCATGGGGCATGTATTGCATGTGCTTTTGCAGTCCTCAGTTTAAAGACAGGCTATTTCATCATGGGCATTGCCTATAATTTTAACCACAGCTGAGCTGGTGGCTTTGGTAATTTTTAGATGTATTTTTCAAAAGTTCTAGCAAATATTTTTAATCAAATTTATATGCAAAGTTGCCAGGATCGTTGTATTTTAGATTACTGCCTATCTAGCTACAAATGCTCAAGCGGAGTAGAAATTATTTTTCAGTAAAGACAAAAGTAGGATTCTGGAAGGAAAAATTACTGACAACAAAAAGTTAAAATACTTGTACTTTTAAGCAGGGATAGAGGAGAAAGAAGTATTTGAGCAGACTCAGGAGGGAAATACTCTGCTCTTTTGCCAGATTTCATCTTTGACACCAGTCTCGGGCTTGTGAGTGCTTGTTGCAATAGCTGGGAAGGTGGAGGAGTGTTTACCTCCTGTTTGGTGCGAGGCAGATGGATGTGGGGGTGCGGTGAGTGTTTGTGTGTGTATGCATGTGTGGGCGAAATGGAAAAATGTGGCTTCTGCTCATTTCCTCTTCCCACTTCCATTTAGGTAATACACTGATATGAATGTTTTAACCATAACATTGGTGAGATCTCAAACTGTTCTTTTTTTTTTCTCTTTTTTCTCTTTTCTCTTTTTTTCTCCTAAAAAAAAAAAAGGTAAAATGAATAGTATGCATCTGCTGAATCACTGCACTACAAGAAATTATGAAAACAACAAAATTGTTCAGACTGCAGTGGTTCTGTGTGAAATCATGTACACATTTCTCCATAACAGAGGCCTGTATGAAGCAAGCACAGAAGAAAGCCTGACTGGGGCCAGGGCAAACAGCTTATTTTTCCCCTCCTGTTGATCTGAGACTGGTGATCTGAATCACATCAAATTGTGGAAATGGAGTCGGTCTAAAAGTGTGGCATGTCCTTCAACAACTTGGTTTTGGTTTTGTAGAGCAGTTGCATTGGTTTGGGCTCGGTTGGCGGGCAGTGCCACGTTGCACTCGGGCATTCATAACAGTTGGGTATTTTGTGCCAGTTTCTTCAGTACTTACCTTTCCTCTGTCGTGACAGCCTGACAGGATTCACAAGGTGACACAAGAGGAGCAGAATGCTAACTCGGTGGTGTTTGAGAGGAAGAAGACCATTGAAACCTATTAACAAAACCTTTCCCACCTACTCCAGCTGTGACAGAACCCTGCTGGGTTTCTAAAACCACATTCGGCATTCACACCAGCTCCTCTTGGCATGACTGGGACAAGCGTGGTGTGCACCCAACAGCAGCATCCCAGTGAGAAAGTCAGGGCTGAAGCCAGGGAGGGAGGCAAGGTGTTTGCCTGGGACTTGCCCAGTAGGGCCAGGACTGGCAAGACGGAGACTAATGGCAACTGGGGAGAGTACGGGAGGACTGGAGGAAAGAAAAGGAGTCTCAGACACTTAGGCTGGTGGGAGATAAAAATGTTTAAATTGGCATCTTGCCCCGGTGCTAGCCAAAAGGTGCAGAGCCTTGTCAAAATGCTCAGCAGGAGGTCTGACCCACACGTTGTGAAGTCTGGGGAGCGCGTGATAAGCCAGACACGTACAATGGAGAGCGATGTTAAAAGCAGTCCAGAGGAATGTTTTCTTTTATAAATTGTATTATTACTGGACAGCGTTTTAATTTTTGTCATCAAAGCTTGTCTAAATGCTTCCCTCTTGAGAGCGCTGAGGAGAGGAGCCTGAGGATTAATTCACTGGAGGTGTCTTAGTGCCGTTTTGTTTTGGGCACCAAGTGCTGATAAAGTAACTCTGGAAAAAATGATTTTTATTAAGTGAGCTCCATGTATATGGTAAGTGTTTGAATTATTTATGGCACTTCTTCCTGTAACCCGGCTGTAGGAAGAGTAGATGTGCTTATAGGACTTTTGGCAAAGTATTTGAACAAACAGGCAGTCTAAGAGGGTAGTGTCTGAGAGCCTCGGGCAAAGATTAATATCTCTGTACCAGGACAATACTGTCTGTACAGTCTTTGTCTCCTGCTGTCAGATGTTTTCATATCTTTTCATACAAAAAAAATAGTCAAATAGTCGTAGCACCTTCTTCAGGGCAGGTTCTTAGTGCCAGGATTTTCTAATAACAGATGAGTTTTTAAGAGCTTTTGCATTGTTTTAAATTGCTTTTCTTCTTTGGTTCATGAGTGCTTACAACTTCTGATAGAAAAAAAGAAGCAATTTCTTAATGCCTACAGATAATGTTAACGTGTAAAATACATTTTTTTTAATTTTCTTCACCGTGGTATGTGTGTATTATTTTTTGAGGGGGTATTTTTTCTTTAGAACAGTTCACCTCATGTTAGTTATTCTTCACATATCCCCATGAAGATGCCACACACGTGGCATTACACAGTATTTTTAGCATAACCAACAAATATAGCAGAGACCAAAACGAGTACCCTTTTAGAAACCCGAGCACCTGCAAGACAGCGTGCTGCAGTTCCTGGAGAAACAAGGTAGACCTGATTTCATGCGTCTTCATTTCACTTATTCTGGCAGTGATGGCTCTTTAGCTGTGTGCTTCTCATTTTTTGTCTGCTTGGAAAGTCACAGTGACAAATATTGGAGACACCAGAAAGCATACCTTAGAGCTGATGGTTTCTTGGTCATGCCAGGGAATCACAGTCTCCACAAACCATCCCGTTAAGCTCCTTTTGGTTAAAAAGAGGAAACTTTTCCCCAGAAGCTGCAGCAATTCAAACACACGCCCCTTACTTTGCCAAGCGTGCGCCGTTCTGATCTGCCAGGGATTGCCTGGATGCTGCGTGGTCCCCTTTTGGTAACGGTGCACCACGTGAGGTCGCTTCTAACCAAGACTTTTAACCTGCCTCTGGCAAACCAGGCCTTACGTGACCTCCTGCTTTGTGTTGTGCTAAGGCTGCATTGTGCATCCCGCCTTCTGGCTGAGAACAGCGTCCAAGAGAGAAGGTTTTTATTAAAAATATTTTCCCAGAAACTTCTGTTTGAAAGCCAGCTCTCATGCATTCCTAGTAACTTACTTTTTCCTCATTTCTTTTGGGACTTGGTAATGCTGCAAGAAATGAATATCGCCTGGAATTCAGGGTCTTCAGCACCGATCTTTCCCTGATGGAAAGCTTTCATTCCTGTTGCCAGCACTCAGATAATTACACTGAGGAAAAGGTAGATGGGATGTAGTAGAACATGCTGATGTGATGTGAGAAGGAGGGGGTTGAAGGTATGAAATAGGAGTACTGGAGAAGCTGGTAAAAGTTAGAGAAAGCCAGGTATATAGAAGAGAGAAGAATGGGGCAGTAGAAGAAAGCAAATGACAGGCTGTGTTTAGAGGGAGGAATTTAATAAAATCTGTACCCAGTAAATTAGCTTTAGTGTCTAGCCTAGAGAAATGTTATCTTTGAGCTTGGATTTTAACTTCTGTGATGACAACTGAACATGGAGAGGAGGGGACAGCTGAGCAAAACCCACCCAGAATGAATCCTCAGAGCCCCAGAGGCACCAGGTGCCATCTGGACGATGGTACCAACTTCTTCCAGTGTTGGCTCTTTGGGTCAGCAGCACAGCTTGTGCATGCAGCAGCTGTGGGGTTCAGAGCTCAGGTTTCCCAGCTCAGATCAGAGCAATCTGTGTGGATGTGCATCTGCTGAGAGAGTATAAATGCCAAAGGATTACTGGCTGTCGATGATAGCTACCTCTCTTCTCCATGTAGTTGTCTTCCTACAGGACTTCATTTTGAGCTACAGCTGTGTTTAGGCAAGAAACTGAATCATAACCATATTTTAAGCTGTTAAGATGTCTCCCATTACGAATCTTCTGTCACCTGGCATGTGTGAATGAACCTCACCTTGAGAGGGCTTTCTGCAGGATGAGAAGCATCTTCTGTAGCGGTCCTTGATGTTATGAATAGAGAACGCTTTGCTTGTTGTAGCCTGCTTTTTAACTGTTCAATCTTGTGCTCTTTCTTCAGAGGATGTGCTGAGTAAAGATACTGGGGAGTGTGCAATATGCCTGGAAGAGCTGCAGCAAGGAGATACTATAGCACGGCTGCCTTGCCTCTGCATATATCATAAAGGGCAAGTATTCAAGTATTCCTCACGGCGTAGATAGAATCCCAGAAGGTCACGTTTATGGGGTAACTTCACTGAAACCTAATTGCCTTTTACACTTCAAACAAGCAAAAAATGAACAACGACAACCCTAAAGATGAAGGTGGGAGAGAGAGTGCATTTTAAACCTGTTTCATACTTACTGTCACAAATGCCTGTAACTACAGGAAGTAAGATGTCAATGAATGATGTAAGTAAATCAATAGCCTTCAAATCATGAAGGTTGGAAAAGCCCTCCAAGATCACCTGGTCCAACCATCTCCCTACCACCAATGTTACCACTAAACCATGTTCCCAAGCACCACGTCCAACCTTGCCTTGAACACCCCCAGGGATGGTGACTCCACCACCTCCCTGGGCAACCCGTCTCAGTGCCTGGCTGATGGAAGCCCACAAGCCATCATCAGAGCCATGTATGCATTTCAGTAAGAAGCAAGAGGTTGAGGATGGGTATCCATTTCCAGATAGTCCCATGGGACACGTCAGTGACTCGCTGTGATCCCAGACACTTTTCTGCTCCCCATGGTTTTCTGCGGGTTTCAGGCAAGGAAGGGCCTCATCTCTACAGGCACCACCCGACACAAAGCTGGCAGCGGCCCCAGGGAAGGTGCAGCAGGAGGTGTGACACCTCCCACCCAGCTGAAGCTGACCTTCACCCACTTGCCATGGGAACGCACAAACTCCCCACTGCACACAGGGTGGGTTGGCTGCTGGGCCAACACAAACAGCCCAGCAGCATTGCCCTGTCTGTGCCGGGGAGAAGAGAACCAGCCCGGGCTGAGTGTGAATAGTGGGACCCGTTCTGGGGACAGAGGAGTCCTGCCATGAGGTGGGCACCTCACCAGAGACCTCCTAGCCATAGGCATCCTCCACAGAATAAGTCACAAATGCTTGCTCAAATGTTTTGTCAACGCAGTTCTGGACACCAAATTCGTAATTTCAAAAGGAAGCGTCCATTTCCCACAAAATAAATAACTAGATAGATAGATAAAAGAAAGTTGGGTTTCTGGTTAAGTCTGAGCAATCCCAAAGTGATTAAAGAGTTTCTCATTTTAGTTGACAAATTGAAAATGTTCAGGAAATTTGGAGAACTGAAACAAAAAAAAAAAGTTTCGGATGGTTGACTAAATAATTGGTGAAATACTTCCCTAGCAGATTTTAACACTTAAGATATTCAACTATTCAACAGTGTTTAATATCCAAGTACAACTGTGGTTTAGGGTTATCAAGTTTTCAAGGAACGTTTAAATATATTCTTTGTGAATACATAGATTGTGTACATGGATGTGTGTATATACATGTAATTGTGTTAATATAAAATCCTACTATTTGTGTAAATCATGAAATACCTATTAATACGCATTTATTACTGCTAAATGTTACTGGGATATTCACGTCAATTGTTTTCATTTTTGTCTTGCATCCAACAGCTGCATAGATGAATGGTTTGAAGTAAATAGATCTTGCCCTGAGCATCCATCAGATTAAGAGAAGATTCATGTTTTTAGGTAATATTTCTTTTCAGACGTGTACATTTCAACAACAAATATTTTGATTATCTGAAATAACTCTCGATGCTATTTTCTTAATTTGTCAATTTGCTACCGTGTCTCAGAACAGCAACATTAATCAGTAAGCAATGACGTATATTACGATATGTAAAAGGTTTCTGCATCCTTATATGGTGTGGTCTGAAATGGTGTATTTCATTTTTAGTACTGGAAAGTGGCAAGTCGGTGCCAATGAAGTTTTAGCATTAACTTCTAAAGAGTATTTTTTCCATGGAAATGAAACAAGATCAAAATAATACAATCGTTTAATTTTGGATTGTTCCACAAGTACTGGCATTTATTTCTGACAGAAAGCTTTTGGAATCATAAAAGAAAAAAAAAGTTGAAATTAGGTATTTTCAAAACCACTTTCATTTTAATGCATTCCAGAATGTTTTCTTTTTTTTTTTTAAAAAAAAAAAAAAGTTAACATGTTCCCATCCATCCCATCCCAGAGAGGTTCACATTTTTCCAGCTTATGTTTGGTGTTAATCATTTCAGATCTGCAATCAGTGTCAAAGGTTTAAAGGATAGGTTTATTCTTTCAGTTGACTAGTTCTAAATCTTTATCTTGCATTAAACTATTGCCCTCAAGCATTGCAAAACACCAACACTCATCATAATTCTTAAAGGAATGGATATCTGGAATTCTGGTTAGCAAGTTAAGGTTTGTTTTTGTTATTCTGCTAGAGATTTAGGGGGAAAAAAAGTCTGAAAACCTCATTGTTGGCATTTATCTGTTCACTTGTTTCACCTTGCTTCACAAGTCTATGTTGCAGGTCACATTGCAGCGCTATGTTCATTGAAAGGGTAGCAGAGAAAACATGAGGGATCCTGCTACAGGGATGATTACTTTAACCTCAGGGCCTATGTTAGCCGAAATAAATAAATGCATTTCCTGTGTTGTCCCCAACAAATGAATGGTGAAAGAAGCCCACATACTGCTTATGAGCATGTTTGACTCTTCAGATGTTCAGATGTTCATGGATGTTCATGTTAACCCCCTTTTTTTTTTTTTCACAGCAGAGATGGTGATAATTGGGGGTTTTAGGAAAAAGGGGAAGGAAAACACAGTGTTTGTGTTCATGCTGTTTCTGTGTGCTATATATTGAAGTAGCTGAAATGCTGATACTTTGTCTTCTGCTTTTTCAACAGCTGCTTCCACTGATCAGAAAACATCGGAGATCTGCGGTTCCCTTGCTGAACACAGCGTGCCTGGCTTGAGACTTAACTGTTCTTTGTGGCTTAAAGAGGCAAAGATGGACAGCGACATGGAAAAAGCATTGCAGACACCAGTAGTGCTCAGTATACCAAACACTCATGCAAAGGACACACAGGGATTTTGAAAATGCTGCACATTCTGTAACAATCTACTCCCCACAGACGTTATTGACACTCTTTTGTATTGAAGGCCAAAGTTCCTAATTTCAGCCCAACCTCTGGTTCTGTGAAGAAGCGGGTTATTGGACACGTTTCCTGCTGCCTCAAGTGGAAGCCGAGACGTTCGATACGTGCTCTCTGAGACCCTTGCAGGAGGGTGGCCCCATTTTCAAATGGGAACGTTTTCACCTTCTCGTTGGCTGAAGAAGAGTAAATGGCAAATTAAATGTAATCTAACAGTGTGACCTTATTTACTGAATTCACACCCTGTTTTATGTTCTTCACTTTTACAAGAACAGAAAACAAACTTCTCTGCATAGGAATACTATATTTCAAAATTTTGTAACTAAACCTTTGTCACAATGCAGTCCAAAGAGTAAAACTGGGACAGGTAACTAATTTATATTGATCAAACTATAGGGATTGTTGAAATCTGCACATCGTATTGCTATTTAAGTAACTAAAACTTCTCTTTTACTGCTTGTGAGTAAAAACAAAACAAAAAAAAAATGCAGCAAAGCAAAATCTTACAGCTATGCAACTTTTTTTTAAATAGGAAAAAAGAAGAATTACCAATTTTAAGTGCTGCCAGTTATGGTAATTTGTTTAACGGGTATTTTTTTAAAAATGTTTCAGGTAATTATTTTATTGTACTACTCTCATCTCCAGGCTGCCTCCTGAGGTGGAAATGAATAACTACAAATGTGGGCACAGCAAGAATGTTGTTTTTTTAATAGGCATGGGTGAGATAACATCGAGGTGGGAATTGTGTTTAATTTTTAAAACACGTACGTGCAAGTTTTTCTTTGTTTCCTTGTTTGAATGTTTTATCTGATGGCAGGATTTGTAGTACTTTGCATCTAAACCATTGGTCTCTTCATGTGGAGGCTAGCATTTGACAGTGTGGTTTTTTGTTCTTTTTTTTTTTAAAGGCACCTGCATTTGTTTAATTTATTATTATTTTACTGTATTATATTAGAATAACCAGGGCTCCATGAAACACCGGTTGTCTCTGGGGGGTACACCAAGTAAAACTGTGGTTAAGTATTAGTTCCCTTAAGGTATTACAGTTCAAAAAAAAAAAAGACAAAAAAAAAAAAAGACAAAAAACTGGAACAGATATCAGGGCTTAGAAGAGTACTTTTTATATCAAGAATTAATCCTAGTAGTATCTGAGCTTCACAGTACAGGGAAGAGTTTATGAATATTTATTCCTGACAGCAGTTTTAGTGGGTTTCAGTAGCGAAAATAAATTGCACACTTCAAACGTTTTTCTTGTACATACATAATTCTGCTGTTCTTCTTCTGTTTAAATACGTATTTCTCGCTGTTGCTACTGTGATTCATATCAAAAAGGGCAAAGAGCAGGAGCAACTGCTGCTATCCAGGAGAACGAGTGCAGTGCATGTTACTCGGCTCTCCCGTCTCGCTTGCAGAGCAATTCTTTCCTGGATAACAGCTTTCCCTGGATGTTGCACTGTAAAATGCCATTGTTATGCTGCAAATCTAAAGGAGTCCAAACTAGATCATTTCCCTAATTGATGGTGCAGTTTCTACGTTTTTGGGCTTGCATCACTGGTTTCGGCTGAACCTGTAGCTGCGGGGCCCTGCTGTAGTCTCTTTTCCAGCGGGAGCAGAGCCGTTTTGTCACAACTCCCAATCCTGTAGTCACACCACGTGTACAGTAGTTCCTGTACAGATTCCCTTTTAGCCGAGAGTCATTGTGTCGCCTCGTCTTGTCACAGGGGCTGGGGGGTAGGAGGGGTTACAGCACCTGTAGTGCTCAAGCAGCGGTGTTGCCTGCAGGCCCGCTTTTCCAATGTTTTATATCCCTGCTGTTTTCCATGAGGAAAGCTTCCTCGTTCACGTTGATCTGATGTTTGCTGTTGGCTTCACGCCTACGGAAACTCACCTGTAATATGTAGAGCGGGTAGCTTAGCGTGTTGGTGTCCTGTGCTCCAAGGTCATAGGTAGTCTTTGGCCGGGGGATTAAGTAGATAAATATTATAAACCTGTTTACAACTTCAGCTTGGTTTGGGTAGTTCATGTTTCTAGTTCATTCGCTGCTGTTTTGGGCAGCTGGATTTCCTGTGTTTGGATGCAAGGAGGTGGTGCAAAGACCCCGCAGCTCTCGCTGCTGTCCACTCGCGGTCGCGTCGACGCGGGGTGTTGCAGGCAGGAGCCGCAGTTTGAGGAACTGATACGGGGCCAGTCTTAGATGCTGGTTTTGCGTTCTTGGTATTTCTAAATTCCTTCTGAAAGGCTTCGGTAGGTTTTCTTCTCTCCAAACCTGTAATAGAGACTGAGCCAGGAATGACCCTGGAAGCATGGGACCGATGCTTGGGTTTGAAACCGCCTGTGGACATTCCCCTTCGTAAGCTTTCTGCTACCGGCTGCGTTGGCCAGTTGGAGGCAACCATGCTGTAGACGTAGCTGAAATAACAGGCAACACCTTCATATTAAAAACATCCTCACAGCGGTCCCGAGTCCTTGCCCTTCAGAAGGGGAAAACAAACACCGAACAAGTCCTGTGTCTCAGTCAAGGAACCCCACACCTGTCCACGAGAAGCAATAACTTTAAATCACGGTGCGGTATGCTTCTTTGTCTTTAAATACATTGAGATTGCCAATCCTGTGCTGTTCTGGAGTGTTTTCTGTCATCTGGCCTACATTTTCCCCAAGCACATAAGGGTGTGAAATGATTCCCATACTCAGGTCTGCCACAAACATGCTGCTTGCCGCAAGGGGAACGGTAGACTCGACGCTGTTTTGAAACGTGAGGTTTTTCTGAGCTTGTCACGTATCCGTGTTATCTTGAGCAGCAACTTGTGTTTGGAAGCTCCTAGTGGAGGTGGCTGTGATTTGGTTTGTAGGTACCTGCCCTCCGTACAACGCCGAGAGAGCCGTGCTACTGGTGGCACAGGGCTCTCTCTAATAACATTTTCCTTTGGAAGTAGTCAGCTGAGTTTCTTTCGACATGTTTTGTTAGGTGGTGAGTTCAGTGGGAAAAGGAAAAAAAAAATAATATGAAGCACACTGTAAATTCGTGGTATTTTATTTTTGGGAAGAAGAAAGCGTAAGACAGATGGTCTTTTGTAATCAATTTAATTTTCATATTCCAGGGTAAGTGTACTGCAGTAAATTGAAACGGAAAATGTGTAAGTAATGTACAGAGATGTGGGTGGGTACTTGTGACCTTTCTTTTCTCTCCATGCTCCGCCCCCTTCATGATGTAAAGGGGTTTGTATGACTTAAACAATCTCCAAAAGTGGGAAAGATCATTTTTAGTCAGCAATGTGGGTCTTTGTGCTGGTGTTTTTGGACCTGCTGAGGTCCAAAAACATACACTGGGGAATGCAGAAATGCCACCGTGGGATCTTGCAGCTCACTCTGCCAGGGGAAGACTGTCTCAGTTCTCGATGAGTGTTATATTTGCTACTCCACTTTCCACCCCGCCAAGCTTAAAAGCCATTTTAGTGTAAATTTCTTCCCTTCTTCATAGCTGAAGGCGTGCTACGCCGTATCTCCATTGGAAATCCTTTCTTTGGCACCAGCAAAATTAGTGTAAGCTCCTGTGGTTGAAAGAGGAGGGCTCGTTATGGGTTTTGCTACAAACCAGCCAAACATTTCTTTTTTTTTCCCAGCATCATCAGCTTGTACCACTTAACCTTTTGTCACTCAAAATAATCTGTGAGAGAAACAGAGCTGTGTCCAGTGTTTGTTTCCTGAATGTAAAACCAATGCGATGCTTACCCAGTATAAATTGTTTCTAAAATCAAGTTGAGCATCGTTTAGCCAACTGGGGAGGAACAAAACAAAGTCTCAACTCTCTCTGGTTGCGTTTGGTTATCTTCTGAGCACTGCCCAACCCACTGTAAAATGTTCTGGAAAGTAATTCCTTGCTTAAATGCGTCAGAGCTGATGATGGGGCAAACCGTAAAACGACCTCGTTGTACATACAGCGTGTCCAGTTGCTGAAGACTTGCTCAGATAAAGCGTTGCGGGAATAGCCTGCACCTGAAAAGGGTTGGACGTGGCTCTGGCTTTGATCTAATAGGTTGCCAGTGTACAATAACTGGAAGGCAGCAAGCCAGCTAGCTGCCGATCCTTCTGGCAGCTTTTAATCTATTTATGTTTGTTTGAGAGACTTTTGCCCTTGAGTGTGCTTTGGCAAAGATTTTGCAACGATAAGTAGGATTTGCTCGATACTGGCAGAGTTTCAAATGTAAGTAACCCCATGTTGCAAGTACATAATCTGTTGCTGAATCCTGTTCCTCTTGTTTTTCCCTCAAATCTGCCCTGTTCATTGCTAATTTGTTACACGTAACAGTAAAAACACTTCTCCACCTAACTGGTCACGAGCTCCCAGGGTGTGAAATGCTAGCAGGAAGAGCCATCAGAGCACGATTCTGTGATCTTCCTGTACGCATTAAGATGAAGTATTTGTTACTGCACAGCCAGAACTGATATTGCCAAAGTACTCCAACTTTCAAGGAAGAAAGGAGGCAGCTCAGCTGCCGGGGGGGCTGCTTTAAGGAACTGCTTCATTTTAAAAGCTGCGGTGATCCAGCATTCACCTTCTTACTTGACTTGAGAGTCCCCTTCTGGCTCTCCCTTACCCTTTGGCAGGCGTACCTGCTGCTAGAGAGTGCAGGCTGTGTGCCCCCGTCCCTTCGCCTCTCCCCACAGAGCTCACCCTGCCCACAGAGCGCGGTGCTGGCTCCTGGGACGCCACGCGTACGTGCAGTGGTAATGGACAAGACGTCTTCCTTCATTACCCTGAGCAGAAATCGGAATGTAATTTGCGATGTCTCATGTAAAACGTGTTTGTATTTCTTTATTTTTTTTTTTTTAATCGAGCAGTATGATTGCAAGTTGACTTAAGTTGTTCCGAGGTACTCTTTTTTCAATGGTCTGCCAGTACGTAATCATGAATGAAAATATTTTTTTATTGATTTTTTAGGTTGTCTGTTAACATTCCATTCGTGTAAAATATGTACAAATCTATGTAATAAATCTTTTGAAGCACAGTTTTCTTCACAACTTCCAGGTGATTTTGGTCGTGAGGTAGTGGATGAGGCACCACCACGGCGGGGCAGAGCTGCCGTATGTATGTCTGTGCTACAGACCAGACTGGAAAGGGAGGAGGAGAAATATGTAGACCCAGCTAGAAGGGCGGTGGGCTTTTTTTTTCTCCTGATTGCCTTCTGGGAAGCCTGAATTCCTTCACTGCCCGTAATTCATACGTTTTCCTCCTCCGTCTTGGGCACGTGAAATGGCAGCTGCGTTACGGGAGCAGTCGCTAATTAGGCAGCGCCGGGTTTGGCCTCGCCTCAGGAAAATCCGCTGGAAAGGAGTCCGTTTCGGTAGGTGCAGGATTTCGGGTGTGAGACGTGGATCTGTGGAGCCTGTTGGTATCGTGTTCCCCTCACGGCTCTGCGTGTGTGGGGCCTGACGCGGGCAGGGACAGCGCTCGCTTCTGGGCCTGGTGTCCCTTGGAGCAGCAAGGGGAGCAAAACGTGTGGCCAAGGAGCAAAACACGTGGCCAAGGAGCAAGGAGGGAGCAGGGAGGGTCTCCTTCAGCAGCTGGAGCTAAACGGGGATGTTGTTTTCTCTCCCCTGGGGTCCTCAAGGCCTCGTGCTCCTTCCAGGGCTACCCCTGAGGAGCCATGTCTGTGCCTGAGGGGTGCGGGCCGGAGCCCCATGTGCTCCTTCAGCAGCTCTGGTCGTGGATCTGGCCCCGTGTCCAGAAAGGCGAGAGCACGGCAGGACCCTGCTCACACCCAGACAATGGGCAGCCCCAGCAGCAGCCGAGTGGGACAGGGTTTTCCAGGCCTGGCTTAATAAAGCGCCTGTTTTCTGAGGGGGATGAGGTCAGGGAGGCGTGGGGGCTGGGAGGAGGGGTTTGAGATAAATAAATAATTGTATGAAGCCCATCCTCGGTTGTCGCAAGATGACTCAGTCCTCAAGGCGAGAGAAGGGAGGGAGCTGCAGCGTTGGGAGCTGCAGGTGCCTGGTGCCCCTCCGGGCTGAGCCACGCTGTGTACCAGGCTCCTGCCCTGCTTTTCCTTTTCACCCTGGTTATAGATTTCTTTGTTTGAACAGGCGTTTAAATTTTAACCCAGGCATCTGTCTCCTCCCCTCCCTTCCTGGCTGATCCTTTAAGCAGGCTTCAAATGCTAGGAAAAGGAACAAAGTCTCTGTCTGCCCCGGACCAGCTCCATCCCTGACCAGAAAGTCCCACCAAGGGTCTCCTCCCGTGCCCAGGGGGGACCTGGTGGCTTACTGGGAGGAAAGCTCTTCAAAATTCACCCGTGCCAGGATTCACATCTGCTAAATTCAGCATTAAAGAGCCTGGCAGGTATCAGGGGCATGAACACTTCATTTGCGCCAGTCCCCGAGCTCCAGGTCTGCGGCTCATGAGGCTTTCACTGCTGCTTACGTTGTGCCTCCTGTGTGCAGGCTGAAGCCCAGGCCAAGTGTCTGCTTGACACTGTTTCAGCAAGGCCAAAGAACCTGCAGCAGCCTGGTGGGGTTCTTTAAAAAGCTGTTTATTATCACAGCAGACAAGTAGAAAAAACGTAACGCTGCATACAGAGAACGTCTTCGCAAATTACAAGCAAGTCTTAAAAAGGTTACAGCGGTGTCTGTGCTCCGGTAAATGTGGCTTTTGCTGCAGACCACTAAGGTGCTGATCAAAAGCTCTCTGCAAGTAGCCTGGTAAGACTACAAAGAAAGAAATGGAGCCCATGGTACTGTGCCAACAAAGTAGGACACTTGGGCTACCCCCTGAGCAGTTCCACCAGCCCCAGCATCCCAAAGCTGTGACGTGACTTGGGAGCGGGGTGCAGGGAAACCCCTCAGAGCCAGACCCAGCTGGACCCAGACCTGCGGGCCAGCCCAGAAGAGCTCTTGCAATCTGAAATCTTCCCTGACACCAGGGGGTGTGACTGGCACGGGAAACAAGCAAATAATTCAATGACTGGAGCAAACTGGGAGCAACACGGGCAAGTGAGGGCTCTGGGGAAGGCCCTTCTCGCCCCGGTGTCTCCTCCCTTCACAAGGTAAACCACGAACAAGATTTTGACAAGGCGCACGGGTGTCTGATTTGTTGAAGTGGCTGAGAAAGCTTTAAAGGCCTTGTTTTGGCAGATGTTTTTGCAACTGAAATCCAGCTCGTATGTAACTGTGCCCTTTTGCTTCAGTAAACAAATGGCTCAGGTGCGGAAATCATTCACTGGCTTTCCTCTGGCACAGTCTGAAAGCTTCATCTGCCTGTCTCCCTGTAAAAAATCAGTGCTGATACCATGGGCAGGGAGGAAAAGTCACTGAAAAATGATTACTAGGTTGTTATTAATCTTTTTTTTTTTTTTAAATGCTGAATTGTTGAAAAGCTTTATGAGTGTTGTAAAATATGTTAGGGAGCTGGAATGAGCAGACAGAACTGAGGACTGGTAAAGGTGTGTTACCAAGCAGGAAAAGGAGAAAACCTACAGAGAAAGCCTTTTTTTTGGTTAGTCAAGAAGTTTTGTGGCTTATTCAGCAACTGGAGAAGCATTTCTCAAAATTTTAGGGGGGCAGCAGCATGGCAGAAGGAAGGAAGCTGGATCATGCTTCTCCATTTTCCGCTCTTTGTATGCAGCGTAAGGTAGAACTTGAGATTCCCCTTATGAAGAATGCCTAATTTGCACCAAAAATAAATATCAAGCACCCTGCTTCTCTGTAAACTGGTTTCTTTTAAGGCTTTCTGAAGTAACATTCTCTAAACACTAATTATTTTGGAAGGGGGTAGTGTTTTCTTGCTGGTCCTTATCATTGCTACGAGTACCTCACCTTGTGCACTAGTTGAAGCATAGGATAGTAGGTTTCCCAGCAAATCTCGGTGCTTTTTTGTGCTTACACGTTGCTGGGAGAAGGGATTTCCACTTGACGCAATTGGTTTTCAATTGTCCCTTCACCCCCCCGAAGCGAGGCAACTTCATACTGGTGTATTGCCACCAGCACAGTGTCTAGGCCAAGAGCCAAGGCAATGAACAGGCTGCTAATTAATTTTTCACATTTATCTCCAGCCCCTCTCCCCAGAACAAACACTGTGAAAGCAGGAGGTGGCAGTATCTGTGCAGCCCTCAGCAGATCTTACGCAGAAGTGTTTTACTGCCAGTGTTATGATGCTACAGTGATGGTAGGAAGGTTTTCTGCTTCTGTAAAAGAACATGTATTGGTTTCAATATGGAAAAAAAAAAGATTATTGAAGGTAATCTGAATTTCACGTTTATCAAAACACGGTGTCTACGACCACTGTTTTCCAGTGGGAAGATGAAGGCCTCGTTTCTAGGCAGGAGAAAAGGATTCGTGTTGGTAACTTCAGTACCACACAACTATTCCAGCCGGCTTATGTCTCCAGTAAGACCATCGTTTGCAGCTATGAAGCAGATAATACTGTCAGCTTGTGGAGCCTGGGCATCCTGCACCCTTTCTCGTGTACGCGTGCGTATAAATAAGTTAGAGATTATTTACATCAGTGTACAGAATAAATCTGAATTCAGTTACCCAAATCCATCTAGCTGCTCCCAGATTTGGTCTGTTAGCACTTTGTGTTTCATCTTCAAAGCACCACACGGACATGAATTATTTACCAAGGCAACTTCCCACTCACCGAAAGGATTAAGAATAGCGAGCAGGGTAAGGGATGGAGCCGAGGGAAGGCAGCTTGTTCATAAAAACGCAGCTACTCATGCCTCTCTCTCCTGCCACGAGTACTGCTGGTTTATGCCTTTATAAACTCTGCAGTCCAAGTGTAGGAGCAGTCTTTGTAACACGAAGCTCATCACAATGGCAAAGTCCTCACTCAGAAGCAAATGATCCGCTCTTCGTTTTCAAAAGCTTTGGCTTCTTCTTGGCTTATCAGGTTCCCGTTCAAGCTGTTGAAGAGGGAAAATAAAAGGGATGTGAAAGCGAGGCAGTGATTGTGCCCATCCTCTGTTTTTCCAAGGTTTTGGAGCAGAGATCAGAACTCGGCAGTGCCGTGTGCTTCCCAAGGGTGTGCGCGTGGGAGCAGCCTCCAAAGGCTGACTGCATCTTGCTGCTCCCACTGCATGCACAAGGAGCAAGGCGACTTCTTCAGAAAGAAAAACAGAACACCTAAATTCATCTTCACAGCCTTTCGTGTCTTCTGTGACAGCGAAGGAAGAAAACCCGTAAGTACTCAGACATTATTAATCTGAAATGACTTAGGGGAAAATTTTCTAATCTGGCTACACTGATATTTACGCCCCTGAAAATAAGCAGCCTGCTAAGTGCAGCTTTCAGAAACGATGGATACCATTAAGCCACTGAGATTTATGGAAATATCAGGGCTAACAAACACCTCTCAAAATCCAGGCAAAAATCAAAAGACAGACTTTGGTTTGAAAATGCAGAATGACTCAAGCGGGAATTGAGGCCTCCTTTGTAGATGACAGCTGATGCTGGCCTTTGAAAAAAAAATAAAAAGCATCTTTTCCACATCTCCAGGGAAGCCACTAGTCAGATAGTGAGTCATTGTCTTTCCAAGCAAAAATCCAGTGTCCTTTCACTAAAACAAATATGTATTTTTAAAAATACATTTCAGGTTCGATAATATGGGAGCAGCAGTGCTAAAACCAGCACCACTCTATTGACTCCCGAGCTCCCTGAGGTGAGGGAAGGAATGTGGTATTTGGCTTTGTGCCTTATAACGCACACGCGTGACTGGGTGATGCCTACCTAATCTAAAACAAGCAGATCTTACAAAAAAAGTTAATCTCCTTGTAGCTTAGCACTTTTCAGGTGTCTGGAGCACTGCCCGAAGAAAAATCCTAGCACAAGTTGTATGAAGCAAATTAGTAATGCTAATTAAATGTAACCATCTCCTGCATGTTGGGATTTAACTCCTGAGGAGCATGAACATGTTAAGAAGTTTGAAAAAAAAGTCATGAAAAGCAAACTTGTCTAGAAATTTTGACCCTAAGTCTGAAAACACATGCATTTGGTGAGTCGGTGATACAGACAGATATGAATGTCAAAAAGTTTTGTGAGTTCCTAACACGCAGGGAAGTGTTTCAGTGACAGAGGCTTTTTACCTCTGTGAAACCTGCAGCTGGATCTGCAGCCCCTGCCTCACATAAACTTGATTTTTAATTTTTTTTTAAGGCTGGAAAGTGAATGCCAGATGTGTTTTTGAAGGGAAAGAAAGTTTACAAAGTGAGCCTTTGAGGAGAGGAACTTTACCAGACTTCTTTAATCGCCGTGTTCTCCTTGAGAGCTTCGCTGAGGTACTTCACCCCTCTGGCTGTAATTTGATTCTGGATAAGCCTAAAAAGAAAGCGCTTCATGTCAAACTTGCATGCAAACCATTTCACAGCACACGCACAGCCTAAGCTCAGCCTGACATCGCGGAGCAGAGCTGTCAGTCTTGCCACAGGCAGACGGCTGCAATTTCCATCCAGGATGGTGCCCAGTGCTGCTCAAATGCCCCACAGGTGCACTTTCAGAACCAGAGCATCGATCCCTTCCTTTTAAGCCTGCACGTGGCTACACTCTGTGTGGACCAGCAAGATCTTGACACGTTGCATTTTGCTCACTTATGAGTATAAAACTACTCATCATCCTGTCCTAATTCCCTACTCACCTTTCGGTCTATCGTGGTGTGCCCCAGAGCTGTACCACTTCACGTGGCTACCTGAATGAATCCCACAAGATTCATGAGGCTGAAGATCAGAAGGACCTGAAGGATCTCGTAGGGATGGAGGGAAGGAAGGAAGCAGGGAGACGTTCCCATTAGAGGGCTTCCTGCACTTTGTAAATGAATCAAAATGCAGAGGGATCCACTGGATTCTTTCAGCTGCTGGAAAAATATCCTTCTCCGAGTGCAACCATCTATATAGGTCACCACCTTTTGGAGGTATCCATTGATATAATAAGGCAGGAGATAAATTTGCCTACAAGCAGAAACCCTCTGATAACACTGAGCTTTGGGAAGTTTTCTCATGACTCAAACTGAACCATCCAGTGAAGCATATCTGCAGCTATGCACAAAGAAATCCAGCCCTTCCCACCCCCTTTCATTTTCAGGGTGCTGGGCAGCAGGACTTCCACCGCTTTCAAAACAGGCTGCAAGCACTCAGCCCCTCTGACAATCAGCACACTTCCTAAGGGGCACGAATCAAGATTAATACAGGGGATGCTGAAGGTTGGTTAGCAAAGATTTTATGCAAGTTTGCAAAGGGACTCTGTTTATTACATTTTCTTGGCCACTTGGGATGAACAGATGGCTGTTTGTTTCACAGCCCACATCTGCCCAACCCCGTTCATGGAGAAATTCCTGTGAACCTCTGGATTAGGACAGCCAGAGCTGTGTTTTCTTAGAAGCTTAACAAGTCCCTTTGCGATTGCTATAAACCATAAGCTCTGCTTTCCTGGAGGTTTGTGTCTCGTGGTTGAGTGCCTTGCCTCAGTGAAAGAGCCTACAAGAAAACACCAGGCAAACAGGAGATGTAAGTGGCTGTCAGGTAGCTTCTTGGTGGAGGAGTCAGAGTAGATCTTGCTATTTTGACAGTGCTGACAAAATAGCAAGAATTATAACAATGTTATTTTATTCTAGCTGTCTGCTTGTAGATTTCTGAAACTTACCTTGGAGGCCAGTGATGCTCTGCTAAAGAGAAACGAAATCAGCTGGTAGTTCGAAAGTTACCAGGACACACAAATAGCTTCAACTTTTCCCCATAGGAAAGTAGTTTCTAGATGCTAGACACAGCTTTATTAGCTTTCTATTAAAACTGTCTACAAGCAGTCAGCTGCATCCAGACCATGCACAGAAAGCTTACTGTGACCTACATAGACTTGGAAGGTGAAGCTTTAATGCGGTGACTGCCAAAGAGCCTGTGCCTCTGTGGAATGTAACTCACCATAAGTGCACCAGTTTCTTGTTGACCTTCAGCATCTCTGCAAAACTCATTGCTGCCTCATCATCCAGCTCATTTTTTGTCAGCCTAAGTGGGAGAGAAAACGTTCACTTCAGCTGTTATTGTTATTTTTCATCCCCCTGCTTTTCCAGCTCGTCTGAGACTCAGCTTTGGACAGCCAAAGGGGCGTGTGCTGTTCCTGCCCTGAGCAATTTCTAAAGTCTGGACCACAGACATGCTGAAGAGAAGCTCTGGGGTAAAAGGGACACAAATATTAGAGATCTTCACTTCTCAGAGCAATGATCTATCTAATATTTTCTCGTGATGTTAAGGCGAATACAAAGTACGTGAGCTGTGGCGGAAAAAGGTGGAGAGGTAAAGACAGCACTGACGAGGTGCAAAACCTGTGAGGATGAAGAAGTGAGAGAAAATGGGGAAGGAAAGGTGGAGGGAGTAGAAATAAGCACAGACCAGAACTGCAGGTAGCCACAAGGGGAACTGAGAAGCCCAAACTCAATACTGGGCATGACAAAACCAGAGGCAGACAGGTTAAATCACTGCTTTCAGGCAGCAGTCTGCAGAGACACTAATAGTAGACTTCTTATCCCTTAAGTCAAAACCCAACCAACCTTTCTAAAGTTAAAGGGTGACATAAAGGACTCAGCATGCACACGGGAAGTGTGGCAGTGCTCCTCCAAGCAGGAAAGCTGATCTGCTCCTCATGCCCACGTTCTTCCAAAGGGTAGCAAGATACAGGGGATGAGAGAAGGGAGAGCAGGAGGCGCAGATGGGATCAGAGGAAGTAAAACCAGGCTGCGGCTTTCTCTGGAGAAGGAAGAGGAGAAGCAGAGCACGCTGTTGCTTACCAGAAGATTTTCACGGAGTCGTTGTGCTGCATGGCTTCAGCAATACTTTTCCCTCCCTCTGACGTGATGCCGTTGAACGCGAGACTGTGAAGCAAACAGACACAAAGGCTTCAGAACCAGCCAGCATTACCTGACCCCGCCGCTGCCAAACACTAATGAGTATCCTGGCATGGTGTGTTTTGACTCTTAAACACAATACCTGCTGTTGTGCAGGGAGAGAGGAGCTTGTAAATGCATGCTTTCCATTACAAACCACAAACATTTCTGAGTCTGCCATTCGTTCTTTGAATAGACGTCGGCAACACCATCCGGTTAAAACTTACGCTTCAGGCTTTGAGGGTTCAAAAAGCATTTCCATCCTCAGAAGCTAGGCCAGAGCTTGAAAATAGTGCAAGGCCTCGGAAAAAAAAAAAAAAAAAAGGCAGAAAGGGGATGAAATGGGGCAATGGCACAAATATGTGCTAGCATGAGCCCCTGCTAACTTCTGCTGAGACTGTGTACTCTCAGTCCCTCATGACTGGGCCTAAAAAATGGCAAATGTGCTGATGTGAGCTGATGTGGCAGGCACCATCTTCTCTTACCCTTTGCATCAAGCTACCACAGCGAGCTGGTGCTAGCTGTGCATTCAAATCATGAACCAAGATGAAGCAGTGGGAGATACGAAGGGAGCCCCAGTGCAAGGACGCTGCAGAGCAGCAGATTCACCCTGCATGGATGCCAGCAAAGCCTGGCTGTGGCTTGCAGTTACCCCTCCTTATTTTTGCAGGCACATTCTGCAGCATATTTGGTCCTGTCCGAGCATCCCAGGTGTAGCCCAGCTCTGATTCAGGCTCAAACTGTTTGCTTTCAAGTCCGATGCACCTGGCTGGATTCTGAAATGAGGGGGAGATGGCTATTTCAGATAGCTTTTAAGTTTAAATGTATCTAGGTCACTGCACCTGCTCGGCTTTGAATTTTTTAAGGCCAGCTATAAGCTGGCAGAAAGGAGGACAGGCCACCAGCTCCGAGATCCCTGGATCTGAAGTGGCAGCAGCAAGCTCTCAGGAGATCCCCAAACTCCCCGAGCGCTGCATTTGTGAAGAAACCGGTGCCATGTGCCACCTTGTGGGGAAACCAAGAAGCCTCATGTGTTTCCTCGCAGAGAGGCCAGTGGAAATGGGAGACAAATAGCAAGGATCACCAACGCTTCCAAGCGTGGTGGGAAAGCCAGTGCAGCGTCGAGCTGGGCTGGGGTTTTACCTCACGTTCGTTAAGGTGGGGTGGTTCCTCAGGGCCTCTGCAAACGCCTTGGCGCCTTCGTCTCCGACGTGATTACCCCACATCCTGGTGAAGACAGGAAACCAGGAGATATTAGGCGTGTTGCCCTGCTGCCCCTCAGCATCACGTTCTTTCCTTTTCTCTCCCTCTCCCTCCCCCTACCACCACTTCCCAGGCTTTGAGGCTTGCAAGAAAGCTGGCACGAACCATCCCCACCGAGCCGGGCATGTTCCACTCCCTGCACACCACGCCATCAGCCTCTCTGACTCACCAGTACCCTAAGGCCACAGCACAGGAGACAGCCTGCTGCAGTGCCAATGCTTTTGGGATCAGCTTGCTGTGCTGGGCAAACCCTCTGCAGCCCTGTACCCTTGTGGGGTCAAGGACTTTTGTGATCCGTGCAGCGAGCTGCTGTGACACATAGACAAAGCCCTAAATCCTCAGCATTTGCTGTAGGTCCCCATGCTGCAGTTTTCCTTTACCTGTGGGGCACGGACTGGGTGTAACACAGCTCAAAGTAACGTGGCAAAAGCTGCACAGCTCTGATCGACGTTCAGCAGCAATATCTGGTCAAATCCTTGCCACACAGACCGAGGGCTTTGACAATTCACCGGGTATTCTCAGGCTTGAAAGAGCCTCTGCTGAGTTACAATGTTTTTTCACAGATCTCATGTCTTGATGACTCAGAGCTACACTCAGCTTGATGGGTAATTAGTTGGCAGCTCTTAAAATCAATCGAGTTTTGCAGTATCTACACACAGCCACTTCCAGTAAGTTCCCTAGAATTTCCTTCTCAAAAATAAAGCCTGAAATCTGATTGTTCAAACCTGATTTTCACATTTGTTATGGTGGCCAAACAAAAGTTTTAATTCCATGTATTTGAGTATTAGATCCTAAGAAGAACATTTTCCTGCAGAGCGAAAAGAAAAACTGGGATTTGCCAGAGGGAAAAAATCAACCCCTCAAGTCTAGCATCTCTCCTAAGAGGACAGGGATCAAAGGTTTCGAGGACATTAAGACCTCTCTCCAGTAACAGGAGGCTCTCCAGTCCAGGACAGAAGGATGAGGAGGAGTTCCTTTTTATTCTCAGAGCTCACAAATTTATCAGGACTTGGCACAGAGTGTTTGACAACCTTAACCTTGACACTCAATAACTAGGTACATCGCCAATAGTCATAAAACCATTTTTTTAAAATAGAAAACGTGGCTGTGCTTCTGCACCAGTTTGGTCTGCAGCTGGAGGGAGAGAGGAAATGGGAGAAGGAGGGAAGGTAAGAATGAAAGAAGAAATCCTAAGGGATTTACAAACGCCTTGCCAAGACCAAGCCCTGAGCATTCCTCCTAAGCACTGAACTTACCCAATTTCAAACATTGTCTTGCTCTTCTGGATGGCTTGGGCGAGGCACTTCCCTCCTTCGCTAGTTATTTTGTTTGCTCCTATTCTGCACAAAACACGTGAATTGATGAGGTACCTCGCTGACAACACTACGGCTGTCAGAACACCAGCTCATGAAGCAATACAAGCATTTAAGGCTAATTAACTCTGGAGGCTAGTTACGGTTATCAAAGATTAACCTGGAGTAAAAAATCCTGCAGGCATTTGACCTTCGATTAAAGGAAGACATATTTTGTATGTTGGCCCTCCTAATATGACGTATTTCTGGGTAGAGTCTTGATTTTGGTGCTCCGTGTGTCAGAAATGAGGCTTAGGAACTAGTCCCCAAGACAAGGCTCCCTGCCTGGTTTTCAATCTAACTCATAGCATCAATTGCTGCTGCAGAGTACATGAATTACATGCAGCATGATGCCAGAGGGAGCAGAGCATTGCTTGGTAGTGTAGCTCGAGAGAAGATTGCAGCACAAACTAATAATTTTATGTTTTTCTGTTCCGAGCACAGGCTACAGGTGGTGGCACAGGCCAGTCCAGCACTGGTCAGTGGCTGGTGCTGCTGGAACACCTTTCCTTTCCTTGGCTTGTGTGGGAGCATCACATGGCTGCAGTTCAAGAAAGAGGCAAGTCTCAATTGTATGCACATTGCTGTAAAGAGCAAACCAACCCCCCAAACCACTGAATTTACATAAATGAAAACTGGTTTGGTTGGCTGACTTCAGGCACACGAATATGCATTCTATCCCAAAACAACCTCTGGGCTTACTAGGTAGCCTGACAGAAACTGTCTTCCAACAGGTTTTTTGGTGGAAGTGAGAAGATGAAATAAACAAATCACTGTTAAAGTGGTGAAAAAAATGGAGAGCTCTTGGCCTTCAAAAATCTGCAAGTATTTCAGGTGGGAAGTATGTGGCTTGTGTGGGGTTTCATAGCTAGTTAGTAGCAGAACAAGGCCTAGAACCCAACAACCCCTGGCTGTGGGTTGCTGCCTTCATACCAGCAGCTGGCATTGCTGTGGGTACCTCTATTTTCTGCTGCGGTCATAATTAAACCATTGGTTAATGGTTTACCTTTATGTCAAATCAGTGCTGTGCATGGCCAGACAGTTATGTGGAGAAGTTCCAGGAATTAAAGGGAACAACTTACCAAGTGAATTTGGGTAATTCCAGCATTGAGGTATGACTCCAAAGGCCCAGAAGAGGCTGGGTATAAAGAAGCCTGGTGCTAAATGCAGGTGAATTCACCCATTGCAAGGGCCAGCAAGGTTTGTGCACCATTTAAGCCTCACTCGAGTGTTCAAACTGGATTTAAGTAAAAAGTTTCACCTGCTGCCACTCACTGCTAGACTACTGTAAAAAAAATACATAAATGCAACCAAAATTATATTTTACTTGCAAAAGGATTTTTGCCTTTTTTCACTCTACCTCCCTTTTCACGTTGCTTTACCTTAATTATGATGCTGTACAAGTATAAAGGAAAAAAAAAGCCCAACTTACTTAACATATTCAAGGCTTGAGCACTCCTCAATGAGTTTCGCAACATATTTGGCTCCAACATCAGTGATTTGATTGTTGTATAAGCTTAAAGAAAAATCACATTGGCAAAAATGGGTTATTCCTGCTGTTACTTTAATATTTACAACCTGGATGTTTTATAAAGCACATAGAGCATCAATCTTTTTTGTACACATGCACAATTGCTTGTATTTCTATTTTGATACGCAGTTAATATTGTGAAGGGCTAGATATAAAATACAAGAGACCAGGCTGTAAATCATGGGAAAATATGTATATAATTTTTTAAATGCACGGTCTCCTCAAGCAAACAAATCTTCCCTTTATTCCCGTGTCAGTATGGAAATAACACCGCATAAGTCTGAAGAAAAAGAAAACACCAGCAGAATGTATTTTCATTTTTTAAAATGTCATAAAATCCCCTTGCAAATATTACTGAAGATCAGATACCTGAGCAGATGTACTTACAGTAAGGCCCTGGAACAAGGAGGTAATTCTTGGTATCCATGCTCACTTCTCAAAAAATCATTTTAATTTAGCTTCTTAACCCAGAGTGGGAAGCCAGAGCTAACATCCCTACCAGCTTTAACTTGATTAAGAATTAATTTTTTTTAAAAAATGCTACTTTATATGTTAAAAAAGGAGGTGTCTTTGGTTCCCACCCCACCAATGCTGTGTCAGCACTGCAGTTTTACTTTCTAGTATCAATACCTCGTGCTCCCGGTTGGTACATACCCCAAGAAAGTCACAATTTTGTACTTGGAGAGTTCTTCGTATAATATCCTTACTCCATGATCTGTGATTTGATTTACACTGAGCCTGGGATGAGAGGAAAGAGAAGAGAGTTTGAATCAATAGGGATTACATGTGTTCATCCCCCATGAGTTAAGGGATCACTGGAGGTCTGTGCAGTCCCCTCTGACATTTCAACAGGTTCTTATACCACGTATTAAAATCAATTAAGGGAGATGTGAACTCAGTTTTACATGGTTCACTTCAGAAACAAAAGAAAACAAAAAGCCCCCAAACACCAAGGCAGCGTTCTGGAAGCTGCCCATAGGCCTGAAAACCATAAAAAAGCAGTAAGTCAGAAACCAGAGACAAACACCTCATCTTCTTCCCGCGCTTAGTGATTGCAGAAATTCCCCTTGACACGAGCAACAACAAGCTTTCCAGACCACTCTCGCAACCTTCTCTCTGGGTACCTAGTTAAAGCCAGGCGTCTTGAAAGGCACAGCACTTTCAGGCTCCACTGACTAAAGGTTGTGAAAAGCTCTGGCCAGGAAATGGAACTGCAGTCCCAGAGGCATGCTAGATGTTCCCAATTTATTGGCCCAATTACACGCAAAACAAATCAATGTCAGTCACTCACAGAATGAAAATATATGTATTTTTTAAAAACTCCTGAAGCTTTTTCACTGTCCACAGAGCAAAGCCAAGCAAGAGTCATAAATCCATTTGTTAAAAATAAAATAAAATAAAATCTCGTGAGGCTGAAGGAGCTTCAAAAAATAAATACTTGAAGTTCCTGTTTTTCTTCACCTGACTATTTGGACAAATAAGGTCTGGCTGCATTACACAACCTCAGCAGGTGGAACAACGTGGCCTGTGATGTTAGAGGTGGAATGAGTTTGCCCCGATCACACCAGCTCATGTCCTCCCTCCACATCACCTCAGGGAAATCCCACAACTAACACTTCAGCCACCTCCTTTCATGAAGTACTGCATGCTAGCTTTTATTCTGTGAAAGCCAGACACCTTGGCAGGATGTAAAAGCAAGACATTTGCAGCATTTGGTCGTGGGTTACTGTGAATGGCAGATTTGCTCTCACCCTTTACGTCCAAGGGCAGAGACGGGCTCAGGCAATCTTCAGATAAAGGAGGAAGAATTTCTGTTTCCTTTCATCTCCCTTAAGCACTTTCTCCTATAAAAATCCTCTTCTGAGAAAAAAAAGTTTGTGATAGAACTACCTAAACCTAGAGATGTAAACAGTCCTGGCTTCTAAGGACTTCTTACCACCTTTTCTGTTTGAGTTTCCAAATTCACTCACCCCTGCTCCTGCGGCTGACTGAACAAATATTTCATGAGACCTGAAAGTGGCAGAGCTGGGGGTAGTCAAACCTCTAATCCAAATCATGCTGCGTGGGGCTATTTCCAGGCTTTGATTTCTGCTTTGAAGGCCAACTGCACTTTAATTTCCAGCAGCAGTGAGAATTCTGTTTCTCCACTTTCAGGATGAACTCCTCCAGCCCCGCTGCCAGTGGAATGAAGGCTAAGGAGGAACCAGCTCGTACAAACTCCTACCTGATCACGGCAAGCTTGCTGAAACAGGGCAGCAGCTGCTTTATTCCATAGTCGTTGATGTTGTTGTTGTCCAGATCCAGAGCCAGGCGCTTCTGGAGGTGGTGCACAACAAAGGAAATGGCGCTGCAGTCAGCGGAGTAGGCATTGCAGTACGTCAGCTTGATGTAGTTGGCGTGCATGCGTTTGGCAGCCAGCTTCCCCACCTTCTCGCTCTGAGTCTCATAAAGGCACCTCAGCATCCAAACAAAGTTTGGCTGCACCTGAATCTGATTGTAGTTTAGGAGCCTGGAGCGAGTGAGGCCCTTCAGGTGGGATTTCATGCTCTCCCCAAGGTAGGTGATGAGGGTCTTTCTCTTCCTCTTAATGACCGCAGGCAAAACTAAATGCCTGAAGAGCTTCTGCTTGGATCTGGAAAGCAGGCCACAGAGAAAAAGGTTGGTAAAATGGAAGTGCTCGTTGTTTCGGAAAGGATCCTCCCCTGCCAGGTGTTTCTTCAGCCAAGGGATGTGAAGGCAAGTAGGCTGGGCAGTCTCCGTGGAAGAGCATTCATTGAAAAACTGCAGTATCTCCTTGGTGCCCACTCTCTCTTCGATAACCAGGAACAAAGCTGTGAAAAAAGACTGAAGGGTTAAGTGCAAGAACTCGTAAGTGGACTGACTGTCACAGCCGGTATAACCTTTGACTGTCCTGAGAAAACCCAGCTGCAAATCTTCTTCAGAGATGTTTGCTGCTGTAACCTCCTCCTGCTCGAAGATGAAGAAGGAGTTCCCCATCCCTCTGTAGGCAATTTTACCCAAGGCTAGCAGGGTTTCCTTTCTTGCCTTGAACATCTCTGCTTGACTCCTGGTGTTGCTCTTCAGCAAACTTGTTTTCAGAGACCGGTTCAGGTGGACCTCAATCATGAGCAGAAACACGTCTGTCAACGTAACAGAACAGTCTGGCAGTTCGTGGCTGTCATACATGGAGCGGAAGTGTTCGTAGCATTTAAAGATAATCCAGCAAAATAAAGGCACCGAGCACAAACTGCAGAGATTGGGGTTGGCTTCCAGCTGGTTCAACACCAGTGCTCGCTGCCCCTCATCTTTGAAAAACATGGCAGTGTATTCCTTCAGGTTACTGCTGGAGAAGCCACGGAGCAAGACTTTCTTCCTAATGATGTTCCTTTGGATCTCAGTTCCCGTCCGTGCCGTTAGAACTTTCTTGGATCCCTTCAGAAGCTTTCCTCGGAGCAGGCTTACCAGCAGCACCAGCGGGTGGGTGGGCTCGTCGGGTGAACACATCTCGGGAACGCTGCTGAGATCAAAGTTGGAATAGATCTCATCAAAGCCATCAAAAGTGAAAAGAACCGTATGAGGGAACTGCAAGATGTGACGGAACACCTCCGCGGGGTCCTGGTCTGGGTAGCAATTATATTTGAAGAGCAAGTCTTTCAAACACACGGCTTCGTCTTCCTTAAAGCAACTAAACATCCTACATCGGAAACGGAAGAAAAATTTGGCCCCTATGTCCAACTGCTTCCTGGCCCACAGGCTTTGTATCTTCTGCAGCAAGATCGATTTTCCAATTCCTGCATCACCGAAGACATAAATCGTCTCTCCATCTTCATTAATTAGCCCGACTGCATCGTCAAAAAGGGCTTCTAATTGACACACTTCACCTAGGCTCTCATTGGTGAAACTGACCAGCTCCATAACGCTGTTAGAGTAAGTTTCTTCAAGCAGCATCTCTTCCCTCTGAGCATACGACATAACGAACTTGGAGTCTCGTCCCAGCTCATATCTGAGTTTCTGGCAATACCTGCTAACTGAAAAGACAGGGAAGTGTTATTAAAAAGCCCGTTGCGTATGATCACCCGCCTCGGTGGGAACTGTGAGGGGCAATAAGTTAAAATAATTCTTCTGTAAAATCAGTTCTCTGGCAGATTGCTGCTATGGATTTGGGCCGCCATTATTAGTCTCTTGGAAAAATCAGAGATTTGCTAACGACCTTGCTAATGAAAGAGGTAATGAGTTATGTCACCATCTCCTGAAAACCAGTACTGACTCCAAGACGCTGCACTGCATTAAGAGGCTTCCGTCTTTCAGCTGAGACTCAAAGTCAAGCCCTTGAACCTTTGTTAAAGATTTGTCTCTGCAAAGGCAGAGGGTTTTGGTCACAGATTGGTTTTGGCATCTGCCTTTTCCCTCTGTTTATATTCTACCTGTTACTTCTATTGGGTAGGTGGTCATTCTTTCCTAACTTGTTTGGTAATTTTTATTATTGCAAACAGCAAGCATGTCCTTTAGAAAGCAGGAATCTCAAGAGATCTTTGTTAGGCTGACACAGAAAATGAAAATCCTAGCTATTGTGCAGTGTTGCACTGGGTTTTTATTGCAACAGAAGCTTTACTGATAATGGAAGCAAAGTAATTCTTGTATGGGGCAGACCTAACGAAAGGGATATGGATGCACGGCCTTACCTGGATCTGTATTTACCACAGGTCTGCTACAAATATTCTCTGAAGGCTCATAAGCTATTTCATCCAGCCAAGGCTGAAGTTCATAGTAAGCATCAGTGACTTTCTGTAGGACACGGATGAAATATTCCGAAACTTCTTCTCCCTTGCTTTGGACCAAGTCTAGGATTTTGCGAACCTGAAGAAACAACACGTGGAAAATCATTGATGCATAGTGATGACTGTTGTACTGCTGGGCTGCTTTAGGATCCCTTTTGGACTGGGACAAGATCCTGAAATCAAAACTGGTGCTTAAAAAAAAACGAATTCAAAATCTAGCTCTGAATTTCAACCATCAAAACCCTCACTTTCTGTTTGTATTGGGATGTTGCAAGAAAGTCAGCTCTGCAGATTAAGGTCTCAACTTTTAGCTAAATCATAGGCTAAAAAAACCCCAACAAACAACATGGATAAATACTTCTCCTCAACACGGAAACTAAAGGATTAGCTCAGCCTGGCTGAGTATATTTTAAATCCTAGGCTTAAAACAAAAAAGATGGAGGGGTTTTCTCAGTGCCCTAAATTAATTCCTCTGGTTTGTAGATATTCCAGTCACATTTAGATTTACCTCTGGATCCTGCTAGACTGAGAGTGGGGCAGGCAGAATCTCTCTCTGGATCTTAATGCAGATCCAAAAAACCTGCAATTCTTTCTTTTCACACAGCAACTCACTACAGCAAGATTATCTCTGTACAATTTACTTGTTGCCTGCAAGTGTTACTGAAGCTAATGGCTACCAAAGAGTGTCTGGAGCAGCTCAAGGCGAATCCTTCCAAAGGCAAACCAGAGCCTGATCTCTGTGCAACCAGCACAAGGCAACCCCAGTACCGAATCCTCCTCAGGACAGAGTAATCTTTTTGGGGCTCAATTTGAATGTTTGGATCCTCTTGCTGAGAATGAATCAAGAATTCAGTTCAAGCAAGGGGTTTTGAGAGACTATGGCCTTGTGTGAGTAAAGCAGGGCGAGTTACATGGGACACAGCAAAATCATGGTATTTTTTTGACATTTTGTGTGCTCTGAAAAACAACTTTAACCCTTCCAGACAAGCTCCCACAGAGTTCACTTACTCTTGTGGCCTGCTCCGTGTCTCTGCTTAGAGTCCTGGTGCACGGCCTCCCCCTCAGCTTTGTTACAACAAGCATGTATATTATGCTGAACAAAAAGAAAAGGGGATGATGGTACAGTGTGCATTTATTCAGCTTTGACCTTGCACACAGTGAGCACTGTGTTAGCGTCTCAGCTCGCCAGCAAGAATGATTATTTTATGAAAATCTGCACTGTTAGGCAAGTCCAAGCTCTCTGAATTCTTTACGGTTTGCCTGCCACTATTCCGAAGCTGCACGACTGGTCGGAGAATGAGGAGCTTGTTTTGGGTCACGACGCACAGAGCAACTGTGCACACCTGATGATTTTCTCCTATCAAAAGAACAGGAATTAATTTTTGCTCCTGATGCCCACAGATGAATTCCAAACCCCAGCGTGTCAGGAGATATCAGTTTTACAAACATTTACCACGTCCAAACATTTCCTAAAGTAAATTTTCCTTAAAATACTCTATATTATAATGAAGGCTTGTGTGCAGCAAGCTGCACTGACAGCCACGGTGGCCACCTCTTTATCCAAGGACAAAGCTGCAGCTGGGGACACAGAGCAGCAATTACCAACCTGCTCGTTTTGGCAGCTGCCAGCAGGCTTACGAGCAGTGCCAGCAGGGCTGGAAAGAGAAGTGGTGGAGATGCTTGTCCAGAAGGAATGGGGTGGGGAGTCTCCAAAATAACAAAGACTGGGAAAGACATCAAGCTCATAAAACCTAACAGTAAAGTTGAAAGTAACAGAAAGTTCAGGTTGGCTAGTGAAATGAAAACAATACCTTATCTGCTTGAGTTGGAAACTGAACAACAATCTCGGCGTCCTCGGTGGAGAAGTACTCATTGTAAAGCAAGTTGTCGATCAAACACTGCGTGTTTCGGATCTTACTGACCAGAAGCTCTCGGTAGATCTTCAGCAAAGCAATGCAGGACGGCGGGCTTGCTCCTGGAGGTTTTTCCAAGGAAATCTCCAAGTTAGCACAAAGTTGGCCTTCCATAGTCGAGACAGCAAGAAGCTGCTCCGTCTAGCCTCATCTTTGGCAAGCTGGCTGGCTGCAGTGAGGAGTCAGCTCGGGGTTAGCTTCAGGGAAACGGGCGATCTGTCCTTCACGTTACCGAGCCTGTAAAAGTAAATTGCACAGAGCCTCAATGTAAACGTTACCCTGTGCAGATGCATCCTGCAAGTAGCCATCAAAGAGTAATTCCAGCCTCTGCACAACACCACTGACAACTTTATCCAAAAAAAAACCCACAACCTGTTATCTTCCTCATGCACTTCCAGACATTTATTCAGCTTTTGGAAAAGAAACAAACCAAAAACTACTGCAGGCAGTCTCCCCTGTAATATAAATACTGCGGTGCAGCTTGCCTCAAACAACAACGCTTGCATCTGCTTTGTTAACTGCCCGTTCCTCGTGCATAA